>NC_069504.1:446108142-447340170 GCF_027579735.1 Bombina bombina | reverse complement strand
TAATACAAGGTCCTTTCAATCATCCAAATCTACTTTCTCTGAGACTGACTGCATGGAGATTGAACGCTTGATCCTATCAAAGCGTGGCTTCTCCGAGTCAGTAATTGATAACTTAATACAGGCACGAAAGCCTGTCACCAGGAAAATTTACCACAAGATAGGGCGTAAATATCTTCATTGGTGTGAATCCAAGAATTACTCATGGAGTAGGGTTAGGATTCCTAGGATATTGTCCTTCCTCCAAGAGGGTTTGGACAAAGGATTATCAGCTAGTTCTTTAAAGGGACAGATTTCTGCTCTGTCTATTCTTTTACACAAACGTCTGGCAGAAGTTCCAGACGTTCAGGCATTTTGTCAGGCTTTAGTTAGAATTAAGCCTGTGTTTAAACCTGTTGCTCCTCCATGGAGCTTAAACTTGGTTCTTAAAGTTCTTCAAGGGGTTCCGTTTGAACCCCTTCATTCTATTGATATCAAACTTCTATCATGGAAAGTTCTTTTTCTGATGGCTATTTCCTCGGCTCCAAGAGTCTCGGAGTTATCTGCCTTACATTGTGATTCTCCTTATCTGATCTTTCATTCAGATAAAGTTGTTCTGCGTACAAAACCTGGGTTTTTACCTAAGGTGGTTTCTAACAAGAATATCAATCAAGAGATTGTTGTTCCATCATTATGTCCTAATCCTTCTTCAAAGAAGGAACGTCTTTTGCATAATCTAGACGTAGTCCGTGCCTTGAAGTTTTACTTACAGGCTACAAAAGGCCTTGGCAACCTCTCTTTCTTTTTGGCTTCGGAGTATAATCCGTTTAGCCTATGAGACTGCTGGACAGCAGCCTCCTGAAAGGATTACAGCTCATTCTACTAGAGCTGTGGCTTCCACCTGGGCCTTTAAAAATGAGGCCTCTGTTGAACAGATTTGCAAGGCTGCGACTTGGTCTTCGCTTCATACTTTTTCCAAATTTTACAAATTTGATACTTTTGCTTCTTCGGAGGCTGATTTTGGGAGAAAGGTTCTACAGGCAGTGGTTCCTTCCGTTTAAGTTCCTGCCTTGTCCCTCCCATCATCCGTGTACTTTAGCTTTGGTATTGGTATCCCACAAGTAATGGATGATCCGTGGACTGGATACACTTAACAAGAGAAAACATAATTTATGCTTACCTGATAAATTTATTTCTCTTGTAGTGTATCCAGTCCACGGCCCGCCCTGTCCTTTTCAGGCAGGTCTAAATTTTAATTAAACTACAGTCACCACTGCACCCTATGGTTTCTCCTTTCTCGGCTTGTTTCGGTCGAATGACTGGATATGGCAGTGAGGGGAGGAGCTATATAGCAGCTCTGCTGTGGGTGATCCTCTTGCAACTTCCTGTTGGGAAGGAGAATATCCCACAAGTAATGGATGATCCGTGGACTGGATACACTACAAGAGAAATAAATTTATCAGGTAAGCATAAATTATGTTTTTGTGTGCGATATGGTGGCTCCATACCATACAAAATCCAAGGGCTGAGTTGAAGTTATTAACCCCTATTCCGGCGCTCCTCGACATCACCGCCATTATAATAAAGTTATTAACCCCTAATCTGCCACCCCCGACATCGCAGACATGAATAAAAGCTATTAACCCCTATTCCGCCGCTTCCCCGACATCGCCGCCACTAAATAAAGTTATTAACCCCTAAACCTCTGGCCTCCCACATCTCCGCTACTAAATAAACCTATGAATCCCTAAACCTAACACCCACTAACTTTAAATTAAAATTACAATATAACTCTATTTAAATAAATAAAAACTTTGCTGTGAAATAAATATAAACCTAACATTAAACTATAAATTAACCTAACATTACTATTCTAATAAAAGAAAAAACTACCAATTTAAAATATCTAAATTACAAATTTAAAAAAACCTAACACTACGAAAAAAAATAAAAAAATCTTAATTACAACTGCACATCAAACTGCACATCTCTCCTAAATTTTCATGTGAATTAAGAATACATTACTAACACCTTGATTACGAGTTTTGCGATTTACAGGGTGCGAAACTAACGCAAATAAAGTTCCGTTATTTCTCCCTCCATAGCGCTGCTATTACGAGTTACTGAAAAGCTTTCATGTGCGTGCGATATGGTGGCGTTAAGCTCCATACCATACGACAAATTTAAATAATCTAAGTTTACCAAAAATAATAAACACTAAAATCACAAAAAATAAAAAACACTAAGATTTCAAAAAAATAAAAAACGAAATTATCAAAAATAAAAACAATTACACCTAATCTAATAGCCCTATAAAAAAGCCCCCCCCCCCAAAAAAAATAAAAATAAACTCCCCTAGCCTACAATAAACTACTAATAGCCCTTAAAAGGGCCTTTTGTAGGGCATTGCCCTAAAGAAATCGACTCTTTTACCTGTCAAAATATACAAAGTCCCCCCCCAACAGTAAAACCCACCACCCAACCAACCCCCCCAAAATAAAAAATCCTAACTTTAAAAAAAAGCCTAAGCTACCCATTGCCCCTAAAGGGGCATTTGTATGGGCATTGCCCTTAAAAGGGCATTTAGCTCTTTTGCATTTCCCTTAAAAAGGCATTTAGCTCTTTTTCAAAGCCCAAACCCTAATCGAACCCCCCCCCCAAAACCCCCCCCAGGTGAGTACTGATGTTTTTCCAATACCTAAAAGGCTTACAGAAATTATTAGTAAGGAGTGGGATAGACCCGGTGTGCCCTTTTCCCCACCTCCTATATTTAGAAAAATGTTTCCAATAGATGCCACTACACAGGACTTATGGCAGACAGTCCCTAAGGTGGAGGGAGCAGTTTCTACTTTAGCAAAGCGTACCACTATCCCAGTTGAGGACAGTTGTGCTTTTTCAGATCCAATGGATAAAAAATTAGAGGGTTACCTTAAGAAAATGTTTATTCAACAAGGTTTTATTTTACAGCCCCTTGCATGCATTGCGCCTGTCACTGCTGCGGCGGCGTTCTGTTTTGAGGCCCTGGAAGAGGCCACCCATACAGCTCCATTGACTGAAATTATTGACAAGCTTAGAACACTTAAGCTAGCTAACTCATTTGTTTCTGATGCCATTGTTCATTTGACTAAACTAACGGCTAAGAATTCCGGATTCGCCATCCAGGCGCGTAGGGCGCTATGGCTCAAATCCTGGTCAGCTGATGTGACTTCAAAGTCTAAATTACTCAACATTCCTTTCAAGGGGCAGACCTTATTCGGGCCTGGTTTGAAAGAAATTATTGCTGACATTACTGGGGGTAAGGGTCATACCCTTCCTCAGGACAGGGCCAAATCAAGGGCCAAACGGTCTAATTTTCGTGCCTTTCGAAATTTCAAGGCAGGTGCAGCATCAACTTCCTCTGCTTCAAAACAAGAGGGAACTTTTGCTCAATCCAAGCAGGCCTGGAAACCTTACCAGTCCTGGAACAAGGGCAAGCAGGCCAGAAAGCCTGCTGCTGCCTCTAAGACAGCATGAAGGAGCGGCCCCCTATCTGACAACGGATCTAGTAGGGGGCAGACTCTCTCTCTTCGCCCAGGCGTGGGCAAGAGATGTTCAGGATCCCTGGGTGTTGGAGATCATATCTCAGGGATATCTTCTGGACTTCAAAGCTTCTCCTCCACAAGGGAGATTTCACCTTTCAAGATTATCTGCAAACCAGATAAAGAAAGAGGCATTCCTAAGCTGCGTGCAAGACCTCCTTGTAATGGGAGTGATCCATCCAGTTCCGCGGACGGAACAAGGACAGGGGTTTTATTCAAATCTATTTGTGGTTCCCAAAAAAGAGGGAACCTTCAGACCAATTTTGGATCTAAAAATCCTAAACAAATTCCTCAGAGTTCCGTCATTCAAGATGGAAACTATTCGAACCATTTTACCCATGATCCAAGAGGGTCAGTACATGACCACAGTGGACTTAAAGGATGCCTACCTTCACATTCCGATTCACAAGAATCATCATCGGTTCCTGAGGTTTGCCTTTCTAGACAGGCATTACCAATTTGTAGCTCTTCCATTCGGGTTGGCTACAGCCCCAAGAATTTTTACAAAGGTTCTGGGCTCACTTCTGGCGGTCCTAAGACCGCGAGGCATAGCGGTGGCTCCTTACCTAGACGATATCCTGATACAGGCGTCAAGCTTTCAAATTGCCAAATCTCATACAGAGATAGTTCTGGCATTCCTGAGGTCGCATGGGTGGAAAGTGAACGAAGAAAAGAGTTCTCTATCTCCTCTCACAAGGGTTTCCTTCCTAGGGACTCTAATAGATTCTATAGAAATGAAAATTTACCTGACGGAGTCCAGGTTATCAAAACTTCTAAATGCTTGCCGTGTTCTTCACTCCATTCCGCGCCCCACGGTGGCTCAGTGCATGGAAGTAATCGGCTTAATGGTAGCGGCGATGGACATAGTGCCATTTGCGTGCCTGCATCTCAGACCGCTGCAATTATGCATGCTCTGTCAGTGGAATGGGGATTACACAGATTTGTCCCCTCTACAAATTCTGGATCAGGAAACCAGAGATTCTCTTCTCTGGTGGTTATCTCTGGTCCATCTGTCCAAGGGTATGACCTTTCGCAGACCAGATTGGACAATTGTAACAACAGATGCCAGCCTTCTAGGTTGGGGTGCAGTCTGGAACTCCCTGAAGGCTCAAGGTTCATGGACTCAGGAGGAGAAACTCCTCCCAATAAATATTCTGGAGTTAAGAGCAATATTCAATGCTCTTCTAGCTTGACCTCAGTTAGCAACACTGAGGTTCATCAGATTTCAGTCGGACAACATCACGACTGTGGCTTACATCAACCATCAAGGGGGAACCAGGAGTTCCCTAGCGATGTCAGAAGTCTCCAAGATAATTCGCTGGGCAGAGACTCACTCTTGCCACCTGTCAGCGATCCATATCCCAGGTGTAGAGAACTGGGAGGCGGATTTTCTAAGTCGTCAGACTTTTCATCCGGGGGAGTGGGAACTCCATCCGGAGGTGTTTGCTCAATTGGTTCTACGTTGGGGCAAACCAGAATTAGATCTCATGGTGTCTCGCCAGAACGCCAAGCTTCCTTGTTACGGATCCAGGTCCAGGGACCCAGAAGCGGCACTGATAGATGCTCTAGCAGCGCCTTGGTTCTTCAACCTGGCTTATGTGTTTCCACCGTTTCCTCTGCTCCTTCGTCTGATTGCCAAGATCAAACAGGAGAGAGCATCGGTGATATTGATAGCGCCTGCGCGGCCACGCAGGACCTGGTATGCAGACCTAGTGGACGTGTCATCCTTTCCACCATGGACTCTGCCTCTGAGACAAGACCTTCTAATACAAGGTCCTTTCAATCATCCAAATCTACTTTCTCTGAGACTGACTGCATGGAGATTGAACGCTTGATCCTATCAAAGCGTGGCTTCTCCGAGTCAGTAATTGATAACTTAATACAGGCACGAAAGCCTGTCACCAGGAAAATTTACCACAAGATAGGGCGTAAATATCTTCATTGGTGTGAATCCAAGAATTACTCATGGAGTAGGGTTAGGATTCCTAGGATATTGTCCTTCCTCC
The DNA here is from genome assembly GCF_027579735.1 of Bombina bombina. Classification (NCBI taxonomy): domain Eukaryota; kingdom Metazoa; phylum Chordata; class Amphibia; order Anura; family Bombinatoridae; genus Bombina; species Bombina bombina. The sequence continues at coordinate 447,334,610 of NC_069504.1, read as the reverse complement.
AAGAGGGTTTGGACAAAGGATTATCAGCTAGTTCTTTAAAGGGACAGATTTCTGCTCTGTCTATTCTTTTACACAAACGTCTGGCAGAAGTTCCAGACGTTCAGGCATTTTGTCAGGCTTTAGTTAGAATTAAGCCTGTGTTTAAACCTGTTGCTCCTCCATGGAGCTTAAACTTGGTTCTTAAAGTTCTTCAAGGGGTTCCGTTTGAACCCCTTCATTCTATTGATATCAAACTTCTATCATGGAAAGTTCTTTTTCTGATGGCTATTTCCTCGGCTCGAAGAGTCTCGGAGTTATCTGCCTTACATTGTGATTCTCCTTATCTGATCTTTCATTCAGATAAAGTTGTTCTGCGTACAAAACCTGGGTTTTTACCTAAGGTGGTTTCTAACAAGAATATCAATCAAGAGATTGTTGTTCCATCATTATGTCCTAATCCTTCTTCAAAGAAGGAACGTCTTTTGCATAATCTAGACGTAGTCCGTGCCTTGAAGTTTTACTTACAGGCTACAAAAGGCCTTGGCAACCTCTCTTTCTTTTTGGCTTCGGAGTATAATCCGTTTAGCCTATGAGACTGCTGGACAGCAGCCTCCTGAAAGGATTACAGCTCATTCTACTAGAGCTGTGGCTTCCACCTGGGCCTTTAAAAATGAGGCCTCTGTTGAACAGATTTGCAAGGCTGCGACTTGGTCTTCGCTTCATACTTTTTCCAAATTTTACAAATTTGATACTTTTGCTTCTTCGGAGGCTGATTTTGGGAGAAAGGTTCTACAGGCAGTGGTTCCTTCCGTTTAAGTTCCTGCCTTGTCCCTCCCATCATCCGTGTACTTTAGCTTTGGTATTGGTATCCCACAAGTAATGGATGATCCGTGGACTGGATACACTTAACAAGAGAAAACATAATTTATGCTTACCTGATAAATTTATTTCTCTTGTAGTGTATCCAGTCCACGGCCCGCCCTGTCCTTTTCAGGCAGGTCTAAATTTTAATTAAACTACAGTCACCACTGCACCCTATGGTTTCTCCTTTCTCGGCTTGTTTCGGTCGAATGACTGGATATGGCAGTGAGGGGAGGAGCTATATAGCAGCTCTGCTGTGGGTGATCCTCTTGCAACTTCCTGTTGGGAAGGAGAATATCCCACAAGTAATGGATGATCCGTGGACTGGATACACTACAAGAGAAATAAATTTATCAGGTAAGCATAAATTATGTTTTTGTGTGCGATATGGTGGCTCCATACCATACAAAATCCAAGGGCTGAGTTGAAGTTATTAACCCCTATTCCGGCGCTCCTCGACATCACCGCCATTATAATAAAGTTATTAACCCCTAATCTGCCACCCCCGACATCGCAGACATGAATAAAAGCTATTAACCCCTATTCCGCCGCTTCCCCGACATCGCCGCCACTAAATAAAGTTATTAACCCCTAAACCTCTGGCCTCCCACATCTCCGCTACTAAATAAACCTATGAATCCCTAAACCTAACACCCACTAACTTTAAATTAAAATTACAATATAACTCTATTTAAATAAATAAAAACTTTCCTGTGAAATAAATATAAACCTAACATTAAACTATAAATTAACCTAACATTACTATTCTAATAAAAGAAAAAACTACCAATTTAAAATATCTAAATTACAAATTTAAAAAAACCTAACACTACGAAAAAAAATAAAAAAATCTTAATTACAACTGCACATCAAACTGCACATCTCTCCTAAATTTTCATGTGAATTAAGAATACATTACTAACACCTTGATTACGAGTTTTGCGATTTACAGGGTGCGAAACTAACGCAAATAAAGTTCCGTTATTTCTCCCTCCATAGCGCTGCTATTACGAGTTACTGAAAAGCTTTCATGTGCGTGCGATATGGTGGCGTTAAGCTCCATACCATACGACAAATTTAAATAATCTAAGTTTACCAAAAATAATAAACACTAAAATCACAAAAAATAAAAAACACTAAGATTTCAAAAAAATAAAAAACGAAATTATCAAAAATAAAAACAATTACACCTAATCTAATAGCCCTATAAAAAAGCCCCCCCCCCAAAAAAAAAAAAATAAACTCCCCTAGCCTACAATAAACTACTAATAGCCCTTAAAAGGGCCTTTTGTAGGGCATTGCCCTAAAGAAATCGACTCTTTTACCTGTCAAAATATACAAAGTCCCCCCCCAACAGTAAAACCCACCACCCAACCAACCCCCCCAAAATAAAAAATCCTAACTTTAAAAAAAAGCCTAAGCTACCCATTGCCCCTAAAGGGGCATTTGTATGGGCATTGCCCTTAAAAGGGCATTTAGCTCTTTTGCATTTCCCTTAAAAAGGCATTTAGCTCTTTTTCAAAGCCCAAACCCTAATCGAACCCCCCCCCCAAAACCCCCCCAAGAAACCTAACACTAACCCCAAAAGTTCTACTCACGGTTTCTGAAGTCCGGACATCCAGGCGGCGAGAAGTATTCATCTAGGTGGCGAGGTCTTCATCCAGGGGACGAGGTCTTCATCCAGGGGACGAGGTCTTCATCCACCCCGGGGTATCTTCATCCTGGTGGCGCGTTCCTGGATCCCATCCTGCGCGGAGTGTCCTCTTCATATGGTCGCCGCCGTACACTGAAGTTGAATGCAAGGTAGCCGTTACAAAAATGGTGTCCCTTGCATTCCTATAGGCTGATTTGATTCTTCAAATTTAAATCAGCCAATAGGATGAGAGCTACTGAAATCCTATTGGTTGTTTAAATCAGCCAGTAGGATTTCTGTAACTCTCATCCTATTGGCTGATTTGAATTTGAGGAATCAAATCAGCCAATAGGAATGCAAGGGACACCATTTTGAAATGGCTACCTTGCATTCAACTTCAGTGTACGGCAGCGACCGTATGAAGAGGACGCTCTGCGCAGGATGGGATCAGCTTCCAGGATGGCTCCGCACCGCCAGGATGATAGATAGAAGACGCCCCCGGGATGGATGAAGACCTCGCCGCCTGGATGTCGGGACTTCAGAAACCATGAGTAGATCTTCTGGGGTTAGTGTTATTTTTTTTTTTTTGGGTGTTTTTTTTCTTTAGATTAGGGTTTGGGCTTTGAAAAAGAGCTAAATGCCATTTTAAGGGCAATGCCCATACAAATGCTCCTTTAGGTAGAATGGGTAGCTACGGTTTTTTTAGAGTTAGGTTTTTTATTTTGGTGGGTTGGTTGGGTGGTGGCTTTTACTGTTGGGGGGACTTTGTATTTTTTTACAGGTAAAAGAGAAGATTTATTTAGGGCAATATTTTTATAGGGCTATTAGATTAGGTGTAATTGTTTTTATTTTTGATAATTTCGTTTATTATATTTTGTAATCTTAGTGTTTTTTATTTTTCGTGATTTTAGTGTTTATTATTTTTGGTAATCTTAGATTGTTTTACATTTTTTGTACGATTTGGTTTTTTTAATTTTGTAATTTAGATATTTTGATTGGTATTTTTTTTAAAATTTTATTAGAATAGTTATGTTAGTTTAATTTATAGTTTAATGTTAGGTTTATATTTATTTCGCAGGTAAGTTTTTATTTATTTAAATAGTTTTATTTTAATTTTTATTTAATGTTAGGGGGTGTTAGGTTTAGGGGTTAATAGTTTAATTTTAGTGTTTTGCGATGTGGGGGTCGGTGGTTTAGGGGTTAATAACTTTATTATAGTGGCAGCAATGTCGGGGAGCGGTGGCAATTTCGGGGAGCGGCGGTTTAGGGGTTAATATATTTAGTGTTGACGATGTGGGTGGGTGGGCGGCCAAATAGGGGTTAATACGTTTAATATAGTGTTTGTGATACGGGAGGGCCTCGGTTTAGAGGTTAATAGGTAGTTTATATGTGTTAGTGTACTTTGCAACATTTTTGTGAAACATTTTTGTTTCGCAAAATCCATAAATACTGGTCTCAGATGGCGGTATGGATCGTGGCGGTATAGTCTGTAACGCAAGCTCTTTAACCTCACCGCACAACCTGTAATACCGGCGCTATGGTAATCCCACACAAAAATGTAATTTTTTTGAGTACAAGATTGACGTTGCGTTACAGGCTAAAATGCTTGCAGTATAGCTATACTGACACGACTCACAATAGTGCGTTGCTGCTTTTATGCTGAAATTGCCATTATTTCAGCATTAAAAGCCACAACGCCAAACTCGTAAACTAGCCATAATTTACAAATATATTATTTTCTATAATCCTGATGATCCACTTCTTTCCTTTACATACATTGTTTTGTGTTTGTTTTTTATTATTGTTTCATAATCACAGTTACATAAATCAAAATTCTTGGTACATATTCATATAAATACCATAAATTTAGAAAAGTACAGATATATAAAGAATATGTTCTTAATTACACGTTAATCTTATTAAATTATTGGTTATTGGTCCAACAAGGACTTCAATTTATTGGAGTATAACACTGAAAAAGATTTATAAATTTACAGATCCATAAAATAAGAAAAGTTGAAAAGGTTTTACATACATTGTTAAAAGGACATTGGAGTAGATTAATTAAGTTTAATGAAACTCTTCAAACTCCCTAAGAGGACTGCATTACAGGGACACATTTAAAATATGCATCATTCATTTATTTATTTCATTCATTGATACATATTTAAAATAAAACTTATTGTGTATGGCTGGTGGAATATAGGAATGTTTACAAATATCAAATCAATATATATTGTGTATAATGGTTGAGCAGATGCAGACTAAATCGTCCTAACCTCAACATTTTATAGGTACAAAATCTTTGGACAAGCATTTTAAATGTTTATTATTTTTGTTTAATTTAAGGTCATATAACATCTTGGTCAAGATGCTCCAAAATTCCAACCACCAAATCTACTTGGCCAAGACCGGAGAAGAAACCTTCAGAGGTTGGTTTTAAAAATAATTTGTAATCTTAAAATAACCAGGTTTATTGCTCATGATTTTAAAAACTTTTGAAACAAAAATTATTATAGACCAGATTACAAGTGGAGCGCTATCGTTAGCGGTAGGAGCGTAAACGCGATTGCGAGATCGCAGTGTTCTCTATGCTCAAATCCATATTACAAGTGATGCTCTGTTAAAATTACCACAAATTCGTTTGCACAAACTCACAGGAATTTACACTTCCCGTTTCTTTCCTATGACATGGAGAGTCCACAAAACATTCCAATTACTAGTGGGATATTCACTCCTGGCCAGCAGGAGGAGGCAAAGAGCACCCAGCAGAGCTGTTAAGTGTCACTTCTTCCTTACACATAACCCCCAGTCATTCTCTTTGCCTCTGTCAAGGGAGGATGTGTGAGGATGGTATCTGAAGATATTTTATCCTTTTATTGGTACTTTTCCCTGCAAACAAGGATTTGGGATTATGCTGTGTCCATGTCAATCTCTTTAGTAAAAGTAATGGTGGCTTGTAGCAGTTAGTAGTACGGCGAGGTGGTCTTTGCTTAAAACTTCTAACAACTATGAACCCCTTTATAGAAAGCCAGGGTTGGTTAATCTATTCTTTCTTTTTCTACAGGTCCCTGACAGCTGTGGAGATATTTGTCACACCTTAGAAATACTTTTCTGCCTAACTGCAGCATCCACAGGCAAGTGCTTTCCCTTCTAGGTTAGAAGATACTAGCACTCCAAGGGTTAATCTCCCTGTGGATTTTTTATTTTCAGAGTTAGCACTATGATTTACTCTGATTGCACAGATCCTAAGATCGTTTCTAGTGGTTGTGTTTAATTGCTGATGGCACTGCATATATCTAGGGATTATGCCTTGTGGGACATTATTTGGGGTTCTTTTATTTTCATGTACGGTAGCTTGTTGCATTATGGTCAGGTGCCTGTTTAATTGCAAGCCAGTAATTTTTGTCTTTTACAATTTCGCGCCGTTTTTTGTATTGGTGACCGTTTTACTCTGCACTTCCGCTTTATATTCCGTTTCAGAGCGGAGTTCGGAGCGGTATTTGTGGAGGATTTTCAGTGTTGCTCCTGCTTGTATCTGCTAATATAGTCCTGTATTTGATGAATGCTAGTGGGATCCGTCCTAAGGTGCTAAGCCCTCAGTATTGCTGAGGTATTTTGGTGCAGTTTCATATCGTTCTTTATCAATATTTGAACTATATTTTTTATTGTATTTTTCTGGTGGTTTCCAGTTATGGACACTAATGCTGTTATGGACTCTAATGATAAAGATGGGTCTTTTGAGAAATGTTTGTTTCCATCTAAAGGGGAGGAGAGTCCACAGCTTCATTCATTACTGTTTGGAATTAAGAACCTGGCCACCAGGAGAAGGTAAAGACACCCCATCCAAAGGCATAAATACCTTCCCCACTTCCCTCATCCCCCAGTCATTCTTTGCCTTTTGTCACAGGAGGACGGCAGAGAAGTGCCGAAGATTGGAGTAGTCTCTTATGGAGAGTAGTACTCTTCGCATTGGGATTGGAGTTTTAAGTAGTCCTGTCAGCCTCTCAGAGAGAGCCTGGGCAAAAGTTATAATCCGTAGATGCAGGGAGAGTCTTTCTTTCGAAACCATCCCAACTCATATTAACAGCTCCACAAGCAATCAGAGTTGACAAGTTTCGCTGCCTGTTTCTCCAACATAGGTGTGTCCGGTCCACGGCGTCATCCTTACTTGTGGGATATTCTCTTCCCCAACAGGAAATGGCAAAGAGCCCAGCAAAGCTGGTCACATGATCCCTCCTAGGCTCCGCCTACCCCAGTCATTCTCTTTGCCGTTGTACAGGCAACATCTCCACGGAGATGGCTTAGAGTTTTTTAGTGTTTAACTGTAGTTTCTTCTGTTATGTGTGATCAGTCCACGGGTCATCATTACTTCTGGGATATAACTCCTCCCCAACAGGAAATGCAAGAGGATTCACCCAGCAGAGCTGCATATAGCTCCTCCCCTCTACGTCAGTCCCAGTCATTCTCTTGCACCCAACGACTAGATAGGATGTGTGAGAGGACTATGGTGATTATACTTAGTTTTTATGACTTCAATCAAAAGTTTGTTATTTTACAATAGCACCGGAGCGTGTTATTACTTCTCTGGCAGAGTTTGAGGAAGAATCTACCAGAGTTTTTTACTATGATTTTAACCGGAGTAGTTAAGATCATATTGCTGTTCTCGGCCATCTGAGGGAGGTAAAAGCTTCAGATCAGGGGACAGCGGGCAGATGAATCTGCATTGAGGTATGTAGCAGTTTTTATTTTCTGAATGGAATTGATGAGAAAATCCTGCCATACCGTTATAATGACATGTATGTATACACTTCAGTATTCTGGGGATGGTATTTCACCGGAACTACTCTGTTAAAGGTCACTAATCCTTTTAATAAGTATTTATCATGTTAAACGTTTTTGCTGGAATGTAGAATCGTTTACATTTCTGAGGTACTGAGTGAATAAATATTTGGGCATTATTTTCCACTTGGCAGTTGTTTGGTTTTAATTGTGACAGTTTCGTTTCTCTTCACTGCTGTGTATGAGGGAGGGGCCGTTTTTGGCGCTCTTTGCTACGCATCAAAAAATTCCAGTCAGTTACTCTTATATTTCCTGCATGATCCGGTTCATCTCTGACAGATCTCAGGGGTCCTCAAACTTCTTTGGAGGGAGGTAGATTCTCTCAGCAGAGCTGTGAGAATTTTATATTGACTGTGAATAAAAACGTTGCTCTATAATTTTTATGTCAAATTTAATTATTGTTATTTTACTAATGGGAACAAACCTTTGCTAAAAGTTGTGTTGTTTTAAAGTTTGATGCTATAACTGTTTTTCAGTTCATTGTTTTAACTGTCATTTAATCGTTTAGTACCTCTTTGAGGCACAGTATGTTTTTGCTAAAAAAGATTATAACCAAGTTGCAAGTTTATTGCTAGTGTGTTAAACATGTCTGACTCAGAGGAAGATATCTGTGTCATTTGTTCCAATGCCAAGGTGGAGCCCAATAGAAATTTATGTACTAACTGTATTGATGCTACTTTAAATAAAAGTCAATCTGTACAATTTGAACAAATTTCACCAAACAGCGAGGGGAGAGTTATGCCGACTAACTCGCCTCACGCGGCAGTACCTGCATCTCCTGCCCGGGAGGTGCGTGATATTATGGCGCCTAATACATCTGGGCGGCCATTACAGATAACATTACAAGATATGGCTACTGTTATGACTGAAGTTTTGTCTAAATTACCAGAACTAAGAGGCAAGCGTGATCACTCTGGGGTGAGAACAGAGTGCGCTGACAATACTAGGGCCATGTCTGATACTGCGTCACAGCTTGCAGAGCATGAGGACGGAGAGCTTCATTCTGTAGGTGACGGTTCTGATCCAAACAGATTGGATTCAGATATTTCAAATTTTAAATTTAAATTGGAGAACCTCCGTGTATTACTAGGGGAGGTCTTAGCAGCTCTCAATGATTGTAACACCGTTGCAATACCAGAGAAACTGTGTAGGTTGGATAAATACTTTGCGGTACCGGCGAGTACTGACGTTTTTCCTATACCTAAGAGACTAACTGAAATTGTTACTAAGGAGTGGGATAGACCCGGTGTGCCGTTCTCACCCCCTCCAATATTTAGAAAGATGTTTCCAATAGACACCACCACTCGGGACTTATGGCAAACGGTCCCTAAGGTGGAGGGAGCAGTTTCTACTTTAGCTAAGCGTACCACTATCCCGGTGGAGGATAGCTGTGCTTTTTCAGATCCAATGGATAAAAAATTAGAGGGTTACCTTAAGAAAATGTTTGTTCAACAAGGTTTTATATTGCAACCCCTTGCATGTATCGCGCCGATTACGGCTGCGGCAGCATTTTGGATTGAGTCTCTGGAAGAGAACCTTAGTTCATCTACGCTAGACGACATTACGGACAGGCTTAGAGTCCTTAAAATAGCTAATTCATTCATTTCGGAGGCCGTAGTACATTTAACCAAACTTACGGCTAAGAACTCAGGATTCGCCATACAGGCACGTAGGGCGCTGTGGCTAAAATCCTGGTCAGCTGATGTTACTTCTAAGTCCAAATTACTTAATATACCTTTCAAGGGGCAGTCTTTATTTGGGCCCGGTTTGAAAGAAATTATCGCTGACATTACAGGAGGTAAGGGCCACGCCCTACCTCAAGACAAAGCCAAAGCTAAGGCTAGACAGTCTAATTTTCGTCCCTTTCGGAATTTCAAAACAGGAGCAGCATCAACCTCCACTGCACCAAAACAGGAGGGAGCTGTTGCTCGTTACAGGCAAGGCTGGAAGCCTAACCAGTCCTGGAACAAGAGCAAGCAGGCCAGGAAACCTGCTGCTGCCCCAAAGACAGCATGAACCGAGAGCCCCCGATCCGGGACCGGATCTAGTGGGGGGCAGACTTTCTCTCTTCGCCCAGGCCTGGGCAAGAGATGTTCAGGATCCCTGGGCGCTAGAGATCATATCTCAGGGATACCTTCTAGACTTCAAATTATCTCCCCCAAGAGGGAGATTTCATCTGTCAAGATTGTCAACAAACCAGATAAAGAAAGAAGCGTTTCTACGCTGTGTACAAGATCTGTTATTAATGGGAGTGATCCATCCGGTTCCGCGGTCGGAACAAGGACAAGGGTTCTACTCAAACCTGTTTGTGGTTCCCAAAAAAGAGGGAACTTTCAGGCCAATCTTAGATTTAAAGATTCTAAACAAATTCCTAAGAGTTCCATCGTTCAAAATGGAAACTATTCGGACAATCTTACCCATGATCCAAAAGGGTCAGTACATGACCACAGTGGATTTAAAAGATGCTTACCTTCACATACCGATTCACAAAGATCATCACCGGTATCTAAGGTTTGCCTTCTTAGACAGGCACTACCAGTTTGTAGCTCTCCCATTCGGATTGGCTACGGCTCCAAGAATCTTCACAAAGGTTCTGGGTGCCCTTCTGGCGGTACTAAGACCGCGAGGGATTTCGGTAGCTCCGTACCTAGACGACATTCTAATACAAGCTTCAAGCTTTCAAACTGCCAAGTCTCATACAGAGTTAGTTCTGGCATTTCTAAGGTCGCATGGATGGAAAGTGAACGAAAAGAAGAGTTCTCTTTTTCCTCTCTCAAGGGTTCCATTCTTGGGGACTCTTATAGATTCTGTAGAAATGAAGATTTACCTGACAGAAGACAGGTTAACAAAGCTTCAAAATGCATGCCGTGTCCTTCATTCCATTCAACACCCGTCAGTAGCTCAATGCATGGAGGTGATCGGCTTAATGGTAGCGGCAATGGACATAGTACCTTTTGCACGCCTACACCTCAGACCGCTGCAATTGTGCATGCTAAGTCAGTGGAATGGGGATTACTCAGATTTGTCCCCTACTCTGAATCTGAATCAAGAGACCAGAAATTCTCTTCTATGGTGGCTTTATCGGCCACACCTGTCCAGGGGGATGCCATTCAGCAGGCCAGACTGGACAATTGTAACAACAGACGCCAGCCTACTAGGTTGGGGCGCTGTCTGGAATTCTCTGAAGGCTCAGGGACTATGGAATCAGGAGGAGAGTCTCCTTCCAATAAACATCCTGGAATTGAGAGCAGTTCTCAATGCCCTTCTGGCTTGGCCCCAATTAACAACTCGGGGGTTCATCAGGTTTCAGTCGGACAACATCACGACTGTAGCTTACATCAACCATCAGGGAGGGACAAGAAGCTCCCTAGCAATGATGGAAGTATCAAAGATAATTCGCTGGGCAGAGTCTCACTCTTGCCACCTGTCAGCAATCCACATCCCGGGAGTGGAGAACTGGGAGGCGGATTTCTTGAGTCGCCAGACTTTTCATCCGGGGGAGTGGGAACTTCATCCGGAGGTCTTTGCCCAAATACTTCGACGTTGGGGCAAACCAGAGATAGATCTCATGGCGTCTCGCCAGAACGCCAAACTTCCTCACTACGGGTCCAGATCCAGGGATCCGGGAGCGGTTCTGATAGATGCCTTGACAGCACCTTGGAACTTCGGGATGGCTTATGTGTTTCCACCCTTCCCGCTGCTTCCTCGATTGATTGCCAAAATCAAACAGGAGAGAGCATCAGTGATTCTAATAGCGCCTGCATGGCCACGCAGGACTTGGTATGCAGATCTAGTGGACATGTCATCCTGTCCGCCTTGGTCTCTACCTCTAAGACAGGACCTTCTGATACAGGGTCCATTCAAACATCAAAATCTAACTTCTCTGAAGCTGACTGCTTGGAAATTGAACGCTTGATTTTATCAAAACGTGGTTTTTCTGAGTCGGTTATTGATACCCTGATACAGGCTAGGAAGCCTGTTACCAGAAGGATTTACCATAAAATATGGCGTAAATACCTATACTGGTGCGAATCCAAAGGTTACTCCTGGAGTAAGGTTAGGATCGCTAGGATATTGTCCTTTCTACAAGAAGGTTTAGAAAAGGGTTTATCAGCTAGTTCATTAAAGGGACAGATTTCAGCTCTGTCCATCTTGTTACACAGGCGTCTGTCAGAAAATCCAGACGTCCAGGCCTTTTGTCAGGCTTTAGTTAGAATCAAGCCTGTGTTTAAAGCTGTTGCTCCGCCATGGAGTTTAAACTTAGTTCTTAACGTTTTACAGGGTGTTCCGTTTGAACCCCTTCATTCCATTGATATAAAATTGTTATCTTGGAAAGTTCTGTTTTTAATGGCTATTTCCTCGGCTCGAAGAGTCTCTGAGTTATCAGCCTTACATTGTGATTCTCCTTATCTGATTTTTCACTCAGACAAGGTAGTTCTGCGTACTAAACCTGGGTTCTTACCTAAGGTAGTCACTAACAGGAATATCAATCAAGAGATTGTTGTTCCATCCTTGTGTCCAAATCCTTCTTCAAAGAAGGAACGTCTTCTACACAATCTGGATGTAGTTCGTGCCCTCAAGTTCTACTTGCAGGCAACTAAAGATTTTCGCCAAACTTCTTCCCTGTTTGTCGTTTATTCTGGACAGAGGAGAGGTCAAAAAGCTTCTGCTACCTCTCTCTCCTTTTGGCTTCGTAGCATAATACGTTTAGCCTATGAGACTGCTGGACAGCAGCCTCCTGAAAGAATTACAGCTCACTCCACTAGAGCTGTGGCTTCCACTTGGGCCTTTAAGAATGAGGCCTCTGTTGAACAGATTTGCAAGGCTGCAACTTGGTCTTCGCTTCATACTTTTTCCAAATTTTACAAATTTGACACTTTTGCTTCTTCGGAGGCTATTTTTGGGAGAAAGGTTCTTCAGGCAGTGGTTCCTTCTGTATAATGAGCCTGCCTATCCCTCCCGTCATCCGTGTACTTTTGCTTTGGTATTGGTATCCCAGAAGTAATGATGACCCGTGGACTGATCACACATAACAGAAGAAAACATAATTTATGCTTACCTGATAAATTCCTTTCTTCTGTTGTGTGATCAGTCCACGGCCCGCCCTGTTTTAAGGCAGGTAAATATCTTTTAAATTATACTTCAGTCACCACTTCACCCTTGGTTACTCCTTTCTCGTTGATTCTTGGTCGAATGACTGGGACTGACGTAGAGGGGAGGAGCTATATGCAGCTCTGCTGGGTGAATCCTCTTGCATTTCCTGTTGGGGAGGAGTTATATCCCAGAAGTAATGATGACCCGTGGACTGATCACACAACAGAAGAAAGGAATTTATCAGGTAAGCATAAATTATGTTTTTTATTATTCAATCAAGAGTTTGTTATTTTAAAATAGTGCTGGTATGTACTATTTACTCAGAAACAGAAAAGAGATGAAGATTTCTGTTTGTATGAGGAAAATGATTTTAGCAACCGTTACTAAAATCCATGGCTGTTCCACACAGGACTGTTGAGAGGAATTAACTTCAGTTGGGGGAACAGTGAGCAGTCTCTTGCTGCTTGAGGTATGACACATTCTAACAAGACGATGTAATGCTGGAAGCTGTCATTTTCCCTATGGGATCCGGTAAGCCATGTTTATTAAGATAGTAAATAAGGGCTTCACAAGGGCTTATTAAGACTGTAGACTTTTTCTGGGCTAAATCGATTCATTATTAACACATATTTAGCCTTGAGGAATCATTTAATCTGGGTATTTTGATAAGATTATATCGGCAGGCACTGTTTTAGACACCTTATTCTTTAGGGGCTTTCCCAAATCATAGGCAGAGCCTCATTTTCGCGCCGGTGTTGCGCACTTGTTTTTGAGAGGCATGACATGCAGTCGCATGTGTGAGGAGCTCTGATACATAGAAAAGACTTTCTGAAGGCGTCATTTGGTATCGTATTCCCCTTTGGGCTTGGTTGGGTCTCAGCAAAGCAGATACCAGGGACTGTAAAGGGGTTAAAGTTAAAAACGGCTCCGGTTCCGTTATTTTAAGGGTTAAAGCTTCCAAATTTGGTGTGCAATACTTTTAAGGCTTTAAGACACTGTGGTGAAATTTTGGTGAATTTTGAACAATTCCTTCATATTTTTTCGCAATTGCAGTAATAAAGTGTGTTCAGTTTAAAATTTAAAGTGACAGTAACGGTTTTATTTTAAAACGTTTTTTGTACTTTGTTATCAAGTTTATGCCTGTTTAACATGTCTGAACTACCAGATAGACTGTGTTCTGAATGTGGGGAAGCCAGAGTTCCTTCTCATTTAAATAAATGTGATTTATGTGACAATGACAATGATGCCCAAGATGATTCCTCAAGTGAGGGGAGTAAGCATGGTACTGCATCATTCCCTCCTTCGTCTACACGAGTCTTGCCCACTCAGGAGGCCCCTAGTACATCTAGCGCGCCAATACTCCTTACTACGCAACAATTAACGGCTGTAATGGATAATTCTGTCAAAAACATTTTAGCCAAAATGCACACTTATCAGCGTAAGCGCGACTGCTCTGTTTTAGATACTGAAGAGCATGACGACGCTGATAATAATGGTTCTGAAGGGCCCCTAAACCAGTCTGATGGGGCCAGGGAGGTTTTGTCTGAGGGAGAAATTACTGATTCAGGGAACATTTCTCAACAAGCTGAACCTGATGTGATTACGTTTAAATTTAAGTTGGAACATCTCCGCATTCTGCTTAAGGAGGTATTATCCACTCTGGATGATTGTGACAAGTTGGTCATCCCAGAGAAACTATGTAAAATGGACAAGTTCCTAGAGGTCCCGGGGCTCCCAGAAGCTTTTCCTATACCCAAGCGGGTGGCGGACATTGTAAATAAAGAATGGGAAAGGCCCGGTATTCCTTTCGTCCCTCCCCCCATATTTAAAAAATTGTTTCCTATGGTCGACCCCAGAAAGGACTTATGGCAGACAGTCCCCAAGGTCGAGGGAGCGGTTTCCACTTTAAACAAACGCACCACTATACCCATAGAAGATAGTTGTGCTTTCAAAGATCCTATGGATAAAAAATTAGAAGGTTTACTTAAAAAGATGTTTGTTCAGCAGGGTTACCTTCTACAACCAATTTCATGCATTGTCCCTGTCGCTACAGCCGCGTGTTTCTGGTTCGATGAGCTGGTAAAGGCGGTCGATAGTGATTCTCCTCCTTATGAGGAGATTATGGACAGAATCAATGCTCTCAAATTGGCTAATTCTTTCACCCTAGACGCCACTTTGCAATTGGCTAGGTTAGCGGCTAAGAATTCTGGGTTTGCTATTGTGGCGCGCAGAGCGCTTTGGTTGAAATCTTGGTCAGCTGATGCGTCTTCCAAGAACAAGCTACTTAACATTCCTTTCAAGGGGAAAACGCTGTTTGGCCCTGACTTGAAAGAGATTATCTCTGATATCACTGGGGGTAAGGGCCACGCCCTTCCTCAGGATCGGCCTTTCAAGGCCAAAAATAAACCTAATTTTCGTCCCTTTCGTAGAAACGGACCAGCCCAAAGTGCTACGTCCTCTAAGCAAGAGGGTAATACTTCTCAAGCCAAGCCAGCTGGGAGACCAATGCAAGGCTGGAACAAGGGAAAGCAGGCCAAAAAACCTGCCACTGCTACCAAGACAGCATGAAATGTTGGCCCCCGATCCGGGACCGGATCTGGTGGGGGGCAGACTCTCTCTCTTCGCTCAGGCTTGGGCAAGAGATGTTCTGGATCCTTGGGCGCTAGAAATAGTCTCCCAAGGTTATCTTCTGGAATTCAAGGGGCTTCCCCCAAGGGGGAGGTTCCACAGGTCTCAGTTGTCTTCAGACCACATAAAAAGACAGGCATTCTTACGTTGTGTAGAAGACCTGTTAAAAATGGGAGTGATTCATCCTGTTCCATTAGGAGAACAAGGGATGGGGTTCTACTCCAATCTGTTCATAGTTCCCAAAAAAGAGGGAACTTTCAGACCAATCTTAGATCTCAAGATCTTAAACAAGTTTCTCAAGGTTCCATCGTTCAAAATGGAAACCATTCGAACAATTCTTCCTTCCATCCAGGAAGGTCAATTCATGACCACGGTGGATTTAAAGGATGCGTATCTACATATTCCTATCCACAAGGAACATCATCGGTTCCTAAGGTTCGCATTCCTGGACAAGCATTACCAGTTCGTGGCGCTTCCTTTCGGATTAGCCACTGCTCCAAGGATTTTCACAAAGGTACTAGGGTCCCTTCTAGCTGTGCTAAGACCAAGGGGCATTGCTGTAGTACCTTACTTGGACGACATTCTGATTCAAGCGTCGTCCCTTCCTCAAGCAAAGGCTCACACGGACATCGTCCTGGCCTTTCTCAGATCTCACGGATGGAAAGTGAACGTGGAAAAGAGTTCTCTATCTCCGTCAACAAGGGTTCCCTTCTTGGGAACAATAATAGACTCTTTAGAAATGAGGATTTTTCTGACAGAGGCCAGAAAAACAAAACTTCTAGACTCTTGTCGGATACTTCATTCCGTTCCTCTTCCTTCCATAGCGCAGTGCATGGAAGTGATAGGTTTGATGGTAGCGGCAATGGACATAGTTCCTTTTGCGCGCATTCATCTAAGACCATTACAACTGTGCATGCTCAGTCAGTGGAATGGGGACTATACAAACTTGTCTCCGAGGATACAAGTAAATCAGAGGACCAGAGACTCACTCCGTTGGTGGCTGTCCCTGGACAACCTGTCACAAGGGATGACCTTCCGCAGACCAGAGTGGGTCATTGTCACGACCGACGCCAGTCTGATGGGCTGGGGCGCGGTCTGGGGATCCCTGAAAGCTCAGGGTCTTTGGTCTCGGGAAGAATCTCTTCTACCGATAAATATTCTGGAACTGAGAGCGATATTCAATGCTCTCAAGGCTTGGCCTCAGCTAGCGAGGGCCAAGTTCATACGGTTTCAATCAGACAACATGACAACTGTTGCGTACATCAACCATCAGGGGGGAACAAGGAGTTCCCTGGCGATGGAAGAAGTGACCAAAATCATTCTATGGGCGGAGTCTCACTCCTGCCACCTGTCTGCTATCCACATCCCAGGAGTGGAAAATTGGGAAGCGGATTTTCTGAGTCGTCAGACATTGCATCCGGGGGAGTGGGAACTCCATCCGGAAATCTTTGCCCAAGTCACTCAACTGTGGGGCATTCCAGACATGGATCTGATGGCCTCTCGTCAGAACTTCAAAGTTCCTTGCTACGGGTCCAGATCCAGGGATCCCAAGGCGGCTCTAGTGGATGCACTAGTAGCACCTTGGACCTTCAAACTAGCTTATGTATTCCCGCCGTTTCCTCTCATCCCCAGGCTGGTAGCCAGGATCAATCAGGAAAGGGCGTCGGTGATCTTGATAGCTCCTGCGTGGCCACGCAGGACTTGGTATGCAGATCTGGTGAATATGTCATCGGCTCCACCATGGAAGCTACCTTTGAGACGAGACCTTCTTGTTCAAGGTCCGTTCGAACATCCGAATCTGGTCTCACTCCAGCTGACTGCCTGGTGATTGAACGCTTGATCTTATCGAAGCGAGGGTTCTCAGATTCTGTTATCGATACTCTTGTTCAGGCCAGAAAGCCTGTAACTAGAAAGATTTACCACAAAATTTGGAAACAATATATCTGTTGGTGTGAATCTAAAGGATTCCCTTGGGACAAGGTTAAGATTCCTAAGATTCTATCCTTCCTTCAAGAAGGATTGGAAAAAGGATTATCTGCAAGTTCCCTGAAGGGACAGATTTCTGCCTTGTCTGTGTTACTTCACAAAAAGCTGGCAGCTGTGCCAGATGTTCAAGCCTTTGTTCAGGCTCTGGTTAGAATCAAGCCTGTTTACAAACCTTTGACTCCTCCTTGGAGTCTCAACTTAGTTCTTTCAGTTCTTCAGGGGGTTCCGTTTGAACCCTTACATTCCGTTGATATTAAGTTATTATCTTGGAAAGTTTTGTTTTTGGTTGCAATTTCTTCTGCTAGAAGAGTTTCAGAATTGTCTGCTCTGCAGTGTTCTCCTCCTTATCTGGTGTTCCATGCAGATAAGGTGGTTTTACGTACTAAACCTGGTTTTCTTCCAAAAGTTGTTTCTAACAAAAACATTAACCAGGAGATTATCGTACCTTCTCTGTGTCCGAAACCAGTTTCGAAGAAGGAACGTTTGTTGCACAATTTGGATGTTGTTCGCGCTCTAAAATTCTATTTAGATGCTACAAAGGATTTTAGACAAACATCTTCCTTGTTTGTTGTTTATTCCGGTAAAAGGAGAGGTCAAAAAGCAACTTCTACCTCTCTCTCTTTTTGGATTAAAAGCATCATCAGATTGGCTTACGAGACTGCCGGACGGCAGCCTCCTGAAAGAATCACAGCTCATTCCACTAGGGCTGTGGCTTCCACATGGGCCTTCAAGAACGAGGCTTCTGTTGATCAGATATGTAGGGCAGCGACTTGGTCTTCACTGCACACTTTTACCAAATTTTACAAGTTTGATACTTTTGCTTCTTCTGAGGCTGTTTTTGGGAGAAAGGTTTTGCAAGCCGTGGTGCCTTCCATTTAGGTGACCTGATTTGCTCCCTCCCTTCATCCGTGTCCTAAAGCTTTGGTATTGGTTCCCACAAGTAAGGATGACGCCGTGGACCGGACACACCTATGTTGGAGAAAACAGAATTTATGTTTACCTGATAAATTACTTTCTCCAACGGTGTGTCCGGTCCACGGCCCGCCCTGGTTTTTTTTAATCAGGTCTGATAATTTTCTTTAACTACAGTCACCACGGTATCATATGGTTTCTCCTATGCAAATATTCCTCCTTAACGTCGGTCGAATGACTGGGGTAGGCGGAGCCTAGGAGGGATCATGTGACCAGCTTTGCTGGGCTCTTTGCCATTTCCTGTTGGGGAAGAGAATATCCCACAAGTAAGGATGACGCCGTGGACCGGACACACCGTTGGAGAAAGTAATTTATCAGGTAAACATAAATTCTGTTTTTTTACACTCAAGTCCATGTCAGGTGCGAGGCTACTAACCTGTCACACTTGAAGGGCCATGTTCCTGTTCCACGGCGTTGATTCTGGTAAAAGTTAACACCGAAGACAGGGTCACAGTGTGATGTCTTTTTATCTTTACAGAGTCAAGGGTTAATATTCCTAGTAAGGGGATTATTGAAAAGGGGGGGTTATACATGATATTGTTTATTGTGTCATTGCTTCGTTATGTGCGAGATGAGGCTCTGGCAATGTGTGGAACTTTCAGGTGAATTATGGGAGTATGGCGAGGCCGTTTTTTGGCACATTTTCTCCTTAGGCAGGGGCGGTCCTGCTGGGCATTCCATGTGACCGGGTGTGGCTATCTATCTTCCTCTGTTGATCAGCGGCGCACGAGACGAAACAGTTTCTATAGTACGGGTCATAGGAGGTGGTGAGTCCCCCGGCCATTGGAGGTTATAAAGGTGCCTGTTTATTAAGTTAATTTAGTCCGTAATTAAAGCGCTAGCTATGGAGGACTCTGACGCGTTAGAAGGTTCTCCCTCTTTAACAAGATCTCATTCCTTTGTTTATTGTGAGGAGGTTCTGGTAGAACAGCCTGCTCAACTATGTTCCACATGCCTTAATAAAGTTATGACATCTAAAAGTAAACGGATGTCTAATACTACTGAGCCGTCCACCTCTGAGGGTTCCCCATCCCGTGAGGTGCCTTCCCTGCATTCATCTCCAATTGCACATGCAGCGCCCCAGGGTCCAACCATTACTCCTGCGGGAGAGATTCGTTGGCCGTCAGATTTTGTGGATCAACTGCAAACGGCGGTATTGAAAGTGATCCATGCTGGCCCAGGGATTGTCTACGCCTGCGAAAAATTCTGAGGCGTTCTACGATGACGATGCCCACTCCGACTCTTCGGAGGAGGCCCCTTCTGGGTAGGAGTCCGTGTCATCTAAACCTCCGGCTGCGGAGGAGCCTGACTTTAGGTTTAGGATGGAAAATTTGCCCCCCTTTTTTTTTTAAAACAAGTGCTTGCTACTCCTGGAGGTTCCGGAACCGAAACTTCCAGAAGAACCTGCGATTCCTAAGCTTGATAAGGTGTATGAGGACAGGGTGGTGCCTAAGGCCTTCCCGGTTCCTGTTAAGATGGCTAATATTATTAAGAATGAATGAGAGCGGTTCTTCCTTTTCCCCTTCTTCTTCCTTTAAGAAACTGTTCCCCGTCCCGGGCTCTCTGTGGGGTACTGTCCCTAAGGTGGAGGGTGTTATCTCCACGCTCGCGAAGCGGACAACCGTTTCCCTAATGGATAGTTCGTCGTTTAAAGAGCCCATGGATAAAAATTTGGCTGTAGCTGCGGTCCCCGGTGCTGCGACATGTTGGTGTGAATCTCTGTGTGAAATGGTTGAGGGGGAGACTTCCATCAACGAGATACAGGATAATATTAATGCGCTGAAGATCGCCAATATGTGGCCAATATGCAAATTATTCACCTGAACGCTAAGGTGTTAGATTTTTCTGTTTTAGCTCGCAGAGCTCTGTGGCTAAAGTCTTGGTCTGAGGACATGACCTCTAAGTCGAGGCTATTGTCCCTGCCTTTTCAAGGAAACATTTTGTTCGGTCAAGGATTGGATTGGATCATATCCACGGTTACCTTAGACAAGGGAGCTCTCCTACCGCAGGATAAGAAGGCTAAGCCTAAAGGATCTACTTTTCGCCCCTTTTATGCAAACAAGGCCCAGCGCCAGCAGCCCGCCGCAAAAGAGTACCAGTCCAAGGGCTCATTTTTGGAACAAGTCTAAGCAGAGCAAGAAGCCCGCCAAGACAAAATCGGCATGAAGGGGCGGCCCCCGACCGGTCTCCGGACCAAGTAGGGGCAGATTATCTTTTTTCTCAGAAGTCTGGTTGCAGGACGTTCAGGATCCTTGGGTTTAGGGCGTTGTCGCCAAGGGTAACAGGATAGGGTTCAGATCCCATCCGCACAGGGGCAGATTCTTCCTATCAAACCTCTCTTCAAGACTGGAAAAGAAAGAAGCTTTTCTAGAATGTGTGAGAGATCTCTCCTCTCTAGGTGTTATCGTACCTGTACCCCTAGCAGAAAATGGTCTAGGGTACTATTCAAATCTTTTTGTGGTTTCAAAGAAGGAGGCACGTTCCGCCCGATTCTGGACCTAAAGTGTTTAAACAAGTTTCTGAGTGTTCCATCGTTCAAAATGGAAACAATCAGTTCTATTCTGCCCCTAGTTCAAGAGGCACAGTTCATGACAACTATAGACTTGAAGGACGCTTACCTTCATGTGCCACTGCCAATCCACAGGGACCACTTCAAGTTCCTGAGATTTGCGCTTCTAGACCAACACTTCCAGTTTGTGGCCCTTCCCTTTGGTCTGGCGACGGTGACGGCCCCGAGAGTCTTCTTGAAAGTTCTGGGGGCGCTATTTTTGGGGCCAGAGCCAGAGGCATTGCTGTGGCACCCTATCTGGACGACATCCTAGTCCAGGCACCGTCGCTCAGTCTAGCAGAAGATCATTCAAGGGCTCTTCTTCTTTTACTCCAGTCTCACGGTTGGAAAATCAGCTCAGGAAAGAGTTCCCTGGTTCCCAGCAACAGGGTGGAGTTACTGGGCACGATAATAGACTCTATGTCCATGAAATTATTTCTCACAGACCATCGACGCAGGAAAATAGCATCCTTTTGTCTTACCCTTCAGTCCTCCTGAAGCCCATCAATGGCTCATTGTATGGAGGTGATCGGACTCATGGTTTCCAGCATAGACGTCATTCCATTCGCAAGGTTCCATCTCAGACCTCTTCAATTGTGCATGTTGAGACAGTGGAACGGGAGATCACAGCAGATATCCATGGATGCTCAGACTCGGACCTTCCTCTCTTGGAGGGTCCGTCCGGAGCAACTGTCCATGGGGACATCCTTCTTGAGACCGTCCTGGGAGATTGTGACCACGGACGCGAGTCTGGCAGGATGGGGAGCTGTTTGGGGTGCCAGGATGGCACAAGGAAAATGGTCCCAGAAGGAATCTCTTCTTCCGATATATATTCTAGAACTCCGAGCAATCTACAATCTCTGGAGGCATGGCCTCTTCTTCGTTAAGCTTCATCAGATTCCAGACCGACAACATTACCTCGGTGGCTTACATCAACCATCAGGGGGGTACTAGGAGTTCCCTAGCTATGAGGGAGGTGTCTCGGATCTTGGAGTGGGCGGAGTCCCACAACTGCTCAATATCGATTCACATTCCAGGTGTGGACAACTGGGAAGCAGACTTTCTCAGCAGACAATCCTTCCATCCGGGGAATGGTGCCTTCACCCCGAAGTGTTTGCGGAGATTTGTCTCAGGTGGGGAATGCCGGAGATAGATCTCATGGTGTCTAGACTCAATTGCAAGCTACCCCGATACGGGTTGAGATCCAGGGATCCCCAGGCAGAGCTAATAGGTGCCTTGGGGGTTCAGCCTAGCTTACATTTTTCCACCGTTACCACTTCTACCTCGTGTTGTGGCACAAATCAAACAGGAGCGGGCTTCGGCCATTTTGATTGCTCCGTCGTGGCCACGGAGGACGTGGTTTGCAAAACTGGTGGTGATGTCATCCTCTCCGCCATGGAGGTTACCTTGTCACATGGATCTGCTAGAAAAGGGCTCTTTCAACATCAAAATCTCAATTCTCTGAGGTTGACTGCGTGGAGATTGAACGCCTATTCTTGGCCAAGAGGTTCGTGCCCTGAAGTTCTTTCTTCAGGCTATGAAGGATTTCAGACAGTCTACATCTCTTTTTGTGGTGTATACTGGGAAGCGCAAGGGGCAGAAAGCCTCTACTACTTTTTTGTCCTTTTGGTTGAGGAGCTTGATTCGCTTGGCCTATGAGACAGCGGGACATAAGCCTCCTCAGAGGATAACTGCTCATAAAACTAGAGCTGTGGCTTCGTCTTGGGCCTTCAAGAATGAGGCCTGTATGGAGCAAATTTGTAAGGCGGCTACATGGTCCACCTTACACACTTCTACAAAGTTTTACAAATTTGACTTTTTTCCCTCTGCGGAAGCTGTTTTTGGGAGAAAGGTCTTTCAGGAGGTAGTGCCCTCAGATTAGGGTCTGCCTTTGCCTTCCCGGTTTTATTCAGTGTCCTCTAGAGCTTGGGTATATGTTCCCAACAGTAATGAATGAAGCCGTGGACTCTCCTCCCCTTTAGATGGAAACATAAATTATGCTTTCCTGATGATTTCGTTTCCATTGAGTGGAGGAGAGTCCACGGCTAAATACGTACCTAAATTTAATTCATCTTCTGGCACCGTTTATACCCTTATATTTCTCCTTCTGTTCCTTTTTCCCTCGGAGGAATGACTGGGGGATGAGGGAAGTGGGGGAGGTATTTAAACCTTTGGCTGGGGTGTATTTGCCTCTTCCTGGTGGCCAGGTTCTTAATTCCCAACAGTAATGAATGAAGCCGTGGACTCTCCTCCCCTCAATGGAAATTAAATTAACAGGTAAGCATAATTTATGTTTTTGCTTGGAGGCGAAAGTTTTTCCTCCTGTGTAATTTTGTTCCCCTTGTTTAAATAAGATTTTATTATATAAAGATAAAATAGCTCTGAGCCTTCCGTCTCTCAGGATAGTGCTGTTCTAGCTATGCCTCAGCCTTCTCCCCAAACGTCCCAAGCTTCACATGCAGTGCCTTGTGGTTCCTCTCATCAACCTCCTGGGGGTGTTTATTTACCCGAGGATTTTGCTGCGCAGATTACTTTACCTTGTCAGCTTTTCCAAAGGTTGCTGGTAAACGCAAGAGGAAATCTAAACATGTTGATGTTAATAAGGTTTCTGACTCCGCTAAGGCTGTGTTAGTCAGTTTGTCTCAGTTATCTGATGGGGATGATACCTCAGTGGCTTCTGAGGGAGAATTATCAGATTCTGATACTGTAGTGACCAATTCTACAGGTTCAGAGGATATTAATTTTAGATTTAAGTTAGAACACCTCAGAGTTCTTTTAAAGGATGTTCTTGCTACATTGGAAGAATCCAACTCGGCTGTTGCGGAGAATCCAAAGAGGTCTAGTTAACTTAATAGGGTATATGATGAACTCTCCTCCGTGGAAGTGTTTCCAGTTCCAGACCGTTTGGCAGATATCATTACTCAGGAATGAGATAAACCAGGGATTCCTTATTCCCCGTCCCCTGTTTTTAAAAAGATGTTTCCTGTTGCTGACTCTATTCGTGACTCGTGGCACACAGTACACAAGGTAGAGGGAGCTATCTCTACTCTTGCCAAGAGAACTACTATTCCTATTAAGGATAGTTGTTCTTTCAAGAAACCCATGGATAAGAAGCTTGAGGCTTTTTTTAAGAAAATATATATTCATGAGGGATTACAGTGGCAACCTGTTGCTAGTATTGCTACAGTTGTAGGGACAGCTTCTTAATGGTGTGATGATTTATCTAATCTTATTTTAGAAGAAACCACTTTAGAGGATATCCAAGACAGGATCAAAGCTCTCAAGTTAGCCAATACTTTTATTTGTGATGCCAATATGCAAGTTCTTAGGTTGGGAGCTAAGATTTTTGGTTTAACTGTTTTAGCTCGCAGGGCTCTGTGGTTAAAATCTTGGTCTGCAGAAATCTCATCCACGTCCAACCTTTTATCTTTGCCTTACAAGGGTAAAACCTTGTTTGGTCCAGGTCTGGCTGAAATAATTTTTGAAATCACAGGTGGAAAGGGTTCTTTTCTACCTCAGGATAAAAAGAATAGGCCTAAGGGTTGCCAGAATTCTAATTTTTGTTCCTTAAGTAACTTTAAAGTACCAAAGACTTCCTCTTCTTCCAAGTCGGAACAATCCAAGTCTTCTTGGAGGTCAAGTCAGCCTTGGAATAAAGGAAAGCAAGCCAAGAAGCCATCCACTAAATTTAAATACGCAAGAAGGGACTGCCCCCGATCCTGTATTGGATCAAGTGGGGGGACAGGCTCTCTTTTTTTTTTTGGCAGGCTTGGAGACGAGATGTCCCAGATCTTTGAGTAATAGACATTGTATCCCACGGTTACAGAATAGGATTCAAGTCTTGTCCTCCCAGAGGCAGATTCCACCTGTCAAGGTAATCTGTGAACCATATAAAGAGAGAGACCTTCATAAACTGTGTAAAGGACCTATCTTCCCTGGGAGTGATTGTTCCAGTTCCTCTAGAGAAACAGGGTCTGGGATTCTATTCAAATCTTTTTGTAGTTCCCAAAAAGGAGGGCATTTTCCATCCCATACTGGACCTAAAGTTTCTAAACCAATTCCTCAGGGTCCCGTCCTTCAAGATGGAGACCATGAGTTCCATTCTTCCTTTGGTGCAGGAGGGCCAGTTCATGACGACCATAGATCTGAAGGCTGCGTATCTTCATGTTCCCATTCACAGGGATCATTACCAGTATCTGAGGTTTGCCTTTCTGGACAAACATTTTCAGTTTGTTGCTCTTCCTTTTGGCCTTGTTACAGCTCCCAGAATTTTCACAAAGGTTCTGGCAGTGGTCAGGTCCAAGGGCATTTCTGTTCCGCCTGATCTGGATGACATTTTACTTCAAGCGCCATCTTTTCATCTAGTAAAATCTCATAAAGAGATGTTGTCTTTTCTACATTCCTACTGGTGGAAAGTGAATCTTGGAAAGAGTTCCCTTGTTCCAAATACAAGGGTGTGTTTCTTAGGAACAATTATAGATTTCCCTGTCCATGAAGATTTTTCTAAAGGACGTCAGAAAATCCAAACCTCATGTTTCTTGCCTTTCTCTCCAGTCGACTTTTCGTCCATCTGTGGCTCAATGCATGGAGGTGATTGATCTGATGGTTGCCTATATGGACATCATTCCATTTGCTCGGCTCCACCTGAGACCTCTGCAACTATGCATGCTCAGTCAATGGAACGGGCACCACTCAGATCTCTCACAGAGGATAAATCTGGATTTCCCAACAAGTGTTTCTCTCTTGTGGTGGATTTCTCAGGATCATCTGTCTTGGGGCACATGCTTCCTGAGGCCTTCCTTTGTGATTGTGACCATGTACGCCAGCCTGTTAGGCTAGGGGGCAGTATGGGGTTCCTTTAAAGCACAGGGTTTGTGGACTTCCAATAATCATCTTGGAATTGAGAGCAATCTTCCATGCTTTGATAGCTTGGCCTCAACTAGCTTTGCTCCGGTTTATCAGATTCCAGTCGGACATCACCTCGGTGGCTTACATCAATCACCAGGGAGGAACTCGGAGTGACTATCATTCTCCAGTGGGCGGATTCTCACAATTGCCATCTCTGCCATCCACATTCCAGGGGTGGACAGCTGGGAGGCGGATTTTCTGAGCAGACAGACCTTTCATCCCGGGGAGTGTGCTCTCCATCCGGAGGTATTCTCAAATATAACCCTCAGGTGGGGGGTTCAAAACGCCATCAGAACTGAGCCGGGAATATTATCATTTTATTGTTATAATTGTATTATTTCTTGTGTTTACACATTAAAATGGCTCTGCTTTGCTTGTCATAACTTTTTCACTTTTCGGTCCTACTTTAAGAACCCTGAATATTATTACTTATCTATCTCTAATGTTAATAATTCTTAGTGGTATTAACTGCTAATTTTCTGTCTGTACTTGTTATTCATAATAAAGGTGGAGCATACTGGAACAGTCCCCACTTGTTTACCTCAAGACCCTTTAAAATGTAGTTCCTCTGATTATTTATTTACCCAGTATACATATTTGTATTGCAAACATTTAGTTGTAACCCCTCCAGCTCAGTTTTGCAATACTTGTATGGATCATTTTATGGAACCTAACAAACTTACTGCTGCTCTTGCTACTAAGGGTATCTATCCTCCCTCTGTCTGCTCTGTACACTTTCGCTCAAGGATTTAAAGATTTTGTGCATGCTACAGTTTCAGAAAGTTGGCTTCCATACCTCCTCCAAGACTCTGACACCTCAGATCTGTCTTCTGATGGTAAAATTATTTCATATGATCAGGTATTGGTTGCTGATCAAGATTCTGAATACTTGTCTTTAATATTAAAGCTTGAACATCTTCACACTCTGCTAAAGGAGGTTTTATGTACTCTAGGTGTACTGAACTCTAAGGGGCCAATTTATCATGGCCCGAATGGGGCCAAATACCCCTGTTTCCATGCGAGCCTTCAGGCTCACCAGAAACAGGAGTTAAGAAGCAGTGGTCTTAAAGGGACACTGAACCCAATTTTTTTCTTTTATGATTTAGATAGAGCATGAAATTTTAAGCAACTTTCTAATTTACTCCTATTATCAAATTTTCTTTATTCTCTTGGTATCTTTATTTGAAATGCAAGAATTTAAGTTTAGATGCCGGCCCATTTTTGGTGAACAACCTGGGTTGTCCTTGCTGATTGGTGGATAAATTCATCCACCAATAAAAAAGTGCTGTCCAGAGTGCTGAACTAAGAAAAAAGCTTAGATGCCTTCTTTTTCATTTAAAGATAGCAAAAGAATGAAAAAAAATGATAATAGGAGTAAATTAGAAAGTTGCTTAAAATTGAATGTTCTATCCGAATCACAAAACAAAAAATTTTTGTTCAGTGTCCCTTTAAGACCGCTGCTCCTTAACTCGCCCGCTGCCTCTAAAGCTGCGGACATTAATCGGCCCAATCGAATACGATCGGGTTCATTGACACCCCAGCGATGTCAAGTCCACCAGACCTTGATAAATCGACCCCTAAGTCTTAGTAGGAAAAGTATGTTAAGCAACTGGACTTGATTTTCATACCCTATGCTAAGACTCCAGACGTTTTTCTGGTTCCTGAAGCCATTACAGAAATTATTACTAATGATAATGAATAGTCTAAGCCAGATATTCCTTATAATACAACTTCAAATTTTAAGAAGACGTTAACCTTTACTGGCATCTAGTATAGAGCTTTGGGAAACTATTCCTATGGTGGATGGTGCTATCTCCTCATTAGCTAAACGCATTACTATTCCTTTAAAGGATATTACTTCTTTTCAAAGATCCATTGGAGCGGAAGTTAGAATCTTTTCACAGAAAGGCATTTCAACAAGCACGTTTACTATTCACACCAGCTATCAGTATCACTTATGTAGCTTCTGCCTCTACCACGTGGTGTGACAATCATCTGATTTATCAGATGATTCTGTAGAGGAAGATTTTAAACCTTGGTCGAAGCTCATAATATCTGCTAATATCTTAATTTGTGATTTAATCGTTGATATTATAAAAATGAATGATGAAATATGGCTTAACTGTTTTGACCAGAAGAACTTATGGGTAAAGTCATGGTCTTCTGACATAATTTCCAAGACTAGACTTTTAAGATTTTTTTGGGGCCTGGTCTATACGCAATTATTTGTACTGTAACTGGAGTTAAAGGAGCTTTTCTCCCTCAGGACAAAAAGTTTAAATGAAAGACTTGAAAAATCATTTTTTTTTCATTTCTTTTCTCAATTAAGGAACCAAAAGTCCTCCTCTTAACAGAAACAGGAATCTCCCAGATTTTCATGGAAGTCGAATCCTAACTGAAACAAAGCCAGTCTTCCAAATCTGGATGAAGCTTCTGCCCCCGATCCAGATGTTTTTCTGGTAAGGGGCAGATTACACCTTTTTCAGGACGCTTACTTAGAGGCAGGAAATTCTCAGCAAAAACGCACTACAGCATATTCGACTAGATCAGTTTCCAATTACTGGGCTTTCAAAATTTAAGGCAGCAACTTACATACATTTTACTGAAGTCTAGATTTTTGCTTCTTCGAAAGTGGTTTTTGGTAGGAAAGTCCCCCATGCTGCAGTGTCTGGAAATTAGGTGCCTGTCTTATTTGACCCACACAAAATTACTATTGGCGTCCACAGCTTCGGTATTAGTTCTCAGGAGTAATGGATCATAGACTCTCACCACCTTATGAAAAAAAAATGTATGCTTACATGATACATTAATTTCTTCGATGGGGGTGAGAGTCCACAAGACCCACCCAATTTCTATGGTATTGTAGATTTTTCCTTACCTACCTTTCTACTTATCCTTGCTTGGCTATACGTCAAACTGACATACTAGATTTGTGTCAGGGATTAAGTACTCTTGGAGTTTTGTGAATCTTTGCTTCCTCCTAGTGGCCAGGAGTTGAATCTTAGTAGTAATGGATTGTGGACTCACCATGATCAAAGAAATGAATGAATCAGGTAAATATATATATTTTTACTCAGATAGCCTGATTGTTTCCGCTGCCTCTTGTTTACATAATTCTATAAACAGTATGACTGTACTGAAATTTTCAGTATACTGTAGGTGGTAATTTCAAAAAGATAACAACATAAGCAGGTCTGCGCTTCCTGCAGGTTCAGCACATTTAAATGAATATGTTCTTGAAAATGTGTTGTGTTTCAATGAGGAAAGCAAGCTATTTCAGATACAAAATTACAATTAAGTAATTTCCCATACATAATTATACAGCTGGAAACACATTAAGAGGAAACATATTTCTCTTGCAAGGTGTATCCAGTCCACGGATTCATCCTTTACTTGTGGGATATTCTCATTCCCTACAGGAAGTGGCAAAGAGAGCACACAGCAGAGCTGTTCATATAGCTCCCCCTCCAGCTCCACCCCCCAGTCATTCTCTTTGCCGGCTCTAAGCACTAGGCTCTCTCTACGGGAGGGTAAAGTGAATGTGGTGTTAGAATTGTAGTTTTTATTATCTTCAATCAAAAGTTTGTTATTTTAAATGGTACCGGTTTGTACTATTTACTCTCTATCAGAAAAGTGATGAAGATTTCTGCTGAGAGGAAAATGATTTTAGCACGTTGTAACTAAAATCCACTGCTGTTCCCACACAGGACTGAGGAGTACCAGAAAACTTCAGTTGGGGGGAACGGTTTGCAGGGTAATCTGCAATGAGGTATGTTCAGTCATTTATTTCTAGACAAGACTGAGATAATGCTAGAAGAGACTGACAATATCCCCATGAGGGGAGGGTAAGCTATATTCACAGACTTAGTAAGGGATTGAATGCTTACATAACAGGGCTAATTATGCTGGTTGACACTGATTCAGGGCAATCGATTGTTTATTCAAGAAAAATATTGTTTGTAGACACTTTGAGAGTCCTTTTGGGTTTTTTTCTGGGGTTATTACCCACATGGCTGGTTTTTCATCACTTAAGAGTGTTTTGCTAGGCCTCACAACTCCGGAGTAGAGTGGGAGGGGCCTAATTTTGTGCCTCAGATGCGCAGTTAGAATTTGCAGAGAAGTTCATGCTGATTCACATGGAGGGTCCTGCTGCTGTTTGAGGGCCTGATAGAAGATATATTCCCCCAAATCTGATCCCTAAGGGCAGGTAGGGCCACAGCAAGGCTGTGGCAAGGTGCTGTACTGTCTTTAACCGGGTGTTGGCTTTAGGCTGCTCCGGTTTGTGCATTAAGGGGTTAATCGTTTTCAAACTTGTGGTGCAATCTTATTAAGGCTTTAGGTACATACTGTGAAAATTTCAGGAGAATTTCTGCATTTTTCACTGTTTTGTAAAATTGTGTGCTCTTTTTATCTCTTAAAGGCACAGTAACAGTTTTTTCAAATTGTGTTTTTTATTTGATTAAAGTGATTTCCAAGCCTGTATATATATATATATATATATATATATATATATATATATATATATATATATATATTACTAGTCTATTAAACATGTCTGACACTAAGGAAAATCCTTGTTCAATGTGTTTAGAAGCCATGGTGGAACCCCCTCTCAGAATGTGTCCCACTTGTACTGATATGTCTATACACTTTAAAGATCATATTGTTGCACTTAAAAATGTGGCCCAAGATGATTCTCAGACTGAAGGTAACGAGGGTAGCCCGTCTGCCTCTCCCTAAGTGTCACAACCAGTTACGCCCGCGCAAGCGACGTCTAGTACCTCTAGTGCGTCTAACACTTTTACTTTACAAGACTTAGCGGTAGTCATGGATAATTTTCTTACAGCCTTCTTATCTAAACTGCCCTTGTTACCTGCAAAGCGTGATAGCTCTGTTTTAAGAACAGATTATGAGCATTCAGACGCTTTGGTAGCCGTATTCGATATACCCTCACAACACTCTGAAGTGGGAGCAAGGGATTTGATGTCTGAGGGAGAAGTCTCTGATTCAGGAAGGGTCCCTCCTCAGACAGATTCAGATAAATTGGCTTTTAAATTTAAGCTAGAACACCTCCGCGTTTTACTTAGGGAGGTATTAGCTACTCTGGACGACTGCGACCCTTTGGCGATCCCAGAGAAATTGTGTAAAATGGACAAGTAACTAGAGGTCCCGGTTTACACGGATACGTTTCCGGTCCCAAAGAGGATTGCGGATATCGTTACTAGGGAGTGGGATAGACCAGGTGTTCCCTTTACTCCCCCTCCTGTTTTTAAGAAAATGTTCCTCATACCTTACCCCGTGCGGGACCCGTGGCAAACGGTCCCTAAGGTGGAGGGGGCTATTTCTACACTTGCTAAACGCACAACCATACCAATTGAACACAGTTGTGCTTTTAAAGACCCTATGGATAAGAAGTTAGAGGGTTTACTTAAGAAAATTTTTGTTCAACAAGGCTTTCTTCTCCAACCTATTGCCTGCATTATTCCTGTAACTACTGCAGCTGCTTTCTGGTTTGAGGCGCTGGAAGACGCGCTCCAGACGGATACCTCATATGAGGAAATTATGGATAGAATTAAGGCTCTAAAGCTAGCTAATTCTTTTATCACTGACGCCGCTTTTCAAATGGCTAAGTTAGCGGCGAAAAATTCAGGTTTCGCCATTTTGGCGCGCAGGGCGCTTTGGCTAAAGTCCTGTTCGGCCGATGTGTCGTCTAAATCCAAGCTTTTGAACATTCCTTTCAAAGGAAAGACCCTCTTCGGGCCTGAATTGAAAGAGATTATTTCAGATATCACCGGGGGAAAAGGCCATGCTCTCCCTCAAGACAAGCCCTTTAAGACAAAGAAGAAAGCAAATTTTCGTTCCTTTCGCAATTTCAGGAACAGCCCCGCTTCATCCTCTCCGGCTGCAAAATAAGAGGGTAACGCTTCACAGTCCAAGGCAACCTAGAAACCTTACCAGGGCTGGAATAAGGGTAAACAGGCCAAAAAGCCTACAGCTGCCACCAAGACAGCATGAAGGGGTAGCCCCCGATCCGGGACCGGGTCTAGTAGGGGGCAGAATCTCTCTCTTCGCTCAGGCCTGGGCAAGAGATGTACACGATCCTTGGGCTTTAGAGATTGTGGCCCAGGGATACCTTCTAGAATTCAAGGACTCTCCTCCAAGGGGAAGGTTCCACATTTCTCGTCTGTCTACAGATCAGACAAAGAAAGAGGCGTTTTTACGCTGTGTAGAAGATCTGCTTACAATGGGAGTGATCCACCCAGTAACAATTGCAGAACAAGGACTGGGGTTTTACTCAAACCTGTTTGTGGTTCCCAAAAAAGAAGGAACTTTCAGACCAATCCTGGATCTCAAAATTCTAAACAAATTCCTCAGAGTCCCATCATTCAAGATGGACACCATTCGGACAATCTTACCAATGATCCAGGAGGGTCAATATATGACTACCGTGGATCTAAAGGATGCGTATCTGCACATTCCTATCCACAAAGATCATCACCAGTTTCTCAGGTTCGCTTTTCTGGACAAGCATTATCAGTTTGTGCCTCTTCCTTTCGGGTTGGCCACCGCTCCCAGAATTTTCACAAAGGTGCTAGGGTCCCTCCTGGCGGGTTCTGAGACCGCAGGGCATAGCAGTGGCGCCTTACTTAGACGACATCTTAATTCAGGCGTCGACTTTCCAAAGAACCAAATCTCACACGGAGATCGTATTGGCCTTTCTGAGGTCTCACGGGTGGAAGGTGAACGTAAAAAAGAGTTCTCTCTCCCCCCTCACAAGAGTTCCATTCCTAGGAACCCTGATAGACTCGGTAGAAATGAAAATATTTCTGACGGAGGTCAGAAAGCTAAAACCGTTAACTACTTGCCGAGCTCTTCATTTCATTCCTCGGCCATCTGTGGCTCAGTGCATGGAGACAATCGGACTAATGGTAGCGGCAATGGACATAGTCCCTTTTGCTCGGATACACCTCAGACCACTGCAACTATGCATGCTCAAACAGTGGAATGGGGATTATGCAAATTTGTCTCCTCAAATTCAGTTGGACCAGGAGACCAGAGATTCTCTTCTCTGGTGGTTGTCTCAGGATCACCTGTCTCAAGGAATATGTTTCCGCAGACCAGAGTGGATCATTGTAACGACCAACGCCAGTCTGTTAGGCTGGGGTGCGGTCTGGGACTCCCTGAAAGCTCAGGGCTTATGGTCTCGGGAAGAAGCTCTTTTCCCAATAAACATTCTGGAACTGAGGGCGATATTCAATGCTCTTCAGGCATGGCCTCAACTAGCTGCGGCCAAATTCATCAGATTTCAGTCGGACAACATCACGACTGTAGCTTACGTCAATCATCAAGGGGGAACAAAGAGTTCCCTAGCAATGATGGAAGTAACCAAAATAATCAGGTGGGCGGAGGATCACTCCTCCCATCTCTCAGTAATTCACATCCCAGGAGTAGACAACTGGGAGGCGGATTTTCTAAGTCGTCAGACTTTTCACCCGGGGAAGTGGGAACTCCACCTGGAGGCATTTGCCCAGCTGACTCAGCTTTGGGGCACTCCAGAGTTGGATCTGATGGCGTCCCGTCAGAACACCAAACTTCCTCTCTACGGGTCCAGGTCCCGGGATCCCAAGGCGGTATTGATAGATGCTCTAGCAGCGCCTTGGTCCTTCAATCTGGCTTATGTTTTTACACCGTTTCCTCTCCTCCCGTTGCCAGAATCAAGCAGGAGAAAGCTTCGGTGATTTTGATAGCGCCTGCGTGGCCACGCAGAACTTGGTATGCAGACCTAGTGGACATGTCATCTGTCCCACCATGGACATTGTCATTGAGGCAGGACCTTCTGATACAGGGTCCGTTCAAGCATCCAAATTTAGTTTCTCTACGTCTGACTGCTTGGAGATTGAACGCTTAATTCTATCAAAGCGGGGATTCTCTGAGTCAGTTATAGATACTCTGATTCAGGCTAGAAAGCCTGTCACCAGGAAAATCTACCATAAGATATGGCGGAAATATCTTTGTTGGTGTGAATCCAAGGGTTACTCATGGTGTAAGATTAGGATTCCCAGGATATTGTCTTTTCTCCAAGAAGGATTGGAGAAAGGATTGTCAGCTAGTTCCTTAAAAGGACAAATATCTGCTTTGTCTATCCTGTTACACAAGCGTCTGGCAGAGGTACCAGACGTTCAAGCGTTTGCTCAGGCTTTAGTCAGAATCAAGCCTGTCTATAAACCTGTGGCTCCGCCATGGAGTTTGAATCTAGTTCTTTCAGTTCTTCAAGGGGTTCTGTTTGAACCTTTACATTCCATAGACATTAAGTTGTTGTCTTGGAAAGTTTTGTTTTTGATAGCTATCTCTTCTGCTAGAAGAGTTTCAGAATTATCTGTCTTACAGTGTGATTCACCTTACCTGGTATTCCACGCAGATAAGGTAGTTTTGCGTACCAAGCCTGGTTTTCTTCCTAAAGTTGTTTCTAACAAGAATATTAACCAGGAAATAGTTGTTCCTTCTCTGTGTCCTAATCCATCGTCGAAGAAGGAACTTCTGTTACACAATCTTGATGTAGTTCGTGCTTTAAAGTTCTATTTACAAGCAACTAAGGATTTCAGACAAACATCTTCTTTGTTTGTTATCTATTCTGGTAAGAGGAGAGGTCAGAAAGTGACTGCTACCTCTCTTTCCTTTTGACTAAAAAAGCATCATCCGTTTGGCCTATGAGACTGCTGGCCAGCAGCCTCCTGAAAGAATTACTGCTCATTCTACCAGAGCAGTGGCTTCCACATGGGCTTTCAAAAATGAGGCTTCTGTTGAACAGATTTGTAAGGCAGCGACTTGGTCTTCACTGCATACTTTTGCCAAATTTTATAAATTCGATACTTTTGCTTCTTTGGAGGCTATTTTTGGGAGAAAGGTTTTGCAAGCAGTGGTGCCTTCCGTTTAAGGTACCTGTCTTGTTCCCTCCCTTCATCCGTGTCCTAAAGCTTTGGTATTGGTATCCCACAAGTAAAGGATGAATCCGTGGACTGGATACACCTTGCAAGAGAAAACAGAATTTATGCTTACCTGATAAATTACTTTCTCTTGCGGTGTATCCAGTCCACGGCCCGCCCTGGCATTTAAGTCATTTAAAAATTTTTTTGTTTAAACTACAGTCACCACTGCACCCTATGGTTTCTCCTTTTTCTTCCTAACCTTTGGTCGAATGACTGGGGGGTGGAGCTGGAGGGGGAGCTATATGGACAGCTCTGCTGTGTGCTCTCTTTGCCACTTCCTGTAGGGAATGAGAATATCCCACAAGTAAAGGATGAATCCGTGGACTGGATACACCGCAAGAGAAAGTAATTTATCAGGTAAGCATAAATTCTGTTTTTTTACAGTGCTGTGTCTCATTAAAGTCCAAAGTCAAGCCATACTCTGCCTCTATATTAAAAAAACACTGAGCAATACAAAATGCTGAGACCATGCGTTCAATGGGTGCTATCACTCTGAGGCTAGAGAAGACCCTGTATGGAGAAAAATTTCCTTTGAATGAGCAGGCATGGAATGTATTGGGGTGTTCCAGCAACATTACTTTTTCAGACGCTTCTGGTTTTTGAGGGTCTCTCTCCTGCTAGAGGTCAGGTACTGTTAAATTTGCATCCATGCCATGTTGTATGTTTTGTATGTTGTTATTTTTTTATTGGGTGGAAAACGTTCCATCTCTTCAAACATATTGGTGCATGTTTTATAACTTACTCTTACTCAATTTGTTTTTTAATTAATGTTGTCCTTATATTAAGTGTTTTTTTTGCTTAGTACAACACTTTCTGTGTTTAGGTTTTTGCTAGATTTCTTATGTTGCAGCTAAGAAGATTATTCCATAGGTGCAAGATCACAAGAGACCTTTGCGACTAGTGAGAAACAGATATTCCCAGTGTTATGTTGTAGATATGCTAGACTTTTGTTACAGAAAGTTCTTTCATTAGGAGTGAACTCTGCCACTTAAAAATGAATTAGAGAACAACCAGTTTGAGTGTGATTTGATTTCTTGTTTGGGCAGAGCTCAACATCATCCACATTCTTCAGAGTTTCTGAGTCAGTATACTATTCATTTATGTGGTCTGATCAAATGTATTCTTTTCTGGATATTAACCAAAAGTGAGGATGTCAGAAAAACACATTTTATGCTGTCATACTAAAACTACTAAAAAGTACATTAATGAGTATTTACAGTTGGTATGATAGATTCTCTTGGAAATTCAGCCTAGACTTTATTGTATTACCTTCAGCTAGTCTTCCTTCTTAGTGGTTTGAAAATATCAAGCAAATTCGGCAGAAAGCTATTCTTCTGGCTTCCTGTCAAAACTAATATGGTACTTGGATCTAGTTCCTTTGGTAAGACATGTTGCCACCTTAGCTTTTTAGGGTGTCAGATAAAATGAAATTGAGGGCTGTTTTGTGAGCATATGGTCTTTAGGTTAGACACCCATGCTTTACTAAGAAGGACTTAATATTGTAATGTGGTTTTCATCCTGTTTTTGGCCCCCAAATAGTTATCTTAAAAAGATTTGATTTTGACCAATTGTTTTAAATATTATGAAGAGAATGACAAATGTGCTATCTTATCTGTCATGCTCATTTTGGAAAATGGGATTCGTTTTCAACTAACAGAAGGTTCAGTTTTGAATCAGAGCCCTGATGTTTTGACTTTCTAGGTTCTGAAAAGAACTTTTCCTCTTTTCAAGCACCCCATGCTTAGCTATGATTTGAATTTGGTTTTGCAATATCTGTTTGACGTTTCCATTAGTACAGTTTTGCTAGTGGCTTTTTTGTAGACAAAAGAGTGTCAGAGCTCAGTGCTCCATCCTTTAGTAATATTTTATCAGGATAAGGCACATTTCTTTTTTACTATGAATCAGTGCTATTGTGTAACCCTACTCACTTACCCAGCGGTACATGCTTTGTGGGTGCATAGCAAATACATGATACTGTATATTAACAATACAGAGGCTTGATATTGTAAAGGTCCTTCAGTATTCTTGCAGAGCTGCTGAGGATAACAGGAAGAATGATTACATGTTTTCTTCCATTCTGGTTTGAGAAATGAGCAGAAACCTTCCAGATTTTACAGAATTTGTCCACCCATTCTTATTATACCAGTAAAATATGTCAGTTCATATGCTAAACGGCCACTAGGGCAGACCCAGGTATATCCCCTGATTCTGATTCAACAGATGCTGCAATGACCCCCCCCCCCAAAAAAAAACAAACAAACAAACAACTATGTATACAATTAATAATAACAGAGTTATCTTTGAGTTTCATAAATAGAAGAATGTTCAGCTGTGGGCACTAATGGATGCTATCAGTATTATCTTAGGGAACCTGGCACTCAAGACTACAACAAATGTCAAATTGAAAGATATTAATTTGTCAGAAGCATTTTTCAGTTTTACATTTATTTCCACTTTTGACAGTCTTGCTAGTAAAACTACATAATTTTGTGTTTTAAATAAATGTTTCTTTTTTTTGTATCTATTTTTTATATCATGATTTTCAGATGTGAAGGCATCCAAAATAAAACCACATAGACACACAACACAGTAATTTACTGTGAGTGAACTTTAGGATAAATATTTAATTGTGGAATATATGAAACAATTAATAATAATTTTGACTTCATAAAAGGGAGTCCTTTTTTTTCCATTTCAAAAGAGCTTTATTGAAAACCGTTGAAGATACGCGTCATTAGTTGAATGTACAAATCATACAACGAAATTGTAACAATATAGTTTTTCCACATATCAAATCTTAGCGCTTCTCTGAACATAAACAAATGGCGTACGTCAGAAGTCACATCTCTTTGCTTATTGGGATGCTCTCTTCCCGTTAGTGTATTTCTTATAATGTCCAGATTTCAGTTATATGAACCTCCCATGGGTCCATGTTCTAGCTTGCTTATAAGCCTTACTGGGCACATACAGGGGTAAGGTTTTGAGATTAACAAGAGAGTCATAGAGACAAAAAAATAAAAAAGCATAATGTCATGTAAACCAAATAACATATAACAATCTTAATTTTTGCCAAAGTTTAACCTGTAACAATTATTGATGACATTTGGAATTAGATAACCTGTAGGTAGCGCCCTGTGTTCAATATGAAATGGCTCTTCAGTGTTTTCAGGTAGTGCAAGTCCCAACCCTGAGTAGGCTTGGGGATGTGTTGTTCTGTTTTGGGCTATGAAGGTATAGCTGTATGCGCTGCTGAAGATTCTGAATTATCTGTCCTTGGTGTGCTAAGTTTTCTTTGTGTGTATTGAAAATGTTAATTTTCTACTTGTCGTGAGCTTTGTGTTTTCATGTGTTTTTAGTAAGGGCATCTATGTGTCTCGTGTCGGAAGTGTGTTGCTTCCACATATCTACCATTAATTCATGCGTCTCTATAGTGCCTGATCTAAGGTGGTGGTACCTCTCTAACTGAATTAGATTTTCTACTTGCGCCCTCCATTCTGCTACCGTGGGTACTATGTTGGTTTTTCAATGCTTTGGAATTAGCATTTTAGCGCAGTTAATTAACAGTATCAGCAGGGTGTTTGCTATGCTATTAGTTAGTTTCGGAATTACAATAAAGAAAAGGATTAGTGGGTCGTTAGCTAACTGGTACCCTATTATGTCTGACATTTGTTTGAGTACCTCTACCCAGAATGTGTCCAATCTATCACATTTCCACCAAATATGAATGGGGTCTCCCACCTCCCCGCACCCTCTCCAACACATGTTACTCGCTGTCTTATAGATCTTGTGGAGTCTGCTTGGAGTGAGGTACCACCTAGTTAAGAATTTGTAGTTTGTCTCCAGTACCCTGGTGGATATAGATGATTTTTTAGTAGCCAGAAATGCTCTGTGCCAGTCCTTACGGGTTATGATGGTTCCCAGTTCTTTCTCCCAGGCTCTAGTGTATGTCAGGAGTTGTTGTTCGTCATTGGTTGTTAATTGTTTGTAAAGAATGGAAATTGCATGTCTGGGTGTGTTGTCCTGGAGACATAAGTTTTCAAATGGTGTTTACCGTCTAGTTAATTGCTGTTTGTGGGGATGTGTATTAATGTAGTGGCACATTTGTGTGTATGAGTACCAGTTCATGTTTATGTCTGGGTATTTTTCTTTAATGTTTTCCAGTGTCCTGAGTTTACTATTCTGGAAGAATATTACTATGGTTCTGTTTTTAATGTGTCTACCATTCTCTGTGTGTTTGTCCTTGAAATTCCAGGGTAGTGTTGTATTATTACAGATAGGTAACATTGGGGAGAGTGCGTTTGAGATATTTGTGGAAGTGGCCGTCAATTTGTCCCATGTTGCAAATAATTCTGTCATTATAGGGTACTGATGTATCAATTTAGGCCTTTGTTTGTTATGGATCCATGCTATTGTTCCTGCATTACTTACTCCTAGGATATGTCTGTCAATTTGGAGCCACTGCTTGTGCGCGCTGTTTGTGCACCAGTCTGTCAGCCTGTGTAAGGCTATAGCTGTTTTGTATGTGTGTACATTGGGTACCCCCAACTCCCCTTTCTCCTTATGCAAATACATGGTTTGGTTCGCGATTCGCGGTCTGATTCCCTGCCAGATAAACTGTTCTATTAGCGTTTGTACGTGATTTAGTTAGTTAAGTGGCAAGTGTATTGGTGTTGTCTGTATAGTATTCTTGGGAGGATGTTCATTTTTATTACATTTATTCTGCCCACCCATGAGAGATTTGTTCTGGAAAGATCTGCCATCAGGTTGTCCTCCAATTTTTTTATAGTTAGCCTGGAATATAATTTTTGGGTCTGGTGAAAGGTAAATACCTAAATATTTAAGTTTCAGGTTTTGCTTTTTTAAGGGACAGTCAGGAATTAACCGGTTTAGTGTCTTGTCGTCGTATGATATATTTATCATTTCGGATTTGGTAGTGTTGACTAGGAAGTTGTAGACTAGCCCAAATTCTCAAAACATATCGATTATGTTTGGCAAAGCTAATTCTACATTCGTGAGTGTGAGAAGGACGTTGTCCGCATAGAGGGCCAGCTTGTGTTCAGTATTACCTATTAAGACGCCTGTTACTTGTTTGTTATTTCTGATTTTCTGTGCTAGTGCCTCTATTGTCAATGCAAAGAGCACCAGGGAGAGCGGACACCCCTGTCTCGTCCCGTTCCTTATATAAAATGTATCTGACAGAAGGCCATTTACCTTAACTTTAGGGGTGTGCATACAGAGAGATGACTTGGGCTAAGAATTTGTTACCGAATTTCATTTTTTGCATGGTTGCTTTTAGGAATTGCCAATTAACCCTATCAAATGCTTTTTCAGCATCTGTAGATACTATCACCACCGGTAATTTGTTATTTTTGACATAAGATATAATTTGAAGGGCTTTTATCTTGTTGTTCTTCGCTTCTCTTCCTGGTACAAACCCCACTTGGTCAGTGTTAATCAATTTAGGTAGGTGTAAATTAATTCTATTAGCGAGTATTTTTGCAAAAATTTTGATGTCCGAATTCAGAAGTGATATCGGGCGGAAATGCTCGGGCCTGTCTGGTTGTTTCCCTGGTTTCGACAAAACGGTTATGTGAGCCTCTAGCATGTTTTCTGTAAAGCCTGTCGATTGGTGTGAATGAATTAAATAAATTTGCTAAAGGTGTTACTAGGTGTTCTATGTATTTTTATAGTATTTCATGCTGAAGCCGTCCGGTCCCGGACTCTTCCCGCTTGGCATGGCGTGTATTGCTTTTTTTATTTCGTCTAATGTGATAGGGGAGTCCAAGTTGTCAGTTTCCTCCTTCTCTAATGTGGGGAGGTCTAGGTCTGCTAGGTACTTCTTAATGGATTGGGGTGTAGCAGTATCTTGTATGTTATAGAGTGTTGTGTAGTATTGCCGGGAAACCTCAGCAATACTCTTGCTATCCCTATGTATGTTACCCTGGCTGTCCGATATGTCATGTACATATGCATTTAATTGCCGTCTCCTAAGGGCCCTGGCTAATGAGGTACCCGCTTTGTCCTGTACGTCGAAATATTTCTGTTTAAGTAGCGCGGACTTGAGTTGGTGTTCTTTTGTGAGGTAGTTTTTAAGGGATTGCCTGGTTTTAGTTAGGGATTCTAATATGGTTGCAGACTGTGGGCCTTTTTTATGTTGTTTTTCCCAGTAGCCAATTTGCGCCAGTGTGGAGTTCAGATATTGTCTTTTCTCTCTTTTTTCCTTTGCCTTGAGAGCTATAAATTCGCCCCTCATTACGCATTTGTGTGCTTCCCACACAGTGGATGGGGCTTTTTCCCCTGTGGTGTTCTCCTTAAAGTAATTTGCTAGTGTTTTCTCTACCACTGCATTGGTCAGTGTGTGTTCTAGCATTTAATTGTCTAGTCTCCAAATGTGTGGTTTATGGGGCAAGTCCGGCCATTCGACCACACATTGTACGGGCGCGTGGTCCGACCATGTGATCTGTACAATTTTGGTGTCTGTAACCATGGATAGTCACGTTTGATCTGCAAGTATGTAATCTATTCTTGTGTATGAGGTATGTGGGTGAGAGTAGAATATATAGTCTTTGGTATGTGGGTTAAGTGTTCTCCATACATCATGGAGTCTCAGTTGCTGTATATAGCTGTTAACTGACTTAATCCCTTTTTTGGAGGTACTGGTAGTCCTGGTTGACGTATCAATGGTAGGGTCTAGTGGAAGATTAAAGTCCCCACCAATAAACAGGGTTCCTTTGGCATGGACTAGTAAGGATTGGAATATGGTTCTAAATGTATGCTGTTGATCCTTATTTGGTAGATACACGTTTGTGAATGTGACCGGCTTGTTAAATAAAAGGCCCACTATAATTAAATATCTACCATCCTTGTCCCTTTCTATATATGTAGCCCGGAAATGTACAGAGTTTTTAAATAGGATACCCACCCCCCTTTCTTAGAGGGGCCTGAGGCCAAGTATGCTCTTTTGTATTTGTGATTTAATAATTTTGGCTCTTTGCCTTTCTTATAGTGCGTTTCCTGGATAAACAGGACATCACCCATAGTTTTGTATAAGTCCCTGAAGACCATGGACATTTTTTCAGGGCTATTCAGACCTTTTACGTTTACTGTGGTGAGAGTAAGCGTGGGCATACGCAATGCCATCTTTTGTGTTAACACTTGAATGTACTGTTTTAGGATAAATGTACAGTGTTATAAGGTGACGGTGTATGTGTACTGCACTATAGCATTCAGAGGATGACAAAGTACAAGATAATAAAGTGCGACAATCAAACAGTTATAATTGAATTAACAATATGCTAACAAGTTAGAGGTATTAGCCTCTCAATTTTCCCTATTTAGGCAATATCTTTTCTCAATCTTTAATAACTAAAATTCCTATCGCTATATTCGAATAGCTAACAGTTCACCTAAACAGTATCAAAAACAGTTATTATAAGGGTAGTATCCCCACCCCCAAACCTGTCTTAATAAAAAGGAAAGGAAAAGAAAGGTATTATACGACCTTTAACCTTATTGTAACAATTGGAAACGCAGTCCAGCCTTCCTGGGGAATTAAATCATTTATCTGTAAAGTCTGTTTCTTGAGAGTATGTTGGAGCATGTGGCTTTAAGTTCCCCTTCATTGGGTCTTTCATTCTGTCGTTTGCAGAGTGTTTGTCCTTCATGTTATGATGTTCTTCCTAAGGGTCTGGTATGTTGAGCTGCAATGCTTCGTTGAAATTGGATAGGTCATCTAGGCTCCTGAACACTGCAGTGGTTCCACCTTTTGTTGCTATGACACTTTCTGGGAAACCCAACATATATGGTATATTCTGGTCCCTAAGGACTGATGTGATAAAATGTAAGTCTCTCCTTTTTTGCAGAGTAGTAGGGCTCAGGTCAGCAAAAACCTGTATGTGGTTGCCTGCATGTGTTATCTTCTGTTTTTGCCTCGCATGGCGAAGAATTTCCTCCTTATCCTTAAAGTTAAGTAGCTTCAGGACTATATGTCGAGGGGGCGCCTTTGGGGGTGGTTTAGCTCTTAGAGCTCTATGTGCTCTTTCAATTTTTACATCCGGTGCGCTATTTGTGCCTTTTAGAGAACTGAGAGACCGTAGGAGAAGGGGATGGTCAACAGTGTCAAAGGCAGCAGGTAGGTCAAGTAAGATGAGTATAGAGTAGTAGCCTTTGTTTTTAGCAGAAAGGAGATCGTTAGTAACCTTGGGAAGGGCAGTTTCAGTTGAGTGTTGGGGACGGAAGCCAGATTGCAATGATGTTGAACATCATTGCATGTGGTGTTGTGGTGTTATTCCAATGCCGATACTCTGCTGGATACTTTTGATATGTCATTTTTTAACTCTCCATACCAGCTCTTGACCTCCCCTATTATTTCTTTAATGTCTTCCTTAGTGCATAAAGAATTAATGTCCTCTTTAGTCAGGATTTGAGATGTGCTCGGGGTGATTGGTAGTAGTTGCTGATCTGTTTGATCTGGACATTTTGCTAGGTCCATCTTTTGTGAGATATTAGCTGAATCCTGTGATTTAAGGTACTGCTGTATTGGCTTTGTTTTACCTTGGGTATCTGGTTTGTAGGTTCTGCGGCCTGGCATGACCAGTTTTAGGGGTGTTATAATAAACTTTTATCTAGCTGATTATTACTGACTGCCCCTTATTTAACCTTCTACTTGTGGGCATTTATATAAATTTACAACGTTCCCTCAAGCCACAGCCCTTATGTTTGGGCCTGGATTATCTGCTGATCTGTGCACTGTTTTATCCCGGTATGGGAGTTTCTGAACCCTGAAGGTGTCTGTGAGGCTCTGTCTTGTGGCTAATTCTTTCTCCTGTCCCCCTTTTTTTTTTTTTAACACTGTTGGGGCTCTCTATTTTATTTACAGTGTGTTATCCCCGTTACCTGCTGCCTGCTTCTCTGTCCCAGACCGGAGTGTGTCCCAGTTGCCTTTCTCACTGAGCTGCTCTCGTGAGGACCGGTGATGTAGCTGCGTATGGAATCCGGTACCCGGTAAGGGCCCAGCCCTCTCCCCTCTTATTGCCTGTGTGCGGGGATTTTTACAGCGTCCGGATTCATATGGGACAAGTGGCTTCTAGCTCTCCTTACTTCTGCTCCGTGTGCGCAGCTGGGTGATGTACTTGCGGCGAGGCCTCCAGCCGCAGCCGCTGAGTTATCCTGGGAGCTTGCGTCGGAGGGGGTAATGTTTCAAGTGAATTGAATCACCACGGTCTCCTCACTCTTTGGCGTTTTCCCCGGAAAGCTGCCTTGAATATCGAAGGTTATTTTTGTTAGGTTTGGGTAGTGGGGCCTAGGAGCTAACAAATCAGTCGGCCATCTCTCTGCGCGGCCAAGCTCCGCCCTCCAGGGAGTACTTATTTTATTTAAACAAACAGAAAAAAACAATCTGCACTAAAACAGTTAAAAAACACACAACCTCAACGCGTTTCTCCCGTTACACGGACGGGCTTTGTCAAGAGGAAAAATTTGTAACAAATTTTTTCGCTTGACAAAGCCCGTCCGTTTAACGGGAGAAGAGCATTGAGGTTGTGTGTTTTTTATGAACTGTTGGTCGAAAGTCTTACCGACTTTTTTATCTAACAAGCTGTTACAAGTGCTTTCCTGAAATCCAAAGCCGATGATTACCTGTGGGAGACATGGTGGCCAGCGTTTGGGGTAATGAACTGTTTCCATCCTGGAACAAGATTCAATGATTTACTCTGTCTGCAGGGCCGGTGCTTGTGTAAAGCAGACTAGGCAGCCGCCTTAGTTTACCTCTCAGCAGGGGGGCGCCGGATCTGCCAGGCTGCCACTGCCAGCATTGGTATTGAAGCAGCGTGAAAAATTATTTATGTGCGCACGGCACAGGCAAGGCAAGGGCAAACAACAGAAGAATCAATAAAGCATAAAATTGACTTGTCAGAGGTCAAGCTGGTGACCGGCCCCCCATGTGCTGATTACCGCCCCGCCCCCATGTGTTATGTCACATCACTCGCCACCAATGAGTTACATATGGGCTTCTGACATGCCCCCATGTTTTTTGTCACCAATGACCTGCAGCCTCCTCCCCACTAGCCACCCTCTTCCATGTGCATGGGTCTTTCCAGGAGCCAGGCTGACATGTAATATGAGCAACTTGCTGCGCGGAGCCGGAATGTGCACCAGCCCAGAGAGAATCTCTTCCTACTGCAGGCACTTTGAG
Organism: Bombina bombina; assembly: GCF_027579735.1. Lineage (NCBI taxonomy): Eukaryota > Metazoa > Chordata > Amphibia > Anura > Bombinatoridae > Bombina > Bombina bombina. The sequence continues at coordinate 447,289,980 of NC_069504.1, read as the reverse complement.
GAGTTGCACAGCAGCTCTGTTCTAAGGGTGAGAGTGAGCAGTAGTCCTTCCCTTTCAGGAAGAGGAGGTCAGCCAGCTACACCTGCAGGGCATGTGAAGAGATCAGTGTGGCAAGGAGGACTGCTTCAGTTAGCCACAGGCTGCTCAGGTGCACTATTTTTTTTTCAAAGACATCATTGTCAAATGCATATTGAAATAATTAGTACAAAAATAGAATAAACATTTTGGGTTTTTATATCAAGCTGATGACATATTTCAGAATCCTGTGACCAATATATTCCATATAATCTTAATTGCTTATCAAACGTTTTTTATTTGCAGTAGTACTATTTACAAAGGTCTTTCTATCTAACCTTTGCTTTCAAAACAGACATTCAACTCAACATCCCTCACTTATTTAATTCAACATGTTATGATTAATTATATGTAGTAAAAAAAAAAAATGTTTGTAACATAATTTCGCTGTGAATCATTCAGTATTATATATATATATATATATATATACACACACACATAGTGGTATTTGTGTGAAAGACAGGAATGAAGAGAACAGAGAAGAACAACAGGTAAGTATGGCACTTGCAGAAAATCACTGCCCTGTGTAACTGCCATTAAATTTGTTCTATGAAGTACTGATGGTACAACAAGTTTAAATCACTTCTCCCTTTAGAAAATAGGGGTTTAAATGATGATGTACGTGTTTTTGGTTTAATAAAAAAAAAAGTAACATTTGATTGCTTTGTTTTATCTGTTACTGGCACAAAAAGGTTAAAATTATTAGCTCTATGTTTGTTACTGACTTAAATGTACATTAAACACTAAGACAAAATATGTGATAAAAGTGTAACTTTGGTTTTCTCTACAACCTTTGGTGGCATTCAAATGGTTGATACACAAACCTCACATATATATTAATAAGTCCAAGTTGAAAGTTTGTGATATATAAATATGCATGTGGTGCAACTAGATGTGACATATAATACTAATATATAACTATCATGATATAAAATTTTGGGTTTCATATCCCTTTTACTAGCAATGGGATGGTACGTAATCAGGGGCGGAGGGGGGCAAAATGGATCCTCGCCTGTGTTGGCCAAAAATCCTTGCACCGGCCCTGTATGTCTGCATAGACTACATGCCCTGATACTTTTTTCATCTTGTAAGTGTGTTTATTTTTTGCACTGTGAATTGTGTTAATAAATCTCCCTTGAATCACCAGTCACAGGATACTGTGGTTAGACAAATACCCATAATTATACGCTTGTGTTTTGCTGAAGCATTTTCTTGAAGAGTGTTCATATAACATACTTTTTAATGCTCTTAAAGTAATATATTTAAAGTAATATATTCAGTTCATTATACATTGGCCTAGATTTATAGATGCTCATGAGATTTCCAGAGGTGTCATTGTAAAAGTAAGATTATGTTTGATATTCATTGAGCATCATTTCACATATCTTTTCCTGCATTTTGTTAGTGGGGATTCCTGCCATTTGCATGTGTAATTGTGTGAGCTTATATAAATGTTTTTAAAATATTTGCATGTCTGTTTCTTTATGATAAAGTAGTCTCACTGGACATAAATGTGTTTCTAGGGGCTGCCCTTGAGTCTTCCAAAGTGTTTTTCACATACATCCCGGCGAGCTTGAGGAATGCAGTAATATTCTTCAGCCACTCTATCTTGTCTCATGGTTGTCTCTTGCTGTTTCCAAGGTGACAAAGTTGTCTCATTATTAGCTGTATTTTATTTCTTTTTTTTTTTTTTATATTTTTATTAGAGAAATGCACAAGACATATAGGGACAAATGACAATCAACAGGTTCAGAAACGGTCTTCTGTACAATTCATATTTAAAGTACAACAGTAGAATAAAACATCTATGAAGAGAAAAGGTCAATAACTCATTTAATACCAACGCGTTGCTAATGGGTTTGTGCCGATTGGGAATTGAGCTCGAGGGGACAAACTCTAAATCATATTTAAGTGCTTCACATTAAAGCCAAGGGAGTGGGTAATAAACTGTTATGTGTAGGGACTTGGAATTTTTGAGAAAGGTAGGATTCCCATAGAATCTTTATCTCTAGGTACATGTTCCTACGTTTATTCTTAATATAGGCATATTCCTCCAAGGTCAGGACTGCATTAAACAGCCATAGCAAAGGGTTGTCATCTATCGTAGGGTCCAAAAGCCTAGTGGTTTCCTCAATAATTGATAGCCAGAAAGTGGCGATCTTTGGGCACTGCCACCAAATATGTGCCATGGTACCTATGTGCGATAGGCATCGCCAGCATTTATCACTTTTATGGTTAAACAATTTGTGGCATCTCACCGGTGTGAGGTACCACCTGTGTAGTATCTTGTAATTTATCTTGAGAAATTTGCTGGACACTGATGTCTTATTGATGTTAAGGAATATTCGCTTCAAATCTGCTGGGTGGATTGTGGTACCCAACTCTCGTTCCCACCAATCGACATAGTAAGGGTTTTGTCCTTGTGTTTGTGCCTGTAATATATTATAGGATTTGGAGAGAGATTGTCTCACAGGGTTGCGCGTTGTGCATAGGGATTCAAACCTAGTGAGAGGTCTCATCATATTTCTCCAACATTGGTGTGTCCGGTCCACGGCGTCATCCTTACTTGTGGGAATATCTCTTCCCCAACAGGAAATGGCAAAGAGTCCCAGCAAAGCTGGCCATATAGTCCCTCCTAGGCTCCGCCCACCCCAGTCATTCTCTTTGCCGTTGCACAGGCAACATCTCCACGGAGATGGTTAAGAGTATGTGGTGTTTAGTTGTAGTTTTTTATTCTACTATCAAGAGTTTGTTATTTTAAAATAGTGCTGGTATGTACTATTTACTCTGAAACAGAAAGAGATGAAGAATTCTGTTTGTGAGAGGAAGATGATTTTAGCAGACAGTAACTAAAATCCTTTGCTGTTTCCACATAGGACTGTTGAGATGAAGTAACTTCAGTTGGGGGAAACAGTTAGCAGACTTTTCTGCTTAAGGTATGACTAGCCATATTTCTAACAAGACTGTGTAATTCTGGAAGGCTGTCATTTCCCCTCATGGGGACCGGTAAGCCATTTTCTTAGTCTCAAGCAGAATAAAGGGCTTAATATGGGCTATAAAACTGGTAGACACTTTTATGGGCAAAATCGATTGCTTTATTTGGGCATTTTATACATGTTTATGCTGGTATTTCACATTTATAAACTTGGGGAACGTTTTTTAACGTCAGGCACTATGTTAGACACCTTTTCCAGTCAGGAAGGGCCTTCCCAGTTGTAGGCTGAGCCTCATTTTCGTGCCATTACTGCGCAGTTGTTTTTGAGAGCAAGACATGCAGATGCATGTGTGAGGACCTGAAAATAGTTGGAAAAGTTCCTAGAAGGCGTCATTTGGTATCGTATTCCCCTCTGGGCTTGGTAGAGTCGCAGCAAAGGCTGTAGCTGGGACTGTAGAGGGCTTAAAACTGTAACCGGCTCCGGTTTCGTTATTTTAAGGGTTAAAGCTATTGGTGTGCAATACTTTTAATGCTTTAAGACACTGTGGTGAAATTTTGGTTAATTTTGAACAATTCCTTCATAGTTTTTCACATATTCAGTAATAAAGTGTGCTCTGTTTTAAAACAGTTTTTGTGTTTTACTGACAAGTTTAAGCCTGTTTAACATGTCTGTGCCTTCAGATAAGCTATGTTCTATATGTATGAAAGTCAATGTGTCTCCCCCTTCTAAATGATGTGATAATTGTGCCAAAGCGTCCAAACAAAGTAAGGACAGTACTGTCACAGATAATGAAGTTGCCCAAGATGATTCATCAGATGAAGGGAGTAGACATGGTTCTACATCATCTCCTTCTGTGTCTACACCAGTTTTGCCCACGCAGGAGGCCCCTAGTACTTCTAGCGCGCCAATGCTTATTACCATGCAACAATTGACGGCTGTAATGGATAACTCCATAGCAAATATTTTATCCAAAATGCCTGCATATCAGAGAAAGGGTGATTGCTCTGTTTTAAACACTGAAGAGCAGGAGGGCGCTGATGATAATTGTTCTGTCATACCCTCACACCAATCTGAAGGGGCCATGAGGGAGGTTTTGTCAGATGGGGAAATTTCAGATTCAGGAAAAATTTCCCAACAGGCTGAACCTGATGTTGTGACATTTAAATTAGAACATCTATGCGCACTTCTTAAGGAGGTGTTATCTACTCTGGATGATTGTGACAATCTGGTCATTCCAGAAAAATTATGCAAGATGGACAAGTTCCTAGAGGTTCCGGTGCACCCCGACGCTTTTCCTATACCCAAGCGGGTGGCGGACATAGTGAATAAGGAATGGGAGAAGCCCAGCATACCTTTTGTTCCCCCTCCTATATTTAAGAAATTATTTCCTATGGTCGACCCCAGAAAGGACTTATGGCAGACAGTCCCTAAGGTCGAGGGGGCAGTTTCTACTCTAAACAAGCGCACTACTATTCCTATCGAGGATAATTGTGCTTTCAAAGATCCTATGGATAAAAAATTGGAGGGTTTGCTTAAAAAGATTTTTATACAGCAAGGTTACCTTCTTCAACCCATTTCGTGCATTGTTCCTGTCACTACAGCAGCGTGGTTCTGGTTCGAGGAACTAGAAAAGTCGCTCAGTAGAGAGACTCCATATGAGGAGGTTATGGACAGAGTTCACGCACTTAAGTTGGCTAACTCTTTTATTTTAGATGCCGCTTTGCAAATAGCTAGATTAGCGGCGAAAAATTCAGGGTTTGCAATTGTGGCGCGCAGAGCGCTTTGGCTAAAGTCTTGGTCAGCGGATGTATCATCCAAGACAAAATTGCTTAATATCCCCTTCAAGGGTAAAACTCTTTTTGGGCCAGAATTGAAAGAGATTATCTCAGACATCACTGGGGGAAAGGGCCACGCCCTCCCACAAGATAGGCCTTTCAAAGCCAAGAATAAGTCTAATTTTCGTTCCTTTCGTAATTTCAGGAACGGACCGGGCTCTAATTCTGCATCCTCTAAGCAAGAGGGTAATACCTCACAGACCAAACCAGCCTGGAAACCGATGCAAGGCTGGAACAAGGGTAAGCAGGCCAAGAAGCCTGCCGCTGCTAACAAAACAGCATGAAGGAGTACCCCCCAATCCGGGACCGGATCTAGTGGGGGGCAGACTCTCTCTCTTTGCTCAGGCTTGGGCAAGAGATGTTCAGGATCCCTGGACGCTAGAAATAGTTTCTCAGGGTTATCTTCTGGAATTCAAGGAACTACCCCCAAGGGGAAGGTTCCACATGTCTCACTTATCCTCAAACCAAATAAAGAGACAGGCATTCTTACATTGTGTAGGAGACCTGTTAAAGATGGGAGTGATACACCCAGTTCCAACGGCGGAACAAGGAATGGGATTTTACTCAAATCTGTTTGTAGTTCCCAAAAAAGAGGGAACTTTCAGACCAATCCTGGATTTAAAGATTCTAAACAAATTTCTCAGAGTACCATCGTTCAAGATGGAAACCATTCGAACGATTCTACCCACAATTCAGGAAGGTCAATTTATGACTACCGTGGATCTAAAGGATACGTATCTACATATCCCTATCTACAAAGAACATAATCAGTTCCTAAGGTTCGCCTTTCTGGACAAACATTACCAGTTTGTGGCCCTCCCATTCGGGTTAGCCACTGCTCCAAGAATTTTCACAAAGGTACTCGGATCCCTTCTAGCGGTTCTAAGACCAAGGGGCATTGCAGTAGTACCGTACTTGGACGACATTCTAGTACAAGCGTCGTCTCTTTCAAAGGCAAAGGCTCACTCAGACATCGTTCTGGCCTTTCTCAGATCTCACGGATGGAAGGTGAACATAGAAAAAAGTTCCCTGTCTTCCCTTCTTGGGAACCATAATAGATTCCTTAGAAATGAGGATTTTCTTGACAGAAGTCAGAAAGTCAAAACTTCTAAACGCTTGTCAAGTTCTTCATTCTATTCCTCGTCCTTCCGTAGCTCAGTGCATGGAAGTAGTAGGATTGATGGTTGCAGCAATGGACATAGTTCCTTTTGCGTGAATTCATCTAAGACCATTACAACTGTGCATGCTGAAACAGTGGAATTGGGACTATACAGACTTGTCTCCAGTGATTCAAGTAGATCAGAAGACCAGAGACTCACTCCGTTGGTGGCTAACCCAGGATCACCTATCCCAGGGAATGAGCTTCCGCAGTCCAGAGTGGGTCATCGTCACGACAGACGCCAGCCTAGTGGGCTGGGGCGCGGTCTGGGAATCCCTGAAAGCTCAGGGACTGTGGTCTCGGGAACAGTCTCTTCTCCCGATAAACATTCTGGAACTAAGAGCGATATTCAATGCTCTCAGGGCTTGGCCTCAGCTTGCAAAGGCCAGATTCATAAGATTCCAATCAGACAACATGACGACTGTTGCTTACATCAATCATCAGGGGGGAACAAGGAGTTCCCTGGCGATGAAAGAAGTGACCAAAATCATACAATGGGCGGAGAATCACTCCTGCCACCTATCTGCGATTTACATTCCAGGTATGGAAAACTGGGAAGTGGATTATTTGAGTCGTCAGACATTCCATCCGGGGGAGTGGGAACTCCACCCGGAGATCTTTGCCCAGTTGACGCAACTATGGGGCATTCCAGATATGGATCTGATGGCGTCTCGTCAGAACTTCAAGGTTCCTTGCTACGGGTCCAGATCCAGGGATCCCAAGGCGACTCTAGTGGATGCACTAGTAGCGCCTTGGACCTTCAACCTAACTTATGTGTTTCCACCGTTTCCTCTCATTCCCAGGCTGGTAGCCAGGATCAAACAGGAGAGGGCCTCGGTGATCTTGATAGCTCCTGCGTGGCCACGCAGGACTTGGTATGCAGACCTGGTGAATATGTCATCGGTTCCACCATGGAAGCTACCATTTTTATGACAGGACCTTCTTGTTCAGGGTCCATTCGAACATCCAAATCTGGTCTCCCTCCAGCTGATGGCTTGGAGATTGAACGCTTGATTCTATCAAAGCGTGGGTTTTCAGATTCCGTGATAGATACTCTGGTTCAAGCCAGAAAACCGGTAACTAGAAAGATTTACCATAAAATATGGAAAAGATATATCTGCTGGTGTGAATCCAAGGGATTCCCATGGAATAAGATAAAGATTCCTAGTATTCTTTCCTTTCTGCAAGAAGGTTTGGATAAAGGATTATCTGCGAGTTCTCTAAAGGGACAGATTTCTGCTTTATCTGTCCTACTACACAAACGACTGGCAGTTGTGCCAGATGTTCAAGCATTTGTTCAGGCTTTGGTTAGGATCAAGCCTGTTTACAGACCTTTGACTCCTCCCTGGAGTTTAAATCTAGTTCTTTCAGTTCTTCAAGGGGTTCCGTTTGAACCTTTACATTCCATAGATATTAAGTTGTTATCTTGGAAAGTTTTGTTTTTGGTTGCTATTTCTTCTGCAAGAAGAGTTTCTGAGTTATCTGCTCTACAGTGTACTCCACCCTATCTGGTGTTCCATTCAGATAAGGTTGTTCTGCGTACTAAGCCTGGTTTTCTACCAAAGGTTGTTTCCAACAAAAATATTAATCAGGAGATAGTTGTACCTTCTTTGTGTCCAAATCCAGTTTCAAAGAAGGAACGTTTGCTACACAATTTAGATGTAGTCCGTGCTCTAAAATTCTACTTAGAAGCTACAAAAGAGTTCAGACAAACTTCTTCTCTGTTTGTCGTCTATTCTGGTAAACGGAGAGGTCAAAAAGCAACTTCTACCTCTCTTTCCTTTTGGCTTAAAAGCATCATCCGATTGGCTCATGAGACTGCCGGACGGCAGCCTCCTGAAAGAATCACAGCTCACTCCAGTAGGGCTGTAGCTTCCACATGGGCCTTCAAGAACGAGGCTTCTGTTGATCAGATATGTAAGGCAGCGACTTGGTCTTCACTGCACACTTTTGCCAAATTTTACAAATTTGATACTTTTGCTTCTTCGGAGGCTATTTTTGGGAGAAAGGTTTTGCAAGCCGTGGTGCCTTCCGTTTAGGTGACCTGATTTGCTCCCTCCCTTCATCCGTGTCCTAAAACTTTGGTATTGGTTCCCACAAGTAAGGATGACGCCGTGGACCGGACACACCAATGTTGGAGAAAACAGAATTTATGCTTACCTGATAAATTACTTTCTCCAACGGTGTGTCCGGTCCACGGCCCGCCCTGGTTTTTTAATCAGGTCCGATGAATTATTTTCTCTAACTACAGTCACCACGACACCATGTGGTTTCTCCTATTTTTTCCTCCTGTCCGTCGGTCGAATGACTGGGGTGGGCGGAGCCTAGGAGGGACTATATGGCCAGCTTTGCTGGGACTCTTTGCCATTTCCTGTTGGGGAAGAGATATTCCCACAAGTAAGGATGACGCCGTGGACCGGACACACCGTTGGAGAAAGTAATTTATCAGGTAAGCATAAATTCTGTTTTTCCTTATTTCTGTTATTAGTTATAAAGGAGCGGCATTGTCTTAGTCTGAACCAATCATGCAAATATGGCACTATGGTCAGCTGGACCCCCTTCGTGCAGGCATAGTCTATCAGGTGGAGGGCTCTAGTGGTATTATCTCTAGCTTCCCTGGAGGGTATAAACCCCACCTGGTCTTTTCCAATGATATTGGGCAGGAGCGGATTGAGCCTTTCAGCCAACAGCTTAGCATAAATGTTTATATCTGTGTTTAACAGAGAGATTGGTCTGTAATGTTTGACTCTGTCCTGGCTCTTTCCCGGCTTGGGTATAACAGAGAAATGAGCCTCTAGTGCTTGCGGGGGAAATGGGTTATCAGCAGATAGGGAGTTATATAATGTCAAGAGGTGAGGGATAAGGTGTTCTTTAAATTTTTTATAATAATAGCTGGTGAATCCGTCTGGACCTGGGGCTTTTCCAGAGGGTAGATTTTTTATCACCTTTTCGATTTTTTTTTTTACTAAAGAGTTCATTCAGGGAGGAGGCTTGGTCCTTTGTGATTTGGGGGAATTGTAGTTTGTCAAGGAATAGTCTGACTTTTGAGGTCTACTAAGATCTGTCTGGGAATATGAGTGCTGTTCTGAGTGTGATATGTTGTATAAGGATTCATAATAAACCCTAAACGATTCTGCAATTTGTTCGGTAGAAAATTGTATGTGATTAAATTTATTTTTAATTCCTAGTATGTATGATTTATGGGTCTTTCGCTTCAGTTTCCGTGCAAAGATATTACTGCATTTATTATCACCATTATAGTAGAGTTGCTGCAACTTGAGGGCTTGCAGTTTGTCTTCATACATCATGTGTGTTTTAGCTTGGGTTCTGAGCCTCTCTACTTCTATTTTTATAGAAATGTTTGCAGGATTTAAAATTTTAACTGCTTCTAGGTTTTCTATGTTATCTAAAATTGTTTGGAGCTGTTCTTTCTTTAATTTATTCTGATGTGCTTTGATGCTTATTAGTACACTTCTCAGGACCCCTTTATGGGCTTCCCAGAGGATTCTATGGTCCTGTACGGAACCTGTGTTAAGCGTAAAATACTCTATCATAGACTGTTCGATTTTGGGGAAATAAAGAGGGTCCTCGAGCCCCAAGGCAGAACATACAGTGATGTGATATGTCATCGCAGAAAATGCAGCATGTCTGCAGAAAGAACAGGACACATGCAGGAACTGTTAGCGCTTTAACTTTGTAGTGCTGCTCCACATTAGACAGTTCTCTTCAAACAGAGCTGTGCTCTGGCTGCACTGTGTCAATTTTCCTTAACACAGTGCATCAAGGGCAAAGTGCTGTTTGAAGTGAGCAGTCAAATATGCAGTAGCGCTGCAAAGAGGCAGCACATTGCTTGTTGACTGGCTCTCATAGATTTCCCAGTCTGTTTATTCTAAATGTAAGAGCACTGCATCTTTTTATTACTACATTTCTATGTTAGACCAAGAGAAAAGGAAACAGACTTATTAAAGAGACATTTTAAAATGTCTTTTTTTGTATGCAGCTAATTTGCAATGCAATTTTCAACTACTGCACTATATATACATCATTAATAATTGCTTTATTCTTCAGTTAATCAACACATTGCAATTGAACTGGTGCCTTAGTGTAACTGTCTAATTTAAAATTGAATATTATTTTTTAAAAATGACCTGCAGAAAAATTTTCACTATAAAACTCTCATCGCAGAAAGTAAATTTCTGGGTCCTCAAGCAATTCATCATCTAATTTCCAATAGTAGGTGGTAAGTGGGGCGGTAGGCCAGGCTAAGGTGCATTTGATAATAGAATGATCAAACCAGATTCTGGGTAATATAGCTATGTTTTTAACTGTTATGAGGGATGTGACATCCATCATAATATAATCGATTCTAGAATGGCTATTATATGGCGGTGAATAGTAGGTGTAGGCCTTTACATCCGGGTGGGTAATTCTCCACACGTCTTGTAGAACTAAGTCTTTAAGGCAGGTTTTTACTTTAGAGTTTATTTGTGTAGATATGTGAGAGCCACCACTCAAAGTGTCTAGCGCTGGATTGAGGGCTATATTAAAATCACCGCAGGTTATCAAGGAGCCTTTGCATTCTGCTAAAAGTATGTTTGTGAGCTTTTTGAAGAATCTTTCTTGCAAGGTATTTGGGGCGTAAACATTAACTAGGGTGACCAAACTGTTGTATAATGTGCCTATAAGGATTAGGTAGCTTCCCTCTTTATCTTTTATTTTTTGAGTCAGTTTAAAAGGGATGTTTTTCTTTATTAGAATACCATCACCGTTTTTCTTTACATTGTTAGATGCATAGTAGGAATCACCAAATTTAAAATGAAAGGTTGTAGGCTCTTAACCTTGTATATAATGGGTCTCCTGTATAAACACTATATCCCCCGAATTAGAATTATGTCTAAGATCTTTTAATACAATCCCTCGCTTGGTAGGGCTATTCAGTCCCTTAGCATTGATCGTGATAAGAGTTAGGTTAGGTGTAAGTACTGAGTGTGAGTCATGCATAATATGATTAAAATAGTCCCATTCTCAGCAGAAGACTGTATGATGAAAAATAAAAAAACTAGTAGCATTTGGCATTTTGAGTTGAAGAACAGAAAGTCTTGATTGAGAGTTGATCCTTTTCTTAACAGAACAATAATAACAAAAAATAAATAAAAACAAAGACAATAAATCATAATATAAACAATCAAGTTAACAATCGTGGAGAGAAACGTCTCTACACAAGGGAGATGGATTTATTGTGGTCGACCAACCTCCTCTGGTTAGTGTATAATGAGGGGCAAGGAGCAGGTAAAACACTGAAACTATCCTGGTGGTTTACAACTAGGCATCATAACATTTAATTTGTAAACTTTCTAATAAACTGAGGCAACGATTTTGCTACAGTGAGGTCAAAGATGACGAGAACTACAGGGGCTCATATCTCAGCAGCTGTAATAAAGTATAAAATTATCAAGGAATAAAACACAAAACATCTGAACAATTACATTATAACTCTAAAACTGTATGTGATATATAAGAGTCTGGTTTCTCTCCTCCTGGTGAAAGTCCAGCAACAGAAAGTTATCTATACTTGTCAAAGGAGGGTTATGAAAGTCAAGGCAATATTACATGATCTCACCAGTTTCTTGATAGAACAGTCAAGTTATCATTTCTTCCGGGGTCAAGAGTGGAGGGGTGGATCTGTCCTTGCGTTTGCCATGCTGTACTTTTTGCCATCTGAAGGGACGAGCTTTGTTCTTATCTAGGGTGTCACGGTTGCAATGAAGAGGATCTGGTGGTGATCCGGAGAGAGTAGTTTCAACTTCAAGTCCCAGACCCTTTGTGAAGACCTCAAGGTCTCGCTGCTCTTTATAAACATGTGTGATGCCGTCTTTAGAGACTGTGAGGCTGAAAGGGAACCCCCATCTGTATTTGATGTGCTTCTCCTGTAGGGCTTTAGTAAGGAATCTCACCTCTTCTTCTTTGGATCGTGATAGGACATAGATCTGTGTAAATTTGTATACTGTGGTCCAGGTATTGGATCTGTGAAGTTTGGCTTTAAATTTTAAAAATCTGACTATAACGTCTCTAGGTGGGGAGTTAGGAGAGGCTGCTCTTAGGGCTCTATGAGCTCTGTCTAGCTCCACTGGAGGGGCTTGTGGGTTAGCCTTGATGTGTTGGAACAAGCCTTGTAGATATTCGTGAAGGTCTGGTGGCTGTACAGTTTCTGGAATTCCTCGGAATCGCATATTGTTTCTGCGACTCCTATTTTCTAGGTCTTCAACCTTGTCTTGAAGTGTGTCAATCTTGAAGTCCTGTATGGAGGCTTGTGAGCTTATGTTGCTCACCATTTCATTTATGGTGTCTTGAGTTTCTTTCACTTCTTCCAATCTATGCCCTATATCAGTGATCTCTTTTCGGATGGAAGTCAGTTCAGTTTTGATGAGTGATCTCAGAGAGTCGAAATCAGCTTTGCTAGGTAGATTGGCTAGGTCCGCTTTCAGTTGTTTGGCGTAGTCAGCAGAGGGTATGGTGTGTTCTGCGGGGGTACTTCTCACATTAGTAGAGTCCATCAGGTTGCCCCGTGGGGATTTTTGTGAGGGAAAGAAGGTACTAACAGATACCGGTGTACTGGAATGTGATTAAAGGCCCTTTTCAACTCTGGTTGATTTCTTCCCCGCCATAGTGATAACTTACAATTGGTAATAATTAAATCCTCCGTAAACTGTGAGAGATTTGAAAATAAATCCTTTTAGTTTATATAGGAGGTGCTGGCTTAGGTGGTTAGTTCTAGATAAATAGCTACATTAAACTGTTTTAACTGGATATAGCCCTGCACACCTCTTAGAGTCAGGCTTAATGTTGTGGCAATGCTAGTGGGCAGTGAGTAAGAAGCTCTTATAGTAATGCGGCCGTTATGAAAACAGTTCCATCATCCTATTTCGATTGTGCCACTTAATAAAATGTGGGAAATTCTTCTTGTTTGTATATGCGGTACTAGCCAAAGTAGTTATACATACAGATATTTCAATATTAATCTGCTGTAGTTGGTTCTGTACTCATCTCAGACTCAGTTTTGCTGTTTTGGTGTTGCGAGTTGACTGTATAAGCATGTGCCCAGCTAAATTATAGTCTCTGATTGGGGATTTCTTAGTTTTACGGCCATTATATATACATTTCTTTCAGTCCTCTTATCTTTTTTCGGTTGCTCCCCTGTGGTATAGAGGTAATTTTAAGCCGTTTAGTGGGTCATGGTGACAGGGGTTACCTTATGTTGCCCAGAATGATAGTAGGGTATATCGCTGGCTTCGGTATAAATAGTGATTATTCAGATTGTTTACCCATCATAAATGGGATGTGCAGGCCTTACTGTATTTCGCTAGGTTACTATGCTCCCATACAGCAGGTGTTTCAATGCTGCACAGTTCCCAGCTGGAAAGGGGAAAGACCGTTGCTTGCAGTATTGAAGCCGTGCAGAATGTAAAATGTCTCTTTCTGGCTGATAATATATCAGCACTGCAGTGTGAACTTGGGTCAGAGAGTTCAGGTGTAAGTTCCGGAGGTTGCTGGGTGTTTGCCACGTGGAGCGCGACTTATAGTGTGTGTCATCCTGACATCCGACTTCAATACGGCTGAAAAAAGAGGCCTGCTGGTTCAGGACCTGTTCCGCTGCTAATTTCAGGCTGATTCAAAGCGCTCCTTGCATGATAAGTTTGTCACAGAGAGGAAGGTCTGCCACTCATCCACGGAGCTTTTTTCCTACGCGGCCATCTTCCTTCACGGCCAAGCTCTGCCTCGTAATCAAATTCACTTATTCGCAGTTTTGCAGCAAAACAAAAATATCATGGCAAAAAATCCTATTTTATTACTTTTTAACTGTTTAGAAGTTTCCTTTTCTCCAACATAGGTGTGTCCGGTCCACGGCGTCATCCTTACTTGTGGGATATTCTCCTCCCCAACAGGAAATGGCAAAGAGCCCAGCAAAGCTGGTCACATGATCCCTCCTAGGCTCCGCCTTCCCCAGTCATTCTCTTTGCCGTTGTACAGGCAACATCTCCACGGAGATGGCTTAGAGTTTTTTAGTGTTTAACTGTAGTTTTTATTATTCAATCAAGAGTTTGTTATTTTAAAATAGTGCTGGTATGTACTATTTACTCTGAAACAGAAAAGAGATGAAGATTTCTGTTTGTAAGAGGAAAATGATTTTAGCAACCGTTACTAAAATCGATGGCTGTTCCACACAGGACTGTTGAGAGGAATTAACTTCAGTTGGGGGAACAGTGAGCAGACTTTTGCTGCTTGAGGTATGATACATTCTAACAAGACGATGTAATGCTGGAAGCTGTCATTTTCCCTATGGGATCCGGTAAGCCATTTTTATTACAGACAGAAAAAAAGGGCTTCACAAGGGCTTTTTAAGACTGTAGACATTTTCTGGGCTATATCGATTTATATATAAACATATTTTATACTCCATAGCCTTGAGGAATTATTTTAATCTTGGGAATTTTGTAAAATAACCGGCAGGCACTGTATTGGACACCTTATTCTCTAGGGGCTTTCCCTAATCATAGGCAGAGTCTCATTTTCGCGCCTGTATTGCGCACTTGTTTTTGAGAAGCATGACATGCAGATGCATGTGTGAGGAGCTCTGATACATAGAAAAGACTTTCTGAAGGCGTCATTTGGTATCGTATTCCCCTTTGGGCTTGGTTGGGTCTCAGCAAAGCAGATACCAGGGACTGTAAAGGGGTTAAATATAAAAACGGCTCCGGTTCCGTTATTTTAAGGGTTAAAGCTTCCAAATTTGGTGTGCAATACTTTTAAGGCTTTAAGACACTGTGGTGAAATTTTGGTGAATTTTGAACAATTCCTTCATACTTTTTCGCAATTGCAGTAATAAAGTGTGTTCAGTTTAAAATTTAAAGTGACAGTAACGGTTTTATTTTAAAACGTTTTTTGTACTTTGTTATCAAGTTTATGCCTGTTTAACATGTCTGAACTACCAGATAGACTGTGTTCTGAATGTGGGGAAGCCAAGGTTCCTTCTCATTTAAATAGATGTGATTTATGTGACACAAAATTTAGAGAAAATGATGCCCAAGATGATTCCTCAAGTGAGGGGAGTAAGCATGGTACTGCATCATCCCCTCCTTCGTCTACACCAGTCTTGCCCACACAGGAGGCCCCTAGTACTTCTAGCGCGCCAATACTCCTTACTATGCAACAATTAACGGCTGTAATGGATAATTCTATCAAAAACATTTTAGCCAAAATGCCCACTTATCAGCGAAAGCGCGACTGCTCTGTTTTAGAAAATACTGAAGAGCATGAGGACGCTGATGATATTGTTTCTGAAGGGCCCCTACACCAGTCTGAGGGGGCCAGGGAGGTTTTGTCTGAGGGAGAAATTTCAGATTCAGGGAAAATTTCTCAACAAGCTGAACCTGATGTGATTACATTTAAATTTAAGTTGGAACATCTCCGCGCTCTGCTTAAGGAGGTGTTATCCACTCTGGATGATTGTGAGAATTTGGTCATTCCAGAGAAACTATGTAAAATGGACAAGTTCCTAGAGGTCCCGGGGCCCCCCGAAGCTTTTCCTATACCCAAGCGGGTGGCGGACATTGTAAATAAAGAATGGGAAAGGCCCGGTATACCTTTCGTCCCTCCCCCCATATTTAAAAAATTGTTTCCTATGGTCGACCCCAGAAAGGACTTATGGCAGACAGTCCCCAAGGTCGAGGGGGCGGTTTCTACTCTAAACAAACGCACCACTATACCCATAGAAGATAGTTGTGCTTTCAAAGATCCTATGGATAAAAAATTAGAAGGTTTGCTTAAAAAGATGTTTGTTCAGCAAGGTTACCTTCTACAACCAATTTCATGCATTGTCCCTGTCACTACAGCCGCGTGTTTCTGGTTCGATGAGCTAGAAAAGGCGATCACTAATAATTCTTCTTCTTATGAGGAGATTATGGACAGAATCCGTGCTCTCAAATTGGCTAATTCTTTCACCCTAGACGCCACTTTGCAATTGGCTAGGTTAGCGGCGAAAAATTCTGGGTTTGCTATTGTGGCGCGCAGAGCGCTTTGGTTAAAATCTTGGTCAGCGGATGCGTCTTCCAAGAACAAATTGCTTAACATTCCTTTCAAGGGGAAAACGCTGTTTGGCCCTGACTTGAAAGAGATTATCTATGATATCACTGGGGGCAAGGGCCACGCCCTTCCTCAGGATAGGTCTTTCAAGGCCAAAAATAAACCTAATTTTCGTCCCTTTCGTAGAAACGGACCAGCCCCAAGTGCTACGTCCTCTAAGCAGGAGGGTAATACTTCTCAAGCCAAACCAGCCTGGAGACCAATGCAAGGCTGGAACAAAGGAAAGCAGGCCAAGAAACCTGCCACTGCTACCAAGACAGCATGAGATGTTGGCCCCCGATCCGGGACCGGATCTGGTGGGGGGCAGACTCTCTCTCTTCGCTCAGGCTTGGGCAAGAGATGTTCTGGATCCTTGGGCGCTAGAAATAGTCTCCCAAGGTTATCTTCTGGAATTCAAGGGGCTTCCCCCAAGGGGGAGGTTCCACAGGTCTCAATTGTCTTCAGACCACATAAAAAAACAGGCATTCTTGCATTGTGTAGAAGACCTGTTAAAAATGGGAGTGATTCATCCTGTTCCATTAGGAGAACAAGGGATGGGGTTCTACTCCAATCTGTTCGTAGTTCCCAAAAAAGAGGGAACGTTCAGACCAATCTTAGATCTCAAGATCCTAAACAAGTTTCTCAAGGTTCCATCGTTCAAAATGGAAACCATTCGAACAATTCTTCCTTCCATCCAGGAAGGTCAATTCATGACCACGGTGGATTTAAAGGATGCGTATCTACATATTCCTATCCACAAGGAACATCATCGGTTCCTAAGGTTCGCATTCCTGGACAAGCATTACCAGTTTGTGGCACTTCCGTTCGGATTAGCCACTGCTCCAAGGATTTTCACAAAGGTACTAGGGTCCCTTCTAGCGGTGCTAAGACCAAGGGGCATTGCAGTAGTACCTTACTTGGACGACATTCTGATTCAAGCGTCGTCCCTTCCTCAAGCAAAGGCTCACACGGACATTGTCCTGGCCTTTCTCAGATCTCACGGATGGAAAGTGAACGTAGAAAAGAGTTCTCTATCTCCGTCAACAAGGGTTCCCTTCTTGGGAACAATAATAGACTCCTTAGAAATGAGGATTTTTCTGACAGAGGCCAGAAAAACAAAACTTCTGAACTCTTGTCAAATACTTCATTCTGTTCCTCTTCCTTCCATAGCGCAGTGCATGGAAGTAATAGGTTTGATGGTAGCGGCAATGGACATAGTTCCTTTTGCGCGCATTCATCTAAGACCATTACAACTGTGCATGCTCAGTCAGTGGAATGGGGACTATACAGACTTGTCTCCGACGATACAAGTAAATCTGAGGACCAGAGATTCACTCCGTTGGTGGCTGTCCCTGGACAACCTGTCACAGGGGATGAGCTTCCGCAGACCAGAGTGGGTCATTGTCACGACCGACGCCAGTCTGGTGGGCTGGGGCGCGGTCTGGGGACCCCTGAAAGCTCAGGGTCTTTGGTCTCGGGAAGAATCTCTTCTACCGATAAATATTCTGGAACTGAGAGCGATATTCAATGCTCTCAAGGCTTGGCCTCAGCTAGCAAAGGCCAAGTTCATACAGTTTCAATCAGACAACATGACAACTGTTGCGTACATCAACCATCAGGGGGGAACAAGGAGTTCCCTGGCGATGGAAGAAGTGACCAAAATCATTCAATGGGCGGAGACTCACTCCTGCCACTTGTCTGCAATCCACATCCCAGGAGTGGAAAATTGGGAAGCGGATTTTCTGAGTCGTCAGACATTTCATCCGGGGGAGTGGGAACTCCATCCGGAAATCTTTGCCCAAATTACTCAACTGTGGGGCATTCCAGACATGGATCTGATGGCCTCTCGTCAGAACTTCAAGGTTCTTTGCTACGGGTCCAGATCCAGGGATCCCAAGGCGACTCTAGTAGATGCACTAGTAGCACCTTGGACCTTCAAACTAGCTTATGTATTCCCGCCGTTTCCTCTCATCCCCAGGCTGGTAGCCAGGATCAATCAGGAGAGGGCATCGGTGATCTTGATAGCTCCTGCGTGGCCACGCAGGACTTGGTATGCAGACCTGGTGAATATGTCATCGGCTCCACCATGGAAGCTACCTTTGAGACGAGACCTTCTTGTTCAAGGTCCGTTCGAACATCCGAATCTGGTCTCACTCCAACTGACTGCTTGGAGATTGAACGCTTGATCTTATCAAAGCGAGGATTCTCAGATTCTGTCATTGATACTCTTGTTCAGGCCAGAAAGCCTGTAACTAGAAAAATTTACCACAAAATATGGAAAAAATATATCTGTTGGTGTGAATCTAAAGGATTCCCTTGGGACAAGGTAAAAATTCCTAAGATTCTATCCTTTCTTCAAGAAGGTTTGGAGAAAGGATTATCTGCAAGTTCCTTGAAGGGACAGATTTCTGCCTTGTCTGTGTTACTTCACAAAAAGCTGGCAGCTGTGCCAGATGTTCAAGCCTTTGTTCAGGCTCTGGTTAGAATCAAGCCTGTTTACAAACCTTTGACTCCTCCTTGGAGTCTCAATTTAGTTCTTTCAGTTCTTCAGGGGGTTCCGTTTGAACCCTTACATTCCGTTGATATTAAGTTATTATCTTGGAAAGTTTTGTTTTTGGTTGCAATTTCTTCTGCTAGAAGAGTTTCAGAATTATCTGCTCTGCAGTGTTCTCCTCCTTATCTGGTGTTCCATGCAGATAAGGTGGTTTTACGTACTAAACCTGGTTTTCTTCCGAAAGTTGTTTCTAACAAAAACATTAACCAGGAGATAGTCGTGCCTTCTTTGTGTCCGAATCCAGTTTCAAAGAAGCAACGTTTGTTGCACAATTTGGATGTTGTTCGTGCTCTAAAATTCTATTTAGATGCTACAAAGGATTTTAGACAAACATCTTCCTTGTTTGTTGTTTATTCTGGTAAAAGGAGAGGTCAAAAAGCAACTTCTACCTCTCTCTCTTTTTGGATTAAAAGCATCATCAGATTGGCTTACGAGACTGCCGGACGGCAGCCTCCTGACAGAATCACAGCTCATTCCACTAGGGCTGTGGCTTCCACATGGGCCTTCAAGAACGAGGCTTCTGTTGATCAGATATGTAAGGCAGCGACTTGGTCTTCACTGCACACTTTTACTAAATTTTACAAGTTTGATACTTTTGCTTCTTCTGAGGCTATTTTTGGGAGAAAGGTTTTGCAAGCCGTGGTGCCTTCCATCTAGGTGACCTGATTTGCTCCCTCCCTTCATCCGTGTCCTAAAGCTTTGGTATTGGTTCCCACAAGTAAGGATGACGCCGTGGACCGGACACACCTATGTTGGAGAAAACAGAATTTATGTTTACCTGATAAATTACTTTCTCCAACGGTGTGTCCGGTCCACGGCCCGCCCTGGTTTTTTAATCTGGTCTGATAATTTATTTTCTTTAACTACAGTCACCACGGTATCATATGGTTTCTCCTATGCAAATATTCCTCCTTTACGTCGGTCGAATGACTGGGGAAGGCGGAGCCTAGGAGGGATCATGTGACCAGCTTTGCTGGGCTCTTTGCCATTTCCTGTTGGGGAGGAGAATATCCCACAAGTAAGGATGACGCCGTGGACCGGACACACCGTTGGAGAAAGTAATTTATCAGGTAAACATAAATTCTGTTTTTTAATATGTTACTTTGGACTATTCTATAGAGCAGGGGTGTCCTCAGACCTCCCTAACAGGCCAGATTTTCAAGATATCTGCGCTGGAGCACAGGTGAAATAATCATCTGATTAGTAATCATGGTTATTAACATGCTCTCACCAAAGGTAATCCTGAAAATCTGGCCTGTTAGGGAGGCCAGAGGACAGGTTTGAAAACCCCTGATATAGAGTTTTTTTTTTATTATTATTTGTTTATTCTGTTAGGTTATGAAGGCATTTTTTAATGTCGGTATTCTTCACAACTGAGAAGTGAACTGTTATGAGATTGTTGTTTCTCCATTGATTTCAATGAAGCTTAACTCACAATAGCTGTGACAAGGGACGCTTACGAAACTACTTGAATTATTCAATTTGCAAGTTGTGATTTTGCTGCATGTTTTTTTTTTCTTTAGTGAGTGGTATTTTTTTGTTTTTACAAATGGGTTTTATTGAATCTAGACCATTTAATAATAGGCAATTTAAACATCAATATCTACCGCCTTAGACAAGACCCCTTAACGGGCCACAATAGACAAAGCATGACATGCTCTAATTTGTTAGAGCAGGGTTCTTCAAACCACGGGTCGGGACCTATTACTGGGTCACAATACCATGTGTACTGGGTCGCAACTTGTGTGTGTGGTGTATTGTTTCAGATTGTGTGTGTGCTGTGCATGTGCTGTGTATCAGAGTGTGTGGGGTGTGTGTTGTATGAGAGTTTGTGTGTGTTGTATGAGTGTGTGTGGTGTGTGTGTGTGTTATATGAGAGTGTGTGCGGTATGTGTGTTGTATGAGTGTGTGTGTGTGGTATGCGTGTAATATGAAAATGTGTGTGTTGTATGAGAGAGTGTATGTTATATGAAAGTGTGTGTTATAAAAGAGTGTATGGGGTGAGTGTGTGTTATATGAAAGTGTGTGTGTGGTATGTGTGTTACATGAAAATGTGTGTTGTATGAGAGTGTGTTTGTGTTTGTTATATGATTGTGTGTGTGTTGTATGAGTGTGTGGTGTGTGTGTTGTATTAGAGTGTGTGTTATTATGTTTTCCAATGCTTTCAAATTTGACTACAATCAGGAATAAAGCATGGACATATTTTAGTCTCTTTGCCAAAAATTGCAGCTATCGTGTTGTTTATTTCTTAAGAAATTTTCAGACCAAGTATAAAAATTGGGTCCCAAAGGTATGTGGTATCATGGCACTGGGTGTTGGGGCAAAAAGTTTGAAGAACACTGTGTTAGAGCATGTCATTTTAAGACAAGCAACGCAGCGCTAGTTGCACAGCTGAGTCGTGTGAATAGCTCTGCTGATTGGATCAGCTGGGTTTTTCTTTTAAGAAAACGAGTTAGAGCATGATGGTTTTTGCCTATTATGGCCCTTTAAATAGTGTAAAATATTTTTACTCTATTAAATTATGTAAATGGAGCAGAGTATATACAGATGTTTTATATTAAAGTCAATTTTCTCAGAAATGATTATATGATTTCTGTAAATTACAGCATTCCCATGTAAAGAACAATACTGTGAATTATATTTGTATATTTTTTTGCACAAGGCAAAGACAAAGATTTTGGTTTTAGATTTAACTTTGTAGTACCTTTTATTTTAAACCTACTGAAAAGATAAAGCCACACATGGCATTTGTCTATGCCAATGATACCTATATCCTCATTGACTGAGGTTGCGTATTTTAATGTTCTGTTTATCATGTCATTCTTTGGCTATCTAAATATTCTATCTGTAAAACTGAGCTCATTATTTACACTTTTCAACACTCTTTGCTTCAACTCTGTATTTCTTTATTGTTGAAAATGCCATTATGTCTTCAACCTTTCACATACAGTGCTTGGCAAGAAATCATTGTGCGCACAATCTGTTGTACCACTCACATTAACTGAACTAAATCCTGCACCTTTCACCTTACGGTTATCTGCAGAATATTTCACTTTCACACACACTAATTCTTATTGATTAGTGTAACTGAATTCTTGCTGACCTTACCCAATCTGTCAAACCCCTCTTCCTTACTCATTGCTTCTCATTTTAGCTTTCTTCTCTATCATCTCCCCACATTGCCCATAAATAAATCTACTAAACCCTGCCCACAAGACCCAAACCCAAGTAACATCTGCATCAAAGGAATTGCTCTTCATCAAGGTCCCCACCCAGTACATGACCTTTTAATCTTCATTCAAAAGTAGCTTCCTACTGTAGTCCTCTGGCCAGCCATAATTTTTTTAATTTTTCTTGCTTGAAACCATGGATCGTAATATTTATGCCCCAACAATTGTGCTCTTTTATCTTAAAGGAATCCATCTTTCTCCAACATAGGTGTGTCCGGTCCACGGCGTCATCCTTACTTGTGGGATATTCTCCTCCCCAACAGGAAATGGCAAAGAGCCCAGCAAAGCTGGCCATATAGTCCCTCCCAGGCTCCGCCTACCCCAGTTATTCTCTTTGCCGTTGCACAGGCAACATCTCCACGGAGATGGCTAAGAGTTTTTTTGGTGTTTAAATGTAGTTTTATTCTTCAATCAAGAGTTTGTTATTTTAAAATAGTGCTGGTATGTTCTACAGTAAAGAAAGAGACAGATGCGCCACATGGCCCAATATTGTTTGTTCAACACAATAATTATGGTCTAGTCGTGCTAGTATAAACTCACAATTTGAAATGCACTTCAGTTAGTGCAATAGGAGCAGTCTGGGATCAATCACAGTCACCCAGCAGACCGACCTCTAGGGTAGATAGGATTAATCTGTAGTGGAAATATAAAGAGACACAGGGGTGCCTATATGGCCTAGTACAGTTTGGTCCCAAGATATATTACTATATTTAAGTAATATACTCACAATTGGTAAAGCATCTCCAGTGATGCAAATCAGGCAGGATGGGATCAATACAGTCACCCAACAGACTATGACAGGGTTCCCACAGGAAGCAAACAGCAAAGGTCCCAATGAAGGCCAAGGTTTGGTCCAAATAATGCACAAGAGCAAGTGTTTTTATAAAAAAAATAATATTTACTATATAAAAACAAATAAAAACAAGCGACGCGTTTCTCAGCACACAGGCTGTTTCATCAGGCTTACAACATATAAATAAAACACTTGCTACTTATAGCCAACATATGTATCAGCTTTAATTGGACACACCTGTTAGGGGGGTGGCATGAAGAAATTTCTTTTTAGACTACCCTATCAGCATTCGCTATAGTGGATGACAAGTGTAACTCACATTATAGATCATAACATTGTAATGGATGATGTGTACCAACAATAGTGTTTGTTTGTTTGTTTAATTCCCCCACTATGTATTCACATATATGTTTATCCATCCAAAGGATCAAAAAATCCTGTTAGGCACCACTGACAAGTGAACTCATATGCGTGATATAGTTGTACAAATTCCCCGTATTAATGGCTCTGCAGTATTAGAGATGCATTAGCTTACTTGAGGTTAGTATTAATATATACTTGCCTTACTTGAGGTTAATATTGTTATATCGTGTGGCGATGTGTCGATAGAAAGTAAACTTTCATATTGGCATTTCCTACGGCGTTCTCTACTTGTTACTGCGCATGCGTGTGATGTCATCTGTCAGTCCCTGTCTTACAGATGCGCATGTGTGTATCCCCTAAGTATCGTAGCGATATTCTGATGCTAATTAGTTTGTTTAGAGAGGTTCTGATACTAAAAGTATATCATGGTGTGCTGGGATAGTTATTAGGATATGCCACTATATTATTTAGATCAACAAACTTTCCTGTAAATAGAGTTAGGGCAATATCCCATTACGGTTGTAAATATTATCTTCCTCGTCACAGACTAACTATCTATGTTCTTGATCTGAAGTTACCTTTTCCTCAACATAAGTATAATAGTGATAACTGTGTGATGATGATTAAAACGGTGACAATTTGATAAACTACTAATCTATGTTGTATTATCGGAACTAATTATCAACAGAGGCTATAGATATTCATAAGGCATAAGATAATCTATCAGTGTAGTCTCCTAATCAATTTCCGTGAACTAATGTAATGTGTCTAATGTATAGATTGATAGGGATAAATGTATATAATATGTCTATCTGAAGTGTCTTATGTGTTGTTAAATGTACACTATATTAACATCAGCCCAGTCATAATAGTAACATCTCCCAATAAGGACTTCTATGTTTGCGCGTGTCTATTTATATGGGAATATATATATTACATTATCATCAAACTAAATGAACAAGTGCAATATTGTAGTGATCTGTGGGAAACGCAAGTATGACTAATGACAGAGAACCCGTTATTGGCTAAATTAATACCCCATAGAGTGTATATTGTGACTATTAGTGCGACATATATTTATATGTAGTATAATCTACATATGTACACCCTAATTATGTGTAGATGAATTCTAGATGATTTATAAGTGTATACGTGACTGTGTGTATATGTGACTAATATTATGATACATAATATAATTATTATAATAAAAGTATATATAAATATATGCAATAGAGGATTGTGTTAGTGTGTTATATACCAAATCCAATTGATGGTATACTAATAGAAGCACCATTAGTGTCAAAGGCCTATCATATCCTTTGTGTGTATTTTATAAAGGTGTATGTGAAGGTAGGAGGGTATGTGTGATATATGGAGAAATGAGTAAAAATATATAAAGACTTGCATCATTAAGATAGAGATATGGATATATAATTTACATCATTGAGATAGAGGTATAGATATATAACCCTATTTTCGTGGTGACAGACAGTGGTAAGATAATATATCTGTGTACCTAACCTAAGAGCCCTCAGATCACTCATTAAACCAATATAATGAGTGCTGAAGAGGAAAGCAGAAATTAGATAAGTATAGCCAATCAGATGTCAAAAGCGGCTAAATCCACACATTCATTGAGACCGTCTGGTACCAGGGTGTGAAGTTTATGTATCCAGTAGGTCTCCCTACGACGCAAGTTAAGAAAGGCATTGTTACTGTTTCGAGATATTTGCTCAATAGGTAGTATAGACAGCGTTTTTGTGCTTCCTTTATGTGCAAAGGCACAATGCCTTGACAGACTATGTTTGAGGTAATTCCTCTTAATGTTGTAAGTGTGTTCACTCCAACGTTTCTTTATAGCACGACTAGTGCGTCCTACATATTGGGCTCCACATGAACAGTTCACTAAATAGATCACATAGGTCGACTCACAGGATAACCTCTTGCTGATTTTAAACTCTTCTCCTGTTTGATTAGAGGAGAAAGTATTGTTACCTCTTTTTATGACTCTGCACATATTGCATTTATTCTTCAAACATTTGTACACTCCAGTTGGGGGAACAAAATTGCCCAGAAAGGTCCTTTTTTGGCATGGTCTATGATCAGAACAAATGACCCTATCCCTTACAATTTTGCTAGGGGCCAGTCTGTTCTTAAGAGTCGGCGCTCTTCTATATACAATCCTTGGTTTAGATGGGATTAGTTTTTTGAGGTGTGGGTCATCGCTAATAATGGGCCAATGTTTTAATATGATTTTTTGGATCTCACGATAGTTACTATTAAATCCAGTAATGAATAATGGTGTTTTATTGTAATTTTCAATTGTTTGTTCTTTTTTAGTCTTTTTTTGGGTCTTATCAGATGTTAAATAAGTGTTCCTGTCATCCTGTAAGGCTCTAAAATATCCTTTTTGGATCAAGTCCAAAGGATATCCCTTTTCCAAAAATCTATCCTTCAAAACTAGAGATTGTTTCTTATAACTTTCGATAGTACTACAATTGCGTCTTATTCGCCTAAACTGTCCGTAGGGCACATTTTTCTTCCAGCTAATATAGTGGTTACTGTTGAAATTTAAGAAACTATTACAATCAACTTTTTTGAAAAAAGTTTCAGATATAATTGTCCCACTCGTAGAAAAGGATAGAGATAGGTCCAAAAATTCAATAGTATTGGATTGAATATTGGAGGTGAATTCCAGATCAAATTCATTGATGTTAAGTGAGGAGGTGAAGATAGTGGCCTCCTCTACAGTGCCCCTAAACAGAATCAGAAGGTCATCTATATACCGGCCATAGAACACCAGACTCGCACCCATAGTAGACCCATATATGTGGGTCTCCTCAAATTTGCCCATATATAAATTGGCAAAACTGGGTGCGAATCTGGTGCCCATGGCCGTACCTTTTACCTGGAGGTAGTAAGATCCCTGATAAAGAAAATAATTATGATGTAATATAAAATAGATTATTTCACTGATGAATTGCTGTTGTCTCAATGGCATATAAATATCGGTTGCCAAGTAGGATTGAATAACCGACAATCCTTTGTCGTGTGGGATATTAGAATAGAGCGAGCTCACATCGCTGGTAATCCACCACAGTTCATCATCAGTTTTTTTGATGTCCAACCTATTTAATTTGTTAAGGAGATCTGTGGAATCCCTAATGAAAGAGGGTAGATTGATTACGTGTTTCTGTAAGAAAGAATCTATATAAGCTGAAAGATGGTCAGTCAGGCTGTCAATGCCTGCCACAATCGGACGACCAGGGGGAAGGGATATATTTTTGTGAATCTTAGGCAAATGATAGTAAAATGCCACATTAGGGTTTTTAGGATAGAGATATTCCTTTTCTTTTTTGGATATAATGCCCTCATCAAATCCTTCTTTGAGTAATGAATAAAGTTGTTTCTGATAGATGGGGGTAGGGTCTTTGGCTAATAATTTATAATAGCTATCATCTTTTAAGATCCTATCGGCCTCTAGAATATAATCCGACCTGTTTTGAAGAACAATGCCCCCTCCTTTGTCCGCCTGGCGTATTACAATGTTCTTATTCGCACTGAGTGATTCGAGGGCTTGACGTTCGCCAGGACTTAAATTATGCCTATATTTGGCTTTTTTTGTTAATTTTTCAAAATCCTTTAGTACCATCGATTGAAAAATACTAATGTGTGAATTTTTCACACGGGGAGGATTAAAATTAGATTTGGGCTTAAAGTCTGTTTGGATGTATTTATCATTCAGTTGTTGCAATAGTGTGTCTGGTTCAAATGTAATGATACCATCTTTTAAATGTTTATCCATGGAGTTCAAAACAATGGGTATACAGTCAGTATTTTTCAGACGTTTCTCTGCGAAGTATTTCTGTAGTGAAAGTTTCCTAGTGAAACTGTTTGTATCCACAAACAATTGAAACATATTAGGGCCATTAGTGGGGCTAAAGGATAGACCTCTACCCAATACTCTGATTTCATCGTCAGATAATATGTGGTCTGACAAATTAAATATTCCCTTTTTGTATTTTAATAGTTTTTCCTTTTTGGCGGTTGAGGATTTTCCTCTGTTTCCTCGTTTGTGTGGATTCTTTTTTGTCGAGGTGGCCGGGGGGACATGGACCAGTGTTCTACACGGTGGTCTGGGCCCATCTCTAAAAAAGGAGTCCTATTCTGTTCATTAGTGTAAGAGGTAGTAGGATTCATGGGAGATTGAATATTATCAGAATTGAGAGGCTGAAATCTATTTGTTGATTCAAATGATCTATTCATAGGTCTAAAGTGATTTGATATATCAGGGAGCCTAGGGTCATTGGTGGAAACTCTTTCTTGTATTGGAGGTGTTTCTTTATGTGTGTCAGCAGTAGTATTACATGGTCTACCAGTGTAGTTATGATCTCTAGATCTATGAGAAGAGTATCCCATGTTATCATTAGGTCTATAATAAAAACCATCATTCTGTTTATGTGTTTTGTTATATTGATTTGGTTTATCCAAAGATTTATCTGAATAGGAGTTATTTTGTTGGTAATGTTGGTGTTTGTTTTCGCGATAGTTGTCATGGTAAGAGTAGGTATTACTATGGGGCTGATGTTGTCTATAGCTTCCCTGTGGGTAAGGTTGTTCATAATTTTTAAATTGGTTGTCAGGATAGTGATATAAATCTTCCCTTACCATATTATGTCTTGAGTCTCTGTGTTTATGTTGTCTACTCATGTACGAATCTGGGTGTCTGTCACCTTGATTCTGGGTCAATCTAGTATTGACATCAAGTCTTCTAGGAGTGAAGCTAGGTGTATTTTTAAGGGGATTATAGGAGTTATTATAATTTCTCCCATTATTCCGATTATAGGTGTATATTTCCCCTTTGGCATAGTCGCCCTCATCTCTTAATAATTTTTTGTTTTTCCTCTTAACTATTTCACTCTGGTACTCATCAGCTCGGTCGTATGCTGATTTTCTTAAACCCTCAAATTCAGTGTGGTTAACGAATTTTTCTAAATTCTGTTGTATTTTATCTATTTCTATACCGACTTCATTATACATTTGTTTTCTATGTTTAATCAATATGTCTATAAAAGTGTTAGCACAAACACTGAGGGCATCTTCCCATTCTTTAAGAATAACGTTGTTATCTTTGAAAGAGCAGTTTTTAAAAACTCTCAAACCTCTGGGTATCAATTTTTTGTTTTTATATTTTTGTAGTGTCTCAAAATCCCACCAATGCCTATGTTCAGACTTAAGTGAGTTCTCTAATTTAGTAAATAAAGTGTACATGGAGGGATCAGATACATTCTCAGTGTGGTGTTCAGTGGTGCCCAAACTATTAGTATTAATCCTTTTATTGGATCTTTCTAGAGCAGATAACATAATTAATAAGGTCGACTACCCCTAGATGGCCAAAAAGCTTAAACACACCTAGGTGTGTTTATAAAAGATTCTTATATAATAGGGGGCGCCCTAAATGATAACAATATATCAGACCTAGTGAGGTGTATAATGAACAATAGATCAATTAAATTAATACTTTAAATCAATAGTTGTACTAAATATCACACATAAATAACAATAGGTAGTGCTTCAATAATTCCAAATATACAAATAAAAAGTCTCTGAGGAGTAGAAATAGAGGGTGATCTTTAGGCAGCAATCTGTAGAGAACCCGGCCTGGATCCTATAGGGATGATCTACAGTAAAGAAAGAGACAGATGCGCCACATGGCCCAATATTGTTTGTTCAACACAATAATTATGGTCTAGTCGTGCTAGTATAAACTCACAATTTGAAATGCACTTCAGTTAGTGCAATAGGAGCAGTCTGGGATCAATCACAGTCACCCAGCAGACCGACCTCTAGGGTAGATAGGATTAATCTGTAGTGGAAATATAAAGAGACACAGGGGTGCCTATATGGCCTAGTACAGTTTGGTCCCAAGATATATTACTATATTTAAGTAATATACTCACAATTGGTAAAGCATCTCCAGTGATGCAAATCAGGCAGGATGGGATCAATACAGTCACCCAACAGACTATGACAGGGTTCCCACAGGAAGCAAACAGCAAAGGTCCCAATGAAGGCCAAGGTTTGGTCCAAATAATGCACAAGAGCAAGTGTTTTTATAAAAAAAATAATATTTACTATATAAAAACAAATAAAAACAAGCGACGCGTTTCTCAGCACACAGGCTGTTTCATCAGGCTTACAACATATAACTAAAACACTTGCTACTTATAGCCAACATATGTATCAGCTTTAATTGGACACACCTGTTAGGGGGGTGGCATGAAGAAATTTCTTTTTAGACTACCCTATCAGCATTCGCTATAGTGGATGACAAGTGTAACTCACATTATAGATCATAACATTGTAATGGATGATGTGTACCAACAATAGTGTTTGTTTGTTTGTTTAATTCCCCCACTATGTATTCACATATATGTTTATCCATCCAAAGGATCAAAAAATCCTGTTAGGCACCACTGACAAGTGAACTCATATGCGTGATATAGTTGTACAAATTCCCCGTATTAATGGCTCTGCAGTATTAGAGATGCATTAGCTTACTTGAGGTTAGTATTAATATATACTTGCCTTACTTGAGGTTAATATTGTTATATCGTGTGGCGATGTGTCGATAGAAAGTAAACTTTCATATTGGCATTTCCTACGGCGTTCTCTACTTGTTACTGCGCATGCGTGTGATGTCATCTGTCAGTCCCTGTCTTACAGATGCGCATGTGTGTATCCCCTAAGTATCGTAGCGATATTCTGATGCTAATTAGTTTGTTTAGAGAGGTTCTGATACTAAAAGTATATCATGGTGTGCTGGGATAGTTATTAGGATATGCCACTATATTATTTAGATCAACAAACTTTCCTGTAAATAGAGTTAGGGCAATATCCCATTACGGTTGTAAATATTATCTTCCTCGTCACAGACTAACTATCTATGTTCTTGATCTGAAGTTACCTTTTCCTCAACATAAGTATAATAGTGATAACTGTGTGATGATGATTAAAACGGTGACAATTTGATAAACTACTAATCTATGTTGTATTATCGGAACTAATTATCAACAGAGGCTATAGATATTCATAAGGCATAAGATAATCTATCAGTGTAGTCTCCTAATCAATTTCCGTGAACTAATGTAATGTGTCTAATGTATAGATTGATAGGGATAAATGTATATAATATGTCTATCTGAAGTGTCTTATGTGTTGTTAAATGTACACTATATTAACATCAGCCCAGTCATAATAGTAACATCTCCCAATAAGGACTTCTATGTTTGCGCGTGTCTATTTATATGGGAATATATATATTACATTATCATCAAACTAAATGAACAAGTGCAATATTGTAGTGATCTGTGGGAAACGCAAGTATGACTAATGACAGAGAACCCGTTATTGGCTAAATTAATACCCCATAGAGTGTATATTGTGACTATTAGTGCGACATATATTTATATGTAGTATAATCTACATATGTACACCCTAATTATGTGTAGATGAATTCTAGATGATTTATAAGTGTATACGTGACTGTGTGTATATGTGACTAATATTATGATACATAATATAATTATTATAATAAAAGTATATATAAATATATGCAATAGAGGATTGTGTTAGTGTGTTATATACCAAATCCAATTGATGGTATACTAATAGAAGCACCATTAGTGTCAAAGGCCTATCATATCCTTTGTGTGTATTTTATAAAGGTGTATGTGAAGGTAGGAGGGTATGTGTGATATATGGAGAAATGAGTAAAAATATATAAAGACTTGCATCATTAAGATAGAGATATGGATATATAATTTACATCATTGAGATAGAGGTATAGATATATAACCCTATTTTCGTGGTGACAGACAGTGGTAAGATAATATATCTGTGTACCTAACCTAAGAGCCCTCAGATCACTCATTAAACCAATATAATGAGTGCTGAAGAGGAAAGCAGAAATTAGATAAGTATAGCCAATCAGATGTCAAAAGCGGCTAAATCCACACATTCATTGAGACCGTCTGGTACCAGGGTGTGAAGTTTATGTATCCAGTAGGTCTCCCTACGACGCAAGTTAAGAAAGGCATTGTTACTGTTTCGAGATATTTGCTCAATAGGTAGTATAGACAGCGTTTTTGTGCTTCCTTTATGTGCAAAGGCACAATGCCTTGACAGACTATGTTTGAGGTAATTCCTCTTAATGTTGTAAGTGTGTTCACTCCAACGTTTCTTTATAGCACGACTAGTGCGTCCTACATATTGGGCTCCACATGAACAGTTCACTAAATAGATCACATAGGTCGACTCACAGGATAACCTCTTGCTGATTTTAAACTCTTCTCCTGTTTGATTAGAGGAGAAAGTATTGTTACCTCTTTTTATGACTCTGCACATATTGCATTTATTCTTCAATCAAGAGTTTGTTATTTTAAAATAGTGCTGGTATGTACTATTTACTCTGAAACAGAAAAGAGATGAAGATTTCTGTTTGTAAGAGGAAAATGATTTTAGCAACCGTTACTAAAATCGATGGCTGTTTCCACACAGGACTGTTGAGATGAATTAACTTCAGTTGGGGGAAACAGTGAGCAGACTTTTGCTGCTTGAGGTATGACACATTTCTAACAAGACTTGGTAATGCTGGAAGCTGTCATTTTCCCTATGGGAACCGGTAAGCCATTTTCTTAGTTTAGTATAAGAATAAAGGGCTTCATTAGGGCTTAAAAAGCTGGTAGACATTTTTCTGGGCTAAAACGATTACTTTACTAAGCATATTTGGCAGATTATAACTATTAATAGTTATTATAATCTTGGGGATTGTTTTAAAAAAACGGCAGGCACTGTATTGGACACCTTTTTCACTGGGGGCCTTTTCTAGTCATAGGCAGAGCCTCATTTTCGCGCCACTAATGCGCAGTTGTTTTTGGAAAGCAAGGCATGCAGATGCATGTGTGAGGAGCTAAGAACCACTGAAAAAGCTTATAGAAGGCATCATTTGGTATCGTATTCCCCTCTGGGCTTGGTTGGGTCTCAGCAAAGCAGATACCTGGGACTGTATAGGGGTTAAATGTAAAAACGGCTCCGGTTCCGTTATTTTAAGGGTTAAAGCTTTCAAATTTGGTGTGCAATACTTTTAAGGCTTTAAGATACTGTGGTGAAATTTTGGTGAATTTTGAACAATTCCTTCATACTTTTTCACATATTCAGTAATAAAGTGTGTTCAGTTTAAAATTTAAAGTGACAGTAACGGTTTTATTGTAAAACGTTTTTTGTGCTTTGTTGACAAGTTTAAGCCTGTTTAACATGTCTGAACCATCAGATAACGATGTTCTATATGTATGAAAGCCAAGGTTTCTCCCCATTTAAATATATGTGATAATTGTGTCATAGTGTCCAAACAAAGTAGGGACAATAATGCCATAGATAATGATATTGCCCATGATGATTCCTCAAATGAGGGGAGTAAGCATGGTACTGCATCATCCCCTTCTGTGTCTACACCAGTTTTGCCCACACAAGAGGCCCCTAGTACATCTAGTGCGCCAATACTTATTACCATGCAACAATTAACGGCTGTAATGGAAAATTCTATTGCAAACATTTTATCCAAAATGCCTACTTATCAGAGAAAGCGCGATTGCTCTGTTTTAAACACTGAAGAGCAAGAGGACGCTGATGATAACTGTTCTGACATGCCCTCACACCAATCTGAAGGGGCCAGGAGGGAGGTTTTGTCTGAGGGAGAAATTTCAGATTCAGGGAAAATTTCTCAACAAGCTGAACCTGATGTTGTAACATTTAAATTTAAATTAGAACATCTCCACGCACTACTTAAGGAGGTATTATCTACTCTGGATGATTGTGACAATTTGGTCATTCCAAAGAAATTATGTAAGATGGACAAGTTCCTAGAGGTTCCGGTGTCCCCTGATGCTTTTCCTATACCCAAGCGGGTGGCGGACATAGTAAATAAGGAGTGGGAAAGGCCCGGCATACCTTTTGTTCCTCCCCCTATATTTAAGAAATTATTTCCTATAGTCGACCCCAGAAAGGACTTATGGCAGACAGTCCCCAAGGTCGAGGGGGCGGTTTCTACTCTAAACAAACGCACTACTATTCCTATAGAAAATAGTTGTGCTTTCAAGATCCTATGGATAAAAAGTTAGAGGGTTTGCTTTAAAAGATGTTTGTTCAGCAAGGTTACCTTCTACAACCAATTTCATGCATTGTTCCTGTCACTACAGCTGCGTGTTTCTGGTTCGAAGAACTAGAAAAGTCGCTCAATAAAGAATCTTCGTACGAGGAGGTTATGGACAGAGTTCAAGCACTTAAATTGGCTAACTCTTTTATTTTAGATGCCGCTTTGCAATTAGCTAGATTAGCGGCGAATAATTCAGGGTTTGCTATCGTGGCGCGCAGAGCGCTTTGGCTAAAGTCTTGGTCAGCGGATGTGTCCTCCAAGACCAAATTGCTTAACATCCCTTTCAAGGGCAAAACACTGTTTGGCCCTGACTTGACAGAGATTATTTCAGACATCACTGGGGGAAAGGGCCACGCCCTTCCTCAGGATAGGTCTTTTAAGGCTAAAAATAAGCCAAATTTTCGTCCCTTTCGCAGAAACGGACCAGCCTCAAATTCTACACCCTCTAAGTAAGAGGGTAATACTTCTCAAACCAAGCCAGCCTGGAGACCGATGCAAGGCTGGAACAAAAACAGCGTGAAGTGTTGGCCCCCGATCCGGGACCGGATCTGGTGGGGGGCAGACTTTCTCTCTTTGCTCAGGCTTGGGCAAGAGATATTCAGGATCCTTGGGCGCTAGAAATAGTTTCTCAAGGTTATCTCCTGGAATTCAGGGAACTACCCCCAAGGGGAAGGTTCCACAGGTCTCAATTATATTCGAACCAAATAAAAAGACAGGCATTCTTACATTGTGTAGAAGACCTGTCAAGAATGGGAGTGATTCATCCTGTTCCATTAGGAGAACAAGGGATGGGGTTTTACTCCAACCTGTTCATAGTTCCCAAAAAAGAGGGAACATTCAGACCAATTTTAGATCTCAAGATTCTAAACAAGTTTCTAAGGGTTTCATCGTTCAAAATGGAAACCATTCGAATGATCCTTCCTACCATCCAGGAAGGTCAATTCATGACCACGGTGGATTTAAAGGATGCGTACCTACATATTCCTATCCACAAGGAACATCTTCGGTTCCTAAGGTTCGCCTTTCTGGACAAGCATTACCAGTTTGTGGCACTTCCATTCGGATTAGCCACTGCTCCAAGGATTTTCACAAAGGTACTAGGGTCCCTTCTAGCGGTGCTAAGACCAAGGGGCATTGCAGTAGTACCTTACTTGGACGACATCCTGATTCAAGTGTCGTCTCTGTCAAAAGCAAGGGCTCATACGGACATTGTCCTAACCTTTCTCAGATCTCACAGGTGGAAAGTGAACATAGAAAAAAGTTCTCTGTCCCCGTCAACAAGAGTTCCCTTCTTGGGAACAATAATAGTTTCCTTAGAAATGAAGATTTTTCTGACAGAGGCCAGAAAATCAAACTTCTAAGCTCTTGTCAGGTACTTCATTCTGTTCTTCTTCCTTCCATAGCGCAGTGCATGGAAGTAATAGGTTTGATGGTTGCGGCAATGGACATAGTTCCTTTTGCACGAATTCATCTAAGACCATTACAACTGTGCATGCTCAGACTGTGGAATGGGGATTATACAGACTTGTCTCCGACGATCCAAGTAGATCAAAGGACCAGAGATTCACTCCGTTGGTGGCTGACCCTGGACAACCTGTCACAGGGAATGAGCTTCCGCAGACCAGAGTGGGTCATTGTCACGACCGAGGCCAGTCTGGTGGGCTGGGGCGCGGTCTGGGAACCCCTGAAAGCTCAGGGTCTATGGTCTCGGGAAGACTCTCTTCTCCCGATAAACATTCTGGAACTGAGAGCGATATTCAATGCTCTCAAGGCTTGGCCTTGACTAGCAAAGGCCAAATTCATAAGGTGTCAATCAGACAACATGACGACTGTTGCATATATCAACCATCAGGGGGGAACAAGGAGTTCCCTGGTGATGGAGGAGCATCCGGGGGAGTGGGAACTCCATCCGGAAATCTTTGCCCAAATAACTCAATTATGGGGCATTCCAGACATGGATCTGATGGCCTCTCGTCAGAACTTCAAGGTCCCTTGTTACGGGTCCAAATCCAGGGATCCCAAGGCGACTCTAGTGGATACAATAGTAGCACCTTGGATCTTCAACCTAGCTTATGTATTCCCACCGTTTCCTCTCATTCCCAGGCTGGTAGCCAGGATCAATCAGGAGAGGGCTTCGGTGATCTTGATAGTTCCTGCGTGGCCACGCAGGACTTGGTATGCAGACCTGGTGAATATGTCATCGGCTCCACCATGGAAGCTACCTTTGAGACAGGACCTTCTTGTTCAGGATCCATTCGAACATCCGAATCTGGTTTCCCTCCAACTGACTGCTTGGAGATTGAACGCTTGATTCTATCAAACCGTGGGTTTTCAGATTCTGTAATAGATACTCTTATTCAGGCTAGAAAGCCTGTAACTAGAAAAATTTACCATAAAATATGGAAAAAATATATCTGTTGGTGTGAATCTAAAGGATTCCCATGGAACAAGATAAAAATTCTTAAGATTCTTTCCTTTCTACAAGAAGGTTTGGAGAAAGGATTATCTGCAAGTTCTCTGAAGGGACAGATCTCTGCTTTATCTGTTTTACTTCACAAAAGGCTGGCAGCTGTGCCAGACGTTTAAGCGTTTGTTCAGGCTCTGGTTAGAATCAAGCCTGTTTACAGACCTTTGACTCCTCCCTGGAGTCTTAATCTAGTTCTTTCAGTTCTTCAAGGGGTTCCGTTTGAACCCTTACATTCCGTAGATATTAAGTTATTATCGTGGAAAGTTTTGTTTTTTGGTTGCAATTTCTTCTGCTAGAAGAGTTTCTGAGTTATCTGCTCTGCAGTGTTCTCCGCCCTATCTGGTCCATGCAGATAAGGTGGTTTTGCGTACTGAGCCTGGTTTTCTTCCGAAGGTTGTTTCCAACAAAAATATTAACCAGCAGATAGTTGTGCCTTCTTTGTGTCCGAATCCAGTTTCAGAGAAGGAACGTTTGTTACACAATTTGGACGTAGTCCGTGCTCTAAAATTCTATTTAGAGGTTACTGAAGGTTTCAGACAAACATCTTCTTCGTTTGTTGTTTATTCTGGTAAAAGGAGAGGTAAAAAAGCAACTTCTACCTCTCTTTCCTTTTGGCTTAAAAGCATTATCAGATTGGCTTTTGAGACTGCCGGACGGCAGCCTCCTGAAAGTATCACAGCTCACTCCACTAGGGCTGTGGCTTCCACATGGGCCTTCAAGAACGAGGCTCCTGTTGACCAGATATGTAAGGCAGCGACTTGGTCTTCACTGCACTCTTTTGCCAAATTTTACAAATTTTATACTTTTGCTTCTTCGGAGGCTATTTTTGGGAGAAAGGTTTTGCAAGCCGTGGTGCCTTCCGTTTAGGTGACCTGATTTGCTCCCTCCCTTCATCCGTGTCCTAAAGCTTTGGTATTGGTTCCCACAAGTAAGGATGACGCCGTGGACCGGACACACCTATGTTGGAGAAAACAGAATTTATGCTTACCTGATAAATTACTTTCTCCAACGGTGTGTCCGGTCCACGGCCCGCCTCAGGTCTGATGAATTATTTTCTCTAACTACAGTCACCACGTTACCATATGGTTTCTCCTATATATATTTCCTCCTGTCCGTCGGTCGAATGACTGGGGTAGGCGGAGCCTGGGAGGGACTATATGGCCAGCTTTGCTGGGCTCTTTGCCATTTCCTGTTGGGGAGGAGAATATCCCACAAGTAAGGATGACGCCGTGGACCGGACACACCGTTGGAGAAAGTAATTTATCAGGTAAGCATAAATTCTGTTTTTCCTCTTCCCCTATGCCCTCTTATTCTTTCTGATAATTCAATCCCTGCTTCTTATTGTTTAATTAGACTCTTTCAACTTTTAATTTCATACTTCCTAAAATCTAATATGTGTAGACATGATTACAGTTTACATTGTTTATATTCTTTCCTCTCCTGAAGCACCTAGACAGAAACCATACTGGTGCTCTTTGGTTTACAACCGCATAGCCATTATACATATAAGAATGTTCACAGTGACAGCATAGGAAACATGAGATGATTTACTACAGTTGGATCAGTATTAAATTACCACTTTTAAAATTGAAACTTCAAAAGGCCCTTTCACTTCACTCACTTCTTTCCCTTAAATTGAAAGGTTTCTGCTTGGAGAAAAAACACCTTTCTCAGAGCTCTGTTTCTCTTCCTTATGTTTTTTTACTGGAAGAATTCAGTTCAGCTTGATTTTGTAGATCTTGCCAATTTCTGTCCCATTCATGTGAATTACAAGGGCCCTTCTAAATTTCTTATTGCAGAGGGTTTCTGAAACAGACCTTCCCACATGCTATTCCCATATGACTTGAGCTCTTGGATATGTCAATGCACATATATTATATGTAAGCTCTTCCCTTCATTACAGGGTGTATCTTGCTCTATCTAACAACACTGAGTACAGTATTCAGGGATCTCCCAAATGTCATTTAGTTATGGCTGTGATCTGTGAGGATTACATAGTACACTTTCTACTCATCC
Organism: Bombina bombina; assembly: GCF_027579735.1. NCBI lineage: Eukaryota > Metazoa > Chordata > Amphibia > Anura > Bombinatoridae > Bombina > Bombina bombina. Next base: position 447,252,220 of record NC_069504.1, on the reverse strand, counting down.
TATAACTTCTATACAGAGGGCAACTCTCTATGGGCCTGGTGATAGAAAATTCCCCACCATGGAGAGAAATCACACAAAATGTTTGGGATTTTTTTAGACCTTATATTTTAATATAGGATTCTCTTCTTCACATACAGAACCATGCATAGCATCTCTCAATGTAAAATGTGTGCTTCTAGAATTCTTTGAGGGACTTTGCCGTCCTGACCAGACTTCTTTGATTATCTTGCCTGAGAGGAGAGCTTTAGATCATTGGGCCCTCTGTTGTCTCTGTTAGTAAATACAGTATGGGTTCTCCTCTCTTCCCCACTGTGAAGTCAAGGCCGTTCATAGCAGTTACAGGTTATGTTTTGACCACTAGAGGGTGTTATTTGCAGTGTTTTCAGCATTTTTCCAACTCTCTTTCTTGGGTGTGCAACAATGCCAGAACCTGCACATATCATTCAGTTGCAGTAGTTTTTTCCTTCACTGCAGCACACTCAAGCACTAGCTACAGATGCAGGCTACTGCACTGCACCTCCACATGGCTCCAGTCCAACTCTGTGTTATATTGTACAAACTCTAGCCACTGCCAGTGACACTACAGGAGAATGAATGTGTTGTATTGCAACAGCTTGCTCTTTTTCCTTTTCACATACTTCCCACTAAAATTATATTTGCAGTATAAAAACAACAAACAAAAGCAAAAGAAAAATGTGACCTTCAGCAGAGGTAACTCATTATAGAGTTGGTCTCTTCCTTTTTTATTGTTTGGCCTTCCTCTCCTTATTTTGGATCATTCTTTGGAAAGGCAGAACATGCATAAATAAACAGCTTTCAAATTCTTATTGTTTGGGCTTAGGGTGCTGTGGAGGCCAGTTGGCTCCATGCATATAGTGGGGGAACTGGTGATCTGGCTTTTCAGGAGAAGGTATTTGTAAAATCCAGTGCAATGTAAACTTTCATGAATGAAAGTGACCCTGTTTTTAATAGTTTTTTTTTTAAAAAAACGGGCACTTTATCATGAAAGTTGACATTCACTTTAAGCGATAACTTATAGAGACAGTCTACACAAACATTGTTATTGTTTAAAAAGATATATAATGCCTTTACCACCCATTCCCCAGCTTTGCACAACCAACATTGTAAGATTAATATACTTTGTAACATTTAAAGCTCTAAATGTCTGCTTGTCTCAAAGGCTCTATAGACAGCATTTTAATCACATGCTTTTGTATTTGCTTTTCACAACAGGAGACTGATAGTTCATGTGGGCCATATAGATAAGATTGTGCTCACGCCCGAGAAGTTATTTTAGAGTTAGCACAACACAATCGATTTTAAATAGTCACAGTCATGTGATCAGGGGGCTGTCAGAAAATGCTTAGATACAAGGTAATCACAGAAGTAAAAAGTATTTCTTTCTAATGACACGATGAGTCCACGGATCATCATCAATTACTGTTGGGAAAATCACTCCTGGTCAGCAGAAGGAGGCAAAGAGCATCACAGCAAAGCTGTTAAGTATCACTTCCCTTCCCACAAACCCCAGTCATTCTCTTGTGTCAGGGTGCCAGGAATCAGACTGAGACGAGAAGTGCAAAAATAATCACACCTTTATTAATAGCAAAAAATAATAAAAAGTCCACAAGTCAAATAACAAGCCAGGAATCAAAACCAGAGCTGGTAGTCAGACAAGCCAAGTCAGGAGCCAAAGCGAATAGTCAGACGAGCCGGAATCAGGAACAAGGAGAACAGCAGAGTCAGGAACAAGCCAGGGATCAGGAACCAGGAAGGACGTCAGGCAGCCAGGTAATACACAGGCACTCTCACAAACAGGTCTGAGACAACGCAAAGGCAAAGCATACTGAACAGAGGCCCTTTAAATAATAAGTGATGACATCACAATTCTGAGACTGCATCCTGTCTCACATGGATGATGCACTCCAGTCTGGCCATAAAAGGAAGTGCAGGAATTGAGCAGCATCCCCCACAATGTACCATAGTCAGGAAGAGAGGTGAGTAAAATGGCTGCCAGCAGCACATGGCAAACACAACAGGGAAAAAACCCTGACAGTACCCTCCCCTCAACGACCCCTCCCCCGCGGGAGGACAAAAGGCTTATTGGGGAAACGGGCATGGCAGGCACGGAGGAGGGCGGGAGCATGAACATCAGAGGAGGGAACCCAAGAACGCTCCTCCGGACCGTAGCCTCTCCAGTGAACCAAATACTGTACACGGCCCCTGGACATACGATAGTTAATAATGCTGCTGACCTCATACTCCTCATGGTTGTCAACAAAGATAGGACGGGGACGAGGCAACACAGTGGTAAACCGATTACAAACCAATGGTTTCAAGAGGGAGACATGAAAAACATTGGAGATACGCATAGCAGGAGGAAGGTCAAGAGCGTAGGCCACAGGATTAACCCGTCGGAGTATTGGAAAAGGACCAACATAACGGGGAGCCAATTTATTGGAAGGCAAACGAAGGTTCAAGTTGCGAGAGGACAGCCAAACTCTCTCACCAACCTTGTAGGAACGCCTACGATCAGCCTGGAACTTTTGGCACTGCATAGAACGATGAAGGCAATCCTGAATCTGCACCGACGTGGAACGGAATTGCCGGAGATGCTCCTCCAAAGCCGGAATACCCTGAGGCATGAATGAATCGGGCAACAAGGATGGCTGAAACCCATAATTCGCCATGAACGGGGATAACTTGGAGGAAGCATTAATAGCACTATTACGAGCAAACTCTGCCCAAGGTAACAGTTCAGACCAATTATTGTGGTGATCTGAGACATAGCAGCGGAGGACCTGTTCCAGAGCTTGATTAGACCGTTCCGCAGCCCCATTGAATTGAGGGTGATATGCCGAGGAGAAGGAAAGCTGGATCCCCATTTGAGCACAAAAGGAACGCCAAAATCTGGAGACAAACTGGCTACCCGGTCCGACACTATCTCCATGGGTAATCCATGTAAACGGAAGACCTCCCGGGCAAAAATTGAAGCAAGCTCCTGAGCGGTAGGCAGCTTCATCAAGGGAATGCAATGTGACATTTTAGAAAAACGGTCAACCACCATAAGGATAACAGTATTGCCATTGGAAACAGGGAGCTCGACAATGATGTCCATGGAAAGATGTGTCCAAGGACGCTCACCATTAGCAATAGGTTGAAGAAGACCCACAGGAAGATGTTGAGGAGTCTTATTCTGTGCACAAACTGAGCAGGAGGCAACATACGCAGCAACATCAGAACGAAGACCTGGCCACCAGAATTGTCGAGTGACAGACCAAATCATTTGGTTCTTGCCTGGGTGACCTGCGGCTTTATGATAGTGGTAAGTGTGCAAAAGTTTAGTTCGAAGATTCTCAGGAACAAAACACTTACCACTAGGTTTCTCAGGAGGTGCATTGGTTTGTGCAGCCAGGATCTCCTCCCACAAGGGAGAAGTCAAATTAGTACGTATGGTAGCCAAAATATGGTCAGGAGGTATAACAGGAGTAGGTACAGACTCCTCCTTGGACATAGGCGAAAATTGTCGAGAGAGGGCATCAGCCCTAACATTCTTACTACCAGGCAGGTAGGAGACCACATAATTAAACCGAGACAAAAATAGCGCCCATCTGGCCTGTCGGGGCGACAAACGTTTTGCTTCAGATAGATAAGTTAAATTCTTGTGGTCAGTAAGAATGAGCACTGGCACGCTAGTACCCTCGAGAAGATGCCTCCATTCCTTGAGTGCCAAAATTATGGCTAGTAATTCCCTGTCGCCAATTTCATAATTGCACTCCGCTGAAGACAATTTCTTAGAGAAAAAACCACACGGATGCAAGGAACCATCAGGCGTAGGACGTTGATACAAGAGGGCACCTACTCCAGTCTCAGACGCAACAACCTCAAGAACGAAAGGCAGGACAGGGTTAGGATGAGCCAGAACTCGAGCGGCAACAAAGGCAGTCTTAAGACCATCAAAAGCCTTAATGGCAGTAGGTCACCAATGGAGTGGATCATTCTCTTTACGGGTCATGTCTGTGATAGGTTTGACCAAGGAAGAAAAGTTTTTAGTAAACTTCCTATAGTAATTGGCGAACCCCAAAAAACGTTGAATAGACCGAAGACCAACTGGGTGTGGCCACTGCAGATAACTTGTCAGGATCCATGGAGAACCCTGCAACGGAGATAACATAACCTAAGAAGGTTACTTGAGTCTGATGGAACTCACATTTCTCGAGTTTACAAAACAGGCCGTTCTCACGTAGTCTCTGAAGAACCTGTGTAACATCAGAACGATGAGCCTCAAGTGTGGGTGAGTGTATGAGGATGTCGTCTAAGTACACCACAACACACTGTTGCAAAATATCTCGTAGGACATCATTAATAAATTCCTGAAAAACAGCAGGAGCATTACATAGGCCAAAGGGCATTACAAGATACTCATAATGCCCGCTCCTGGTGTTAAATGCTGTTTTCCATTCGTGGCCCTCCTTAATCCTAACGAGATTGTACGCTCCTCTCAAATCAAGTTTAGTAAAGACCGTAGCTCCCTTGAGGCGGTCAAAGAGTTCCGTAGTAAGCGGAATAGGGTAAGCATTCTTAATGGTAAGACATTAAGACCCCTATAATCGATACATGGTCTTAACTCGCCACCCTTTTTCTTCACAAAGAAGAAGCCAGCCCCTGCAGGAGAGCAGGATTTGCGGATGATCCCCCGCGACAGAGCATCGGCAACATACTCCTCCATAGCACAATTCTCTGCAACAGACAGAGGGTACATCCGGCCCCGAGGAGGAATGGCTCTGGGTTGCAGGTCTATACAATCGTAAGTCCGGTGAGGAGGCAACGTACCGGCACGCACCTTGTCAAACACGTCTAGGAACTTTTGGTACTCCTCTGGCAATTGAGAAACCGAAGAAGTGCACAAGACTTTAACTGGTTTTCGAAGACAAGTCGAAATGCATTGCGGGGACCACGACAAAATTTCGAACCTGCGCCAGTCGAGACTGGGATTGTGCTTTTGGAGCCAGGGATAACCCAGAACAACCGGAAAACGCGGAGAGTTTATCACCTGGAACTGGAGGGTTTCAAAATCAACAGCCCCAACAGCCATGGACAACGGAGCAGTTTCGTGAGTAACAATTGCGGGCTGAGGGGGCCTGCCATCAATGGCCTCAATAGCAAGCGGAACGGACCGAGGCAAAACAGGAATGGAGTGCTTTGATACAAAAGCACTGTCAATGAAATAGCCCTCAGCACCAGAGTCAACAAGAGCCTGGGTGACTATGGAGGAGTCCACCCAGGAAAGGACAACCGTAACCATAGGTTTCTCCTTAAGCGGTTCCGGGGATGAGGATAAACCACCCAAGGTCTGCCCCCGACAGGACCTTAGGTGTGAGCGTTTCCCGGCCGTGTAGGACAAGACTTCAAATGGTGGCCCTGTAACCCACAATAGAGGCAGAGCCCCTCCCTCCTCCTAAAGGCCCTATCTGCTGCGGAGAGACGCGTGAATCCCAGCTGCATCGGCTCAGCAGTATTTGGTGACTCGGGACCAGGAGGCATGGGAGGAGAGGGAGGCATGGGTGGGAACGAACACGTAGGAGACAACGGAACAGGAGGTTTTCGCAAGCGCTCCTTGAAAGAGGGCCTCTCTCTGAGTCTGATGTCAATTAGGATCAAAAAAGACACCAATGCCTCAAGATCCTCTGGTAAATCTTTGGCAGCAACTTTGTCTTTAATCGCATCAGAGAGCCCATGAAAGAAGGCGGCAACAAGGGCTTCATTGTTCCAACCTACCTCTGTGGCAAGAGTACGGAACTCAATTGCATACTGAGCAACAGATCTTGTACCTTGCTGAATGGACATGAGTCGTTTAGCAGCAGAGGAGGAGCAAGCCGGAACATCAAATACCCTTCGAAACGAGGCCACAAATTCAGGGTAATTTGAAATCACAGGTTTATTAGTCTCCCACAAGGGATTAGCCCAGGCAAGAGCTGTGTCAGAGAGTAACGAGATGAGAAATCCCACCTTAGCTCTGTCAGAGGGAAATGTCTGAGGTAACATCTCAAAGTAAATGCCCACCTGGTTCAAAATCCCTCTGCACTGAATAGGATCGCCTCCAAAAGTTAGAGTCCGGAGATACAGGGAGAGTTTTTCTACGAAACCATCCCGACTCATATTAACAGCTCCACAAGCAATCAACGTTGTCGAACTTCACTTCGCTGTCTACTATATTCTCTCAAGTCCATGGCGGATTCGTCACACTTGAAGGGCCGTGTTCCTGTTTCACGGCGTAGATTCCGGTAAGATCGTTCATTTTACTTCATCAGAATGTACTGTAACGTATTTGTTTCCTGTAAGGTGCTATCTTGCGGGACTTATTAAGTATAAATATAGGGCCTCAGTGAGGCTCCTTTGGTATCTTGGAATAGAGGGTTAATATCTCCTGAGGGGGATTATTGAACAGGGTTTTTTTTTTTTTAATAATTTTTGTTATGTGATTCAATCTGCTTATATGTAGTGTTAATTGGGCTCTTGGCTTAAGAACATAAAGGCCTTTGGAAATGACATGACCTTATGGTTGGGCGCACTTTTTTTTGACTGTACGGTTCACCTTGTGACTGGGCGTATTTACGATCCGGTTCTCCATTTCCGCATTCCTGACCGTGTGGCGACTGAAAAATTCTAGTCTGCTAGTGTCTGGTTCTTAGGAGGTGGTGAGTGCCCCAGCCATTGGGGGTGTCAGGTGCCGTTTAAATTTTGTTTTTCTTATAGTCCATATTTATTATCTTCTCTATCCAGTTATGGAGGATTCTGATGCTGAGACTGTTCAAAATTCAGATTCGACTTGTGAAGAACGCGAATTGGCCCCGTTGACACAGGTCAATCAGTTATGTTCGATATGCCGTATTAGAGCGCCTTGTTCCTCGGGTTTGGGGAATCAAGGGTCTGCTTAGCCATCCGCCTCTGGGGGGGTTCTGTCTTTCACATGCGGGTTACCCAGATTATGTTTATCCCTCCTTGCAGGGTGGCTTGTTCCCCCCGGAGGTTGCAGCACGCTTTCACTTTCACATATTTTTGGCGATTGTGTCTGCAAAGTCCAGACGTTTATTTGCGTTTGTGCTCGTGCCCTATTGTACCGGGTCTCCCGACCTTAGGTGGGCCTATACAGTTCCCTGCGGGTGTAGCTGTTCCTGAGTGTTGTGACTTTCGTTACAGAATAGCGTGCCTTAGAGTTTTACTCAGACATGTTTTTGAGTTATTAGAGGACCCTATCCTTAACAGATACAGGAATCCGCAATATTCTTCTTCGAATGACTCACCCATTAGACATGAGGGGATGACGTAATCTCCTAATTGTCGGTTTATTGAGATCCTTCCCAGTTTTGTTGGAAGATCAGGGTTGGCTGGTCCTGCGGGTAGGCCTGTTTCTTCTTGGGCGATTGACCTACGGTTACCTTATATTTTCTTTTATCCGGTTAGAATATCTTTTATTTTTGATTATATGTTTCCTTCGGAAACTTTTTCTGGGATCGATTCTCACTGTTTACTTCTGCAGAAGTTTGTTACGGGACACGTTAGTCCTATGTTTGTCTGTTATTCTCTTCCCCTCTGTGGGAGGATTTAGGCAGCTTGACAATTATGACCCTGTCTGCAGGCTGGTCCTGCTTGGGTCAGTTCTTCTGTCTCGTGGCTTGTTCCACCTGAAGAAAATAAAATTATCAGGTAAGCATAATTTCAGTTTTTAACTAAGCGCAGGTTTTCAGACTCGGTCATTGAGACCTTGTTCCAGGCTTGTAAGCCTGTGACTAGAAAGATTTACCATAAAATATGGCGTAAATATCTGTACTGGTGTAAATCCAAAGGTTTCTCGTGGAGTAGAGTCAGGATTCCTAGGATTTTGTTCTTTCTCCAGGAAGGTTTGGAGAAGGGTTTGTCAGTGAGTACTTTGAAGGGTCAAATATCTGCCTTGTCTATTTTGTTGCATAAGTGTCTGGCGGATGTGCCAGATGTGCAATCCTTTTGTCAGGCCTTGGTCAGAATCAGGCCTGTGTTTAAACCTGTTACTCCTCCCTGGAGTCTTAAAGGGACACTCAGGTTAAATTAAATTTTCATGATTCAGATACAGCATGTAATTTAAAAAAACTTTCCAATTTACTTCCATTAAGAAAAATGTGCACAGTCTTTTAATATTTACAATTTTTGAGTCACTAGATCCTACTGAGCATGTGCAAGAATTCACAGACTATAAGTATATGTATTTGTGATTGGCTGATTGCTATCACATGGTACAAGGGGAGTGGAAATATACATAACTTTGAAATTTGTTATTAAAAAAATCTACTACTCATTTGAAGTTCATACTAAGTGCTATTGCATTGTCATGTTATCTTGCATTGGTTGATTATGCAAATCTTAATGTGTTGACTGGTCCTTTAACCTTGTTCTTAAAGTTCTTCAGCAGGCTCCATTTAAGTCTATGCATTCCTTAGATATTAAGATGTTATCTTGGAAAGTTGTGTTTCTTGTTGCCATTTCTTCTGCTCGGAGAGTCTCTGAACTCTCGGCGTTGCAGTGTGAAATTTTATAGTGTAAGGTCGAGTTACCATAGCAACTAACTTAATTTCAAGAAATCTGATGTCGGATGGAAGCGTTAACACAACGTTAACTTACAATTACGCGAAAAGACAGACTGCACACAATGCGTAATACAATGGAGCTGGAAACTACTATTAGCTGTTGGCCACTTAAACTTTTATGATTCTGAAAGAGCATGAAATATTACTCCAATTTACTACTTTTATCCTATTTGTTCTGTTCTCTTGGTATACTTTGTTGAAGAGTATATCTAGGTAGGCTCAGGAGCAGCAATGCACCACTGGGAGCTAGCGGTGGATTGGTGGCTGCATATACATACATTGGCTCACCAGATGTGTTTGTCTAGCTCCCAGTAGTGCACTGCTGCTCCTAGGTTTACTCTTTAACAAAGCATATCAAGAGAATGACGCTAATTTGATAATCGTGCTCTGACAAAATGCCGACGGACATTTGGCCAACAGCATTCTGTCCGACGGACATTTGGCCGACGGATAGAATGTCGAAGCATGTTCCAAGTTCGTCCGAGGGCAGATACGCTCCGGAGTGCTCTGTTCTAATCAGAGCCTTGGGCGCTGCAAACACCTCTGGGAACCTAACCATGGGACGACTTGTAATTTTCTGTGAAATTATCTATCTATCGAATCTATCTATTTATATATCTATCTATTGAATCTATCTATCAAATTTATCTCTATCTATTGCATCTATTTATCTATCTAATCTATCAAATCTACCTATCTCGTGGCGGGACTGTTATCTGACAGCCACTTGTGTGTCGGACTATTATGCATCGGCCAAATGTCGGTCTGCCAAATGTCTGTCGGCCAAATGTGCGTCAGCTAACAGTCCGGCCACATTTGATTATGGATGGTTGGAAAGTTAAAAATGCGTGCTCTGTCTTAATCATGGAAGATTAATTTTGGCTTTGCTGTCCCTTTTTAAAGAACATTCATGGTCCTTAATGGCTTAGAGCTCAAACATCATCATCATCTTCTTATTGTTTGTAAATGCCTTATTTCCGAAATCTGGGTATATGAGTAGGGGTGCACAGTGACACTGATTTATAGTCAAATAAGAAACACAAAATGAACTAAGCAAACCATACTAATACAAGTGGATAGCTTACAATTTACATATTATTAGTGGAACATATGGGAGAAATATTTTATTATATTTATGTGGGTTATGACTTTATCTCCTTAAATAGATTGTCATAGCAGTCCTTAGTTTGTAAGCTTTATTTATGTTTATTTCTCATTCCCCACTCTCATTTTAAAATGGTCACATGTTTTAGAGACTTTGGCTCATTTCCATACACGCTATTTTTACAATGGGGTCTTTAAAACATTTTTCTACCTTCATTGCCTGTTATAATTTTTTCATTTTTTTTGAGCATCAATGTTCTTTATTACATTCTTGTTTGAGATTCCTAAACAGTTGCTCACATCATTTGTAGGAGTAATTAACATCACCCATGAAAAGCAGTAAAAAGCTTTGTTGCTAAGCAGTAGACTTTTATAGACAACGTGTACATTTCTGCAGAAACCAAAATAAAGTAAATAGAATGCATTTGTTAAAAGGAAAAAGCAACCTTTTTTTTCAGTCCTCTTGTTCGCAAGCGTCCAATTTATCATTTATTCAGCTTTTATAAATTATTCACAATAGTTTGAGTGGAATAATTTAGTCCTTTTTCTCAGCTCTAATCTTAGGCAATTCAGAAGTGAAAGGCATTTCGATTCCAGTTTGAGTGGATTAGTTTTTGGTGGGTTTTTAGATTGCTGATATGCCTCTTGTTAGATGCCGGTGGAATCTGAAAGACCTTTAAATTCAGACTTTAATAAGATGTGTGACTTTCTGCTGAGAGGACTGTGAACCTTCAAAGTCATGGGTTTATTCTGTGATTTTACTGCACATTAGAATAAAATGATTTCCACTTTAGTGTGCAGGAAGCTTGATGGGATTATGGGAAACAAAATGTGGTGGGTCTGTGAGATAGGCCCCAGAAAATTGTTTAGATATGATTTTACCCTTTCTTACTTCTGAAGTCATAAAACTCTGAAAACACATTATTCTTAAGGAATATAAGAAAATATATAAAGCTAAAGTTACGGAAAAGTAGATACCATTCAAACCATAAGAAATAGTGAGGAAACTCAATATGTGAAAAGTGTAAAGTGTGGTTGTCTTCAAATGACAAAATTAATAACTTCAGTATATATTATTTGTGATCTACAGTTTACATTTATCCCTTGTGTTAAATTGTTTACGGACCCCTCCATTACCTTAATTTTGTCATTTAAATGGACAACTTTTGCATGGTGAAACTCTCACCTATACTGGAAAATTGAAATACTGCAGTATTGACTATAGAAAAGCCATTTAAACAATAGGCAGCAGCCAAAATCTACCAGTGGGGGTTGAGAGAGTCCAGCTCATTTTAAATGGTGTTCCTGTAATGCTCTCTGAAACTTCCCCCATAATTTCTTATTAAGTAGGGAAGAGTTAACTACTCCAGCATATATTTTAAATAACCCTACAACACACTTGAACTCCCTCTCCAATTTCCTTCTAAAATACACGTTCTCACACAAACACAAGTAATGTAAACACTCGTGCTGTATGTGCAATATAAAGCTTCAAAATATAGTGCTCCCCTTTCAAGAAAACAAGTGGCAATTATATGTTGTTTTAAACAAATATGCTGAAATATTCACTGAAGATGCAAATTTGTTTTAATAACACTATTGACCTTTACGAAAGATGTATTTTTTTTTTCAGAAAAGGAGCAAAATAAACCTGAGTAAAGGCAGATAAAGTATAATAACTGAATCTATTGAACATCACACCTTAATATATAATATGACAGAAATCTAATAAAAGTGTACATCCAACTTTTATGTGAAATTAACAATTAAAGAAACAGAAATATAATTTGAGATTTCTCATAAAAATCTTATGAGACAATTTCTCAAGTATAATTATTTTCTCTCTTCAAACAAGATTTTCTGCACATCACTGTCATGTAGAAAAGGAATGACCTGATGGGTCAAAAGTAGCAAGAGATAGAAAGACTCACTGGATTTTTAGATTTAGCAATATATTTGTGATATTTTGAGGCAACTATCGCCTTCCTTTAGGTAACCGCATATACTAGTGAAACATACATTTAAAGACACCTAAGCTGTTTACCTTGTGTAAAACAAAGCAAAACAGTATTTGAGTGAATACATCTGAATGGTATCATTAACGTGGCCGATTTTGAAATTTGTGGTTCATTATTCTGACTGTTCTACTACCTAGTTTGTAATTGATTGGGGTGGTTGATGTTTGGCATTGCCTAAAATGTTACTGGCACACATGTTTAAGGAGAAGTCATTCAAGGCATTGTAGAAGGAGGATGCAGACTCCTAGTTTGATCCAGGCCCTACATCAATCTCTATTGACTGTGGGGCATGGTCGAGCTGTCTCTATTGACTGCATGCCATGCTCTAGATGTAGCTAATCATTTACAAGTTTATGGAGTTCGATCATTTATCTATCCACCTTTAAGGTTTCAGAATATCTTAAACAGTAACCACTCAGTCTCACACCAAACTTTGGGTTCAACAAGTTTTTAATTTGAACCCTGTTATGCTCATAGATCTGAGGGCTAATGCTAATAGACATCACTCCAGCCGGAGGTAGTACCACAGGTTAAATTATACAAGGTAACACAGAATTGAGGTCTCTTTCTTTAAGAGATGATAGAATGATTCCAGACAAACACAAGTTCAGGTTATACAGATCAAATAGGAATACTTACATATGTACAAGAACTTTTTGTAGAAGAAGTTATACTACTAGATAACCCTGCTGATATCTGAGTATTTTGGTATGGAGCAAGATTCCCTTGCCAGTAATGGGAATACTAGACAGCAAGTGTAGGTTTGGTTTATGTAGCAGCAGAGAGACAGTCATAAATACAAGGATAACAGTTGTTCAAAGATTGGTAAAAACTGTACCTTAATCCGGAATGTTAGATACCCCTTGATACGGTGTGCTTAGGAGGAAGGGAGTAGAAGGAATGATCCGAAGCTTAGAAGTTACCTTCCGTAATAGAGCAGCAGAGTTGCGGTATTCCCCAACTTGTACATGAGGTTTCGTTTTTTATACAGAAATTTACTGGAACTCACTAAACAATTCAGAAGATTACTTTTATACATTTTATATGTATATAGGGTTTTTTTTACATTTTGATTATCTAAATATATACTTTATTTCCTTCTTAATATAAGTAGAGTCCAGGGCTTCATTCCTTACTGTTGGGAAATACTGAACCTGGCCACCAGGAGGAGGCAAAGACACCTCAGCCAAAGGCTTAAATACCTCTCCCACTTCCCCTACCCCCCCAGTAATTCTTTGCCTTTCCTCACAGGAAGGATGGCAGAGAAGTGTCAGAAGATTTCAGAGTTGTTCCTCAGGAGGGGTATATGCCCTTTAATAAGGGACTGGGGTTTTAAGTAGTCTTGTCAGCCTCTTAGTTAGAGCATTGACGAAAGTTAGAATCTGGAGATGCAGGGAGAGTCTTCCTGCGAACCCATCTAGACTGCCTGCTAACAGCTCCTTAAAGTGAATGTAAAGTAACTCTGCATGGTAAACACAGCATTAAAATTGATGTTGAAATAGCTGAACTTTAATTCATGATTTTTTTAATAAATCAGAAATTACTGAGTATTTTTTGTTTATATCCCTGCAATCGTACTTTGCATCCTCTGCCCGCCATCTTGTAATATTGATTGACATTATAGGCTCGATCATGTCAACCAATAATTGAATCCCCCCTGGAGGACCAACCCCCTTTTCTATACGTCACACGTCCGTAATGCGTTTGCATTAGAAATCTGTTCTAACAACTATCTCTGATGTGCGTTCACATTTCGTGCATGCACCTTTTAAATTTTTTGGGACTTTTACTATTATTTTACTATTACTATCGCTATTATTAAAAATATATAAATATATATTTTTTAAATATATAAGTACCTTATACATTGCGACACTTTACATAGTGCACTTAGTTTACAATATTTTTGTGATTGTTGGCAAATGATATATAGATATATATCTAGTGATAACATTTTGAGGAACATAATATTTGCTTTCCAAATTGAAGATCATACTTACAAATAAAGATCTTTGGAAGTATGGGAGTTGCAAAACTACGGAGGGATCGCTGCTGTAGTTGCTTCAACGATAGTATTCATTGAATGTATTCATTCATTGAATACTATGTTACTATACAACTAAATCGTTGTGTAACGCATGTGCGGATGTGCCAATAGCCGGGAGCGCGCATTGCCTCTGCGGTTGGGACCTCTGTATACGTAACATGGAAGAAAAGTCGTGGGTGGGAGGAGCTGGTCCATAAAACGGACGAAATTTGGTAATAAAAGTATATTATTTATTTCACATTTTTTCTGGAAAAAAAGTGGCGGTTTGAATTGTACATAAAAGCAAATAATTTAAACATTCTTAGTAGAGAAAATTGACATTCACTTTAAGCAACCAGTGTTGACGAGTTTCACTGTCTGCTTTTTCTTCACTCAAGTCCATGTCAGTAGCGATGCTACAAGACTGTCACACTTGAGAGGCTGTGTTTCTGTTCCACAGCATGGATTCTGGTAAGATCGTTTCAATTTTTACTTATGTTAAAAAGGCTGAAGACAGGGTCACAGTGTGGCTCCTTTTATCTTAATAGAATCATTGCTTAATATCTCCTGAGGGAGGTTATTGAACAGTGGGGATTAATCAAATGTGTTTTCTTTGATTTATGCTGCTTTATGTGTGAGATTTTTTTGGGCGCATAAATTGTTGTTATGCGGTAACGGAAGATACAGGTTTTTACTTTCTCTTTGAATGCTGCACAGCTTGTAGCTTGGCGCGCTTTTTCTCATAGCAGGGGCGGTCCTGCCTTGCGCACCACATGACCGGGTGTGGTCACACTTTCATTTTCTCTTTCCTGACCGAGCTAGCTGTCGGAGAAGAAGATTGTTTCTCTGTTTGCCTGGGTCTAGGAGGTGGTGAGTGCCCCAGTCATTGGGAGTATAAAGGTGCCGTTTTGTGAGAAATAAAAGATCATTTATTCTGTGTCCTACTGATGTTCGCGCAAGCTATTGAGGATCCTGATATGCTTGAGGGTACTCTATTCCTAATAGTAATACCTGTCTATATTGTGAGGAGGCCTTGGTGTGCCCGCCCTCTCAACTATGTTCCATATGCATCAACAAGGTTATGTCTAAGAAGGTTAACCCCTTTAGTACTACTAAGCTGTCCACCTCTGAGGACTTGCCGTCCTGTGCGGTGCATACCCATCAGTCATCTCCATTGTCACATGCAGCTTCCCGTAGCACGCCTGATCCTCCGTCTGGAGGAAGCCTTTTACCAACAGACTTTACCGTGCAGGTAAAAACAGCCGTGTCTATGCACTGGTCTGTGTTTTATGGCACATGTATTTTACACAGCGCTAATATGTTTGTATATAATATTACCTCCTCTAGCGATATAGCTTTCATGACACCTATATATTACTCTAGGCTAGGATAGCTGTGTTATTCAGTTGTCATGACACATGTATTTCACTTTTAGCGAGTATGATAAACAAAGTGCCTCTTCTTAATTGTTTGGTTTCAAGGAACCCACATACAACTAATTTTATTGCAGTAGTTTAATGGCCTCTTTAGTCTGTCAAGGTCCAAAAGTCATTGAAGGCGAATAATAGCTCATCCCTAGGAGGTATTTTATGAATGAAATACTATACATAGTTCCTCTAGGATTATCACCTCACATTTTACTTGGGAGCCAAAATGACCATACTAGTAGTTTAGAGGAGACTATCAGATAACTATTAGGAATTTTCCCACCTATAAACAGCAAGTTTGTGGAAAATTATCCTCTTATACCTTTATATTTAGATGTTCCCACACCTGTCATCACCTAGACACTCATAATCCAGGCAATAACTCAGATTACTGAGTTACATGTCTAATGTCTTGAATAATAGATAATTGTTTTTATTTGTCAGCCCTCTTCTTCTACATTCCATTCATCTTATATTGAGCCTAAGAGAGATCTGTTTCCTAATAAGCCATATAATAATAATAATACTGTTATCTCTAAACTTCCCAGACACGTCCCCTCCTCTCCTTAACTTTAAAGCAGCTCTTGCCTGCTGATTTGCCCCATTCTTTATTACGTGGTCCAAGAGTAGCCTCCATGTAACTAGCAATTGCCATTCAATTACTCACCTACTTGGCCCATGAGAGGCCAGTGCCGTAGTTACATCAATTCTATCATCTCTAAGAAAAATTAGGTTTCATTTGTGTGTATTTTATTCTATTATTGACTCTTGGTTGTTTACTATTACTTAACATGTCTCAACTTATATATTTGACCTGCAAGTTATTATTCGTACACAGTTATTTTTTAAACAAGGCAATGGGGGGTAGTTATCAAGCCGTCAACCTCAAATACGCTGGAATTCCGCAGCGTATTTGTGGCGAGGCTGATTCTCCTTAGTTATCAAAGGCTAGAGACCGGCAAAAGTAGAATTTTGTGGCGTAAACTTCGATCCGCCGGACTCAGTCCGACACAGATCGATTCTTACGTCACTACAGATGTTCCGCACACAAGTGCGGCACAATCTGACTACTTTTGCTAGTTATCAAAAAACTAGCAGGTACGCTCGGCACTTTTCCGGCCCAGCGTACCTGGTTTTCAAACCGCCACCCTGGAGGCGGTGGATCCCATAGGAATCAATGGGAGTCTGACCATAGCGAAAGTACAAGTTCGCTGCTGACAGACATCCCATTCATTCCTATGGGAGCTGTCTACACCTAACACCCTAACATGTACCCCGAGTCTAAACACCACTAATCTGTCCCCCCTACACCGCCGCAACTAAATAAATGTATTACCCCCTAAACCGCCACTCCCGGAGCCCACCGACACTATAATAAATATGTTAACCCCTAAACCACCGCTCCCGGAGCCCACCGCAAGCTACTCTATACATATTAACCCCATAAACCGCCGCTCCCGGAGCCCACCGCCACCTACATTATACCTAGTAACCCCTATCCTGCCCCCCCTATACCGCCGCCCTCTATAATAAATTTATTAACCCCTATCCTGCCGATCCCGCACCTCGCCGCAACTAAATAAATAGTTTAACCCCTAAACCGCCGCTCCCGGACCCCCGCAACCTATATTAAATTTATTAACCCCTATCCTGCCCCCCCTACACCGTCGCCACCTAAAATAAATTTATTAACCCCTATCCTGCCCCCCCTACACCGTCGCCACCTATAATAAATTTATTAACCCCTATCCTGCCCCCCCTACACCGTCGCCACCTATAATAAATTTATTAACCCCTATCCTGCCCCCCCTACACCGTCGCCACCTATAATAAATTTATTAACCCCTATCCTGCCCCCCACTACACCGCCGCCACTGTAATAAAATTATTAACCCCTAAACCTAAGTCTAACACTAACCCTAACACCCCCTAACTTAAATATTAATTAAATAAATCTAAATAATATTTCTATTATGAACTAAATGAATCCTATTTAAAACTAAATACTTACCTTTAAAATAAACCCTAATATAGCTACAATATAAATAATAATTATATTGTAGCTATCTTAGGATTTTTATTTTATTTTACAGGTACCTTTCAATTTATTTTAACTAGGTACAATAGCTATTAAATAGTTATTAACTATTTAATAGCTTACCTAGCTAAAATAAAGAGAAATTTTCCTGTAAACTAAATACTAACCTAAGTTACAATTACACCTAACACTACACTATACTTTAATAAATTATTCCTATTTAAAACTAAATACTTACCTGTAAAATAAACCCTAAGATAGCTACAATATAATTAATAATTGCATTGTAGCTATCTTAGGATTTATATTTATTTTACAGGTAACTTTGTATTTATTTTAGCTAGTTAGAATAGTTATTAAATAGTTTAATATATTTAATAACTACCTAGCTAAAAGAAATACAAAATTACCTGTAAAATAAATCCTAACCTAAGTTACAATTAAACCTAACACTACACTATCATTACATTAATTAAATAAATTAACTACAAATAACTACAATTAAATACAGTTACATAAACTAACTAAAGTACAAAAAATAAAAAAAGCTAAGTTACAAAAAATAAAAAAAATAAGTTACAAACATTTAAAAAAATATTACAACAATTTTAAGCTACTTACACCTAATCTAAGCCCCTAATAAAATAACAACCCCCCCAAAATAAAGCCCGGATGGAAGATTTCTTCAGCGCCGCTTGGGGGATAACTTCATCGGATGGAAGATTTCTTCAGCGCCGCTTGGAGGATAACTTCTGCCGGTCCGGGTCTCCTCTTCAGTTCCATTGGTGGCTCGGCTGAGTGAAGACGACTAAAGGTAGGATGATCTTCAGGGGATTAGTGTTAGGTTATTTTAAGGGGGGTTTGGGTTAGATTAGGGGTATGTGGGTGGTGGGTTTTAATGTTGGGGGGGGGTTGTATTTTTCTTTTACAGGCAAAAGAGCTGAATTCTTTGGGGCATGCCCCCACAAAAGGCCCTTTTAAGGGCTGGTAAGGTAAAAGAGCTTTGAACTTTTTTAATGTAGAATAGGGTAGGGCATTTTTTTATTTTGGGGGGTTTGTTATTTTATTAGGGGGCTTAGATTAGGTGTAAGTAGCTTAAAATTGTTGTAATATTTTTTTAAATGTTTGTAACTTATTTTTTTTATTTTTTGTAACTTAGCTTTTTTTATTTTTTGTACTTTAGTTAGTTTATGTAATTGTATTTAATTGTAGTTATTTGTAGTTAATTTATTTAATTAATGTAATGATAGTGTAGTGTTAGGTTTAATTGTAACTTAGGTTAGGATTTATTTTACAGGTAATTTTGTATTTCTTTTAGCTACGTAGTTATTAAATAGTTAATAACTATTTAATAACTATTCTAACTAGCTAAAATAAATACAAAGTTACCTGTAAAATAAATATAAATCCTAAGATAGCTACAATGTAATTATTAATTATATTGTAGCTATCTTAGGGTTTATTTTACAGGTAAGTATTTAGTTTTAAATAGGAATAATTTATTAAAGTATAGTGTAGTGTTAGGTGTAATTGTAACTTAGGTTAGTTTTTAGTTTACAGGTAAATTTCTCTTTATTTTAGCTAGGTAAGCTATTAAATAGTTAATAACTATTTAATAGCTATTGTACCTAGTTAAAATAAATTGAAAGGTACCTGTAAAATAAAAATAAATCCTAAGATAGCTACAATATAATTATTATTTATATTGTAGCTATATTAGGGTTTATTTTAAAGGTAAGTATTAAGTTTTAAATAGGATTCATTTAGTTAATAATAGAAATATGATTTAGATTTATTTAATTAATATTTAAGTTAGGGGGGTGTTAGGGTTAGTGTTAGACTTAGGTTTAGGGGTTAATAATTTTATTACAGTGGCGGCGGTGTAGTGGGGGGCAGGATAGGGGTTAATAAATGTATTATAGGTGGCGACGGTGTAGGGGGGGCAGGATAGGGGTTAATAAATTTAATATAGGTTGCGGCGGGTTCAGGGAGCGGCGGTTTAGGGGTTAAACAATTTATTTGCGGCGAGGTGCGGGATCAGCAGGATAGGGGTTAATAACTTTATTATAGAGGGCGACGGTATAGGGGGGGCAGGATAGGGGTTACTAGGTATAATGTAGGTGGCAGCGGTGTCCAGGAGTGGCGGTTTAGGGGTTAATACATTTATCAGAGTTGCGGCAGGGTCTAGGAGCGGCGGTTTAGGGGTTACTAACTTTATTTAGTTGCGGGGGGCTCCGGGGGCGCCGGTATAGGGGTTAGAACAGTGTAGTTTAGTGTGAGTGCTTAGTGACAGGCTAGCAAGAAAGCTGTCAAACAGCCGAAGAGCAGCGAGATCGGATGAGTGATAACTCTCACAGTCCGCTGCTCATCGCCCCGCGGCTTTTTGACAGCTTTACTTGATAACTTAGGCGAATTTTTTCAGGTCCGCGGCGGCGATGTGAGGCGAGCTTAGGCGGCGTATTGGGCCGGCGAAGGCAGGAAAGTTGACACGTTGATAACTACCCCCCAATGTCTTGGTCTAACAATACCCTGTATCCTTATTTTCTTTGTCAATGTATAAAAGCGTCAATAAAAAAATGTTTAATTAAAAATGGCGGTGTCTGATGCTCTTAGGGCCTTACCTTGCTTTGCCAAGCGCAAGCAAAACGTTAAACATAGCTCTTCAGTCCATGGGACATCCAGTAATTAGATTTGTCTGCCTTTCAAGTATCCCAGGATGGGTCACACTTTGAGTCTTCAGAGGGTGAAATTTCTGGATCGGAGTCTGCTACCTCTAGGCCTCCAGCTGCGGAGGAGCCAGCCTTTAGATTTAAAATTAAACACTTACGTTTTCTTCTAAAGGAGGTTCTGTCGACATTAAAGATTCCAGAGGCCAAGTTGCTTGATGAACCTTTGTTCCCTAAATTAGACAAAGTGTATGAGGACAGGGTAGCACCGCTAACTTTTCCTGTACCTGTAAAAATGGCGAACATTATTAAAAACGAGTGGTATAGAATTGGATCTTCCTTTTCCCCTTTATCTGCCTTAACGAAAATATTCCTGGTCCCGGACTCTCAGCTGAAGTTGTGGGGTTCCTTCCCTAAGGTGGATGGCGCTATCTCCACATTAGCTAAGTGTACTACTATCCCTCTCAAGGATAGCTCGTCATTCATAGAGCAGATGAATAAGAAGATGGAAACTATTCTCAGAAAAATGTTTCAGCATACAGGATATTTATTTCAACCGTCAGCGGCTGTTGCCTCGGTTGCTGGAGCTGCGATCTACTGGTGTGACTCCTTAGCCGATTTGATCGAGGTGGAGGGTCCCCTTGATGTTATCCAAGAAAGAATTAAAGCTTTGAGAATTGCTAATTTATTTTATCTGTGATGCAAACATGCAGATTATTCGCCTGAATGCTAAAATCTCTGGTTTCTCAGTACAGACCCGTCAGGCGCTCTGGCTGAAGTCCTGGTCTGCGGACATGACTTATAAGTCTAGACTACTTTCCCTCCCCTTTAAGGGAAATATTTTATTTGCTCCAGGCCTGGACTCCATTATCTCCACGGTTACAGGGGGCAAGGGTGCCTTCCTACCGCAGGATAAAAAGAACAAATCTAAGGGACAAGGTTCTAATTTTCATTCCTTTGGTTCTGAAAAGTCCCAACGTCAGCAGTCCTCCTCTAAGTCCGAGCAAAGCCAGCTCAATCCTGGAATAAATCTAAGCAGATCAAGAAGCCCGCCGAGAACAAGTCGGCATGAAGGTGTTGCTCCCGATCCGGCGCTGGATCATGTAGAAGGCAGACTGTCGCTGTTTTCGGACACTTGGTTCAGGGACGTGCAAGATCCGTGGGTCCTGGAGGTCATAGCTCAGGGATTCAAGATAGGTTTCAAATCTCATCCACCCAAGGGTAGATTTCTCCTCTCAAGCCTGTCTTCAAAACCAGAAAAGAGGGAATCCTTTCTGGGGTGCGTGTGCGGGATATGTCCTCCTTAGGGGTCATTCTCCCGGTTTCCACCCGATTCTGGACCTAAAGTGCTTAAAAGTTTCTAAATGTCCCCTCGTTCAAGATGGAGACAATAAGGTCCATCCTTCCTCTAGTTCAGGAAGGACAGTTCATGACCACTATAGATCTGAAGGATGCCTATCTTCATGTTTCAATCGACAGTGACTACTTCCAGCTACCAAGGTTTGCGTTCCTGGATCAGCACTTCCATTTCATTGCACTTCCGTTTGGTCTAGCTACTGCTCCAAGAATCTTTACATAGGTTCTAGGGGCTCTCCTGGCCGTCGCCAGAACCCAAGGTATAGCAGTAGCTCCCTACTTGGACGACATTCTGGTTCAAGTACCATCCTTTCATCTGGCGGAGGACTATTCGGTATCTCTTCTCTCCCTTCTTCGATCACATGGATGGAAGATAAACTTAGAGAAGAGTTCTCTTATTCCAAACACCAGGGTAGAATTCCTGGGTACTATAATAGACTCAATATCCATGATGATATTTCTAACCGATCAGAGACTTTGCAAGCTAGCTTCCACATGTCTTGCCCTCCGGATCTCTATGGAGGTAATTGGTTCCGTCTCAGACCATTACAACTGTGTATGCGGGGACAGTGGAACGGCGATCATTCAGATCTGTCTTAACAGATTTCCCTGGACAGCAGGTCGAGAGAATCGCTCTCTTGGTGGCTCTGTCCAGATCATCTGTCCCGAGAGACATCCTTTCTAAGACCATCCTGGGAGATTGTGACTACGAACACAAGTCTATCAGGATGGGTAGCTGTTTGGGGTGCCAAGAAGGCCTGAGATCTCAGGAGGAACGCTCCCTCCCGATCAACATTCTGGAACTTCCAGCAATCTACAATGCTCTGAAGGCTTGGAATCTTCTGGATTTGTCCCGGTTTATCAGATTCCAGTCAGACAATATAAACTTGGTGGTTTACATCAAGCATCAGGGGGGAGCGAGAAGCTCTCTTGCAATAATGGAAGTATCTGTAGCTGTCAGCGATCTACATTCTGGGTGTGGACAACTGGGAAGCGGATTTCATCCAGGGGAATGGTCTCTTCATCCCAAAGTGTTTGCAGAGATATGCAACATGTGGGGGACGCTGGAGATAGATCTCATGGCATCTCATCTTAATACCAAGCTAGAAGGTTCTCTTCTGGCACCTTTATACCCTGATATTTCTCCTACTGTTCCTTGTTCTCTCGGCAGAATGACTGGGGGATAGGGGAAGTGGTATTTGGTTGGGGTGTCTTTGCCTCCTCCTGGTGGCCAGGTTCAGTATTTCCCAACAGTAAGGAATGAAGTAGTGGACTCTCCTTATACAGAAGGAAATTAAATTATCTGGTAAGCATAATTTATGTTTTTGTATTGCAATAGTAACTAGGTTTTGACTTTTTTGTATTATTTTTTTTACACTGGGATGGGTTTTATGCAACTTTAACTATTTTAATCACTTGTTTAAGCTGCTCTGAGGATGGGAATAACTTCCCCGAAAACAGCTTATTTATTTCTTATCTGTTGGAATTAATCAAACAATCACTGTAGCATGTTCCAGTAGCAATATATTCATTCTTGTATGCTGCACTCCAGATTCTCTGGGAGCATTTTAAAACCCACAATTTTCAGTAGTAAATTACAGGAAAAGAAGGCAAAATATGTACATAGCAGTGGAAGATATTTTTCTTTTACTATGCATATTTAACAATTTTATGGAGAATTCAATTTTGAGTTTAATGTCCCTTAAAAGGGATATACAAGTACAAAAAGAAAATTATGTAATGTGTTAGAACACTTTATTATTGCACTGTTTCCTGCATATAACCATGTGTTATCTCCTGTAAAGCTGTTAAACACATAGTTAAAATTAGTTTAGAGAAGCAGTGTACAGCTGGAACCTTGCTGAACACATCTAGTGAGCCACCAATCACCACCAAACTCCAAATGGTGCATTGCTTCTCTTGAACATGCCTATTATGCATGTTATTCAATAAAGGGCACCAAGTAGGGTTGCCACTTTTTCTGGGGGGAAATTCCGGCCATGCTCATTAGCATAAATAATTATACTGCATAAATTAGAAACTAAGGCTGCTAGGACTTAAAGTAATAAACCTCAAGGTTTAATTACAGAAAGAGCTAACACAAAAATAAATCTCATGTAATTGTGGACATTATAGAATCTACAAATATAACATTATTCAGACATAATAAGAAATGAAGCATACGAGGAATGAATAATACTTCACACAAATAGACATATGCCAGAATAGAGATGATATAATTGAGGAAGCCCAGGTGTATGTATATAGTGTATGTGAGGTCATCAGGACACAGTGAGAAATAGAAGAGAAGAAAAATGAGAAAACAAATTTCTAAAAAGGGGGAGAGGGAGGGAGGAGAAGGGTGAACACAAAGGAAGAATGATATGAAGGGTATCAGACTTCCCACAGTATGCACTTGCAGCACTCTAGGCCTTAACTAAGGAATGGAATTCCCCAACAGGATATTAAAATATAACCTTTATTAATTATAAAATTAAAAAAACAAATTCGTTTGGTTGATACACACACAATTAAAATGCGAATTAGATCACTAAATATTAATAATTCGGCCTCTATAAATTCACCGTTATTAGTGATCTAGATAATCTAGTGGGTTAACAGGTAGTGATTACCAACATTATTGTAACCTTTAGTGTAGATCTAGTATGTTAATTCCCATCTGGGTAGTTTAATGTCAGCTCTGATATGGTTCAACTATCACTATTGAGTGAAAGGGTTAAATAGATGATATCAGTATTATAAGTGCTTCACATTGATAATAATGATCAGAGAATGTGGGTAGCAATGAGTTAAATATTCTCAAAGGAAGGAACCAAGTCTTTTACAACCTGGACTATAGTTTTAACCAGTTTCCTTATATGAATAGCAATGTGTGCTAACTGGTGCTGATATGCTCAAAAGTTAGACAAATATCCGTAAATCATGAATTGAGCACTTTTGTGTTTATAAATTAAACGAGCAGCATATTGTGGTCAGACATTACTGAAATTATAAAATGAATGTAGCTAAATTCTCAAGTAGACACATATTATAATTATATATTAGAACATGTGTTGTATTTATCTCAAGACATGACATGCATTCAAAGTTCTGTATTTTATTAGGCGCACATTCATAGAGATAGGGGTAATGTCTTTGTTAAGATAAACTAGGTCCTGTACAGCCCCAAACCCAGATACAATCAATTCAGCAATGTTGAAGTGATTTTGCCACTCAAAAATTGTATTTAGTAATGTGGTTCGGTCTGGAACTGCCCAGATTCAGTAATTAATATTGCTTGGTTTAGTAGATACGGCAAATGCTGCAGCTATAGGATGATAAAGCTCATATTCATCAGTCTTATTTGTCTTAGGCATACACTCCTTTAGAAACTAGGTTGGTAATTAATATGGCACAGCCCAGATTGTATAAATAATTAGTATCGTTCTGTTTACGGTTTATTAACAACAGTGTTATACACATTCATACGAACAACTAACTAATTAATAAAGGTTATATTTTAATATCCTGTTGGGGAATTCCATTCCTTAGTTAAGGCCTAGAGTGCTGCAAGTGCATACTGTGGGAAGTCTGATACCCTTCATATCATTCTTCCTTTGTGTTCATATTTATATTTGTGCACAAGCACCATTTCCTCCAGTTAATAGTTAAATTGACAAACTCATACATCCTGATTGAAATTACTATTAGAGGAAAAGCCTGAGTAGTGCCACTGTTCATTGTGTGGGTTTGGAGGAAGGAGAAGGGTGTAAGCAAAGTATTTTCTCTTGTCATGTCTATTTACCCTTCCAGCAAAATAACATGTACCGAAGGACAGTTTTCCATCAAAGGGCAAAGCAGAGAGTAGGGATAGATGTATATATGGGACTTAACTCGGGATGTGATAGCAAAAGCATGTGAGAGTAATTCACAAAATACGCTGAGGCAGCCCCAGGGCAAAGGGTAAATCAGATGGATCTGTTGGTGCCTTATAAATAAAAAGGACAAAGCAATATGTCTAGAGACCACAGTTCCCAAATTAAACATTGCAATTCAATAGTTATTAATCATATAGATAAAGGACTCCATTGAAGCAAGGTAATTCATTTTATCCTTGACATGTTGCCAAGAGGGGGCACTGGTTGAAAGCTCGAGCTAGGGCCAACTTAAGAGCCAATAATAGATAATTATAGAATATCTTATGAGGAAGAGGTACAGCTTTATAGAAAATATGGAACAGACCTGATGATGGAGATTGAGCCACTTTAATATTTTTTGTTGAGCAATAGTAAAATGCCTGTGTCCAAAAGGGAATAATGAAAGTTTTGGCAGAGGTCTCTAAGCATCACAACCGCACAAGTACTTAGGGGAATTAACTGAAGAGATTTTAAAAAGTCTGACAGTGGTAAGATGCCAGTGCAGTAGTATTTTTAAATGCAGTTCATATAACGTAGTACAATGAATTATTGTTGGGGGTTTTTGTAATCTGATTAGCCCTATGCAAAATGTATAACATGCATAAGAGGTAGTGAAGTCTCCCATTGGCGAATTGGAGGAAAAGTATAAAACTGGAAGTGTCGGTAGTTTCAACAATCTCTTTTCCCAGTCCTTCCGAGATCTAAGGGAAGTGCCAGATAATCAAGAATGCATAAATTCAAAATGCAAAGGAAACAGGGGATGGAATTTCTTGTGAAACTGATCAAATATTAAGATGGAGGCAGCACTAACTTTAACTCATTAACGTTAGAGATTTTACAAGCATGCCATGAAGGCAGATGCGTGTGTGGGAGTACAAGCATGCGTGTGTGGGAGTCCAGTGTGAGAAGGAAAGGGATGAGGAGCTGCGGTTGGGTGCGGCAAACTTTATCTCAAAAACAAAGATTCAGATGGATTTTAAGATTATATAAGTGAGATGGAGGTTGGGAGTACTTCGTAATCCAGGGCAGCAGATCATACAAGAGGTATTCTCAAGGTAAAGACGTTTGTTCCAGTTCCATTCATCTACTCTCTAACGTTTTGATACCTCCAAAAGGTAATGTGCGCCAGCATAGCAGCTTCATGGTACATCATTAAAGTGATGGTGGGTTCAACGGTAATGCTAAGTGCCATTAAAACCATTGTTAATAAATACTATGAGTTTCATTCCTCTCTCACCTAAAATTCTGCACGTAAACTATTATATTATCATAAATCACATCGTATTTTATGCACCCTCTGGCCACCTAGTGCCACACTAGGAGTAAAGTTGGAAGAGATAATAGTTTGATTATCGTTTGATAGATACACCCCTAAATGTTTAATTTGTTGGGTGTTATTGAAATTATATGAAGAACAGAGTCTGAAACGTTTAGTGCATAAGCCTCAGTTTTCGAGATGTTTAATTTATAATTACCAATACACCCAAAGCGATCTAGGAGTTCAAACAGGTAAGGCAAAGAGGTTCTGATGCCCCTATAAGTATTTATTAACAAGATGCTTATATTACACCTATTTCAATCTAAATAACACATAGGTCACTTTTAAGAGGAAGTAGCTAGAATGCTAAATCAATTGGATCTATTTCATCCCTGCAGTTATAGAGGATTTAGTCATGGCTTGAAGCAAGATATTCTTAGCAGAAATAAAAATACAATTTTAAGTTGAGGTGTTGAGTGTTTCATTATTCTCTAAGGTTGTGTGCTTAATGGATTAAAAAAAAATGTTTTACTAGTGAAAATCGTTTTCTGGAGAAAGTAATATTTTATTCACATTTAAAATATTTACTCCAAGGAAATGGTTTACATTAAATTACTTAGATTGAGTATGGTTTTTAACATGATACTATGATATGAATGCAAACTCGTGGCTACTGTTTATTTTATTTTTATAAGTGTTTGCCAGGCATTTAAGAAAATAAAAAGGTTGTCTAGAACTAAGTAATCTCACAAATATATTTGGCACAGCAGTGCAATTGATTGGTTTAGGTGGTTAAACATTTTTAGCTAAATGTATGTAAACACTGTGTAAGTCAAGTATTTTTTAAAAAGATCTTGTTTTTGGCATGTTTTCAGTAACAGAAACAATGATTTGCCTGTTTACATTTGGAATTTCCTGGTTAAATACTTTCAAATGTTAAAAACAATTTAAGTAGTGTGATTTCTCTTGAATCTCCCGTTTTAGAATAAAATCAATTTTTTTATTTTTCTGATTTTTGTGTATAAACTTTACTTTCAAAAATGCATCTTTAGTTATAAAGGGACATAGGGCTGCAACATCATGTATTCGAAAAACCATATAGATTTTTTGACTACCTTCATTTAGCAATTAGACACCCATCTCAATCTATTTGAACTCCTGTGCAAACTACCTTACTTGCGGCTAGATTACGAGTTGTGCATTAGGGTAAAAAAGCAGCAGTAAGAGGTCCTAACGCTGATTTTTTACGCCCACTGGTATTACGAGTCTTGCAGGTTTAGGGTCACTGCACACTTTTTTGGCCTTACCGCAAAACGACTTACTTCGTAAAGTCAGTAGTTAAGAGTTTTATGGTACAATGCCGTAACATAAAACTCATAACTAAAGTGCTAAAAAGTACACTAACACACATAAACTACCTATTATCCCCTAAATGACTAAATGACGGTTCCTTTAAGTGAAGTCATCCAAGATAGCGTCCCTTAGATGCCGATTGGCTGATAGAATTCTATCAGCCAATCGGAATTAAGGCAGAAAAAATCCTATTGGCTGATGCAATCAGCCAATAGGATTGAAGTTCAATCCTATTGGCTGATCCAATTAGCCAATCGGATTGATCTCACATTTTATTGGCTGATTGGAACATCGGAATCTAAGGGACGCCATCTTGGATGTTGTCACTTAAAGGAACCATCATTTAGTAAGAAGACTTCGTTGGAAGAGGATGCTCTACACCGGATGTCTTGAAGATGGAAGATGCCGTCTGGATGAAGACTTCTACCCGTCTGGAGGACCACTTCGCCCAGCTTGGATGAAGACCTCTCCCGGTAAGTCGATATTCAGGGGGTTAGTGTTAGGTTTTTTTAAGGGTGTATTGGATGAGTTTTATTTTTAGGTTAGGGACTTTGGTCTTGCAAAAGAGCTAACTGCCCTTTTACGGGCAATGCCCATCCAAATGCCCTTTTCAGGGCAATGGGGAGCTTAGGTTTTTTTTAGTTAGTATTTTATTTGGGGGGTTGGTTGTGTGGGTGGTGGATCTTACTGTTGGGTGGGTTGTTTGTATTTTTTTTTTTCAGGTAAAAGAGCTGATTACTTTAGGGCAATGCCCCGCAAAAGGCCCTTTTAAGGGCTATTGGTAGCTTAGTTTAGCCTAGGGTTTTTTTTTATTTTGGGGGTGCTTTTTTTTATTTTAATAGGGCTATTAAATTAGGTGTAATTAGTTTAAATATCTTGTAATTTATTTATTATATTCTGTAATTTAGTGTTGTTTTTTTTTTTGTACTTTAGCTAATTTAATTTAATTGATTTAATTGTTAATTTAGTTAATTTATTTAATTATAGTGTAGTGTTAGGTGTTAGTGTAACTTAGGTTAGGTTTTATTTTACAGGTACTTTTGTATTTATTTTAGCTAGGTAGTTATTAAATAGTTAATAACTATTTAATAACTATTCTACCTAGTTAAAATAAATACAAACTTGCCCAAACTTGCCTGTAAAATAAAAATTAACCCTAAGCTAGCTACAATGTAACTATTAGTTATATTGTAGCTATCTTAGGGTTTATTTTATAGGTAAGTATTTAGTTGATATGATATGATAGGAATTTTATTTAGACTTTTTTAAAATTATATTTAAGTTAGGGGGTGTTAGGGTTAGACTTAGAGTTAGGGGTTAATAACTTTAATATAGTGGCAGCGACGTTGGGGGCAGCAGATTAGGGGTTAATAAGTGTAGGTAGGTGTCGGCGATGTTGGGGGCAGCAGATTAGGGATTCATAAATATAATGAAGGTGGCGGTGGTGTCCGGAGCGGCAGATTAGGGGTTAATAAATATAATGCAGGTGTCGGCGATGTTGGGGGCGGCAGATTAGGGTTAATAAGTGTAAGATTAGGGGTGTTTAGACTCGTGGTTCATGGTAGGGTGTTAGGTGTTCCCCATAGGAATCAAAGGGGCTGCGTTTTGGAGTTTTACGCTGCTTTTTTGCAGGTGTTAGACTTTTTCTCAGCCGGCTCTCCCCGTTGATTCCTATGGGGAAATTGTGCACGAGCACGTACGACCAGCTCACCGCTGACTTAATGTATTTAGAAAGAGGGATGAGAGAGCGCTGAAAGCAGAGAGGGAAAGACCACACCCAAAAGAAAACAGGATGATATTAATAGTCCCCAGAGAAATACTAGAAAAGAGATCATGTTTTAAGTTTTTATTCTTCCTGCGCTAAAGGTCAGAACTAGTCTGAGACTAAAGCTAAAACCGAAAGGGTGGATATATTAAAAATAATAAAATTAATAAATGGATATATATATCTAAAGATCAGATTTAATTTGTAATTCCATAAATTATTAAAACTGGATATTGAAATAGATAGAGGAAAAAGAAGGGATAATTATTAGTGTATAGAGTGAGTTAGTATAGGCATGATGGAAATAATATTAACACAATGTTTGAACGATATGATAAAAACACGTCTGAAGCATCTATATACTATATACTGAAGTATCTGTAGCTATATTAGGGTTTATTTTATAGGTAAGTATTTAGTTTTAAATAGGAATCATTTATTTAATTATAGTAATTTTATTTAGATTTATAAAAAATAGATTTAAGTTAGGGGGGTGTTAGGGTTAGACTTAGGTTTAGGGGTTAATACATTTAATATAGTGGCGGCGATGTCCAGTCGGCAGATTAGGGGTTAATAATTGTAGTTAGGTGGGGCAGCAGATTAGGGGTTAATAACTATAATGTAGGTGTCGGCGATGTTAAGGGCAGCAGATTAGGGGTTCATAGGTATAATGTAGGTGGTGGCGGTTTCCGGAACGGCAGATTAGGGGTTAATAATATAATGCAGGTGGCGAGGATGTCGGGGGCGGCAGATTAGGGGCTAATAAGTGTAAGGATAGGGGTGTTTAGACTCGGGGTTCATGTTAGGGTGTTAGGTGTAGACTTAGAAAGTATTTTCCCATAGGAAACAATGGGGCTGCGTTAGGAGCTGAACACTGCTTTTTTGCAGGTGTTAGTTTTTTTTTCCAGCCGTCTCAGCCCCATTGTTTCCTATGGGGAGATCGTGCACGAGCACGTTTTAGCCAGCTTAACGCTACCGTAAGCAACACTGGTATTACAGTGAGATGTGGCGCTAAATTTGCTCAATGCTCACTTTTCTGAGGTTACCGCAGCCATTCAGAAAACTTGTAATAAAAGCGTTGTTTAAAGTGAGCGCTGGAAAAAAAAGGCTTGTTAGCAACGCATTTTTTTACCGACAAAATTCGTAATCTAGCCGATAATTTTTAAAACAAGCTTTGTATTTATTTGTGCCTAGGGCCACATCAGTTTCTTTAGCTTTTTGGCTAAATCTCCTGATTACCAACGTTTATTGAAGGCAGGATAGTCTTTTCCATGATTGCATGACTAAGGGTATAGTACCCGAAACGTTAATACATTTTAATTTCTGAGAGTGCTGTGGACATACTGTTTTGTTGCACTTGTCTGAGAGCTTGACAGTGAGCTCTGGTCTTCACATGCACTCTTACATTGAATGGACATTGCTGTTTTCCCACTTTCCGGAAGTACCAAAACACATTATTGCCATTTTTCTACATGAGTTTCTTCTTCTTGGGTTTTCAAGAATGAAGATTATATTAAATAAATGTACAAGGCAGCAACATACTTTCTCTAAATTCTACCTCTTTGATGTGCTTGGTAGGAAAGTACTTCTTAGTGTTTTATAAAAAGCACATTTTCTTTTTGTATAACTTGCCCACAAGGAAGTAATTGTAGAAAGAAACGTGTGAGAAGATATGCTATGCAAAACAGAAAATAAAGTGTTTTCAAGAGGTCAGAACTTCTCAAGAAGTGCTTTCTGACTGAATGGAATTCTGCTGTTGAAAGCTGTCGATGCAACGTATTTGTGGCGTTTATGAGGCAGAAACCCCTTGAAAATCTATGAGAATCACTTTACTTAGTTCATCTGATTGAATCAAGAAGAAAGTGATGTCAATGGTCTCCTCCTTCTGGCAAACATCAACCGAAAGGGTCTGTAGATTTTCAAGATAGTGGGTATCTTTTGATTAGGTATCCTGTAACTGGTCCCACATCTATAAGCTTGGAAGAAGTACATGAAGCATTTAAATATTTATTGTTTGTTAGGAGCTGAAAATGGCCGCCAAGCTCCCCCCACCTATTGCGTGTATATTACGCTTGACACTTTAATACATTTTCCTACTTGCACACACTGATATGTGCATGTGCAATTTGAAATAGCTAACTAAAAAATATGTAAATGCGCACTGCTAAACTGTCATACAAGAAAACTAGACAAGAAGAAAGTTGTGGGTGCTTTCTCCTGATGCTATAGTGAAAGAAATATGGAGGCTGTTTGCTTTGTATTTATGTATGTATTTAGACTTTGAAATAATTCTGGGCGTTTTTCTGATTGTTTAGAAGCTAA
Source organism: Bombina bombina (assembly GCF_027579735.1). Lineage (NCBI taxonomy): Eukaryota > Metazoa > Chordata > Amphibia > Anura > Bombinatoridae > Bombina > Bombina bombina. Next base: position 447,220,349 of record NC_069504.1, on the reverse strand, counting down.
GTACGGAGATACCCAGTGTTTTTAAATAACTGTTGCAGCTGTGTGGCAACAGATTAGATAGTAGCCAATCCCTTTGGCCCTTCGGGGGTTTACAGTCACTCTTCAGCTTGGTGATTAGGGAACTTCTTTAGTTGCCACACGTGTTCCCATGGCAATAGTCTCCCTATTTGTACTTGCTTTGCACGCTATATGAATACAATAGCTTTTCACTGCTCATCAAGAGTCACACTTTTTTACTTATGTTTTACCTAATTTATTTTGTAAAACTAAATGTTAAGTTTTATTTCATACCCGTATTGCACGGTATTTACATTTCAGGATATTGTGCTTTCATGGCTGAAGTGTGCTTAGGGGATGTTTCTCTTATTTTCCCTTAGTTTCTAATCAGCCATACTCATCTCTAAAAGGGAAAGAGACAACTGTGCATGAAGTAAAGAACCCACAGAATGAAAAGGAAAACAATTAGAATGACACTATTTAAATTGTTAGCAAGGCAATGTCTAGTGGTCAGTCATTTTATTTCCAGTGTTTTTTTAGCATAGTATTTTTTCTATAGCAGTGACACCCTTAGATCATGACTGCAATCCAGATAAAGACTTAGCAGTTAAAATATCTAGTATGAAAAGCTGGTCAGGGCAAGATAGTCCCCTAACTGCAAGAGAGAAATTTTAATAGGAATGTGCTTTTGTCTCCTACGTTAGCAATCAATACTGAATATGGCCACCAGTTGCAGTTGGTTATTTATGTTCTTGTGTGTTTTGGCTGGATATGTTCTTGTGAAAGTGGATTTGCGCAGATCTTAGTGTGTTGCACTTTCACAAGAAGAAATCTGTCTCTATAATAGGTGAATGCGGTGGCCATATTCGGAATGGACATTCCTAATTATTAATGAAACTTAACATGTTTTTACTTTTATTGCTTGACAGTTTCTGAAACATCTCATGGTGCAGTGTGTAGGTATCTATGGTACCCCAACCACAGGCAAAGACAGAGGAAAAATAGGCAATATAGTGTACACATAGAGTTGTCAGATGTCCCCTACAATAATACTGGACAATCTGTTAGTCACTTGACATGAGTGTCTGGGGTCACGCAATGCTCCCCCACCAAAGCGCTATCTTAGACCCAACTCTTGATCCTACTACGTATATTTTTTGCAAATAAGCATTCATTTTACCCCCTGGCTGCCAGTAACATACAAACAATAATTGTACCTCTTTGCTTGCCAGTGGCACATTTAAACAGTTGAGGATGTTATCCCTTGAGTGACCCTCACTTCTTTCTGCTCCATAGTTAAACCAAAATTCATTAAAATTATGGGAGGAGATAAAAAACTGAAATTAAAATCCTCCATGTCTCAAAATTAAATCAGTGTAGCTCCATAGTTGTAATGCATTGAGGTATATGAAACCTTTTACATTTAACACTCAGGATTCTTCCAGTATTTTTGTGAAGATATTATTGGACAGCCTGCTAAAATACGAGTCGGTACAGACACCTGGCAACACTATGGAGTCAATTTTTCAAAGCGTCAACTGAAAATACACTTGAACCCCGTATTGTATTTGTCGCGAGATTGATCCGCAGTAGTTATTAAAGCGTCAAGATCAGCAAATGTTGAAATTTGTTACGTAAAATATGATCCTGTGATCTCGATCTGACGCTGATGGATGCTTGCGTCATTACAGATGTTTTGAATTCAGATTTGACTCTATTTGAGCCTTTTCCCAATTTATCAAACATTTAACAGGTACGCTCACGTCTATTCTGACGCAGCATACCTAGTTTTAAATCCGCCACCCTTGAGGTCGCGGATGCCATAGAACTCAATGGGAGTCTGAAAACACAGAAAGCTTATGTTCGATGCTGCAAGAGAATGAGGTATATTACATTATAAAAGTAAATTAGAAACTCTTAAAATTGTATACCCTTTCTAAATAAAACAATATTATTGCTCCACATTTGGTGCACTAGTAGATATAGGGATAAAAATGAAAAATACATGACTACTTATGGATTATGTTACAAATTTGTCTCTCATTACAAAGCAAGGGGACAATATTATTTCTACAAATTTGTTGAAAAGTTTTGCCCTAAACTTGTTGCACTCATAAATATAGAGATAAAAATGAAATAGATACACAACATAATATTGCTAACTTTGTTTTTATTTTTTTGGAAATATCTATGTGCACCATGTTTAAGCCATGTAATACAAGTCCCACTCAACACTTTTCACACCAATTATGACGCAAACTCCTAAATAACCCACACACTAGTGAAATTTTCAACCACTTTTGATTGTAATATGCATAATCACATGGTTTATGACATCAGCCAATCTGATTCAAATATACCTTTTTAACTATCACTAACAAATCAAATTGCTTGATAACTGTGTCATTGATCACTCATCAGAACTTGTGCCATTTGTTACATTGTGTATTATACTTTGAAAGTATGTTTATGTGAATTTAGAATTAAAGATAAACATTGATGCTGACATTAGGACACTCAGTGTAATATTTTTAGACAAGGATTTTAAAATTCGAATTGATGTTTGATTCAATATAATCTTAAAGGGACACTGAGCCCAATTTTTTTCTTTCATGATTCAGATAGAGCATGCAATTTTAAGCAACAGTCTAATTTACTCCTATTATCAATGTTTCTTCGTTCTCTTGCTATCTTTATTTGAAAAAAAGGCATCTAAACTCTGGACAGCATTTTTTTATTGGTGGATGAATTTTTCCACCAATCAGCAAGAACAACCCAGGTTGTTCACCAAAAATGGGCCGGCATCTAAACTTACATTCTTGCATTGCAAATAAAGATACCAAGAGAATGAAGAAAATTTGATAATAAGAGTAAATTAGAAAGTTGCTTAAAATTTCATGCTTTATCTGAATCACAAAATGAATAATTTGATAGCTTAAAGGAATAGCCCACCTAACATTAAACTCAATTATTAATTAAATTCAGATACAGCAGAAATTAAAATCACCTCTTTACTGTCATGCTATTTTCAGTGTATTTTTCCTTCTCTTGAATTTATTTTTCAGCAAGAAATGTCATCTTATATGCCAGCCTATTTTAGAACACCTGTGAAGGGGTGGTTTTTAAAACTAGATTGCAATCAGGAGGGGTTACACAGGTACAGAGAGAAAACTGGCCCAGCTCTTAAAATATCCATTGATTGCAAATAAATACATATGATACTCTGATTACATGTTATATTTATCATATAACAGATTTTTTTGTATAATAAATAAATATAAAAATGACTTTCTATGAGATATTGTTTGTTGAGGTATACATGTAGCTAATTCTTGGACATTAACAGTTGAAAAATAACAGATTAGCTTTAAAGAAATTTGCTTGTTCATGGGCAGTAATGAAATGGTATAAATAAAGTTGGGAAAAACCCGAATAACCGCGACATCGATGACTGTTAGTTAACACCAGTCCGATGCTCTTTGCACCATACTTGACGCGCATGTTTTTTACATTTTTTTTTTCCGAAATAAGGGGATCGTATTCAGATCCGCGTCAGCGATGTCTCGCCAGTGTATTGATGCCGACGAATGCACTGAGATTGACGCTTTGATAAATTGACCCCTATGTATACACTATGGGAACCATTTTCAAGGTTTACTGAAAATAGAACAAAGTAGCTGCACTATAAATATGTTTTATTATAAAATGAAGTCCATATATGAACACACACATACAAAGTCACATGATATCAGACACATTTCACTTTGAAGCATTGTGAGATTAAAAAACAAAACACCTTGAATTAACCCAGCAAAAATATAATTATTGACCTTTATTCATTAAATAATTGTTAATTCAACCCAACAAACATATATATATATATTCCTTTATTTATTAAATAATTGTTAATTCAACCCAACAAACATATATATATATATTCCTTTATTTATTAAATAATTGTTAATTCAACCCAACAAACATATATATATATATTCCTTTATTTATTAAATAATTGTTAATTCAACCCAACAAACATATATATATATTCCTTTATTTATTAAATAATTGTTAATTCAACCCAACAAACATATATATATATATATATATTCCTTTATTTATTAAATAATTGTTAATTCAACCCAACAAACATATATATATATATATTCCTTTATTTATTAAATAATTGTTAATTCAACCCAACAAACATATATATATATATTCCTTTATTTATTAAATAATTGTTAATTCAACCCAACAAACAGATATATATATATTCCTTTATTTATTAAATAATTGTGGTTCACAAAAGTCTTTTTTCAAGAGTTTTTTCCTTTATGAATGGATTGATTGAAAAACTAAGAGCGATGACAATCGTTCCTTTTACAAATGTAATCAGATGCATAAACAAGGCTGGAAAAAAGTAGTAAAGTTACTAATTTGTGTCTACAGATTATAGTTGGTTGTCACTGCATTTTCCTCATGTTATCATTACTGGTTTATTTTTTTGTATTGTAGAACTAATGTTGCAAGTAGTGTGTCATAGAGGCCTTAATATTAACACCACTATATGGAAATATTGTTACTGCACAAATATTGCCGAAAAGCCTTTTGTGCAGACAGTAACATTTCAGAATGGATTCTACCTGTGGATGCTACAAAGTTATATTGCTTTGCAATGTGTTGTAGCACTGTTTGTCATCCAAAAGTTTAACGCCACCTCTTACTCAAGCCTTAAAGGGATATAAAATGCAAAAATAATATGTTATTTCTCCAACATAGGTGTGTCCGGTCCACGGCGTCATCCTTACTTGTGGGATATTCTCTTCCCCAACAGGAAATGGCAAAGAGCCCAGCAAAGCTGGTCACATGATCCCTCCTAGGCTCCGCCTTCCCCAGTCATTCTCTTTGCCGTTGCACAGGCAACATCTCCACGGAGATGGCTTAGAGTTTTTTGGTGTTTAAATGTAGTTTTATTCTTCAATCAAGAGTTTGTTATTTTAAAATAGTGCTGGTATGTACTATTTACTCTGAAACAGAAAAGAGATGAAGATTTCTGTTTGTAAGAGGAAGATGATTTTAGCAACCGTTACTAAAATCGATGGCTGTTTCCATACAGGACTGTTGAGATGAAGTAACTTCAGTTGGGGGAAACAGTGGGCAGACTTTGCTGCTTGAGGTATGACACATTTCTAACAAGACTTGGTAATGCTGGAAGCTGTCATTTTCCCTATGGGATCCGGTAAGCCATTTTCTTAGTTTTAAATATAAGAATAAAGGGCTTCACAAGGGCTTTAAAGACTGGTAGACATTTTTCTGGGCTAAAACAATTACTTTATAAGCATATTTAATGGTTTATAACTTTGAAGAGTTATTTTAATCTTGGGAATTGTGTTAAAAAAACGGCAGGCACTGTATTGGACACCTTTTTCACTGGGGGCCTTTTCTAGTCATAGGTAGAGCCTCATTTTCGCGCCACTAATGCGCAGTTGTTTTTGAGAAGCAAGGCATGCAGATGCATGTGTGAGGAGCTCAGATCCACTGAAAAAGCTTATTGAAGGCGTCATTTGGTATCGTATTCCCCTCTGGGCTTGGTTGGGTCTCAGCAAAGCAGATACCAGGGACTGTATAGGGGTTAAATGTAAAAACGGCTCCGGTTCCGTTATTTTAAGAGTTAAAGCTTTCAAATTTGGTGTGCAAATTTGGTGAATTTTGAACAATTCCTTCATACTTTTTCACATATTCAGTAATAAAGTGTGTTCAGTTTAAAATTTAAAGTGACAGTAACGGTTTTATTTTAAAACGTTTTTTGTGCTTTGTTATCAAGTTTATGCCTATTAACATGTCTGAACCATCAGATAGACGATGTTCTGTATGTTCGGAAGCCAAGGTTCCTCTCCATTTAAATATATGTGATGAATGTGACAAACAAAGTAGGGACAATGATGCCACTGATAATAATGTTGCCCAAAATGATTCCTTAGGTGAGGGGAGTAAGCATGGTACTGCATCATCTCCTTCTATGTCTACACCAGTCTTGCCCACTCAGGAGGTCCCTAGTTCATCTAGTGCGCCAATCCTCCTTACTATGCAACAATTAACGGCTGTAATGGATAATTCTATTAAAAACATTTTAGCCAAAATGCCCACTTATCAGCGAAAGCGCGACTGCTCTGTTTTAGATACTGAAGAGCATGAGGACGCTGATGATAATGGTTCTGACATGCCCTTACACCAGTCTGAAGGGGCCAGGGAGGTTTTGTCTGAGGGAGAAATTTCAGATTCAGGAAAAATTTCTCAACAAGCTGAACCTGACGTTATTACATTCAAATTTAAATTGGAACATCTCCGCGCTCTGCTTAAGGAGGTGTTATCTACTCTGGATGATTGTGACAATTTGGTCATTCCAGAGAAATTATGTAAGATGGACAAGTTCCTAGAGGTCCCGGTGCCCTTTTCCTATACCCAAGCGGGTGGCGGACATTGTAAATAAAGAATGGGAAAGGCCCGGCATACCTTTTGTCCCTCCCCCTATATTTAAGAAATTATTTCCTATGGTCGACCCCAGGAAGGACTTATGGCAGACAGTCCCCAAGGTCGAGGGGGCGGTTTCTACTCTAAACAAACGCACTACTATCCCTATAGAAGATAGTTGTGCTTTCAAAGATCCTATGGATAAAAAATTAGAGGGTTTGCTTAAAAAGATGTTTGTTCAGCAAGGTTACCTTCTACAACCAATTTCATGCATTGTTCCTGTCACTACAGCAGCGTGTTTCTGGTTCGAAGAACTAGAAAAGTCGCTCAATAAAGAATCTTCTTATGAGGAGGTTATGGACAGAGTTCAAGCACTTAAATTGGCTAACTCTTTTACCTTAGACGCCACTTTGCAATTAGCTAGATTAGCGGCGAAAAATTCAGGTTTTGCTATTGTGGCGCGCAGAGCGCTTTGGCTAAAGTCTTGGTCAGCGGATGTGTCCTCCAAGAACAAATTGCTTAACATCCCTTTCAAGGGGAAAACGCTGTTTGGCCCTGACTTGAAAGAGATTATTTCAGACATCACTGGGGGAAAGGGCCACGCCCTTCCTCAGGATAGGTCTTTTAAGGCTAAAAATAAACCAAATTTTCGTCCCTTTCGCAGAAACGGACCAGCCTCAAATTCTACATCCTCTAAGCAAGAGGGTAATTCTTCTCAAACCAAGCCAGCCTGGAGACCGATGCAAGGCTGGAACAAAGGTAAGCAGGCCAAGAAGCCTGCTACCGCTACTAAGACAGCATGAGATGTTGGCCCCCGATCCGGGACCGGATCTGGTGGGGGGCAGACTCTCTCTCTTCGCTCAGGCTTGGGCAAGAGATGTTCAGGATCCTTGGGCGCTAGAAATAGTTTCTCAAGGTTATCTCCTGGAATTCAAGGAACTACCCCCAAGGGGAAGGTTCCACAGGTCTCAATTGTCTTCAGACCAAATAAAAAGACAGGCATTCTTACATTGTGTAGAAGACCTGTTAAAAATGGGAGTGATTCATCCTGTTCCATTAGGAGAACAAGGGATGGGGTTTTACTCCAATCTGTTCATAGTTCCCAAAAAAGAGGGAACATTCAGGCCAATTTTGGATCTCAAGATCCTAAACAAATTTCTCAGGGTTCCATCGTTCAAAATGGAAACCATTCGGACAATTCTTCCTACCATCCAGGAAGGTCAATTCATGACCACGGTGGATTTAAAGGATGCGTATCTACATATTCCTATCCACAAGGAACATCATCGGTTCCTAAGGTTCACCTTTCTGGACAAGCATTACCAGTTTGTGGCACTTCCATTCGGATTAGCCACTGCTCCAAGAATTTTCACAAAGGTACTAGGGTCCCTTCTAGCGGTGCTAAGGCCAAGGGGCATTGCAGTAGTACCTTACTTGGACGACATACTGATTCAAGCGTCGTCTCTGCCACAAGCAAAGGCTCATACGGACATTGTCCTAGCCTTTCTCAGATCTCACGGGTGGAAAGTGAACGTAGAAAAAAGTTCTCTATTCCCGTCAACAAGAGTTCCCTTCTTGGGAACAATAATAGACTCCTTAGAAATGAAGATTTTTTCTGACAGAGGCCAGAAAATCAAAACTTCTAAGCTCTTGTCAAGTACTTCATTCTGTTCTTCTTCCTTCCATAGCGCAGTGCATGGAAGTAATAGGTTTGATGGTTGCGGCAATGGACATAGTTCCTTTTGCGCGAATTCATCTAAGACCATTACAACTGTGCATGCTCAGACAGTGGAATGGGGATTATACAGACTTGTCTCCGACGATCCAAGTAGATCAGAGGACCAGAGATTCACTCCGTTGGTGGCTGACCCTGAACAACCTGTCACAAGGGATGAGCTTCCGCAGACCAGAGTGGGTCATTGTCACGACCGACGCCAGTCTGGTGGGCTGGGGCGCGGTCTGGGAACCCCTGAAAGCTCAGGGTCTATGGTCTCGGGAAGAATCTCTTCTCCCGATAAACATTCTGGAACTGAGAGCGATATTCAATGCTCTCAAGGCTTGGCCTCAACTAGCAAAGGCCAAATTCATAAGGTTTCATTCAGACAACATGACGACTGTTGCATATATCAACCATCAGGGGGGAACAAGGAGTTCCCTGGCGATGGAAGAAGTGACCAAAATAATTCAATGGGCGGAGATTCACTCCTGCCACTTGTCTGCAATCCACATCCCAGGAGTGGAAAATTGGGAAGCGGATTTTCTGAGTCGTCAGACATTTCATCCGGGGGAGTGGGAACTCCATCCGGAAATCTTTTCCCAAATAACTCAATTATGGGGCATTCCAGACATGGATCTGATGGCGTCTCGTCAGAACTTCAAGGTTCCTTGCTACGGGTCCAGATCCAGGGATCCCAAGGCGACTCTAGTAGATGCACTAGTAGCGCCCTGGACCTTCAACCTAGCTTATGTATTCCCACCGTTTCCTCTCATTCCCAGGCTGGTAGCCAGGATCAATCAGGAGAGGGCTTCGGTGATCTTGATAGCTCCTGCGTGGCCACGCAGAACTTGGTATGCAGACCTGGTGAATATGTCATCGGCTCTACCATGGAAGCTACCTTTGAGACGGGACCTTCTTGTTCAAGGTCCGTTCGAACATTCGAATCTGGCCTCACTCCAACTGACTGCTTGGAGATTGAACGCTTGATTTTATCAAAGCGTGGGTTCTCAGATTCTGTCATTGATACTCTTATTCAGGCTAGAAAGCCTGTAACTAGAAAAATTTACCATAAAATATGGAAAAAATATATCTGTTGGTGCGAATCTAAAGGATTCCCATGGAACAAGATAAAAATTCCTAAGATTCTATCCTTTCTACAAGAGGGTTTGGAGAAAGGATTATCTGCAAGTTCTTTGAAGGGAGAGATTTCTGCTTTATCTGTTTTACTTCACAAAAAGCTGGCGGCTGTGCCAGATGTTCAAGCTTTTGTTCAGGCTCTGGTTAGAATCAAGCCTGTTTACAAACCTTTGACTCCTCCTTGGAGTCTCAATTTAGTTCTTTCAGTTCTTCAAGGGGTTCCGTTTGAACCCTTACATTCCGTAGATATTAAGTTATTATCTTGGAAAGTTTTGTTTTTGGTTGCAATTTCTTCTGCTAGAAGAGTTTCAGAGTTATCTGCTCTGCAGTGTTCTCCTCCTTATCTGGTGTTCCATGCAGATAAGGTGGTTTTGCGTACTAAACCTGGTTTTCTTCCGAAAGTTGTTTCTAACAAAAATATTAACCAGGAGATAGTTGTGCCTTCTTTGTGTCCGAATCCAGTTTCAAAGAAGGAACGTTTGTTGCACAATTTGGATGTAGTTCGTGCTCTAAAATTCTATTTAGAGGCTACAAAGGATTTCAGACAAACATCTTCCTTGTTTGTTGTTTATTCTGGTAAAAGGAGAGGTCAAAAAGCAACTTCTACCTCTCTCTCTTTTTGGCTTAAAAGCATCATCCGATTGGCTTATGAGACTGCCGAATGGCAGCCTCCTGAAAGAATCACAGCTCACTCCACTAGGGCTGTGGCTTCCACATGGGCCTTCAAGAACGAGGCTTCTGTTGATCAGATATGTAAGGCAGCGACTTGGTCTTCACTGCACACTTTTACCAAATTTTACAAATTTGATACTTTTGCTTCTTCGGAGGCTATTTTTGGGAGAAAGGTTTTGCAAGCCGTGGTGCCTTCCATCTAGGTGACCTGATTTGCTCCCTCCCATCATCCGTGTCCTAAAGCTTTGGTATTGGTTCCCACAAGTAAGGATGACGCCGTGGACCGGACACACCTATGTTGGAGAAAACAGAATTTATACTTACCTGATAAATTACTTTCTCCAACGGTGTGTCCGGTCCACGGCCCGCCCTGGTTTTTTAATCAGGTCTGATGAATTATTTTCTCTAACTACAGTCACCACGGTATCATATGATTTCTCCTATGCATATTCCTCCTTTACGTCGGTCGAATGACTGGGGAAGGCGGAGCCTAGGAGGGATCATGTGACCAGCTTTGCTGGGCTCTTTGCCATTTCCTGTTGGGGAAGAGAATATCCCACAAGTAAGGATGACGCCGTGGACCGGACACACCGTTGGAGAAAGTAATTTATCAGGTAAGTATAAATTCTGTTATCATTTTATTAGTGTACTATTGCTTATATATAACTGTGGTTATCCCCTGCAAATGGATTAAACACATAGGTAAATTCAGCTCTAGAGCAGCAATAAAGTGTTGGAAGCAGCTAGCTGAACACATCTGGTGAGTGGATGACGAGACGCTTTTCTTGCCACCAATCACCATCTAGCCCCAGTAGTATAGGATGTGTACAAAAAAAAATTCCCAACAAATTATTCCAAGAAAACAAAGTACATATAAAAATAGAAATGAATTTGAATGTCTTAAAACTGCATTCTCTATCTGAATAATGCAAATTTAATTTTGACTTTCATATCCCTTTAATGACCTGCAATTCTTACTTACAATAATGATTTCTGTTACAACATTATTGCCTTTTGATTTCCTATGCTGTGGTGTATGGTAGCATCAGCATCATTGTTACAATAACTTTTTTACGTGTAGATCACAAGTGTTGCAGTGACATTGCCATAGTGCATCTACTATGGCTAATTTTCATAGGTTGTTGGTAATATCCACATTAGTTTGTTTGCACCTTATTGAAGATTTGTCACTGAAACTTCTGAAACATTTTTATTACCAGACCATATTACAGTCTTTATAATAAGGATAAAAAATATTATACAAGGCAAATCAGTGGTGCTTTTTGGCCAATACCTCTACTGTTATTACACCAATGTTTTTATTTTATTTTTAAGAACTTCATTATAATTTTGCACTTTCATTATTAATTTTGCCTTCTTTTACTGTAATTTAAATCTAAAACTTCCAGTTTTTCCACTGCCCTAAAAAAGCTTGAGTGCATTCCTTAGAATTCAAAACCTAATCCTACTTGATATGATGCATAGTGATTGCTTTATGTGTACAGTAGCTAATTTATCTGTCTCTATTTGGCCCAGGGAGATAAGATCAATAACTTTTAAGAGGCTTTTATGGGCATTTGTGCCAGGAACGCAAACCAATGTGCATTTTGCTAACACAAACATAGTTATATCTTATCACTCAAATGCTTCCCTTTCTTACCTTTGTCTCTATACAATACGTATAAAGAATTATTGAAAATTAACATTTTCGAACTTTATCTCTCCCCTCCCCACCCAGAGTGTAATTTCTGCTGCTGGCTGTGTTTACATAACTTGTCAATAGCCTATACTTACGTATAGAAACGTTCAGTATAGATAGGTATACCACAGGCAAAATTATCTATTTCACATGCCGAAATAAAGGTAAATGAGCTATTTGTAAACAGTTTAATACACTCCAGCAGGTAAAATGGATAATTGGAAACAAATTAAAGAGGAGAAAAAATGAGGGTATACTGTCACTTTAAGCATAGAAGTTGCTTATTTCCAAGGCACTTACATTTTTTGCTCTACTTCTAGGTTTTTCGCACAGACTTGATAACGGCTATGAAAGTTCCTGACTCATACCAGTTTAATCCAGATGATTTCTACATACTAGCTGACCCTTGGAGGCAAGAATGGGAAAAAGGGGTCCAGGTTCCAGCAAGTTTAGAAGGAGTACCTCAACCGGAGGTTAGGTAAGTGAAGAGTTAAGTGAACTATGTATTATTGCAAAAATCATTTAATCAGTTTACATCATTTTATATTTAAACCAGAGAGCTATAGTAGCACTAATTTATTTTGATTATTCCAATTTTCCATCAGTTATTTGCTTTTACGATTAGAAATAATGTGTCTAATATTTTTAATTGCCAATAAATCCTTAAAATAAGACCACATTTGTGGCATACCATGAAATTAAAGGGACACTGAACCCAAATTTTTTCTTTCGTGATTCAGATAGAGCATGCAATTTTAAGCAACTTTCTAATTTACTCCTATTATTTTTCTTCGTTCACTTGCTATCTTTATTTGAAAAAGAAGGCATCTAAGCTTCTTTTTTTGTTTCAGACTCTGGACAGCACTTTTTTATTGGTGGATTAATTTATCCACTAATCAGCAAGAATAACCCAGGTTATTCACCAAAAATGGGCCGGCATCTAAACTTACATTATTGTATTTCAAATAAAGATAGCAAGAGAAGGAAGAAAATTTGATAATAGGAGTAAATTAGAAAGTTGCTTAAAATTGCATGCTCTATCTGAATCACGAAAGAAAACATTTGGGTTCAGTGTCCCTTTAAACAACATTCACTTTAAAGGGGTTTGCCCTATTTTAAATATCATCGTTGTCAAATGCTCTTAAATTGGAAAGTATTTAAAATAATCTTTTATGAAGTGCTTAGGTGTTTTGTATATTCATAAACCCCAAGGTTGAACATGCTGTGATCTGAGATGTCTTTGAAGAAACTGCAGCGTGTCTGCAAAAAGAACAGGACACATGCAGGAACTGTTAGACTGTTGGCTCTTTCACTTCGCAGAGCTGATCTGCATCAGGCTGTTCTCTTCAAACAGTGCTGTGCTCTGGCTACACTGAGTATGACTTCCTTATTATAGTGCATCCGAAACAAAGTGTTGTTTGAAGAGAACAGTAAAATATGGAGCAGCAGTGCATTTACTTTTGACTGGCTCCCAGGGATTTTTTCACAAAACATTTTAAAAACTTAACAAAATGTATTTATTTTTTTGCAGCTAATTTGCAATGCAATTTTCAACTGCTGCACTATATTATAAAACTTAAAAAAATGCTTTATTCTCCAGTTAATCAGTACATTGCAATATTAAACTGGTGCTTTAGTGTAACTGCCTAATTTAACATTTCATTTTTTGCAAAATGATCTGCAGAAAAATTTTCACTAAAATAATCTCATCGCAGAAAGTGGACAAAAGTTCTGCCTTTGGGTTCATAAATCATGTTTTGTAACTTGATCTGTTGCAGAAAAAAAAAAAAGAAATTGTCAAGTCAATTAATCAGATCTCTTACACATACTTTGATACTAAATGATAGTCAGTGATCAATGCCTGAACAATGAACTTTTGTCCTTTAAAATCTTTGGAGAATTCTATATGTATCACAGACTTCTCAGGAAACGTATGCGTCATGCCCATTGCTAATTAAGTTACCAATATAAATGAACCTTCATTAAATGAGCTTGGTATTCTGACATGGATATATTTTTGGCTAATTTATTAAAGGGATACTAAACCCACATTTTTTTCTTTGATGATTCAGATAGAGCATGCAATTTTAAGCAACTTTCTAATTCACTCCTATTATTAATTTTTCTTTGTTATCTTGCTATCTTTATTTGAAAAAGCAGGAATCTAAGCTAATGTAAGGATTCCTACCTGCAATGGGTCTGGAGGACCTGGTCTCGGCAATCACAGAGCTTGCAGCGCTCCTTCAGTCTGTGTAGCAGCTGCGGTTGCGCGCTGCCTAGATTTAAAGGGCCAGTCCCTGATTATAGGAATTCCCACCTGGAGGACTTAGGTGCGGGAGTTCCTATAAAAGCTCACTCAGCCTATCACTCTGGGCTGAGTTATTGCTCTCTTACCTGCCTCCTGTGTATGCTCACCTTGTTCCTGAGACCAAGCATATTTACCTTGATACCTCTGTACACTCACCATGCTCCTGGGACCAAGCATACTTACCTTGATACCTGTGTACACTCACCATGCTCCTGGGACCACGCATACTTACCTTGATACCTGTGTATACGCACCGTGCTCCTGAGACCAAGCATACTTACCTTAATACCTGTGCACACTCACCATGCTCTTGGGACCAATCATACTTAGATTTATACCTGCTTATGCTCCCCTTGCTCCTGAGACCAAGCATACTTACCTTGATACTTGTGTATACTCACCGTGCTCCTGAGACCAAGCATACTTACCCGATACCTCTGTATGCTCACCTTGCTCCTGAGACCAAGCATACTTACCTTGATACCTGTGTATACTCACCATGCTCCTGAGACCAAGCATACTTACATTGATACTTATGTATGCTCACCTTGCTCCTGAGACCAAGCATACTTACCTGATACCTCTGTATGCTCACCTTGCTCCTGAGACCAAGCATACTTACCTTGATACCTTTGTATACTCACCATGCTCCTGAGACCAAGCATACTTACCTTGATACGTGTGTATGCTTAGCTTGCTCTTGAGACCAAGCATACTTATCCTGATACTTATGTATGCTCTCCTTGCCTTTGAAATCAAACTTACCCTGCTCCTACGTATATGCTCACCTATATCCTGAAAGTCAAGCAGAATAACATGATACCTGTGCATGCTCACCCTGTTCCTAAAGCTGTACCTACCTGGTATCCTGTAACAGTCTCACCAACAGTACCCGCTGGGTATCCTGTGCCTGCTGAGAAACCTGTGTCTACCATACCAGTGACAGCCTTCTTCGAACCACCTGTGCCTGCTGTACTTAATAGATACTCTGTGTTTCTCTCACCTGTTGACTACTCTAATCAAATACCAGTGTATTATGGACTTTGTTTCTATAAAAAGACTTTTAGTGATTTGCATAAGGCTTTTATTGTGATCCTCAATCTGCACTACCTACTGTTCCTTTTATTTATCAGTAAAGCTTTCAAGAAAGACTTTCATTGTTCTATGTATCTGTTCCTACATTCTGAGTTTCACACACCTTAACCCTCACAACTAAGGAGCCGGCCCATTTTTGATTCAGCACTCTGGATAGCACTTCCTGATTGGTGGCTACATTTAGCCACCAATCAGCAAATGAAACCCAGGTGCTAAACCAAAAATGGGCTGTCTCCTAAGCTTACATTCTTGCTTTTCAAATAAAGATAGCAAGAGAACGAAGACCAATTGATAATAGGCGTAAATTGCATGCTCTATCTGAATCACGAAAGAAACAATTTGGGTTTAATATCCCTTTAAGGTTCTGGAATCCATATAAACATTTTGATTAATTTCAAAGTAGTCCTACATTTATAGTGAATACTAATTAACCTGCAATTCTCTATCTATTGGGTTCTTGTAAAGCGCGGCTATTCACCCGTAAGGGTCTCAAGGCGTGAGGGTTGCAGTTCAGTCGAAGAGACAGTTCTTGAGGTCCTTTCTGAACTTAGTTAAGGTGGTAGCTTGTCTGAGGTGCAGCGGGAGGATGTTCCAAGTCTTGGCTGCCAGG
The DNA here is from genome assembly GCF_027579735.1 of Bombina bombina. Lineage (NCBI taxonomy): Eukaryota > Metazoa > Chordata > Amphibia > Anura > Bombinatoridae > Bombina > Bombina bombina. The sequence continues at coordinate 447,204,643 of NC_069504.1, read as the reverse complement.
TGAGAGAAGGATCTGCCTCCCGCTGTGGTTTTCCTGATGAGCGGGATGACAGCGAGGGCTTGGTCGGCTGATCGAAGTTGTCTGGTAGGGGTGTAGAAGGTAACGCGGTGGTTCAAGTATTCGGGACCGATGTTGTGGAGGGCCTTGAATGCATGGGTGAGAAGCTTGAAGGTTATTCTTTTGTTGATGGGGAGCCAGTGCAGGTCCCACAGGTGTTTGGTGATGTGGCATTGACGAGGGATGTCATGGATTAGTCTGGCCGAGGAGTTCTGGATGCGCTGTAGTCTCTTTTGGAGCTTGATGGTGGTGCCGGCGTAGAGTGTGTTACCATAGTCCAGTCGGCTGCTGACGAGGGCATGAGTGACAGTCTTCCTGGTCTCGGTTGGGATCCATTTGAAGATCTTTCGCAGCTGGTGAAGTGTGTGGAAGCATGCAGAAGAGACGGCGTTGATTTGCCGGTCCATGAAGAGCGATGAGTCCAGGATGACGCCTAGATTTCGTGCATGGTCGGTGGGGGTTGGAGGGTGTCCGAGGGCTGTGGGCCACCATGAGTTACTCCAAGCGGATGTGGTGGGACCGAGGAGGAGGACTTTGGTCTTGTCTGCGTTCAGCTTTAGGCAGTTGTAGTTCATCCAGGTGGCAACTGCTGTCAGCCCTTCATGGACGTTTCTCTTGGCGGTGGTGGGGTCACTGGTGATTGAGATGATTAGCTGGGTGTCAGTGTAGGAGACAATGTTGGGGTCGTGTCGTCGGGTGATGGCGGAGAGTGGGGCCATGTAGCTGTTGAATAGGGTGGGGCTCAGCGAAGAGCCTTGGGGTACACTGCAGCTGATTTCTGTGGGCTTAAAGGTGAAGGGTGGGAGTCTAACTTTCTGGGTTCTGCCGGTGAGGAAGGAGGTGATCCATTCCAGGGCTTTGTCGCATATGCCGGTATCGTGTAGTCGGTTGCGGAGGGTGAAGTGGGAGACAGTGTCGAATGCTGCTGAGAGGTCTAGGAGAATGAGGGCGGCAGTCTCTCCTCGGTCGAGTAGGGCAAGGATGTCGTCTGTGGCAGCGAGGAGGGCGGTCTCGGTGCTGTGGTTGCTCCTGAAACTGGATTGGGAGGGGTCCAGGGTGTGGTTGGCTTCTATGTAGTCAACGAGTTGCGCGTTGATGGACTTCTCAATGACTTTGGCCACAAAGTGGAGCAAAGAGATTGGGCGGTAGTTCTTCGGATCATTGGGGTCAGCCGTGGGTTTTTTCAGTAGGGGTTTTAATTCTGCGTGCTTCCTGTCATCCGGGAAGTTGCCGGTTTCGATGGAGCAGTTGATGGTGCTGCAGAGCTCGGGGGCGATGGTGTCACCCGCTTTGTTGAAAATGTGATGCGGGCATGGGTCCGAGGGTGCTCCGGAGTGGATCGATCTCATGATTCTGATGGTGTCCTCTGTGGTGAGGGGGCTCCAGATGGTCAGTGGGGGGTAGGCGGTGGTGTATTTGGGTGAGGTATCGGTGGGAGTTGGTGGGTAGGCGGTAGTGAGTGAGTTCTGGGGCGCAAAGCTGTCATAGATGTTGACAATCTTACAGTGGAAGTACATTGCAAGGTTATCACAGAGGTCCTGGGAGGGCGGGATGTCAGTGGTGTCTTCTCGCTGTTGGGATTGGAGAATTCCTTGATGACTGTGAATTGCTCCTTGCTGTTGTGGACGTTGGCATTGATTCCATCTTGGATAGCTGTCTTGGTGGTTTTGATGAGGTGGTGGTGGGTAATGATGGCTTCTTTGTAGGCTGTTTTATTTGAGGGGGTCTTGCTGGATCTCCAGGTCCTTTCCAATCGCCTGCAGTGGCGTTTGGAGTCCTGGAGGGCAGGGGTGAACCAACTAGCCTTGTTGGTGGGTTGGCGGTTGGACGGTTTCTTGAGAGGGGCGAGGGTGTTGACGCAGTCTGTGAGCCAGTGGTGGAGGTTGCGGGCGGAGGAGTTGGCATCTGTGGAGGTAGCTGGGGGGCACTTGTTCAGGGTGGAGTGCAGTTGGTCTTCGGTGATGTTGTTTCTGTGGGGTGGGTGGTGCTGCCGGAGGTGTGCGGTGGGTTTGTTGAAGGAAAAATATATGCAATGGTGGTCGGTCCAATGGAGTTCGGTGATGTGGTTGACTGAGATGTGGTTGCCTGCAGAGAAGATAGGGTTGAGTGTGTGTCCGGCTAAGTGGGTTGGGGAAATGACGAGTTGCTTTAGTCCGATGGTTCCAAGGTTTTCTAAGAGGTTGGCAGTGTTGTGGTCATTGGGGTTGTCTAAGTGGAAGTTGAGGTCACCAAGGAGGATGTAGTCTGTTGAGGAGAGGGCGTGGGGTGCGATGAGGTCGGTGATGGAGTCACAGAAGGCAGGACGAGGTCCGGGAGGTCTGTAGATGAGGGTGCCATGGAGGGTAGTGTTTGGACTGACCTGGATCTTGAAGTGTAGGTGTTCCAAGCCTGGTGAATGGTAGTCGGAGCTGGTTGTGACGTGGAGGGAGTGTTTGTGGATGATGGCGATGCCTCCCCCCAGTCGGTTGCTGCGGTCCTTGTGGGAGATCTTGTATCCATCGGGGATGGTGATGGCGATGTCCGGGGTTGATGTGGGGTTCAGCCAGGTTTCAGTAAGGAAGGCAACATCTGGGGAGGTGGAGTTGAGCAGGTTCCAGATTTCGACGGCTTGCTTGCGGACGGAGCGGGTGTTGAGGAGGATGCAGTTGAGGTGGTTGCTGTTGTTTTTGCGTGAGGTGACTGGCAGGTTAATGGTTCGGAGGGAGGAGAAGGCGTGTGAGGTGACTGGCAGGTTAGTGGTTCGGAGGGAGGAGAAGGCGCAGTTGCGGCAGGTGAAGGGTCCTCACCTTGCTGATTCAATATAGGAGCACTGTACACAACCTGTGTTCAAAGCAATAAATATATTTCACTGAATCTTACACACAAATGAGCTGGGTAAAGCAGAATGCCTGGTGCAGATTTACATTCACATTCTAATCCCATGTGAAAAGACATTGAGCAAACACCAGCAGAAGTAAACTTTTAACATGTGCGGGTTAGCGTGTGTATTACAAGTTGAAAGTAAACTGTTTGCGTGCAAACGAAAGCCAATATGTGCTAACTTAGGATATCGGCACCGCATTAACTTCTCCCCATAGACTTCAATGGAGCGTGCAAACTGAAACCCCCCCCCACATATCTCTCATGTACTAACCAACAGGAATTAGACCAGTAAACAAGGGGTGTTAGACCAGTGATGGCACCCCAAATATTTTGGAACTACATCTACCATGATGCTTAAAGTGAAGGTCAATTTACTAATATTGCCCCATGGCACTGCATAGACATTTAAAAATGAAGGGTTTAATTCATGAAAAGTTTTAAATTTATATATATTGAAGAATGTGTACCTATTTACCGCTGCGACGATAAGTGTAGCTCTCCCGTTCGCCATTTTGTCAAATTGATTGACAGATGACGATTCGTAAAAGAACTAATCCTTGTTGTCCCCCAGGCTGTGACGTTTAAGCAAAGGGGCTGAACGCCCCGGGGGGGAAATAAGGATTCGTTATTTTACAAATCGTCATCTGTCAATTATTTTAACAATATGGCGGGCGGGAGAGCTGCACTTATCGTTGCAGCGGTAAATAGGTAAAAAATCTTCAATATAAATAAATTTAAAACTTTTCATGAATTAAACCCTTCTTAATTTTTAAATGTCTATGCAATGCCGTGGGGCAATATTTGTAACTTGACCTTCACTTTAAGCACTCTGCAGTCTAGTTGAGCATCATGGGAAATATCCGAAACATCAGGGGTGCCAAGGCAAGCCATCACTGCATTAGACCAACTGTGCTAACCCAAAAGTAGTTATGAATATGTTACATTAGTATTCTTCCCATAGAAGAAAATGTTCTCTTTATTTTTAAATAGATATTTCTATATATATATGATGTATTTTTTGTAAAATATGTATCTATATACACAGTAAGTATATATTTATGTATATATATATATATATATATATATATATATATATATAGCTATATATAGGAATATATATTTAAAAATACATAGAACATTTTCACATTTTCCCCTATGTGAAGAACATTGTAATGTAAAATATTTACAGTGTATACACAGTAAAACACATTATTTAATATTAAAATTGATTAGAAAATACATAAGTATATATGTGTATATATTTATATACATAAATACAAATATAAACGTAAATATACATATGAACAAATATTTAGACATGTATATTATTATGTATGCATATATACATTATAGCCCTTTCCATTTAAATACCTTTGAAATATATCACATACTTTTTAACCCGAATTATGTTTTATTAATATTTATATGCATAATTTTTATTAAATAGTGTATATATAAGTGTAACAGTTTTTTTTAATGTATTTATGTTGTGTTTGGCACCACTTTTAATTTAGCTCTAACCCTTTATGCAAGGACTTCAGTCCCGCTAACCAGATAAGCCCACATTTAGTTTTTTCTTTCATCTTGTAATGTGAGTGCAAGTTAGTGTTGGCGCAATATTTCAATATTGCTAGCGCTCATGTTAGTGCGCCACTTGTAATCTAGCCCTTTATACACACACATATATATATATATATATATATATATATATATATATATATAGCTAATTGATACCGTTATCTGCATTGCCACCAAGACCCCTTGACCTTAGTTTGCTTCCAATCCCTTGTCTTTTTATTCACAATGAGAAACTAGTTTGATAATTAGCGCTGCGCAATCTGTTACTGCTCTACAAATAAATAATAATAATAACCATCAATATGCTGATCATAAAGTATAAAGACCTCTGAAGTACTGTAGGTCTAGATAATGTTATTTATAGTAAAACAACTTTTTGGCTGACAACAGAACTCAAGTGGGTGCTTATGTTTACTTAGTAAAATTCCAAGATGGGGTATTTGTCCATTCTGGCCCCTCTCCAGATACCCATGCTTGTAAGTTAGAGAGTGTATTGAGTATGAAGTTAGTGGTTCAGATGGAAAATTTGTGTATGTATTATTAGTATTGTAGTGTCTTTATAAAATCTTTTATATGTAACCACTGACTGTGCATAAACCTTTTTTGGAAATTTGTCTGTACATTGCACGATTAGTTATTCTTGTGTACCCATATAATGCTCTATTTCTATATGTTAAAATGGTTATTTGTACATGCAATCAAAGTTGCACTCCCATAAAAGAAACAGACATGGAGACTATTTTTTAGTGCCTTCAAATACAAATATGTTGTTCATTCCTTTTGTATATTTAGGTACATTAAACGATTTCTGGGGGGGGGGGGGGGGGGGGTTGTTTTTTTAGGTTGCAATTTATAACATTGCTTTGGCTTTTATTTTATAGAAGTTTACATTTTCACTTTATGAACTAATTTGTCTAGTAGCAGTATCATTGTATGGGATACCTCTCATATGAAATAACATTTGTCTAGTAGCAGTAACATTGTATGGGATACCTCTCATATGAAATAACATTTGTCTAGTATCAGTATCATTGTATGGGAAACCTCTCATATGAAGTAACATTTGTCTAGTAGCAGTAACATTGTATGGGATACCTCTCATATGAAATAACATTTGTCTATTAGCAGTATCATTGTATGGGATTCCTCTCATATGAAGTAACATTTGTCTAGTAGCAGTATCATTGTATGGGAAACCTCTCATATGAAGTAACATTTGTCTAGTAGCAGTAACATTGTATGGGATACCTCTCATATGAAATAACATTTGTCTATTAGCAGTAGCATTGTATGGGATTCCTCTCATATGAAGTAACATTTGTCTAGTAGCAGTAACATTGTATGGGATACCTCTCATATGAAATAACATTTGTCTAGTAGCAGTATCATTGTATGGGAAACCTCTCATATGAAGTAACATTTGTCTAGTAGCAGTAACATTGTATGGGATACCTCTCATATGAAATAACATTTGTCTAGTAGCAGTATCATTGTATGGGATTCCTCTCATATCAAATAACATTTGTCTAGTAGCAGTATCATTGTACCTCTCATATGAAATAACATTTGTCTAGTAGCAGTAACATTTTATGGGATACCTCTCATATGAAATAACATTTGTCTAGTAGCAGTATCATTGTATGGGATTCCTCTCATATGAAGTAACATTTGTCTAGTAGCAATATCATTGTATGGGATACCTCTAATATGAAATAACATTTGTCTATTAGCAGTATCATTGTATGGGATACCTCTAATATGAAGTAACATTTGTCTAGTTGCAGTATCATTGTATGGGATACCTCTAATATGAAGTAACATTTGTCTAGTAGCAGTATCATTGTAAGGGATACCTCTCATATGAAATAACATTTGTCTAGTAGCAGTATCATTGTATGGGATACCTCTCATATGAAATAACATTTGTCTAGTAGCAGTAACATTGTATGGGATACCTCTCATATGAAATAACATTTGTCTATTAGCAGTATCATTGTATGGGATACCTCTCATATGAAGTAACATTTGTCTAGTAGCAGTATCATTGTATGGGATTCCTCTCATATGAAATAACATTTGTCTATTAGCAGTATCATTGTATGGGATACCTCTCATATGAAGTAACATTTGTCTAGTAGCAGTATCATTGTATGGGATTCCTCTCATATGAAATAACATTTGTCTAGTTGCAGTATCATTGTATGGGATACCTCTCATATGAAGTAACATTTGTCTATTAGCAGTAACATTGTATGGGATACCTCTCATATGAAATAACATTTGTCTAGTAGCAGTAACATTGTATGGGATACCTCTCATATGAAGTAATATTTGTCTAGTAGCAGTATCATTGTATGGGATACCTCTCATATGAAATAACATTTGTCTAGTTGCAGTATCATTATATGGGATACCTCTCATATGAAGTAACATTTGTCTAGTAGCAGTATCATTGTATGGGATACCTCTCATATGAAATAACATTTGTCTATTAGCAATATCATTGTATGGGATTCCTCTCATATTAAATAACTTTTGTCTAGTAGCAGTATCATTGTATGGGATACCTCTCATATGAACTAATTTGTCTATTAGCAGTATCATTGTATGGGATACCTCTCATATGAAGTAACATTTGTCTAGTAGCAGTATCATTGTATGGGATACCTCTCATATTAAATAACATTTGTCTATTAGCAGTATCATTGTATGGGATTCCTCTCATATGAAGTAACATTTGACTAGTAGCAGTAACATTGTATGTGATACCTCTCATATGAAATAACATTTGTCTAGTAGCAGTATCATTGTATGGGATACCTCTCATATGAAATAGCATTTGTCTAGTAGCAGTATCATTGTATGGGATACCTCTCATATGAAATAACATTTGTCTAGTAGCAGTCTCATTGTATGGGATACCTCTCATGAAATAACATTTGTCTAGTAGCAGTAACATTGTATGGGATACCTCTCATATGATATAGCATTTGTCTAGTAGCAGTATCATTGTATGGGATACCTCTCATATGAAATAACATTTGTCTAGTAGCAGTATCATTGTATGGGATACCTCTCATATGAAATAACATTTGTCTAGTAGCAGTATCATTGTATGGGATACCTCTCATATGAAATAACATTTGTGTATTAGCAGTATCATTGTATGGGATACCTCTCGTATGAAATAACATTTGTCTAGTAGCAGTATCATTGTATGGGATACCTCTCATATGAAATAACATTTGTCTAGTAGCAGTATCATTGTATGGGATTCCTCTCATATGAAATAACATTTGTCTAGTAGCAGTAACATTGTATGGGATACCTCTCATATGAAATAACATTTGTCTAGTAGCAGTATCATTGTATGGGATTCCTCTCATATGAAATAACATTTGTCTAGTAGCAGTAACATTGTATGGGATACCTCTCATATGAAATAACATTTGTCTAGTAACAGTATCATTGTATGGGATACCTCTCATATGAAATAACATTTGTCTAGTAGCAGTAACATTGTATGGGATACCTCTCATATGAAATAACATTTGTCTATTAGCAGTATCATTGTATGAGATTCCTCTCATATGAAATAACATTTGTCTATTAGCAGTAACATTGTATGGGATACCTCTCATATGAAATAACATTTGTCTAGTAGCAGTATCATTGTATGGGATACCTCTCATATGAAATAGCATTTGTCTAGTAGCAGTCTTATTGTATGGGATACCTCTAATATGAAGTAACATTTGTCTATTAGCAGTATCATTGTATGAGATTCCTCTCATATGAAATAACATTTGTCTAGTAGCAGTATCATTGTATGGGATACCTCTCATATGAAATAACATTTGTCTAGTAGCAGTATCATTGTATGGGATACCTCTCATATGAAATAGCATTTGTCTAGTAGCAGTCTTATTGTATGGGATACCTCTAATATGAAGTAACATTTGTCTAGTAGCAGTATCATTGTATGGGATACCTCTCATATGAAATAACATTTGTCTATTAGCAGTATCATTGTATGGGATACCTCTCATATGAAATAACATTTGTCTAGTAGCAGTATCATTGTAAGGGATACCTCTCATATGAAATAACATTTGTCTAGTAGCAGTATCATTGTATGGGATACCTCTCATATGAAATAACATTTGTCTAGTAGCAGTATCATTGTATGGGATACCTCTCATATGAAATAACATTTGTCTAGTAGCAGTATCATTGTATGGGATACCTCTCATATGAAGTAACATTTGTCTAGTAGCAGTATCATTGTATGGGATACCTCTCATATGAAATAACATTTGTCTAGTAGCAGTATCATTGTATGGGATACCTCTCATATGAAATAACATTTGTCTAGTAGCAGTATCATTGTATGGGATACCTCTCATATGAAGTAACATTTGTCTAGTAGCAGTATCATTGTATGGGATTCCTCTCATATGAAATAACATTTGTCTAGTAGCAGTAACATTGTATGTGATACCTCTCATATGAAATAACATTTGTCTAGTAGCAGTATCATTGTATGGGATACCTCTCATATGAAGTAACATTTGTCTAGTAGCAGTATCAATGTATGGGATTCCTCTCATATGAAGTACATTTGTCTAGTAGCAGTATCATTGTATGTGATACCTCTCATATGAAATAACATTTGTCTAGTAGCAGTATCATTGTATGGGATACCTCTCATATGAAGTAACATTTGTCTAGTAGCAGTATCATTGTATGGGATACCTCTCATATGAAGTAACATTTGTCTAGTAGCAGTATCATTGTATGGGATTCCTCTCATATGAAATAACATTTGTCTAGTAGCAGTATCAATGTATGGGATTCCTCTCATATGAAGTACATTTGTCTATTAGCAGTATCATTGTATGTGATACCTCTCATATGAAATAACATTTGTCTAGTAGCAGTATCATTGTATGGGATACCTCTCATATGAAGTAACATTTGTCTAGTTGCAGTATCATTGTATGGGATACCTCTCAAATGAAATAACATTTGTCTAGTTGCAGTAACATTGTATGGGATACCTCTCATATGAAATGACATTTGTCTAGTAGCAGTATCATTGTATGGGATTCCTCTCATATGAAATAACATTTGTCTTGTAGCAGTATCATTGTATGGGATACCTCTCATATGAAATAGCATTTGTCTAGTAGCAGTATCATTGTATGGGATACCTCTCATATGAAATAACATTTGTCTAGTAGCAGTATCATTGTATGGGATACCTCTCATATGAAATAGCATTTGTCTAGTAGCAGTAACATTGTATGGGATACCTCTCATATGAAATAACATTTTGCGTGTGTATTTTTAGCACACAACCATCTAGTGTTTATAGATGCTTATAAATAAGAACACAATTGACAGGTTTTACACCGCTGCAGCTGTTGCGCATATAGATCAATCACACAACCCTTCACCCCCACAGAACCTCCTCTGACTTGCATACATGTTGCTCCTTGTTTGAGGTATTTTACGGTTAATATTCACAAAGACTGTAGAATATTCACTCTCTTTTTAGCAGAGAAAGGACCAATGTAAATAGAATATTTGGTGGTTATAAAAAAAGAGAGGAAAATAGGTTCTAAAACACAAGAAAAAGGGTTATAAATGTTAAGACAACTTTCTTGTGTTAATACAGTTTACATTATTAAAGGGACAGTAATGTGTAAATGTTATTGTTTAAAAAGCTAGATAATCCCGTTACTTACCATTCCCCAGTTTTGCATAACCAACACTGTTATATTAATATACATTTTATCTCTGCAATTACCTTTTATCTAAGCTCCTGCGGACTGCCTCCTTATCTCAGATCTTTTGACAGACTTGCATTTCAGGCAATTAGTGCTGACTCTTAAATAACTCCACTGGAATGAGCACAATGCTATCTATATGGCACACATGAACAAACAGTACATGTTATTAGCTATTCACAGCCAGATAGTGAGATAAGAGGTGGACTATCTAAATCATGAAAGTTTAATTTGGACTTTAAATGATTGTCAATAACTCTCCTAAAGCATTTCATAGCTGATCAACAGAAAACATGTACATCATTGTTTATTTGTTCACTTTTTATCTGAAAATGTTTTTCTGACTTCTCTTGTACTGTTCCTATACTTGAAAGTATGACAGGTAGTTGTCTCAATATTAATGAAATGAAACAAAAGAAAATAGAGATCGTTTTTCCACATTTTCTGGTTTGATTATATTATGTAACAAACTAAAAAGAAATGTTCTGTCAAGTCTCCTTTATAAATAAGAAAGGAGTATTTGAGAAATCTACAGTGGTTGATGATTTGTGATAACTGGAATGGATTTTGCTGTAGTGTCAAGACTCACAAACTGAGATTATAACACTGGATATATTCTTGCCAGCTCTCATAACTCTTTCCTGTTTGACATTTATACGTAGTTCAAAAAGGCCATAAAAGCCATATCTACTCACAGTATTAAATCTTGTGGCAGCTTACATACTATAAGCATAAATCACCTTCAATTAATGACGCCCTGTGGCCAGGTGCAGATTCGTTGAATACAAATATTGTTTCTACTTTTTACCATGCTAATTAGTAATTCTGTGTTTTTAAATTAATAGAAATACAGATTGTTTAATTGTGTTCATGTTCCTTTCTATACTATATTAAAGGATCATTAAATACAGTAGAATTGCTTAAAGGCCACTAAACATGTTAGAATAACATAATCAATAAATGTATAATAAAGAAACAATGCAAAAGCACTAGTTACATTTTCCTTCTTAATGAATCATGTAACAGCCATCAACCAATTATAAAATTCTTATATCCTGTGAATGTTGCACATGCTCAGTAATAGCTGGGGGCTTATAAAGTGTAAATATAAAAAGATTATGCACATTTAGATAATCTAAGTGAATTGAAAAGTGCAAAATAAAAAAGACAATACAAGTAGCACTTACTCTGAATTTTAATTGAGCAGTAGACATTTTTCGGATAAATTTAAATATTTACTTAAAATTGTGTCATGTGAAGGCCATCAGCCAATCACAGACTCATATAAGTATATAACATATTCCCAAACCCCAAGAGCCCAATAAAACCACTCCCACCTCACGCATACCTCAGTCTTTATTTTGCCTCTGCTGGAGGTGGTTGCAGAATGAAGATGTGCATTTGATTCCTCAGAGAAAGAGGCTTCCCCTCAGAGTACAGTGCTTGTCAGAGGGATGTTTATGGGCTATAGATTGTGATACTTTTTTCACCTCATGGGAAATATTTCATATTCCTTCCTTGCTTAATTGGATGCAGGGACTTGTCTTTTGCCTACCTTTATGGATCTACAATATACTCCTAATCCCTGAACCTCTGCTGATATGTTTCAGTATTCATTTGGCTGTCTGCTGCTTATCTTCTGGTGGACTAAGTAAGTATAATTTATTATACATTTAGACACCCTATAGCTATGTTATGGGCACTTTTTAAAATTGTATATATAGCCCTGTGACAGAATCCTTTACACTAATACCTTACTGTTTTGCAAGCATCAGCTTTTTTTGGTGTGCTTAGTTTGAATTTTCGTGCGTCGGACTTTAGGTTTACCCGTGTCACGGTTGTGCACATTGGGTAAGTACACGTCCCTTTTAGTTTTCTTATAGTTATTTTGCAAGTCGGCTGGTTTACACAAGTCGGGTTGGCGCACATTCGTCTTCAGCTATGCACACGTCGGTTTTGGTGATCTAAAATTCGTTTAAGCTGCTAGTTTTTTTACCGTGCTTTTTTGCTTTCTGATTAGCGTTATCTGCCTTTAGGTGTTATGTTAATGTCTCCTGCTTTGTTTTCCAGTTCAGCTTAGTATGCATTGTACGTGTGTTGTTTATTTTAAAGCTACTTAAGACAGTGATTTCCATTCCTCACAAGCTTTTTAAAGGGGTTATAGTTTTTCTGCATTGCTTTGCCCTATGCTATAATGGTGCAGCCTGATTTTGTCCCTAAATCTACCCCCTGAACAACTTTCTACCATTATTAGATGTGCTTATTGTAAAAAATCAGACCAACCTAATGCTGTTTTCTTGGGTATTAACACACCTTCTGTTAGTTCATTACAGGAGAATAATGACATAATTTCACCAACTGTGAAAAATGTAATCAAGGCTGCAGTTTCTGAGGCACTGGTTGCTCTCCCGCCTTCAAACAAGAGTAACAGGTCCGTTCAGATTTTACCTTCTACAAGTTCTATATGCCCTGTAACCAGGGATACTGTTATGTGAAGTTTCCTCTGGTGATGAGGAATCTTCTGTCAGGATGCCAGGAATCAGACTGAGACGAGAAGTGCAAAATAATCACAGCTTTATTAATAACAAAGAAATAATAAAAAGTCCACAAGTCAAATAACAAGCCAGGAGTCAAAGCCATAGCTGATAGTCAGAAGAGCCGAGTCAGGAGCCAAAGCGAGTAGTCAGACGAGCCGATTCAGGAACCAGGAGGGACGTCAGACAGCCAGGTAATACACAGGGCAAAACATACTGAACAGAGGCCCTTTAAATAATAAGTGATGCTATCACAATTCTGAGACTGCAACCTGTCTTACACGGGAATGTACAACAGTTTGGCCATAAGAGGGCATGCAGGAAATGAGCAGCATCACACACTCTGCACCATATTCAGCACATGGCAAACAAAGCAGGGAACAAACCCTGACAGTACCCTCCCCTCAACGACCCCTCCCCCGCAGGAGGACAAAAAGGCTTATTGGGGAAATGGGCATGGAAGGCACGGAGGAGGGCGGGAGCATGAACATCAGAGGAGGGAACCCATGAACGCTCCTCAGGACCATAGCCCCTCCAGTGAACCAAATACTGTACACGGCCCCTGGACATACGAGAATCAATAATGCTGCTGACCTCATATTCTTCATGGTTATCAACAGAGATAGGACGGGGACGAGGCAACACAGTCGTATACTGATTACAAACCAATGGTTTCAAGAGGGAGACATGCAAAACATTGAGCGTAAGCCACAGGATTGACCCGTCGGAGTATTCGAAAAGGACCAACATAATGAAGAGCCAGTTTATTGGAAAGCACACGAAGGTTCAAGTTTTGAGAGAACAGCCAAACCCTCTTACCAACCTGGTAGGAAGGTGCAGGCAAACGCCTACAATCAGCCTGGAATTTTTGGCGTTGGAACAATGAAGGCAATCCTGAATCTGCACCCACGTGGAACAGATTTTCCGGAGATGCTCCTCCAAAGCTGGAATACCCTGAGACATGAATAAATCGGGCAACAAAGATGGTTGAAAACCATAATTCGCCATGAACGGGGATAACTCGGAGGAAACATTAATAACACTATTACGAGCGAACTCTGCCCAAGCTTACAGTTCAGACCAGTTATTGTGGTGATCTGAGATATAGCAATGGAGGAACTGTTCGAGAGCTTGATTAGACCGTTCCGCAGCCCCATTGGATTGAGGGTGATATGCCGAGGAGAAGGAAAGCTGGATCCCCATTTGAGCACAAAAGGAATGCCAAAATCTGGAGACAAACTGGCTACCCCGGTCCGAGACTATATCTTTGGGTAACCCATGTAAACGGAAGACCTCCCGGGCAAAAATTGAAGCAAGCTCCTGAGCGATAGGCAGCTTCTTCAAGGGAATGCAATGTGACATTTTAGAAAAATGGTCAACCACCATAAGAATAACAGTATTGCCATTGAAAACCGGGAGCTTGACAATGAAGTCCATGGAAAGGTGTGTCCAAGGACGCTCACCATTAGCAATAGGTTGAAGAAGACCCACAGCAAGATGTCGAGGAGTCTTAATCTGTGCACAAACTGAGCAGGAGGCAACATACGCAGCAACATCAGAACGAAGACCTGGCCACCAGAATTGTCGAGTGACAGACCAAATCATTTGGTTCTTACCCGGGTGACCTGCGGCTTTAGGATAGTGGTAAGTGTGCAAAAGTTTAGTTTGAAGATTCTCAGGAACAAAGCACTTACCACTAGGTTTCTCAGGAGGTGCATTGGTTTGTGCAGCCAGGATCTCCTCCCCCAAGGGAGAAGTCAAATTAGTATGTATGGTAGCCAAAATATGATCAGGAGGTATAACTGGAGTAGGTACAGACTAGGGGTGTTGAAAATAATCGGCATCACGATGCAGCCTTTAACGATGCTGCATCGATGCAGTGAAGAGCCGAATCAATTCACACAATGTCACGTGACCCCTCCTCCAGACCGACACCAGAAGCAAGGAAAAATAGAAAGTGGTGGATCCTTAGTTGCAGCCGCTGCCTGTAGGGTGCGCACACATAGGAGGATTCAAGACACAGCTCAGTTAGCAGCTGTCTCTCCTGCAGCTTCCTAGGCTACATGGGCTTTACACGTGAGGTCAGAGTTGTGAGTGAAAATGAGTGACACAGCACACAGGGGCCAAGGGTTGCCAAGTTCAGGGATTTGACCGGACAGTCCGTTTTCAGTAAAAAAAAAACTGACAGTTTTAATGCGTGCACAATTGTTTTAGCTCTGCAATTCTGCCTATTCAATTTCTTCCACCTTTTGTTCAGGACAGGAAGAGTGCATGGGGTTAATAGGGAACCAACTACCGTGTTACTCACTTTCAGAGACATTAAAGCTAACAGGTCTCTGTCCATGCGGCATAAGAGGGGCGTCTTCTAAAGTAGAGAGAGACAATAAATTAATGGGGGAAGGAGGATAAGGAAGCCAGCAGCGTGGAATGTCTGTTTTTTTTTTTTTTTAAAGCATCTGTGCTCCCTGAGATATTAGCTACAACGGACCTACACCTTCCTGCCTTGCTTATTCTATAATGTAAGAGCCAGGCTGTGAACCTTACTACAGTTTGTGTATTCCTTGTCATTACTTTAGTCTAGGAAATCAACGTATTTAACCCCTTGCTCACCATAGAGGGCTGTCATACCTTATGTAGTAATAGATGTGCAGCCCTCTCAGGCAGTCAAGTTCTTAAATTATTGATTTCCAAGTTTAATAATTGTATGCAAACACCTTTAATTATTTAAACACTGCAATAAAACGTTAAATGGTCTATTCATCCTGAAAAGGAGGGTTAATATTTTAATTGTATCTCTCTTTATGTGGGGTTTTATAGTAAAATTAATATATTTATCAAAATTTTCTATTAAAATTTTGGTCTAGTTTTTCCCCAATATATATATTGTGTGTATTGTGTTGAGAGAGTAAATAAAAATGTGTGGTAGTGCACAATTAAACTCTCAAATTCCAACACTCACAAACTGTGCTGGCTGTCCCAAATAATATACAATACAATGAGAGAGAAGGATTGAGCGAAATTTATCAGTCAATCAAAGAGGGACACAGGCCGCACTTAGTTAACCAGAGTTTTATTTACTATGTAATTCTGAACAACCATGAATCAGAACGTCTACCCTCCACCCTATTCCTTTAAACCGGAGTACACACCAATTAAAATTACACAGGTATTAGAACAGGCTGGCCAGCTATTCATTGAAATATATCTCACAAACATCCATGCACCATATACATAGTATCACATATGCACATAATATCTAAACTGCAAATGTAACTTGGGAGACAAGTAAATAGGGAACTTTATAATCAAAAAAGTCAGTCGGTTATTCCGGGGCCCCAAAGTTGCAGCTGTTATTAACAAGTAATTGTTCAGTTTCCAGGCTCTTAGTGTATAAAACACGCTCTGGATCTGGACACAATTTCTTTACTTTTACACAATGTAACAGCTTGATTGCAGAATTTATGCTTGTGTTTCTTTTTATGGTGTAGACTTGTGTGTGATATACATGCGGTATCTTTCTGAAGATTAACGCTCAATGTACCCTGGCGGGACAGACCCGGCTGTCAGCCGCAAGACTTTAAAGCCAATATAAAGGACTATTTATTCAGTTTCTGTTGTAGCAGTTTAGGCAATGAGAGAGTCTTTGTTACTGCAGTAGGGCTGCTTCACTTTCTTACCGCCATGTACCCTTCAGCGTTTCAGCGTTCCTCAGTAGAATTCAAATACCGCTGGCTCTGTTCTCCGCTGCTCACAGCTGTTCACCTGTCGTGCTTTGCTCAATCATGATGCGTTTCTCCCCTCCCACATAGGGCTGAGTGTCGGGGCCTCATCAGATGTGTATCTTGGGGTGTGTGTCTCAGGCTTTATATTGCCATTGGTTACCAGTACCTCCCCCTCTCTTTCACAGTACTATTTTTTCTACACAGCTTCAAAACAAAACCGTGTCTTTCAATCGGTGTCAAACCGCACAGAAAGGAACTGATCATTAATATTTACAATATATACACAGAGATAGATTTGGCTTATGCAGACTAAGAATTAGATTGCAACATATTACGGATTCTTACAATTTTATAGTAGCCTGTTCTAATACCTGTGTAATTTTAATTGGTGTGTACTCCGGTTTAAAGGAATAGGGTGGAGGGTAGACGTTCTGATTCATGGTTGTTCAGAATTACATAGTAAATAAAACTCTGGTTAACTAAGTGCGGCCTGTGTCCCTCTTTGATTGACTGATAAATTTCGCTCAATCCTTCTCTCTCATTGTATTATATATATATATATATATATATATATATATATATATATATATATATATATATTGTTTGTGTGTGTATGTATGTGTGTGTGTGTGTGTGTATATATATATATATATATATATATGTATATATATATATATATATATATATATATATATATATATATATAGGTACATTTTCTATAGTTTTTGCAATATATATATATATATATATTGTTTGTGTGTGTATGTGTATATATATATATATATATATACACACACACAATTATATATATATATATATATATATATATATATATATATATATATATATATATATATATAAAATATGGAATAGAACTTGTTCATGAAAATCATGGACAGTAATCATGATGCATCGCGGAATCAAATCGAATCGTTGACAGGATAATCGAATCGAAACGTGAGACCAGTGAATATGCACACCCCTAGTACAGACTCCTCCTTGGACAAAGA
This sequence comes from Bombina bombina, assembly GCF_027579735.1. Lineage (NCBI taxonomy): Eukaryota > Metazoa > Chordata > Amphibia > Anura > Bombinatoridae > Bombina > Bombina bombina. The sequence continues at coordinate 447,187,088 of NC_069504.1, read as the reverse complement.
CAAAAATTGTTGAGAGAGGGCATCAGCCCTAACATTCTTACTACCAGGCAAGTAGGAGACCACATAATTAAACTGAGACAAAAATAGTGCCCATCTGGCCTGTCGGGGCGACAAATGTTTTGCTTCAGATAGATAAGTTAAATTCTTGTGGTCAGTAAGAACAATTTCTTAGAGAAGAAACCGCATGGATGGAAGGAACCGTCAGGCATAGGACATTGAGAAAAGAGGGCACCTACTCCAGTCTCAGACACATCGACCTCAAGAATGAAAGGTAGGACAGGGTTAGGATGAGCCAGTACTGGAGCAGCAGCAAAGGCCTTAATGGCAGTAGGTGACCAATGGAGTGGATCATTCTCTTTACGGGTCATGTCTGTGATAAGTTTGACAAAGGAAGAAAAGGTTTTAATAAACTTCCTATAGTAATTAGTGAAGCTCAAAAAATGTTGAATGAAGCGAAGACCAACTGGGCGAGACCACTGCAGAACTGCAGACAACTTTTCAGGATCCATGGAGAACCCTGCAACAGAGATAGCATAACCTAGGAAGGTTAATTGAGTCTAATGGAATTCACATTTCTCGAGTTTATAAAACAGGCCATTCTCACATAGTCTCTGAAGTACCCGTGTGACATCAGAACGATGAGCCTCAAGTGTTGGTGAATGTATGAGGATGTCAACTAAGTACACCACAACACACTGTTGCAACATATCTCGTAGGACATCATTAATAAATTCCTGAAACACAGCAGGAGCATTACATAGGCCAAAGGGCATTAAAAGATATTCATAATGCCCGCTCCTCGTGTTAAATGCTTTTTTCCATTCGTGGCCCTCCTTAATCCTAACAGGATTGTATGCTCCTCTCAAATCAAGTTTAGAAAAGACCGTAGCTCTCTTGATGCGGTCAAAGAGTTCCGTAATGAGCAGAATAGGGTAAGCATTCTTAATGGTAAGACGATTATGACCCCTATTATCGATGCATGTTCTTAATTCGCCACCCTTTTTCTTCACAAAGAAGAAGCCAGGCCCTGCAGGAGAGCAGGATTTGCGGATGATCCCCCGTGACAGAGCATCAGCAACATACTCCTCCATAGCACAATTCTCCACAACAGACAGAGGATAAACCCGGCCCCCAGGAGAAATGGCTCCGGGTTGTAGGTCTATGGCACAATCGTAAGAGCAGTGAGGAGGCAACGTACCGGCACGCACCTTATCAAAAATGTCTAGGAACTCTCAGTACTCCTCTGGCAATTGAGATACCGAAGAAGTGCACAAGACTTTGACTGGTTTCCGAAGACAAGTGGAAATACATTGCGGAGACCATGACAAAATTGCGCCAGTCGAGACTGGGATTGTGCTTTTGGAGCCAGGCATAACCCAGAACAACCGGAAAATGCAGAGAGTTAATCACCTGGTACTGGAGGGTTTCAAAATGGAGAGCCCCAACAGCCATGGATAACGGAGTGGTTTCATGAGTAACAAGTGCGGGCTGAAGGGGCCTGCCATCAATGACCTCAATAGCAAGCGGAACGGACCGAGGCAATACAGGAATGGAGTGCTTTGATACAAAAGCACTGTCAATTAAATAGCCCGCAGCACCGGAGTCAACAAGAGCCTGGGTGACTATGGAGGAGTCCACCCAGGAAAGGACAACCGTGACCAAAGGTTTCTCCTTTAGCAGTTCTGGGGACGAGGATATTCCACCCAAGGTCTGCCCCCGAAAGGACCTTAGGTGCAAGCGTTTCCCGGCCTTGTAGGACAAGACTTTAAAAGGTGGCCCTGTAAACCACAATAGAGGCAGAGCCCCTCCCTCCTCCTAAAGGCCCTCTGCGCCACGGAAGACGCGTGAATCTCAACTGCATCGGCTCAGCAGTACCTGGTGACTTGGGACCAGGAGGCATGGGTGGGAACGAACATGTAGGAGACAACAGAACAGGAGGCTTCCACAAGCGCTCCTTGAAAGAGGGCCTCTCTTTTAGTCTGATGTCAATTGGGATCAAAAAAAGACACCAATGCCTCGAGATCCTCTGTTAAAACTCTGGCAGCAACTTTGTTTTTAATTGCATCAGAGAGCCCATGAAAGGAGGCGGCAACAAAGGCTTCATTGTTCCACCCTACCTCTGCGGCAAGCGTACGGAACTCAATGGCATACTGAGCAACAGATCTCGTACCTTGCTGAATGGACATGAGTTGTTTAGCAGCACAGGAGGAGTGAGCCAGAACATCAAATACCCTTCGAAAGGAGGCCACAAATTCAGGGTAATTTAAATTCACAGGTTTATTATTCTCCCACAAGGCATTAGCCCAGGCAAGAGCTGTGTCAGAGAGTAACGAGATGAGAAATCCCACCTTAGATCTGTCCGAGGGAAACGCCTGAGGTAACATCTCAAAGTAAATTCCAACCTGGTTCAAAACCCCTCTGCACTGAATAGGATTGCCTGCATATTGCTGAGGTAGAGGTGCAGAACCGGACATGGTCCTGGTAGGACTAGGGGCAGCAGCGGAAACAGGAGCAGCCTTGACTTGTGGAACACTCTGGTCCAAATGTGCAGTGCAAGTCAGCAGGGTTTGCAGAGCTAGTGCAAATTGATCCAAGCGGTGATCCTGTTCATCCATCCTGGAAATTATGGTAGGTAAAGGTGGATTATTAGCACCATCAGGATTCATGGCCCTTGTGTAATGTCAGGAAGCCAGGAATCAGACTGAGACGAGAAGTGCAAAATAATCACACCTTTATTAATAACAAAGAAATAAAAAAAGTCCACAAGTCAAATAACAAGCCAGGAGTCAAAGCCAGAGCTGGTAGTCAGACGAGCCGAGTCAGGAGCCAAAGCGAGTAGTCAGACGATCCGAGTCAGGAACTCGGAGGGACGTCAGACAGCCAGGTAATGCACAGGAACAGGAACTCACAAAAAGGTCTGAGACAATGCAAAGGGCAAAGCATACTGAACAGAGGCCCTTTAAATAATAAGTGATGACATCACAATTCTGAGACTGCAACCTGCCTTACACGGATGATGTACAACAGTCTGGCCATAAGAGGATGTGCAGGAAATGAGCAGCATCACACACTCTGCACCAGATTCAGCAAGAAAAGGTAAGCAAAATGGCTGCCAGCAGCACATGGCAAACAAAGCAGGGAAAAAAACCCTGACATCTTCATCTGTTGTTGATCCTGATATTTCCTCTTTTTTGTTTAAAGTTGAACATTTAAATTCTCTTTTAAAGGAAGTTTACATGACTTTAGGGGTTAAAGATCCTACAGTTTCTTATGATAAACCTTGAAATCGTTTAAATTACTTTTTTAAGACTGTTGTTAATAGGTTTTTCCTATTTCTGATGCTGTATCTAATCGGTAATTTGTTTACCACTTCTGCAAGGTTTAAAAAGTTATATCCTGGGGGCGTGTCTGAACGGTGGCCATGATCAGCAGCAATTGCATGAAGCTCCTCAAGTGGATTTAAATTTATATTATATATCTCCTCTCAAAATTATCATTCTACGCTACAAGATATTAAGCTAACATTGGAGACTAAAAGGAGCTGAATGTCATCTCAAATTGCTTGTTATTCCTTGCTGGGTTCAAACAAATAGATCCTGGAAACTAGGCCGCAAATTCATCATACGCATGCATCACCCCCCTCGAGTACTCTATTCACTCGAACAGAGCAGTATTAATCTGCTATCCTTTAATACTTAAGCCAGAACATCACATAAAGTAGATGATATGGAAGACTTCCATACTACATTGCAAGCTAAACTAGAGGCCTTGGGATCGCTAATAGACTGCAGGTTTTCGGACCTGAGAAACATTTGCAGAGTATCAGCGCTGGTAGGCTCACCTACAAAGACACAAGATGACATGCGGGAGATTACGGGTACTACTTGGCCCGATGAATATGCAGACCTGCGACCTAGACCGATCTCACATGTGGTGTGGCACCGCTTTGGCCTAGCACTTCAAGCTCCGGCACTGAAAAGTTCCATGTCTGAGAAACAGCGCACAGATGACTCGTCGTTGCCCTCGGCTCCCCTGGGTGGGGAAGCGGCCGGTCCCTGCAGGGGTAATGAGGGCTTTGCAACCAGACAGGAAAGGAGTCTATCGGATACTACCGGGCTCCCAGAAGCGCTGAAAATGTTAGCCAGCAGCATACAGGGGAGCGACAGCCTGGAGATATTGTTGTGTAAGCAATTATGGCCCATCATGTCTTTTGTGAGTATCCAGGGATCTGGCTTTACAGCTTTGCGTGCTGGGCACCACCTTTATATCAATCGCCGCACAAGAGTTGGTGTTGGTTAGGACTGGACGCTCTGCAGTGGCTACCATGCCTTTCCACATTAGCGTTAGACTTTCAGAGTGTTGTGGGTTTTGAACATTTAAGTTGAGGGGGTACATCTAGTCTTTTGAGTCCTCTTTGCTATATGCTGTATATAATATTGTCATGTCTTTGTTTCTTTTTTATTTTTCGCACAATCTTATACTCAGCGTTACCATTTGTCACATGATGGGGGATATAGGATAAGTGTACATGTCTGTTATTGATGTTATATACAAACTCTGCCAGGCATGCTGAGGGTGTGTGTTCAGAAACATTGGATGCTATTGTCTCTTGTATGCGCAAACCTTATGTTTCTGGCTCATAGTTTGTTTAGAAGAGGTAATGATAAATGTGCAAGTAGGCTTTCCTTTAAAAATGTGTACAGATTCCTTCTAACCCACTAAATTTTTATTCTTACATATTATTAGGTCTGCTGGAGTGAGTGCTTTGACTTAAGCTCATAAGAACATCTATTTTATGATGCATTTCTAATAATTAACCTTACACAAAGTTTTCCCCCAGCGTTTTGGGTGTATATTAAACCTCATAGAGAGAGGTATAGACATTTATTGAAAAGCTAATTTCATACAGTCCCAAGAGCCTCATAGTGTATAAATAAAGAATTATTATATGCCATTAGGTATTGTGAAACAAAGCAACAAAACATGGAGGAGTTTCCTTTGTGACAGTTTAAGGATGTTTCTGGGTATCTGTAACAGGTCTTTTTTGACCACTCATTCAGCAATGACTAAATCTACATTAAATTATATTATCCTCTCATACAACTGTTATGATAATTTATCTGTTAATTCTATCCACAAATGGACTTTAGAATTCATGCTATTAGGCGGAATAATTTACTTGAGAGGTTTACGTACTTAATCTTATAAAAATATAAAAAATGGGTATCATATACCAACAGAAGTATTTGGAATATATACATTAAATTTGTTTAGTTGGGTCTCCACGTTTAGTTTTTGCAAGTATATGTTTTACGGATGTATCACCTGTGAAGATATCTGTATTTTGTGTTTGTGTTTTCCTTTATGTTGTATATGGTCAGGTTTTCACATACCAAGGATGTTTTGTATGTAACTACAGTAATTTTCTTGTCATGCTAAATACCTAAATAAAAATCTTTGATTATAAAAAAAAAAAAAAAAAGTTATATCCTTTACCTGCTGCTAATGTTGGTTTGTGGGAAACAGTTTCCATGGTTGATGGGGCCATTTCCACTCTGGCTTAACGTACTACTATTCTTTTGGAAGACAGTACTTTTTTTTAAAGACACTTTAGATAGAAAGTTAGAGTCTTTTCATAGAAGGGCATTTTTACATGCAGACTATATACCCAGGCCAGCCATTTCTATTACTGATGTAGCCGCTGCTTCTAATTATTGGTCGTCTAGTCTTTCAGAGCAGTGTTCTGATGACTCTGCTAGTGGAAATCTTTTGGTTTTACTCAAGAGTGCCAATTATTTTATTTGTTATGCTGTATTTGATATTATGAAGATTAATGCAAAACACATGTCTTTGGCAGTCCTTGCCAGGAGAGCCTTAAAGCTTAAATCCTAATCTACTGATATGGTGTCAAAATCCAGATTATTATTTTTATTCCCTGAAAGGAAATAGATGTTTGGTTCTGATTTAAATTCTATAATATCTACTATTACTGGAGGTAAAGGGGCTTTTCTGCCACAGGACAGGAAGTCTTTCACCTTTTCTTGTGAAGGTGATCTGCAAGTGTAGGTTGTATGCATCCCTGAACAGAAGAGTATTTAGGGAGTGCTTAAAGCTTTCAAAACTAGGGAAGAGTCTTATGGAGCGAGGCAGAGAGTTCCACAAGATGGGAGCCAGTCTGGAGAAGTCCTGTAAACGGGAATGTGAGGAGGTAATAAGAGAGGAGGAGGTCGTGAGCAGAGCGAAGGTGATGGGAGGGAGAGTATCTGGAGACAAGGTCTGAGATATAGAGGGAAGCAGTGCAGTTGAGGGCTTTTTATGTCAGTCAGAATTTTGTGTTTATTCCTGGAGGCAAGAGGAAGCCAGTGAAGGGATTGGCAGAGAGGTACAGCAGATGAAGAGCGACGTGTAAGGAAGATGAACCTTGCAGAGGCATTTATTATGGATTGTAAAGCAGCTAGGGAGACCAGAGAGGACGGAGTTGCAGCTGTCAAGGTGGGAAAGGATGAGTGGATTCAAATCTTAGTTGTGTCTTATGTAAGAAAATGTCTAATTTTAGAGATGTTTTTAAGCGGCAGGATTTAGCCAAGGCCTGAATGTTAAAGAAAGATCTCAGTCAAGTGTGACACAAGACATTGATTTAGGAGTAATGATGGAGTTGTCGACAGTTATAGAGATATGGGGGGTGGAGATTTAAGAAGATGGGGGAAAATAAGGAGCTCAGTTTTGGAGAGAATTCACTTAAGGTAGTGAGAGGACATCCATGAAGAGATGTGAGAGAGACAGTTAGTGACACGGGTTAACAAGGAAGGAGATAGATCTGGAGCAGAGATGTAGATTTGAGTGTCGTCTGCATACAAATGATATTGAAATGTGTAGATTGAGAAAAGAAGGGGACCGAGGACAGAGCCTTGCGGTACCCCAACAGAAAGTGATAATGAGGCAAAGGAAGCTACACTAAAGGCATGGTTAGACAGGTAGGAAGAGAACCACAAGAGGGCTTTGTCACAAATGCCAAAGAATTGGAGGGGTTGGAGCAAAAAAGGATGGTCAACAACAGTATCAAAGGCTGCAAACAGATGAAAGAGGATTAGCAGTGAGAAGTGGCCTTTTGGTTTTTGCTGTAAGTAGGTTATTGGTAACCTTAACGATTGCTGTCTCTGTGGAGTGATGGGGGCAAAATCCAGATTGCAGTGGGTCAAGGAGGGGAATGTAATGTAAGGAAATGGGATAGGCGTGAATGTACTAGCTTTTCAAGAAGCTTTGAGGCAAGAGGGAGTAGGGAAATAGGGTGTTGGTTGGATCGAGAGATGATATATTAAAATCTCTTCTTTGTTCCATAGAAGGAAGATACTTTCAGACCAGTTCTGAATCTGAAACCCTGAACAAGTTTGTAAGGATTCCATTTTTCAAAATGGAAACTATTCAGACTATTCTGCCTTTTGTTCAGCAACGTTTGTTTATGTCCACAATAGATTTAAATGATGCTTACCTTCATGTTCCTATTCACAAAGATCATTTCCAGTTTCTGAGGTTTGCCTTTCTGGACAGGCATTCTCAGTTTGTAGCTCTACCAGTTGGTCTGGCTAGAGCTCCAAGTATATTCACAAAGGTTCTGGTGCCCTTTTGTCTGTTATCAGGTATTGCAGTGTTTCCATATCTGGAAGACATCTTGGTTCAAGCTCCATCTTTTCATTTAGGAGAATCTCACACCATCCGACTATTGTTGTTTCTTTAACAACATGGTTTGGAGGATCAATTTAAAAAAAAAAATGTTTTGGTTCCTCAGACAAAGGAAACATTTTGCGGTTTTTAAGTAGATTTAGTCTCCATGAGTCTTTCTCTAACAGAGCAGAGAAGGTTAAGCTTCAGATGCAATTCCATTTGCTCTTTTTCACATGAGGCCTCTGTAGCTTTGTATGCTGCATCAGTGGGGTAGAGATTATACTTAGCTGTCTCAAATGATACTTTTGGATACCAGTCCAAGTCTCTAACTTGGTGGCTGGATCATCGGTTTTGTTATTCAGGTGGCTTCTTTTTCTCATCCTATCCAGACTGTGATCACTACAGATGCAAGTCTCTCAGATTGGGGAGCTGTTTGGGGGGGTTCTCTTACAGCACAGTTAATTTGGGTTTCTCGGGAGGCAATGTTACCAATCATTGTTCTAGAGCTTCATGCAATTTTCAGGGCTCGTCAAGCTTGGCCTCTGTTGAAAAGGGAATCTCATCTTAGTTTTCAGACAATGTCACAGCGGTAGCTAATGTCAGCCATCAGGGGTAACTCACAATCCCCTAGCAATGATTGAAGTGTCCCAAATTCGATGTGATTCATATTTCAGGGGTGAGCAACTTGGAGACAGATTTTCTCAGTTGCCAATCTCTACATCCAGGGGTTTGGTCTCTTTACCAGGATGTGTTCAATCAGACTGTGGGTCTTTGGGGTCTCGCAGATATAGATCTGATGGCCTCTCGTTTGAACAAAAAATTTCCCAGGTACTTTGCAAGGTCCAGGGATTCTCAGGCAGAGTTAGTGGATGCTATAGTATTCCCTTTGTCTCTTCAGCTTGCTTATCTATTTCCTCCCCTGGTACTTTTTCCCAGAGTAATTTCCAAGATAAGTCTAGAGAAGTCATCCATAATCCTGATTGCCCCATCTTGGCCTCGCAGGATCTGGTATGCAAATCTAGTTCAGATGTCCAGCTGCCCTCCTTTGCCTCTGCGGTCAGACCTTCTATCTCAGGGCCCATTTTTCCATCTGGCTGTTAAGTCTCTGAACTTGATGGCAGGGAAATTAAACTTTTATTCCTTAAACATAGATGTTTCTCTGATTCTGTGATTGAAACCTTGATTCATGCTTGTAAGCCTTTTACTAGGAGAATTTTAGAATTCCTAGGATTTTGCAGATTTTGTAGGATGGTCTGGATATGGGCCTATCTGCCAGTTCTCTGAAGGGGCACATTTCTGCTCTTTCAGTTTTGTTTCACAGAAAGATTGCTAATATTCCTGATATTCATAGTTTTGTTAAACCTGTAATCTAGCCAATTTCTCCTCCATGTAATCTTAACTTTGTTTTAAGGGTTTTGCAAGCTCCTCCTTTTGAACTTATATATAAGATGGGCATTAAACTGCTTTCTTGGAAGATGTTATCTATTTTGGCTATTTCATCTGCTAGAAGAGTTTGAGTTATCTGCTCTTTTTATCCTCCTTATTTGACTTTTCATCAGGATAAGGCTGTTTTATGAACTTCATTTGATTTTTTGCCTAAGGTTTTTTCTTCAGGCAACTTTAGCAGAGAGATTGATGTTCCTTGTTTGTGTGCTAATCCTAAGAATGCTTCATTGAAATATTATATTGAAGCTACTATGGACGTTAGACAAACTTCTAGTTTGTTCATTCTTTTTTTCTGGTCCTAAGAAGGGGCAGAAAGCTTCTGCTGTGTTTTGGCTTTTTGGTTGAAACTTTGGATACACAAGGCTTACTTGAAGGCAGGTCAGCCTCCACCATAGCTCATTCTTCTAGGTCAGTTGCCACTTCTTGAACTTTCAAGAATGAGGCTTCATTTGATCAGATTTCCAAGGCAGCTACTTGGTCTTCTATGCTTACTTTTACAAAATTCTACCATTTTGATGTTTTTGCTGCTTATGAAGCAGCCTTTGGTAGAAAAGTTTTTCAGGCGGCTGTCTGTTTTAATTTTTTTGCCTGTTTTAATTTAGTTTTAAGTGCATTAAAAATGAATATTTGGGTTGTTGATTTAATTTCTCAGTGAAAACATGTTTTTTAATCCCTCCCTTTATGTTATTACTCGTGGACTCTACAAGTGTGGGTTTTAGTTCCCAGGAGTAATGGATCATGGAATCTCACCACCTGTATGAAAGAAAACATAATTTATGCTTACCTGATAAATTAATTTCTTTCATGGTGGTGAGAATCCATGAAGCCCCACCCTCATGTTTTTTTGGGGGTTGGTTTGTTTTTCAGCATATCTTTTTTTCCTTGCTGCTTTTATGGCTCTTCTTTATTTTTCTTACCTTGGCTATACATTAGACTTAGGCGTAGTGTTGGGGATTTTTCTGTTGTTTTTTTGTCAGCCATTAAGAACTGGCTGACAAACTGAGTCTGCAAATAAATGTTCTAGCCGTACCCACTCTTTGTCCTTGCTGTTTAAGCACCGATCAACTTTTAGCGTTAAGTGGGATGCATTTCTATGGTGATAAATGTTAGGGATCGATCCCCAAACCTCCCTTATCTCTGGTGGTCTTCGCTATTCTGGGCATTCTGTTTTGCCAAATGAACGCATTAATTGAGTTTTGTAGTATAGTGATATAGCTTTCAGGAATGGAGACTGACATAGTTTGCAAAATATATGGGGGGATATCTATCAAGCCGTCAACTTTGTTGAATTCTACGGCACCAATACGCTCGCCTATCATCGCCTAACATCGCCTAACATCGCAGCCGTAGACCTGAATACGATCTCCATATTTATAAAAAAAAAAAAAGGCGGCAAAAAGCACGGGGCGATAAGCATCGGACTGTTGTTAATAGTCATCAATCTTTTGTCTATTCGGCTTTTTATCAGCTTTATTTATACCCTGTCACTAAATGCTGCCACTATACTAAAATGTTTAACTCCTATCCCGCCGCTCCCGGACCCCACCACCACCTAAATAAAGTTATTATGCCCTACCCCACCACTCCCGGACCCCACCACCACTAAATAAATGTATTAACCCCTAAACTTCTGGCCTCCCACATCACTACAAATAACTAAACCTATAAACCCCTAAACCTCCAGCCTCCCACATCACCATAAACTAAATTAAGCTATTAACTCCTAAACCTAACAACCCCCTAACTTTAAATTAAAATTACCACACCCCTATCTTAAAATAAATTTAAATTTACCTGTAGAATTAAAATAAACATTTTTTAAACTATTATTTAACCTACCCTAACTATTATACTACACTTAAATTAAACTAACAATTAAATTAACTAAATTACACATTGAAAAAAACCCTAACCCTACTCAAATTATTTAAATATACTTTTTAACCTTATTAAAAATTACTAAATTACAAAAAAAATAAACGCTAAGTTACCAAAAATAAAAAACACTAAATTACGAAAAAAACAACCACATTATTAAAAATAAAAAATAATTACACCCAATCTAATAGCCCTATCAAAATAAAAAAGCCCCCCCCCCCAAAAAAAACAAACAACAAAACCCTAGCCTACACTAAACTACCAATGACCCTTCAAAGGGTCTTTTGTGGGGCATTGCCCCAAAGAAATCAGCTCTTTTACCTGTAAAAATGCAAACACCCCCCCAACAGTAAAACCCACCACCCCCACAACAAACCCCCCAAATAAAAAACCCTATCTAAAATAACCTAAGCTCCCCATTGCCCTGAAAATGGCATTTGTATGGGCATTGCCCTTCAAAGGGCATTTAGCTCTTTTACCTGCCCAGACCCTACTCTAAAAATAAAACTCACCCAAAAAAACCTTAAGTAAGCCTAACACTAACCCCGACAATCCACTTACAGTTCTTGAAGTTCCGCTTGAAGGATCCATCCAGCCGGCAAGAAGTCTTCATCCGGGTAGCCTCTTCCATCTTCATCCAGCCGGCGAAGTCTTCATCCAGATGGCATCTTCTATCTTCATCCATCCTTAAGACATCTGGCGTGGAGCTCCTCTTCAATATGGTCGCCACCTTAAACTGGAACTTGAATGCAAGTGATGTCATCCAAAATGCCATCCCTTGCATTCCTATTGGCTGAAAGGTTCCAATCATCCAATTCAGCCAATAGGATTAGAGCTGCTAAAATCCTATTGGCTGTAACAATTATCCAATAGGATTTGAGCAGCTCTCATCCTATTGGCTGTTCCAATCAGCCAATAGGATTGAGCTCTCATCCTATTGGCTGATTGGAACAGCCAATAGGATGAGAACTGCTCAATTAATAGTTTAAAAATGGTTATTTTAATTCTACAGGTAAGTTTACATTTATTTTAAGTTAGGGATGTGGTAATTTTAATTTAAAGTTAGTGGCTTGTTAGGTTTAGGGGTTAATATCTTAATTTAGATTATGGCGATGTGGGGAGCTGGTGGTTTAGGGGTTATTAGGTTTAGTTAGTGGTAGTGATATGGGAGGCCAGAGGTTTAGGGGTTAATACATTTATTTAGTGGCGGTGGGGTCTGGGAGCGGCGAGATAGGGTTTAATACTTATATTTAGGTTGCGGCGGGGTCGGGGAGTGGCAGAATAGGGGTTAATAACATTATGTAGGTGGCGGCGATGTCTGGGCGGCAGATTAAGGGTGTTTAGACTCGGGGCTTATGTTAGGGTGTTAGGTGTAAACGTAACTGGTTTTCTGCCATAGAAATGAATGGAATATCCGGCAGCATCGAACATAAGCTTTTGCTGCTTTTAGACTCCCATTGATTCCTATGGCATCTGCGGCTTCCAGGGTGGCGGATTGAAAACCAGGTACACTGGGCCGGAATAGCCGCAAGCGTACCTGTTAACTATTTGATAACTTTTTTTAAACTGTCAAATAGTGCCAAATGTGTATTCGGAACATCTGTATTGACGTAAGCATCGATCTGTGTCGGATTGAGACCAGCGGATCGTATGTTACATCACAGATTTCAAATTTTGCCGGTCTGTAGGCTTTGATAACTAGGTCGGTTCAAACTTGCAAGAATTACGCTGCGGAATTCCAACGTATTTGCGGTTGACAGCTTGATAGATATCCCCCATAGTATTTGTGGCAGGATCATCATTTTCACCGCATTGATCCTGCCAAGAAATTACACATTTTTGTGTTTCCATTTGGATAATTCTGACTGAATAGTTTAGAGAAGTGTATTGTAATTGTGGGACATGATGAGTTATTATGAGAGATAAACACCCCTAGATATTTATAGGCCCTTACTTAATTTGAAAATTATATTTATCTTCTATATTCGTCTCTACCTTATGGGGGATATTAATCATTATAGTCTCTTTGTTTTGATTCATTTTATCATTCAAGTATGTGCTATAGTTATGTATTGCTGCCATAAGGGCTTTTAAGGCGTTCATCAGTGAAGTTAGTGTTAGCATAATGTCATCTGCATAAAGTGATAGTTTAAAGTTTACTTTTTTTTTTCTTTCAATGTACAATCTGTTTTTTTGTTTCACTGTCTGACTTGGATTTCAGTCTAAGGGGCCAATTTATAATCGGTCTGTTCGACATGGTCTGCTCAGTGGATCATGTCTAACAGACATCGCTGAATGCCGACAGCATACACTGTCGGCATTTAGCATTGCACAACCAGTTCTTGTGAACTGCTTGTGCAATGCCGTCCCATGAGGGACCAGAGGCGGCGTACCAGTTAAGGAGCAACGGTCTTAAGACCTGAAGGCTCGCGCGGAAACAGGGGCATCAGGGGCCATTCGGCCCTTGATAATTCGGCCCCTAAGTATATTTGGTGCAAGCTAGTTAATATTGCACCTCCTTAACAACTGTAAATTCATCTATGGATCCCCTAATGTATGCAATCAATCTAATACTGATTTTGCCTCTATAGGATTCTGTCCTCCCTCTTTTTGTTTCTTACATTCTTCATCAGATTTTTTCCCGGGTTTTAAAGATGTTGTTTTCTCCACTGTTTCTGAAATGTTGGGTTATGTCTCCTTCAAGTAAGCATAATAGGTCTAAGTCTGACAAAGTACTGTGGATTTATCTTCCCATTCTGGTTCACTAAAAACAAAATCAGCAAATAATCTCCTAAAGGATTCACTCTGAGTCCTCAGATTCGTCTTCTAAATGAGAATATTTCTCCAACATAGGTGTGTCCGGTCCACGGCGTCATCCTTACTTGTGGGATATTCTCTTCCCCAACAGGAAATGGCAAAGAGCCCAGCAAAGCTGGTCACATGATCCCTCCTAGGCTCCGCCTACCCCAGTCATTCTCTTTGCCGTTGCACAGGCAACATCTCCACGGAGATGGCTAAGAGTTTTTTGGTGTTTAAATGTAGTTTTTATTCTTCAATCAAGTGTTTGTTATTTTAAAATAGTGCTGGTATGTACTATTTACTCTGAAACAGAAAAGAGAAGAAGATTTCTGTTTGTAAGAGGAAGATGATTTTAGCAAACGTTACTAAAATCGATTGCTGTTTCCACACAGGACTGTTGAGATGAAGTAACTTCAGTTGGGGGAAGCAGTTGGCAGACTTTTCTGCCTGAGGTATGACTGGCCACATTTCTAACAAGACTTTGTAATGCTGGAAGGCTGTCATTTTCCCTATGGGGACCGGTAAGCCATTTTCTTAGATTAAGTAAAAGAATAAAGGGCTTTATAAGGGCTTAAAAAACTGGTAGACATTTTTCTGGGCTAAAACGATTACTTTGCTAAGCATATTTGGCAGATTATAACTCTTTATAGTTATTATAATCTTGGGGATTGTTGTTAAAAAACGGCAGGCACTGTATGGACACCTTTTTCAGATGGGGGCCTTCTCTAGTCATAGGCAGAGCCTCATTTTCGCGCCACTAATGCGCAGTTGTTTTTGGAAAGCAAGGCATGCAGATGCATGTGTGAGGAGCTAAGAACCACTGAAAAAGCTTATAGAAGGCGTCATTTGGTATCGTATTCCCCTCTGGGCTTGGTTGGGTCTCAGCAAAGCAGATACCTGGGACTGTATAGGGGTTAAATGTAAAAACGGCTCCGGTTCCGTTATTTTAAGGGTTAAAGCTTTCAAATTTGGTGTGCAATACTTTTAAGGCTTTAAGACACTGTGGTGAAATTTTGGTGAACTTTGAACAATTGCTTCATGCTTTTTCGCATATTCAGTAATAAGTGTGTTCTGTTTAAAATTTAAAGTGACAGTAACGGTTTTATTTTAAAACGTTTTTTGTGCTTTGTTGACAAGTTTAAGCCTGTTTAACATGTCTGAACCATCAGATAAGCGATGTTCTATATGTATGAAAGCCCCATTTAAATATATGTGATAATTGTGACATAGTGTCCAAACAAAGTAGGGACAATAATGCCACAGATAATAATAGTGCCCAAGATGATTCTTCAGATGAGGGGAGTAAGCATGGTACTGCATCATCCCCTTCTGTGTCTACACCAGTTTTGCCCACACAAGAGGCTCCTAGTACATCTAGTGCGCCAATACTTATTACCATGCAACAATTAACGGCTGTTATGGATAATTCTATTGCAAATATTTTATCTAAAATGCCTACTTATCAGAGAAAGCGCGATTGCTCTGTTTTAAACACTGAAGAGCAAGAGGACGCTGATGATAACGTTTCTGACATACCCTCACACCAATCTGAAGGGGCCAGGAGGGAGGTTTTGTCTGAGGGAGAAATTTCAGACTCAGGAAAAATTTCTCAACAAGCTGAACCTGATGTTGTAACATTTAAATTTAAATTAGAACATCTCCGCGCACTGCTTAAGGAGGTATTATCTACTCTGGATGATTGTGACAATTTGGTCATTCCAGAGAAATTATGTAAGATGGACAAGTTCCTAGAGGTTCCGGTGCCCCCCGATGTTTTTCCTATACCCAAGCGGGTGGCGGACATAGTAAATAAGGAATGGGAAAGGCCCGGCATACCTTTTGTTCCTCCCCCTATATTTAAGAAATTATTTCCTATAGTCGACCCCAGAAAGGACTTATGGCAGACAGTCCCCAAGGTCGAGGGGGCGGTCTCTACTCTAAACAAACGCACTACTATTCCCATAGAAGATAGTTGTGCTTTCAAAGATCCTATGGATAAAAAATTAGAGGGTTTGCTTAAAAAGATGTTTGTTCAGCAAGGTTACCTTCTACAACCATTTTCATGCATTGTTCCTGTCACTACGGCAGCGTGTTTCTGGTTCGAAGAACTAGAAAAGTCGCTCAATAAAGACTCTTCGTATGAGGAGGTTATGGACAGAGTTCAAGCACTTAAATTGGCTAACTCTTTTATTCTAGATGCCGCTTTGCAATTAGCTAGATTAGCGGCGAAAAATTCAGGGTTTGCTATCATGGCGAGCAGAGCGCTTTGGCTAAAGTCTTGGTCAGCGGATGTGTCTTCCAAGACAAAATTGCTTAACATCCCTTTCAAGGGCAAAACACTGTTTGGTCCTGATTTGAAAGAGATTATTTCAGACATCACCGGGGGAAAGGGCCACGCCCTTCCTCAGGATAGGTCTTTTAAGGCTAGAAATAAGCCTAATTTTCGTCCCTTTCGCAGAAACGGACCAGCCTCTACTTCTACATCCTCTAAGCAAGAGGGTAATACTTCTCAACCCAAACCAGCCTGGAGACCGATGCAAGGCTGGAACAAGGGTAAGCAGGCCAAGAAGCCTGCCACTGCTACCAAAACAGCATGAAGGGATGGCCCCCGATCCGGGACCGGATCTGGTGGGGGGCAGACTTTCTCTCTTTGCTCAGGCCTGGGCAAGAGATGTTCAGGATCCTTGGGCACTAGAAATAGTTTCTCAAGGTTATCTCCTGGAATTCAAGGAACTACCCCCAAGGGGAAGGTTCCACAGGTCTCAATTATCTTCAAACCAAATAAAAAGACAGGCATTCTTACATTGTGTAGAAGACCTGTTAAAGATGGGAGTAATTCATCCAGTTCCAATAGGAGAACAAGGGATGGGGTTTTACTCCAACCTGTTCATAGTTCCCAAAAAAGAGGGAACATTCAGACCAATTTTAGATCTCAAGATCCTAAACAAATTTCTCAGGGTTCCATCGTTCAAAATGGAAACCATTCGAACGATCCTTCCTACCATCCAGGAAGGTCAATTTATGACCACGGTGGACTTAAAGGATGCGTACCTACATATTCCTATCCACAAGGAACATCATCAGTTCCTAAGGTTCGCTTTTCTGGACAAGCATTACCAGTTTGTGGCACTTCCATTCGGATTAGCCACTGCTCCGAGAATTTTCACAAAGGTACTAGGGTCCCTTCTAGCGGTTCTAAGACCAAGGGGCATTGCAGTAGTACCGTACTTGGACGACATCCTGATTCAAGCGTCGTCTCTGTCAAAAGCAAAGGCTCATACGGACATCGTCCTAGCCTTTCTCAGATCTCACGGTTGGAAAGTGAACATAGAAAAAAGTTCTCTTTCCCCGTCAACAAGAGTTCCCTTCTTGGGAACAATAATAGACTCTTTAGAAATGAGGATTTTTCTGACAGAGGTCAGAAAATCAAAACTTCTAAGTTCTTGTCAAGTACTTCATTCTGTTCTTCGTCCTTCCATAGCGCAGTGCATGGAAGTAATAGGATTGATGGTTGCAGCAATGGACATAGTTCCTTTTGCACGAATTCATCTAAGACCATTACAACTGTGCATGCTCAGACAGTGGAATGGGGATTATACAGACTTGTCTCCGACGATTCAAGTAGATCAAAGGACCAGAGATTCACTCCGTTGGTGGCTGATCCTGGACAACCTGTCACAGGGAATGAGCTTCCGCAGACCAGAGTGGGTCATTGTCACGACCGACGCCAGTCTGGTGGGCTGGGGCGCGGTCTGGGAACCCCTGAAAGCTCAGGGTCTATGGTCTCGGGAAGAATCTCTTCTCCCGATAAACATTCTGGAACTGAGAGCGATATTCAATGCTCTCAAAGCTTGGCCTCATCTAGCAAAGGCCAAATTCATAAGGTTTCAATCAGACAACATGACGACAGTTGCATATATCAACCATCAGGGGGGAACAAGGAGTTCCCTGGCGATGGAGGAAGTGACCAAGATAATTCAATGGGCGGAGGATCACTCCTGCCACTTGTCTGCAATCCACATCCCAGGAGTGGAAAATTGGGAAGCGGATTTTCTGAGTCGTCAGACATTCCATCCGGGGGAGTGGGAACTCCATCCGGAAATCTTTGCCCAAATAACTCGATTATGGGGCATTCCAGACATGGATCTGATGGCCTCTCGTCAGAACTTCAAGGTTCCTTGTTACGGGTCCAGATCCAGGGATCCCAAGGCGACTCTAGTAGATGCACTAGTAGCACCTTGGGCCTTCAACCTAGCTTATGTATTCCCACCGTTTCCTCTCATTCCCAGGCTGGTAGCCAGGATCAATCAGGAGAGGGCTTCGGTGATCTTGATAGCTCCTGCGTGGCCACACAGGACTTGGTATGCAGACCTGGTGAATATGTCATCGGCTCCACCATGGAAGCTACCTTTGAGACAGGACCTTCTTGTTCAAGGTCCATTCGAACATCCAAATCTGGTTTCCCTCCAACTGACTGCTTGGAGATTGAACGCTTGATTTTATCAAAGCGTGGGTTTTCAGATTCTGTAATAGATACTCTGATTCAGGCTAGAAAGCCTGTAACTAGAAAAATTTACCATAAGATATGGAAAAAATATATCTGTTGGTGTGAATCTAAAGGATTCCCCTGGAACAAGATAAAAATTCCTAAGATTCTATCCTTTCTACAAGAAGGTTTGGAGAAAGGATTATCTGCAAGTTCTCTGAAGGGACAGATCTCTGCGTTATCTGTTTTACTTCACAAAAGGCTGGCAGCTGTGCCAGACGTTCAAGCGTTTGTTCAGGCTCTGGTTAGAATCAAGCCTGTTTACAGACCTTTGACTCCTCCCTGGAGTCTTAATCTAGTTCTTTCAGTTCTTCAAGGGGTTCCGTTTGAACCCTTACATTCCGTAGATATTAAGTTATTATCTTGGAAAGTTTTGTTTTTGGTTGCAATTTCTTCTGCTAGAAGAGTTTCTGAGTTATCTGCTCTGCAGTGTTCTCCGCCCTATCTGGTGTTCCATGCAGATAAGGTGGTTTTGCGTACTAAGCCTGGTTTTCTTCCGAAAGTTGTTTCCAACAAGAATATTAACCAGGAGATAGTTGTACCTTCTTTGTGTCCGAATCCAGTTTCAAAGAAGGAACGTTTGTTACACAATTTGGACGTAGTCCGTGCTCTAAACTTCTATTTAGAGGCCACTAAAGATTTCAGACAAACATCTTCTTTGTTTGTTGTTTATTCTGGTAAAAGGAGAGGTCAAAAGGCAACTTCTACCTCTCTTTCTTTTTGGCTTAAAAGCATTATCCGATTGGCTTATGAGACTGCCGGACGGCAGCCTCCTGAAAGAATCACAGCTCATTCCACTAGGGCTGTGGCTTCCACATGGGCCTTCAAGAACGAGGCTTCTGTTGACCAGATATGTAAGGCAGCGACTTGGTCTTCACTGCACACTTTTGCCAAATTTTACAAATTTGATACTTTTGCTTCTTCGGAGGCTATTTTTGGGAGAAAGGTTTTGCAAGCCGTGGTGCCTTCCATTTAGGTGACCTGATTTGCTCCCTCCCTTCATCCGTGTCCTAAAGCTTTGGTATTGGTTCCCACAAGTAAGGATGACGCCGTGGACCGGACACACCTATGTTGGAGAAAACAGAATTTATGCTTACCTGATAAATTACTTTCTCCAACGGTGTGTCCGGTCCACGGCCCGCCCTGGTTTTTTTAATCAGGTCTGATGAATTATTTTCTCTAACTACAGTCACCACGGTATCATATGGTTTCTCCTATGCATATTTCCTCCTGTACGTCGGTCGAATGACTGGGGTAGGCGGAGCCTAGGAGGGATCATGTGACCAGCTTTGCTGGGCTCTTTGCCATTTCCTGTTGGGGAAGAGAATATCCCACAAGTAAGGATGACGCCGTGGACCGGACACACCGTTGGAGAAAGTAATTTATCAGGTAAGCATAAATTCTGTTATTTCTGATAACCAAGAGTCTGTCACAGAGCAGGACTCATCTACATTTATGTTTAAATTAGAACACCTTTGTACATTACAAATATTATGTAGGTTAGGATCCTAAACTGCCTGAGGAAAAATCTGTTTAACAATTGGATCTTATTTTCAAGCCTGCTGCTAAGGCTTCTGGAGTTTTTCCTTTCTGGACAAGCATGGCTAGTTTGTAGCTTTACTATATGGTCTGGCTACGGCTCCCAGAATTTTCACAAAAGTTCTGGGAACCCTCTTGTTGTAATCAGAGCTCAGGGGTTTTCTGTAGCCCCTTACCTGGACGATATCTTGGTTCAAGCTCCATATTTACTTTTAGCAATTTCTCATACAAATAATCTTTTGTTGTTTCTTTAGCAACATGGATGGAGAATAAATATTCCAAAGAACTCTGTCTCCTCAGAACTGAGTGTCGTTCCTGGGAGTTGATATAGACTCAGTATCTATGAGACTGTCCTTATCAGATCAAAGGAAGCTAAATTTATAATCATGCTCAGCAGCAATATCTGTCTCATGACTGTGCATATATTACCTTGAAGCACAACGCTGTAGATTTTTACAGATATAATTGACTCACACTTACTATGCATATATTAAATGCTGCACGCTATGAGGGTAAGAAGGATGCATTGACTTTCATGCTTTTGGAAGGATGTGTGAAACTCCGGTGCACGTTACCGACAACTTACCTAGGTAGAATGAGTTTATAGGTCTTGAATAATAATATAACGTTTTACCGTAGGTTGGGAAAATTATTGTATTTCAAATTAAAATTATTAGAGAACGGAAAAAAATCAATAAAATAAGGTATTTAGAGAATTATTTAAAATGTTATATGGTAAACATTTACGAAGAATAATTTTTTGGGTTTTATGTCCCTTTAATATTGGGTGTTGTGGTAAACTCCTGTTCTGGGGCTAGATGAGACCCTGCATTTTATTTTTAAACAAAATCCCTTTTTCTTCTTAAATGGTAAGAGTCCACAGCTGCATTCATTACTTTTGGAAAATAAGAACCTGGCCGCTAGGAGTAGGCGGAGACAACCAAGCCAAAGGCTTAAATACTCCTCCCACTCCCCTCATCCCCCAGTCATTCTTTGCCTTTTGTCCCAGGAGGATGGCAGAGAAGTGTCAGAATTTTAAATTTTTGTTCTTGTCTATTATGGAGGGTAGTACTCTTCGGCATGGGACAGGAGTTTTAAGTAGTACTGTCAGTCTCTCAGTGAGGGCTTGGATGAAAGAGTCCGGAGATACAGGGAGTTTGTTTCTGCGAAACCATCCCGACTCATATTAACAGCTCCTCAAGCAATCAGCATTGTCCGACTTTACTCCGCTGCCTGCTTTTTCTCTCAAGTCCATGGCGGAGGCGATGCTACTATTCGTAACACTTGATGGGCCGTGTTCCATTTCCACAGTGTAGATTCCGGTAAGATCATTTAATTTTACTTTATTCGCAATGTACTGTAATGTGAATGTTTCCCGAGAGGCTACCACCTTGCGGGTCTAACTTATAACATAAGGGTCTCAGTGAGTCTCTTTTAGTATCTTGGAATCGAGGGTTAATATCTCCTGAGGGGGTTATTAAAATGGTTTTTTTTATAATCATGTTTGTTATGTGATTCAACCTGCTTATGTGCGATGTTTACTGGGCTCATGGTTGGAACATTGAGGCCTTTGGAAGTGACGCGGCCTTTTGGCTGGGCGCGCTTGTTTGGACTGTACGGTTTACCTGTGTTAGGGCGTGGCTACGTTCCATTGTTACATTTCCGCATTCCCGACCGCATGGCGAAAGAAATTTTCTAGTTCGCAGGGGTCTGGTCATAGGAGGTGGTGATTGCCCCAGCCATTGGGGGTGTCAAGTGCAGTTTTAGTTTTTCACTACTTTAGTCCATATTTAAATATAATCTATCCAGTTATGGAGGATTCTGATGCTGTGACTGTGTTAATTTCAGATTCAGTTACAGAGAATTCTGATACTGAGACTATTTTGATTTCAGATTCCGATTCTGTGTCCGGTGATGAATCCGGAGTGGCCTCGTTGACGCCTGTCAACCAGTTTTGTTCCGTATGCCATTTAAGAGCGCCTGGTTCCTCTGGCTCGGGGAATCCAGGGACTGCTGAGCCATCCGTCTCTGGGGGTCCTGTCCTCCGAGAGGCGAGTTCCCTACCAAATCATACTTCTGCACATGGGGGTATCATTGTTTTTCATGTTCAACTAAGCATTCGAGAGGACCTGTGAGGTGGGAAGGATTGTTTCAGTCATAAATGACCGGGCAGGGCAGTTTTTCCGCTGCGTCACTCTATCTGACATCTGATTTCATCAGATCTTAGCGTTTCCTCACCTTACCTCTATTGAGGGGTTTTTCATTCATTTTTTAGGCCTCTGAATGTGTCGTTTTGGGCTTGATCCAACAGCTTGTAAAGGATAGCTGTCTAGCATGTGGAAGGTTTGCAGTTTGAAACCTGTTGCAGCATAGCTGTTTCTAGTGTATCTAGATGCAGCTCTTACTCTTGACTGAGTTACAAAGAGACCTTTGGGTCTCCTTCCATCGGCTCCGGGTGAGTGGATCTCCTTTTAGGGATTTGTGTTTCCGGGTGATGGTTGTTCTCTGCGGGGACTTTTGTTTACTCAGGGTTTTCCAGAGCTGGGTAGGCTTAGTGCCTTCTCTTCCTTGTGTCCTCTGCTTGTGCGGAGTTGTTAGGGAAACTAGTCCTGCTAGTAGGATTTTGTTGGACCTCAAGGTATCCCTTGGTTATTCTGAGGCTCTGAGAAGTATCTTACGACTTCTAGCCTTGCTTCTTGGAGCCCTGGACTTTAGCTAGGGGTGGTTCCTTCCTTAGGTA
Organism: Bombina bombina; assembly: GCF_027579735.1. Taxonomy (NCBI): domain Eukaryota; kingdom Metazoa; phylum Chordata; class Amphibia; order Anura; family Bombinatoridae; genus Bombina; species Bombina bombina. The sequence continues at coordinate 447,164,478 of NC_069504.1, read as the reverse complement.
GGAGCTTTCGAGTTCTTCTTGCTATCCGTATTCTCTGAATATGCATCCATACCCTTGTGCCTGGCTTTTTGGCCGGTTGGAGTGTTTAGTTCTAGGGTAAGGCCTGAACTATTAGGATGCCCGGGCCTATTTTTCTCCCTGAGACTTCCGGTTACTGATGCTTTGCTTGGCCTTTTTACTGATCAAGTCTTGGGATCTTAGATCTCAGGGCTGATCGGGGTGTTTCACAGTACTAAGACCTTGGGCTATGTCCTTGCTCCATCTACCTCACCTGGTCATGGTTGGCCAGGTTTTCTGAGTATTTTTTACTCTTTGCCACAGAGTGGCCCATGTAATCTGATGGTTAGCCGTGTGGCTTGAGCCTCAAGGGTGGTTGGTTCATACCCAGCTGTTGATGCTGGATGTACAATTTCTGGTGTGCCTTAGGGTTGCATTCCCCTGGTCAGCTTGCCAGTGTTCCCGTGGATTCCCTACTCTGTAGGCGAATGGGTTGGTTGTGCTTCTGCTTGGCAAGCTACTTGTAGGGGGGTATTTTTCTAGGACATCTGTGTTTAGAATTTCACTTCCCATTAGCCTTCGGGCTTTGAGGAAAGTTGTTGCCCTTCCGGCATCATCCCTTTTCTTTAGGGGATATTCTCCTCCCTACGGAGATAGAGTCCTTGCTTGGGGCTTCTCCTGGATGGGAGGTGGAAAGGTGGGATTGGTTCCCCCTGGGGTCTTGCTAGCTCCAAGAAGACTTGTTGGGCCTTATTTTGATAGATCCTTAGGACTATGGCCTTGTTGTCTGTTTCAGAGTCGGGTTGTGCTCTGTGGGGAGGGCTGTGCTATCCTTACACTCGTTCCTGTACCTGTTTTGGGATTCTTTCATTTCCCTGTCTTGGATTCCAAAAGCTGATTTGGTACAGCTGAGTGTGGGTTTGCAGGTCAGGATGGCCGAGAGGTCTAAGGAACTGCGTTTGCACAGTCTTCTCTGGATGTGTGAGCTTGTTGAGTCTATCCTGTTAGCTTAGTCTGCTAGGGTATAGATTTTCCTTTCAACTTGCTCCATTGATTAGAAGAGGGTTTACTCTTCCTTTGGGTTCTGAGAGTATACTCGCCTTCTCGGGGGACCTTGATTGAGGTTTTTGTGTTCCCTTTTTCAGGGACCTGTGTGTCGGTCCAGTGACTTAGGTTGCCTGGAATTTGCCCTCTGTATGGGGGTTGCTTTTGCCTTGACTGCTTCTTCTTCCTCGCAAGTACCCTCTGTGTCGTCCTGTTGTGGACTCTGTTCTCAAACTTGGGGTTTTTCACCTGGGTGTATTACACACTTTTTCATAGTCGAATACCTTGGTATTATATGGCCAGACACCTGGAGGACTTTGCCTCTTCCGTTGCATTCCGTGCTTACAGGAAATTGGGGAGACGTCTGTTCTGTCTCTGTGCCTGGTCTTATCCCGGGTTTTGCTTGGTATAGGCGTGGCCTCCTTTCCCTATTTGGGCCCCTTTGGGTCTCTGTAAGCTGGGCTCACTCGTGGAGGTGTTCCTTTTTGTATTAGGGGACCTTTCAGGTTTCCTTGGTTCTCCTTTGCCTCGTCCCCTTCAGGGTTTCGGCTAGTGTCTTCTTCATTTGTGGAGATGAGCGGTGGGTGACTGTTTGTTGGGCGACGGTGTCAACTGGAGGACTGTTGGCTCAGTTGAGTCCGTTTTTGCGGTCTCTAGTTTGGCTTCTAGACTAACTGCGAGCCAGTGTCACTGGGGCTTTTCCTCTTAAAATTTTCTCAGCTTCGGATGAAGCGGGTTTTTTTTTATTGGATAGAGGTTCAGGCCTGGTGCCCTCAGTATGGGCCGCCTATTGTACCCTCCCGTCTTGGCATTCAGTGTCCTCTATAGTTTTGGTATTGTTTTCCCAAAAGTAATGAATGCAGCTGTGAACTCTTTCCATTTAAGAAAAAAACATAAATTATGCTTACCTGATAATTTCCTTTTATTCTGATGGGAAGAGTCCACAGCTCCCCACCCGTAACTTTATGTGGGGCGTCCTTATATCTTCTGGCACCTTTCACCCTGATATTTCTTCTACTGTTCCTTGTTCCTCAGCAGAATGATTGGGGGATGAGGGGAGTGGGAGGAGTATGTAAGCCTTTGGCTGGGATGTCTTTGCCTCCTCCTGGTGGCCAGGTTCTTATTTCCCTAAAGTAATGAATGCAGCTGTGGACTCTTTCCATCAGAAGAAAAGTAAATTATCAGGTAAGCATAATTTATGTTTTTACCATTAGGCATGTTCCATTACATGGGAAGTAGCTGTATATAAAGCTTTTGTTTCCAATCTATTACAAAGTATTTTTTTTTAGTATAGCTTTTGTAAACTCCATCAGTACTTTTCATGGAAAGAATACAACCGTGGTTTTCAGATCCATCAGACAACACTTTTTTTAAGATGCTTTTGCATGGTTTTTGTATTTTTAAACTCAACAGCCTTGACCTTTTGGAAACTCATTTTGGCCTGTTTCCCACTGTGTATCTTGGAGGTTTGTAAAGCCTTTTTGTTTTTTCAATGTTAATGTTTTTGTGCATGAATGGTTTACATTTATAAATACAATCCTTTCCCTGTTTCAGAAAAATATTACAATAAATTAAATTACACAATTAAACTATGAAACATATACAATACATTCATCCGAATACAGAATTGAAGTGAAGTTTGTGGACATTTTTTTAAAACTATTAATGATAAAATTATGCAAAACTATGTACAATCAATATTTGTGCACAATATTGATATTAGCCCGACTCTTTAATGTGTTAGAGCATTTTATTATTGCACTCTTGCTTGCATATAAAATATTGTTTTTAACCCCTGAAAAACGTCAATGCTCTACTGGAACTTAGTTGAACACATCTGGTGAGTCAATGACAAGAGATATATGAATGTAATGACCAATCACCGGCATAGTAGGGCATTACTGCTCCTGAGCCTACCTAAGCATGCTATTCAACAGAGAATACAAGAGAACAAAGTAAATTTGATTATAGAAATAAACTGCAAAGTTTATTGACATTGCATTCTCTTTCTGAACCATGAAAGTTTAATTTTAACTTTCATGTGCCTTTATCTGAATCAAAAAGGGGAAGAGGAACCTTGAATAGATCTAAATGCCATAGAAAATCAAGCTGGTTAAAGTGATGGTAAACAAACTGCACATTGAAGTTAATATAAGAGTTGAAAACAAAGTATATTAGCGCCCTTACTTTACTGCAAGGTGCTTTATGGCTAGCACAAACATAGCATAAGAGATGAATACATTACCACTTCTAAGTGGACGGTAGTGGTGGGGGTGAGTCTAAGAAACTACAGAGCATGTTTAACCCTTTCATCCATGATCTTGCATTAAAGTAAAGGTGCTGTCAACTCTAATAAATCAGTATGGAGGTCATAGTAGCAAGAGTTTGTATTTACAAAAATAAAATATGGTAACAAAATAGAGAATTGTATTTTTACAATGGAATGTTCATTTAGCATCTTGTTTTGAGTTAAAACTCGCCATTAAAGTCATTTAGCAAGTAGTAGGTAGATAGTATTTAAAAATTAATATTAAATACAGGTCTGACGCTTGCCTTTGAGTATATGCAGGCATGTCCTGCATAGTCTTCTGTAACTCAACAGATATCTGTACTTGCCAAGCACTAGATTTATTTGCTGTGTATCGTTGCAGTGTACACTGTCAGCAAATGCCTTTTCTACTTGTCTTTTTTATTATTATTTTTAAGTATTTTGGCAGATATCTGTAAATGACAGCGTATCTGATTCCATCATTTTTAAGGTCTCTACAAACATTATATGACAAGATAATTAATTCCATATGCCTCTGTGTTTGTCTCTTGGCATGGACAGAAGTCATATTATTTTGCTTTTTCAGTCTCAAAGAGCAAAGCATACGTTAGAACATCTTTGCTTTTCTTAATAGCAATAACAAAATGGAAATTGATTCATCTAAATGCAGTGGAATCAGAATAGCACAATTAGTGAACTTACGTGATCTGAAATTGGTAGTTCATATTCAGGTTAAAATTTTCATTACTACTTTTATGCTGAATACATATGTGCTTATTATAAGTGTGAGTTTAAAAGCTATTTTCAGTCAGGCACTTTGCAATTATATGATGTTCAGATCTATTTAAAATGCTGTTTTCCTTTCTACTGTTGGGAAATACAACACCTGGCCACCAGGAGGAGGCAAAGATACCCCAGCCAAAGGCTTACATATCCCTCCCACTTCCTCATTACCCCAGTCATTCTTTGCCTTTCATCACGTTAGGATGTGGCAGAGAAGTGTCAGAAGATTCAGGGTCCTGAAAAAGGGTACCTGCCCTTCGAGATAGGACTGTTGTTTTAAGTAGTCATGTCAACCTCTCAGTGAGAGTATTGATGAAAGTTAGAGCCTGGAGATGCAGGGAACGTTTTTCTGATAAACCATCCAGACTACTGCTAACAGCTCCTAAGCAATCAGTGTTGACGATTTTCACTGCCTGCTTTCTCTCACTCAAGTCCATGTCCGGAGCACTGCTATATGTCTGTCACACTTGAGATGCTGTGTTCTGTTCCACAACATAGATCCTGGAGGTTAGATTGTTTCAATTTTTACACATAAAATGCTATAACAGGGTCACAGTGTGGCTCCTTTATACATTGATAGGATCCAGGGTTAATATACTCTGAAGGGGGTTTATTGAACAGTTGGGGTTAATTAATCAGTGTATAAATTATGTACATGCGGCTTTGTGTGATTTTTCCCTGGGCTGATAGACTGTGTGTTTTTGGCTGGAACAAACAGGTTTCACTTTTATGTTTTACTTTTGTTTTTGAAAGTGTTGCACAGCTCCTATTATTTGCTGTACTTGTAATAACAGGTCTATATTAATTTCCTCTATTCTGGCTGAGACTTGAAACTGAGGAGAGCGTTTACTCTGTTAATTGTCTAGGTCTAGGAGGTGGTGAGTGCCATAGCCATTGGGAGTATAAATATGCAGTTTCTTTCATGTAATTGGCAAGAGTCCATGAGCTAGTGACATATGGGATATACAATCCTACCAGGAGGGGCAAAGTTTCCCAAACCTCAAAATGCCTATTAATACACCCCTCACCACACCCACAATTCAGTTTTACAAACTTTGCCTCCTATGGAGGTGGTGAAGTAAGTTTGTGCTAAGATTTCTACGTTGATATGCGCTTCTCAGCATTGTTGAAGCCCGATTCCTCTCAGAGTACAGCGAATGTCAGAGGGACGTGTAGGGAGTATCACCTATTGAATACGATGATTTCTCTAACGGGGGTCTTTTTCATGGGTTCTCTGTTATCGGTCGTAGAGATTCATCTCCTACCTCCCTTTTCAGATCGACGATATACTCTCAAATTTACCATTACCTCTACTAGAGAACTGTTTTAGTACTGGTTTGGCTATCTGCTATATGTGGATGGGTGTCTTTTGGTAAGTATGTTTTCATTTACTTAAGACACTCTCAGCTATGGTTTGGCACTTTATGCAAATTATTTAAAGTTCTAAATATATGTATTGTACTTATATTTGCCATGAGTCAGGTTCATGGATTTCCTTCTGCATACTGTCAGTTTCATATTTGGGAATATAAACACTTTAAGAAATTTGTTTCTTACCTGGGGTTTAGTCTTTTTTCAATTTCATTACTTTTGCATTTGCAGGTATTTGGCCCGCGGGTGCGTCAAATGTTAGACTTTATTGCGTCATTTTTGGCGCAAACTTTTTGGTGCGGGAAATTATGTTTTTGACGTCATACGTGACGTCGAGACCTTTCACACGGCGGCGTCATTAGTGACGCAAGTGTGTCATTTCCGGTCATTTTTGGCGCCAAAAAAGTTTACGTTACGTTGTGCGTCATACTTGGCGCCAATTTTTCTTCATTATTTCAATACCCCATTGTTGTTTGCCTCCTGCTTTCTTTTCTATCAAGAGGCCTATGCTTTTGCATTTTTTCCCATTCGTGAAACTGTCATTTAAGGAAATAGATAATTTTGCTTTATATGTTGTTTTTTCTTTTACATTGAGCAAGATGTCCCAATCCGATCCTGTCTCTGAAGTTTCTGCTGGAACATTGCTGCCTGACATGGGTTCTACAAAAGCTAAGTGCATTTGTTGTAAAATTGTAGAAATTATTCCACCGAATGTCATTTGTAATAGTTGTCATGATAAACTTTTACATGCAGATAGTGTTTCTATCAGTAATAGTACATTGCCAGTTGCAGTTCCTTCAACTTCTAATGTGCATGATATACCTGTAAATTTTAAAGATTTTGTTTCTGAATCTATTATGAAGGCTTTGTCTGCATTTCCACCTTCTAATAAACGTAAAAGGTCTTTTAAATCTTCTCATTTAGCTGATGAAATTTCAAATGACCATCAACATAATAATTCATCCTCTTCTGATGAGGATCTATCTGAAACAGAAGATCCTTCCTCAGATATTGACACTGACAAATCTATTTATTTATTTAAAATAGAGTATATGCGTTCTTTATTAAAAGAAGTGTTAATTACTTTGGATATTGAGGTAACCAGTCCTATTGACGTTCAGTCTAATAAACATTTAAATGCTGTTTTTAAACCTCCTGTGGTTTCTCCAGGTGTTTTTCCTATTCCTGAGGCTATTTCTGATATGATTTCTAGGGAATGGAATAAGCCAGGTACTTCCTTTATTCCTTCTTTAAGGTTTAAGAGATTGTATCCTTTACCAGCAAAATCTATAGAGTTTTGGGAAAAAATCCCCAAAGTTGATGGGGCTATTTCTACTGTTGCTAAACGTACTACTATTCCTATGGAAGATAGCACTTCCTTTAAGGATCCTTTAGATAGGAAGCTTGAATCTTATCTAAGGAAGGCCTATTTATATTCAGGTCATCTTCTCAGACCTGCTATTTCTTTGGGTGATGTTGCAGCTGCATCAACTTTCTGGTTGGAAAATTTAGCGCAACATGAATTGGATTCTGACATATCTAGCATTGTTCGCCTACTACAAAATGCTAATCATTTTATTTGTGATGCCATTTTTGATATTATCAAAATTGATGTTAGATCCATGTCTTTAGCTGTATTAGCTAGAAGAGCTTTGTGGCTTAAATCTTGGAATGCTGATATGACATCTAAATCTAGATTTCTATCTCTTTCTTTCCAAGGTAATAATTTATTTGGTTCTCAGTTGGATTCTATTATTTCAACTATCACTGGAGGAAAAGGAGTTTTTTTGCCTCAGGATAAAATACCTAAGGGTAAATCTAATGCTTCTAACCGTTTTCGTTCCTTTCGTCAGAATAAGGAACAAAAACTCAATCCTCCTCCCAAGGAATCTGCTTCAATTTGGAAGCCTTCCTCAAATTGGAATAAATCCAAGCCATTTAGGAAATCAAAGTCCGCTCCTAAGTCTGCATGAAGGTGCGGCCCTCAGTCCAGCTCAGCTGGTAGGGGGCAGATTAAGTTTTTTCAAGGATTTTTGGATAAAATCTGTCCAAAATCATTGGATTCAGAGCATTGTCTCTCAAGGGTATCGAATAGGATTCAAAGTAAGACCTCCTGTGAGAAGATTTTTTCTCTCACACATTCCTATAAATCCAGTAAAAGCTCAGGCTTTTCTGAAGTGTGTTTCAGACCTGGAGTCTTCAGGGGTGATCATGCCAGTTCCTCCTCAGGAACAAGGTTTGGGGTTTTATTCGAACCTATTCATTGTACCAAAGAAAGAAAATTTGTTCAGACCAGTTCTGGATCTGAAAATGTTGAATCGTTATGTAAGAGTACCAACTTTCAAGATGGTGACTATAAGGACTATTCTGCCTTTTGTTCAGCAAGGACATTATATGTCCACAATAGACTTGCAGGATGCATACCTTCATATTCCGATTCATCCAGATCACTTTCAGTTTCTGAGATTCTCTTTTCTAGACAAGCATTACCAATTTGTTTCTCTTCCATTTGGCCTAGCAACAGCTCCAAGAATCTTTTCAAAGGTTCTGGGTGCCCTATTATCTGTAATCAGAGAACAGGGTTTTGCGGTGTTTCCTTATTTGGACGATATCTTGGTACTAGCTCAGTCTTTGCATACTGCAGAATCTCACACAAATCAACTAGTGTTGTTTCTTCGGAAACATGGTTGGAGGATCAATTTACCAAAAAGTTTCTTGATTCCTCAGACAAGGGTCACCATTTTAGGCTTCCAGATAGATTCAGTGTCCATGACTCTGTCTCTAACAGACAAGAGACGTTTATGATTGGTCGCAGCATGTTGGCTCCTTCAGTCTCCTTCAGTCTCAGTCATTCCCTTCAGTGGCTATGTGCATGGAAGTTTTAGGTCTCATGACTGCAGCATTGGACGCAATCCCCTTTGCTCGTTTTCACATGAGACCTCTACAGCTTTGTATGCTGAATCAATGGTGCAGGGATTATACAAATATATCACAATTAATATCCTTGAATCCCAATGTACGACACCCTCTGACATGGTGGATAGATCACCATCGTTTGGTTCAAGGGGCTTTGTTCGCCCAACCTGGACTGTGATTACAACAGATGCGAGTCTTTCAGGTTGGGGAGCTGTTTGGGGGTCTCTGACAGCACAAGGGGTTTGGAAATCTCAAGAGGCGAGATTACCAATACATATTTTAGAACTCTGTGCAATTCTCAGGGCTCTTCAGTTCTGGCCTCTACTAAAGAGAGAACCGTTCGTTTGTTTTCAGACAGACAATATCACAACTGTGGCTTATGTCAATCATCAGGGTGGGATTCACAGTCCCCAAGCTATGAAAGAAGTATCTCGGATACTTGCTTGGGCGGAATCCAGCTCCTGTCTAATCTCTGCAGTGCATATCCCAGGTGTAGACAATAGGGAGGCGGATTATCTCAGCCGCCAGACTTTACATCCAGGGGAGTGGTCTCTCCATCCAGATGTGTTTTCTCAGATTGTTCAGATGAGGGGTCTTCCAGAGATAGATCTCATGGCCTCTCATCTAAACAAGAAACTTCCCAGATACCTGTCCAGGTCCAGGGATGTTCAGGCGGAAGCAGTGGATGCGCTGACATTTCCTTGGTGTTATCAACCTGCTTACATCTTCCCGCCTCTAGTTCTCCTTCCAAGAGTGATCTCCAAAATCATCATGGAACAGTCTTTTGTGTTGCTGGTGGCTCCAGCATGGCCACACAGGTTTTGGTATGCGGATCTGGTTTGGATGTCCAGTTGCCCGCCTTGGCCACTTCCGTTACGGCCAGACCTACTATCTCAAGGTCCGTTTTTCCATCAGGATCTCAAATCATTAAATTTTTAAGGTATGGAAATTGAACGCTTAGTTCTAAGTCATAGAGGTTTCTCTGATTCAGTGATTAATCCTATGTTACAAGCTCGTAAATCTGTCTCTAGAAAGATTTATTATAGAGTTTGGAAGACTTACATTTCATGGTGTTCTTCTCATAATTTCTCCTGGCATTCTTTTAGAATTCCTAGAATTTTGCAGTTTCTTCAGGATGGTTTGGATAAGGGTTTGTCTGCAAGTTCCTTGAAAGGACAAATCTCCGCTCTTTCTGTTTTATTTCACAGAAAAATTGCTATACTTCCTGATATACACTGTTTTGTACAGGCTTTAGTTCGTATTAAGCCTGTCATTAAATCAATTTCTCCTCCTTGGAGTCTTAATTTGGTTCTGAGGGCTTTACAGGCTCCTCCATTTGAACCTATGCATTCTTTGGACATTAAACTACTTTCTTGGAAAGTGTTGTTCCTTTTGGCTATCTCTTCTGCTAGAAGAGTTTCTGAGCTATCTGCCCTTTCTTGTGAGTCTCCTTTTCTGATTTTTCATCAGGATAAGGCAGTTTTGCGGACTTCTTTTCAATTTTTACCTAAGGTTGTGAATTCAAACAATATTAGTAGAGAAATTGTTGTCCCTCCCTTCTTTATGTCCCAATCCTAAGAATTCTTTGGAGAAATCCTTACATTCTTTGGATGTGGTAAGAGCTTTGAAATATTATGTGGAAGCTACTAAAAATTTCAGGAAGACTTCTAGTCTATTTGTTTTATTTTCTGGTCCTAGGAAAGGTCAGAAAGCTTCTGCTATTTCCTTGGCTTCTTGGTTGAAACTTTTGATTCATCAAGCTTATTTGTAGTAGGGTCAAACCCCGCCTCAGAGAATTATAGCTCATTCTACTAGATCAGTCTCTACTTCATGGGCTTTTAAGAATGAAGCTTCAGTTGATCAGATTTGCAAAGCAGCCACCTAGTCCTCTTTGCATACATTTACTAAATTCTACCATTTTGATGTATTTGCTTCTTCGGAAGCAGTTTTTGGTAGAAAAGTTCTTCAGGCAGCTGTTTCAGTTTGATTCTTCTGCTTTTTAATTTAAGTTTTTTTTTTTCTTTCAAAAGTGAAAATAACTTATTTTTGGGTTGTGGATTATTTTCTCAGCGGAATATGGCTGTTTTTTGTTTTATTCCCTCCCTCTCTAGTGACTCTTGAGTGGAAGACTCCCCATCTTGGGTATTGATATCCCATATGTCACTAGCTCATGGACTCTCTCCAATTACATGAAAGAAAACATAATTTATGTAAGAACTTACCTGATAAATTAATTTCTTTCATATTGGCAAGAGTCCATGAGGCCCACCCTTTTTATGGTGGTTATGATTTTTTTGTATAAAGCACAATTATTTCCAAATTTCCTTTGTTGATGCTTTCTACTCCTTTCTTTATCACCCGACTGCTTGGCTATTCGTTAAACTGAATTGTGGGTGTGGTGAGGGGTGTATTTATAGGCATTTTGAGGTTTGGGAAACTTTGCCCCTCCTGGTAGGATTGTATATCCCATATGTCACTAGCTCATGGACTCTTGCCAATATGAAAGAAATTAATTTATCAGGTAAGTTCTTACATAAATTATGTTTTTTATTTGTGTCCTTCTCTGGGTATAACCTGAGCTATGGAGGACTCTGACATGTTAGAAGGTATTCCTTCTGTACTAAATCATACCTGTTTATATTATGAGGAGACCGTGGTTTTCCCGCCTACTCAATTATGTTCCACATGCCTTGACATCTTTATAAAGTCTAAGAATGGAGGCAAGCCTGCTAAGGCTCTTAGTTCCTCTGATCCGTCTACCTCTCAGGACTTTGTGTCCTGTGAGATTACTACCCTTGCTACATTATCCACTCCACATGCAGTTCCCTGTAGCACATCTAATCCTCCATCCGGAGGGGGCCATCTTCCTGCGGACTTTGCCACGCAGTTACAAATGGAGGTGTCTGCGGCCCTCAGTGCATTACCTCGCTCTAACAAACGCAAGAGGAAGGTTAAACATAGCTCTCCTGACCCGGAGTCATCAAAATATTTATCAGATTTAACTATTATGTCCCAGTTATCCAATGATGAGTTAACCTCTGTAAATTCAGAGGGTGAACTTTCTGGGTCGGATTACTTAGTGTCTAAGCCTCCTGCTGTGGAAGGAACCGTCCTTTAGATTTAAAATTGAGCACTTGCGTTTTTTATTAAAGGATGTTCTGTCTACATTAGAGGTTGCAGAGGCCGCGCTGCCTGAATAACCTATGGTATCTAAATTAGACAGAGTTTACGAAGACAGGAAAGTTCCTTTGACTTTTCCTGTGCCGGTTAAGATGGCGAACATTGTTAAGAACAAATGGGAAAGAATTGGTTCTTCCTTTTCCCCCTCGTCTACTTTTAAAAAGTGGTTCCCGGTCCAAGACTTTTCACTTTGTGGGGCTCCATTCTTAAGGTGGATGGTGCTATCTCTCTTAAGGATAATTCTTCGTTCAGAGATCCAATGGATAAGAAAAAGGAAACCTTTCTTAAAGAAAGATGTTTCAACATACAGGATTTTTGTTTCAACTGGCGGCTACAAATCGTCATGAAGGGTTGGCCCCCGATCCAGGATTGTATCCTGTAAGGGGCAAACTGTATCTTTTTTCAGACGCCTGGTTCAAGGACGTACAGGATCCGTGGGTCCTGGAGGTGTTATCTCAGGGATACAAGATAGGCTTCAAATCTCATCTGCCAAAGGGGCAGATTCCTTGTCTTGAATCTGTCTACTAGACCAGAAAAGAGGGATGCCTTTCTAGTTTGCATTGGGGATCTATTGTTAAATATAACCCAGGCTACAATATTAATTATCCTCTATTTCAGTGGTAACCTCTAACATATTATATATTTGCGTAACTATATTTTTATTAAAAATGTATATTTATTCCTTAGTTCTGATAAGTTAAGCTTTATATACACACTGAAAATATGTATGTAGAAAATAGATTATGAATCAATTATAGCTGAAGATGATCCCTGTCAAGAAACAAGAAAAACAGGAGCGCAAGTCCGTGCACCAAACAGTACACAGACAATATCAAATATCCTCAAACATATGAGGTATGTGTGCGCATCTGTGATAATTACAAGTAAGAGTCCCCACACCAGTCTCCTCTCCTCACTCTCCTGTGATATCCGGTAACCAGCGGGTAAGTGCTCTTCTTAGTGTCAGGACCCTCTCTCGATCCAATCAGGCAAGCGGTGCACTGTTTCAAGCCGGCTCCCGTGCAAACGCTACCTTGTTGACGGAGTACGTCCTGCGTGTCGTCAAAGTGGGCGTGGCCTAACACGTTTCGCGAGGCTCTTTCTCGCTTCGTCAGAGGCAATGCCCACATTGCTTGATCTCTGCCCTTTTGTATTCTCCACACCACTCACTCTTTTGTGATATGTGCGAATCTGTGAGTCCATCTTTGTATTCTCTATCCTGTTATATGTTAGTTCTTTAAAGTCTTTGATCCGCTGTTGCAAATGTTCAATATTTATGCATATAAATGCTTATTTCACAACTCGTTATAAATAGATAGTGCATACATAAATCCATCTTAAACCACATATGTATACACAATATTGCTTGCTATTCATGTACATATAAGCACCTTTAAAAAATCAGAATTCATTTAAAATACATTAATAAAATACATTAATAAAATCATAAATCCATTTAAAACTTGTTTCCAGTTCATCAAACATGTACAATTCATAAAAATTTACTAAAAGCTAGTACAAATCAAATGAATGCAACTAATCTGTAATAGTGGGGATTCCAATGGGGGCAATTAGTTAGGATTGGGTTTTGCATTTTCTTTATACTATAATGTTAGCCATATACCATAACACTATATGCCTGGCATTCTAATAATGCTTAATATTTTTATCTTAAACTTTTATGGGGGTACAGTAAGCTCTCTTTATGCATCTAGAAAAGCTGCTAGATCTATGTCGCGATTCATACCCCCTGGACCCACAGCCTCCAGCTTGTGGATCCAGTAGGTCTCGCGTTGTCTTAAAAGAAGGAGCCTGTCCCCACCCCTGATAGGGTTTTTAACATGCTCTATTGGTAAAATACTCAAACCTGTATTGTCACTATTGTGTGCTTCTAGGAAGTGTGCGGGAACACCGTGGTTATCCAAGCCATTGTCTATGTTTCTTAGGTGTTCGTTGAATCTTGTCTTCACGGGACGTTTCGTGCGACCTACATATATTTTATCACACTAACACCTTAAAAGATAGACAACATAGCACGTTTTACAATTCATTAGGCCTTTAACTCTAAATGTACTTTCACCTTTTTTCCTCCCAAAGGTACAGTTATTCTTTTCCATATGTGTACAACAATTGCAATTTTTTCTACCACATTTGAAAAAACCCTCTGTATTTTTCCTTAACCAGTTCGTGGGTTTCACAGATTTCACCATGCTAGGGCTAATCCTATTTTTAATGTTCGAGTTTTTCTTAAAAATAACCTGTCCCCTATCACTCAGCACATCTTTTAAAATTGGATCCTGCATTATGATTGGCCAGTGTTTCTTCATGGCCTTTTCAATCTCTCTTGAGGCCCTATTAAATTTTGTCACAAGTTGTATCTTTCTTTTGCTGGTGCCACCTCTATTGATATTCCTTTGTTTGGTACCTCCAATGAGTTCATCCCTGTCCATCTTACCTACAGTTTCCTGAATCTCTATTAAATGATTCTCTTCATAACCCTTCGCTAAGAATCTATTTGTAATTACTTCTGCAGCTGCCTCGTAATCACTGTCTTTAGTACAATTTCGTCTCGCTCTCTGAAATTGACCTAGAGGGATATTTTTTATCCACTTATCGTGATGGCCGCTATTGACATGGAGATACCCGTTTGTGTCGGTGGGTTTCCTATATAGGTTCGTGTAAACCCTACCTTGTTCCTGTATAATTTCAAGGTCCAAGAAATTAACCTTATCTCTACTGCATTCCATAGTAAATTTTAAATTGAAGAGATTTTTATTGATATTCCTTTGTTTGGTACCTCCAATGAGTTCATCCCTGTCCATCTTACCTACAGTTTCCTGAATCTCTATTAAATGATTCTCTTCATAACCCTTCGCTAAGAATCTATTTGTAATTACTTCTGCAGCTGCCTCGTAATCACTGTCTTTAGTACAATTTCGTCTCGCTCTCTGAAATTGACCTAGAGGGATATTTTTTATCCACTTATCGTGATGGCCGCTATTGACATGGAGATACCCGTTTGTGTCGGTGGGTTTCCTATATAGGTTCGTGTAAACCCTACCTTGTTCCTGTATAATTTCAAGGTCCAAGAAATTAACCTTATCTCTACTGCATTCCATAGTAAATTTTAAATTGAAGAGATTTTTATTTGTATATTCCACGAACTGGTTTAGTTCTTCAAAAGAGCCCTGCCATATCATGAGAACGTCATCTATGTAACGATACCATTGTATTATGTTACACTTAAATGGATTATCTTTGCTGAAAACAAATAGATCCTCCCACCACCCCATATAAAGATTCGCAAAGGTGGGAGCAAATTTTGAACCCATTGCGGTACCTCTTATTTGGAGGTAATATTTGTTCTCAAATGCAAAGTAGTTTTTAGTCAGGATGAACTCCATTGCTTTCTCCAAAAAACTCATTTGTGTCACATTGATGTAGCCGCTTTTTTCAGCAAAATACTTTACACCCGCAATTCCCAATAAATGGGGAATTGAGGTGTACAGGGCACAAACATCCATTGTGACCCAAATGAAGTCTTGCTGCCATTCAATCTCTTTTGTGAGTTCTAAAATGTGTATCGTGTCCCTCACATATGATCGCAAACAAGGCACCATAGGTTTCAAAACCTGGTCGACATATTCAGACAATTTGGTGATGAGGCCCCCGATCCCCGACACTATCGGTCTCCCCGGAGGGTTTACCAAACCCTTATGAATTTTGGGGAGATGATAGAATATCGGTAGGACCGGATCCCCCACCACCAAATATTGGAACTCAGCATTGTTTAAAACTAAATCCCTTTTCCCAGTTCTAATAAGTTCTTCATACTCAGATAGAAAACATTGCGTTGGGTTTCTCTCTAGGGCTTTATAAGTTTCTGAATCACCTAATAGGCGTAGCGCTTCCTTTATATAATCGCCTCTACCCTGAATCACCACTCCCCCACCCTTGTCACCACTGCGGACCACTATGTCCTTATCTTCACTTAGTTTCTTTAGTGCCTTTTGTTCATTTGGGCTAAGGTTGCATCTCTTTCTTTTCTTTCTGTCTCTCAAACAAATTTCTTTTAATTCTTTCTCTAAAAACTTCTCAAAAACTGGAATAAAGTTCCCTTTTGAGTGGACCGGGTAAAATGTTGTCTTCTTTTTTAGTAGGCTGTGATTTACCGGTATATTATTTGCCTCCTCCTCAAGATCATTCAAAATGTTAATTAGCCCTATTTCATTATGCTCTGGATCCTCATCAGTCTCTAGGCTCTCAAGTGTGGTTAGAGACTCGTCCCCTTGTATTGGAATAACACTTTCCTTTTCCATTTTTTTATTATTATTAATATTGAAGTGTCTCGCAAGTGTAAGTTTCCTAATGAGTTTCTTTGTATCAATATACAATTCAAACTCATTAGGAGCTACATCAGGGGCAAAAGAGAGACCCTTGCTCAGGAGATTCTCTTCATCCTTAGTTAATGGTTTCTCAGATATATTGAAAATCTCCTGTCCAAAGGGTCTTAAAAATGTTTCTCTTTCCCTTTTTTGTTTTTTGGTTCTATATACCACTCCTCCTCTACATCCTCTTCTTCGTGTTCCATACCTCTTTTTGGGTTTCGATTCCCTACTCGAGGTAGATTCTCTGAGGGATGGCCTAAAAAACGATCCTGTACCTGTTCTTTCCTAAAAGGGAAATACCCCCCAATATCTTTCTGTTCTTTATCTCTATGCCCATTATTCTGGCCTTTATTGCCTTGATTGGTCTTTTTCCCGCTTTCTACATTTTTCTTATGATTAAAGTGACCCTTCTGTGGGTTTGTTTTTGGTCTAGCTCCTAAACTCCATTCCTGATGGTAACCTTGATTCTTTTGGGGATATAGGGAATGTTGCTCATTTATACTTGACATTCTCCTTTCCTGATATGTCCTATTACCTTCAGTATGGTTATATTGGTAGTTTTCTTGATATGAACCCTTATTAGTAACCACTTGGTTATTCCCATTTTTGTTCTTATTCTTATTGATGTTATTATTATTGGTTTTTAATTTATGTTTAGGCTGACCGTTAACATGATATCTTTTATTATCATAGTTTGTTCTTTCAGAGCTTTCATCCCCCTTATCTCTTCCCCTTGGTGTTCCTTCTATATTCTCCCCAGTGTTATTGTCCTCTTCTCCTATCTCCTTATCCTTATTCCCATATAAGGCATTGTGAAGCTTTTTCTTTTTGTTCTTAATAACTTCAGATTCAAACAGTCTCAAAGCTGTTCTGTTCCTCATATCCAATTCTTTATACAAAACATCATCTTTATATTCATTTAAGACTGTTTCGATCTGCAGTATCTCATTGCTTAGTCTCTCTACTTTTTTTATCCCTATATCTTTTTAATATAGAGATAAACTTCCTAGAGCAGGTATCCATAGCTTCCTCCCATTCACTCAGGAATTCTACCTCATCTAGTTCAAAAATAGATTTTTTATGTAACTTCAACCCTTTTGGGATGATCCCATACTTTTCAAAATTTTCCAAGGTTATCAGATCATACCAGCAATTTATCTGGGCTCTACTGAGCTTCTCTAACCTTCTGAAAAGTAATTTGGGATCTCTTTCTTCTTCCTCCCCATTCCCAGTTGTAGATAATAGCCTGCTTCTGGTGGAGGGATCAAAGTATTTCCCAAAACTAATAATTGTTTCTAGGTTTGGTGTATCCATTTGTGTTTAAATTTAGAACGAGGACTAAGGTGTATAGTATAGTCCTATAATTCAGAGTATAGATATAGTGGCTGCTAGTTGGGTTACAAACACCAAAAAAGATGATCAGACAGAGTGATCAGATACTAAGAACTGGTCACGCTGCCCTTGCACTTAGCCAAACAGCAAATAAAATAAATTCCCAAAGCGCCAACTAAGGATAGTTTAGAATTAACCCTACTAACTTGATAATTAATACATCAAAAATAGACACTTCAAAGTAATAAAGTCAAATACACAATCTAAGAAATTATTAAACTAATAATTCATTCACACCAAATCTATAAGTTATAGAACATATTGGAAAAGCAAGTTCTTACCAAATATATGTTCAAAACAGGAAAAGAAATACATCAAATGTTGCAATCAATTATATATGTCTATGCTGTTACAATTTTCTATACAAAGCAAACCATAAAATGTATTTCTTTAAGTTAACCTTAGCTCCAGATAAATTAAACATCAGATATCACCATAAACTTACAAGAGTATTTATAATTAGCTAGCAACACTTGCTCCAATACCACAATATGGACTACTAACTTGTTAATGCTTAGTTAACAATATAACCACATCCTAATAAATCTGTGAAATTTCCAGGGAAATATAATTAAGCTATTTTCAACCCCATATAATCTAATATACTTCACTTAAACCCAGAGATGGTTACCCAATACTACTAATTCAACATATGCCAATGAATCTAGCATGAAACACTTCTTATTTAGCCACAATAAAACAAATTCTAAAATATATCTCAATAACTGCATTTAATTTATGACATAAAAATATATAATTCCTTTCTTAATAATAATATTTAACACCAGTACACTTACTACCCTAGTCTAATCAATATTAAATATAAGAATAAGATACCTTTTTTAACTCAAAAGCTGCAGCTATGCTATGCTATAATGAATTTATTTGCTAAAATCTATTCAAAATATAAAATAACCATTAATACATTACAACACAACCAATAGTTGAGAGTTTCAGCTTTTCCAGATAAATTATTTTCACCGTCATATAAGAGGGGGTGCACACGTCTGGAAGTATGTTAGGCCCAGTTTTGTCTTACAAAACTCTGTGTATTTCCAAGGCAGCAGTTTGTCTATAAGCCACGTTAAGCAGCAGAAAAGCCAAGCCCCATTTACTTCCTGTGCAAGGGCTTTTATCTCTCTGATAAAACCCACCTATTTTCTAATCATTGGTGAATTTTTTTACGCCCTTAGTCGGAGCTTGTCCCTCATTGGCCCTTTGGTAATGCATGTCTCTTAACAGTCAACCCTTTTGGCTGTAATACCAGTTTTAGTCCATCAGGGACAGCAGACATATACTGCTACAGTTTAATATATATTTTAAAGTGTTCATTAAATACACTTATGTTTTCCAGTATCAATAAACAATACTTTTAATCTATATGGGACTATTTAATACTACTGAATATGTATCATTCAAAACCAAACATGAGTATATTCCATTTATGATATACCTATAAATATATATATATACACACTTCCTACCGGATTATATCATATATATAATCTGTAAGTAGCATTCTGATGTGATTAATGATATAGCCATTTTAGTAAGTAATTATATGCTTGATTATCTGCTCTTCATGGAACCATAGCATTTAATATCCTAGTTTATCATATGCCTGAAATTAAGGAAGCAGTGTTATTATTCTGAGGTTTTGGAACACATTTTAAATTTACCAATGCAGCTAATTATCCAATACAGCAGACATTTGTTAAACATAGTATAATTTTCATATATATAAATGTATATGTGTGTGTGTGTGTGTTTTCAATATGATTTGAGTATTTTAAATAGATCTGAAAAGTATACAATTTATGTCAAATTAACTTTTCATATGAGCTTTTAACCTCCCCCTATAATACCAAGGGCATTTGAAGCTGACATAGAGTCTAGTGTCTGTGTATTGGAACTCGGTATGGAACACTTAACACCTTGATAATAGATATTTACATTTCCTGGCCATCCTGTAGTCTTGCTAGCTTCAAAAAACTGATCATTTCAGACTTCTAGGTTCTCTCTCCCTACAGGGGGTCTGGTGATCTGATAGGAAATCCTTTGAAATGTATATCTCCTAATTTGATAGATGTCTGCTTTTGAACACTAAGATATGTATTTGGTCAGAAAGAGGAAGTTTGATTGCTGAGTCCATCTACAGAATCTTGACAAAACGGATTTGCATTTAGCAATGGTATTAAGCATGTCCAAGTTTAAAGGGACAGTCTACCATAGAATTGTTATTGTTTTAAAAGATAGATAATCCCTTTATTACCCATTCCCCAGTTTTGCACAACCAACACAGTTATATTAATATACTTTTTACCTTTGTGATTACCTTGTATCTAGGAACCTTCTTCCAGCCCCCTGACCACATGACTGTGACTGTTTATTATCCATTGTCTTAAATTTAGCATTGTTTTGTGCTAAATCTTAAATAACTTTCTGTGCCTGAACACAGTGTTATCTATATGGCCCACGTGTACTTTCTGTCTCTTTGTGTTGAAAAGAGATTTAAAAAGCATGTGATAAGAGGCAGCCCTCAAAGGCTTAGAAATTAGCATATATGCCTACCCATGTTTAGTTTAAACTAAGAATACCAAGAGATAAAAGCAAATTTGATGATAAAAGAAAATTACGGCTAGATTTAGAGTTTTGTCGGTAACGACCCGAAAAGCTAACGCCGGCTTTTTTCTGGCCGCACCTATAAAAATAACTCTGGTATTGAGAGTCCACATAAAGGCTGCGTTAGGCTCCAAAAAAGGAGCGTAGAGCATATTTAACGCAGCTTCAACTCTCGATACCAGAGTTGCTTACGGACGCGGCCAGCCTCAAAAACGTGCTCGTGCACGATTCCCCCATAGGAAACAATGGTGCTGTTTGAGCTGAAAAAAAAAACTAACACCTGCAAAAAAGCCGCGTTCAGCTCCTAACGCAGCCCCATTGTTTGCTATGCGGAAACACTTCCTACGTCTGCACCTAACACTCTAACATGTACCCCGAGTCTAAACACCCCTAACCTTACACTTATTAACCCCTATTCTGCCGCCCCCGCTATCGCTGACCCCTGCATATTATTTTTAACCCCTAATCTGCCGCTCCGTAAACCGTCGCTACTTACATTATCCCTATGTACCCCTAATCTGCTGCCCCTAACACCGCCGACACCTATATTATATTTATTAACCCCTAATCTGCCCCCCACAACGTCGCCTCCACCTGCCTACACTTATTAACCCCTAATCTGCCGACCGGACCTGAGCGCTACTATAATAAAGTTATTAACCCCTAATCCGTCTCACTAACCCTATAATAAATAGTATTAACCCCTAATCTGCCCTCCCTAACATCGCCGACACCTAACTTCAATTATTAACCCCTAATCTGCCGACTGGAGCTCACCGCTATTCTAATAAATGTATTAACCCCTAAAGCTAAGTCTAACCCTAACACTAACACCCCCCTAAGTTAAATATAATTTTTATCTAACGAAATTAATTAACTCTTATTAAATAAATTATTCCTATTTAAAGCTAAATACTTACCTGTAAAATAAATCCTAATATAGCTACAATATAAATCATAATTATATTATAGCTATTTTAGGATTAATATTTATTTTACAGGTAACTTTGTATTTATTTTAACCAGGTACAATAGCTATTAAATAGTTAAGAACTATTTAATAGCTAAAATAGTTAAAATAATTACAAAAATACCTGTAAAATAAATCCTAACCTAAGTTACAATTAAACCTAACACTACACTATCAATAAATTAATTAAATAAAATACCTACAATTACCTACAATTAAACCTAACACTACACTATCAATAAATTAATTAAATACAATACCTACAAATAACTACAATGAAATAAACTAACTAAAGTACAAAAAATAAAAAAGAACTAAGTTACAAAAAATAATAAAATATTTACAAACATAAGAAAAATATTACAACAATTTTAAACTAATTACACCTACTCTAAGCCCCCTAATAAAATAACAAAGCCCCCCAAAATAAAAAAATGCCCTACCCTATTCTAGATTATTAAAGTTCAAAGCTCTTTTACCTTACCAGCCCTGAACAGGGCCCTTTGCGGGGCATGCCCCAAGAAGTTCAGCTCTTTTGCCTGTAAAAAAAAACATACAATACCCCCCCCAACATTACAACCCACCACCCACATACCCCTAATCTAACCCAAACCCCCCTTAAATAAACCTAACACTAAGCCCCTGAAGATCTTCCTACCTTATCTTCACCATACCAGGTTCACCGATCGATCCAGAAGAGCTCCTCCGATGTCCTGATCCAAGCCCAAGCGGGGGGCTGAAGAGGTCCATGATCCGGCTGAAGTCTTCATCCAAGCGGGGCAGAAGAGGTCTTCCATCCGATTGAAGTCTTCATCCAAGCAGGATCTTCTATGGTCATCCATCCGGAGCGGAGCGGCAGGATCCTGAAGACCTCCGACGCGGAACATCTATCCTGGCTGACGACTGAACGACGAATGACGGTTCCTTTAAATGACGTCATCCAAGATGGCGTCCCTCGAATTCCGATTGGCTGATAGGATTCTATCAGCCAATCGGAATTAAGGTAGGAATATTCTGATTGGCTGATGGAATCAGCCAATCAGAATCAAGTTCAATCCGATTGACTGATTGGATCTTTTTTATTTTGGGGGGCTTTGTTATTTTATTAGGGGGGGTTAGAGTAGGTGTAATTAGTTTAAAATTGTTGTAATATTTTTCTTAGGTTTGTAAATATTTTTTTTATTTTTTGTAACTTAGTTCTTTTTTATTTTTTGTACTTTAGATAGTTTATTTCATTGTAGTTATTTGTAGGTATTGTATTTAATTTATTTATTGATAGTGTAGTGTTAGGTTTAATTGTAGATAATTATCAGTATTTTATTTATTAATTTATTGATAGTGTAGTGTTAGGTTTAATTGTAACTTAGGTTAGGATTTATTTTACAGGTAATTTTGTAATTATTTTAACTATTTTAGCTATTAAATAGTTCTTAACTATTTAATAGCTATTGTACCTGGTTAAAATAAATACAAAGTTACCTGTAAAATAAATATTAATCCTAAAATAGCTATAATATAATTATAATTTATATTGTAGCTATATTAGGGTTTATTTTACAGGTAAGTATTTAGCTTTAAATAGGAATAATTTATTTAATAAGAGTTAATTAATTTCGTTAGATTAAAATTATATTTAATTTAGGGGGGTTTTAGTGTTAGGGTTAGACTTAGCTTTAGGGGTTAATACATTTATTAGAATAGCGGTGAGCTCCAGTCGGCAGATTAGGGGTTAATAATTGAAGTTAGGTGTCGGCGATGTTAGGGAGGGCAGATTAGGGGTTAATATTTATTATAGGGTTAGTGAGGCGGATTAGGGGTTAATAACTTTATAATAATAGCGGTGCGGTCCGCTCGGCAGATTAGGGGTTAATAAGTGTAGGCAGGTGGAGGCGACGTTGAGGGGGGCAGATTAGGGGTTAATAAATATAATATAGGGGTCGGCGGTGTTAGGGGCAGCAGATTAGGGGTACATAAGTATAACGTAGGTGGCGGCGCTTTGCGGTCGGCAGATTAGGGGTTAATTATTGTAGGTAGCTGGCTGCGACGTTGTGGGGGGCAGGTTAGGGGTTAATAAATATAATATAGGGGTCGGCGGTGTTAGGGGCAGCAGATTAGGAGTACATAAGTATAACGTAGGTGGCGGTCGGCAGATTAGGGGTTAAAAAATTTTAATCGATGGCGGCGATGTGGGGGGACCTCGGTTTAGGGGTACATAGGTAGTTTATGGGTGTTAGTGTACTTTAGAGTACAGTAGTTAAGAGCCTTATGAACCGGCGTTAGCCCAGAAAGCTCTTAACTACTGACTTTTTTCCTGCGGCTGGAGTTTTGTCGTTAGATGTCTAACGCTCACTTCAGACACGACTCTAAATACCGGAGTTAGAAAAATCCCATTGAAAAGATAGGATACGCAATTTACGTAAGGGGATCTGCGGTATGGAAAAGTCGCGGCTGAAAAGTGAGCGTTAGACCCTTTTTTTAATGACTCCAAATACCGGAGGTAGCCTAAAACCAGCGTTAGGAGCCTCTAACGCTGGTTTTCACGGCTCCCGCCCAACTCTAAATCTAGGCCTTAGAAAGTTGATTAAAATTAAAAGTCCAATCTGAATAATGAAAGTTTAATTTATACTAGACTGTCCCTTTAATATTTAATAGATAGCATACTTATTTTATCATATATATATATATATATATATATATATATATATATATATATATATATATATATACCTCAGTGGAAGAAAGCACTCACAGGACCTCTCAGTAGTGGGTCAACCAAAAGACATATGCCTAGATTTAGAGTTTGGCGTTAGCCGTCAAAAGCAGCGTTAAGGGGTCCTAACACTGCTTTTTACCGCCCGCTGGTATTTAGAGTCAGGCAGGAAAGGGTCTACCGCTCACTTTCTTTCAGCGACTCGAAGCTACCGCAGATCCCCTTACGTCAATTGCGTATCCTATCTTTTCAATGGGATTTGCCTAACGCTGGTATTTCGAGTCTTGGAAGAAGTGAGCGGTAGAGCCTCTACCGACAAGACTCCTGCCGCCAAAAAAAGTCAGTAGTTAAGAGTTTTATGGGCCGGAACATAAAGCTCTTAACTACTGTGCTATAAAGTACACTAACACCCATAAACTACCTATGAACCCTTAAACCGAGGCCCCCCCACATCGCCAACCCTATAATAATTTTTTTAACCCCTAATCTTCCGACCGTTCATCACTGCCACCTACATTATAGCTATGAACCCCTAATCTGCTGCCCCTAACATCGCCGACACCTATATTATATTTATTAACCCCTAATCTGCCCCCCCCCAAACGTTGCCACCACCTACCTACACTTATTAACCCCTAATCTGCCGACCGGACCTCGCCGCCACTATAATAAATGTATTAACCCCTAAACAGCCGCACTCCCGCCTCACAAACACTATAATAAATAGTATTAACCCCATTATCTGCCCTCCCTAACATCGCCGCCACCTACCTACAAATATTAACCCCTAATCTCCCGACCCGCAACGTCGCCGCTACTATAATAAATGTATTAGCCCCTAACACCCCCCTAACTTAAATATCATTTAAATTAATATAAATAAATGTGCTATAATTAAATAAATTATTCCTATTTAAAATGAAATACTTACCTATAATATAAACCCTAATATAGCTACTACAATATAACTAATAGTTACATTGTAGCTATTTTAGGATTTATATTTATTTTACAGGCAACTTTGTATTTATTTTAACTAGTTACAACAGTTATTAAATAGTTAACTATTTAATAACTACCTAGCTAAAATAAATACAAAAATACCTGTAAAATAAATCCTAACCTAAGTTACAAATACACCTAACACTACACTATCAATAAATTAATTAATTAAATAAATTACCTACAATTAGCTAAACTAAAATACAATTAAATAAACTAATCTTTAATACAAAAAAAACAAACACTAAATTACAGAAAATAATTTTTTTTACAAGAAGTTTAAACTAATTACACCTAATCTAACCCCCGTTATAAAATAAAAAAGCCCCCCAAAATAATAAAATGCCCTACCCTATTCTAAATTACAAAGTAATCAGCTCTTTTACCAGCCCTTAAAAGGGCCTTTTGCGGGGCATTGCCCCAAAGTAATCAGCTCTTTTACCTGTAAAAAAAAATACAACCCCCCCAACATTAAAACAAACCACCCACATACCCCTACTCTAACCCACCCAAACCCCCTTAAATAAACCTAACACTAACCCCCTGAAGATCTCCCTACCTTGAGTCGTCTTCACCCAGCTGAGCCGAATTCTTCATCCAAGCGGAGCAAGAAGATGTCCTCCATCCGGTAGAAGTCTTCATCCAAGCGGGGCAAGTAGAGGTCCTCCATCCGGTAGAAGCATTCATCCAAGCGGGGTCTTATATCTTCATCCATCCGGAGCGGAGCCATCTTCCAGCCAGCCGACGCAGATCCATCCTCTTCAACCGACGGACTAACAACGAATAAAGGTTCCTTTAAGGGACGTCATCCAAGATGGCATTCCTCGAATTCCGATTGGCTGACATGATTCTATCAGCCAATCAGAATTAAGGTAAGAAAAATCTGATTGGCTGGTTGAATCAGCCAATCAGATTGAAGTTCAATCCAATTGGGTGATCCAGTCAGCCAATCGGATTGACCTCGCATTCTATTGGCTGTTCCGATCAGCCAATAGAATGCAAGGTCAATCCGATTGGCTGATTGACCAATCAGATTTTTCTTACCTTAATTCCGATTGGCTGATAGAATCCTATCAGCCAATCGGAATGGGAGGGACGCAATCTTGGATGACGTCCCTTAAAGGAACCTTCATTCGTCGTTAGTCCGTCTGTTGAAGAGGATGGCTCCGCGTCGGCTGGCTGGAAGATGGCTCCGCTCCGGATGGTTGAAGATAGAAGACCCCGCTTGGATGAATACTTCTACCGGATGGAGGACCTCTTCTTGCCCCGCTTGGATGAAGATTTCTACCGAACGGAGGACAACTTCTTGCTCTGCTTGGATGAAGAATTCGGCTCGGCTGGGTGAAGACGACTCAAAGTAGAGAGATCTTCAGGGGGTTAGTGTTAGGTTTTTTTAAGGGGGGTTTGGGTGGGTTAGAGTAGGGGTATGTGGTGGTGGGTTTTAATTTTGGGGGGGTGGTTGTATTCTTTTTTTTACAGGTAAAAGAGCTGATTACTTTGGGGCAATGCCCCGCAAAAGGCCCTTTTAAGGGCTGGTAAAAGAGCTGATTACTTTGTCATTTAGAATAGGGTAGGGCATTTTATTATTTTGAGGGGCTTTTTTATTTTATTAGGGGGCTTAGATTAGGTGTAATTAGTTTAAACTTCTTGTAAAAAAAAATTATTTTCTGTAATTTAGTGTTTTTTTTGTATTATAGATTAGTTTATTTAATTGTATTTTAGTTTAGCTAATTGTAGGTAATTTATTTAATTAATTAATTTATTGATAGTGTAGTGTTAGGTGTATTTGTAACTTAGGTTAGGATTTATTTTACAGGTATTTTTGTATTTATTTTAGCTAGGTAGTTATTAAATAGTTAATAACTATTTAATAACTATTGTACCTAGTTAAAATAAATACAAAGTTGCCTGTAAAATAAATATAAATCCTAAAATAGCTACAATGTAACTATTAGTTATATTGTAGCTATATTAGGGTTTATTTCATAGGTAAGTATTTAGTTTTAAATAGGAATAATTTATTTAATTATAGTACATTTATTTAGATTAATTTAAATGATATTTAAGTTAGGGGGGTGTTAGGGTTGGACTTAGGTTTAGGGGTTATTACATTTATTATAGTAGCGGCGACGTTGTGGGCGGGAGATTAGGGGTTAATATTTGTAGGTGGCGGCGATGTTAGGGAGGGCAGATTAGGGGTTAATACTATTTATTATAGTGTTTGCGAGGCGGGAGTGCGGCGGTTTAGGGGTTAATACATTTATTATAGTGGCGGCGAGGTCCGGTCGGCAGATTAGGGGTTAATAAGTGTAGGTAGGTGGTGGCGACGTTGGGGGGGGGGCAGATTAGGGGGTAATAAATATAATATAGGTGTCGGCGATGTTAGGGGCAGTAGATTAGGGGTTCATAGGTATAATGTAGGTTGCGGCAGTGTCCGGAGCAGCAGATTAGGGGTTAATAATATAATTTAGGTGTCAGCGATAACGGTGATGGCAGATTAGGGGTTAATAAGTGTAAGGTTAGGGGTGTTTAGACTCGGTGTTCATGTTAGGGTGTTAGGTGTAGACATAAAATGTATTTCCCCATAGGAAACAATGGGGATGCGTTAGGAGCTGAACGCTGCTTTTTTGCAGGTGTTAGGTTTATTTTCAGCCAGTTCAGCCCCATTGTTTCCTATGGGGATATCGTGCACGAGCATGTTTTTCCAGCTTACCGCTGACTTAAGCAACGCTGGTATTGAGGGTTGAAGTGGAGCTTAATTATGCTCAACGCTCCCTTTTCTGAGGCTAACGCAGCCATTCAGACAACTCTAAATGCCAGCGTTGTGTTAAGGGTGCGCTGGAAAAAAAAGCAGCGTTAGCACCTCGGGTCTTTACCGACAAAACTCTAATTCTATGCCTTAGTGTTTATTAACGTTTTGGGGTTCACACAGACCCATTCAGAATGAAAAACAGTGTCAATTCATACCTTAATATAGTGTACAAAACAATTAAGCAAATACTTACAACAAAACACCTGTGTCTCATAACCTAGTTCCCATGTGTTAAGATGGAGCGCACGCCATGCGTTTCATCAAATCGGAAGTTACCTCACTTCCGGTAAAATTTAAGTACAACATGTTCCAATAAACAGAAACTTAATACACTCAATCTTAGTGTTTTAAAACTTTCAAAAGTGTCTCAAACCTGCTGTGTAACAAGCTATTATGTGGCCAACTTCTTGCGCATCAGTGAATAGCTTTCAGCTTGTGTGCAGATAATGTGTTCGAGTATGGAACGCATATGTGTTTCAATATATCCCACTACAGAATTGACAGAACACACATGCCATCACAGTCTGTATAGTGAAAAGCACACTGAAATGTTAATTATAACCTGTCAAATATGTGTCATTATGTTAAACTCATCTCTGTTCTAAATAGCAAAGGTTTACACAGACTGTATAAATGTAAAACAACTCTAGATAGTGCCCTTCCGGACCAAGCAAATCATACACCTTTCAATTATAACATGATAACTAAACTGTAAGACTCTAGAAATTCATGTAGTCTAAATAACATGTCACTAGTATGTGGGAATGGAAATTAAGGCTTATATACAAACCTCTTGAATATTAGGCATCAAATTGGAAGCATACCTTCCCAATCATGTGACAATAAATAAAATATTGCTAAAAAATAGGAACTAAAAAATTCACAATACTAAAAAACAATCATCTGTAATGTAGAACTTGCAGCGTTTATACCACATCTCTATTACCAAACATGTAATCAGATGTGTATAAATGTAAATCTTCTCACAACTATGTTGTGCTGTCCATCAAGGAACAATATTGGGCTACTAGGGGCACTGAAAAAAATAAGTGACCAATGCTAAAGCAGGGGTGGTTAGGACATGAACCAGGTCCACACCCTTGGTATCCTATTCATGTCAATGCTACAACGCAGCGTGTGGAGGAAGCCCGCACCCCATGTTGTACGGCCACCTCCACGCTGTTTGTCACCATCCCTACTCAGCTTACTCACCCCCGTTATGTTACTAGTGCCATCTCCTAGATTATGGCCCTAAAATCTGGTGCTGAATTAAGTCCTCCAGGGTAGATGGTTCCTAGGCGGTAGATCCACTCCCCTTCACGTTTAAGAAGTAGTTTTTTTTTTACGCTCGCTCTGGTTTCGGGACATAGTCAATTAGGATGATCTTGATGGAAGCCACGGGATGTGATTTGGTCAAGCAGTGTTGTGCCACCGGTTGTTCAGAGTGTCCTGTGTCCAGGGCTTGTCTGATGGCTAGGCGGTGGTTCGCCATTCTCTCTCTCATGGTCCCTTGTGTCTTTGCCACGTAGAAGGAGGAACATGGGCACACCAAAAGGTAAACCACATGGGTTGTAGTACAGGTGATAGAATGCCGGATATTATAGACCTTATTCCTATGCGGGTGATGAAAAGATCTCATTGCTATCATAGCATTACAGGTAATGCAGCCCAAGCATTTATAACAGCCCTTGATGTTTGGTAACATAGTTTTGGCTCCGTTTTGACTAATAGATATCTCAAGTTACTGCCTCTTTTGTATCCCACCATTGGTTTGATGTTTTTAGTGAACGGTAATTTGCTGTCTGATGATAGCACAGTCCAATGTTTATTCAATATATTGCCCACTCTTCTGTTGTTCGGGGCAAATGTGGTACTCATGATTAAAGGTATAGGGGCATCCTTGTGTCCCACAATGACCCTTGTAGGCTCTGGGTTCCTCACGTTCTCAAGTATGTTGTTAACCACTTCTTGTCTGTACCCTCTCTCCAGGAATGTATCTCTCATGCCCTCCAACTAGGAGACCCCCACTTCTTTGTCGGTGTTATTTCTAAGTGTTCTCATAAACTGTGATTTCTCTATACCTTTAAAAAGTGAAGGGGGGTGGCAACTTTCTGCCCTCAAAAGGGAGTTGCGATCAGTAGGTTTGGAATATAATGTGGTGCCAATTCTGTTTTGTCTGATAAATATGGAGATGTCTAAAAAGTGTAAACTTTGTTCCTCAACACTAATTTTGAATCTCACAGTAGTGTCTGTATTATTGATTCTATCAAACCATAGGTTTAGTGTATTCCTACCCCCTCTCCAAATCAGAAAGATGTCATCTATAGAACCTCCAATTTACTTATGTGCCCTATACTTATGTTAGACACTTTTTTAGTGCACAAATTCACTCTTAACACAATTTTCGCCAAACCGGAAGTAGTGGGACTTCCGGTATATTGAAACACATATGCGTTCCATACTCAAACACACTATCTGCACACAAGCTGAAAGCTATTCACTGATGCACAAGAGGTTGGCCACATAATAGCTTCTTACACAGCAGGTTTGAGACAAGTTTGAAAGTTTTAAAACACTAAGATTGATTGTATTAAGTTTCTGTTTATTGGAACATGTTGTACTTAAATTTTAGGTAACTTCTGGTTTGATGAAACGCATGGCGTGCGTTCCATCTTAACACATGGGAACTAGGTTATGAGACACAGGTGTTTTGTTGTAAGTATTTGCTTAATTGTTTTGCACACTATATTAAGGTATGAATTGACACTGTTTTTCATTCTGATGAAGGGGTCTGTGTGAACCCCGAAACGTTAATAAACACTAAGTCTTTTGGGTGACCCACTACTGAGAAGTCCTGTGAGTGATTTCTTCCACTGAGGTATACATTTTCATGCTAGCACTCAGGCTGTTGGCCCAGGAGGACGGATTTACTACTAGGAGGAGCATATATATCTCCTTATTGTGCATCTTGAAACAGCCACACCACATGTCCTGTATTTCACCTGAAGTTATTTGTGGGTTTGTCTTTGCATCCTGAAAAATTTTCCTGGCAGTTGTGGCTGAAATTTTAGTTGGTCTACCTGACCGTGGTTTGGTTTCAACAGAACCCCTCATTTTCCACTTCTTTATTAAAGTTTGAACATTGCTGATTTGCATTCTCAATTCCTTAGATATCTTTTTATATCCCTTTCCTGTTTTATACAGTTCAACTACCTTTTCCCGGAGATCCTTTGACAATTCTTTTGCTTTCGCCATGACTCAGAATCCAGAATCGTCAGTGCAGCACTGGATGAAAGATGCAAGGGTCTGTCAGGAGTCCAGAAACTCATTGACCTTTTATACACACACACTAATTACAAGCAAACAGATCACAGGTGAGGATGGTTACCTTTAATAGCCATTCAAACCCATTTGTGTCAACTTGTATGCATGTTCTCAGGCCAAAATCACCAGGGTATGTAAACTTTTGATCATGGTCATTTGGGTAGTTTCTGTTGTCATTATGATTTAAAAAGAGTAAACACAGTTGATTGATAATAAATGGCTTCAGCCAAACACTAACCGTGAGTGAAAGAAAAGTTTTTGTGTTATCATTCATATTCTCTGAAAAATGGCCAAGAAATTATAAATTCTGCCAGGTTATGTAAACTTATGAGCACAACTGTATATATATTCATCACTCATCCATACCTTGACAATATCCTCCTTATGAGTTGTTGTCCCGGTGCCTATCAAAGAAAGAGGTTTTGGGTTTTATTCAAACCTTTTCGTGGTCTCAAAGGAGGAGGGAACTTTCTGCCCAATTCTGGACCTATAGTGCTTCAACAAATTTCTCAGTGTCCCTTCCTTCAAGATGGAGACGATAATGTCCATCCTTCCTTTAATTCAGGAAGGCCAGTTTATGACCATTATTGATCTGAAGGATGCTTACCTTCATTTTCCCATCCACAGGGAACAGTTCCTGAGGTTTGCATTCATGTACCAGCTGTTGCAGTTCATTGCCCTTCCATTTAGCCTAGCTACTGCTCCAAGAATCTTTACGAAGGTTCTGGGGGCTCTTCTAGTCATTGCCAGAACTTAGGGTATTGCAGTAGCCCCATACTTAGACGATATTCTGGTGCAAGCACCATCCTTTCAACTTGCGGAAGAATTCTCTGAGTCCCTTCTCAGTCTTCTTCGATCACATGGATGGAAGATAAACTTAGAAAAGAGTTCTCTTATCCCAAGTACCAGGGTGGAATTTTTGAGTACTATAATAGACTCCATCTCCATGAGGATATTTCTAACAGATTAGAGACGTTACAAGATAATTTCGGCATGTCTTGCCCTCCGGACCTCCTTGAGTCCCTCTGCAGCTCAGTGTATGGAGGTGATTGGTCTCATGGTGTTCTGCATGGATATCATTCCTTTTGCCAGGTTCCGTCTGAGACCTTTACAACTGTACATGCTGAGGCAGTGGAACGGCGATCATTTAGATCTGTCTCAACAGATTGTATTATACAGCCGGTCGAGAATCGCTCTCTTGGTGGGACATGCTTCTTAAGACCATCGTGGGAGATTGTGACTACGGACGTAAGCCTATACGGATGGGGAGCTGTTTGGGGTGCTAGGAAGGCACAGTGTTTTTGGACTCAGGAGAAGTCCTCCCTCCCAATCAATATTTTGGAACTACGGGCAATCTTCAAGGCCTTGAAGGCTTGGCCACTTCTTGGTTTGTCCCTGTTATCAGATTCCAATCAGACAATAGAACCTTGGTGGCTTACATCTACCATCAGGTGGGAACGAGAAGTTCCTTGGCGATGAAGGAAGTATCTCAGATTCTGGAGTGGGCGGAGGCCCACAGCTGTTCACTGTCAGCGATCCACATTCCGGGTGTGGACAACTGAGAGGCAGATTTTATCAGCAGGCAATCCTTCCATCCAGGGGAATCGTCTCACCATCCCAAGGTGTTTTCAGAGATATGCAGCAAGTAAACCAGTTTCTCAACGTATCTACCACAAGGTGTGGAGGACCTACTTATTCTGGTGTGAAGAACGTGGTTTTTTTCCTGGCACAGAGTTAAGGTTACCGGTATCTTATCTTTTCACCCGGATTGGCTGCAGAAGGGCCTTTCTGCTAGTTCCCTGAGGGGACAGATTTCGGCCCTGTCAGTTTTATTGCACAAGAGACTGGCTAAGCTTCCAGACGTGCAGTCATTTGTTAAGGCTCTGATTAGGATCAGACCTGTGTTTAGATCTGGGGCTCCTCCTTGGAGCCTAAACCTTGTTCTTCGGGTTTTGCAACAGGTTCCGTTTGAGCCTCTGCATTTCATTGACATTAAATTGTTATCTTGGAAGGTTCTCTTTTTATTGGCTATTGTCTCTGCTTTGCAACGTGAGCCACTTATCTGATTTTTCATGCAGATAAGGTAGTTTTACATACTAAATTAGGTTTTCTTCCTAAGGTTGTGTCAGATCGCAACATCAATCAGGAGATTGTGGTTCCTTCCTTGTGTCCTAATCCTTCTCCATGGAAGGAACGCTTACTTCACAATTTGGATGTGGTTCGCGCCTTGAAGTTCTATCTTCAGGCTACTAAGGAGTTCAGACAATATTCATCTTTGTTTGTTGTCTATTCTGGGCAGCTTAAGGGGCAGAAGGCTACTTTGACTTCCCTTATTTTTGGTTAAGGAGTGATATCCACTTAGCTTACGAGACAGCGGGACATCGTCCTCCTAAGAGGATAACAGCTCATTCCATTAGAGCAGTGGCTTCCTATTGGGCCTTTAAGAATGAGGCCTCTATGGATCAGGTTTGTAAGGCGGCCACCTGGTCCTCCCTACATCCCTAAAATTTTACAAGTTTTATGTTTTTGAAGCACCTTTCAGGAGAAAAGTTTTGCAGGCTGTGGTGCCCTCAGAATAGGGTCTGCCTCTTCCTTTTTTTTCCCTCCCATTATTCATTCAGTGTTCTCTGGAGCTTGGGTATAGTTTTCCCAACAGTAAGGAATGGAGCTGTGGACTCTCCGTATCTTAGGAAGGAAAACATAATTTATGCTTACCAGATAAATTCCTTTCCTTCCGGATAGGGAAAGTCCACGGCCCGCCAGTTTTTCTTGTCTATGGGCGGTCCCCTATATTTATTTTATTCTTCTGGCACCATTTATACCATAATGTTTCTCCTACTTTTTCTTGTTCCCTCGGCAGAATGACTGGAGTAATGAGGACGTAGGAGGGATATTTAAGCCTTTGGCTGGAGTGTCTTTGCCTCCTCCTGGTGGCCAGGTGTTGTATTTCCCAACAGTAAGGAATGAAGCCATGGACTTTCCCTATCCGGAAGGAATGGAATTTATCTGGTAAGCATAAATTATGTTTTTTCAATTTTATTTGTTACAAAGGTTAAACTATAAAAGTAAAGCATTATTCTTGAACACAGAGTGTGCATCTGCATCAGCATGTCAAGTACTTTTAAATAAACGAGGTGAAAAAAAGAATATTGTGTACAGAAGAGGTCTTGTAAATTTGACATTAAATGTTTCTGTTTAGTATACATGCTTTCATTTTGTCTAAACACGTTAAGACAACACATGCCTTTGAATACAACTTTGAAGTGCATGCAAGCATTTCAACCTATCAACCTCTACAAAAAATGCATAGCTGATCAAATATCATTTACTACTGGAATTGTTGCCACGCACAGCTATTTGTGCACCTGAATAATTATGGATTGTAGGTACCTTTTTTTTTTTTACCGGATAATAAAGGGACAATAAAGTAATTTTGTATATGCATCTGAATTGAATCACTACATTGCAAAAGATCTGCATACAAATGTTTAAAAGCATTTTAAACTGTCTATGTTTTGCAGTCCAGGGACACATTTCTAAGGTTTGGTGTATAGCTTACTCACTTTGGTATGGCCAGTTAGTAACCACTGTGCAGCATGTAGGAAGGTCAGGTTTGGAATTCCATAGAATGATCTAGATCAGGTTTCCTCAAGCTTTTTTCCCCAAGACCTAGTGCCATGATACCACATACCTTTGCAACCCTATTTTTACGCTTTGTCTGAAAATTTCTTAAGTAATATACAAGATAGCTGCAATTTTGACAAAGTGGCTAAAATGTGTACGTACTTTATTCATGATTGTAGTCAAATTTAAATGTTGTAAAAGCTAATCACACAAACACTCTCTCATGCAACACACACACACTCTCATACAACACACACCACACACACACTCATAGAGCACATACCACACACTCATACAACACACACCACACACACTCTAATACAACACACACCACACGTACTCTCATACAACACACACCACACACACTCTCATACAACACACACCACACACTCTCATACAACATACTCCACACACTCTCATAGAGCACACACCACACACACTCTCATATAACATACACCACACACACTCTCATACTACATACACCACACATACTCTCATACAACACACACCACACACACTCTCATACTACATACACCACACACTCTCATGCAACACACACCACACACACTCTCATACTACATACAACACACACTCTCATAGAGCACACACCACACACACTCTCATACAACATACACCGCACACACACTCATAGAGCACATACCACACACTCATACAACACACACCACACACACTCTAATACAACACACACCACACGTACTCTCATACAACACACACCACACACACTCTCATACAACACACACCACACACTCTCATACAACATACTCCACACACTCTCATAGAGCACACACCACACACACTCTCATATAACATACACCACACACACTCTCATACTACATACACCACACATACTCTCATACAACACACACCACACACACTCTCATACTACATACACCACACACTCTCATGCAACACACACCACACACACTCTCATACTACATACAACACACACTCTCATAGAGCACACACCACACACACTCTCATACAACATACACCGCACACACTCTCATACTACATACACCATACACCACACACACTCTCATACTACATACAACATACACCGCACACACTCTCATTCTACATACAACATACACCACACACACTCTCATACTACATACACCACACACTCTCATAGAGCACACACCACACACACTCTCATACAACATACAACACACACACTCTCATACTACATACAACATACACCAGACACACTCATACTACATACACCACACACTCTCATAGAGCACACACCACACACACTCATAGAGCACACACCACACACACTCTTATCAACATACACCACACACACTTATATAGCACACAACACACACACTCTCATACAACACACACCACACACACTCTCATACAGCATACACCACACACTCTCATACAGCATACACCACACACACTCTCATACAACATACACCACAAATGTTCTTGTTCTCTTGGTATTCTATTCTTGTTGCAAGAGCACTAGATGGCAGTGTCGTTTCCTGCCATGTAGGGCTTCAGACACATACATAGGTAGCTCTTCAACAAAGAATACTATGGGAACAAAGCAAATTTGTTAATAGAAGAATATTAGAAACATTTTTAGAATTGTATGCTCTGCCTGAACCACAAAATGGTCAATGCATCTCAAGTGGTCCAATAATTGTAAAGTTGGTTGCTTGACCATTTTTAATTTCCCTATTTTTTTGAGTGATTACTTCTATGTATTGGTATTGGTAGTTTTTACATTTTATTTTACTTTGGTTTTAACACAGCAGCCATCTTTGTGTCATGGCACACAACAAATTTTGGTTATAGAGATGTTTACAGAAACCTCAGTATTTCAGCTCAGGGTGGTTCTAGCTCCTTGAAACAAAAACTAATCTCTAGATCACATTACAAGGTACATGTTCAAATATAAACATTTTTTACATTCTTGATCCTTAGACTTAGAACTTAAGTCAAAATACAATCATGAAAATTGCTGAAAGTTCCACCTTTACGGTCATTTTATAATATTTTTATCTAAATTATAATTAATTTATTAAAAGCTGTGAGATTTTCTCATTCAGTCTCTCAGAAATGTTGTGGGAGCTTATGGTGGCAGTAGTTAACTCGGTAGGTGTCAGCTTTCTGAGATCATTGTTCATGGGAACCCATGCTTTGTCCACAGTAGATATCTGAATGATGTTCTTGGCCCAGGTTTTAAAAAACATCATAGTTTTCCTCGCTGATGTCCTCAATCAAGCCTAAACACCACTGGCTATCAGAGACACAAGTGACACAATCATTATTCCGTAGTATCAGTGGGACAAATGTTATCACTGCATGTTCTTCAAACTCCTACAACAAAGATGTAAAGAAGCATCTGATATTATTCTCCGACACTGCCTCAGAACAGTGCATTTTTCTTGTAGCTGGAATTCTCTCACACTTATCATATCTGTGCTTGAGATTCATTTCATGAAATTCAGTTGCTTCCTTGCTTTTGACATAGATTTATATTAATCTTCTTGTTGCAAAACAGGAACATATATTCAGGGGTGAGGAATTTGAGCCTCTTTTGTCCTATTTAAACCTGGCTTTTGTTGTTTCCAGCTTAGTTGTTCCTCCAACCCGTCAAATGCATTTTTGCTATGGGACGTTGCAAAGACAATCAATTTAGCTTTTATACCAAAGGTGATCTCATGGTTAAACAGATTGCCGAAATTCTATTTGTTTTATTTTGGCTTGCAGATCCTTCTCAGGAAGGATCCCCTGCAACTTCACTAGTGTTCTGCTTAATTTCACTAATAGTTCTAAAACATTGAATTCCTTGCTGATTTTGTTCCAGGACCATGAGATTGATAATAGACTGAGAATTTTAACTTTGTCTTCTATGTTTGCTACGGCACACTTTTTTTTAAGAGCCTCCATTAATCTGTCATATTTTTTTTCAAAGTTTCAGAAATTCAAGGGATTACAACTGTTATCAAATATGTGATAATATTTCAATACAAATTTGTTTTTATGGTACTTACACACCGATGTAGCATCACATCCTACCCTTGAACATAGTAACTCCTTTTCTTCTGAGCTGTAGTCACTTGCTGCTTTTATCACAGGAGAAATAACACCATAGCTCTGTTTATGACACACAACTGAACACTTCATTTCCATCTAACTCACAAGAATGCAGCCAACGCACTGACAAGCTGCATCCATACACTTGTGGGTTTGGGCATTCCCAAACATGCAGAGACAAGTCTTCCTGCCCTAATGTTATGTTTGTTCTTGTACCAACATGATAGGTACTTAACTGTTGCCAATATCAAATGTAGTAACATTTTAGAGCTCATTGAAAAGAATAAGCTATTATATTTAAATCATAAACATAATTAGTGTCATTAGTAATTAGGGAAATCTCAAACTCCTTATATCTGTTAAAATATCAGGTTACTATTTGGTCCCCCACCAGAGATAATCAACCTAAAAGTGCATTTGAATTCTCAAACCGCTTGCCTAGGTATCCCATAAAAAAATTAGGACTGAGACTTGAACCCTTCCCATAATAAATTGATTTTAAAGTTGGAACATTCAGTGATTTTCATCATTACATTAGGACTTATGTTCTAAGTCTAAGGATCAAAAATGTGCAAAAAGGAGCTAGAATCATCCTGAGCTCTATAACCAAAATTTATTATGCTGCATGACAAAAAGATGGCTGCTGTGGTTAAACCAAATAAAATAAAAATAAAAAAAACTGGTGGTCTTGCAATACCAACACATAGAGGTAATCACTTAAATTAGGAAAATTAAAAATGGTCATGCAGCCTATGTTGGACGACTTGAGATGGATTAAGCCAAAATAAACATTTCTCTTGTTAAGTGTGTTCAGTCCACGGGTCATCCATTACTTATGGGATATATTCTCCTTCCCAACAGGAAGTTGCAAGAGGATCACCCAAGTAGAGCTGCTATATAGCTCCTCCCCTCACATGTCATACCCAGTCATTCTCTTGCAACCCTCAACAAAGAAGGAGGTCGCGAGAGAAGCTGGAGTTTTTACTTAATTATTCTTCAATCAAAAGTTTGTTATTTTAAATGGCACCGGAGTGTGCTGTTTCTCTATCTCAGGCAGTATTTGGAAGAAGAAACTGCCTGCGTTTCTATGATCTTAGCAGGCGTAACTAAGATCCACTGGCTGTTCTCGACATTCTGAGGAGTGGGGTAACTTCAGAAAATGGGAATAGCATGCGGGGTCTCCCGCAAATGAGGTATGTGCAGTACAATATTTTCTGGGAATGGAATTGACTAAGAAAACACTGCTGTTACCCGTATGATGTAAGTACAGCCTTAAATGCAGTAGTAGTGACTGGTATCAGGCTGATAAATGTATGCACAATAGAGTTATTTTCTAGGGACTAGAATTTGACTGAAAAAATATTGTTAATACTGATATAATGTGTGAGCCTTAACTGCAGTAGAAGCGACTGGTAGCAGGCTTAGTAATAACTTTACACAGCATCTGAAATGTTGTTTTTTAAAAATGTTTACTGGCATGTTAATCGTTTTGTGAGGTACTTTGGTGATAAATCTTTTGGGCATGATTTTTTTCCACACGACTAACGTATATTTCTGAATAGGAACCGTTATATCAGGTCTCCCACTGTTGTAATAGGAGTGGGAGGGACCTTTTTTTAGCGCCTTGTTGCGCAGTTAAAATTCTAGCACAGTCTTCCTGCTTCTTCCTCTTTGATCCAGGACGTCTCCAGAGAGCTCAGGGATCTTCAAAATTCGTTTTTGAGGGAGGTAATCAGTCACAGCAGACCTGTGACAGTGTGTTTGACTGTGATAAAAGCGTTAAATCATAAATTGATTATCCGTTTTTTTGGGTATTGAGGGGTTAATCATCCGTTTGCTTGTGGGTGCAATCCTCTGCTAATTAATACATTTAAAGAATTGTTGACTATAACTGAACTAGTTCTTTGTTCTTCAATTGTGTTTTTTAAAATACGCGCTGCAGCGTTTTTTATATTGCTTGTAAACTTATTGAAGTAATTTCCAAGCTTGCTAGCTTCATTGCTAGTCTGTTTAAACATGTCTGATACAGAGGAATCTGCTTGTTCATTATGTTTAAAAGCCGATGTGGAGCCCAATAGAAATATGTGTACCAATTGTATTGATATTACTTTGAATAAAAGTCAATCTGTACCGATAAAGAAATTATCACCAGACAACGAGGGGGAAGTTATGCCGTCTAACTCTCCTCACGTGTCAGTACCTTCGTCTCCCGCTCGGGAGGTGCGTAAGATTGAGGCGCCAAGTACATCTAGGCCCTTACAAATCACTTTACATGATATGGCTAATGTTATGAAAGAAGTATTATACAATATGCCCGAGTTAAGAGGCAAGCGCGACAGCTCTGGGTTAAGGACAGAGCGCGCCGATGACACGAGAGCCATGTCTGATACTGCGTCACAATTTGCAGAACATGAGGACGGAGAGCTTCATTCTGTGGGTGACGGTTCTGATTCGGGGAGACCGGATTCAGAAATTTCAAATTTTTAATTTAAGCTTGAGAACCTCCGCGTGTTACTAGGGGAGGTGTTAGCGGCTCTGAATGATTGTGACACGGTGGCAATCCCAGAGAAATTATGTAGGCTGGATAAATACTATGCGGTACCGGTGTGTACTGACGTTTTTCCTATACCAAAGAGGCTTACAGAGATTATTAGCAAGGAGTGGGATAGACCCGGTGTGCCCTTTTCCCCTCCTCCGATATTTAGAAAAATGTTCCCAATAGACGCCACCACACGAGACTTATGGCAGACGGTCCCTAAGGTGGAGGGAGCAGTTTCTACTTTAGCCAAGCGTACCACTATCCCGGTGGAGGATAGCTGTGCTTTCTCAGATCCAATGGATAAAAAATTAGAGGGTTACCTTAAGAAGATGTTTGTTCAACAAGATTTTATATTACAGCCTCTTGCATGCATTGCGCCTGTCACTGCTGCAGCGGCATTCTGGTTTGAGTCCCTGGAAGAGGCGATTCGCACAGCACCATTGGATGAATCTTTGAGCAAGATTAGAACCCTTAAGCTGGCTAATGCGTTTGTTTCGGATGCCGTAGTGCATTTAACCAAACTTACGGCTAAGAATTCCAGATTCGCCATACAGGCGCGCAGAGCTCTATGGCTTAAATCCTGGTCAGCAGATGTAACTTCTAAGTCTAAACTACTAAACATTCCTTTCAAAGGGCAGACCTTATTCGGGCCCGGCTTGAAGGAAATTATTGCTGACATTACTGGAGGTAAGGGCCACACCCTTCCTCAGGACAGGGCCAAATCAAAGGCCAAACAGTCTAATTTTCGTGCCTTTCGTAATTTCAAGGCAGGAGCAGCATCAACTTCCTCCGCTCCAAAACAGGAAGGAGCTACTGCTCGTTACAGACAGGGTTGGAAAGGCAACCAGTCATGGAACAAGGGCAAGCAGGCCAGAAAGCCTACTTCCGCCCCTAAGACAGCATGAAGACAGGGCCCCCTTTCCGGAGACGGATCTAGTGGGGGGCAGACTTTCTCTCTTCGCCCAGGCTTGGGCAAGAGATGTACAGTATCCCTGGACGTTGGAGATTATATCTCAGGGATACCTTCTGGATTTCAAAACTTCTCCTCCACAAGGGAGGTTTCATCTGTCAAGGTTATCAACAAACCTAGTAAAGAAAGAGGCATTTCTACAATGTGTACAAGACCTCTTAGTGATGGGAATGATCCACCCAGTTCCGCGAACGGAACAGGGGCAAGGGTTTTATTCAAATCTGTTTGTGGTTCCCAAGAAAGAGGGAACCTTCAGACCAATCTTAGACTTAAAAATCTTAAACAAATTCCTAAGGGTTCCATCGTTCAAGATGGAAACCATTCGGACCATCCTACCCATGATCCAAGAGGGTCAATATATGACCACAGTGGACTTAAAGGATGCCTACCTTCACATACCGATTCACAAAGATCATTATCGGTACCTAAGGTTTGCCTTTCTAGACAGGCATTACCAGTTTGTAGCTCTTCCCTTCGGGTTAGCTACGGCCCCGAGAATTTTTACAAAGGTTCTGGGCTCACTTCTGGCGGTACTAAGACCGCGAGGCATAACGGTGGCTCCGTACCTAGACGATATTCTGATACAAGCGTCAAGTTTTCAAAATGCAAAGTCTCATACAGAGATAGTTCTAGCATTTCTGAGGTCGCATGGGTGGAAAGTGAACGTGGAAAAGAGTTCTCTGTTACCACTCACAAGGGTCCCTTTTCTAGGGACTCTTATAGATTCTGTAGAGACGAAGATTTACCTGACGGAGTCCAGGTTATCAAAGATTCTCAATGCTTGCCTTGTACTTCACTCCATTCCAAGCCCATCAGTAGCTCAGTGCATGGAAGTAATCGGCTTAATGGTCGCGGCAATGGACATAGTGCCAGTTGCGCGCCTACATCTCAGACCGCTGCAACTATGCATGCTAAGTCAATGGAACGGGGATTACTCAGATCTGTCCCCTTTGCTAAACCTGGACCAGGAGACCAGAGAGTCTCTTCTCTGGTGGTTGTCACGGGTTCATCTGTCCAAAGGAATGACTTTTCGCAGACCAGATTGGACGATTGTAACAACAGATGCCAGCCTACTAGGCTGGGGAGCAGTCTGGAACTCCCTGAAGGCTCAGGGATTGTGGACTCAGGAGGAGAGACTCCTCCCGATAAACATTCTAGAATTAAGAGCAATATTCAATGCTCTTCTAGCTTGGCCTCAGCTAGCAACACTGAGGTTCATCAGATTTCAGTCGGACAACATCACGACTGTGGCTTACATCAATCATCAAGGGGGAACCAGGAGTTCCCTAGCGATGTTGGAAGTCTCGAAGATAATTCGCTGGGCAGAGTCTCACTCTTGCCACCTGTCAGCGATCTACATCCCAGGCGTGGAGAACTGGGAGGCGGATTTTCTAAGTCGCCAGACCTTTCATCCGGGGGAGTGGGAACTCCACCCGGAGGTATTTGCACAACTGATTCGTCGTTGGGGCAAACCAGATCTGGATCTCATGGCATCTCGCCAGAACGCCAAGCTTCCTTGTTACGGATCCAGGTCCAGGGACCCGGGTGCGGTGCTGGTAGATGCACTAGCAGCCCCTTGGGTTTTCAACATAGCTTATGTGTTTCCACCTTTTCCGTTGCTACCTCGACTGATTGCCAGGATCAAACAGGAGAGAGCATCAGTGATTCTGATAGCGCCTGCGTGGCCACGCAGGACCTGGTATGCAGACCTAGTGGACATGTCGTCCTGTCCACCATGGTCTCTACCCCTGAGGCAGGACCTTCTTATTCAGGGTCCTTTCAACCATCCAAACCTAATTTCTCTGAGGCTGACTGCTTGGAAATTGAACGCTTGATTCTATCAAAGCGTGGGTTTTCCGATTCGGTTATTGATACATTAATACAGGCTCGGAAACCTGTTACCAGAAAAATTTACCACAAGATATGGCGTAAATATTTATATTGGTGTGAATCCAAGAGTTACTCATGGAGTAAGGTTAGGATTCCTAGGATATTGTCTTTTCTACAAGAGGGTTTAGAAAAGGGCTTATCCGCTAGTTCACTAAAGGGACAGATTTCTGCTCTGTCTATTCTTTTACACAAGCGTCTGGCAGAGAATCCAGACGTCCAGGCTTTTTGTCAGGCTTTGGCTAGGATTAAGCCTGTGTTTAAAACTGTTGCTCCTCCGTGGAGCTTAAACTTGGTTCTTAAAGTTCTTCAGGGTGTTCCGTTTGAACCCCTTCATTCCATTGATATTAAGCTTTTATCTTGGAAAGTTCTGTTTTTGATGGCTATTTCCTCGGCTCGAAGAGTCTCTGAGTTATCTGCCTTACATTGTGATTCTCCTTATCTGATCTTTCATTCAGACAAGGTAGTCCTGCGTACTAAACCTGGGTTTTTACCTAAGGTTGTTTCTAACAGGAATATCAATCAAGAGATTGTTGTTCCATCGTTATGCCCTAATCCTTCTTCAAAGAAGGAACGTCTTTTGCATAATCTAGACGTGGTCCGTGCCCTGAAGTTCTACTTACAGGCAACTAAAGTAGGGCTGCAACAACTAATCGGTAAGTTTTGATCATAAAAATAGTTGTCAACAAATCTCATTATCAATTAGGTGGTCAGCGATTAGTTGGTCAGTTGCACAACACCAGCTGCTTTAATCTGACGATCTACTGCAACTAAGATTGTGCAAAAAATGTTTAATTTATTTATTTTTTTAATCTTTTTTCTATCCGATTAATCGGACAATAATTATCCGATTAATCGGATAGAAAAAATAATAATAAATAAAAATGTTTGCACAATACCATGTGCAGGAGTTCATCGGATTGAAGCAGCTGGTGCTGTGCAATAACCAACTAATCGCTGACCACCTAATTGATAATGACATTCTTTGACAACTATTTTTATGATCAATCTTACCGATTAGTTGTTGCAGCCCTAAACTAAAGATTTTCGACAAACTTCTTCTCTGTTTGTCGTTTACTCTGGACAGAGGAGAGGTCAAAAGGCTTCGGCTACCTCTCTCTCTTTTTGGCTTCGTAGCATAATACGCTTAGCCTACGAGACTGCTGGACAGCAGCCTCCTGAAAAAATTACAGCTCATTCCACTAGAGCTGTGGCTTCCACCTGGGCCTTTAAGAATGAGGCCTCTGTTGAACAGATTTGCAAGGCTGCAACTTGGTCTTCACTTCATACTTTTTCCAAATTTTACAAATTTGACACTTTTGCTTCTTCGGAGGCTGTTTTTGGGAGAAAGGTTCTACAGGCAGTGGTTCCTTCTGTTTAATGTTCCTGCCTTGTCCCTCCCATCATCCGTGTACTTTAGCTTTGGTATTGGTATCCCATAAGTAATGGATGACCCGTGGACTGAACACACTTAACAAGAGAAAACATAATTTATGCTTACCTGATAAATTTATTTCTCTTGTAGTGTGTTTAGTCCACGGCCCGCCCTGTCTTTTGAGGCAGGTTCTAAATTTTAAATTATAACTCCAGT
This sequence comes from Bombina bombina, assembly GCF_027579735.1. Taxonomy (NCBI): domain Eukaryota; kingdom Metazoa; phylum Chordata; class Amphibia; order Anura; family Bombinatoridae; genus Bombina; species Bombina bombina. The sequence continues at coordinate 447,120,015 of NC_069504.1, read as the reverse complement.
CACCACTGCACCCTATAGTTTCTCCTTTCTCGTCTTGTTTCGGTCGAATGACTGGATATGACATGTGAGGGGAGGAGCTATATAGCAGCTCTGCTTGGGTGATCCTCTTGCAACTTCCTGTTGGGAAGGAGAATATATCCCATAAGTAATGGATGACCCGTGGACTGAACACACTACAAGAGAAATAAATTTATCAGGTAAGCATAAATTATGTTTTTCGGTTTCATATCCCTTTAAGAACAGCAGTGATGTTGTTTAGTGGCCCAGAAATAGCCTGCTGCCAGTAAAAAAATAGATTTTTAATAGGGTCAACATTATTATATACCATGTTGTTTGATGAGGATAGTATTTCTTTTTAGCCACCTTAATGTAATCAACACATTTTTTACATCAATCATATTTAAGTGGAGTTTTTTTCAATTACTATAAAAACATTAGACCTTCTGTGTAGTTGTATAAATAGTTATTTTGTATGTGAGTAATGCATTATGGCCTAGATTGCAAGTGAAACACACACACTCACATACCTTTGACGCCTTTCCAGACCATCTTTTATCATATAGAAAATCCCTTTAATTCTAACCACAAAACCTTTTTTTCATATTTCATCTGTGCATTGCACATCTGAGAGTTTTTTTAATTATATTCTATATTATCATATTTTAGTGTGAATCTGTAAATTCTCAGCGCTACTTATTGTTTTTTTAAGTATTTAGTCTAAATATATCTTAAATCTTTTATTTCCATAGCATTTTCATGTGTTTTTTATGCAAACTAGCAAGCAATAATCGTTTACTTCAGCTCTAAATTTTGAAACTGTATTTTGGAAAGCTTTGAAACACAACACTATTAATCACCACTTCTAAGACAAGTACAATGAGCGCACTAATAGTACTCACTGCGCTATGCATTAAAAGTAGGTGTCAGAAAAAAAGTTTTGCCTTGTTTAAAGTGACATAAACCCACAACTTTTCTTTCATTATTCAGACAGAACAAACAATTAGCAATAAATTGGAAACTTTTTTTTTTATTATCACATTTTGCTTTGTTCTCCTGTTATACATTAGCAAGAGACTAGATGGTAGAACGCCTGTAGTGCTTCAGACACCTTCCAACAAAGACTAACATTATTGCAAAACTGCTGCCAAACAAGTGCTTGTTATTTAACAAATACCAAGAAAATGAATTATGAAAGAAAGTTAACATTTGAGTTTTATGTTGCTTTAAAATTCCTCACCACTTGTAGCACCAAAATGGGCATTATTATTTCTGCGAGGGCGATCGCAAGATAAAACTTACTGCGTTAAAAATTGTGCTTCGCTTGTAATCTAGCCCTATATTGTTATAACATCTATAATCAAAATATCAGATATACAACTTAATAGCCAAATGTACGCTAGGTAGCTTTTGTAGTAGAAATATCCTCACAACATTAAAATTCCAACAGTTTTGCTCTGGAATGTTGATTGTAGTCTCTTTTTTTTCTAAGAAAAAATGTAATAGAATTAAAAATCATAGACTTTTCTTTTAAAAGTCAACACTGTGGATTGATTAAATAAATGCACATTAAGAAATAAAATCTAAACGAGTAGTATTTATAATGTGGATTTATTTTCATTGTACTATATGTGAAAAGAAAGTCAGTTATCTCCCTTGAGAGAGAATGTGACCATTATGGGTTTTGATAAACCTGCGTTACAAGACAAGACACTGTTGCTATAGTATTATAAATCTCTGTATTTTATATGGAAGCGAAAACTGACAATAGCGTTAAGAAGGCTGTTCTAAGTAAATAGGTGTGGGTGGAAAAAGTCCCACTGCTAACTGTGCTTGTATGAGTCACCTCTAAACAGAGGGATTTGGAAAGCAAGATGTAATACAGTGTACTAAAATCACTCTTAGCACAGTGAAAAGAACATGTAGATGCAGTGTGTAATGCTATTTGCCTAGATAAAACCACACAATATAATAATTGCTTATACTAATTTTGAACAAATGCTTCGCAACTTAACTCATTTCCTAGTGGTTAGACTACATTTCATTTAGCTTTTGTTTGGTAAAGTTCTGGCTAAGTCTTGTATGAAATCCCCAACTGTCTCCCTATTTTCTCTTCCTGTTAGGAGTAAGGATTTAACCATATCTGTGAGTATGTGAAGCCCTGTTACCTGTGCTCAGTTCCAGGAATACTAAGAAGACGAGACTTAGCACAGGTGGTAGTCTGGGATGTGCTTTCTCTAGCCACATATCCTTATGAGGGATCGCAGCGCTAAGGTTAAAAGGCTGATGCCAGTTCTGCATTTGGTTATTCTTTATAGAAGTCCTGGTGTTCTTGACCCTGGCCTGTTTCTCTGATCCTGACCCTGGTTTACTGACTTATGCATCTTATCTCATCCTTACCTGTACTAAGTTTTGTAGACTGATTACATGGCTACTGCCCTTTGGAAATGAACTTTTGATTATTCTTCAGCTTCATCCTTTTGCCATGATATTTTGTTGCTGCCAGCTAATTCAATATTGAATCCTAGTCTTGCTATTGACATCTCTTCTGATTATCCTCTGCTGATCTATTGCTTTCTAACCTTAGTGCTACGATTTCTCACTGGTGAACATTCCGGGAGTTAAACAACACATGCCAGACCACGAGCAGCCTCCTTGGCCTCACAGCCCTTTTTATGTTTAAAATAATAGAAATAACAATAAAAATTAACTACATTTTAAATTATATACAATACTTAAAATTGGGATCAGACCGATATATCAGAGTGGCCAATTATTAGGGCCGATATTTGGAATTTCTGAAATAATCAGTATCGGCCAGAAACTTACCGATTATTACTGTTATGGAGTAAATCAAAAGAAATTTAGCTCTGTGTACTTCAGGGAAACTATGTAGTTTTAAGTGACACAAATCATCACACAAATCATCTATAGCACATATAAGCTGCACATAGCATAGCATCTAATAATAAATAGCACTGATAACAGAGTCCAAGCCCAGGTGTTCCTTGGGGCTCAGTTACCAACTACCATACCCCCAATGGCAGACCTGTAGATGGACTTGCATAAACAAACAAACAGTATATGATTTGTGAAATGGAAAATGTGATCTTTAAGTGGCACTTAAAGCTACATAGTTTCCCTGACGTACACAGAGCTAAATTACTTTTGATTTGCTCATAGGGGTCAGCAATACATAAAATCGATCTGCTTGCTAATTGCTGTCACAAATAGAACATTATTAGTTGCATTTTACACTTTTGCAAAACATTTTACTAAAGCTGCTATATTTGATGATTTTTTTTATTTAAATATTTTATTTTCCCCTTTCATGGGCATATGAAAAAACATTAAAATAAAAGATAGTTCAGGCACATCAATTACATTTCCACAACAACAAACCTTGAGTAGAAAGCTATGCAGTAAATGAGACTAGTATCAATATTCTCTAGCAGTGGATAACAATGCTCTGACCATTAGGTGGCACTGTTACACATGTATAAAACTGCCCATAAGTGACATAATAAAGAAACTTGTAGTCCACTCCTCAGTACCAGGGCAGGTATTTGCAATCCAGTAAATATATGAGCATATTAAAAATTAAAGCAAATAAATAAATCTAGCACTTATATTCCAGCATGTCCTTTCTTTCCCTGTCAAGTGGCAGTATATATATATTTTATATATAAGTGAGCGTGTTTTTAGTGAAATGGCAGCAATATATGAAAAAAACAGAAGCCGTTTAACAGGAGAACATGCTGAAATGTTATGCGTTCTGCACTATAATGTTTTTCTACTTAACTGGGAGTATTAAAGGACCAGTCAACACATTAGATTTGCATAATCAACAAATGCAAGATAACAAGACAATGCAATAGCACTTAGTCTTAAAGGGACAGTCAACACCAGAATTGTTGTTGTTTTAAAAGATAGATAATCCCTTTATTACCCATTCCCCAGTTTTGCATAACCCACACAGTTATAATAATACACGTTTTACCTGTGATTAACTTGTATCTAAACATCTTCTGACAGCCCCCTGATCACATGACATTTTATTTATTATGTTTTGACTTTCATTTTAGCCAATTAGTGCAGTGTCTGCCACAATCCACGGGCGTGCTCACAATGTTATCTATAGGGTTTACCTGAACTAGCTCTCCCCTGCTGTGAAAAGCAAATACAAAAGCATGTGATTAGAGGCAGCCTTTAAGGGCTTAGAAATTATCATATGAGCCTTCCTAGGTCTAGCTTTCAACTAAGAATACCAAAAGAACAAAGCAAAATTGGTGATAAAAGTAAATTGAAAAGTTGTTTAAAATTACAGGCCCTATTTGAAACATGAACGTTTTTTTTGGACTTGACTGTCCCTTTAACTTCAAATGAGTAGTAGATTTTTTTATAACAAATTTCAAAGTTATGTATATTTCCAACTCCCCTTGTACCATGTGATAGCAATCAGCCAATCACAAATGCATATACGTATAGTCTGTGAATTCTTGCACATGCTCAGTAGGATCTAGTGACTCAAAAATTGTAAATATAAAAGATTGTGCACATTTTTTTTAATGGAAGTAAATTGGAAAGTTGTTTAAAATTACATGCTGTATCTGAATCATGAAAATTTAATTTAACCTGAGTGTCCCTTTAAAGAAATTGTATAGTGTCTAGTGTTGCAGTAGAGACTTAAATTTAATTTTATATCAGTGTGCAATTCAAAAGGGATTTATGCAATTTTTCTATGTTTTGGGAAGCCATTTAATAAGTTATTTTTTAAGCACTTTATTTTTCTCAGTTGTTTACTTTTAATGTTTAAAATTTTAATAAGCATGTTCAGTTTATACCAGATTTGTGTAGAAATTGCGTTGATTTTTCAAAACTTTAAATGTACAGAATATCGGCCACTGTTATCGGCCTGAAAGACGGTCAATAATCGGTATCGGTATTGGCCCTGAAAAAACAATATCGGTCTATCCCTACTTAAAATAGTATGCCTTATACATGACAATGCATATCATTTTAACATTGGATATCAATGTAATACTAAAATAAGTTATTAACCCCTTACACACCCTCAAGCAAAGGGCAACCTACACTATTAACCCCTAATCTGCCATAACCTAAAGACCTAAGCACCCCCTACCTTATTAACACCTACCCCGCAATAAGCCCCCTAACCTATTAACCCCTAATTCACCACAACTCAACACAAACTATTCCTACACTACCTAACCCCTAAACCTCCCACCTCTAAGCTAACACCCTCTAAGTTACAAGAGATAATAAACACTAAGTTTACAAAAAATAAAATCTAACATTGCAGAACTAATAAACACAAACAAAAATAAAAAAACAGTTGTGCCTATACTAAAACTAAGGACCCCTTTAAAAAAAAAAAAAAAACACCCCAAAATAAAAAATTAACTAAAATTGCTAAGAATTTGAGATAAATTTGACTCTGAGCTTTTACAATTAACTGTAGGAAAAAGATAGATAGGTAGGTAGGTAGGTAGATATATATGTATAATTTATTAAATTAAAAACTAATAGAAAGTTTTTTTTCTGATGGATTAGAGTACCATTAGAGATACGTGCCCACATTCAGGGCTTGCCAGGCAGCATCTGCTGCATGCAATTAGTCTGGGATAATTTACCTCTGAGGTGACAGAGTGGTTAAAAAGCAGAGATCTTAATGCCCTGCTTCTTAAAGGGGCAGTAAAGTCAACATTAAACTTACATGGTTTAGAATAGACGGATAACCCTATTGAAATCCTCTGGAATGTGATCAAGAGGAAGATGGAGGGTAACAAGTCATCAAACAAAGCAGAGCTGCTTTATTTTTGCACCAGGAGGGGCATAAAGTCACCCAACAGCAATGTGAAAGACTGGTGGAGAGCATGACAAGATGCATGAAAGTTCTAGTTGAAAATCAGGGTTATTCCATCAATTATTGCTTTCTGAACTTTTGCTAAGTTAGAAAAAGGAGTATTGTGTCGTTTAAAAATAAATATGAACTTGTTTTCTTTGCATTATTTTGAGGAATTGTCATTTTCTGCAAATGCTCTAAATTACAATATTTTTATTTGGAATTCAGGAGAAATGTTGTCAGTGTTTTTTTAGAATAAACCAAAAATTTTCATTTTACTCACACATTATCTATAAAAAGTAAAACCAGAGAAACGGATAATTGTGCAGTGGTCTTTTATTTTTTTTCCAATATTTATGTATTTTTCTTTTTTTACGTCATCAGTTATTATATGAAAATATACAGATAAATCTGATTAAATTGCTCAGCTGACACTGAAACATTTAATCAAAAATATATTTTTTAACGAAATGCTTTGTAAAGAAGACATTTTAACTTCAGAGTTTCTTACAATTTCTTGCGGACATTCACAATCCTTATGCTCCAGAAACTGCCATAAAAAGGTATTCATGGGGTTATCTCTGAACTGAAATAGTAAGATTGCAATTTTAAATGTAATCTCAGTTTAGGAGCCAGCCCATTTTAGGTTCAGAACCCTGGATAGCACTTGCTTATTGGTGGCTACATTTAGCCACCAATAGGCAAGCATAGCCCAGTTTCTGAACCGAAAATGGGCCGGCTCCTAAGGTTTATATTCCTGCTTTTTAAATAAAGATAGCAAGAGAACGAAGAGAAATTGATAATAGTAGTAAATTAGAAAGTTGCTTAAAATTGCAGGCTCTATCGGAATCATGAAAGAAAACAAAATTGGTTTTAATATCCCTTTAAAGGGTCAATGTACTGTAAGATAATTTTTCCCTTAATGTGTTTCAAGTGACTTGTTATACCAGCAGCAGAGTATAAAATGTGTGAGAAATTGCTTATTTAGCTTTATTTTTGTATATTAAATAGCTGGTTAGTTCTTTGAAACCACAACACATTAAATTTGGTTAAGCTTGCAGGGAAATCAGCTCTTTATTTTATCACTTTCTGCACACATACAGGCTTCTCTGTATATCAAGGACAAATATTTACAGAGAACAATTGAAAATTAACATTTTATTACTTATCTCTCCTAACCGGTGTTCCCTCTAAGGCCAGATTTTGTAAGCGGCCCAACAGTGAAAACAGTTAATAAGGTAACCATACCTTGCTGTTTACATTTTGTTGTGTTTGCTAACTGCAGGGTGGGGTTCACAAATTAACTGTTTCACTGCTGGGCCACTCGCAAAATCTGGCATTAGAGGGAACACTAATCTTAACCCCCACTAGGAGTAATTTTTTTTTGCTGGCTATGTTTACACAGCTTTTCTATAGTCAATACTTTTAGAAGTATAGAAACTTTCTACGTAAGTAGGGATACCATAAGCAAAAAATGCTATATCAAATGCCGAAATAAAGATGAAGACACTGTGTGCACAATTATTAGGCAAGTTGTATTTTTGAGGATTAATTTCATTATTGAACAACTACAGTGCTCTCGGTCAATCCATAGAGGCCGAATTATCAAAGGTCTTGCGGACCTGATCCGTATTCAGCATTGCACCAGCAGCTCACAAGAGCTGCTGGTGCAACGCCGCCCCTTACAGATTCGCGGCCGCCAGTAGGGGGGTGTAAATCAACCAGATAGTACTCGATCGGGTTGAATTGTGTCGATTCCTATCCGCCTCATCAGAGCAGGCGGACAGGGTTATGGAATAGACCTCTGCTTCATAACGGCTGTTTCTGGCGAGTCTTCAGACAACATACAGAGCTTGATAAATGGGCCTCAAAATGTTAATAAACCTCAAACTTGAATATTTAAGAAAATATAAGTGAGGTTTTGGTTTTCTTAAGAGAATATTTATCTGTGCACAATTATTGGGCAACTATTAGTGTGCAGAATTATTATGCAACTAAATGAAAAACAAACATTTTCCCATCTCACTTGTTTATTTTCATCTGTTAAAGTGAGAATAATAAACAAACAACTCTAAATGTACAAATAAACATTTCTGACATTTCCAAAAAAAATAATTAATGACCAATATAGCCACCCTTCTTTACAATAACAGTCATAAGCTTTTTATCCATGGCGTCTGTCAGTTTCTTGAACTGTTGACGATTAACTTTTTGTGCACACAGCAACCACAGCCTCCCAGACACTGTTCAGAGAGGTGTACTGTTTTCCTTCACCGTAAGTCTCCAGTTTAAGAAGGGCCCACAAGTTCTCAATGGGGATTAGGTCAGGTGAGGAAGAGGGCCATGTCATTATTATTTCATCTTTAAGGCCTTTACTGGCTAGCCATGCAGTGGTGTACCTAGATGCATGCAATAGAGCATTGTCCTGCATAAATATCATGGTCTTCTTTAAAGATGCAGACTTTTTCCTGTACCACTGCTTGAAGAAAGTGTCTTCTAAAAACTGACAGTAGGTTTGGTAGTTGATTTTGAGTCCATCTTCAATGCGAAAAGGTCCAACTAGCTCATCTTTAATACCAGCCCATACCAGTACCTCACCTCCACCTTGCTGGCGTCAGAGTTGAAGTGGAGCTCTGTGCACGTTACTGATCCAGCCAACTTGTGTCTTGTTCAGTGGTGGTCGGGTTTCATCCTTCCGTACTTTGGCCATGTCTCTGAGCACTGAATACCTTGTATTTCTGGGCTCTCCAGGTAGGTTGCAGTTCTGGAATATGACGGCACTAGAGGATAATGGGTTCCTGGTAGCTTTACGTTTGATTCTTCTCAAATCTTTGGAATTTAATTTGCATCTTTTTTTTCTCAACACATTTCTTGCGACCCTGTTGACTATTTGCAACAAAAGGTTTGATGGTTCTGTGATCACGCCCCAATATCTTAGCAATATCAAGAGTGCTGCATCCCTCTGAAAGACCTTTTAAAATTTTTGACTTTTCAGAGTCAGTTAAATCTCTTTTTTGGCCCATTTTGCCTGAGGAAAAGAAGCTGCCTAATAATTATGCACACCATGATATAGGGTGTTGGGGTGTTGATCTCCTAAGGCCACACACTCCCCCATTGCACAAATACAACACATCACTTGATATGCTTAAATCCAATAAGCATTCAAGTTTATACAGCTTGGGGTTGGACAATATGCATTAAATGATGATTTGGTCAAAATACTCACTCGCCTAATAATTGTGCACACAGTGTAAACAATTTAATGCACCCCAGCATATAAAATGAATAATTTAGAACAAATTTAAAGGGGAGAAAAATGTAGTATACACTATCCCTTTAAGTGGTAATGACATAAGGATTTCATGGCAGGGCCATTTCATATTTGGTAATGTTTTTCAGGCATTATTTAAAAGTCTTTTTACTCTACAAAGTGTTTTCTGCTATTGCTGGGATTTAAATGATAAACTTTTTTTTGTATAATTCTGCTGTCACTACAGGAAATAATCCAAACAGGGTGTGGTATATTTTGCAATTTTCTGATTATTTTTTTTTTTATGAATTTCTATATAGACATATAGTGCCTGTTATTTAATGACTTAGGGCTACAACTGCTATGGAACATCTCTGGTTATAACAGCAATTAGATTGTAAGCTCACTGGCACATTATCTGTCAAATTGTTTTATAATTTAATTCTTATTTGTCCTCTATTTGATTGTGATTGAGCTATTTTTAGGAAACATTATTGTAACATCATCTAAGTTATTGTGCATTTTCTGATACTTTCTAGTTTTTTATTTGATGACATAAAATAGGTGCTTTAACCTGAAATGCACAAACTCATATATGATCTAATGCTAAAAGATGAGTTCACCATGTCCCCTGGGTTCTTTCCATTAGATAATAAAGAATAGCTGAGATGACTCATGTGGTAACTCTTGAACAAAACAACAATAATGTTGTAAATCATCATGCTAAAATGGTAGATAATGTTTTTGTAGCAAGTGCTTCTGAATTAAAGAAAAATATATATGTTCAGCAATATGCAGCTTATAGATAATAAAATCACTATGTTTTGGTCATCATTTCCCAGAGAAGCCTATTTCATAGCATAATTACTTATGCTTTATTATCCAATAACAGAAGAAATATGATCTTTGTTTCTAGTTGCCTGATCTTTCCATTTGTTTTATCTCTTCTGTTTTATTTAACTAATTTATTTTATGACAAAAGTGACCTTTTATAGTTAAGAGTGCTTTTTAAAGGTTTGTGAATGTCATAGGTGACAGCAACGAAAGAAAGTTATCAACACAATATTTTACAAACGTTTGTATAAAAGCTCTTTCAGTTTCCACATCTCTCGCTATTGTTAATCATACAATCATTTTACTATCTGCCGCTTTACAAAAATGGCAATAATAATAAAACATAGGATTGTTTATCATTGAATAATTGTTTTATACGCATTCTCTGCATTATCAGTTTTCTGCCATCTATGTTGCATATTCACCCCTAGTACTTTGGTTTATTTAAAAATATTATAAAATTAAGTGTACAAAAAATTCACAAAGTGAAACAAAGATAAAATAAATTTGAAATAACATAAATTCAATAAAAAGTTTAATAAAAGATGGAAGGATATGTCCGTTCCTGGAAGAAATTTCCTTGGGACTTGAATCTTCAATAGGTCCTCAAAAAAAGGAAACACAAAATAGTGTAACTCTGTAAACGCACTGGATGCGTAATAGGACAAATGATTACTCTCATTTGTTGGAGCTAATGTAAGCTCTATATGATGCGCACACCTACTTTATACTGGTAGGCAGCTTCTGCTCTCTATCCGCATCCATCCGGCGCACAGGTTCACTCTGGACAGTGATAATTGACTGTTTTCCTGTTGGATCCCTTTGCATAATTGTTTATACTGAGCATTTGTGACGTTTTTGAAATATTTTAATAAATATTCCTTTTTTAATCAATCACGTTGTGGGATACTGTTTGCCTACCAGTATAAAGTAGGTGTGCGCATCATATAGAGCTTACATTAGCTCCAACAAATGTGAGTAATCATTCATCCTATTATCATATCGCATCCAGTGCGTTTACAGAGTTACACTATTTTGCGTTTCCTTTTTTTGAGGACCTATTGAAGATTCAAGTCCCAAGGAAATTTCTTTCAGGAACGGACATATCCTTCCATGTTCTATTGAACTTTTTAGTGAATTTATTTTATTTCACATTTATTTTATCATTTAAAAATATTGCAGAAAATTATAACTGTTCTTTCAAAATAATATATTTTCTTTTGACATTATGAATTAATTTGTGTAAATTAGAAGATCAAAATCAAGGTTTAATCAAAAACAATGGGAGGTGCCTCATAGCGCAGTAAAACCCAATATCAGACAGATTAAAGGACCAGTTAATACAGTAGATTTGCATAAACAACAAATGCATAATAAAAAGACAATGCAATAACACTTAGGGCTAGATTTTTCAAAGCCGAGACGTACAAGGGCACGTATACGCGCCCCTGTATGCCTCAGCTCACCTGTGGCGGGGCGAAATTACCCGCAGGTAATCACTATTGCACACGAGCGCAATTTTGCACTCGCGTGCAATCCCGCCCCCTGCCCACGCACAGCCAATCACAGGCGTGCAGGAGCTGTCAATCTCCTCGGTCGGACTCGACCGCAGAGATTGAATTTTGCCATCTTAGAGGTGGCAAAGAGGTTAAGGAAGCGGCGGTCTGGTGACCGCAGCTTGATAAATTACGGCGAGCAAGTTCTTGTGAGAACTTGCAGCCCTAGGGCTTTGGTAAATCGAGCCCTTAGCCTGAACTTCAAATGAGTTGTAGATTATTTTTCAGAAAAAATGTCAGTTATGTCTATTTCCACTCCCCCGTTTCATGTGACAGCCATCAGCCAATCACAAATGCATATCTGTATGTTCTGTGATTTCTTGCACATGCTCAGTAGGAGCTGGTGTTTCAAAAGTGTAAATATAAAAAGACTGTGCACATTTTGTTAACGGAAGTAAACTGGAAAGTTGTTAAAAATGAACGTTTAATTTTGGACTTGAGTGTCTCTTTAAAATCGGTAAAAGAAAGCCACTCAGAATAAGAAGAGCACGGGCTGGTGCTAATCAGACAGACTAGAGCTTTAGAGACGCTCAGCTAGACCTGACACTGGCATAAAGCACCCTTTGTATCTCCACAGGAGTAAAGGATCCTCTTGGTGTTGGAAAGCACTGAAGGAAAATACTGGGGGAAACGGCTGTAAGAGGAATCTCTAATAATGGGCTGTTAAAATATTTGTGTGTAAAACAATTGCAACGCTTTTCTCAATGGTGTATGTTGTGTGTTTTGTCATGATTTAAAATAGGAATTTAGAGTTGTTTGTAGGATCATGGATCTGATGGTTTTACATGATCCAAAGCCATATGTGACCTTCACTAAAAATGTACCCCCTTGTTTGTTTTATGCCACTTCATATATCCAGAGGCTGTTTTAGACGTAGTAATGTCATACATACATTTGTTTCATTTTAATTAACTTTATAAATTTGCATTTATTGTAACTCAACCAATATGGTAAATGTATGCATTTAATAAACTAAGATCTTCTGTTTATCTATTGCCATTTTTAGTGCTCACATAATTTAGTTTTTTTTAAAAACTGGATAAAAATGACAATCATTTACTATGTTTTTTTTCATTTTAGATATATTTTTATTGTTCGGTTTTTATTTCAGTCATCTTTTTTACATACCAGTGAAAAGTAGACTTGTCCAATACTCATAAATAAGTCGGCAAAGGGAAGTCAGTGGAAAGAATTTTCAGCCAGCAGCCTTCTGTGGATGCTAATATTTGTTATTACTGCCAACTCCAACCAGTGGGGAATTCTCTTTAGCACACAAGTACTTACAAAGCATTCTTCATATAAAAATCTTGGTTCCCATTTCTCCTCATTTATTTAATAACCCCTTTAGTCATATGTAGTTAGCTGATGGAGAGAACAAAATAATGTGGCTTTATTAGATAGGGTTTCATGAATTAAATGCAGTGTAATATCACAATGAGTGGTACTTGTATATATTGTATATAAAAAAAGTTCCATGGTGGGGATTACATGGAACCTCACTGGGAAAATAGACTTGAGACTTTTTTTCCACGTAGCTTTGTATTAAGCTATTACATGCAGCAGTCTGGATTTTCCTAGAAGTGGTTTCCCCTTTTCAACATTTATAAATGCTTTTTTTCTGTTGTGATAAATTCTTCAAGCAAAGGAATCATAATAGTAGTTACTTAGGCAAATTTTGCCAAGAGTTATGACTTGGTGTTAATGTTAAGTTGTGTCTCTGTTCAGTTTAAATTATCATTAATGTAGCCCATAAATAGTTTTGTTAAAAGTACACTACACAGATAAGGGTTTGTATAAAAGGCCAACTTTTTGTTTATTATTTTTTAATGTTTTTTTTTTTTTTTTTTTTTTACATAAAAGCTATTTAAATTGAAACATATAAAGCTGTGTCAGATGTATACTTCATACTAATGCTCATTGGCTGATTTACACAGTTGTAAATGCTCATTTACTGAGAGGTACTTCCTGCTAATGCTCTTTTGTGGATAGTTACTTTCTGCTAGTCCTCATTGAGCATTATGGGAAGTATCTAAGTCAATGAGCATTATTAGGAAGTGCAAAACTGATACAAGTTGTTATTACATATTTATTCAGGTGATGGAAATGACAGCATGTTAAAAGGCTGCTCTTTTACATTGATTATAAAACATTTTTATACAATGTTCCTTTAACGCTAGTTATTATAGGGAATACTCTGATGACTCCTGCTGGTGACTGCGAAAATAGCCTCCTACTTTTGCCTTCGGTAGTGAACTAAACTGCCGAATGCACATCTCTAATAGTTATACCACTTCACAAATAAATCGACTTTATAGAAACTATTTTCTACTTACCAAAGTGTTATGTTCTGCACCACCAGATTATTTCTGATGACAGAAGACTTAAAACCTTTAGATGGTTGACTGTTTACAAATCTACTCAGACAAGAACAACAGACCTTTGCTATGTTTCCTGCTACAACACAATATTCTAAACTGTGCAGTTAAAGGGACAGTCTAGGCCAAAATAAACTTTCATGATTCAGATAGAGCATGTAATTTTAAACAATTTTCCAATTTACTTTTATCACCAATTTTGCTCTGTTCTCTTGGTATTTTTAGTTGAAAGCTTAACCTAGGAGGTTCATATGCTAATTTCTTAGATCTTGAAGGCCACCTCTTTTCAGAATGCATTTTAACAGTTTTTCACCACTAGAGGGTGTTAGTTCTTGTATTTCATATAGATAACACTGTGCCCGTACACGTGAAGTTATCTGTGAGCCATTGGCTAAACTGCAAGTCTGTCAAAAGAACTGAAATTAAGGGGCAGTTTGTAGAGGCTTAAATACAAGATAATCACAGAGGTAAAAAGTGTATTTATATAACTGTGTTGGTTATGCAAAACTGGGGAATGGGTAATAAAGGGATTATCTATCTTTTAAAACAATAAAAATTCTGGTGTAGACTGTCCCTTTAAAGGGACATAATACTCATATGCTATATCACTTGAAACTGATGCAGTATAACTGTAAAAAGTTGACAGGAAAATATCACCTGAGCATCTCTATGTAAAAAAGGAAGATATTTTACCTCTCAATTTCCTCAACTCCCCAGAGTAAGTCCTGTGTAAGAAGTTATACTTCAGCTGCTGTCCAGCTGCAGGTAAAAAAAAGAAGAAGAAATGAACTGCAGCCAATCAGCATCAACAGTGCTGAGGTCATGAACTCTTTTACTGTGATCTCATGAGATTTCACTTAACTCTCATGAGATTTCATAGTAAACTTCCTTAAACTGAATAGGGAAATAACATGAGTGTGCACAAAGCTCACTCCCTTGCCTGTCCCGGGACAGGCATACTGATTTGCTGCTTAAAGTCATTTGCAATCGGGTTTGAATACTTAGGACATTTTGAGGTAAAATATCTTTCTTTTTTACATAGAGATGTTCAGGTGATATTTTCTAGTCTAGCTTTTTACAGCTATGCTGCATCACTTTCAAGTGTTTCAACATTTGGGTATCATGGCACTTTAATGTACAGCATTGAGAAAACAAAGAATGCAAGCCTACAGTACAAGTTGCTGCAATTTATCCTAGTGAGAGAAAGTGTAAGTTGCTGATAAACCTGAACTATCACAGAAGATAAAGCCTTAACGAAGACTTGGCAAAGAGCAGTAAAACTTCAAATACTAAGCAATCAAGTTGTTTTGCTTTGTGTATCAAGGATAAAAAACAAATAATAATAATTATACTTGGAGGGGCTCACTAGCATCATCCTCCACTCATTTCCTGTTACAGCCCCCTATGGTAATCCCAGTGCTCCCCTTCCACCTCTTATGGCTATTAGTGCCCCTGAGTAATTCCACCGCCCCACAGGGGGCAGTACTGCCCACTTTGTGAATCACTGTTTTAAAAGATGTAATTGTATTCTGACTGCTGTCAGAGAACTTAAAGGACCACTTAATGCAGTGGAATTGTATAATTAACAAGTGCATAATAAAAAAGACAAGGCAATAACACCTACTCTAAATTTCAAATAATTAGTAGATTTTTTTCTGACAATTTTATTTTTCTCCCATTTTCTGCCCCCTTTAATCATGTGACAGACATCAGCCAATCACAGACTAGTATACGTATACCCTGTGAGCTTGTGCACATGCTCAGTAGGATCTTGTTCCCCAGAAAGTGTGAATATAAAAAGACTGTGTGAAATTTGATAGTGGAAGTAAATTGGAAAGTGTCTTAAAACTGCATGTTCTATCTAAATCACATAAGTTTATTTCCTTCTAAATACAGGGAGAGTCCACAGCTGCATGCATTACTTGTGGGAATACAGAACCTGGCCACCAGGAGGAGGCAAAGACACCCCAGCCAAAGGCTTAAATACCTCCCCCACTTCCCTCATCCCCCAGTCATTCTTTGCCTTTCATCACAGGAGGTTGGCAGAGAAGTGGCGGAATTTTTTCTGTGTAGTTCCTTATGAGGAGTACCTGCCCTTCGTGACGGAACTGGAGTTTTAAGTAGTTTTGTCAGCCTCTCGGTGAGGACGTTGATGAAAGTTAGAGTCTGGAGATGCGGGGAGAGTCTTTCTGCGAAACCATCCAGACTCAGATTAACAGCTCCTATAAGCAATCAGCGTTGACGAGCTTTGCTGCGTGCTTTCTTCACTCAAGTCCATGTCAGAGGCGCTGCTACTATCTGTCAAACTTTAGGAACCGTGTTGCTGTTCCACGGATTGGATTCCAGTAAGATTGTTTAATTTTATACACACATGTTAACGATTGAAGACAGGGTCTCAGTGGGACTCCTTTATCTTTATGGAATCAAGGGTTAATATCTCCTGAGGGGGATTATTGAACAGTGGGGTCTTTTTAATCATGTTTGTTATATGATTTGACTGCGTATGTGTAAGGAGACATTTTAGGCTCTTAGGCTGAGAAACATACAGGAGTTGCGCAGTTTTATTAAGCTGGCACGCTTTTCCTTAGCAGAGGCGGTCCTGTATGAAGCACCATATGACTGGGAGTAGTCACGTCTTGTTTTCCCATTTCCGATTCCTGTCCGAGTGACTGCGGAGAAGAGTTAATTTCTCTACCTGTCTGGGTCATAGGAAGTGGTAAGTGCCCCAGCCATTGGGGGTTTTAATGTGTCAGTTGTTTTTGCCCAAAGCTCTTATTTGGAATTATGGAGGTTGCGTATGTTGTGAGGAGGACCAGGTTGACCAGCCTGCTCAATTATGTTCCGTATGCCGCAATAAGGTGTTCTCTTCAAACAATGTTGAGATGTTAGAAACCACTGAGCCGTCTACCTCTGAGGATTCCTCGTCCCGTGATATGTGTTCCCTAGACTCTTATCCTACACATGTATTTCCCCTAAGGGCCATTACTCATTTGTTTGAGGGACATTTTTTTTCCACCGGAGGTTACTGCACATTTTCGCATGGCCATCTCTATGGCTTTAGTGAGTTTGCCTCTTCCTCCTATGTGCAAGTGAAGGGTTAATCCGTGCTCTCCTACACATGGGTCATCGTGTAAACATACAATTGTGCCAGATCTGTCATCTGGGGGTGCGGTTTCCTCTGAGGATTTAGAGGTAGAACCTCTGGGGTCGGAATAGCCTGATTTGATTCCTCTGACTGAGGAGGATTTGGCATTTAGACTTAGAGTGACACACCTGCGTTTACTTCTGAGAGAGATTTTGGTGATGTTAGAGGTCCCCAGTCCTGATCTGTCAGGTGGATCTCAGTGCTCTATATCAGATAACGATCTTGATTAGACGAGTGGAGAGGGAGACCCTCTCCTTTATTGTCTCTATGTATATAGTTATAGAATCCCAGTCCCAAGCTTTATGTGGGGTTTGTGTTATACACAGGCAGGATCTGTTTGTTTTGCATATCCTTTTGAAGTCCTTTTGGTGCGTTTAACCATTTTCATTTCTAATCTGTTCGGATAGTTTTTGTTTTTAGAGCTTGGGGTTCTTGTGGAAACTCTCTATTGGAGTTTCGTCACTTGGATTGTTCCTGGTTATATCGACTTTGATGGTCGAAATGGATGTCTTCCGATGGAAACATCTGGATCTCTGGTCGGGGTGATTTTTCCCTTGATTTTATAGATATGAAAGTGTAATCCTCAGAGCTTGTTTCTTTATTTATTTATTTTCAGTTCCTAGCACTGCTGGTACTTAAGTTTTGTTTATGTTTTTTATGACAGACGTGTCTTGATGACGAGCAGGACCTGTTTTGGGTATAAGTTCAGTCTGTTCTTCCCTTCTAATATATAGAAGGAGCTTTCTCTAATTATTCTGGTCCAGGCAGAGCGGGTCCATCTATACCGAAAGACGGTTAGGACCTGTCTTAGGTTCTTCAGGATGGGCACTTGATGCTGGATCGTATGGGTCCGGGGGTCCTAGAGGCCGGAGTTGATCTTTTCATTTCGTTTTTCTGGACTAGGTGACTTTTAAAGTCTTGTCCTGGCACTCTTTGAGGTGTCCTACACTGTTGGTGAATGGCCCAAAAACGGGAGGGGTTTTCCCGTCTTTTCTGGGTCCGATGATTTCTAAGCAGAGCTTATTAGATCTCTTTGTTCATAGAAAATACACGGTTATCTCTACCTGGATTTAGGAAGAAGGATATCTTTCCTGTCTAAAGTGTAGCCTGGTAGTTATCTCTGTGGCTTTGCATCTCGAAGGTTGATGGTTCTAATCCGGCGGCTGACGTGGGCTATCCATTTAAAACATGTTTGTTTAAGCAGGTCCGGTTCTTAGGGACCATTTTTCTTCCAGAACCTCGCTTCGGTCCTAAGTTTTGGGATCTGGGGTTAAATGTGGCAGTATCCTATTTCTAGGTGTTGCGGTGACTACCGAGTCTTGGCGTTGTCTAGCGACGTGCCTTTATGGTTGGGTGCGCTTTTTTCATGGACTGCACGGTTTACCTTGTGACCAGGCGTGGTCACATTTTTAGCTCTCCATTTCCGCATTCCTGACCGTGTGGTGATGGAGAAATTCTGGTCCACTGGTGTCTGGTTCACAGGAGGTGGTGAGTGTCCCAGCCATTGGGGGTTTAAGGTGCCATTTATATTTTTCTTATTGGTCTATTTTTTAATCAATATCCCAGTTGTGGAGGATTCTGATTTTGTGGAGACAGATGTCTCTGATTCAGATCCTACTTCTTACGAAGAATATGAATTGGCCCAGGGTGATACATGCCCATCAGTTATGTTCCGAATGCCGTTTTAGAATGATCTGTTCCTCGAGATTGGGGAATCAGGGGCCCCGCTGAGCCATCCGCCTCTGGGTATTCCAGTTCACACGAGACAAGTTCCCTGCCACCAACTCTGACTACGCATGCAGGTAACCCAAACGCTGCTTATCCTTCTATGGAGAGTGGCCTGTTCCCACCGGAGGTTACGACACGTTTCCACATGGCCATATTTTTGGCGCTGGCGCATCTGCACCTCCCGGGAGTGTGCTTGCGATATTTTCCGTGTTACATTAAACGGGCCTCGTCAGACGTGGGATCGCCTGGTCCAGTTCAGCCCTCCGGGGGAGCAACTGCCCCTAAGGCCTCAGGGGGTCAACCTTCGGGGCCGGTGTCTTCATTTGTCCCGGCGGAGGTATGTTGCGCCTTTCGTTATAGACTGGCGCGCCTTCGTGTTCTACTGAGGCACATTTTGGCATTGTTGGAGGATCCCACTCTTAATCGGGGGATTTCGACTGGCTTGCATGATTAGACATAAGGTCGCACTGTTTACTTTTACAAAAGTTTGTTCAAGAGTGCGGACGTGCTAGTGCTATGTTTGTCTGTTGTCTAACCCTCCATCTCGGGGGAGACTTTAGGTGGCCTTGACAGTGCTGGGGCCCTTGGTTTCAGGCTGGTCCTGACTGGGTACAAATCCTTCTGTCTTGAGGCCTAGTTCAGACACGTGGCACCTTTTTAGTCCTGGCTGGTCCGGTGAGGGCGCCTAGTGCTCACAATATGACTTGTGTTGTTTTTATTTTACAAGTTTCAGCTAGCATCCTGAGAGGACTTGATGGTCCGTGGTTTGCTTAGGGGGCATGGGGGATGGTTCAGTTCTCATTAGCCTGTCAATCTAGTCGGCCGGGTCTCCGTTGAGATCCGCTGCAACATGCTTTGATGTTTCCAATTTTTGCGGGGACTAGAGTTTTCCTTCCCGTTGGAGGTTAAAAATGGAGGTATTAGGTCTATTTGGGAGTGTCCTTTTAGGACTTGTTCCTTTTAGAGGTTCTCTTCCTTCGAGTCGAGACTTCTGGACTTTGAGCTAGATAGCGTGGCCGAGCGGTCTAAGGCGCTTGATAAGGCTCCAGTCTCTTCGGAGGCGTGGGTTAAGATCCCACTGCTGCCAGATTCATCATTTAAGTTTATTTATGAAGTGAGGGCCATGCAGCTTTGTCTACTTCCCGAGAGTTAGTCGTCTCCATATCGGGGACGATAGGCGGTGTTGTCTCCTTTTCCAAGCGTTTGCTTAGGGGATGTTTCTACCAGGGTCCGGGATGCTCTGCATTCTTCTTCCTTGGGTGGGGTCCTCCAGAAAGTTAGTCTGAAAGGATTATGGAGACTAGCCTTTTCTTCTATAAGATACGACGAGTCCACGGATTCATCCTTTACTTGTGGGATATTATCCTCCTGCTAACAGGAAGTGGCAAAGAGCACCACAGCAGAGCTGTCTATATAGCTCCTCCCTTGACTCCACCCACCAGTCATTCTCTTTGCCTACTCTAAATAATAGGAAGGGTAAAGTGAAAGAGGTGAAAAAATGTTAGTTTTTATTTTCTTCAAGCAAGAGTTTTTTATTTTAAATGGTACCGGTGTGTACTATTTTCCCTCAGGCAGCAGATGAATGAAGACTTCTGCCTGGAGGCTGATGATCTTAGCAGTTGTTACTAGGATCCAGAGCAGTTCCCACAGAATGGCTGAGGAGTACTTAAGAAACTTCAGTGTGAGGAACGTTTTTCATGCTATAAGCAGTGAGGTATGTTCAGTCATTTTTTTCTGGAGAGACTGTGTTATTTCAGAATTGGCTGACAGTATCCCCATGACGGAGAGGGTAAGCAGTAATCCTAAAGTACAAAGAGGGGTATTACTGAGCTTGCATATATGGGCTATAAAAAAATGGTTGACACTGATGTTAGAATGTTTGTGGGCAAACGTTTACATGACTGGGAGTGCAGATAACGTTTTTATGTGAGAGACGTTTTTATGCTTTATTGAGAAGGGTACACATGGCTTCATTCATGGACTACTACCTCACAGAGGTATTATCTAAACTGCCTGGTTTGCCGGGGAAGCACAGTAGGTCCGGTATGAGAGTATATGCTGAGCCCTCTGACGCTTTATTAGCCATCTCCGATGTACCCTCACAATGTTCTGAATTGGGGGTAGGAGACTTGCTGGTGTAGGGAGAGCTTTCTTATTCAGAAAAGATGTTCCCTCAAACAGACTCAGATATGACGGCTTTTAAGTTTAAGCTTGAACACCTCCGCTTGTTACTCAGGGAGGTTTTAGCGACTCTGGATGATTGTGACCCTATTGTAATTCCACCAGAGAAATTGTGTAAAATGGATAGATATCTAGAGGTTCCTACTTACACTAATGTTTTTCCGGTCCGGATATTGTTACTAAGGAATGGGATAGACCAGGCATTCCGTTCTCTCCCCCTCCTACTTTTAAGAAAATGTTTCCCATATCTGACACCATTCGGGATTCGTGGCAGACGGTCCCTAAAGTGGAGGGAGCTATTTCTACCCTGGCTAAGCATACAACTATACCTATTGAGGACAGTTGTGCTTTCAAAGATCCTATGGATAAAAAATTAGAGGGTCTTCTAAAGAAAATATTTATTCATCAGGGTTTTCTTCTACAACCTATAGCGTGCATTGTTCCTGTAACTACTGCAGCTGCTTTTTGGTTCGAGGCTCTTGAGGAGGCTGTTAAGGTTGATACCCCATTAGATGATATTTTGGATAGAATTAAGGCTCTCAAGCTGGCTAATTCTTTTATTACAGATGCCGCTTTTCAACTGGCTAAATTAACGGCAAAGAATTCAGGTTTTGCCATTTTAGCAAGTAGAGCGTTATGGCTTAAGTCCTGGTCTGCTGATGTGTCATCAAAATCTAAACTATTAGCTATGCCTTTCAAGGGTAAGACCCTTTTCGGGCCTGAACTGAAGGAGATCATTTCCGACATCACTGGAGGAAAAGGCCATGCCCTTCCTCAGGATAAGACAAATAGAAAGAGGGCTAAACAAAATAATTTTCGTTCCTTTCGAAACTTCAAAGGTGGTCCCACTACCTCCTCCCCTGCCACAAAGCAGGAGGGGAATTTTGCTCAATCCAAGTCAGTCTGGAGACCTAACCAGACCTGGAATAAAGGTAAACAGGCCAAGAAGCCCGCTGCTGCTACCAAGACAGCATGAAGGGGCAGCCCCAGATCTGGGACCGGATCTAGTGGGGGGCAGACTTTCTCTCTTCGCTCAGGCTTGGGCAAGAGATGTTCAGGATTCCTGGGCATTAGAAATTGTGACCCAGGGGTATCTGCTAGAATTCAAAGATTCTCCTCCAAGGGGGAGATTTCATCTTTTGCGGTTGTCTGTTAAACCAGACAAAAAGAGTGGCGTTCTTACGCTGTGTAGAAGACCTATATACTATGGGGGTAATCTGCCCAGTTCCAAAAGCAGAACAGGGGCAGGGGTTTTACTCCAATCTGTTTGTGGTTCCCAAAAAAGAGGGAACCTTCAGACCAATTTTAGATCTCAAGATCCTAAACAAATTTCTCCTTCATGATGGAGACCATTCGGACAATTTTACCAATGATCCAGGAGGGTCAATATATGACCACTGTGGATTTGAAGGATGCGTATCTTCACATTCCTATCCACAAAGATCATCACCAGGTCCACAGGTTCGCCTTCCTGGACAAGCATTACCAGTTTGTGACTCTTCCTTCCGGGTTGGCTACAGCTCCCAGAATTTTCACAAAGATGCTAGGGTCCCTTCTGGCGGTTCTAAGGCTGCGGGGCATAGCAGTGGCGCCCTATCTGGACAATATCTTGATTCGGGCGTCAACTTACCAACTAGCCAAATCTCACACGGATATCGCGTTGGCTTTTCTAAGATCTCACGGGTGGAAGGTGAACATAAAGAAGAGTTCACTTGTCTCTCTCACAAGAGTTCCATTCCTGGGAACTCTGATAGACTCGGTAGACATGAAAATTTTTCTGACGGATGTCAGAAAATCAAAGATCTTAACCACCTGCCGAGCACTTAATTCCATTCCTCGGCCGTCAGTGGCTCAATGGAGGTAATTGGACTAATGGTAGCGGCAATGGACATAGTTCCGTTTGCTCGCTTGCATCTCAGACCACTGCAACTATGCATGCTCAGACAGTGCAAATTTATCTCCTCAGATAAATCTGGATCAAGAGACCAGAAACTCTCTTCTTTGGTGGTTGTCACAGGATCATCTGTCCCAGGGAATGTGTTTCCGCAGGCCAGCATGGGTCATAGTGACAACAGACGCCAGCCTATTGGGCTGGGGTGCAGTCTGGAATTCTCTAAAGGCACAGGGTGTGTGGACTCAGGAGGAGGCTCTTCTTCCAATAAATATTCTAGAACTGAGAGCGATTTTCAACGCGCTTCAGGCGTGGCCTCAGCTGGCTTCGGCCAAATTCATAAGATTCCAGTCAGACAATATCACGACTGTAGCATATATCAATCATCAAGGTGGAGCAAAGAGTTCTCTAGCGATGATAGAGGTTTCCAAAATAATTCGATGGGTAGAGGCTCACTCTTGCCACCTATCGGCAATCTATATCCCAGGAGTGGAGAACTGGAAAGCAGATTTTCGACAGACTTTTTATCCGGGGGAGTGGAAGCTCCATCCGGAGGTGTTTGCACAATTGATTCATCAATGGGGCACACCAGAATTGGATTTGATGGAATCTCGTCATAATGCCAAACTTCCTTGTTATGGGTTCAGATCGAGGGATTCCCAAGCAGTACTGATAGATGCTCTAGCAGTACCTTGGTCATTCAACCTGGCTTATGTGTTTCCTCCTTTTCCTCTCCTTCCTCGTCTGATTGCCAGAATCAAACAGGAGAGGGCTTCTGTAATTTTGATAGCACCTGCGTGGTTATGCAGGACTTGGTATGCAGACCTGGTGGAAATGTCGTCTCTGCCACAGTGGAAACTGCCATTGAGACAGGACCTTCTCATTCAAGGTCCATTCCAGCATCCAAATCTAGTTTGTCTGCGGCTGACTGCCTGGAGATTGAACGCTTGATTTTATCTAAGCGGGGATTCTCTGAGTCGGTCATAGATTCCTTGATTCAGGCTCGAAAGCCTGTCACTAGGAAAATTTACCATAAGATATGGCGTAAATATCTTTATTGGTGCGAATCCAAAGGCTACTCATGGAGTAAGATCAGGATTCATAGGATTTTGTCCTTTCTCCAAGAAGGATTGGAGAAGGGGTTATCAGCTAGTTCCCTAAAGGGACAGATATCTGCTTTATCAATTTTACTGCACAAGCGTCTGGCAGATGTTCCAGACGTTCAGTCGTTTCGTCAGGCTTTGGTTAGAATCAAGCCTGTGTTTAAACCTGTTGCTCCGCCATGGAGTTTGAATTTAGTTCTTAAAGTTCTTCAAGGGGTTCCGTTTGAACCTATGCATTCCATAGATATTAAGCTTCTATCTTGGAAAGTTCTGTTTTTAGTTGCTATCTTTTCGGCTCGAAGAGTTTCTGAACTATCTGCTTTGCAATGCGACTCGCCTTATCTTGTTTTCCATTCTGATAAGGTGGTTTTGCGTACCAAACCTGGATTCCTTCCTAAGGTTGTTACTACTAAGAATATTAATCAGGAAATTGTTGTTCCTTCTCTGTGTCCTAACCCTTCTTCTAAGAAGGAGCGTCTGTTACACAACTTGGACGTGGTTCGTGCTTTGAAGTTTTACTTGCAAGCGACAAAAGAATTCCGTCAAACATCTTCTCTGTTTGCTGTCTATTCTGGAAAACGTAGAGATCAAAAAGCTACAGCTACCTCTCTTTCCTTTTGGCTGAAAAGCATCATCCGGTTGGCATATGAGACTGCTGGAGAGCAGCCTCCTGAAAGGATTACAGCTCACTCTACTAGAGCGGTGACTTCCACATGGGCTTTTAAAAACGATACTTCTGTTGAACAGATTTGTAAGGCTGCGACTTGGTCTTCCCTTCATACCTTTTCCAAATTTTCCAAATATGTTACTTTTGCTTCTTCGGAGGCTATTTTTGGGAGAAAAGTTCTTCAAGCAGTGGTGCCTTCTGTTTAGGCATCTGTCTTGTCCCTCCCGTTCATCCGTGTACTGTAGCTTTGGTATTTTATCCCACAAGTAAAGGATGAATCCGTGGACTCGTCGTATCTTATAGAAGAAAAGTAAATTTATGCTTACCTGATAAATTGATTTCTTCTATGATACAACGAATCCACGGCCCGCCCTGTCATTTTAAGACAGATTATATTTTTGATTTAAAACTTCAGTCACTTCGGCACCTTTTAGTTTTTCATTTTTCTTCCTATACCTTACGTCGAATGACTGGGGGGTGGAGTCAAGGGAGGAGCTATATAGACAGCTCTGCTGTGGTGCTCTTTGCCACTTCCTGTTAGCAGGAGGATAATATCCCACAAGTAAAGGATGAATCCGTGGACTTGTCGTATCATAGAAGAAATAAATTTATCAGGTAAGCATAAATTTACTTTTTCCACTCTCTCTTTTGGGTGACTCTGTTCTTGTTATCATTCCCTTAGTCTTGGTCTTTGTGTGAGTTGTCCTTGGAGCCTGGAGCTCTAGAGTGATGGTGTGACTTTGTCGCGGCCTAGCACCATGTTTGGGGGTGTTGACCTCCTGCTAAGGGTGTTTTCTTCTCTTTGGGCTGGGAATTACGAATGAGTCCTGTACCCGTTCTCCGGGTTAGCCCGGTTATTGTCCCCTGTGAGGTCTGTTTTTCTTCGATCCGAGTCCAGGGCCCATAGGATTAGTTCCCGGCCTAGAAAGCTGTAGGCTTGGAGTTTGAATCCTGCTGTGGCAGTTTTCTTAAGAGACTTATGATCCTGCAGACTGGTTTGGGACGCCCCAGTTTTTTCAGGGAAACTATGTTTGGACATAGGGGCTAGCTCATTGAGCTTGCAAGCAGGAAGGCCAGGTTTCATATCCACCTTCGGGTCCTGGTTTCAAACTTTAAGGCCTGACTTGTCCTTCAGACTGGGTATGCTACTTTTCATGGAGGGTTTTCTCTGTGGATTTAACAGTGGTGTCTGGAGGAGTTTTCATTCAGTCCGTGTTTTGATCAGTCTATGGCGTCATGTCTTGGGGCATGTATGCTGTTCTTATCTGTGCCCTCCCCTTTGAGGGGGTAGCTTGTCTTCCTTAAGAGCTGGGGTTTCCTCTCTCTGGAAGGTCATTGTCCTGCCCTGTGTATAGGAGGTTGGAACTGGTGGCTTTTGTTTCTGTGAGGTACAGCAGTGTGCTGCTTTGTGGAATGCTCTGTTCCAACTGTTGGAAATTGAAATCTCCATGTGGAGACTGTCTAAGAGAGTTGTGACAGGTGTTTCTAAGGATCTATTCCACTTTCTCTTTTCCAGATCCTATGGGGTTCTCCTTGGGAGTGCCTTATTCATGGAGCGGATTGGGTTGGCACCCGAGCTCTGTTGGGGTGGGTGAGTCCCCCCATTATTTCCTGTCCCTGGGGGCCTGTGTTTGGGGTCTTTCTGTTCCCCGGTCTATCAGTCTTTCTCTAGTAAGGGGTGTGTTGTTTGGAGACCGACTGCTGGGCGATGGGGTCTCCTGGAGGCTGTTGGCTCAGTTGCATCTAGTTCCTGCGGTCTCTAGCAAGGCTTGTGGACTATCTGTGGGTCAGTGTCCTTAAGTCTTTTTCCTTTTTTCAAAAGTTGTTCTCGTCTTCGGACAAAGCGGGATTTTGTTGGGTAGGGGCTTTTCGGTCCTGGTGCCCTCAGAATGGGCCGCCTCTTGTACCCTCCCGTTTTAGCATTCAGTGTCCTCTATAGCTTGGGTATTGTTTTCCCAAAAGTAATGAATGCAGCTGTGGACTCTTTCCATTTATGAAGAAAACCTAAATTATGCTTACCTGATAATTTTCTTTTCTTCAGATGGTAAAAGTCCACAGCTCCCCGCCCGTATTTTTGTGGGGCGTCTGTTATTTTGTTCTTCTGGCACCTTTTCACCTTGATATTTCTTCTACTGTTCCTTGTTCTCTCGGCAGAATGACTGGGGGATGAGGGAAGTGGGGGAGGTATTTAAGCCTTTGGCTGGGGTGTCTTTGCCTCCTCCTGGTGGCCAGGTTCTGAATTCCCAAAAGTAATGAATGCAGCTGTGGACTCTTTCCATCTGAAGAAAAGAAAATTATCAGGTAAGCATAATTTAAGTTTTTTATCCTAGTTTCCCCGGGGCGGTTTTGTCTTGGTCTCTTCCCTTTCAGGGAGATAGTGTTTCTGGGGTTTGTGGATCAGGATTTTCCTTCCAATTAGCCTTGTTTTTATTTTTTAAATCAAGCATTTTGCTCTAAGGTCTGGTCTTCTGGGTCCATACCAGCCGGGACCTTTTTGGTAAATGGATTATTTCCGAGTTAGTGAGTTCCTCCTCCGTTGTCGGCTCTTGGCAGCCATCCATTCTCTGAGTGTGCTCGTCCGGAACGGATGTTCCTTACAATCATCTGTTTAAACTGACTATCCAGAGTTTTTCAAATGTGTTCTGAAGAGAGCAGATCGAGTTTCTCAGCTGAGGTCCGCTGGACTACGTGGACTAAGGGATGAGTTCCCGGCCTAGCAAGCTGTAGGTTTGGAGTTGAATTCTGCTGTGGCAGTTTTCTTAAGAATCTGAGGAGGTTTATTTTAATCTTCTTCTTCTCGGCCATGTCTATCTCTTTCGAGGATGGATTTATCCTATCTGGAGTGGGCGTCAGTGAGTCTGTTGCTCCTTTTTTGCCAGCGAGTTCGTAATCTTGGTTTAGAGGCTTAGCTGCCATGAGAGTTCCCTTGTTGCAGGGTCTCTTTGCGTCTTGAGATCTTTTCTTCTGGGGCAAATTGCGAGAGGTTGCTTCGACCTATCCGAGGGAAGGTTGTTTTCTGAAGGGTTTTCGGTACTTCCTTCAGCTCGTACCTGGTTCCTCGTTACCTATTTTAGGTGTGGAGGACTCTCTTTTTGTCAGGAGGAGCCAGCTTGTCCTGACTCTCTTCTGGATCCTGGAGTCTTCTTCTTCCCCTCTAGATTGAGCTGGAGAAGGTCTTGTCTGGCTAATTCTTGTTCGAAGGGGTAGCCAGCAAAGATAGCCTGTTGGTTAAGTAAGCTGCCTGGCAAGCGGAAGGTTACAGATGATTACCTGCTGTAGTTCCTTCTTTGGTATGTGGTTTTGCAAGCAGTTTTTGCTCTCTGTGCTCTGGTTCCAGAGGTTCATTGGTCTTTTAGGTATTCAGTTGTTTTGCTAGGGCACTGCCTGTGGCAAGGCCAACAGGTCAATTCCTTGCTCATTTTTGGGGTTAGATTTATCCTTCAGAGGTTGCATCGGGTTATCTTTGTGCCTGTGCAGTTGAATTCTTATTCAAGGACCTATTTCGTCTGTAGATTGTTTTTCTACGTATCATAGTTTCTGTGTTGCAATTAGAAATACGTTCTTCCTTATTGTGGTCTCCCTTCTAATAAGGTTTTTTCGGAGTTTTCTCTCCTTGTCCAAATGGGAAGGGGTTCTCCCTTTTTTGGGGGAATCTTACCCTGAGGTTTCTGTGAGACTTAATCAGAATAGACAGTTTTTTTCCTTTCTGCTAACATATCTGGGGAGTGCAAGGTTTTTTTTGTGAAGCTGAATGACTTCCTCCTTGTTGGTGGAGAATTGTTTTTTTCGCTGGTCCTAGGAGACTGCGAGACACGAGCCTCTTCAGAGGTTTATGGCTCAGTTAGAGTGCAGTGACATATTTTTGGGTCTCTGACATGAGATCCTATGATTCTGATTATTGGGCGGCTGCTTGGTCCTCCTAACATTCTTATGCTTTTTAATTTGTTGCTTCTATCAAGGAAGCCTTTGGGAGTTTGGTTTGGTAGTGCCCTCAGGTTGGGCCGCCTCTTATTTGTACCCTCCCGATAGCATTCAGTGTCCTCTGTAGCTTGGGTATACTTTCCCACAAGTAATGAATGCAGCTGTGGACTCTCCCTGTATTAAGAAGGAAAACATATATGATGACTTACCTGATCATTTCCTTTCCTTCGATGCAGGGAAGAGTCCACACCTCCCGCCCATGTTTTCCGGTGGGCGGCCCTAAATTTAAGTTGTTTTCTTCTGGCACCTTTTTCACCCTGATATTTCTCCTACTGTTCATTGTTCCCTTGGCAGAATGACTGGGGGATGAGGGAAATGGGGGAGGTATTTAAGCCTTTGGCTGGGGTGTCTTTGCTTCCTCCTGGTGGCCAAGTTCTGTATTTCCACAAGTAATGCATACAGCTGTGGACTCTCCCTGTATCGAAGGAAAGGAAATTATCTGGTGTCATAATTTATTTTGACTTGTGTCCCTTTAAAGGAACAGTCTACTCCAGAATTATTGTTGTTTAAAAAGATAGATAATCCCTTTATCAGTGTTTTTCAACCAGTGTGCCGTGGCACACTAGTGTGCCGTGAGAGATCCTCAGGTGTGCCGCGGCAGACTGACAACAGTGCGGGGGTGTCCCTCTTTCAAATTTTTAAATATTGGGAGGTATGTGACATGCTCATCAGGCATCATTTACAACCATGACATTGACATTCATTCACAGACAATCATTACGATTGTTTGTGAATGAATGTCAATATGTCATGTATAGTTTGTAGGAGGCATGGCATGACAGCACAGTACAGTGTCAGTGTGTATATATATATATATATATATATATATGTATGTTTGTGTGTATATATATATATATATATATATATATATATATATATATATATATATATATATATATCCTGTATTAGGCTACAATGTGTGATTTTGTAAAATTTTGGGATGGTGGTGTGCCACAGGATTTTTTAATGTAAAAAAGTGTGCCACGGCAAAAAAAAGGTTGCAAATCACTGCCCTTTATTACCCATTCCCGAGTTTTACATAACCAACACTGTTATATTAATATACTTCTGTGATTACCTTGTATCTAAGCCTCTACAGACTGGCCCTTTATATCAGTTCTTTTGGCAGACTTGCATTTTAGCCAATCAGTGCTGACTCCCAGCTATCTCCACAGGAGTGTGCACAATGGTATCTATATGGCACACATGGACTAGCGCTGTCTAGTTGTGAACAACTGTAAAAATGCACTGAGATAAGAATCGACCTTCAATGGCTTAGAAATTTGCATATGAGCCTACCTAGGTTTAGCTTTCAACAAAAGAATAGCAAGAGAACAAAGCAAATTTGATGGTAAAAGTATATTGGAAAGTGGTTTAAAATTGCATGAGATATCTAAATCATGAAAGTTTAATTTTGACTAGACTCTCCCTTTAACTGAAACCTGGTTGACCCAGTAATCCAACTTCTACTGTCTCTATCTGCAATCCAACCTAATCACAAAAACCTGATAGCAACCTGCCCACTGCAATTAAACCTACCTGAGGCATTCCCTTAACCCATTCCAATATCGCTGGTAACTCCCTTGTGACTCCTACATTACACATTTCGATGCAGTACCTTCAGAATTTAAAGCACCCACCTAAACACTGGAAAAAAAGCCCCACAAAGCTCAGGTGTTCCTTCACCATGACCTCTAGTATATAAGCACTTCCAACACATGGAAAAAAACAGCATCCTAACCCTAAACTTGAAAGGATTTTATCAGTTTTTGTAATATTATGTTGTGGTTTTGGGTTTGCATGGGGCATTAAACTTTGGTTGGTCGATGCAAGAGATAATAATAGTTAGGGAGTCTGTGTCAAGGTTAATTGTAGTGTAATTAGTGCACTTATCTTAAATTCTATGAGGATTAACTAAATGTAATTTATTTTTTTGATTGTGTGTAGTCAATGTTAGGTTGAAGTTTAAGGCATTTGAAAGGATGTCAAGGGAAGGCAGTAGCTATAAAATAAGCCAGCAAGTGTATCCCGTCAAACAGCACAAACTATACTAACACTATCTTGTTATGGCCTCTCTGATAGAAACTTATTGCTTTCACTATTAATCAAGAGCTTTAGCAATGTGTCTTTTGGTAAAATCTTATGCCCCGTGCCTCTTAACACATACTAGCTGCTATCGATAGCAATAGGGTTATCTTTATACTGCCATTAATAGCAACAAACAAT
This sequence comes from Bombina bombina, assembly GCF_027579735.1. NCBI lineage: Eukaryota > Metazoa > Chordata > Amphibia > Anura > Bombinatoridae > Bombina > Bombina bombina. Next base: position 447,089,215 of record NC_069504.1, on the reverse strand, counting down.
GTGTTTTTATTTATTATTTTGTACATGTTCATCAAATACAAATGATCTAAAATACAGCACTTTGATGCACAAGCAGTAACACAGAATGTTATATTTCAACTCATGTAAAGTTCATGAAAATAAAAACTTTTTATAAATTTACATTGTATGTATAAAAATGTATTATTAATGACAAATTGAAATCTATAATGAAAGTTGAAAAAATTGTCTTACACAAAGACTATGCACTGCAAGTGACGCACCCTCCCCCCATTTTTGTTTCTCCTTTTCTGCTGGTCACTCAACTCCCTTCCTTATCCCCCCTTCCCCTTATTTTACCTTGATATTCAAGGCTATATAGCCTGACCTCATATGTAAACCTGTACTCAATTTCTATTTAACAACCTCTTCAGGTCCTTTATTCTTCTATTTCTCCAACATAGGTGTGTCCGGTCCACGGCGTCATCCTTACTTGTGGGATATTCTCTTCCCCAACAGGAAATGGCAAAGAGCCCAGCAAAGCTGGTCACATGATCCCTCCTAGGCTCCGCCTACCCCAGTCATTCTCTTTGCCGTTGTACAGGCAACATCTCCACGGAGATGGCTTAGAGTTTTTTAGTGTTTAACTGTAGTTTTTATTATTCAATCAAGAGTTTGTTATTTTGAAATAGTGCTGGTATGTACTATTTACTCAGAAACAGAAAAGAGATGAAGATTTCTGTTTGTATGAGGAAAATGATTTTAGCAACCGTCACTAAAATCCATGGCTGTTCCACACAGGACTGTTGAGAGCTATTAACTTCAGTTGGGGGAACAGTGAGCAGTCTCTTGCTGCTTGAGGTATGACACATTCTAACAAGACGATGTAATGCTGGAAGCTGTCATTTTCCCTATGGGATCCGGTAAGCCATGTTTATTACGATCGTAAATAAGGGCTTCACAAGGGCTTATTAAGACTGTAGACTTTTTCTGGGCTAAATCGATTCATTATTAACACATATTTAGCCTTGAGGAATCATTTTATTTGGGTATTTTGATATAATAATATCGGCAGGCACTGTTTTAGACACCTTATTCTTTAGGGGCTTTCCCAAAGCATAGGCAGAGCCTCATTTTCGCGCCGGTGTTGCGCACTTGTTTTTGAGAGGCATGGCATGCAGTCGCATGTGAGAGGAGCTCTGATACTTAGAAAAGACTTTCTGAAGGCGTCATTTGGTATCGTATTCCCCTTTGGGCTTGGTTGGGTCTCAGCAAAGCAGATACCAGGGACTGTAAAGGGGTTAAAGTTCAAAACGGCTCCGGTTCCGTTATTTTAAGGGTTAAAGCTTCCAAATTTGGTGTGCAATACTTTTAAGGCTTTAAGACACTGTGGTGAAAATTTGGTGAATTTTGAACAATTCCTTCATGTTTTTTCGCAATTGCAGTAATAAAGTGTGTTCAGTTTAAAATTTAAAGTGACAGTAACGGTTTTATTTTAAAACGTTTTTTGTACTTTGTTATCAAGTTTATGCCTGTTTAACATGTCTGAACTACCAGATAGACTGTGTTCTGAATGTGGGGAAGCCAGAATTCCTATTCATTTAAATAAATGTGATTTATGTGACAATGACAATGATGCCCAAGATGATTCCTCAAGTGAGGGGAGTAAGCATGGTACTGCATCATTCCCTCCTTCGTCTACACGAGTCTTGCCCACTCAGGAGGCCCCTAGTACATCTAGCGCGCCAATACTCCTTACTATGCAACAATTAACGGCTGTAATGGATAATTCTGTCAAAAACATTTTAGCCAAAATGAACACTTATCAGCGTAAGCGCGACTGCTCTGTTTTAGATACTGAAGAGCATGACGACGCTGATAATAATGTTTCTGAAGGGCCCCTAACCCAGTCTGATGGGGCCAGGGAGGTTTTGTCTGAGGGAGAAATTACTGATTCAGGGAACATTTCTCAACATGCTGAACCTGATGTGATTACATTTAAATTTAAGTTGGAACATCTCCGCATTCTGCTTAAGGAGGTATTATCCACTCTGGATGATTGTGACAAGTTGGTCATCCCAGAGAAACTATGTAAAATGGACAAGTTCCTAGAGGTGCCGGGGCTCCCAGAAGCTTTTCCTATACCCAAGCGGGTGGCGGACATTGTTAATAAAGAATGGGAAAGGCCCGGTATTCCTTTCGTCCCTCCCCCCATATTTAAAAAATTGTTTCCTATGGTCGACCCCAGAAAGGACTTATGGCAGACAGTCCCCAAGGTCGAGGGAGCGGTTTCCACTTTAAACAAACGCACCACTATACCCATAGAGGATAGTTGTGCTTTCAAGATCCTATGGATAAAAAATTAGAAGGTTTGCTTAAAAAGATGTTTGTTCAGCAGGGTTACCTTCTACAACCAATTTCATGCGTTGTCCCTGTCGCTACAGCCGCATGTTTCTGGTTCGATGAGCTGATAAAGGCGGTCGATAGTGATTCTCCTCCTTATGAGGAGATTATGGACAGAATCAATGCTCTCAAATTGGCTAATTCTTTTACCCTAGACGCCACTTTGCAATTGGCTAGGTTAGCGGCTAAGAATTCTGGGTTTGCTATTGTGGCGCGCAGAGCGCTTTGGTTGAAATCTTGGTCGGCTGATGCGTCTTCCAAGAACAAGCTACTTAACATTCCTTTCAAGGGGAAAACGCTGTTTGGCCCTGACTTGAAAGAGATTATCTCTGATATCACTGGGGGTAAGGGCCACGCCCTTCCTCAGGATCGGCCTTTCAAGGCAAAAAATAAACCTAATTTTCGTCCCTTTCGTAGAAACGGACCAGCCCAAAGTGCTACGTCCTCTAAGCAAGAGGGTAATACTTCTCAAGCCAAGCCCGCTTGGAGACCAATGCAAGGCTGGAACAAGGGAAAGCAGGCCAAGAAACCTGCCACTGCTACCAAGACAGCATGAAATGTTGGCCCCCGATCCGGGACCGGATCTGGTGGGGGGCAGACTCTCTCTCTTCGCTCAGGCTTGGGCAAGAGATGTTCTGGATCCTTGGGCGCTAGAAATAGTCTCCCAAGGTTATCTTCTGGAATTCAAGGGGCTTCCCCCAAGGGGGAGGTTCCACAGGTCTCAGTTGTCTTCAGACCACATAAAAAGACAGGCATTCTTACATTGTGTAGAAGACCTGTTAAAAATGGGAGTGATTCATCCTGTTCCATTAAGAGAACAAGGGATGGGGTTCTACTCCAATCTGTTCATAGTTCCCAAAAAAGAGGGAACGTTCAGACCAATCTTAGATCTCAAGATCTTAAACAAGTTTCTCAAGGTTCCATCGTTCAAGATGGAAACCATTCGAACTATTCTTCCTTCCATCCAGGAAGGTCAATTCATGACCACGGTGGATTTAAAGGATGCGTATCTACATATTCCTATCCACAAGGAACATCATCGGTTCCTAAGGTTCGCATTCCTGGACAAGCATTACCAGTTCGTGGCGCTTCCTTTCGGATTAGCCACTGCTCCAAGGATTTTCACAAAGGTACTAGGGTCCCTTCTAGCTGTGCTAAGACCAAGGGGCATTGCTGTAGTACCTTATTTGGACGACATTCTGATTCAAGCGTCGTCCCTTCCTCAAGCAAAGGCTCACACGGACATAGTCCTGGCCTTTCTCAGATCTCACGGATGGAAAGTGAACGTGGAAAAGAGTTCTCTATCTCCGTCAACAAGGGTTCCCTTCTTGGGAACAATAATAGACTCCTTAGAAATGAGGATATTTCTGACAGAGGCCAGAAAAACAAAGCTTCTAGACTCTTGTCGGATACTTCATTCCGTTCCTCTTCCTTCCATAGCTCAGTGCATGGAAGTGATCGGGTTGATGGTAGCGGCAATGGACATAGTTCCTTTTGCGCGCATTCATCTAAGACCATTACAACTGTGCATGCTCAGTCAGTGGAATGGGGATTATACAGACTTGTCTCCGAAGATACAAGTAAATCAGAGGACCAGAGACTCACTCCGTTGGTGGCTGTCCCTGGACAACCTGTCACAAGGGATGACATTCCGCAGACCAGAGTGGGTCATTGTCACGACCGACGCCAGTCTGATGGGCTGGGGCGCGGTCTGGGGATCCCTGAAAGCTCAGGGTCTTTGGTCTCGGGAAGAATCTCTTCTACCGATAAATATTCTGGAACTGAGAGCGATATTCAATGCTCTCAAGGCTTGGCCTCAGCTAGCGAGGGCCAAGTTCATACGGTTTCAATCAGACAACATGACAACTGTTGCGTACATCAACCATCAGGGGGGAACAAGGAGTTCCCTAGCGATGGAAGAAGTGACCAAAATCATTCTATGGGCGGAGTCTCACTCCTGCCACCTTTCCGCTATCCACATCCCAGGAGTGGAAAATTGGGAAGCGGATTTTCTGAGTCGTCAGACATTGCATCCGGGGGAGTGGGAACTCCATCCGGAAATCTTTGCCCAAGTCACTCAGCTGTGGGGCATTCCAGACATGGATCTGATGGCCTCTCGTCAGAACTTCAAAGTTCCTTGCTACGGGTCCAGATCCAGGGATCCCAAGGCGGCTCTAGTGGATGCACTAGTAGCACCTTGGACCTTCAAACTAGCTTATGTGTTCCCGCCGTTTCCTCTCATCCCCAGGCTGGTAGCCAGGATCAATCAGGAGAGGGCGTCGGTGATCTTGATAGCTCCTGCGTGGCCACGCAGGACTTGGTATGCAGATCTGGTGAATATGTCATCGGCTCCACCTTGGAAGCTACCTTTGAGACGAGACCTTCTTGTTCAGGGTCCGTTCGAACATCCGAACCTGGTTTCACTCCAGCTGACTGCTTGGAGATTGAACGCTTGATCTTATCGAAGCGAGGGTTCTCAGATTCTGTTATCGATACTCTTGTTCAGGCCAGAAAGCCTGTAACTAGAAAGATTTACCACAAAATTTGGAAAAAATATATCTGTTGGTGTGAATCTAAAGGATTCCCTTGGGACAAGGTTAAGATTCCTAAGATTCTATCCTTCCTTCAAGAAGGATTGGAAAAAGGATTATCTGCAAGTTCCCTGAAGGGACAGATTTCTGCCTTGTCTGTGTTACTTCACAAAAAGCTGGCAGCTGTGCCAGATGTTCAAGCCTTTGTTCAGGCTCTGGTTAGAATTAAGCCTGTTTACAAACCTTTGACTCCTCCTTGGAGTCTCAATTTAGTTCTTTCAGTTCTTCAGGGGGTTCCGTTTGAACCCTTACATTCCGTTGATATTAAGTTATTATCTTGGAAAGTTTTGTTTTTAGTTGCAATTTCTTCTGCTAGAAGAGTTTCAGAATTATCTGCTCTGCAGTGTTCTCCTCCTTATCTGGTGTTCCATGCAGATAAGGTGGTTTTACGTACTAAACCTGGTTTTCTTCCAAAAGTTGTTTCTAACAAAAACATTAACCAGGAGATTATCGTACCTTCTCTGTGTCCGAAACCAGTTTCAAAGAAGGAACGTTTGTTGCACAATTTGGATGTTGTTCGCGCTCTAAAATTCTATTTAGAAGCTACAAAGGATTTTAGACAAACATCTTCCTTGTTTGTTGTTTATTCCGGTAAAAGGAGAGGTCAAAAAGCAACTTCTACCTCTCTCTCTTTTTGGATTAAAAGCATCATCAGATTGGCTTACGAGACTGCCGGACGGCAGCCTCCCGAAAGAATCACAGCTCATTCCACTAGGGCTGTGGCTTCCACATGGGCCTTCAAGAACGAGGCTTCTGTTGATCAGATATGTAGGGCAGCGACTTGGTCTTCACTGCACACTTTTACCAAATTTTACAAGTTTGATACTTTTGCTTCTTCTGAGGCTATTTTTGGGAGAAAGGTTTTGCAAACCGTGGTGCCTTCCATTTAGGTGACCTGATTTGCTCCCTCCCTTCATCCATGTCCTAAAGCTTTGGTATTGGTTCCCACAAGTAAGGATGACGCCGTGGACCGGACACACCTATGTTGGAGAAAACAGAATTTATGTTTACCTGATAAATTACTTTCTCCAACGGTGTGTCCGGTCCACGGCCCGCCCTGGTTTTTTTTTAATCAGGTCTGATAATTTATTTTCTTTAACTACAGTCACCACGGTACCATATGGTTTCTCCTATGCAAATATTCCTCCTTAACGTCGGTCGAATGACTGGGGTAGGCGGAGCCTAGGAGGGATCATGTGACCAGCTTTGCTGGGCTCTTTGCCATTTCCTGTTGGGGAAGAGAATATCCCACAAGTAAGGATGACGCCGTGGACCGGACACACCGTTGGAGAAAGTAATTTATCAGGTAAACATAAATTCTGTTTTATCTTGTTTTAAAGTTTATTGTTTGTATTGAAATGCTTCAGTTAAAAGTTGTAACTTAAACAACTAGTTCTGCACCGCTACCTTACAGAAGATAGTCAACCTATTAAGACATTATCCTACATCACCTTGGAGCGTCTTATCAATTGGTAATACTCAACAAATGGTATCGTAAAGATTTAACTTAAAGGGATACTAAACCCAAATTTTGTCTTTCATGATTCAGGTACAGCATGCAATTTTAAGCAACTTTCTAATTCACTCCTATTATCAATTTTTCCTCATTCACATGCTATCTTGGTTTTAAAAAGCTAGACTGTAAGCTTAAGAGCCATCCCATTTTTGGTTCAGCACCTAGGTAGCACTTACTGATTGGTGGCTAAATGTAGCAAACCAATCAGCAAGCGCTACCCAGGTGCTGAAACAAAAATGGACGGGCTCCTAACCTTACATTACTGCTATTTCAAATAAAGACAACAAGAGAACAAAGAAAATTTGATAATAGGAGCAAATGAGAAAGTTTCTTAAAATTGCATGCTTTATCTGAATCATGAAAGAAAAAAATTGGGTTTAGTATCCCTTTAAACTTCCCTCTGGATACAATGGAATGACAAATCACTCTTTGAAAAAAATAAAATACAATAACTTAGAATGATGAAAATGGGAGTATGAAAAACAAAGACAGATTGTAAGAAAGTGATTCCTAAATTCCATTTCTAGATGTTGCGGTAGTGATTTCCTAGAAATCTAGTTAGTGGTACGGGATAGGATGGATAATTTATATGCATATGTAAATATCAGTCCCGCCAACTACTGATGAACTATACAAAAGCATTAACTTATGTGGAAAATGATCAATACTTTTGTAAAACAAATGTATAAATGCTGCGTGTGAAATGAAAGTCAATGCAGGATTTTGTGAATCTCTAATATTGCTGTTTTACAACTGCTGATTATCGGTAACAATGTAAATGTAGTGAAACTGTTTTGTTTGCCAACTTCCCACTATTCATAAAGGCAGGTAAGAATAGACTGGGTAGGTTTGAATGCCACAAATATTTGTGAGAACACATATTTGACAGTATTCAGCAGGTCATTTCATCATTATAAATATCAGCATAAGAGTTTGTGTCCAACAAACGGTTATTTTTTGCATTGAATATCTCTTGTTTGTACATAGAAGATATAGGGTCCTTTTGATGCTAAATTGGGGTGGTATTAGAGTTATAAGCAGTGTTGAGCTATTAGATGGGCAACAAAATGCTATTTCTTTCCTAAGACATGGAGAGTCCACAACGTCATTCCAATTACTAGTGGGAATATCACTCCTGGCCAGCAGGAGGAGGCAAAGAGCACCACAGCAAAGCTGCTAAGTGTCACTCCTCTACTCATAATCCCCAGTCATTCTCTTTGCCTCTGTCAACGGAGGACTTGAAGTTTTGGTGTCTGAAGATATGAATTCCTTTTTTGGGTACTTTTCTCTGCAAGCAAGGATTTGGGTTTACCTGAGTCTACGTCAATCTCTTCAGTAGAGTAGTGGTGGCTTTTAAGCAGTTAGGAAGTTGTGAGGTAGTCCTTACTTTGTTTCCTAACATATTGCTGTCCTAGTTGTAGAAAGCCAGAGTGGGTTTCTGTTCTTTCTTTTTTCTACAGGTCTCTGTAAGGAGTATTTGTCCTTTCACACCTTGTGAGCTGTCTTCCTGCCAGACAGTTAGACTGCAGGCAAGTACATTTTGTCTTCTAGGTGTTGGAGGCTTGCACTTAAAGGGACAGTCTACACTAGAATTGTTATTGTTTTAAAAGATAGATAATCCCTTTATTACCCATTCCCCAGTTTTGCATAACCAACACAGTTATATAAATATACATTTAACCTCTGTGATTATCTTGTATCTAAGCCTCTGCAAACTTCCCCTTTATTTCAGTTCTTTTGACAGACTTGCAGTTTAGCCAATCAGTACCTGCTCCCAGATAACTTCACGTGCATGAGCACAGTGTTATCTATATGAAATACATGAACTAACACCCTCTAGTGGTGAAAAACTGTTAAAATGCATTCTGAAAAGAGGTGGCCTTCAAGATCTAAGAAATTAGCATATGAACCTCCTAGGTTAAGCTTTCAACTAATAATACCAAGAGAACAAAGCAAAATTGGTGATAAAAGTAAATTGGAAATTGTTTAAAATGACATGCCCTATCTGAATCATGAACGTTTATTTTGGCCTAGACTGTCCCTTTAAGCAAATAGTTAACTCTGCTGAAAGAAAAATGGGACATTGTTAAATCCTTTATGTACAGGATTTCTGGGGCAGTGTGCAGGCATATGTATTTGAGAAAAAGTTGCTGTGAGACACTTAATGCACTTTGACAGTGTATTTATATGGGCACTGTATTAGACACAATTGGGCATATTTTCTTTTTTAAAGAAAAAAAGGTGCTTGTGACTTTTTATGGGAAGCTTCCTATCCAGAGCGGGTTGAAGCTCAGGCAAGACTCGGCAGTTAGTTGCATAGTTCCTGCTGAAACCGGTCATGTGACTTCCTCCGATTCGGAGCAGAATGGCGTTCTTTGTATTGCAGATACTGGCTCTTTGAGGAGTCGCTTGTGATAAAATTAATAACGTAAGACTTTGTTAAAGTGACAGTAGTCTTTTGGCTAATTTTTAATTCTCTTTTATGTTTGCCAATTTTTCATTCTGTGCTAGCATGGATATGGAGCAAGAATCTGTTTCTTGTGATAGATGCTTATTATGCCTAGAGAATCAAATTATTTTGCCTATGCAATGTTGTGCTACATGTCTAGCTAGAACGCTAGAGTGTAAAGATAAATTATTGCCCTTTGTGCCTAATATCTCTCAGGATGATGCTGTTCAGGCTTTCTCCTGAGATGTCCCAAGCCTCAATGACGTCACATACAGTGCCCTGCAGTTCCTCTCAACCTCCTGGAGGAGTTTATTTGCCAGCAGATTTTGCTGCACGGGTATCTTCTGTGGTATCTGCGGAATTATCAGCTTTTCCTATATTGGAGAAACGTAAGAGGAAACCTAAACATTTTTCAGATAGTAAGGTGTCTGTCCCATCGGCTGCTACGCATGTGGCTCTTCCTCATAACTCTGAGCAGGAGGTTTCCTCGGTAGCTTCTGAGGGTGAAATCTCTGATTCTGACAGTATAAATCCTTTGTCTGATGCTGAAGAAGATAACTTCCGGTTCAAGCTTGAACACCTTCATGTACTTTTTAAATGAGGTATTGGCTACTTTGGATGACTCTGACTTGCCTGTAGTGGTCAACCCTAGAAAATCTAGTAAGCTTAACAAATACTATTATGTTTCTTCCTGTGTGCAAGTGTTTTCTGTTCCAGACCGTGTGACAGAGATTATAACACAGCAATAGGAGAAGCCTGGGATACCTTTTTTCCCGTCTCCAGTCAAAATGTTTCCTGTTGCTGACTCAAAGATTCATAGCGCACGGTGCCTAAAGTAGACAGGGCTATTTCTACTTTGGCTAAGAGAACTATGATTCCTATAAAGAATAGCTGTTCCTTTAAGGATCCCATGGACAAGGAGCTGGAGGCTTATTTGGAAAAGATGTATGTTCTTCAGGGTCTTCAATGGCAACTTGCAGTTTTTATTGCCACAGTTGCAAGTGCAGTATCTTATTGGTGCAATGCCTTGTCTGAATTAATTTTAGAAGAGACTCAGTTGGAGGAGATCCAAGATAGGATTAAGGCTCTCAAAGTAGCCAATTCCTCTATTTCTGATGCTAATATGGAAGTTATTAGACTGGGAGTCAAAATGTCTGGTTTCACTGTCCTAGCCCGCAGGGCTTTGTGGCTAAAATCTTGGTCAGCTGATGTTACCTCCAAGTCCACGCTTCTGGTGCTTCCTTACAAGGGTAAAACCTTGTTTGGACCGGGCCTGGCAGAAATAATTTCTGATATTACGGGTGGAAAAGGGTCTTTTCTACCACAAGACAAGAAGAACAGACTTAAAGGACATCAAAGTAATTGTCGTTCCTTTTGTAACTTTAAAGGTCAAACCTCTTCCAAACAGGAGCAGTCCAAGTCTGCTTGAAAACACAATCAGTCTTGGAACAACGGGAAGCAATCAAAGAAACCTTCAGCTGAGTCTAATTCAGCATGTAGGCTCGGCCCCCTGGTCCGGAATCGGATCAAGTGGGGGCAGACTTTCTCTGTTTCGTCAAGCATGGCTAGGAGATGTCCCAGATCCTTGGGCTGTGGACATAGTATTTCAGGGTTAAAAATAGAATTCAAATCTTGCCCTCCCAGGGACAGATTTCACCTCTTAAGATTATCTGCAGACCAGGTAAAAAGAGAGGCATTCTTGAACTGCGTTCAGAATCTTTTCTCCCTGGGAGGGATTGTTCCAGTTCCACTAAAGGAACAGGGTCTAGGATTTTATTCAAATCTGTTTTTGGTTCCTAAAAAAGAGGGAACTTTTCGACCCATTGTAGACCTGAAGAGTACCATCCTTAAATATGGAAACCATTTGTTCCATTCTTCCTTTGGTTCAAGAGGGTCAGTTCATGACGACCATAGACCTGAAGGACGCGTATCTTCATGTTCCCATTCACCGGGATCATCACAAGTTCCTGAGATTCGCTTTTCTAGACAAACACTTTCAGTTTGTGGCTCTTCCGTTTGGCCTTGCCACAGCTCCCAGAATTTTCTCAAATGTTCTGGGGGCTCTCTTGGCAGTGGTCAGGTCTCGGGAATTGCAGTGGCGCCCTACCTGGACGACATATTGGTTCAGGCGCCTTCTTTTCATCTAGCAGACTCTCATACAGAGATCTTGTTGTCTTTTCTACGTCCCCACGGATGGAAAATAAATCTGGAAAAGAGTTCCCTTGTTCCAGCTACAAGGGTGGTTTTCTTAGGGACCATCATAGATTCCCTATCTATGAAAATTTTTCTGATGGAGGTCAGAAAATCCAAATTTCTTTACTCTTGCCTCTCTCTACAGTCTACTGTTCGGCCATCAGTGGCTCTATTTATGGAGGTAATTGGTCTGATGGTCGCTTCCATGGACATCATTCCCTTTGCTCGATTGCATTTGAGAGCTCTGCAATTATGCATGCTCAGACAATAGAATGGAGACCATTTAGATCTGTCTCAGAGGATAGATCTAGATGAGTCGACAAGAGACTCTCTTCCGTGGTGGCTTTCTCAGGAGCATTTGTCTCAGGGCACATGCTTCCGGAGACCTTCCTGGGTGATCGTAACCACGGATGTCAGCCTGTTAAAGGCTCAAGGACTATGGACTCGGGAAGAGTCTGCTCTCCCCATAAACATCTTGGAGTTGAGAGCGATTAACAATGCTCTGATGGCTTGCCCTCAGTTGTCCTTAGCCCGGTTTATCAGGTTCCCATCAGACAATATCACCTCAGTGGCTTACATCAAGCACCAGGGAGGAACTCTGAGTTCCTTAGCCATGAAGGAGGTGTCTCGGATTATTCAGTAGGCAGAAGCTCACAATTGTCTATCTGCCATCCACATTTCAGGAGTGTACAACTGGGAGGCGGATTTCCTGAGCAGACAGACATTTTATCCTGGGGAGTGGGCTCTCCATCCGGAGGTGTTCTCTAGGTTAACCCTCAAGTGGGGGGTGCCGGAGTTGGATCTGATGGCATCTCGGCAGAACACCAAGCTTCCAAGGTACGGTTCAAGGTCAAGAGATCTGCAGGCAAATCGGATAGATGATCCGGCGGTTCCTTGGAATTCTGATCTAGCATACCTGTTTCCTCCGTTTGCGCTCCTTCCACGAGTCATTATTCGTATCAAACAGGAGAGAGCGTCGGTAATTCTAATAGCTCCTGCATGGCCTTGCAGAATCTGGTATGCAGACCTGGTGAAGATGTCATCTCCTCCACCTTGAAGGTTACCTCTGAGGAAGGACCTTCTGACTCAGGGTCCATTCCTCCATCCAAATCTCGTTACTCTGAAGCTGACTGCTTGGAGATTGAACGCTTCGTTCTGACTAAGCGTGGGTTTTCTGAGTCGGTCATTGAGACTATGATTCAGGCTCGCAAGCCTGTCACTCGAAAAATTTACCATAAGGTATGGCGTTAAATACCTTTTATTGGTGTGAATCTAAAGGCTACTCTTGGAGTAGGGTCAGGATTCCTAGGAAATGTCTTTTCTCCAGGAAGGTCTGGAGAAAGGGTTGTCAGCCAGTTCTCTGAAGGGTCAGATTTCTGCATTATCTATTCTTTTACATAAGCGTCTGGCGGATGTGCCAGATGTTCAATCTTTTTGTCAGGCCCTGGTTAGAATCAGGCCTGTTTTTAAACCTGTTGCTCCTCCTTTGAGCCTTAATCTTGTTCTTAAAGTTTTGTAGCAGGCCCCGTTTGAGCCAATGCATTCCTTAGATATTAAGCTGTTATCTTGTTATCTTCTTCTGCTCGGAGAGTTTCAGAACTCTCGACTTTGCAGTGTGATTCTCCTTACCTTATCTTTCATGCTTATAAGGGGGTTCTTCGTTCTAAATTGGGGTTTCTCTCTAAAGTGGTTTCTGATAAAGAACGTCTCTTGCACAATTTTGATGTTGTGCGTGCTCTAAAATTCTACCTACAGACGACTAAGGATTTTCGCCAGTCTTCTGCCCTGTTTGTTTGTTTCTCAGGAAAGCGTAAGGGTCAGAAGGCTACTGCTACTTCTTATTCCCACTGGTTAAGAAGTATGATTCGTTTTGCTTATGAGACTGCTGGACAGTAGCCTCCTGAGAGAATTACAGCTCATTCCACTAGGGTTGTCTCCTCTTCTTGGGCTTTCAAAAATGAAGCTTCTGTGGAACAGATTTGCAAGGCTGCAACATGGGCCATACATACTTTTTCAAAATTTTACAAATTTGATACTTTTGCCTTGGCTGAGGCCACTTTTGGGAGAAAGGTTTTTCAAGCGGTGGTGCCTTCTGTTTAGGTCTGCCTATCCTGTTTTCCCTCCCTATTCATTCCGTGTCCTCTAGCTTGGGTATTGGTTCCCACTAGTAATTGGAATGACATTGTGGACTCTCCATGTCTTAGGAAAGAAAACAGAATTTATGCTTACCTGATAAATTTCTTTCTTTCCGGACATGGAGAGTCCACAACCCCACCCTTAATTAGACAGTTATTTTTTACTAAACCTCAGGCACTTCTAAACCTTTGTGTTATTTCTTTTTCTATTTCCCTTTGGTCGAATGACTGGGGATTAGGGGAGTGACACAAAATAGCTTTGCTCTTTGCCTCCTCCTACTGGCCAGGAGTAATATTCCCACTAGTAATTGGAATGACGTTGTGGACTCTCCATGTCTGGAAAGAAAGAAATTTATAAGGTATGCATACATTTTGTTATTTTTCTGAATTTTATGTTTTTAACTGCAAAACTGGCCATCTGAAAATCATCCTGGAAAAGAGAAGCATTCATTTACATACTAATGTGTCTACACAAATCTGATATTTTATTAATAAACTAAACACACAAGAAATATTTGTGATGCAATTAACCTTTTTAGAATGTAAATGTATGCAGCATACAGAAGGCACCAGAAATCTAAATTTAAAGGAACTGAAATGTTTTTCTTGGTTCCCCATATTTATGTGATGGATTGAGAAAAAAAACAACAGACTAACACTATCACTCTCTCTGTCTCTCTCCCTCTTAATCTCAAGGTCTCCCAAATATATTTAGAAAGGCAAATAGTAGCTTGATAACTGTTTATATAGTTATACAGGATTCTAGATGTGAATGAAAGACAGCTACGCTACCATGTAATGCTCAAAACCCCCCAAAGATTTTGTGTGATTTCTCTCCATGCTGGAGAGTTTTTGATCATCAGGTTCTTACAGTGAAATGCACTTATGATGAAGTAAGCATATCTCATGTAGGTAATTTTATAAAACAGATGGAAAACCCAAGAGTTGCTACATGTTACATAGTTATAGTATAACTCACATTTGTAACCATTCATATCTTCTTGATAAACACTTAGGGGCTGAATTATCATTGTGCGAGCGGACATGATCCGATATTGTGGATCATGTCAGCTGCACATCGATAAATGCCGACAGCATGCGCTGTCGGCATTTATCATTGCACCAGCAGTTCTTGTGAACTGCTGGTACAATGCTGCCCCCTGCAGATTTGCGGCCATGATTTCTGGCGATGTCTGTCTGCCACCTCAGAGCAGGCGGACAGGTTATGGAGCAGCGATCTTTAGACCGCTGCTTCATTCATAACTTGTGTTTCCGGCGAGCCTGAAGGCTCACCAGAAACACGGGACATCAAGCTCCATTCAGAGCTTGATAAATATGCCCCTTAATGTTGGTAGTATCAATGTGATACATTTAGTCTGAACGTTTTGTAGACCTCCGGAAAATTTGTTGAGATTTGGAGCCAGTATATTTAGGTTTTGCAATATATTTAATGAACATCACTTGTTATTTGTTTAGAACATTAACAACCTGGTTTCTGAGGACTTCCAGTGGGCGGCGACCCAAGATGGCCACGAATTCTTGAAGCTCCGTTCAGCTTGGAGTTAAAGTGGCTATATACCTCGCCATCCTCTCCTCCCTTGGCAATATCGGTGCCCGGGAACACTTTGGGATCAAGGAACACCATCCATTGGCCGCCGAGAAGCAAGAAATTAAGCCGTTTGGCTTTGTGGAGGAAATACCGCTGCCACGTTGTAAACACTTACTGCAACTTAGCAAATACTACTGTACACTCCTGATCGTGCACAATGGCATCACCTATCATTAAAGGTTGCTCCATTGACTCCTATATTCTGGCTGAACTGAAAGCTACGTTTCTACCTAAACTGGACCAACTGCTGCGTTCCTGTTCTAATCTATGCACAATAATACAGGCAAAAGAACAACCCTACCAGCAAAGAAGACCCTCTTCCATGTCTGCCTCATAAAATTTGACAAGCGCCCCCACACTACATCGCCAAGTGGAAGACAATCCTGGGGCCTCAAAGCTCTTGCAGGGGAGAGAGGTGACGATTATGATGGAGACTGGGGCAGGTACCTCTAATGCAGTGGCTCTGAATTTCGTAGTGGACTCGATTACGACATCAGAAGAGAGCATGCCGATATCGCAGATAATCCACCCGGCTACTGCTTTCGTTCCGGACCTGGACTTTACACCGAGCCAACGCAATCGCCCTATCTACAGAGCCCGCAACTTGCCTACAAGTGGAATTACCAAATTCAAAACGGATGAGCTTCCGGATCTGAATAAGGCGTACCTGAACCGGAAACTATGTGGTATGAGTGTGCGGGGCTCCTGCGGCCATCGTCCCATGCAAGCAAGCTGCATTCTTCTGAGATGTGGTTACCTCATTGCGATTTGTGTGGGAATTGGGTAATTAATTTTCTTAACCCTGCACCTAGGGCCGGGTCACAGCTCGCCCGCGACTTTTGCTGTCTAATGACACCTTCAGATGCTGGATGTGCGGCTGCATGGCGGAGGCATTGTATTACCTGGAACCCTGTTTGTTATGTCGTAGGGGGCTTGCTCTAACTACTCTGTCAAAAGTTTGGGTACTTTATTGTGTAACCCTACGATATCTGCTCTTCCTAGTTGGCTGAATAACCTTAACACATAATATTAACATGTCAGACGTTGTTACTGCAATTCTATGTGTATTGTTTCATTTTGTTTACCTATTGCATTGGGGTTATAAAATTGAGACCTAAGGGCCCTTTCCTTTTAAATAATGATATGTATTGATATTGTTTTTTGTTATAGACCTCTTAGCCAACTAGGTTTTAGTATGTTATTGCTTTAATCTACCATGCCCTAACAATCCCCCCACTATTCATAAAGTTCTTGCCCGATGGAAGGGATGCATATGTATTGTTATAAAGCTTTATCTTTGCCCTGGTTTCAGGAGATATCCCCATCTCCTGTATAAGATATACATATCAGCTACTGTATCATTTGCCATAACTTAGGGCCATATGTAGATCCCATATATGTCTGCATATAATAACATTTGGTGCATTTGCTACTGTTAGTTGTCCATACACCACAATACTGTATGTCTTGACATATTTAATAACAAATATCTCTGGATACATCAACCATATTTCTGGAGGGATTACTATAACCTGCTATATGGTTTAATCAATGTTTTTTGTGGGTGTGTTGGCGTTTAGGACTGAAAATACCCAGTTTAATTTTATTTTACCTCTCCAGTAGTATGCTTCTGACAACTTAGAGGGAACAATCTTATACGTGCTTGGTTAAATTTTACTACAACTTGAGGCAAAAGGCCAACTGATCCTATTGTAACTAATAACTCCCTGCTATATTGCACACTTACATGGAGAGTACTGGGACTACTACATTAATCTTCTTTATTGGTGTATTACCATGTGCAATTAGCTCAAAAACTTTTGCTCAGGACGGCTTTAGATTCAATTGTAAATTATATTGCATTTTTGCCATGCCGGGCAACATACTCATTTACTTCTATTGTCTTTACCTAGTTAAGAGCCATATAACTAAGATCATATTCCACTATAGCACTAGCCAACTCACTCTTAGGTTTACTTGGGCATTGTTGTGTTTATTTTAGTTTAGTTTAATGGTTAATTTAGTAAAATTAGTAAAAATGAGAGAGTTCGGGTAACAGATATTGATGAAATCTTGGTGAAAATGTACTATGAAAATATGCTGTACCTATACTGAGTACTTACTTGTAAACACCTGTTTTATAATCTAACTTAGCACTGCTCAGGATGTTAAAAATCTTGGAATTAATTTCGTTAATTTTCATCTGCTGTATACACCTTTGAAACAAAACTCCTATTGTAACTCCAGCGAATGATAGATCATGTATGTGTAGCTGTTTACCTGTTGTATGCTTGAACTCTCTTCAATAAAAAGAATTAAAAAAAAACAACAACTTGGTTTCTCATCTCACTCTGCAAAAACATCTTCACCCTGAGTTAGACATGTAAATATACAACTTGTAGTACCCCCATCAAGTGTTATGTTGCTAAATGAAGTAAAAGAGTACATTTCAAGGAAATTCACAGCTGTGCTTAAAAATGTCAGGTACCATATTTTTTTGCTACATGGGGGTATGCTTTGCTTAGA
Organism: Bombina bombina; assembly: GCF_027579735.1. Taxonomy (NCBI): domain Eukaryota; kingdom Metazoa; phylum Chordata; class Amphibia; order Anura; family Bombinatoridae; genus Bombina; species Bombina bombina. The sequence goes on along the minus strand of NC_069504.1, from coordinate 447,071,835 downwards.
CTTGATTTCATAACCTCAACACAACATACATACTTTTTTTGTGCTATGCTAAAGGAATTCTTTAGATATCTATAGGTCCTGTTTGTTTAATTGTGAGTTCAGATAAACTTAATCTGTTTTGGTGAAATGTGTTCACAAACAAGATCATGCGAACGATCTCCCCAGGAGATTTACTTTATGCCTAGCTATTTCTAAGTACAAAAATGAAAAGTGCTTTTTATTTTTAGATTTTCAGGAGGTGTAGACGCAAAGCAAGTATATTGATAGCTGAATCACTAACCCAGAAAATATTAAAATTCCAAACCTGTATAACTCTATTCTCTGGAGTTCAAAAAATATATTTTCTCTAGGCATACACAAACCTTTCTTAAAAATAAATCTAAACCTTATTGCACACACTCAGTTATGTTTTTTATTTTATTTTGTATTTTTTTGTTTTATTCTAGTGTACTTGAATACAAACAGGCATACTATTTGTGCTTTGGAGACTTAAATCCAGGGGTCAAGTTGAGCGGGATCGCATGGTAACGGGGTTCCTGCACTAATTTTGCATGAGGAACTAAGTTCCCTCTGGACAGAGATCAGAAACACTTCAGTAAACACTGCTGCTGCTGTTGGAAGTTGCTGGAGCACAGTCTGGTTAGAAGGATAGTGAGATCCTCTAGTAATGGGCAGTAACACTTCCTACAATACACTAAATGTAAGATTGTCAGCGGTCCTGCTGTTTTATTACCCCACATTATGTGTAAAACATGGTGCTTACATTTGTGTGTGGCTTGCTCTGGGGTTATTAACAAATTTGATCATTATTTTTTGGTTTAGGCAATGCAAAAGATTCTCTTAGCATCATACTGAAATTTTTTTATTTGCGCCTTTTGTAACAAAAACTAATAATTTAATACATGAGTTTACTTCAAGGGTTGTAGTGACTGAAAGCCCAGCTGAAATACACAGCTGCTGTGTTTAACTCTTATAAACAACTAAAATAGCATTTAAAAGACAATATTCTATATAGACAGATAAAAACAGAGGGCTATAAGTGGTGCACTATTGTAAGTGCAGGACACGATAAGCAATATCGCGACTTCGCAAGTTTTTTTAAGTTGCATGCTCCATTGAAGTCCATGGGGAGAAGAAGTTAACACAGTCGCAATATCCTGAGTCCTAAAGTTAGCGCGCATCGGGTTTTGCTTGCATGCAAACTTTTTATTTTCAACTTGTAGTAAGCGCACTAAACCCACCTGTGTTAGAAGTTTAATTCTAGCGGATTTTGCGCAGAAGTTATTTTTTTTTGTCATCTAGCCCATAGAGTAACACTAAAGCAATTTCACAAAGTAGCCAATTCAATTTAATTAAATATGATATTTTTTGATGGCTCAGATAAAGAATTGGCTTTATTTCAGAAAGAATTGGCTAAAAACTAGATAGGCTGGGTTCCTCTAATAATGGATATTTTTGTGTCATAATTGCATCTCCCTGTGACATAAAGCTCAGATCCCCTAGATTCTACAGCTGGCAAACACTCATGTGGGATCCAGATGCCCCCACAGTATATTATTTCATCATTATCATTTATAAAGTGCCACCTTATGCCACAGGGTTAATGTCTAATTTTGTGTCTTTTAGGCAATGTGTGGTGATAGCACTCAGCAGTACTATTACTATTTAAAGCTAGTGTCTCCTTTCCTCTTTTGCTCTTTGCAGCACACCTGTTTATTTTGTTTTAACGGCAGCAAGCTTGGGCTCCATTACATATGCAGCGTTGCCCGCAACAGCCGCTGCTGTTTTTATTTGGGTTTTGGTATCCAATATACAGCGCCGCATATAAATGCGGCACATATATTTCACCCGTCGATCGCCATTTTTACTCCCATAAGCTAACATGAGACCATGTCGCTAATTAGTATCCAATATTCAGCGCAAAGACTTACGTGGCGAAAATGGAGAAATTTTACTCCATTTTCACCTCGCCACACAAAGGCAGCCGCAGCAAGCCTTGCGCTGAGTATGGGAGCACAGTTACTCCAGTAACTGCCTGAAAATATAAAACTAACGCATGCGCAATATCTCTCTACCTGTTAACCGCAATCCCCCATCGCAATAACTGATAAAGTATATTAACCCCTATATCCGCCATCAAACCCACACCGCAAGTAATAATTAAATTAACCCCTATATCCGCCATCAAACCCACACCGCAAGTAATAACTAAAGTTTTAACCCCTAAATCTGCCAACCCCGATATCGCAAACTACCTAATAAAACTATTAACCCTTAATCTGCCATTAACCTACAACGCAATGCTAATAAATCTATTAACAACTAAACCGCCAAATCCGATAACGCAAATAAATAATTAAATTACTAAAACCCTAACCTAACACCCCCCCTACATAACACCCCCTAAATTAACCCAAAATACCTACATTAAAAAAATGCTAAAGTTAGTATTAAAATAAAAAAACTAACATTACTTTAAAAATAAAAAATCTTAGTTTAAATTAAGTTACAGTTACAGAAAATAAAAAAATCTAATATTACAAAAAATAAAAACACATTATCAAAAACAAAAAAATGAAACCTATTCCCTATGAAATTAAAAAAGCCCCCCAAAATAAATACACCCCCTAATCTAATGCTAAACTACCAATAGCCCTTAAAAGGGTTTTTTGTAGGGCATTGCCCTAAGTTAAACAGCTCTTTTACATTAAAAATAAACAAAGTCCCCCCACCCACCAAGCCCCCTAAATAATAAAAAAAATTATCACTAATAAACCTAATCTACCCATTGCCCTGAAAAGGGCATTTGTATGGGCATTGCCCTTAAAAGGGCAGTTAGCTCTTTTACGAAGTGCCCATCCCTAATCTAAATAAAAAAAAGCAAAAAGAAATTAAAAAAAAACCTAAGTCTAACCCCCAGGTTGGTGCTCGCGGTTCCTGAAGTCCGGCGGAGAAGGTCCTGTTCCAGGCGGTGAAGTCTTCTTCCAAGTGGCAACCTCTTCTTTCTTCTTCCAGGAACAATCCGGAGCGGAGGGCGGAGCTGAAGACCGATGACTGCAGAGCTGAAGACCGGTGACCCTGAAACTGAAGACCGGCGACCCTGGAACTGAAGACCGGCGACCGAGGAGCCATGGAGCATGGAGGATCCTATTCGTATGGGCTCCGCCGTACACTGAAAAGTGAATTCAAGGTACGCAATTAAAGATGGCGTCCCTTAAATTCCTATTGGCTGATTTGATTCTTCAAATTTAAATCAGCCAATAGGATGAGAGCTACTGAAATTCTATTGGCTATTCAAATCCGCCAATAGAATTTGATTTGAACAGCCAATATGATTTCAGTAGCTCTTATCCTATTGGCTGATTTTAATTTGAAGAATCAAATCAGCCAATAGGAATTCAAGGGACACCATCTTTAATCGTGTACCTTGAATTCACTATTCAGTGTATGGCGGAGATCGTACAGAGAGGATCCTCCATGGCTCCGCGGTCGCCGGTCTTCAGTTCCAGGGTCGCCAGTCTTCAGCTCCACGGTCAACAGCTCCGCCCTCCACTCTGCACCAGATTGTTCCTGGAAGAAGAAAGAAGAGGTCGCCGCTTGGAAAAAGAAACGTGTGTAAAAAAAGTAATAAAATAATGAGATTTCCCTGCATGCTCAACCATTTTTAATGGGTTGTGGCTTCAAAGAGCATAACCAGCTATTTTATATACAAAAATAAACTTTAAGAAACATGTTTTCATACATTTTTTATTGTGCAGCTGGTATAACAAGTAAACGCATTAAGGGAAAACAATTTTACAGTACACTGTCCCTGTCATCACCATCATGCTTTAGTATGATGACTGCAACATTCTACACATTGATTGGTTATTTCAGATCACTAGCTTATTTACATATTTGCCTAACTGGTTAAAGCAAAGCAGACCAGGAACAAGTATAGGTTATGCTAATAAAATTACAGTTATTTTAAAACGTTTAGTTTTTCCAATGCAGCACTTACTTGCTGATGCATGAGTTTAATGTCCCTTTAATAGACCAGCAGTAGTGGCCAAGTCTTTATAAGATGTTGCAATAGAAAGTAAATATAGCACCAAGTCCAAAAATATGATGTGAAACAAAATAATTTGTCACTTATTTGTGCATATGTGATAGATTGGCATGCGTGATGTAAAAAGGTGGTCAGCTGTTAAATATCTGTGCTTTGAAAGTGAAAAATGAGGCAACGCAATATTGTGAGAAAAGAGCAAATATGATGCTATGTTATGTTTTATAGGTAAACCTAATAAATTAATTATTTTTGGATCCCTCTTGCAAGCAATTAGGGGCCAAATTTAAGTTTGATATTTTGACGTTCCCTCCCCAGGGGAGGTGTTTTCAGTGCCAGACCGTGCTACGGAGATTATTGCCCGGGAATGGAAGAGGCCAGGGATTCCTTTTTCTCCCTCTCCAGTTTTTAGAAAGATGTTCCCAGTGGCTGAGTCCATCAAGGATTTGTGGTAAACGGTCCCCAAGGTAGGTCTAAGGGGCGATTTCTACACTTGCCAAGAGGACATCTATTCCTATTGAAGATAGTTGCTGTTTCAAGGACCCTTTGGATAAGAAGCTGGAAGCTTTCTTAAAGAAGATGTATATTCACCAGGGCTTACAATGGCAGCCGGCGGTGTGTATTGCTACAGTAACAAGTGCGGCAGCCTACTGGTTTGAAGTTTTTAATCCCTACTAGCTGAGACTCCTTTGGAGGATATACAGGACAGGATAAAGGCTCTCAGGTTAGCCAATTCCTTTATCACTGACGTCTCTTTTTTGCCGGTTATTAAATTGGGAGCTTTGCAATTTTAAGGGCGCTATGGCTGAAATCATGATCAGCTGATGTTTCTTCTAAATCTAAGCTTTTTGCGATTCCTCTCAAGGGAAAGACCTTGTTTGGGCCGGGGTTTGCAGAAATTATTTCCGATATCACAGGTGGTAAGGGTTCTTTTCTGCCTCAAGACAAGAAGAACAAATCGAAAGGAAGTCAGAGTAATTCTCGCTCCTTTTGAAATTTCAGAGGTGAGTCTTCCCCCTCCTCTACCAAGCAGGAGCAGTCCAAACCTGGATGGAAGCTCAGTCAGTCTTGGAACAAGGGGAAACAATCTAAGAAGCCTGCAGCTGAATCTAAGTCAGCATGAAGGGTCTGCCCCCGATACCAGATCGGATTAAGTGGGGGCAGACTCTCTCAGTTTTCTCAAGCTTGGGAAAGAGATGTCCCAGACCCTTGGGCAGTGGACATAGTTTCCCAGGGTTACAAGTTAGAGTTCAAAACTTTTCCTCCCAGGGGCAGATTACACCTTTCAAGATTATCTGTAGACCAGATAAAAAGAGAGGCATTCTTGAAATGTGTACAGGATCTTTCCATTTTGGGAGTGATAGTTCCAGTGCCAATACAGGAACAGGGTCTCAGGTTTTACTCCAACCTGTTTGTGGTTCCCAAAAAAGAGGGAACTTTCAGGGCCAATCTAGATCTAAAGTTACTCCACAAATTTCTCTGAGTGACATCCTTCAAGATGAAGACTATCCGTTCCATTCTTCCTCTGGTTCAGGAGGGTCAATTCATGACAACCATAGACCTGAAGGATGCATACATACATGTTCCCATTCACAGGGATCATCACAAATTTCTGAGATTTGTGTATCTGGACAAACACTTTCAATTTGTATCACTTCCATTTGGCCTCGCCACAGTTCTCAGAATTTTCTCAAAGGTCCTGGGAGCTCTATTGGCAGTAATTTAGCCCCGGGGAATTGCAGTGGCACCCTATCTGGACAACATTCCAGTTCAGGCACCATCTTTGCAACTAGCAGAATCTCGTTGTCTTTTCTTCGTTCCCACGGTTGGAAGGTCAATTTGGAAAAAAGTTCTCTTCTTAGGGACCAGTATATATTCCCTATCAATGAAATTTTTTCTGACGGAGGTCAGAAGAGCCAAGATTATTTCAGCTTGCCTGTCTCTACATTCTGTGGTAAGACCTTCAGTGGCCCAATGCATGGAGGTAATTGGGTTGATGATGGCTTCCATGGACTTAGTTCCCTTTGCACGGTTCCATTTGAGACCTCTTCAGCTATGCATGCTCGCTCAAAGGAACGGGGATTATACAGATCTATCTCAGAGGATAATGCTAGATCAATCAACAAGAGACTCCCTACCGTGGTGGCTGTCTCAAGAACATCTGTCCCAGGGGACATGTTTTCTGAGACCCTCTTTGGTAATTGTGACCACGGAATCCAGCCTGATGGGTTGGGGAGCAGTCTGGGACTCGTTGAAGGCGCAGGGACTTTGGTCTCAGGAAGAATCTGCTCTCCCCATAAAAATTCTAGAGTTGAGAGCGATCTTGGCTTGGCTTGGCCTCAACTGGCTCTAGCCCGGTTTATCAGGTTCCAGTCGGACAACATAACCTCAGTGGCCTACATCAACTACCAGGGTGGGAGCTCAGAGTTCCTTAGCCATGAAGGAAGTGGCGCAAATCATTCAGTGGGCGGAGGCTCACAATTACTGTCTATCTGCCATCCACATCCTAGGAGTGGACGATTGGGAGGCGGATTTCTTGAGCAGACAGACTTTCCATACCAGGGAGTGTTCTCCAGGTTAAAAACCAAATGGGTCGTCAGAACACCATGCTCCCAAAGTACGGTTCGAGGTCGAGAGATCCTCAGGCCTTTCTGATAGATGCTCTGGCAATTCCTTGGAACTTCAGGTTGGCATATCAGAATCTTATCTTTTCTCCAGGAAGGCCTGGTGAACGGGTTGTCTGCCAGTACTCTCAAGGGTCAGATTTTTTTTATCTATCTATATTGTTGCACAAGAGTCTGGCAGACATGCCGGATGTACAATCCTTTTGTCAGGCCTTGGTTAGAATCAGGCCTGTGTTTAAATCTGTTGCTCCACCTTGGAGTCTTAACCTTGTTCTTAAAGTTTTTCAACCGGCTCCGTTTGAGCCTATGCATTCCATAGATATTAAGTTATTATCTTGGAAGGTTTTGTTTCTTACTGCTATTTCTTCTGCCCAGAGAGTTTCTGAACTCTCAGCTTTGCAGTGTGACTCTCCTTAGCTTATATTTCATGCAGACAAGGTAGTTCTTCATACCAGGTTTCGTTTTCTTCCTATAGTTGTTTCGGACAGAAATATTAATCAGGAAATTGTTATTCCTTCTGTTTGTCCTAATCCTTCTTCTAACAAGGAACGTTTGTTGCACAACTTAGATGTTGTGCGTGTTCTTAAAATCTATTTGCAGGCCACTAAGGATTTTCGTTAGTCTTCTGCATTGTTTGTTTTCATTTCTGGGAAACGTAAAGGACAGAAAGCTACTGCCTCTTCTCTTTCTCTCTGGTCGAGAAGTATTATTTGCTTGGCATATGAGACTGCTGGACAGCAGGCTCCTGAGAGAATTACAACTCATTCCACTAGGGATGTCTCTTCTTCTTGGGCCCTCAAGAATGAGGCCTCTGTGAAACAGATTTGCAAGGTTGCGGCTTGGTCTTCTTTGCACACTTTTTCTAAATTTTATAAATTTGATACTTTTGCCCCGGCTGAGGCTGCTTTTGGGAGAAATGTTCTTCAAGCAGTGGTGCCTTCTGTTTAGGTTACCTGTCTTGTCCCTCCCTAATCATCGGTGTCCTCTAGCTTGGGTATTGATTCCCAACAGTAATTGCTGATTCCGTGGACTCACCGTGTCTTAAGAAAGAAAACAAAATTTATGTTTACCTGATAAATTTCATTCTTTCTTGACACGGTGAGTCCACGGTACACCCTTATTTTCAGACAATTTTATTTATATTAACCTCAGCACCTCTACACCTTGTGTTATTTCCTTTCTCTTCTTTTCCTTCGGTTGAATGACTGGGGGTTGTGGGAAGGGAAGTGATACTTAACAGCTTTGCTGTGGTGCTCTTTGCCTCCTCCTGCTGGCAAGGAGTGATATTCACAACAGTAATTGCTGATTCCGTGGACTCACTGTGCCAAGAAATAAATACATTTATCAGGTAAGCATACATTTTGTTTTTTACAAAGATTGAATTCTGGGTATTATTTCTTAAGATCAGTAGGCACAAATTAGCAAGTTCTATTTAGCCAGCCAACAGCATGCATGAATTCAACTGACAAATTATAATCACTAACATTAAAAAATAATTTCAGCTACTGATGTTTTAATAATATGCTGTGGGGTATAAGTTATTTCAAACAAAATTTGAATATATTTATTTAAAGTGTTCTATCACTATATAAAATATATGTATTCAGAGAAAATAAGGTATGAGAAGCAGTTGCAAAAATAAGTTCTGTAAGGGAAGGACAGAAGACCATGGGATAATTTCTTAATTAATATGAGATAACAGGGGAGGGATATTAAACTGTTTTATCCAATATATATAACAGACCAAGCAGCACACATAGGGCTAGATTACGAGTGAAGCACAAAATGGAGCATTTGTGAGCATGATATTTTCACTCACCTTGTAATTACAGGGCACGCAAATATACTCTAGTATTTGAAGTAAAGAGCAATGCGAACGCGACCTCACTTTCCTATTGCCTGGAAGCTTTGCTCGCTTCCATAGGCTCTAATGGGAGCCTTGTTCTGATGTCGATAGATACGGCACAGAACCTAGCGCAGTGAAGGGGGTAAATCGCTCAGCAAATTTTAAATATATATGTATATGAATATATTTATATATTTATGTCTTAATATGTGAATATACACATATTAACACATAAATATATATGTATATAAGCATATATACATATATATTTACAGTATAAACAGTCCCCATAGACCACAATGTAAAGGCCCACATCTGCACACTTTAACCCCTTATAACTGCTTTGTGCAGTTATTTTTTTATTATTATATTCTGTTCTACCCAAAGGAATCTATTTACAATCTGTAAAAAATATATAAAGAGGAAAAAAAGTGTCTACATTTATAAAGCCATAAACAATTTGTTCTCAGTAAATACAACATCGACTTGTATCATCTGCATGTTTTGCATTCCTTGTAGCTTGACATGTTCTGCTATCCAGTTTATGTACTTTATTTATTGCTTTATTTATTGCAGATAAATTTGGCTTATTTTTTCATTTAAGTAAAATTAGCTTGTCAGATTTAAAAGATGCATTTCCTTTTGGTTGCGAAGAGCACTTCTAAAAGAAGTTCCAGTAATAGCTTCTCTGACTGACTGGATTGAAATACTGCTGGCATGAAGATGCTTAGGTGTTGAAGTTGAAGTGGGAGGAAATAATTATACAAAAATGGTCTGATGCAATTGTTATGTAATGCAAAATAAAATGTCTTTGTAGTATCATTCCAGGAATCTAGAGATAAAATATTTCAGTTAAGCTAGTACGGACACATTGGTTATATTTCCTTCCTAAGATAGGGAGAGTCCACGGCTTCATTCCTTACTGTTGGGAAATACAGCACCTGGCCACCAGGAGGAGGCAAAGACACCCCAGCCAAAGGCTTAAATATCCCTCCCACTTCCTCATTACACCAGTCATTCTTTGCCTTTTGTCACGTTAGGAGGTGGCAGAGAAGTGTTAGAAGATTCGGAGAGTCCTGAAAAAAGTTATCTGCCCTTCGACATAGGACTGGAGTTTTAAGTAGTCATGTCAAACTCTCAGTGAGTATTGATAAATATCCAGACTACTGCTAACAGCTCCTAAGCAATCAGTGTTGATGAGTTTCACTGCCTGCTTTCTCTCACTCAAGTCCATGACAGGAGCGCTGCTATAAGACTGTCAAGCTTGAGAGGCTGTGTTCTCTTCCACAGCATGGATTCTAGAGGTAAAATCGTTTCAATTTTTACACATAAAACGCTATAACAGGGTCACAGTGTGGCTCCTTTATACCTTGATAGGATCCAGGGTTAATATCCTCTGAAGGGGTTTGTTTGAACAGTTGGAGTTAATTAATCAGTGTATTAATTATTTACATGCTGCTTTGTGTGATTTGTTTCCTGGGCTGATAAACTGTTTGTTTTTGGCTGGAACAAACAGGTTTCACTTTTAAGTTTCACTTTTGTTTTTGAAAGTGTTGCACAGCTCATATTACTTGCTGTACTTGTAATAACAGGGGAAGTACTATCTTACACTCCATGTGACTGGGTGTGGTCTATGTTCATTTCCTCCATTCCAGCTGAGACTTGAACCTGAGGAGAGCAATCCTCTGTTAACTGTCTGGGTCTAGGAGGTGGTGAGTGCCCCAGCCATTAAAAGTATAAAGGTGCAGTTTTCTATAATAAAAAACGTTTTTATTTTTGTCCTTCTGTGGGCATAACCTGAGCTGTGGAGGACTCTGACATGTTAGAAGGTACTCGTTCTGTACTAAATCATACCTGTTTATATTGTGAGGAGGCCGTAGTGTTCCCGCCCACTAAATTATGTTCCACATGCCTTAACACAGTTTTAAAGTCTAAGAAGGGAGACAAGCCTGCTAAGGCTCTTAGGACTCGGCGTCCCGTGAGATTACTACCCTTGCTACATTATCCACTTCACATGCAGTTCCCCGTAGCACATCTAAACCTCCATCCGGAGGGGGCCTTCTTCCTGCAAACTTAGCTGTGTAGTTACAAGCGGCGGTGTCTGCGGCCCTCGGTGCATTACCTCGTTCAAACAAACGCAAGAGAAAGGTTAAACATAGCTCTCCTGACCCGGAGTCATCTAAATATTTATCGGATTTAGCTATTATGTCCCAGTTATTTGATGATGAGTTAACCTCTGAAGCTTCAGAGGGTGAATTTTCTGGGTCGGAGTCCTTAGCGTCTAAGCCTCCTGCTGCAGAGGAACCATCCTTTAGATTTCAAATAGAGCACTTGCGTTTTTTATTAAAGGAGGTTCTGTCTACGTTAGAGGTTCCAGAGGCCGGGCTCCCTGAAGAACCTATGATAACTAAATTAGATAAAGTTTTACAAAGACAGGAAAGTTCCTTTGACTTTTCCTGTGCCGTTTAAGATGGCGAACATTATTAAGAACAAATGGGAAAGAATTGGTTCTTCCTTTTCCCCCTCGTCTACTTTTAAAAAGTTGTCCCCGGTCCCAGACTCTCAACTGGATTTGTGGGGCTCCATTCCTAAGGTGGATGGTGCTATCTCTACGCTTGCTAAACGTACTACTATACCTCTTGAGGATAATTCTTCATTCAGAGAGCCGATGGATAAGAAAATTGAAACCTTTCTTAGAAAGATGTTTCAAAATATGGGATTTTTGTTTCAACCGGCGGCTGCAGTTGCCGGAGCGGCCACCTACTGGTGCGACTTTTTGTCGGAACTCATTGAGGTGGAGTCTCCCGTTGAGGATATTCAAGATGGAATTAAAGCTCTGAGAATTGCTAATTCTTTTATCTGTGATAAATATGCAAATTATTCGCCTAAATGCAAAGGCCTCTGGCTTTGCGGTCCCAGGCCGCCGGGAGCTTTGTTTGAAGTTTTGGCCTGCGGGCATGACTTCTAAGTCCAGACTTCTTTCTCTTCCCTTCAAGGGGAAGATTTTATTTGGCCCATGCCTGGACTTCATTATTTCTATGGTTACCGGAGGCAAGGGTGCCTTCCTACCACAAGATAAGAAGAACAAGTCTAAGGGACGACAGTCTTCTAATTTTCATTCCTTTCGTTCTGACAAATCCCAACGACAACAATCCTCCTCCAAGCCCGAGCAACCCAAGAGTACTTAGAAGCCGGCTCAGTCCTGGAATAAATCCAAGCAGAATAAGAAGCCTGCCAAAAAACAAATCGGCATGAAGGGGCGGCCCCCGATCCGGGATCGGATCGTGTAGGGGGCAGACTGTCTCTTTTTTCAGATACCTGGTTCAAGGACGTCAGGATCCGTGGGTCCTGGAGGTGGTATCTCAGGGATACAAGATAGGCTTCAAATCTCATCCGCTAAGGGGCAGATTCCTTCTCTTGAATCTGTCTACCAGACCAGAAAAGAGGGATGCCTTTCTAGGGTGCGTTCGGGATTTATCCTCCTTAGGAGTTGTTGTCCCAGTGCTTATCGAAGAAAGAGGTTTGGGGTTTTATTTAAACCTTTTCGTGGTTCCAAAGAAGGAGGGAACTTTCCACCCAAATCTGGACCTAAATTTCTCAGTGTCCCTTCCTTCAAGATGGAAACGATAAGGTCCATCCTTTCATTAATTCAGGAAGGCCAGTTTATGACCTCTATAGATCTGAACGATGCTTACCTTCATGTTCCAATCCACAGGGAACACTTTCAGTTCTTGAGGTTTGCATTCCTGGATCAGCACTTCCAGTTCATTGCCCTTCCGTTTGGCCTAGCTACTGCTCCAAGAATCTTTACAAAGGTTCTGGTGGCTCTTCTAGCCGTTGCCAGAACTCAGGGTATTGCAGTAGCCCCATACTTGGACGATATTCTGGTGCAAGCACCCTCCTTTCGTCTTGCGGAAGAATTCTCGGGTTCCCTTCTCAGTCTTCTTTGATCACATGGATGGAAGATAAACTTGGAAAAGAGTTCTCTTATCCCAAGTACCAGGGTGGAATTCCTGGGTACTATAATTGACTCCATATTCATGAGGATATTTCTAACAGACCAGAGACATTGCAAGCTAACTTCGGCATGTCTTGCCCTCCAGACCTCCTTGAGTCCCTCTGTGACTCAGTGTATCGAGGTGATTGGTCTCATGGTGTCCTGCATGGACATCATTCCTTTTGCCAGGTTCCGTCTAAGACATTTACAACTGTGTATACTGAGGCAGTGGAACGGCGATCATTCAGATCTGTCTCAACAGATTGTATTAGACAGCCGGTCGAGAGAATTAGACACACTTGTATACCTCATTGGTTAAGTGACCTTATTTGCAATCACGCTTATCACGCTACATAATTTACAATAGGACCCTCATTTGCTATTCACACATCTAAGTGTTTACACACTATTGTGACCTCAAATACACTGCTCCAAAAAATAAAGGGAACACTAAAATAACACATCCTAGATCTGAATTAATTAAATATTCTAATGAAATACTTTGTTCTTTACATAGTTGAATGTGCTGACAACAAAATCACACAAAAATTAAAAAATGGAAATCAAATGTTTCAACCCATGGAGTTCTGTATTTGGAGACTCAAAATGAAAGTGAAAAAACACACTACAGGCTGATCCAACTTTGATGTAATGTCCTTAAAACAAGTCAAAATGAGGCTCAGTAGTGTGTGTGGCCTCCACGTGCCTGTATGACCTCCCTACAATGCCTGTGCATGCTCTTGATGAGGTGGCGGATGGTCTCCTGAGGGATCTCCTCCCAGACCTGGACTAAAGCATCTGCCAACTCCTGGACAGTCTGTGGTGCAACGTGACATTGGTGAATGGAGCGAGACATGATGTCCCAGATGTGCTCAATTGGATTCAGGTATGGGGAACGGGCAGGCCAGTCCATAGCATCAATGCCTTAGTCTTGCAGGAACTGCTGACACACTCCAGCCACATGAGGTCTAGCATTGTCTTGCATTAGGAGGAACACAGGGCCAACCGCACCAGCATATGGTCTCACAAGGGGTCTGAGGATCTCATCTCGGTACCTAATGGCAGTCAGGCTACCTCTGGCGAGCACATGGAGGGCTGTGCGGCCCCCAAAGAAATGCCACCCCACACCATAACTGACCCACTGCCAAACCGGTCATGCTGGAGGATGTTGCAGGCAGCAGAACGTTCTCCACGGCATCTCCAGACTCTGTCACATGTGCTCAGTGTGAACCTGCTTTCATCTGTGAAGAGCACAGGGCGCCAGTGGCGAATTTGCCAATCTTGGTGTTCTCTGGCAAATGCCAAACGTCCTGCACGGTGTTGGGCTGTAAGCACAACCCCCACCTGTGGACGTCGGGCCCTCATACCACCCTCATGGAGCCTGTTTCTGACCGTTTGAGCAGACACATGCACATTTGTGGCCTGCTGGAGGTCATTATGCAGGGCTCTGGCAGTGCTCCTCCTGTTCTTCCTTGCACAAAGGCGGAGGTAGCAGTCCTGCTGCTGGGTTGTTGCCCTCCTACGTCCTCCTCCACGTCTCCTGATGTACTGGCCTGTCTCCAGGTAGCGCCTCCATGCTCTGGACACTACGCTGACAGACACAGCAATCCTTCTTGCCACAGCTCGCATTGATGTGCCATCCTGGATGAGCTGCACTACCTGAGCCACTTGTGTGGGTTGTAGACTCATGCTACCACTAGATTGAAAGCACCGCCAGCATTCAAAAGTGACCAAAACATCAGCCAGAAAGCATAGGAACTGATAAGTGGTCTGTGGTCACCACCTGCAGAACCACTCCTTTATTGGGTGTGTCTTGCTTATTGCCTATAATTTCCACCTGTTGTCTGCCCCATTTTCACAACAGCATGTGAAATTGATTGTCACTCAGTGTTGCTTCCTAAGTGAACGGTTTGATTTCACAGAAGTGTGATTGACTTGGAGTTACATTGTGTTGTTTAAGTGTTCCCTTTATTTTTTTGAGCAGTGTATTATTCCCTTTAACTTTTATTTTAAGGAGGAGAGAAGTGTACATAATATCAGTTCAATTATTTCTATGGTGCTATATATCTATTTCAACCAGCTTTTTAGCGCTCCCCTATACTGTCCTAATAATACAAGCAGGTTACCAGAATTGCTTGTGCAATGTTAAACGCCGACATTGTATCCTGTCAACATTCAGCGATGTCTGTCAGACATGATACGCTATTTCCACTCCCCCGTAACATGTGGCAGCCATTAGCCAATCACAAATGCATATATGTATATTCTGAGAATTCTGGCGCATGCTCATTAGGAGCTGGTGACTCAAAAAGTGAAAATAAAAAAAGAATGTGCACATTTTGTTAATGGAAGTAAATTGGAAAGTTGTTTAACATTGCATGTTCTATCTGAATCAAAAAAGTTTAATTTTGACAACTTAAATTGCACAATTTTCAAATTCACATGTAGGGGCCCATTTATAAAGCTCCGGATGGAGTTTGAGGGCCTGTGTTTCTGGCGAGCCTGCAGGCTCGCCAGAAACAACAGTTATGAAGTAGCGAAGTAGCAATGCTGAATACGGAGAGCGTATTGCTCTCCGCATTCAGCGAGGTCTGGCGAACCTGATCCGCACTGTTGGATCAGGTCCGCCAGACCTTTGATAAATATCCCTTGTAGTGTCAAGTTTTTCCTCAATATGTTAGGTTCACAAATGAGTTAGAATAAATCTGTGCCAATTATCTTTACATTTACTGTGATAGCTATACCAACAATCTGTCTTTAAATGGATACGGATCTCAGAATATTTCTATCACATAAATTATACTTGGCTAACTTTTTAACACATGTGGGCCACAGATCAATGTTTTAAAAAATCTTAAAATGATGGTTTAATTATTCAGCAACAGGAATATCTGTTTATCCAAAAAAATCACTGTAATACTTTTTAAAATGATCCATTTTAAATGAGACAAAGAAAATGTCTTAGTATCATGTCCCTTTAATTTAAAGTGGAATCAAAAGTCTAAAATAAACATTTTGAAATCTGAAAGAAATCCCTTTAAAGCAAAGTATAGTATGAGAATCATGTTATTTTCTTTCAGTCTTTTTATTTACCGTTCCATCAAGTCATTTTTTAAATGTCTATAAATCAATTCTCTCTTCTCTCTCTGGGCCTATTTAAGGGTGACAAATGGAGAGTGAAAGTATTCCTGGAAATAAATTTGTAATTCCAGCATAAGTAATTTATGTCAAGATGGATGCACAGGGTCCTAGCCAATCTTATCAGTAGACATTTAATCCTGTTAATCACTCGAGTAGAGTTTTCTTTTTCTTTTTTCTTCTTTTTTTTTTAGATTTAGTGAAGAATTTATGGAGTGTTCAGGCTATAAAAATACTATGTAACAAATATATTTTTAAAACAAATGCTGTTTATTATTTTTTTCTTCTGATGGTAAGAATTCTATACTAGACTGTTTAAAGGTTATGGCCATGACACAGTAATGCAAGTAATTATGATTCAAAATTCAATAGAAATCCTTTACAGGCATAGAACAGAAAGCCATTTTCCAATGCAGAGATGTCACAACCATTAGGTTAAAGGGCCATTAAACTGCTGGGTATAACTACAGTGGCATGGTTGCTACTCACAATGCTATTCTTTTTCACCTTGTGCCTACAGCAATCTTCAGAGCTATTCTCTTACTTTAAAGGGATATTGTACACTAGATTTTTCTTTGCATAAATGTTTAGTAGAAAATACATTTAAATAGCCCACCTGGTAGTGTTTTGTAACAATGTACTGTTTTGCTTATTTTTTTTAATAACATTGTGCTGATTTCCAGTCTCCTTACCAAGCCCCAAAGTATCAGATGTAGACTGAAGTCTACAGATTCCTGCTTGCTCCTGATTTTGTAACCTGTCTTTTCATATGCAGGGGAGGGGGAGTGTCTGCTTTCCCTGATTTCCCAGCCCCTTTCACTGGGTGTCCCAGCCTAACCTCATAAAGCTTCTAAGTAAGTTTTTATAAGGTTTTATACAAGTATCTGTGCATACTCTTCTTTATAGTATTGTCTATTACATGCAGTTATGACAATTGGTGTACACTGTCCCTTTAACCATTCTGTGCTGTACTTTCACAGATCAGTGATATTGTCTTCTTGACAAGCCGTATCATGCACTTCAAATTAGCGTGTACAGTACGGAACGGGAGCTGTACATTTTTTGCAGTGGCTGCATTGCATTGCTTTGTATTTATGCCTGAGTTTTTATGAATACTCGTTCTTATCAACATCGATTATGTAAATCGAATTTCTACAATAAAATTCATTCTAACATTCGAATTTGAATATAAACACATTCACCCATCCCTGGCTGACACTTTACCTCGTTACATCTGCATCTAGATGGTGTCCACTCATAAAGTTTTCCCACTAGCAGTTTGATGGTTAGAGTTAACCTCTTCAGTGCCAGTATTATTAAAATGTTTGTATGTTCCTCAGCATTATTATAATGTGTGTACGTTCAGTAGCAGAGTATGTTGTTGCTACAGGGGGAAGATGTCTTGCATGAGGAAGAACATGCTTATAGAACAGTACAGTGCTGCTGCAGCATTGGGTACCATTGTTCATTGGTAGAAATGACACATAGGCATCCATTGACTTATTACAAAGAGAACAGGTAATCTGAAATAATAAGGCAGGGAAGTTATAATTGTGCTGCTGCCCTTAAGACTGAGCTATGACTGTACATTCCGTATTTAAAAGGAAAGTCATATATAAGATACCAGATAATCTTAAAGAGATTTTGCTACAAAAAAGTGTTTTATATGCTAGAAAGATGGTATATTGGATTTGATTGAAACATTATCTGTTAATGGTTATGAGAAATTGAGATTAATGACACAGGATATTATGTATCCCCATCCCATTTCCCTCCCTATCCATATCCTCCCCATTTCCTTTCCCCTTCCTAATCCCCCATTTATATCTATATTTATTTTATTGTCTAAGCATTTTAATCCATGACAAAAAATGTGGGTTGTCTAAAAGTGCCATTTGGCTAGAGTGCTGATTGGAGAACAGTTTAAACCTTTAGCTCATAGGAAAATTTACTTTTTAAATTTGCGGCCGGAGTGCCTGGTAATTTAATTTCATATCTACAGTAAAAAGTAAGATAGCGCATCTTCATTACAACTTATGAATTAAACTTATCTAAAATATTAGTAACATTTTGGATCTATTTATTCAAAGGGGAGAGTTTACTATCACTATAATTGATCAGTTTTAAATACCTGATACCTCCAACATTGTAAAAATATCAAATGTTATCATAATGGAAGCGCTAATATTTTAATTTTATGCAAAAAATATGAAACATATAAGGACCCTGCTCTTCTATAAATAGGATATTATATTTTCCGGTCCTTAAACATGAGTTGTTTGTAGTCGGATTAGTGGCCTATTTTAAATCATTATTTTTTTTGTTAGAATGTTATTTCAGACACCGGCTTGTATATGGGAGAAAGCCCATGTACACTCCAGCAGGTGAGACATGGAAGCTTGACCTTATGTTTAATACCCAGCCAAAACAAAAGGCAGTAAGCAGAGCCTTTCATTGATATCAGCCTCTCACGTTGCATTCTGTCTCTTTTCCCAGGCAGGATGCATAATTTGCTGTTTTGTCTCTTATCTAATTCCCATATAAATCTTCATTCAATTATTGGCGTTTCCCAGAGCCTTATACTTAAAATGCTTTTGTGTAAGATAATTCCTTAATTAGTGAAAATGTTTATTGCCCACTATTAGAGTTTGATGTGTATTATATCTTACTAGTCCTAAAGCCTGTGTACACGGTCCAATTTTTTTAAGTACTGCGATTCCAACCCTTGCTCCCTCTCTCTCCCCCCTCTCTTTTGCGCTCTCTCTTCCCCACCCCTCTTCTGCTCTCTCCCCCCTCTTTTTCTCTCTTTCTCTCTCCCCCTCTTTTGCTCTCTCTCCAATTTTTTGCTCTCTCTCCCCCGCTTTTGCTTTCTCCCCCCTGTTTTGCTCTCTCTCCCCCCCTCTTTTGCTCAGTTCCTCCAGGATAGAAATAAGGTGTGCAGAAGGTTCTCTCATCCTAAGAGCTTGATAGACAAAGTGTTAAAGTTCTTAAAATACCATAGATAACGATTTTAATACCCAGATCTCAGGAGCTCAGTAAAAACACGTCTTTCCTCTGTGACAGTTGGCTCCGCCCCCCACTAGTGGACATTTTTATCTGCATTTGCAACCTGTAATTGTCAGTAATGCAGATTAATGTGATGGGGGCTGCCACCTCTGCCTTGTTAACCTAGACAGTTACACATGATGCAGGGTGTGCAGGGACGAACATGGCTTGAACTGTCCAGCACCATAATGAATGTGTTATCCAGAGGCATAATACATGTTTCTCCCTGCATACCCTGCAACATGTGTAATTCATAACTGTCCAGGTTAACATGGTCGAAGTAGCAGCCCTAAATGTGGACCTTAAAAGGACAGTAAAGTCAAAATAAAACTTCAGATAGCGGATGCAATCTAATTTTCCAATTTTAAACAACTTTCCAATTAGTTTTATTATCAAAGTTGCCTTTTTCTCTTCAAATCCTTCAGTGAAGAGTAACCTAGGTAGGCTCGGGAGCAGCAATGCACTACTGAGAGTTAGCTGAACACAACTGGTCAGCCAATGACAAGAGGCATATATGTGCAGCCTCCAATCACCAGCTAACTCCCACTAGTTAATTGCTGATAGAAGTAAATTGGAAATTACTCTTTCTGCATCATAAAAGTTTAATTTTTCTTTATTGTCCCTTTAATAGCTACAGACACACCTAAATCTTGGTATCAGGCCCCATTCTGAAGACACTCTTGTACTGTAGATTTTGTACAACATTATGACAGTAGTGCCTGTAGTCTGCTGGTACGTTATACTTCTATCTGGGGGTTTATTTCTAATAACATTTCTATTTAGAATTTCTGCAGACTGATACCCATTACAATATTCTCTCCTGGTATTCAGTGTTTTCTCCTGAATGTCATCAAATGTTAATAGAACATAAGAACCAAAACACTATTTACCATAAAACAACAAAGTAGTTTTTTTATTCTTGAGTAAAAATTGTGCTTGCTTTTCTTCAAATTGCAGGAAATTGTCTAAGCTGGCTATTTGATGTGCTGAATTTTGAAGAAAACCTAGGATACAGAATTTATTTTCTGGCCTATGTCCATGTCAATCTCTTGAGTAAGAGTAGTGGTGGCTTTTAGCAGTTGGAAGGCGGCGAGGTAGTCTTTGCTTTACTTCGAACAAGTTTGCTACCCCGTTGTAGAAAGTCAGGGTTGGTTACTCTGCTCTTTCTTTTACTACAGGTCCATGACAGGGAGCGCAGTGCCTGGCTCACCTATGTAGCTGTGTTCTGCCCTGCAGCCGGATCCACAGGTAAGTGACTCTTCCTTCTAGGTTAGGAAGGACAACACTTTAGAGGTTAACCCTAAAGTGGATCACTTTCTGGGACATAGTTACCCTATTGTTTTATGAGTACAGTGTTGCTGCATCTTTTATTGGGGGGTTAATAGCTCCTAAAGAAAAAAAATAGGCACTTTATTAGTATGAGCTGACAAACAGAGAGATTTAAGGGGTTAATTTCCCTAATTTTTGGAGGACTGTATCGCCGGGGTGTTTTACTTACCCTTACATTATCTGGGAGGCAGATTAAACTTGTGCTGGATGTATAGCAGCTTATACTGAAGAGAGGGCTGACGGCTGTTTACACTTTATGCAGCCGTTTTTACTTTAGCGCTCTTATGTGTGGCGCAGTCATTTTTCCCGGCCGCTCACGTAACTTTCACACTTCCGTTTTTACGGAGCGAACCTTCATGAGCCTGACAGTGTCGGATTGAAGTCAGATGAGGAGAGGTGTTGGCTTAGTTTTCTCGCCGATTGGAATGACTTCAGTTGAGAGCCGTTTAGCTGGAAGTACACAGCTTCTTCTTACTAGTGGGTTTATCTCTCTGGTCCGGTAGGAGCTTCAGATAACTTGTCTGAAGTTGAGTTTTTCATAATGTTTACCTCCCCACTTAAACATTATATCATTATTTTGTATTTTGGTCCTTGAACGTAGTTATTGTTATTACTAGTGGGACCTGTTCTTTTGAGCTATGGACTCAGAACAGGATAAGCCTATCTCTCTGGATAAATGTTTAGAGAACTAGATTGCCCTACCAATGCAGTTTTGTTCCTCATGTTAAGCAAAAACTTTAAAATGTAAAAAAAATATTCTCCCTTCTGAGCCAAGTGTCTCTCAGGATAATGCTGTGCGGGACATTCCTCAGCTTTCTCCTCAAACGTCCCCCCTTAATTGTTTCTCATACTGTGCCTTCTGTATCCTCTCAACCATCTGGGGGTGTTTATTTACCTGGGGATTTTGCCGTTCAGATTACTTCTGAAGTATCGGCCGCTTTGTCAGCTTTCTCTTCTTCGGGTAAGCGTAAGAGGAAATCTAAACATTTGCCTGTTAGTCAGGTTTCTGACCCCTCTAAGTCTGCATTGGTCAATTTTTCTCAATTGTCTGATGAGGAAGATACTTCAGTAGCTTCTGAAGGTGAGATCTCAGACTCTGACACTGTAGCAGAAAAATCTTCAGAATCTGAAGAGGTAAATTTTAGATTTAAGCTTGAACACCTCCGGTTATTACTGAAGGAGGTTCTAGCTATTTTGGATGACTCTGAACTTTCTGTTGTTGTCAACCCCTCAAAGTCTTCTAAACTGGATAGAGATTTTGATTCTCCATATTCTGAGGAGGTTTTTCCTGTTCCATGGAAGATGTCTGAAATTATAGCTCAGGAATGGGATAAGCCAGGGGTTCCTTTTTCCCCTTCCCCTGTTTTTAAAAAGATGTTTCCTGTTGCTGACTCTATTCGTGACTCATGGCACACTGTGTCTAAAGTAGAAGCAGCTATTTCTACTCTTGCTAAGAGAACTACCATTCCTATAGAGGATAGTTGCTCTTTTAAGGATCCAATGGATAAGAAGCTAGAGGCTTACTTAAAAAAGATGTACATCTATCAAGGATTACAAGTATCGCCACGGTTGCGGGAGCAGCATATTATTGATGCAATGCCTTGTCTGATCTTATTTCAGAGGAAACTACAGTAGAGAAAATCCAAGATAGGATCAAAGCTCTTAAACTGACCAATACCTTTATCTGTGTTGCCAATATGCAGATAATTAGACTGGGAATTAAGATGTCTAGCTTCACTGTGCTAGCCCTCAGCTCTGGGGTAAAAATCTTGGTCGGCTGATGTTTCTTCAAAGACCAAGCGGCTTTACCTTATAAGGGTAAAACTCTGTTTGGACCTGGTCTGGCGGAAATCATTTCAGAGATTATGGGTGTAAAGGGATCTTCCCTACCTCAGGACAAGAGAAATAGACCTAGGGGTTGACATACTTCTAATTTTCGTTCCTTTCAAAACTTTAAGGGGCAGATGTCCTCCTCTTCCAAACCAGACCAATCCAGGTCCACTTGGAAATCCAACCAGCCCTGGAACAAGGGCAGTCCCTCTAAAAGAACAAGGTCTAGAATTCTATTGAAATCTATTTGTGGTTCCCAAAAAGTAGGGAACTTTTCATCCCATCCTAGATCTAAAGTGTCTCAACAAATTCCTCAGGGTTCCGTCCTTTAAGATGGAAACTATTTGTTCCATTCTTCCATTGGTCCAGGAAGGTAAGTTCATGACGACCATAGACCTGAAGGACGCGTACTTACATGTTCTCATTAACAGGGATCATCACCAGTTTCAAAGGTTTGCCTTTCTGGACAAGCATTTCCAGTTTATTGCCCTTCCGTTTGGTCTTGCCACAGCTCCCAGAATATTCATAGGTCCTGGGAGCCCTATTGGCAGTGATCAGATCCCAGGGAATTGCATTGGTGCCTTATCTAGATGACATCTTGTTTCAGGCGTCATCTTTTCAACTAGCAAAATCTTATACAGAGATGTTGTTGTTTTTTCTACGTTCCCGTGGGTGGAAGGTGTATCTGGAAAAGAGTTCTCTAGTTTTAACTACAAGAGTGTGTTTCCTAGGGACAACCTAGGGACAACCATAGATTCCCTCCAGTCTGCTTTTTGTCCATCAGCGGCTCAATAAATGGAGGTGATTGTAATGATGGTGGCTTCCATGGACATCATTCCTTTTGCTCAGTTCCATCTGCAACCGATACAGGTTTGCATGCTCTGTCAATGGAACGGAGACCATTCAGTTTTATCGCAGAAGATAAATCTGGACCCACTAACAAAAAACTCGTGGTGGATTTCAGAGAAACATCTGTCTCGGGTCACTTGCTTCCTGAGACCTTAATGGGTGATTGTGACCACGGACGCCAGCCTGTCAGGCTAGGGAGCTGTTTGGGTTTCTCTGAAAGCTCAAGGCCTGTGGTCTCGGGAAGAGTCTTCTCTTCCCATAAACATCTTGGAGTTGAGAGCAATCTTCAATGCCTTGACAGCTTGGCCTCAATTATCTTTAGTCCGGTTTATCAGATTCCAGTCGGACATCACCTTAGTAGCTTACATCAACCACCAGGGAGGAACACGGAGTTCCTTGGCCATGAAGGAGGTGACTCACATTCTGCAGTGGGCAGAAGCTCATGATTGTCTCCTATCTGCCATCCACATTCAAGGAGTGGACAATTGGGAGGCAGATTTTCTGAGCAGACAGACTTTTCATCCCGGGAAGTGGGCTCTCCATCCGGAAGTGTTCTCCAGCATAACCCTTAGGTGGGGGGTTCTGGAGTTGGATCTGATGGTGTCTCGTGAAAACGCCAAGCTTCCAAAGTACGGTTCAAGGTCAAGAGATCCTCATGCCACCCTGATAGATGCTCTGGCGATTCCTTGGGATTTTGGTCTAGCATACCTGTTTCCTCTGTTTGCTCTCCTTCCACGAGTCATTGCTCCTATCAAACAGGAGAGAGCGTCTGTGATTCTCATAGCTCCTGCCTGGCCTCGCAGGATCTGGTTTGCGGATCTGGTGAAGATGTCATCTCTTCCACCTTGGAGGTTACCTCTGAGGAAGGACCTTCTAATTCAGGGTCCATTCCTCCATCCAAATCTAGATTATCTGACGCTGACTGCTTGGAGATTGAACCCCTAGTCCTGTTTAGACGTTGTTTTTTGGAGGCAGTCATTGATAATATGCTTTAGGCTCGTAAACCTGTTACTCGTAGGATTTACCATAAGATATGGCGTAAATACCTTTTTTAGTGTGAAGCTAAAGGTTTTTCATTGAGTCGGGTGAGGATTCCCCGAATTTCATCTTTTCTTTAGGATGGCCTGGAAAAAGGTTTGTCAGTCAGTACTCTGAAAGGTCAGATTTCTGCTCTGTCTATACTTATGCACAAACATCTGGCAGAATTACCAGATGTTCAAGCTTTTGTTCAGGCCCTGGTCAGACCTGTGTTTAAACCTGTTGCTCCTCCTTGGAGCTTTAACCTAGTTCTTAAAGTTTTGCAGCAGGCTCCGTTTGAACAGATGCATGTTGTTGATCTAAAATTGTTATCTTGGAAGGTTTTGTTTCTTCTTGCTATTTCTTCCGCTCACAGAGTTTCTGAGCTTTTAGCTCTGCAGTGTGATTCCCCGTACCTTATTTTTTCATGCAGATAAGGTGGTCCTTCGTACTTAATTGGGGTTTCTCCCTAAGGTGGAAATTGTTGTTCCTTCTTTTTTTCCTAATCCTTTTTCTCATAAGGATCGCATAACTTGGATATTGTGCGTGCTCTAAAATTTTACTTACAAGCTACTAAAGCTTTTTGGCAATATTCTGCCCTGTTTGTTGTTTTCTCTGGAAAGTGTAAGGGTCAGAAGGCCACTTCTACTACTCTTTCCCTCTGGTTAAGAAATATGATTCGTTTTGCTTATGAGACTGCTGGACAGCAGCCTCCTGAGAGAATTATGACTCATTCCACTAGGGCTGTCTCCTCTTCTTGGGCTTTCAAAAATGAAGCTTCTGTGGAACAGATTTGCAAGGCGGCAACATGGTCCTCTTTGCATACTTTTTCCAAATTCTACAAATTTGATACTTTTGCCTCGGCTGAAGCTTCTTTTGGGAGAAAGGTTCTTCAAGCGGTGGTGCCTTCTATTTAGGTCCTTCTGCCTTGTTCTCCCTCCCTGTTCATTCCATGTCCTCTAGCTTGGGTATTGGTTCCCACTAGTAATTAAATTGACGTTGTGGACTCTCCATGCCGTAGGAAAGAAAGCAAAATGTATGCTTACCGGATAAATTTGTTTATTTCCGGGCATGGAGAGTCCACGACCCCGCCTCTTTTTAAATTATAATTCAGCAGTTTTTTTTAGTAAACCTAAGGCACCTTTTCACCCTTGTGTTTCTTCTTTTTTCATTTTCTTTTGGCTGAATGACTGGGGATTATGGATAAGGGAAGTTACACTTAACAGCTTTGCTGGGGTGCTCTTTGCCTCCTCCTGCTGGCAAGGATTTGAGTATCCCACTAGTAATTGGAATGACGTTGTGGACTCTCCATGCCTGGAAAGAAAGAAATTTATCAGGTAAGCATAGATTTTATTTTTTACTTCTATTATCTAATTTGCATCATTCTCTAGGTATCATTTGTTTAAAAGCATACCTAGGTAGGCTCAGGAGCAGCCGTGCACTGCTGGGAGCTAGCTGTTAACTGGTGGCTGCACATATGCCTCTTGTCATTTGCTCAACCAATGTGTGCATCCCAGTAGTGCAATGCTGCTTGTTTAGCAAAAAATACCAAGAGAATGAAGCAAATTTGATTAAAAAAAAAAAGTTGGAACGTTATATAACATTGTTTGCTGTATCTGAATTATAGAAGAAAAAAATGGTTTCATGCCCTTTAAAAGGATGTTGGAGGTGTTTCAGCACGGAATTATTATTGTAGCAGATTCAACCTTCAAAAGTCTCAATAGCCACAAATTTACAAAGTAATCCATTTGTATATTTAATATGCTGTAGGCAAGACAAATAAAATATAAATAATAAAGTCAGGAATAAATGGTAGAAAATGACCATCTTCACCAGTAAAGCCAACTCCCTGCACATTCAGCATTGTGACCCCATTTTTAAGGCCTTGACCCATCCCTGCAGTTATAGCAGTTTAGTATTGCTCCAGTCTATCATTTTGTAGATAACTTGCCTTTTAGTACTTTTGTCACATGTGAACAGCCTTCCCTCAGTATGATACCAACTCATAGCTTAATATATTGACTTTTGTGCTTCAGTCACTTAAAGACTACAGCTCACATTATCAGCTTTGTCAGATGGATGTTTTTCAAGCCTCAGCCTGTTGCAGTTTGTCGCCCCATAAGCAATGATCATAACAAGTATTATTAACGGCTTAAGCCTGTTGTCTAGCTGCAGGGATTACTGCAATGTTTCCTTCTAGTCAGTAATGGTTACTCAAACTGCAGACCTAAATTCAATCCATACTCTGTACTTATTCTCTAAATTGTGCCATCAATTAGCTATCTTTATCAGCTATTCAGTTACATAAGCTAGCAGTCACAAATAGCTACTGCTGTTCAGCTAATAAGTCTCAGTAGGAGCTGTGTATAACACAGATTGTGTCTTTAATTTACTGATATTCTTTGTAGAGTTTCTATTAAACTGTTTTTTTGTGTGCATTTTTCTCTTCATAGAAATCCCGTCAAGTAATACAAACATTCTGAACATTTCTTTTGTAATACTACCCCATGTAATACCTAAACCCAGAAAGAGTGTGGGTGATATACACAAGTGTGCAATCTTCCTGGCCAGAAACATTTATATTTATTTGTGATGCATTTAAAAACGTATCTAAATTTGTGTCCTTTGTGTATTTGTAATCATCTGACAATTCAGTGATAGAGGATTGAATGGCTGAGGATAAATCATTTTGCTATGTATGAATAATGCAACTTGCTGAATCATTTCTCATTCTTACGTTAGCGGTTAGTGCAAAACCTTTGTATTAGGTCTACACCCATGTTTATGATATTTCCAAATAAGTCATCAGATGACCTCATCTTATCATCAGAGATCTGAAGAAAAAAGAATAGTTTTTACCAGAAGAACATATTTAACAGCACATTAAATAAAAATAAAACATATTGTGTAAAGAACACTATTTAAAAATGTTAGCACTTTTGCATACAAAAAGTTACTGCTGTTTTAATTGATTTAACAAACGTGAAAACAATTGTTATGCTTACCTAATAACTTTATTTTTTTCATGATGGTGAGAGTCCACAAGTCATCATGTGTGGGAACCCCCCCCCCTTCCGGCCTGTAGGATGAGACCAAAGATACTCCAGCATGCCAGAGCTTTAAATCCATCCCACTTCCCTTGAATCCTTAGTCAGACATATAGTCAAGTAGATGGAGGAAACAGAAAAGCAGTAATGATAAAGCGGGGAAAATCAAGTGCTAAACAAGTACTGCATCCAACTGAAAAAAAAGAAAGGGCGGGGACTATCATCATCATGAAAGAATTTCATTTATCAGGTAAACATAAATTTTGTATTCTTTCATCAGAGGGTGAACGTCCACAAGTCATCACCCGTGAGGATCAATACCCAAGCATTGATGTCCATAAGATCACCATAAAATAGGGGAAGAACAGACAGGGAAGCAGGTATGCTACTGATCAGGCACTATGACCCGCAGTACTTTCCTGCCAAAACCAGCCTTAGAGTGATAAAAGTGATAAAGCTTTGAAAAAGTATGCAAAAGACCAAGTAGCTACTGTTAAATTCTGATCCTTAGAAGCCTCATTACGAAAGACCCAAGAAGTAGCAACTGCTCTAGTAGAATGAGCAGTAATGTTTTCATAGGGAGTTTGCCCGCTACCTAATATACCTTATGAATTTAGACTTTAAGCCAAGCAGCTATAGTAACAGCTGTAGGTTTCTGTCCTTTGTGAGGCAGAGTAAAATAAACAAAAAGGCAAGAAAGTCTGAAATCCTCCACGTAATATTTGAGAACTCTCACAACATCCAGATTGTGAAGAAGTCGTTTCTTATAATTCTTAAGAGCTGGACAAAAAGAAGAAACCACAATTTCCTGATTGATAGTATACGTAGATACCACCTTAGGGAAAAAGGATTAACTAGTGCAAAGAACAACCTTATCCTAATGAAAAGTCAGAAGAGGAGGTTTGCAAGACAAAGCTCATAAACCCTTCTGGCAGAAGAAATCCCAGGGAAGAGAAACTGGACAAATAACTGGTTCAGTTCTCATTAGTGTCTGAACAAAGGTCTGGAATCTGGAATTTTAACAATTCTCTTATGGAACAAGAGAGAATGAGCCCAAATCTGACCCTTCAAATCTATGACCTCATTCCATCAAGGAGTCTATAGAAAATGACAGATGATTCAGGGGACTTAGGAGGGATTTCTAGCTCTGCTATATTGGAATATATTTTGCCTCCTCCTAGTGGTTAGGAGGGAAATTCCCACACGTCATGATGATCTCACCATCCGATGAAGGAAATACAAAAGTGTAGGTTTGTTGGATTGTCTACTAGCTTATATGGACTTTAATGTGTATTTAATAAATAAAAAAAAAACAGCATGGACATCCCAGAGTGTTAATAAGAAAGGAAAACAGTTTAAAGGGACATGTTGCTTGTATGCCAAATCAATTATAAGGTGATGTAGCATATATTAAAAAAGCTGACTAGAAATTATCACCTAACTGTTCATTTAAGAAGAGGAAGATGTTAAACCTCAAAATGTTCTCAGTAGCCACATCCCATTGCACAGGAAAAGCATGTTTACTATGAAATCATGGTGATATAAAACAAGAATGTGCCAAAATCTCATAAGATCACAGTAAAGCAAAGCACTGATTATGTTGATTGGATGTTCATTTGTTTCTCACCATGCAGAGGATAATAAGATGAGTTACTGGGGTCCATTTATTAATGTTCAGACGGACATGATCCGATATAGAGGATAATGACCGCCACACATCGATAAATGCCGACAGCATACGCTGTCGGCATTCATCATTGCACCCGCAGTTCTTGTGAACTGCAGATTTGCGGCCAATCAGCCGCTAGCAGGGGGTGTCAATCAGCCTGATCATATTCGATCAGGCGGATTACTGTCCGTCACCTCAGAGGTGGCGAATGAGTTAATGAGCAGCGAGGTCTTAGGATCGCTGCTTCTTAACTTCTGCTTCAGCCGGAAATGAAGTGGAGTGGGTCGGAGGAAGCATCCGCTGCTTCTTAAATAGACCCCACAAAGGGTAACTGCACACAGTTCTTTTAATAAAAAAAAATAAGATATACATCCTAAAACATTCTCTTTCTCACAGTTACATCAATAATTAATGATTATGTTGAGTAACACATCCCTTTAAGGTTGTCTCTACTAGATTTGTTAATTCTGTCTATATAAATAAAAAGATGCTCTTCAATGCAAAATTGCATTAGATGATGTTTCCTAATTGCACATGTAATAAATCGTGTTTCAGTGTTATCTTTGAATGAACTGGAGATTCCCTACCATGCAGAAATTAGTTTATCTCATTTTGTTTGCAAATAATCATCTGTATTTTTCTATAACCTAGAAAATATTTATGTCAAATTGAATCAGCTCAATTCAATGTAAACATTTAAATTTAAACTCTGCTGGGAAAATTATGTTTAAACTGTATATTGTGCTGACAAGTGTCCTTTGAATAGTTCAAGAATTAATCATCCTGAGTTCTCTTAAAACATCTGTTTTTATTTGAATTTCTTCCCCACCCCTACAAGTTGCAGAATCATTAAACACTCCGGTCTCAAAGTAAAGGTGTGATTTTCATACTGTTATAGGTTAGATCTTTGTATGATGTGTGCTATTACTGCTTTATATGATAATTAATGGTTTGACAACTGCAAAATTATCTTGGTATCTTTTATTGAAGGAGTAGCAATATATTACTGGGTGCTAGCTGTATACATCAGTAAGCCAATGACAACAAGTATATATGTGCCGCCAGCAAACAGCAGCTAGCTCCCAGTTCCTAAGCCTACACATGTATGTTTAACAAAGCATATCAAGAGAATGAAGCAAATTAGATATTTGAAGTCAATTGTAAAGGTGTCCCTTTAATGATGTAAAAAGACTTTTTGGAAAATATTTTCAAATAATATTAGGTCTTCAAAAATCAGAATAATGGGAGTGATTTAATACTTATGTCATTAAGAAATACCCCTCTATTTTGCTTGGTTAGAATTAACTTAATACTCATTGGAAAGGGTTTTCTCCAGAATCCACATCAATAATCAATAGAATACAAATAAGAATATGCTTCTGTCCCTGAAATCATTTGTTTGTGCAGAGGCGTAACTAGAAACCACAGGGCCCAGGTGCAAGAATCTAAGAAGGGCCCCCCCCCCCAAAAAAAAAAATAGTGCTGTCCAGAAACACAATACATGTTCCTCCCTGCACACCCTGCAGCATGTGTAACTCCTAAATGTCTAGGAAAACATGGCTGAGGTGGCAACCCTAACTGTATACAGTGGTACTGTATACCCCCTGCCCCCTCACCTTGCTGTAGTAACAAGGTCTGTAATTTGCTGGTTCCACAAACATACACACACACATACATGCATACATACACACACAGGTCAACTTTTTTATTGGGGCATTTTTTTTTTTTTAAGCTGGGCCCCCACCCTCAGGGGCCCAGTCGCAATAGCGACCTCTGCACCCCCTGTAGTTTCATCCCTGCGAATATGCCAGAATTCAGCAAGAGATAGAAACATATTTTTTGATGGAAGACAAGATCCAAAGGCCCAATTAATTTACCTGTTTTGCCTATAAAGTGTAAGCTTAAAGTGTCAGTAAACCTCAAAAATAATGTTATATAATTCTGCACATAGTGCAGAATTATATAACATTATATTAGCCTTATCTTTATAAAACCTAATATTCCCTTTGATTTTTTTTTAAAAATGACAGTTTTTCAGACCCGCTCTCTATGCTCTTCTGAGCGGGTCTGTTTTTTTCACACAGCGCATCGGGCCAGCTGTATAGTCACAGCCCAGCCCGACCGCGCCATTATACTCAGTGCAGCTCGCTCCTGCTCTGTCTGACAGCAGGAGCGAGCTGCACTGTGTATAATGGCGCGGTCGGGCTGGGCTGTGACTATACAACTGACCCGATGCGCTGTCTGAAAAAAACAGACCCGCTCAGAAGAGCACAGAGAGCGGGTCTGAAAAACTGTCATTTTTTTTAAATAAATCAAAGGGAATATTAGGTTTTATAAAGATAAGGCTAATATAATGTTATATAATTCTGCACTATGTGCAGAATTATATAACATTATTTTTTGAGGTTTACTGTCCCTTTAATTAGTTAATAGGATGCTTTTGCTTATCCTAGGCATTTTTAAGTCCCCCACAGTGTTTGCCTTTACCAAGATGGTGGTGAATATCACAGGAAGCTGCTTTCTTTTGCTAACCTAGAGGAAAAAATACCATTTACAAATATCCCATGGCCTTTGTTGATCACTTTTGAGACTTTTGTCAAGGTATCAACCTGCCTTTATCTGTGCGCTAACTGGTACACAGAAACCAGCACTAAAGGGACAATATACAAGGTAAAAGGATATGCTCGGATATTATGGTTTTACAACTGTCCTCCATGCTTAAAGACTGTATGAGTTGTTTTCAGCGTATCATTACTGCATAACACTCTGTACCTGTATCTGTACCTGTTTGCAGGTGTCGCTATTTGATGTATCTTGATACTTTGTGCAGTGTTTGTATAGGAGCGTTTCAGCATAGATCCCGGAGGAGTTTTCCTCGCTTGCTAATTTCCCTTCTGATCAGGTTGGGGCTAGTAGAGGACGGGTGTTGCTTGACTCTCTCCAGTGTGGCTTTCCTAGACACTGTTGTCATGCGTGCTGGCAACCATTTCGAGACAGACATTTTTAGGAAGCCTACTGACAAGAATACCTTATTGTCCCGTCAAAGCCATCACCCGCCAAGAGTTTTCAAGAGTGTACCAAAATCTCAGTTGCTTAGAGTGAAGAGGATGGTCTCAGACCCCTTAACCTGTTCATTGCGCTTAGATGAGATGCGTATGAGGTTTCAAGAAAGAGGTTATTCTTGTGGGGAATTAGAGTCTATCAATCTTCAACCTAAGCAAAATGGAGTCTAAGAAATTGGCCTTTGTTTCTAATTTTAGCAATATGAGTGTCAAATTACATAGAGTGATTTGTAAGAATTGGTTTATGTTAAGGGATTCTATGCCTGAAATTAGGGAGTTTAAATTACCACCTTTTTCTTCTTTTAGAAAGGGTAATTCTATTGGTAAGCAATTAGTTAGGGCTAAGGTAAAATCCATGAAAAATGTACAAAGGGTTTTTCGACCTATTGAGAATGGGACTTTTCCCTGTCTTAACTGCTCTCATTGCAATAGCATCATTAAGGGTAACACAATAAGTCATCCCCATTCAGGAAAAATCTTTCATATTAAAGGCCATTTCACCTGTAAATCATCTTATGTGGTGTATGCTCTTAAGTGTCCGTGTGGACTATTATATGTCGGTGAGACGACACAGAGTGTTAAGGAGCGACTCACCCAACATAAGTCTACTATTAGGAACTCCAAAATGAGACATCTTCCGGTCCCCTTTCATTTTTTTGAGAGCGGACACCAGGTGAATCAGTTGAGATTTATGATACTTGACTCTGTTTCAAAAGGTTCTATTGGCTTTGACAGGGAAAGGATGTTGCTAAAAAAGGAAGCTATGTGGATACATAGACTTAGCACATTACACCCTAGGGGGCTTAATAGAGAATATCATTTGGCTGGTCTGTTTTGATACTCTTCAGATTAGAGAAAGGATAATAAGTAACAATAATAAAGAAATAATAATAAAAAAACAAAAAACAAAAAAAGAAATATTAATAACATAAGAATAAATATCTCAAATGTATGAAATATGTATGATATGCATTTAAGGTATTAGCTGAGAGTTAGGCATGAGAAGTGGCTATTTGTCATGCTTAAATATCAGATTAAATGAGATTGGTAGTCTAGTGTTATTAATTGAATGTTGCACAAGGGGTGTATTTTCTTTCTTTTGTATTTTCTTTCTTTTGATGATGTCATAATTGTTAATTGGGGGCGGGTCTATTTGGCTATATAAGATGCACATTTGACATTTGTTTGTATTGAGCCTGAGGAGGGGGTAACTTACCCCGAAACGTTGCTCTGTATGTGCTGCTGCCTATAGTAAAGAAATTTTGATTCAAATTGATTCCTGAGTGTCTGCCTAATTTCTTTGACATTGACTCTCTCCAAGTATCATATTGTTTTCACATAGCGCGTGTGTATACGATATGTCGGAGGGGACAACATAGATCCTATTTTTTACCCGTTCAGGCAACATCCTTTTGTGGATCCTGGTGACGGCTGTGGTGTTGTTCACTATTGATTTGAGACATATACAGTGCCTCTTCCTGTTATTTTTAATTTGTATATATGTTTGAAACTGCAATTTGTATGTTATATTTATGACATTGATGGATGCTTACGTTTGTGCATTTGGGTATGTGTCACATTTCCGCCACTGAGACATGCCAAATATTTTTACTGTCGATTATGACAATGATAAATCGATTAAGACTTAAAGGTTAAAAGAAGTGCTGGGTTGAATCAAGCGATTGGTGACTTCCGGTGGGCGGGATCTACGGCAGCAGAGCGCGACTAGGCCGCGCGGGCCGAGGGAAAGCTAACCCGCCAGTTCCAAGCCAGTGGCTGCTATTGGAGCCGGGCATAGGCGCTACAAGTCAGTTTGGAGCACCACTAAAGACCGTGTGCCGGTGCTGAGAAGCACATACTGAAAGTGGCGTACGAACATGAGTATAGTGATACTCCGCCAAGTCTCTCATTTGCCGTAAAAAGCTTCGTAGCTGAAGCAGCACTCTCTGATTGACGTTGCTGAGGAGAAACATGCTGAATACAAGCTCACGTCCGGTGTTATAAAGATAAGTGTGTTTCTGCTTTTCCTGGAATATGGCTAATGTATGCAAAGTGCAAAGTTTAAAGTCTGGGTGAAAAATCTAAGCTTGAGGTGTCAATCTTTTGATTACTGTTTACCTGCTGGGGTGGAAAAAGCGTTAGAGAGGACGCTATCCTGTGTATAATAAGGTTGCTGTGGCCAAGATTAGCTGTGCTAGCAGCAAAGGAAGAGGAGCTGGTAAGGGTTAAGTGTTGCATAGAAGTCTGGTAGCATAATATGCGTAAAGTGTATGTGGAAGCATATTTGTTCTTATGGAAAAGCCAGTGAAGCTGCACACTTTATAAGAACTCACAAATATACCCCTCTTATACCCTATCATACCCCTCCTTAAAGTTTGTTGTAATAATTTCTCACGGCACGCTGTGGGCACGGCATGAAAACACAATAACAAGCTGAACTGAGATATCGTTGCACAGAGCCCTAAAAGGTTTCAGTATTACCGCACATTCCTCAGCTTATCTAGAGGTCCCAGTGAAGAGGCATACACTTAGCTAACAGTGACTGTCTTGCTTTTTCTCCATATTTCTTTGATGCCTATCTCTTTCCTGTAAGGAATTACAGAACTGCCTGCAAAATGGCTAAGCAAGGAAAATAAAAATAAGAAGGGAGGAACACAGGAAAAGTTTATAAGAGCTGCATGTGTGACATTCTTTAGGAACTTTTCTAATTAAGACTGTGTAACTGACGGTGCTCAGATTAAACATCAGGAAAAGCAAAAAAGGAAAAAGTCTTAAAAATTGCTGGAACTTTCCTTATCAAGAAGAAGATCTCTTACAAACCGGTTATTTAAATGGCTAAATGCTCAAGCTGGGAGCACTTGACTCTAAATATATAAGTTTAAAATTATTGGTGGATCTGTTAGCATTCAGTGTAAAATTGGCTATAGGCTAATCTGCTGTAGGAAGCTATACTAATTGCTCTGGATAATCAGGCTCCTGCAGCTACACCAAAGATAGAGAGCACATAGTATTGGAAAAATGTTTTCTGGTTTAAAAAGCTCTTTGCAGTAAAATTTCTTAACCAAGTGTTATATTTTGCATAGAACTGTATCTATATGTTGATGCTAATGATTAATATCTTAAATATTGTCTCATATATATTGAATGTCTGGTAAAAGAGTTAAAGATAAAAATCCTGGTCTTTAGGGAAGGGGAAGGGAAGGGGAAGGTGGCAGAAAAGAGGAAGGAAAGAATTTAGAACTGCAAGAATTGTTTACTTGGTTTCTTTTTTTCTCCTTGCTTTCCCATTTCTTCTTGCTAGCTGTGTATTTCTCACATAAGGGACTCATTACTCTGTAAACCTATTTCAGAGGTGTTAGTGAGCGTGCTACTTGATTGGTATATAAACTGCTATAAGGATTGTATATTCTATTTTAAGATAGTCTAAATCTATGAAAAAGCCAGACTGTGCTTGATAAATATTGTTTTTTTTTCCTTGCGTAGAGGCTTAGCCTTTTAGGCCTAATATTGATGGTAATTGGTTCGCAATACTTGCCTATAAGGAATCAAGGGCCTAGAGTATAAAGAGCTTAAGTCAACTTTTAGTCAATTTTTCTATCTGTATATAATTAGATGTAATAATAGCTGGTGAGCAAATATTATAAGACTCCCCCTACACTACATTAGTGTGCTCACTTTTTGCTTCCTTTTTTCTTTTTCTTTTTTCTCTTCACTTTTTCACTTCCCGCCTGAGGAGCTACAAATCACTTAGCACTAACAGACACAGAGATTCACCACTCTAGTTTTACTAGTCAGAAGGTTAGCTACTGACCCACTTGTTGTCTTTTTTTTTTTTTTTTTTTTTTTTTTTTTTTTTTTTCTTTCTCCTTACCTCCCCTTTTGGGGGGTTTCGCTTGTCCTTCTTCTTTTCACTTTCCCAATTGTTTGCTACAAATTTTCACTTTTTTGTATCTCATCTTCACATACACAGACAAATCTCACTTAAAGGGAGTAGATTAATATAAATGGACAGATCTGTCCATAATTTAAAAGATAAATCACCAATTATGACGTCAGCAAAAAATAGAGAGAGAAATAGGAATAAAATTGTTAATGATCAAACACAAGAAAGCGCAGAAAGCCTAAATGTAATACATGGCAATATAGATACACAATTACTAATAGATCAGATATCAGCTCTAATGCTTCCCCAGTTTGACAAATTAAGATTAGAACTTTCAGCTGTGTCAAACGAAGTAAAACAATTTAACCAGAGGTTAGGAGAGGCAGAAAATCGAATCTCCGATCTAGAGGATAAATTAAGCATTAAAAGTAACATAATTGAGACACTCTCAGAGCAAATCACAAAACTACAAGAGAGAGTTGATACAGCAGAAGATAGATCAAGAAGGAATAATTTAAGATTCATAGGTATATCAGAAAAATTCGCAAACGCAGATCTAGAAGCTCTAATTACAAAGGAAATCCCAAAACGTCTAGGAATACTAAGGGAAGGCTCAGAAATTTTAGTTGAAAGAGCTCATAGACTAGGCCCCAATAAACAGCTGGTATCAGAAGAGCGTCCAAATAGGTCTTTCTCTAGACCTGTGATAGCTAAATTCTTAAATTACAAAGATAAACTAGAAATCTTAAAACACTACAAAAAACTCTCAGAACCACTAATGCTAGAGGATAGAAAGATTCTTATCTTCCAGGATTTTTCTTTGGAAATTTCCAATAAAAGGAAAGTAATGTCTCAGTTGTGCTCACAGTTTATTCAAAAAGGTATACAAGCGTTTGTAATCTATCCTGCTATCTTAAAGATAGGGGATAAGGGAGGTTTTAAATCTTTCCAGAACAGTGAAGAAGCTATACAGTATCTTGCTAAAAGATCATGAAAGGCACGATGATATATTCTCAGACAGTGCTAAATGATTTTTATTTCCCCTTCTCCTTTTTTTTTTTTTTTTTTTTTTTTTTTTCTTCTCTTTCTTTTTTCCTCAGCCTTCTCTATATACGTAGTTTTAATAAAGTAACGGAAGTAACCAAGGTGGATATATCTATAATAAAAACCGTTTAGAATAATAATATGGCTACTGGTTTAAAACCGCTAATTCATTTCACATCATGGAATGTCGGAGGAATTGTATCCCCGATAAAAAGAAAGGCAATCATTAAACATCTTAGAAAATTTAATACTGACATTGGATTATTGCAAGAGATCAGATTATCGGCAGCGGAAATAGTTAAATTAAAAATTAACTGGGTAAAAGAAATTCTAGCCACACCATGTACAGAAAGGAAAAAAGGAGTCGCTATTTTGCTGAGCAAAAATTTGGACTATAAAATTTTAGAGGTTAAACTAGATGAAAAACAGAATTTATGTTTACCTGATAAATTACTTTCTCCAACGGTGTGTCCGGTCCACGGCGTCATCCTTACTTGTGGGGATATTCTCTTCCCCAACAGGAAATGGCAAAGAGCCCAGCAAAGCTGGTCACATGATCCCTCCTAGGCTCCGCCTACCCCAGTCATTCGACCGACGTTAAGGAGGAATATTTGCATAGGAGAAACCATATGATACCGTGGTGACTGTAGTTAAAGAAAATAAAATATCAGACCTGATTAAAAAACCAGGGCGGGCCGTGGACCGGACACACCGTTGGAGAAAGTAATTTATCAGGTAAACATAAATTCTGTTTTCTCCAACATAGGTGTGTCCGGTCCACGGCGTCATCCTTACTTGTGGGAACCAATACCAAAGCTTTAGGACACGGATGAAGGGAGGGAGCAAATCAGGTCACCTAAATGGAAGGCACCACGGCTTGCAAAACCTTTCTCCCAAAAATAGCCTCAGAAGAAGCAAAAGTATCAAACTTGTAAAATTTGGTAAAAGTGTGCAGTGAAGACCAAGTCGCTGCCCTACATATCTGATCAACAGAAGCCTCGTTCTTGAAGGCCCATGTGGAAGCCACAGCCCTAGTGGAATGAGCTGTGATTCTTTCGGGAGGCTGCCGTCCGGCAGTCTCGTAAGCCAATCTGATGATGCTTTTAATCCAAAAAGAGAGAGAGGTAGAAGTTGCTTTTTGACCTCTCCTTTTACCGGAATAAACAACAAACAAGGAAGATGTTTGTCTAAAATCCTTTGTAGCATCTAAATAGAATTTTAGAGCGCGAACAACATCCAAATTGTGCAACAAACGTTCCTTCTTCGAAACTGGTTTCGGACACAGAGAAGGTACGATAATCTCCTGGTTAATGTTTTTGTTAGAAACAACTCTTGGAAGAAAACCAGGTTTAGTACGTAAAACCACCTTATCTGCATGGAACACCAGATAAGGAGGAGAACACTGCAGAGCAGATAATTCTGAAACTCTTCGAGCAGAAGAAATTGCAACCAAAAACAAAACTTTCCAAGATAATAACTTAATATCAACGGAATGTAAGGGTTCAAACGGAACCCCCTGAAGAACTGAAAGAACTAAGTTGAGACTCCAAGGAGGAGTCAAATGTTTGTAAACAGGCTTGATTCTGACCAGAGCCTGAACAAAGGCTTGAACATCTGGCACAGCTGCCAGCTTTTTGTGAAGTAACACAGACAAGGCAGAAATCTGTCCCTTCAGGGAACTTGCAGATAATCCTTTTTCCAATCCTTCTTGAAGGAAGGATAGAATCTTAGGAATCTTAACCTTGTCCCAAGGGAATCCTTTAGATTCACACCAACAGATATATTTTTTCCAAATTTTGTGGTAAATCTTTCTAGTTACAGGCTTTCTGGCCTGAACAAGAGTGTCGATAACAGAATCTGAGAACCCTCGCTTCGATAAGATCAAGCGTTCAATCTCCAAGCAGTCAGCTGGAGTGAGACCAGATTCGGATGTTCGAACGGACCCTGAACAAGAAGGTCTTGTCTCAAAGGTAGCTTCCATGGTGGAGCCGATGACATATTCACCAGATCTGCATACCAAGTCCTGCGTGGCCACGCAGGAGCTATCAAGATCACCGACGCCCTCTCCTGATTGATCCTGGCTACCAGCCTGGGGATGAGAGGAAACGGCGGGAACACATAAGCTAGTTTGAAGGTCCAAGGTGCTACTAGTGCATCCACTAGAGCCGCCTTGGGATCCCTGGATCTGGACCCGTAGCAAGGAACTTTGAAGTTCTGACGAGAGGCCATCAGATCCATGTCTGGAATGCCCCACAGTTGAGTGACTTGGGCAAAGATTTCCGGATGGAGTTCCCACTCCCCCGGATGCAATGTCTGACGACTCAGAAAATCCGCTTCCCAATTTTCCACTCCTGGGATGTGGATAGCAGACAGGTGGCAGGAGTGAGACTCCGCCCATAGAATGATTTTGGTCACTTCTTCCATCGCTAGGGAACTCCTTGTTCCCCCCTGATGGTTGATGTACGCAACAGTTGTCATGTTGTCTGATTGAAACCGTATGAACTTGGCCCTCGCTAGCTGAGGCCAAGCCTTGAGAGCATTGAATATCGCTCTCAGTTCCAGAATATTTATCGGTAGAAGAGATTCTTCCCGAGACCAAAGACCCTGAGCTTTCAGGGATCCCCAGACCGCGCCCCAGCCCATCAGACTGGCGTCGGTCGTGACAATGACCCACTCTGGTCTGCGGAAGGTCATCCCTTGTGACAGGTTGTCCAGGGACAGCCACCAACGGAGTGAGTCTCTGGTCCTCTGATTTACTTGTATCTTCGGAGACAAGTCTGTATAGTCCCCATTCCACTGACTGAGCATGCACAGTTGTAATGGTCTTAGATGAATGCGCGCAAAAGGAACTATGTCCATTGCCGCTACCATCAAACCTATCACTTCCATGCACTGCGCTATGGAAGGAAGAGGAACGGAATGAAGTATCCGACAAGAGTCTAGAAGTTTTGTTTTTCTGGCTTCTGTCAGAAAAATCCTCATTTCTAAGGAGTCTATTATTGTTCCCAAGAAGGGAACCCTTGTTGACGGAGATAGAGAACTCTTTTCCACGTTCACTTTCCATCCGTGAGATCTGAGAAAGGCCAGGACAATGTCCGTGTGAGCCTTTGCTTGAGGAAGGGACGACGCTTGAATCAGAATGTCGTCCAAGTAAGGTACTACGGCAATGCCCCTTGGTCTTAGCACAGCTAGAAGGGACCCTAGTACCTTTGTGAAAATCCTTGGAGCAGTGGCTAATCCGAAAGGAAGCGCCACGAACTGGTAATGCTTGTCCAGGAATGCGAACCTTAGGAACCGATGATGTTCCTTGTGGATAGGAATATGTAGATACGCATCCTTTAAATCCACCGTGGTCATGAATTGACCTTCCTGGATGGAAGGAAGAATTGTTCGAATGGTTTCCATCTTGAACGATGGAACCTTGAGAAACTTGTTTAAGATCTTGAGATCTAAGATTGGTCTGAACGTTCCCTCTTTTTTGGGAACTATGAACAGATTGGAGTAGAACCCCATCCCTTGTTCTCCTAATGGAACAGGATGAATCCCTCCCATTTTTATCAGGTCTTCTACACAATGTAAGAATGCCTGTCTTTTTATGTGGTCTGAAGACAACTGAGACCTGTGGAACCTCCCCCTTGGGGGAAGCCCCTTGAACTCCAGAAAATAACCTTGGGAGACTATTTCTAGCGCCCAAGGATCCAGAACATCTCTTGCCCAAGCCTGAGCGAAGAGAGAGAGTCTGCCCCCCACCAGATCCGGTCCCGGATCGGGGGCCAACATTTCATGCTGTCTTGGTAGCAGTGGCAGGTTTCTTGGCCTGCTTTCCCTTGTTCCAGCCTTGCATTGGTCTCCAAGCTGGCTTGGCTTGAGAAGTATTACCCTCTTGCTTAGAGGACGTAGCACTTTGGGCTGGTCCGTTTCTACGAAAGGGACGAAAATTAGGTTTATTTTTGGCCTTGAAAGGCCGATCCTGAGGAAGGGCGTGGCCCTTACCCCCAGTGATATCAGAGATAATCTCTTTCAAGTCAGGGCCAAACAGCGTTTTCCCCTTGAAAGGAATGTTAAGTAGCTTGTTCTTGGAAGACGCATCAGCTGACCAAGATTTCAACCAAAGCGCTCTGCGCGCCACAATAGCAAACCCAGAATTCTTAGCCGCTAACCTAGCCAATTGCAAAGTGGCGTCTAAGGTGAAAGAATTAGCCAATTTGAGAGCATTGATTCTGTCCATAATCTCCTCATAAGGAGGAGAATCACTATCGACCGCCTTTACCAGCTCATCGAACCAGAAACACGCGGCTGTAGCGACAGGGACAATGCATGAAATTGGTTGTAGAAGGTAACCCTGCTGAACAAACATCTTTTTAAGTAAACCTTCTAATTTTTTATCCATAGGATCTTTGAAAGCACAACTATCTTCTATGGGTATAGTGGTGCGTTTGTTTAAAGTGGAAACCGCTCCCTCGACCTTGGGGACTGTCTGCCATAAGTCCTTTCTGGGGTCGACCATAGGAAACAATTTTTTAAATATGGGGGGAGGGACGAAAGGAATACCGGGCCTTTCCCATTCTTTATTTACAATGTCCGCCACCCGCTTGGGTATAGGAAAAGCTTCTGGGAGCCCCGTGACCTCTAGGAACTTGTCCATTTTACATAGTTTCTCTGGGATGACCAACTTGTCACAATCATCCAGAGTGGATAATACCTCCTTAAGCAGAATGCGGAGATGTTCCAACTTAAATTTAAACGTAATCACATCAGGTTCAGCTTGTTGAGAAATGTTCCCTGAATCAGTAATTTCTCCCTCAGACAAAACCTCCCTGGCCCCATCAGACTGGTTTAGGGGCCCTTCAGAACCATTATTATCAGCGTCGTCATGCTCTTCAGTATCTAAAACAGAGCAGTCGCGCTTACGCTGATAAGTGTGCATTTTGGCTAAAATGTTTTTGACAGAATTATCCATTACAGCCGTTAATTGTTGCATAGTAAGGAGTATTGGCGCGCTAGATGTACTAGGGGCCTCCTGAGTGGGCAAGACTCGTGTAGACGAAGGAGGGAATGATGCAGTACCATGCTTACTCCCCTCACTTGAGGAATCATCTTGGGCATCATTGTCATTGTCACATAAATCACATTTATTTAAATGAGAAGGAACTCTGGCTTCCCCACATTCAGAACACAGTCTATCTGGTAGTTCAGACATGTTAAACAGGCATAAACTTGATAACAAAGTACAAAAAACGTTTTAAAATAAAACCGTTACTGTCACTTTAAATTTTAAACTGAACACACTTTATTACTGCAATTGCGAAAAAATATGAAGGAATTGTTCAAAATTCACCAAAATTTCACCACAGTGTCTTAAAGCCTTAAAAGTATTGCACACCAAATTTGGAAGCTTTAACCCTTAAAATAACGGAACCGGAGCCGTTTTTAACTTTAACCCCTTTACAGTCCCTGGTATCTGCTTTGCTGAGACCCAACCAAGCCCAAAGGGGAATACGATACCAAATGACGCCTTCAGAAAGTCTTTTCTATGTATCAGAGCTCCTCACACATGCGACTGCATGTCATGCCTCTCAAAAACAAGTGCGCAACACCGGCGCGAAAATGAGGCTCTGCCTATGATTTGGGAAAGCCCCGAAAGAATAAGGTGTCTAAAACAGTGCCTGCCGATATAATCTTATCAAAATACCCAGATTAAATGATTCCTCAAGGCTAAATATGTGTTAATAATGAATCGATTTAGCCCAGAAAAAGTCTACAGTCTTAATAAGCCCTTGTGAAGCCCTTATTTACTATCTTAATAAACATGGCTTACCGGATCCCATAGGGAAAATGACAGCTTCCAGCATTACATCGTCTTGTTAGAATGTGTCATACCTCAAGCAGCAAGAGACTGCTCACTGTTCCCCCAACTGAAGTTAATTGCTCTCAACAGTCCTGTGTGGAACAGCCATGGATTTTAGTAACGGTTGCTAAAATCATTTTCCTCATACAAACAGAAATCTTCATCTCTTTTCTGTTTCTGAGTAAATAGTACATACCAGCACTATTTTAAAATAACAAACTCTTGATTGAATAATAAAAACTACAGTTAAACACTAAAAAACTCTAAGCCATCTCCGTGGAGATGTTGCCTGTACAACGGCAAAGAGAATGACTGGGGTAGGCGGAGCCTAGGAGGGATCATGTGACCAGCTTTGCTGGGCTCTTTGCCATTTCCTGTTGGGGAAGAGAATATCCCCACAAGTAAGGATGACGCCGTGGACCGGACACACCTATGTTGGAGAAATGCTCGTTTTCTTATAGTGCAACTAGAAATTAGGAAGAAGATATATACTATATGCAATGTATATGGTCCGAATAATTTAGATATGGACTTCTGGGGTAAACTCCAAGCAGTATTGTTGAATTATGTAGAGACCAATTTAATAATAGCTGGAGATTTCAATTTAACGCCTAAATTTCCAATAGATAGGAAGAGCACAAAAGGTAGAGAGAAGGACTGTAGAATAGTTAAGGAAATGAGAATCTTAAATACATTCAAAAAAACACTTAAAGTATCTGATATATGGCGAGTTCAGTACCCAGATGTCAAAAGATTCACATGTCTATCTAAATCACTACGATCACTTTCTAGAATTGATTACTTCCTAGTAGCTGACTCCATTCTTAAAACAGAACCTAAGACTGATATAAAGGATTTCGCAATATCTGACCACGCACCCATCACATTAGAATTTTTTGCAGATGATATAAGAACTAGTAGTTACAAAAGTAACTCTTTCTATTTCCCCAAATACATGCTAAAAAATGCATCCTTTGTAGCTATGTTAAAAGAAAAATGGCATATCTTTCTAAATCTAAATAGAGAATATGACGACAGAGTAGAAACGCTATGGGAAACAGCAAAAGCTGTATTAAGGGGTGAAATTGTAAGTTTTATGTCTAGATTTAGGAAAAAAAGAAAGGAAAGAGAAAAGCAACTTACTAACCAATTAACTAATATGTATAATAGATATCTTCAATGCGGCTCAAAGAATAACTGGTTAAAATATACCCAGGCGAAACAGGAGAGAGATCTTTTCTATCTATGTGAAGCTACAAGAGAGGATCTAAAAAAAAAAGGCAAAACATATGAAGTTTGGGAATAAGACAGGTAGTTATTTGGCTAGATTAGTGAAATCTGAGAAGAAAAGTAGTATAATATCTGCATTAAGAGTAGAGGATAAACTTCTACATGATCCCACAGAGATTAATGAGACCTTTCATCATACATTTCAGAAATTTTACAGTGCACGGGAGATAGATATGGTCAATAAGGATTTGTTCTGGGAAACTATTGTAACCCCTAAATTGTCAGCAGAAGAAATGGAAAAAATTAACTCACCAATTTTAGAGGAGGAAGTAGAGGGTACAATATACAAATCTAAATTAAACAAAGCCCCGGGTCCAGATCAGCTTCCAGCTGAATTTTATAAAATATTAAATAAAGAAATCACACCACACTTGACTAGATTATTTAACTACTATTATGTAGAGAATGGAGTAATGTCAAAGAACTTTACTAGGGCTGTCACAATTATGATCTTTAAGAAGGGAAGGGACCCTGAAAGGGTAGACTCATACAGGCCCATCTCTCTACTTAATGTAGATTATAAGATTCTGGCTACTATAGTAGCAGAAAGATTAAAAAATATCATGGGTAATATTATACATTCTAACCAGGTGGGCTTCATGAATGGTAGAAGTTCTGTAGTAAATATCCGAAAGGCATGTCTCATTATTGA
The DNA here is from genome assembly GCF_027579735.1 of Bombina bombina. Lineage (NCBI taxonomy): Eukaryota > Metazoa > Chordata > Amphibia > Anura > Bombinatoridae > Bombina > Bombina bombina. The sequence continues at coordinate 447,027,620 of NC_069504.1, read as the reverse complement.
ATATTTTAAAGAATTATCGTACCAACCTGAGAAACTTCATAAATTAAACCAGGACGCAGCTATAATAGCTCTAGACGCTGAAAAAGCTTTTGATGCAGTTCAGTGGGATCATCTTTTTACGTCTTTGCTTAGATTTGGTTTCTCAGGACCATTCGTAAATTTCATTAAAATCATTTACAACAATCCGGTTTCTACAATCTCGGTGAATGGGCTAGTCTCTACAGAAATAATATTGGAAAGAGGTACCAGACAAGGTTGCCTCCTTTCCCCCTTTTTATTTAATTTGTCAATTGAGCCGCTAGCGATCAAAATCCGCCAGGTGTTGCAAGGGGTCCTATGTAAAAATATAGAAGAAAAGATTTTATTATATGCGGACGATATACTGATCTTCTTAAGAAATAGTAAGTACAATATCCCAAAATTAATGGAAATGATAGAACTATATAGCTCCTTCTCAGGTTATAAAATAAATGTTAATAAATCGGAACTCTTATGGCTCAGTAATTATAAGGATTTGTATTAAAGTCCATTTAAAGTTGTTGATCAAATCTCGTATCTAGGTATCATTCTTAATAAGAATCCAAAATGTTGGTATGACTTAAATTTAACTCCAACTCTACAGAAAATATATCTCCAGCTAAATGCCTGGAAACATTTACCACTATCTCTATCTGGAAAGATTGGTTTAATTAAAATGATTATTGTCCCTAAGATCCTTTATAAACTACAGAATCTACCCCTCCTTCTAAAGAAGGCCGATATCTCACTGTTTAATAAAAATATAATAGAATTTCTGTGGGGAAATGGAAGGAGAAAAATCTCTTTAAAAACACTATCATACTCCAAAGAATATGGGGGCTATGCATTACCAGATATTAGGAATTACAACTTAGCATGCCTGGTTAAAATAGCAGCTGAATGGCTGATAGATAAAGAATATTTCACAGATAAATTATTAGAAGAAGAGATTGTAAAACCTTATACAACTAAAGCGTTATTACACACACAAGTTAAAGATATCCCTCAGAAAATCAAACGTCTGTTTTCATATCTCAGCATTATAAAAGCCTGGCAACAATACTGCAAGAAATTAAGAGTCAATTTTGTAGTATCTAAGTTTTTAACAATAACTGGTTATCCTCCGTTTCCAGAAGCCTTAAAATCCGCAGTATTCCATAGATGGAAAAGAAAGGGCTTAATTAATATTAGTCAAATAATTAATTTTACTTCAGTTATAGCACAGATTAAAACATTTGAAGAGCTAAGAGGTGAATTTGACCTCCCTAGCAAAGATTTTTTTGCTTATCTACAATTAAGAGATCTTGTTAACAAATTATTACAGAATCAAAATAATGAATGGGGCTGGCCGTCACTTACTCATCTTTTGGATCTATGTAAGAGTGGGAATTTCTCAATAAAAAAATGGTACAGGGAATCATTAAGACAGGAGGGTAATTCAAATCTCCAACTGATTGTTAAGAAATGGCATTTGAAGGGTTTAACAGTATGCAATGAAGAATATATACAAAATAGTATCATGAGATCTAATAAGATCTTTATTTCTACTAACTTTAGAGAAGTAAACAATAATATATTAAATCAAATATATCTTACCCCTTCTGCCATGGCAAGATGGAATAGCAAAACGCAAGATAAATGTGTTAAATGCGGTAGCAGGGGGGCTGATATTGTGCATTACTTTTGGGAATGCACATTAATTAGACAATACTGGAATAAAATGAGTTTTTGGCTATCAAGAATATTAAAAAAAGAGTTTAAGATCCATCGAGCTTTAGTATTTTTTCTATTCCCTCCAGATATAAAAGAAAAGATCAATAATAAGGAATTTATTGAATTAGCTATTGGGGTGGCCAGGTTCTTATTATTGAAAACATGGATCTCGAAAAAAGTGCCTGCTATATCTGAAGTAAATAACCAGATCATGAAACAAATGACTATAGAGCAATGCTTATTAGAATTAGACAAAAGCAATGAAGTTGAGAGATTTTTCAAGAAATGGGAGATATTGATATATTCACAGTCATTGGATATGCAAAAGAAAATTATCTATCCACTTAGATCTACAGAGTATGTAATGAATGCCATACTTAGAAATGAGCTACCCTTGGTATACTGAGCTGGGTATAGGAGAAGACTGAGGACACTATATTATACTTATATCCCCTTTTGTTTTTTGTTTTTTCTTCTTTTTTTTTTTTTTTTTTTTTTTTTTTTTCTTTCCCCCCATCTTGTTTTGCTGTTTCCATACCATATAATAAAAGGTTGTTCTTGCAGGGAGGAATTAATTGTTTTGGTGTTGTTAAGAAGGGTAGGGGATTTGAAGGATTGAGACTTTACTTAGTTTTTGTGAGTAAGCCCGTGGTTAAATGGCTGGTATATAACATAGAAGGAAATTTTTTTCTTTCTTTTTTTGTTTTGTTTTTTCTCTCTTTCTTCGAATGTAAAATATATTTCTATAACTTCTAAATATGTGAATTTGAGATGTAATATACCCCAATGTCCTTCCCCTTTGCTTTTTTTTTTTGTACCCCTCATGGATTTCCTTTCTCAATAAAAATATTATAAAAAAAAAAAAAAAGAAGTGCTGAATTCCCTGTCTTTATTTAAGGACCCTTTCATAATTTGGGGGTTCTGGCTCACCTCATCTAGGGTGAGTTTTTTCCTTATGTATTAGTATATGATTATATACATATATATTTATGTATTAATGTATGTATATATGCATATTAACACATGATATATATATATATTCATATACATATATATTAGGGATAGACCGATATATCGGAGCGGCCGATTATGAGGGCCGATATTTGGAATTCCTGAAATATCGGTATCCGCCAGAAACTTACCAATATGGATCAAATCAAAAGAAATTTAGCTCTGTGTACTTCAGGGAAACTATGACGTTTTAAGTGGCACAAAGCATCACATAAATCATCTATAGCACATATAAGCTGGACGCAAAGCATCTTATAATAAATAGCACTGATAAAAGAGTCCAAGCCCAGGTGTTCCTGGGAGCTCAGTTACCAACTACCATACCACCAATGGCAGGCCTGTAGATAGACTTGCATAAACAAACATATATTATTTGTGAAATGGAAAACGTGATCTTTAAGTAGCACTTAAAGCTACTTAGTTTCCCTGAAGTACACAGACCTAGACTACTTTTGATTTGCTCATAGGGGTCAGCAATACATAAAATCAATCTGCTTGCTAATTGGTGTCACAAATAGAACATTATTTGTTGCATTCTGATACATTTTACACATTTGCAAAACATTTCACTAAAGCTGCTATAGTTGATGATTTTTTAATTTAAATATTTTATTTTCCCCTATCATGGGCATAGAAAAAAAACATAAAAAAAAAAATGATAGTTCAGGCACATCAATTAAATGTCCACAACAACAAACCTTGAGTAGAAAGATATGCAGTATAGGAGACTAGTATCAATATTCTCTAGCAGTGGATAACAATACTCTGACCCTTAGGTGGCGCTGTTACACATGTATAAAACTGCCCATAAGTGACCTAAAGAAAATTATAGTCCACTCCTCAGTACCAGGGAAGGTATTTGCAATACAGTAAATATATGAGCATATTACAAATTAAAGCAAATAAATAAATCTATTTATTCCAGCATGTCATTTCTTTTTCTGTCAAGTGGCAGTATATATATACATATATATTTTTTTTACTTTACTTTTAACCCTTATCTGTAAAGTTTACCAAGTGAGCGTGTTTTTAGTGAAGTGGCAGCAATATATGAAAAAAACAGAAGCCGTTTAACAGGAGAACATGCTGAAATGCTATGCGCTCTGCACTATAATGTTTTTCTACTTAACTGGGAGTATTAAAGAATTTGTGTAGTGTCTAGCTTTGCAATAGAGACTTAAATTTAATTTTATATACGTGTGCAGTTTAAAAGGCATTTATGCCATTTTTCTATGTTTTGGGAAGCCATTTAATAAGTTAATTTTTAAGCACTTTATTTTTCCCAGTTGTTTACTTTTAATGTTTAAAATTTTAATAAGCATGTTCAGTTTATACCAGATTTGTGTAGAAATTGTGTTGATTTTTTAAAACTTTGAATGTACAGAATATCGGCCCCTGTTATCGACCTGAAATGCGGTCAATAATCGGTATCGGTATCGGCCCTGGAAAAACCGATATCGATCTATCCCTAATATATATTTAAAAAATGCTGCGCTACATACCTCCTAGTTAGTTTGTAACAAGGGCAAAATAAGAATTAAATATGCTGAGGGGTTGGGAGTTTGACTTAAAGGGGGACAGTCTAGCAAAAATTAAACTTTCATAATTCAGATAGGGTGTGCAATTTTAAACAACTTTCCAGTTTACTTTTATCATCAAATTTGCTTTGTTCTTTTGGTATTCTTTGTCGAAAGCTAAACCTAGTTCTGCTCATATGCTCAATTCTAAGCCCTTGAACTCAGCCTCTTATCAGTGCATTTTGACAGTTTTTCACAGCTAGAAAGCGCTAGTTTATGTGTGCCATATAGAAAACGTTGTGCTCACTCCCAAGGAGTTATTAATGAGTCAGCACTGATTGTCTACAATACATGTCTGTCAAAAGAACTAAAATAAGGGGGCAGTCTGCAGTCACTTGTTAATACTGTGTGAATTACATCATAAAAATTTGATGACGCAACTAGGGGATTACTGTTATATTATGTATCTTGATAGTACACGAGTAGTATAATTTAGTGGCGGATATGGTCGATCAACAACATGGCCTGATTGGTTTTACCTCTTGAGCTCCCCATCTGGTTGGCTTTTAGGTACAAGGTTACAGTCTAGGTTGATTTGGCTGACCATACGATTTTTACTGTAATCTATATGTTATTCCGTTAATAACACGGTTTCATTAGACCACCTGCATTAAATCTTGAACTGTTTGCAAAGCAAGAGTAGTTGATGTTTACCTGGTGAGACAAGCATAATAGTAACACCCAGTGGGTGGATCAGCTATGATCTCACCCTAGTATCCCTCTTTGGAGGGCATAGAGATGAAACACACCCTGGTAATTTATCATGCTTGTGCATTTATTTACCTACTTGTTTATGTTTGGCAGCTACATGTTGTTCAGTTTAAACCTTTAGTTGCACTTCATGACCACTGCACACCCAGAAGTTCTACTCTGCTGAGGTGAAGCTTTGCAACTTGATATTTAATAGGTGACAATCTACTTATTTTCCACTCTGATTAAAGACTGCTTTATATTCAGTATACTCGTGGGATTGTTTTCTATTGTTGGGACCTTCTGTCACTTATATATAATTGATTGTAAAAGCTGTGTTTTGTTCATATGTCTGTTATCTATTTACATAGTGATCTCTATGGCAACTATCATTTGGGCACACTTTACACAAGGGAGGGGGGTCACTGGGCTTTGAATACTTGTTCTGTTTTTTCACATTCTGGCTAGGCTAAGGAAGGTGAGATTGCCCCCGAAACGTCAGCATTATAAATTGACTTTGTTATTTGTCTAGATCCAGTGATTGCAGTCTTTATTGCTTTTTTTTTAATTTTACCTGCACCCTGGTTGGTGTCCTCTTAGTTAGTACGACTGCAGATCCCAAATATGTTTATATATACATATATATATATATATATATATATATATATATATATATATATATATATATATATATATATATATATATACACATATATATATATATAGATAGCAGGCAGGCCAGCACTCATGGTTCATCCACCCAGGGTGCTTCCATGGTATTGATAGTGATAAAGAATGGGGATGCGCTCGCCAGGATTTGCAAAGTTACCTTTCTTTCATGTAATTGGCAAGAGTCCATGAGCTAGTGACATATGGGCTATACAATCCTACCAGGAGTGGCAAAGTTTCCCAAACCTCAAGATGCCTATAAATACACCCCTCACCACACCCACAATTCAGTTTTACAAACTTTGCCTCCTATGGAGGTGGTGAAGTAAGTTTTTTAAGATTTTTACGTTGACATGCGCTTCTCAGCATTGTTGAAGCCCGATTCCTCTCAGAATACAGCGAATGTCAGAGGGACGTGATGGGAGTATCACCTATTGAATACGATGATTTCTCTAACGGGGCTCTTTTCATGGGTTCTCTGTTATCGGTCGTAGAGATTCATCTCCTACCTCCCATTTCAGATCGACGATATACTCTCAATTTACCATTACCTCTACTAATAACTGTTTTAGTACTGGTTTGGCTATCTGCTATATGTGGATGGGTGTCTTTTGGTAAGTATGTTTTTTATTTCTTAAGACACCGCAGCTATGGTTTGGCACTTTATGCATTTATATAAAGTTCTAAATATATGTATTGTACTTATATTTGCCATGAGTCAGGTTCATGTATTTCCTTCAGCAGACTGTCAGTTTCATATTTGGGGAATTTAAACATTTTAAGAAATTTATTTCTTACCTGGGGTTTAGTCTTTTTTTCAATTGACTACTTTCTTGCTATTGCGGGTATTAGGCCTGCGGGTGCGTCAAATGCTAAACTTTATTGCTTCATTCTTGGCGCAAATTTTTTTGCCGCGGAAAAAGACGTTTATGACACAACTTCGTCATTTCTGGCGTCATACGTGACGCCGAGACCTTTTCACACGGCGGCGTCATTAGTGACGCGAGTGTGTCATTTCCGGTTATTTTTGGCGCCAAAAAAGTTTACGTTACGTTGTGCGTCATACTTGGCGCCAAATTTTTTTGCATTATTTCAATACCCCATTGATGTTTGCCTCTTGCTTTTTTCTTTATCAGAGGCCTATGCTTTTGCATTTTTTACCATTCCTGAAACTGTCATATAAGGAAATAGATAATTTTGCTTTATATGTTGTTTTTTCTCTTACATTGAGCAAGATGTCCCAATCTGATCCTGCCTCAGAAGTTTCTGCTGGAACATTGCTGCCTGACATCGGTTCTACCAAAGCTAAGTGCATTTGTTGTAAAAGTGTAGAAATTATTCCACCAAATGTCATTTGTAATAGTTGTCATGATCAAATTTTACATGCAGATAGTGTTTCCATGCAGTTACTTCAACTTCTAATGTACATGATATACCTGTAAATTTTAAAGAATGTTTATCTGATTCTATTCTGAAGGCTTTGTCTGCATTTCCACCTTCTAATAAACGTAAAAGGTCTTTTAAAACTTCTCATTTAGCTGATGAAATTTCAAATGACCAGCAACATAATAATTTATCCTCTTCTGATGAGGATCTATCTGATTCAGAAGATCCTTCCTCAGACATTGACACTGACAAAGCTACTTATTTATTTAAAATAGATTATATGCGTTCTTTATTAAAAGAAGTGTTAATTACTTTGGATATTGAGGTAACCAGTCCTATTGACGTTCAGTCTAATAAACGTTTAAATGCTGTTTTTAAACCTCCTGTGGTTTCCCCAGGGGTTTTTCCTATTCCTGAGGCTATTTCTGATATGATTTCTAGGGAATTGAATAAGCCAGGTACTTCTTTTATTCCTTCTTCAAGGTTTAAAAAATTGTATCCTTTACCAGCAAAATCTATAGAGTTTTGGGGAAAAGTCCCCAAAGTTGATGGGGCTATTTCTACTCTTGCTAAACGTACCACTATTCCTATGGAAGATAGTACTTCCTTTAAGGATCCTTTAGATAGGAAACTTGAATCCTATCTAAGGAAGGCCTATTTATATTCAGGTCATCTTCTCAGACCTGCTATTTCTTTGGCTGATGTGTACAGAAAATAGACATAGTGCAATAAAATCACTTTAGAATGACAACAACAGTATTCTACTCACCAGATATATTCTGAGCTGCAATACCAGTGTATAGCCAACGCGTTTCGGTCCTCAGGGACCTTTCTCAAGACTGGTACCAGTGCACTATGTCTATTTTCTGTACACTTTTTTAGGTACAGGAGGATATCCCATTACATTTGATAACCTTTTAAGAAGAGGAACATCAACCCAGCACTTTCTACACTCACATTTGGAATACTTGGAATTATATACACATTTTTTTGGAGCAATTTGGACTTTATTTATTTCACCAGGATTTTGAATCCTTTTTTAAGACACATTTTTTATGACACATTTTTTACCACACCCTTTTATATACACACTTTTTAGGTGTACACCTCACGAGAATTATTCACTATCACATATATTATATTCCTTCCATATGGGTTGCTGATCACAACTCATATATTTTTTATATATTTTTATTCATTTTTTCATCTTTTAAAAAAATATTTAATATATTTTTTATATTTTTTACATTTTTTCACCTTTTTGATTTTTACACCAACTTTGGACATATTATCATTTTTATTTTTTTTGGATATTAACCTTGAACATTTGCTTTGGACATTTTGGTATGGGACTTAAACACTTGTATGTTACATAGGACATAACTTCTTGGACATTGTATGGGGCAATCCATTAGATTGTTGAATCTATTTTTAACTGTATTTTTAACTGTCAGTTTATGTTAATAAAATGTTTGTTTAATACATTTTAATATCACATCCTATATATATATATATATTTTGTTTTTAATCTTTTACCTTTTAAGTACTTTTTCACATGGTTTTATATATATTCTTTGTGTAACACAATATTATATATTAACCTTGATGTATACACATTCCTAGTCGTGGACACCATCTTTAGCAACCCAACCCTCATCTGAGGGTAGTGTAGCGCTGTATCTTGGCATTTCTTTTTACTTTTAAGAATGAAGCTTCAGTTGATCAGATTTGCAAAGCGGCAACTTGGTCCTCTTTGCATACATTTACTAAATTCTACCATTTTGATGTATTTGCTTCTTCAGAAGCAGTTTTTGGTAGAAAAGTTCTTCAGGCAGCTGTTTCAGTATGATTCTTCTGCTTTTTGATTTAAGTTTTTTTCTTTCAAAAATGGAAATAAACTTATTTTTTTTGGGTTGTGGATTAATTTTTTCAACAAAATATGGCTGTTTTTATTTTTATTCCCTCCCTCTCTAGTGACTCTTGAGTGGAAGATCCACATCTTGGGTATTGATATCCCATATGTCACTAGCTCATGAACTCTTGCCAATTACATGAAAGAAAACATAATTATGTAAGAACTTACCTGATAAATTCATTTCTTTCATATTGGCAAGAGTCCATGAGGCCCACCCTTTTTATGGTGGTTATGATTTTTTGTATAAAGCACAATTATTTCCAAATTTCCTTTGTTGATGCTTTCTACTCCTTTCTTTATCGCCCCACTGCTTGGCTATTCGTTAAACTGAATTGTGGGTGTGATGAGGGGTGTATTTATAGGCATTTTGAGGTTTGGGAAACTTTTTCCCCTCCTGGTAGGATTCTATATCACATATGTCAGTAGCTCATGGACTCTTGCCAATATGAAAGAAATGAATTTATCAGGTAAGTTCTTACATAAATTATATTTTTATTGTAACGTTTCGGGGTGTTACCCCCTTCGTCATACAATACAAAATAACAATATTTTGTATTGTCTGACGAAGAGGGTAACACCCCGAAACGTTACATTAAAAGGTAACTTTGCAAATCCTGGTGAGTGCATCCCCATTCTCTCTCTCTCTCTCTCTCTCTCTCTCTCTCTCTTTCTCTCTCTCTCTCTCTCTTTCTCTCTCTCTCTTTCTCTTTTTCACTCTTTCTCTTTCTCTCGTGAAAAGCAGGTGAAGACCAGGAACTAGTATGCAGAAGTCACTGTTTATTCAAGCCAACAAAGTAACAGTTCAAACAGTGTAAAAAAGGCAATGAATAATATTTTGACGAGTTTCGTGCATGCGCACATGTGCTTCCTCAGAGAACCAAAATATGTATGTATGTATATTCAGGGCTCGACATACCCAGGAGCCTGGGAGCCACTGGTTCCTAGAATTTTACCCCTGGCTCCTAAAATGTGGGGTTATTTTCCATATATCTATATATAAATAGCACTGACTGGCTCCTAAAAGTAGGTCTGGCTGTAACATATTTTTTCTGGCTCCTAAACAGGTTTGTCGACCCCTAACATATATTTATATATATATATATATATATATATATATATATTTATTTATTTATGTGTGTGTGTGTGTGTGTGTGAAAGCTGCTAATTCTTTCATCTTCGTTTACATGCCAAAATTCTGTGTTTATATACAGAAAATCTGCTAAACTGTTTCTTTGGCATCAAATTAACACCCTTAATACTTGTTAAAAGCATAATTGCCTGCTGTTATCTTTGTTTTACTCAATTGCCTGAATTGAAAATTCTTCTGTTGTGTTATTTATTGAAATAAGTCTCTGCCATGAACAGACACGTGGTTCTATTGTCCATATTTTATACATGTACATATTTCTGGAACAAAACACAGCTAACCTCCTGGCTCTAAATCTTGTCCATTATAGTTTGTTTCAGCAGTTTAGCTCACCGTTACTACAACTAAAGTATTGCATTAAAGTGAAGGATGTTTAATGCAGAATTAGTATTACTAAAATAGTATTTTGCTTTTGTTTGGCGCAGCCGATTGAGCAGGGGGCAGCATTGCACAAGCATTGCAATAGAAATGCTTGTGCAATGATATACGCTGTCAGCGAATCATGACCACTCGACCATTAATAAATCTACCCCATAGGCTCTTGACCGTCCACTACAATGCAAAAAGATACCTGAATTTTGCTAGGTGTTGAGAACTCACCTATTACAGCAACATGCAAAATCTGCTGCTTTGGTGTAAACGTCATTGCTTTTCACTCAGACAGGTAATTATCATCTTGTTCATCTGTGTATCATTTCTTTTATCTAGGCCACAGAAATTCTTATTAAAGGGACAGTCTACTTGATTTTTTATGGATTACAAAGATAAATATCGCCTTTACTACCCATTCCCCAGATTTGCATAACCAATATTCTTATCCTATATTATAAAAGGTCAAGTGTGTTTGTCTGAAGCTGTCATGCGCAGTAGCGACAGCGCAAGGACAAACACACCTGGCCTTAGAGTCTATCTGATTTGCTGTTCGCGGAGTGACAACGTTAGACGGGACATAGGCGGGACTGGTCGGGGCCGGTCATGCGTGCGTGTGAGAGAGAGACAGCTCAAAAGAGAGAAGGAGGGGGAGAGAGAGACAGAAAGAGAGGGGTAGAGAGTAAAAGAGATGAGAGAGCAAAAGAGAGGTGAGAGAGTGTAAGGAATTCCTTTAATTCCCTTATGCTGTACCTTTAAGGAGATCAACTCCTCCCTATAAATGGCCACATCCTGCCTAAATCAATGCTGGATTATTGAAGTTCAACCTTGATGCTTCAGCCTTTTGCTTACTCTGTTAAGAAATCCTCTTTTGAGAAGCGCTGCTTGTCAAAGCATATTTTTGTCTTACCGGAGTTCCGCTCTTCCTACCTGAGGGACACAGATTCTGAGTGCTAAGCCATACGTCATCAGCTACGGCCCTCTGAACTACAGCAGCGTCTCTCCTAACACACTGAGACGCCGGGTGAAAATCCTTAAGCTGCCTGACCTGAACGCGGATCTCTTCACCTCCGCTCATAACTTCACACCGGACTATCAGTTGTAGTGGAACCGAGGTATGAACTGTTACTATATTCCCTTATCGCCTTAAGCTTATTTCTTGTTGTTTTTGCACCCCAGACTTCAGGCATTAAGTAAAAGGCAATAGCAAGTCACAATCTGTAACTTAGGAATATCCTTTTATGTTAGTTACAGTTGTGACACAAATTACTATTTTCTCATTGTTGTTAATTGCGAACTGTCAAACTCATAAATATCCAGATATATTGAGTTATAATTCTTATACTTAACTTGAAGATTCAAATTGTAAAGTCATCCATGAAAAATATTACATAATAATCCAGCCTAAAAATAATTAACAGGAAAAGCCTGCTGCAAATCAGTTTTTTCTTGACCTGTTAAAATAATTCTTTTTTTTTTGTTCTCCTCTCATATCATGGATCCTAATGCTATGGCAGACATCTAAAAAACCTGTCAGACAGGGTGGACCTCCTTGCTAGTTCTTTTCATGAACTGCAAGTAGAAAATCAGGCCCTTAAAGCCTGTCTCAGGGAATCTCTTGCAGCTAAACCAAATACAGCTGAACATTTACCAGAACCCGCTGTATCAAATCCTGAAAAATTCTCAGGCAACCGTTCTCAGTTTAGAGAATTCAGGAACTCATGTCTGTTATTATTCCAATTAAAACCCAAAACTTATGCCTCTGAAAGAACAAGGGTTTTAACAATAATCTCATATTTAAGGGGAGAACCTAGGGCATGGGCTGATACCTTTTTTGAAAAGGACGACCCTATCTTAGGGTCAGTAGATGCTTTTTTCACTGAAATGTCATCACTATATGACGATCCGTATAAGCAGATTTCAGCTGAAAACAACCTAAGGGCATTAAAACAACATAAAAATCCGGTTGAGACGTATATAACTCAATTTAAAATACACGCCAGAGATTCAATGTGGAATGAAATTTCACTTAAAAATCAGTTCCGGCTTGGATTGAGTGAGGAACTTAAGGATGAGATATCTCGTATAGGTCTACCGGAGACCTTAGAAGATTTCTACACTTTGTCTATATCAATAGACAGACGTCTTCGAGAAAGACGTTCAGAGAAAATGGGTATTGTAAAAAGATTACCTATACCTCCTACAACTTCTAGCAAGGACCAACCACAACCAATGGAGATCGGGTTCATAAAAGGACCTCTGTCTTTACAAGAAAAGACTAGGAGAAAGAATCTGAATTTATGCTTGTATTGTGCTTCTTCTAACCATGGAGTGAAGGACTGCCCTCTATTGGCAAAACAAAAATTAGGTAAGGACTCTTTACATCAAACTAACTTTTTCTCCAAATTAGTCTCTACCTCATATCTCACCATACCTGTCTTTTTACAGTGGGAGCACTACAAGATCAAGACAACAGCCTTGATTGATACAGGTTCCTGTGGAAACTTTGTTGACATGAAATTTGTAACATCCAATAAAATCCCTTTAATTCCTAAGCAAACTCCAGTGTCTGTGAAAGTCATTGATGGTAGTACATTGGCAAGTGGTCCACTTACACACCAAACAATCCCCCTACACTTAATAACAGGCAACATTACTCAGGAACAAACATCTTTTGATGTAATTACTTCCCCCATGTTTAATGTAATTCTTGGGATAAAGTGGTTGTGTTCTCATAAACCTAATATAGATTGGCAACATTCCACTATTACCTTCCCAGAACCATTAGTAAAGAAACAAACTGTTACCACTCCTATCCTTCTCTCAGAAACCGAATCTGTACATAAGATTGGTATTCCTGTCCATTACCAAGAATTTAAGGACGTCTTCGATAAAATTGAAGCTGAATCCCTTCCGCCTCATAGGGCATATGATTGCCCAATAGACCTACTACCTGGTGTCTCGATTCCTTTCGGACATCTGTACCCCCTCTCTAAACCTGAGCTGGAAAACCTTAAAACCTACATAGATGAAAACCTTAAAAAAGGCTTTATAAGACCAAGTACCTCCCCAGCTGGTGCTGGTATGTTTTTTGTTACCAACAAGGATGGTACGCTTAGGCCTATCATAGATTATAGAGAGTTAAACAAGCGTACAAGGAAGAACAGGTACCCCCTCCCTCTAATACCCGAATTAATAGAAAGATTGCGAGGTGCCTCGTTATTCACTAAATTGGATCTCAGAGGTGCCTATAATCTTATCAGAATGAGAGCTGGAGACGAATGGCTTACAGCATTTAGGACCAGATATGGTCTCTATGAGTATACTGTAATGCCATTCGGGTTATGCAATGCCCCAGCTACATTCCAATGTTTCATAAATGATATTTTCAGAGACATCCTGGATGTATATGTAATTGTCTATCTTGATGACATCTTAATTTATTCATCAGATTTGGCACAACACAGAATTCATGTCAAGGAAGTTCTTTCCAGGTTAAGACAGAATAGGTTATATGCCAAACCAGAAAAATGCATATTTGAAACAAAGTCAATCACTTTCTTAGGCTATCACATAACAGAGCAGGGCATATCTATGGATAACAAAAAGGTTCAGGCCATTCTCGATTGGCCAGTTCCCACCTGCAAAAAAGAAGTACAACGCTTCTTAGGCTTCTCTAATTTTTATAGGAAGTTTATTCCAGGTTTCGCAGCTATAAGTAAACCTCTCACAGAATTGACTAAGGACAACATCACCTTTTCTTGGACGCAAAATACCCAAAAGGCTTTTGATTACCTCAAACAGAAATTTTCATCTGAACCCATTCTCAGTCACCCCAACATGAATCATCAATTTGTGTTGGAAGTGGATGCCTCAGAACATGCTATTGGAGCTATATTGTCACAAAGACCTTCATTTAAAGAGCCTTTACATCCAGTAGCCTTTTTCTCCAGGGTCTTGCAACCTGCTGAATTGAATTATCCTGTAGGGGAAAAAGAGCTCCTAGCGATTAAGAGTTCATTTGACCACTGGCGTCATCTATTGGAAGGTGCTGTACATCCAATTGTTATATTTACGGACCATAAGAACTTGCAGTACCTCCAAACAAATAAGACTCTCTCATCAAGGCAACTTAGATGGAGCCTCTATTTCTCCAGGTTCCGATATAACATCACTTATAGACCGGGGGACAAGAATGGGAAGGCGGATGCACTCTCTCGTCAAATCAAAAGGAATATTCCAGACAATGCCCCCACTACCGTCATTCCTCGAGAATGTTTCATTGGTTTTCTAACTTCTGTGACAAAACGGATTAAAGACGGTCAAAGAACTGATGTTACCTTACCATTGGAAGATCTCACTCAGCATACTGACGGACTTTACTATAAGGATGGGAAACTGTACATACCACCTATTCACCGCCAAATGGTTCTACAACAGGTCCATGAGTCACCTCTTGCAGGACATATGGGCATGACAAAGACTACTGACTTACTCCTACGTTCCTATTGGTGGCCTGAAATTAGAAAATCGGTACAAACTTACCTGTCTAAATGTACCATTTGTGCTACCTCCAAACACTCCAAGCAAAAACCGCTTGGGTTTCTACAACCACTTCCAGCTCCTCAAAAACCATGGGAGAAAGTTTCAATGGATTTCATAGTCGACCTACCCAGATCTAATGGTTATAATACTATATTCGTTGTCACAGATCTCTTTTCGAAAATGGCCCATTTCATCCCCACGAATGCTCTTCCTACATCTGCACATACCGCTGAACTTTTCATTAGGGAGATTATACGATTGCATGGTATACCTGAATCTGTTGTTAGTGACCGCGGTACACAATTTACTTCTAGATTTTGGCGGAATCTTTGCAAAGCCTTACACATGGAACAATGTCTTACTACTTCCTTCCATCCTCAGTCGAATGGCCAAACGGAACGTGCAAATCAGTCATTGGAACAGTTCCTTCGTTGTTACTGTTCACAAGAACAGCATACTTGGGCTACCTTCCTACCGATGGCTGAATTCACCCATAACAACCATGTGAATTCATCCACTGGCTTTAGTCCTTTTTTTATCAACTATGGACTACATCCTCGTTCCGATCTGCTGCCTAAAATCAATTCACCCTGTCCACAGGTGAATGATACTATCAACGATATCTCCCGCATCTTCTCGTCTGTTAAGGCTCACATTCTGGAAGCCCAATCCTCACAAAGTAGGTACTACAACTTGCGACATAGGTCTGGCACCTCCTATGCAATAGGCCAGAAGGTATGGTTGTCTACTAGAAACTTGAAATTGCATTACCCCAGTAAAAAGTTGGGTCGCACCTATATCGGACCTTTTGTCATCTCTTCCATCAACAATCCCCTTACAGTCACCTTGGATCTTCCTTCTTCACTAAGGATCCATCCCACTTTCCACATTTCCTTGGTGAAGCCTTTTTCCTCGGATGTTCCCACGCTCAAGGACCTACCAGGTACTTCTACCTCGGGGGATCAGGTGGAGTTCCAGGTACACAGTATTATTGATTCCAGGATTGACCAGGGACGCTTATTTTACTTGGTCCGCTGGTTGGGTTATGGTCCTGAGGACGATACTTGGGAACCTGCTTCTAACCTATCAGCTCCTAGGCTCGTCTCCCTGTTTCACCGAAGGTACCCTGACAGACCCAGGCCTTAAACCCTCGCTGTGGGTTCCTGGGGGGGGGGGGGCTATGTAAGGAATTCCTTTAATTCCCTTATGCTGTACCTTTAAGGAGATCAACTCCTCCCTATAAATGGCCACATCCTGCCTAAATCAATGCTGGATTATTGAAGTTCAACCTTGATGCTTTAGCCTTTTGCTTACTCTGTTAAGAAATCCTCTTTTGAGAAGCGCTGCTTGTCAAAGCATATTTTTGTCTTACCGGAGTTCCGCTCTTCCTACCTGAGGGACACAGATTCTGAGTGCCAAGCCATACGTCATCAGCTACGGCCCTCTGAACTACAGCAGCGTCTCTCCTAACACACTGAGACGCCGGGTGAAAATCCTTAAGCTGCCTGACCTGAACGCGGATCTCTTCACCTCCGCTCATAACTTCACACCGGACTATCAGTTGTAGTGGAACCGAGGTATGAACTGTTACTATATTCCCTTATCGCCTTAAGCTTATTTCTTGTTGTTTTTGCACCCCAGACTTCAGGCATTAAGTAAAAGGCAATAGCAAGTCACAATCTGTAACTTAGGAATATCCTTTTATGTTAGTTACAGTTGTGACACAAATTACTATTTTCTCATTGTTGTTAATTGCGAACTGTCAAACTCATAAATATCCAGATATATTGAGTTATAATTCTTATACTTAACTTGAAGATTCAAATTGTAAAGTCATCCATGAAAAATATTACAGAGAGGGGAGAGAGAGAGCAAAAGAGAGGGGAAAGAGCAAAAGAGAGGGAAGAGAGAGCAAAAGAGAGGTGGGAGAGAGAGTGCAAAATAGGGGATGGGAGAGAGAGAGAGCAAAAGAGAGGGGGATAGAGAAAAATAGAGGGGGGAAAGAGAGAGAGTAAAATAGAGGGGGAGAGAAAGAGAGCAAAAGAGAGGGGGAGAGAGAGGCAAAAGAGAGGGGGGAGAGAAAGAGAGCAAAAGAGAGGGATAGAGAGAGAGAGCAAAAGAGAGGGGGGAGATAAGGCACAAAAGAGTGAGGGGAGATAGGGTGCAAAAGTGAGGGGGGAGAGAGAGAGCAAAAGAGAGGGAGGAGAGAGGGCCCAAAAGGGGGGGGGGGGAGAGCAAAAGAGAGGGGGAGAGAGAGCAGAAGATAGGTGGAGCGAGAGATAGCGTAAAAGAGAGGGGGGAGAGAGAGCAAAAGAGAGGGGGGAGATAGAGCAAAAGAGATGGGGAGAGAGAAAGCAAAAGAGAGGGGTGGAGAGAGAGCAAGGGGTGGGATCGCTGTACTAGGATTATTATAACAGTGTTAGTTATGCAAAACTGGGAAATGGGTAATGAAGGGATTATCTGTCTTTTCCAACTCTAACAATTTTGAAGTAGTCTTTAACTCACACTTGCATCCAGGGGCGTAACTGCTGGGGACTCACAGGTCTCAATTGAGACTGGGCCTACATCTGTAGGTGTACGGATTTGCCTTTACGAACATGGTGGCAGGGTCTCTAAGATGGCCACCACTGTATTGCTTTACAGAGAAAACTGCCACTGTATTTGTACAGAAAGGCTGTTCAAGCACATATACTCTGGCACTAACTTACCATCGGAGAAGTATGATTCACTGTCACAGAGAAGCATCTCCAATTCTGTAGAATATGATGGTCTGTTATTAATCAGGTGTGCTGAAGAATTATAATATTAGGAGGCTGTAGAGCTTTGGAAAGGGCACTGTTGAAATGTGGGGCCCCAGTAACAGGCAATGACACCTAATTACACCCCTGCTTTCACTGTGGCAGCATCCTCCTGGATCACATTGAGTATCTTAATTCTAACATGTAAGGCTCTTACCACTGCTTCTCCCTCACATCATCAACCACCTACCTGCTTTCTTCTTGAAATCTACATCTTGTCTGTGCTATCATCAGATCATTCCAATGCACTACAGGGCTTTTCCTGTGCTGCGCATTTGTTCAAAAATGTCCTTGTTTCATCAAATTCAACTTCAGTCTTTATAGCTTTAAAGATCTCTTAAAGTGATTGTAAATGTAATGAATAAGTACCCAGTAACTAAAAGTAATCTTAAAAACAGGGGCACTTTTATTTATTAAACTGTACAATGATGCTTATTTTTAAAAATACTTACATTTGTGTTATGGTAAACAAAACACTGATCTTCCACCCGCAGCTCCTGATTTCTTTAGCAGATCGATGATGAATCCGGCTTCCTCCAATCATTGTGTGCCCCTTTTGGTGTCCAGCTTGTGAGGCACGCAATGATTGAAGGAAGCCGGATCGTCATTGATATGTTAATCAAAGCAGGAGCTGCGGGCAGACGATTGGCTTTATGTTTACCATAATGCAAAGGTAAGCATTTTTTTAAAAAGCGTTATTGTAACGTTTAATACATTTTTAAGATTACTTTTAGTTACCGGTCAATTATTGATTAGACTTACAATCACTTTGGGGCCTATTTATCAAGCTCCGTATGGAGCTTGAAGGCCCGTGTTTTTGGTCTAAAGACTGCTGCTCCATAACCTGTCCGCCTGCTCTGAGGAGGCGGACAGACATCGCGGGAAATCAACCTGATCGAATACGATCGGGTTGATTGACACCCCCTGCTAGTGGCCGATTGGCCGCAAATCAGCAGGGGTCGGCGTTGCGCTCTCCGCATTCAGCGATGTCTGTCGGACATGATCCGCTGATCGGATCATGTTGGACAGAGGGTTGATAAAACGACCCCTTTAAGTCTTCTACATACATATCCATACTACATTAACTCGTCTACATGTTCGTTAATTTCACCTTTTGCAGTGAGACCATTTACCTTCACCATCCAAAATCATAGCTTTAGCTGCAAGTTCTTATATTGTAAGGTAATTTATGGCATTAATGCTATTTATATTATTTATATACAATTTATGTAATGAAAGTATGAACCCACCATGTGGAATATATTGCTGTCCTATTAATAAAAAATAAATAAAAAGCATTATACATATTTGTTTTACCCTTCTTAAATTTTTTATAGGCATAACTCCTAGGTTGTCCAACTGTAGAAGATGTAGATGTAGACAAGTCTTTCTACATTCTGTACACTTTGTACCTTATTGCACTTAAAGTGAATGTGCGCAACTGTCCACGGCATTCAATAGACTTTGAAAAATGAGCCTGGGTTTAATTAATCAAACTTTTAATATTTCTGTATTTTCTCAAATTGTTACCTTTTTAGTGCTCCGACGATAAGCACAACTATCCCGCATGCCATTTTGTCTACTTGATGACGATTCTTAAAATAACTAATCCTTGTTTCCCCCCGGGGCGTTCAATCCCTTTGCATAAACGTCACGGCCCGGGGGAAACAAGGATTAGTTTTTTTAAGAATCGTCATCTGTCAATCAATTAGACAAAATAGGGCGGTATAGTTGCGCTTATCTTCGGCAAGCTAAAATGGTAAAAATTTGAGAAAATACAGGAATATAAAAAATGTGATGAATTAAACCTAGGCTCATTTTTCAAAGTGTATCGAATGCCGCGGGGCAGTTGTGTTAAGCTTACATTCACTTTAAATAAAACACACTCTGCCCAGTTAGACTAATAAGATTCTTGAAATAAAAATATTTCTTTTAAAGGTGATGCATCGTCGCCCTAACGTATCACAAAGCATTGCTTTTTACATGTAAACCTTTTGACTCTAATTTAAATTTTGCTTTTATACCAGAAGATGGTTTGTTTTAGTTAATGCCAGTCTCTCTTTGTTAATGGAACAGTTCCTTTTAAATGACTCGTATACAGAGATAATTGCATATTTTCACTGCAATTAACCATTCTAAAATATGTTATTGATGTTTTTGAAAGTGTCAGTCCAAAAAAAAGTGATTTTACTAGGGTCAGACAGAGGTCATAATAATCAGTACTGTTATTATGTTTGTATGCAAATGAGAATGTAATTATCTTGCATTGTTTAACTTGATTCATAATACTGTTACCCTGTTTTTGGCTGCAATCCCTGTTATCAGTCTCAGAATTAAACCTTAAGTAGATGCTTGATAAAAAAAAATGCTTCCTTGAAAAGCTTGCACACTCTGCCACTGTCGTGTAGGAAAGGAAAAGAAAAATAAGTACCCTAAAGCTGTGTTAAGCACAAAGGGAAATTTCACTTTCATTATCTGGCTTGATTTGAAACAAACAGTGGCAGAGTGATTGCATTTGATCTGAACAGTATTGCATTGTACTGTTAAATTACATGCTTGGCATTAGTTGGTTTCTGCTTGGGGCATAGTGTGTTTACAGACAGTTACTTAAGATATGGGGTCAAGTCTAGGTTTCTGGGGCCTGACTCAGATGCTGTTACACAATGCACGTTGCATGCAGGTTCAGAAGAGAATACAAAGTATAGTGTCATGTTTAAGTTTGAACAGGGCTTCTGTTTAAATTTTAGTTTTGAAAGTTGCATTAAGTTGTAACAAAAAATTTAATTGTGCCGAATTTCAAATACATTGGTCAGTCTTCTTAAAGTTATTTATTCATAAAAAGTTGCAGTTTACAGGAATATTCCATTGATTTATAATTGGAATGTGTGGCCAGTTCTACAACTGACATGATGATATTTAGCATGCTGATAGCTTTTGACTTGATCCAATGCCCTATGGGAGTTTAAAGTCTATAACTTTTATTATTTTTAAGTTATATCATAAAAATAAGCTTTTGTTTTGCAACAGTCCACAGTCCAATACAGTTGGTTGGTTATGTCACCACCTGACACGCTCAGTAGAATGGGATTTCATAGTAAACTTTCTTAAAAGGAAAGTCTAGACCCAATACTTACTTATTGTTACATACCAGACAAGCATCTTGCAAAGGGTTCCAGATCTATAAGCTTGTAAAATGTATATAAAACTTTTAAATAATCATTTATTAGCAGCTAAAAAATGGTCGCCAAGCTCCGCCCACAGCTTTCTTCATATCCAGTTAGCTGTTTTCCTGTATGACAGTTTAGCAGTGCACGTTTCATATTTTTAGTTAGCTACTGTAATGATGCGGCTGGTCTTACCGCTATCATTCCACTGCAGAAGGATTTCTCAGGAAGAAGATCACACAGAGAGCAGTGTGACTCCCTCAACATGGTGGCCGCCATGCTTCTCAACTGTTACAATGTTTGTAGGCGTGACCGTGAGGTTAGCACTACATCACGTGACCACTCCCTCTTCACTAAAACACTCCCTGTCAGCTGTCAGTCTGTCAGTCATTATCATCCCCCTATAAAGCACTGCCTTACACACTACTCAGTATTGAGTGAGTTTCCTTGTGAACCATAGCCTGCTTTTGGTTGCTCTGTATCCTGAATTTGACCCTTTGCCTGATTAACCACTTGTGAACCTTTGCTGCCTGCCTTGACCCTTTGCCTGATTAACCACTTGTGAACATTTGCTGCCTGCCCTGACCTTTTGCCTGTTTAACCGATTAAGAACCTTGCTGCCTGCACCGACCTTGACTTGTATACTGGACTTTTTTAAGATTTTTTATTTATTTTCCATAATAAAGATAAGTTTGATACAATATTATTAGAAGTATAAGCAAAATAACTACTGGACTCTGATTTTTGATTACCCCTATTCTGCTGTGAATTGTGTATGCCTATCCTGTTAAAGAATCAAGCTCACTTATCATTGCTGAAGCTGGGCTTACCATTACTACACTCATCCTGTAACTGGAAGCAAGTACCTTCTTTGTTATTTTTGTGATACGTATACCACTTCCCAAGCTATTGGGGTCCTATCTGGTGTTTGATTCTGACAAAATAACTGAGTCATAAAATGGACCCCGCTAGGATATCTGCAGCACTCACGGCCATAACCCAGCAGTTAGCAGCTCTCACCCAATCAGTTCAAGAGATACAGACCGCCCAAGTTTCCCTACAAAGCAATCAGTCTCGGCTTGACCAGGTGCTACAGCTTCTCAGTCACCTCCCTCTGCTTCAGCTCCTGTTGTGGTACCAAGTCCCCCTGGAGGCGCTGCAGCTGTATCTTAACCCCATGTACCTCTACCAGAGAGATTTAATGGGGACCGTAGCAAATACCGCAGCTTTATAACGTCCTATCAAATATTATTCTCCTTACAACCATGTACTTATTCTACTGACTTTATAAGAGTGCGTACAGTAATAGCTCTACTTACAGGAGAATCTCAAGCATGGGCACACCACCTCTTACAGACCCATGACCCTATTCTAGAATCCTGAAATAACTTTCTTCATACTATGGACTTACTATATGATGACCCATATAAAGAATCCACTGCTACTGCCTCTCTCCAATCTCTCAAACAAGGGAAAAGATATGTTGAGGATTATGTAACAGACTTATGTCATCTGGCCTTGGATTCAAAGTGGAACAAGCCAGCACTCCTTGACCAATTCAGATGTGGCTTATCAGAGTCTCTTAAAGATGAGCTAGCAAGAGTTGGCATACCAGATACACTGGAGAGTACTATATCCCTATGTATTCAGATAGACAGACGCTTGAGAGAGAGGAAGAGAGAACGCCTACAGATGTACCCTTCAACTCCCAGTTGTCCAACTTTCCTTTGTAGTTCACCTGTACCAGTTACTGCTCCTGAAGAAGAACCCATGCAGATCGGCATGGCTAGAGGACCTCTTTCTGAGACAGAAAAAGCTAGGAAATACTCCCACGGTTTATGTTTGTATTGTGGAAAGTCAGGACACCAGGTCCGAGAATGCAAGGTTAAACCTACATTTTTGGGAGGTAAGGAACGTTCCCCTCTTTGCAGCAGTAAAACCATGTTTAATAGTTCTGCCTCTCATCTGTCTATCCCCCTCTCTATACAGCTGAATAATAAACCAATGATTCTTGCTGCCATGGTGGATTCCGGAGCTAGTGGATGCTACATGGACATCACTCTAGCCAGAACTGTATCTATCCTTACAACACAAAAATTCATACCCACTTATATCCAACTTATCGATGGCTCCACACCTAGTTTGGGGCCTAAAATAGAAGTGACAGTTTCATTAACAATATTAATGGGAGACAAACATAAAAAAAACTGGCTAAAGAGACATAATCCTACCATAGACTGAGAGACTGACAAATTACGTTTTATTTCCTCTTTTCCTTCCATAAGGCAGGGAGAGTCCACGACTTCATTCCTTACTGTTGGGAAATACAACACCTGGCCACCAGGAAGAGGCAAAGACACCCCAGCCAAAGGCTTAAATATCCCTCCCACTTCCCCATCCCCAGTCATTCTTTGCCTTTCGTCACTATAGAAGGTGGCAGAGAAGTGTCAGAAGATTTGGATAGTCCTGTAATCGGTATGTTCCCTTCAAGAAAGGACTTTAGTTTTAAGTAATCATGTCAGCCTCTCAGTGAGAGTATTGATGAAAGTTAAAGTCTAGAGATGCAGGGAAAGTTTTTCTGCGAACCCATCCAGACTGTCGTCTAACAGCTCCTGAGCAATCAGTGTTGACAAGTTTCACTGCTTGCTGTTACACACTCAAGTCCATGTCAGAAGCGTCACTGCAAGACTGTCACACTTGAGAGGCTGTGCCTGTTCCACAGCATGAATCCTGGAGTGTAAGACCGTTTTATAATTATATACACTTTTGCTATACAGGGTCACAGTGTGGCTCCTTTATGCCTCAATAGGATCAAGGGTTGATATCTCCTTCAGGGAGATTATTTGAACAGCTAGGGGTTATTTATAACTGCTTTAATGTGAGAGTTTTTTTGGGCTCATAGACTGTGTGCTTTTGGCTTAGAACAGTTTTCACTTTCATTTTTGAGTGTTGCGCAGCTCATAATAGCTTAGCGCCTTTTTCATAGCAGGGGAAGTCCTGTCCTACACACCACGTGACTGGGTGCAGCCTTTTAATTTTCCTACGATCCTGCTGCGGACATCACTCCAAAGGAGAGCGTTTTCACTGTTAGCTGTCTGGGTCTAGGAGGTGGTGAGTGCCCCAGCCATTGGGATTATAAAGGTGCCGTTTTTTTTAATAAAAGCATTTTTGTCTGTTCTTCTGTGGATATATCTTAGCTATGGAGGACTCTGATAGTACATTAGAAGGTTCCGCTCCTTCTGTACTGATGAATAATTCCTGTTTATATTGTGAGGAGGCCGTGGTTTGCACACCTGCTAAATTTTGTTCCATTTGCCTAAGCACCGTTCTAAAGTCTAAGAACGGAGACAAGCCTGCTAATACTCATAGCGCTATTAGCCCCTCTGAGCCGTCTACCTCTCAGGAATCTGTGTCCCAAGAGATTACTACCCTTTCTACACTACCCGCTCCACATGCAGTTCCCCACGGCTCAACTAATCCTCCATCTGGAGGGGCCTTTATTCCTGCGGACTTTACCATGCAGTTACAATTGGCGGTGTCTATGGCCCTGAGTGCCTTACCTCCCTCTAGCAAACTTAAGAGAAAGGTTAAACATAGTTCTCCTGACCTAGAGTCATCTAAATATTTGTCAGATTTAGCTACTATGTCCCAGCTATCCGAGAATGAGTTAACTTCTGTAGTTTCAGAGGGTGAACTTTCTGAGTCAGAAACTTTAGTTTCTAAACCTCCTTCAGTGGAGGAACCCTCCTTTAGATTTAAAATTGAGCATCTGCTTTTTTATCAAAGGAGGTTCTGTCTACGTTAGAGGGTCCAGAGGCTACACTCCCTGAGGAACCTAAGATCCCTAAATTAGACAGGGTTTATGAAGACAGGAAGGTCCCTCTTACTTTTCCAGTGCCATTTAAGATGGCGAACATTATTAGTAATGAATGGGAAAGAATAGGAACTTCCTTTTCCCCTTCATCTACTTTTAAAAAATGATTCCCGGTCCCTGACTCTCAATTAGATTTGTGGGGCTCCATCCCAAAGGTGGATGGCGCTACTTCTATGCTGTCTACGTGTTCTACTATCCCTAGATACTAGATAGCCTGTGGATAAAAAAATGGAAACTTTTCTGAGGAAGATGTTTCAACATACAGGGTTTTTATTACAACAGGCAGCATCTGTAGCCGCGGTTGCTGGAGCAGTTACCTACTGGTGCGACACTCTGTCGGAGCTCATTGAGGTGGAGAATATTCAGGAGATAATTAGAGCTCTGAGAATTGCTAACTCCTTCATCTGTGACGCAAATATGCAGATTATTCACCTAAATGCAAAGGCTTCTGGCTTTGAGGTCCTAGCCCGCCGGGCTCTCTGGTTGATGTCTTAGTCTGCGGATATGACTTCTAAATCCAGACTCCTTTCTCTTCCTTTCAAGGGGAAGATTTTTTTCGGTCCAGGGCTGGACTCCATTATTTCTACGGTTACCGGAGGGAAAAGTGCCTTCCTACCGCAGGATTAGAAGAATAGGCCTAAGGGACGGCAATTGTCTAATTTTCGTTCTGACAAATCACGACGACAGCAATCCTCATCCAAGTCTGAGCAGCCCAAGAGTACTTGGAAGCCGGCTCAGTCCTGGAATTAGTCCAAACAGACTAAAAAGCCTGCCGAGAACAAATGGGCATGAAGGGACGGCCCCCGATCCGGGATCGGATTGAGTAAGGGGCAGACTGTCTATCTTTTCAGACGCTTGGTTCCAGGATGTACAGGATACTTGGGTCCTGGAGGTTGTATCTCAGGGATACCGGATAGGATTCAAATCTCATCCGCCCAGGGGCAGATTCCTACTCTCCAGACTGTCTATAAGACCAGAAAAGAGGACTGCCTTTCTAGGTTGTGTACGGGATCTCTCCTCTCTGAGTAATTGTCCCAGTACCTACAGCAGAAATAGGTTTAGGGTTTTTTTCAAACATTTTCATGGTTCCAAAAATGGAGGGAACTTTTCGTCCAATTCTGGACTTAAAGTGCCTAAACAAGTTTCTGAGGGTTCCCTCTTTCAAGATAGAGACAATACGATCAATCATTCCTCTTGTTCAGGAAGGACGGTTTATGACCACCATAGACCTGAAGGATGCATACCTTCACGTTCCGATACACAGGGAACATTTTCAGTTCCTGAGGTTTGTCTTTCTGGACCAGCACTTCCAGTTCATAGCTCTTCCGTTTGGCCTAGCTACTGATCCAAGGATATTTTTGAAGGTTATGGGGGCTCTTCTAGCCGTTGCCAGAAAACAAGGTATTGCAGTTTCGCCTTACCTGGACGACATCTTGGTACAGGCACCATCTTTTTGTCTAGCGGAAGAACACTAGGAGTCCCTTCTCAGTCTTCTTCGATCAAGATAAACTTGGGAAAGAGTTCTCTTACTCAAAGTACAAGGGTAAATTTCCTGGGGACAATAATAGACTCCATATCCTTGAGAATATTTCTCACAGATCAGAGACGTTTCAAGCTAACTACTGCATGTCTTGCTCTCCAGGCCTCTTTGAGACCCTCAGTGGTCCATTGTATGGAGGTGATCGGACTCATGGTGTCCTGTATGGACATCATTCCCTTTGCCAGATTCCATCTCAGACCCTTACAACTATGCATGCTGAGAAAATGGAATGCCGACCATTCAGATCTGTCTCAACAGATTGTGCTGGACAACCTTTCGAGAGATTCTCTCTCTTGGTGTCTCTGTCCAGATCATCTGTCCCAAGGCACGTGCTTCCTGAGACTGTCCTGGGAGATTGTGACCATGGACGCAAGCCTTTTTGGCTGGTGAGCCGATTGGGGTGCCAAGAAAGGGCTGTGGACTCAGGAGGAGTCCTCCCTTCCGATCAATATATTGGAACTCCGGTTTCTGGGTTTGTCCCAGGTTATCAGATTCCAATCAGACAATATAACCTCAGTTGCCTACAACAACCATCAGGGGGGGACAAGAAGTCCCTTGGTGATGAGAGAAGTATCTCAGATACTAGAGTGGGCGGAGACTCACAGATGTTCGCTGTCAGCAATCACATTCCGCATGTGGCCAACTGGGAAGCGGACTTCCTCAGCAGATCCTTTCACCCAGGGGAATGGTCTCTCCAACTGAAGTGTTTGCAGAGATAATGCAGCGAGTGGGGGACGCTGGAGATAGATCTCATGGCATCCCACCTCAATACCAAGCTACCCAGGTACGGGTCGAGGTTGAGGGATCCTCAGGTAGAACTGATAAGATGCCCTATCAGTACCATGGAAGTTCAGACTCCTATATCTTTTTCCTCCATTACCGCTTCTCCTTCGTTTGGTGTCTTGCATCAAGTAGGAGCTAGCATCAGTAATTCGTGGTTTGCAGATCTGGTGGGGATGTCCTCATCTCCTCAGTGGAGGTTACCTTGTCTCAGAGATCTGCTGATACAGGGTCCCTTTGTTCATCAAAATCTAGATTCTCTGTAGCTGACTGCATGGAGATTGAAGGCTTAGTCTTAGCCAAGAGAGGGTTTTCTGAGAGTGTTATTGACACTGGTTCAAGCTTGTAAGCCAGTTACTCGTCATATTTACCATAAAGTGTGGAGTACTTACTTATACTGGTGTGAAGAGTGTGGCTTTTCCTGACATAAGGTTAAGGTTGCCAGAATTTTATCTTTTCTCCAGGATGGACTGGAGAAGGCTCTGTCTGCTAGTTCCCTGAAGGGACAGTTATCGGCCCTGTTGGTGTTCCTGCACAAGAGATTAGCTGAGGTTCCGGATGTGCAGTTCTTTGTTAAGGCTCTGACTAGGATCAGACCTGTGTTTAGATCTGGGGCTCTGTCTTGGAGCCTCAATCTTGTTCTTAGTGTTTTGCAGCAGGCTTCGTTTGAGTCTATGCATATCTTGGAAGGTTCTTTTTTTGTTGACTATTGCCTCTGCGTGCAGAGTTTTGGAGATTTGCGCTTTGCAATGTGACCCCCTTATCTGGTTTTCCATGCTGATAAGGCGGTTTTACGTACTAAATTAGGGTTCCTCCCTAAGGTGGTGTCGGATCATAACATTAATCAAG
This sequence comes from Bombina bombina, assembly GCF_027579735.1. NCBI lineage: Eukaryota > Metazoa > Chordata > Amphibia > Anura > Bombinatoridae > Bombina > Bombina bombina. The sequence goes on along the minus strand of NC_069504.1, from coordinate 446,999,575 downwards.
AAATTGTTGTTCCTTCTTTGTGTCCTAATCCTTCTTCAGCGAAGGAATGTTTTCTTCACAATCTAGATGTGGTTCGTGCCTTGAAGTTCTATATTCAGGCTACTAAGTAATTTAGACAATTTTCCTGTTTGTCATATATACGGGGAAGCGTAAGGGGCAGAAGGCTACTATGACTTTTCTATCTTTCTGGTTGAGGAGTGTCATCCGCTTAGCTTATGAGACAGCGGGACGACAGGATAACGGCTCATTCCACTAGAGCAGTGGCTTCCTCCTGGGATTTTAAGAAAAAAGCCTCTGTGGATCAAATTTGTAAGGTGGCTACTTGGTCCTCCTTACACACTTTTTCTACTTTTTACAAGTTTTATGTGTTTGCTTCAGCTGAAGCAGCTTTCGGGAGAAAAGTTTTGCAGACTGTGGTGCCCTCAGAATAGGGTCTGTCTCTTTTTTGTTCCCTCCCGTTATTCCTTCAGTGTCCTCTGGAGCTTGGGTATAGTTTTCCCAACAGTGGAAATGGAAGAAAAACATAATTTATGCTTACCAGATAGATTCCTTTCCTCTCCTGGCCACCAGGAGAAGGGAAAGACACCACAGCCAAAGGCTTAAATATACCTCCTACTTCCCCAATACCCCAGTCATTCTGCTGAGGGAACAAGGAAAACATCAGGGTATAAAGGTGCCAGAAGAAATAATATAAAAAAGGAGCCGCCCAACAAAAATAAATTACGGGCAGGGTCATGGACTCTCCCTGCCTGGAAGGAAAGGAATTTTTCTGGTAAGCATAAATTATGTTTTTGTTTGTAACACTGCTTCCCTGATTCATTTATTCATTCCGCCTTGGAAAAAACCGACATAGATAAAGAACAAATGCTCATTCCTCCATCATATAAAGATTTATATGATGTCTTCCAGAAAACAGGAGTAGATGTATTGCCCCCTCATAGTGAATATGACTGTTTTATTGATTTATTACCTGGATTTTCAGTACCTTTTTGGCGCATATATCCCTTATCAGAACCAGAATCTAAAATGTAAAGGAATATATAGAAGAAAATCTAGCTAAAGGTTCTATCTATCCATCAACCTCTCTTGCTGGAGCAGGAATCTTCTTTGTTAGAAAAAAGATGGGGGTCTGCGTCCCTGTGTTGATTATAGAGCATTAAAGGATATCACTTTAAAAAACAGATACCCTATGATACAACATGGCTGCAAAACTCCTCCTACAGAATGAGTGGGCATGGATCTTTGTTTGGTGGCATCCAATGAACAGGCTCTCCGTTGTAAGAGCTATGATGAGTGTCCATAGTTTTGCGTATGCGCAATATGTCGGACCTAGTGTCTCATGTAATCTAGTCCCCAGGACAACGTGACGTCACGCGCACTGCTGGGATCTTGTACAAACAGACCCATACAAAGGAAGAAGGAGGAGGGAGGATGAGTTTGGCGGCCGAATAAAGAAAGTTTACATAAAATACTGTATTACCTTTTGCTCTGCATGATGTGTCAACAGTTGGTAGGGGATTATAGTGGCAAACCAATTACATACAGGTACCTTACATTCCCATAAAGTCTGTCCCTTTAAGTCTTTTATTGGACAGATGCAAAATATTGGAAGTGAGTCTGTTATCCAAAATTCAAATGTATTTAACAAGAAAGAGTCAAATTAGCATAAGCATAAATCATTAAAATACTGTTTATATTTATGTACTTTAATAAAGATATACACAGGCTCTTATGTCAGTCAAGCAATCACTGTGTAGAATGTTTAGGGACAGGGTTCAAAATCCTCCTGGATAAACTCCAACCTCTTTTTGCAGAGTTAAATTGCAGGAAAAACAGGTGAAATAATTTATATGTCCCCTAGAATAGTAAAGAAGAAAGAAACAATAAGAGAAAATAGAGAAATGTAAGGTAATGAGAAAATTAATATATATCTTAGTACGTAGTATTCCTATAAAACATGTTTTATGAATCCTGTATAGTAATATATGCTTACTCTTTATTGGTTATTTAATAGAAGCCGATATGTTAATGGATCCCTAGTGGGATATTATTGTTCTCATACTTCATTAAGATTAAGTTACTGATATGAAAGATATAGTAGACAAATCATCCAAATAATTGCACTTAAAGGAATAGTAAACCCACATTGTTTCTTTAATGATTCAGATAGAGCATGCAATTTTAAGCAACTTTCTAATTTACTACTACTATCAATTTTTGTTCGTTCTCTTGCTATCTTTATTTAAAAAGTAGGAATTTAAAGCTTAGGAGCTAACCCATTTAGGTTCAGCGCCCTGGATAGCGCTTGCTTATTGGTGACTACATTTAACAAACCAATAAGCAAGCATAACCCAGGTTCTTAAGCAAAAATGGGCCGGCTCTTAAGCTTTACATTCCTGCTTTTTAAATAAAGATAGAAAGAAAATAAAGAAGAATTGATAATAGTAGTAAATTAGAAAGTTGCTTAAAATTGCATGTTTTATCTGAATAATTAAATAAAAAAAATTGGGTTTTAGTGTCCCTTTAAAGGGCATGATACTTAAATTGTTTGTTCGGTGTCATAAAGTGATCAATTTCAAAATTGACTATATTGTTTTTTTATTTATAATACTCCTGTGCTTAATAAATCATGTTTGTTTTTCTGTTGGATTTGTTCACGTGAACCAATGGACAGTACATATTTAGCTGCATATCCTGTTAGTTTCACTTTGAACATATACAGCTTTTATTTTCATGTTGTAAATTAAAGAAATATTTTGAGTTTTAGGTCCCTTTAAAGAGACACTAGAGAATGAAGAAAAACTGATAATAGGAGTAAATTAGAAAGTTGCTTAAAATTGCCTGCTCTGTCTCAATCATGAAAGATACATTTTGGGTTCAGTGTCCCTTTAAGGCTGCATAGCATATTCTTTCAATCTTTTCTTTTTCACTTACTGCAAATGCACTATGGAGCAGAGTATATTTTTATAACTGTGTAAGGTGAATGACAAACAGAAATCTATTAACAATTAATGTAATGCAGACATTTATTAAGAATAGATTCATTTTCATTGTGAAATTTTGCTTTCTCATCAGAAAAATCATCTATTTTTAATAAGCAACAGTTTGTCATTGCACCCAGAAGCACACACATGACCTGCTCTGTTCCGTGCACTGCTTCTTATTTATATGTACAAAAATGATGTGGATAAGCACTAATAAACAGGTGATAACTCAGAATAAAGTAATGCTCGAGACTAAGGTGTACTCCATGTAAAAACACCTCAAGGAAATAATATAAATAAATATAGGTGTCTCCCACATGGCTTCCCCAGGTTAGAGTATAAGAACCCACCCTTCGTCTATCCTAGACGACTCCCGATAGGAATCCCCCCCCCTCTCCCACCCATATAGATGTGCCCCCCCTCCCTACCCTCCTTTGATAATTTCTCAGAAACGTACCGACTTCTACCTCTGATACTTGATTGCTTCAGTTGTATCTTTTCATACTCAAGTACTCCTTTTTATGTTGTGTACTACAATGTGTAGGGGCCCTGCGAGTCCCCAATTATTGTTATACTTTGTTAAAACGAATAAAAATTATTTAAAAAAATAAAAAATAAATATATAGTTGTCTCCGCACTACCAAGCAAATAATATACCAAAAAAATACAGTTACAAGAATAAAATAAAGAATTTAATGTACATCAGCTACAAATATATAAGACACATTCCATATGCGGTGCATAATTCAACACAGATGCAAATATACAGAAAAAGAAAACAAAACACTGAAATACTGGGCGTCCTCAGTACTATAAAATAAATAATAGATGTCAGTCTAAACTTTGTAATAGGCCAGACCCTTAGGCTGAGATGTTCAGTAATCAAACTATGTATGTCTTAAGGATATAAGCAAGCTGTAGATTTAGAAGCAGATGCATCAGGTTTATATGAATCATACTCTGTTCTCTGATAGCAAGTAACAACTAAGGACTTTAGTTTATCTTTCAGTTATCAAACGTAAGGGGCATAAAAGTGGAAAAAGAAAATGTTCTCATATGTTAGAGCATTTTTATTACAATATTTATTGCGTATAACTGTGTGTTTAAAGGGGCATGAAACTCAATTTCTTCTTTCATGTTTTGGATACAGAACGCACTTTTGAACAACTTTCCAATTTACTTCTGTTAGCAAATGTGCTTCATTCTCTTGGAATTGTTTGTTGATAGAGCACTAAGGCACCACTGGGAGCTAGCTAAACACATCGGATGAGCCAAAGACAAGAGTCATAAAGGTGCAGTCACCAATCAGCAGCTAGCTCCTACTATCGCATTGCTTTTATCTAGGTATGCTTTTTAAAAAAAGATACCAAGATAACAAAGAAAATTATATAATAGAAGTAAATATAAAATTTGTTTAAAATTGCATGTTCTGTCTCAATCATAAAAATTAAATGTTTACTTATTTTCGCTTTAACTCCTGCAAAGGGATTAAACACATAGTTAAAGTCAGCAGTACACTACTAGGAGCTAGCTGAACACATCTGGCAAACCAACAACAAGAGACAGATGTGTGTAGCTACCAATCACCAGCTGGCTCCCAGTAGTGCATTATGTACATATATTTTTCAACAAAGGATACCAATTGAACAAAGTACAGTTACTTGCAAAAAGTATTTATTTCCTTCTGTGGGCTAATTATTTAGAAACATCTTCTGTTGAGGAAATTGAGTCTGCTCTACTGAATATTGTATGTGCATGTTCACAAACAGCCTGGTTTGATTCTTAGAACTTTTGCATATTTTTGTCTTTTGCTTAGACTGATCCCTACAGTTGAGGATTGTTCTCCGCTGATTAAACGTGACTCATTACCAGGAACACATTGTCCAGGGAGCTTCCTTACCAGACCACAGGGTTCCTGCCGATATGACCTGGATGAGATTGATACATGCTGGTTAGAACTTGTTAACATGGAGTTCAAAGAGATGGGTAAGGAAAGATAGTCACAGCCGGATTCACTTACATTCAGTTAAATGCTTTACTTTTAGTTAATATTGTTATTATCGCTTATTTATAAAGCACCAAAAATGTATGCAGTGCTATACAAAGTTACATAAAAATCATAAAGCTACAATACAATAAAAAAACTTGCAATGAGACATTATGTAAGACTATACAATGTACGTTACTGCACTTACACTGACAAACAAAAGGAGAGGAGAGCCCTGCTCTTTTGCACTATCAGTTGTAGTTGCACTTTATACAAAGTTACAGAGGCTCTCAAGCTTACCATTGAAAGGAAAAACCCTTTGCCTACAGAACTATGTTCATCAGCAACAAATGTCAGATTTATATAAACAAGTATTTGAGACACAGTGTTTTAACAAGCCCTTTAAAGTGAACTTTATAGATATTCATCTGTTACTGTTTACTGATCAGTGTTACATTTGTTCCTAACATAATCTGACAAACATGGAAAATAACTTTGAAAAATAAAATGGAGTTTATCTGATGAGTATATAATTAGAAAAAGCACTGAATTTTGTCGTCATAATTTATATCTCTGCTTTTCTTACAGACTATCACTAACACAAACCAGACAAAATATGTTAACATAAATGCATGCAGTGACCTCAGGCACAGCATGCATAATTAAAATAAGATATTTATAATATTCTAATTAGTGTTTGTAAAGCTTTTTATATATGTCTTTAGGTGAAAATGTCTTCGTTGTGGGTTGCTAGTCTGGGACCAAACGTTCACAAAAATATTTTTTCCATTCCATCCTAAAGAAATAAGCCTTCAGGCCTTTAGTGTATTAAATTAGAGTACAATAGAATATTATATCCATTTTGTATGAAAAGTACCTTTAAGGTGGTGAGAGTCCACAATTCCTTACTGTTGGGGATTCATCACCTGGCCACCAGGAGTAGGCAAAGATACCATACACCAGAGCTTTAAGTATCCCTCCTACTTCCCTGACCCTCCCAGTATTTCTTTGCCTCGCTTATAGAGGTGCTCAGGATTTTATTTAAGAATTATATGTCAATCCTATTTTTCCCTCATGAGGTAACCTTGGAAGAGAGGGACTTAGGCGAGTACTGGCTGTGCACTGTAAGTCTCCTTGCTAGAGTTGTGGTCAAAAGCCTGCCACAGATGTCGCAGGGACATTTCCTTTTACCTCCTCATGTTGTTGGGCCATGAAGATGTACTTCCTCGTATATCCTCTACTGTTGGTTACAGTACTGGATGTGCTCACTACTGCATTCTCAATATTAACATGTGGGCAAGATCAGTGGAGTTGGCATTTGCTGGGTAAATACCTGCATCTCCCACATAGCCCACAGGCTATCAGTAGGTAGGCAAGTCAGTGTTTATCATAGCCATCTAAAGCAACTCAATATTACTGGAGCTTGCAGCATTAAGCCTTCCAACCCCTTCACAGTAACTGTGCAGCAGTATACTATTTGTATTCAGCTCCTTCACAGTAACTGTACATCAGTATACTATTTGTATTCAGCTCCTTCACCGTAACTGTACATCAGTATAATATTTGTATTCAGCTCCTTCACAGTAACTGTACATCAGTATACTATTTGTATTCAGCTCCTTCACAGTAACTGTACATCAGTATACTATTTGTATTCAGCTCCTTCACCGTAACTGTACATCAGTATAATATTTGTATTCAGCTCCTTCACCGTAACTGTACATCAGTATAATATTTGTATTCATCTCCTTCACAGTAACTGTGCAGCAGAATACTATTTGTATTCAGCTCCTTCACCGTAACTGTACATAAGTATAATATTTGTATTCAGCTCCTTCACAGTAACTGTACATCAGTATACTATTTGTATTCAGCTCCTTCACCGTAACTGTACATCAGTATAATATTTGTATTCAGTTCCTTCACAGTAACTGTGCATCAGAATACTATTTGTTTTCAGTTCCTTCACAGTAACTGTGCAGCAGAATACTATTTGTACTCGGCACCTTCACAGTAACTGTACAACAGTATACTATTTGTACTGAACATTATATAACTTATTGTTTTTGGGGTTTTAATAACAAATCTTCTTCCTCTCAGATTCCTCAAAATCCACCTGGAAACCCAATCCAGTCTGGAATTAGTCCAAGCCCCACTCACACTAACATTAGCCCTAAAATGCTGCCTAGTGAAAAAATGCTACATTTTTTTAATAAAAAACTATAATGCCCTCTATTTTGAGGGCATTTTGGGAAACTTTTTAGAAAATAAACTAGAGATCTAATCTCTGGTTAATTTTCTGAGTGCTTGTTATTCATCGCTCGCCCGCAAACAAGCAAATTTGCAGTTTGCAGGGCACAATGATTTAGCGCTCCACTTGTAATCTGGCCCTAAATGTTTATTTTGCCTACTTTTGTTGTGTTTGTTCCATTACCTCCTGAGAGAATGGAGTTTGTCCATCATACTTAAAGTGACAGTAAAAACATTTAGTTTTAGTTATGTCTTTTGAAACAATTTTCACTTATACTTTCATTTTTTATTTTGCACTATTTTTCTAGCTCTGAAAATTGTTACTAATGTTTACAACTGAAAATGCCCACTGCAAACTTCCCAAAGCTAACTCTGCTACAAATATTTCCCTTATTGGTTTTAGCAGATAAGAACAGCAAAACTTTGCATACTACAGTAACATAATGACCATTTTCTTGCACACTCAAGTCCAGATTGGGTGAAATTTAGAATTGAAAAACATTTGCAGCAAACATAAATTTAGATAATTAATATATATCTGTTTAAATACCTGTTTAATAAATTATTATTAAGTGGAATCAGTGCTAATAAACCACTGTAAAGTGATGGTAAATTTCAGCACGAATTTCCTAGCCACATTCATCACCATTTCATATCCATGATTTGAACACTAATTTCCTAGCCACAAGTAAGAGGGTGCCTAAGAATCTGTGAGCTCTATGTTACATTGTTTCCACAACCAGTAGGTTACCATAGTCCAACATTTTCATAACTTAGGACTTTTCCAAAGTAAGTGAACAAGGGATGGATCATCAGGAATTTGAAATGGGATTCTCTCAAATCCTGGGACAAAAGTTACCGTTTTCCCCAGCATCTTTAAACTAGCCCATTTCTCACAGGTTGTCACTTGTTTCTCTAGGGATTTACTCCACTTCACCACCAATTAAAATCATGTCATCTGCATATAGTGAAATATGGATTTTGACTTTTCCAATTATAAGACCTTCCATTTCTTTCCTAAGATATGGTGAGTCCACGGAGTCCTCAATTACTGTTGGGAATATCACTCCTGGCCAGCATGAGGAGGCAAAGAGCACCACAGCAAAGCTGTTAAGTAACACTCCTCTCCCACAATCCCCAGTCATTCTATTTGCCTTTGGTGTAAGGAGGAGGTGAAGTTTTTGTGTCTAAAAAGATTTGCTTCAATCAAGAGTTTATTATTTTGAAAGCCAGAGTAGGTTTGCTCTGATCTTTCGTTCTTTGATTGAGTTTAGCTGTACTCCACGTAGTCTCTTAAGTAGAGCAGTGGCAGCTTTCAAGCAGTTAGGAAGTTGTGAGGTAGGCCTCACTACATTTTCTTAACAGATTGCTGCCCTTATGTAGAAAGCCAGAGTAGATTTACGCTGTCCTTTCCTTGTTTTTCACATGTCTCTGTGAGGAGTGGCTTCCTCTCACGCTCATGAACTGTCCTTCTGCCGGAAAGACTGTTGTGCAAGTAAGTGCCATTTTTTTGTTTTATGTGAAACAATGGCACTAAAATGGAAGGACTCCACTAAGGGGTTAATTCCTGTATTTAAAAAAACAGATACATTTATGGCAGGGTGCAGGCGCTGTATATGTGATATGAGAGTGTTAACCCTTTAAGGACAAGGCCATTTTTCAATTTCCTTCCCTTAAAGGGACAGTATACACTCATTTTCATATAACTGCATGTAATAGACACTACTATAAAGAATAAGATGCACAGATACTGATATAAAAATCCAGTATAAAACTGTTTAAAAACTTACTTAGAAGCTGTCAGTTTGGCTCTGTTGAAAAGGTAGCTGGAAAGCCCATTGCAAGTGGCAAATAAGACACTCCCCCCTCCCCCTTCTTTTGCATATGAAAAGACCTTTTACACAAACAGAAGCAAGCTGGAGAAGGTAGCTGACAGTATTCACATAAATCTTTGGGGCTTGGTTAGGAGTCTGAAAATCAGAGCAATGTTTTTTAAAAATAAGCAAAACTATACATTTATTTTAAAAAAAAAACCTTTATGGGCTATATAAATAGATAATCTACAAAACATTTATGCAAAGAAAAAATGAGTGTATAATGTCCCTTTAAGGACCATGGCTATTTTCACATTTCTGCGTGTTTGTGTTTGGCTTTAATTTTCCTCTTACTCATTTACTGTACCCACACATATTATATACCGTTTTTCTCGCCATTAAATTGACTTTCTAAAGATACCATTATTTTCATCATATCTTATAAAAAAAAAATATCAAATATGATGACAAAATGTAAAAAGAAAGCACACTTTTTCTAACTTTGACACCCAAAATCTGTAACACATCTACAGCCACCAAAAAACACCCATGCTAAATAGTTTATACATTTATTAAACATGTTCTTTGCTTTTTTTGCAAGTTATAGGGCAATAAGTACAAGTAGCACTTTGCTATTTCCAAACCATTTTTTTTTTTTTTTTCAAAATTAGCAATAGTTACATTGGAGCACTGATATCTGTCAGGAATCCCTGAATAACCCTTCAAATATATATATTTAGTTTTAGTAGACAACCCAAAGTATTGATCTAGGGCCATTTTAGTATATTTTATATCACCATTTCACGGCCAAATGCAATCAAATAAAAAAAATTGTTCACTTTTTCACAAACTGTTTTACAAACTTTAGGTTTCTCACTGAAATTATTTACAAACAGCTTGTGCAATTATGGCACAAATGGTTGTAAGTGCCTCTCTGGGATCCCCTTTGTTCAGAAATAGCAGACATATATGGCTTTGGTGTTGCTTTTTGGTAATTAGAAGCCCTCTAAATCCCGCTGCGTGTATTATGCCCAGCAGTGAAGGGGTTAATTAGGGAGCTTGCAGGGTTAATTTTAGCTTTAGTGTAGTAGACACTGCATCAGTAACTCTGCAAATCTATTTCTGCAATGCCCCACTCGTTGGGCATGCAGAAATAGTGCAATCTCGCTATTTTGAGCGAGATCGCAGCAGAGAGAAGCCCAGAACTGCAGTGATGCACAGGGTACGTCGCTGGTCCTTAAGGGCATAACGACCAACGTCGTACAGGGTACAACGTTGATCGTTAAGGGGTTAAAGTGGCTAAGTTTATTTCACGAATGTGTGCTTGGTGGAAATGACTGAGGATTGATGCGGATTGCCTCTCTGGTAAGATGGAGTAAAGTTCCAATCTATGCTTCACTAATGGCTATCAGGGTCGCCTTTGACAGAAGAGGGGGCGATTCCCTTTTGTTGCTGCAGTGTTCCGTTCTGTAAAGCGCGCCTTTTCTATATGGGTGACACAGCTTCTAACGGACTGTAAGACTGGCTTCCCTAGAGCTTCTGGAGTTCCTACGGCAGTGGCGTCTCAATCAAGGGAGCTGAGATTGTGACCGTTTTTCTCTTTGGAGCGCAGAAGGGGAAGGTAACGCTGAGGTGTAGAGGTTCCTTTCATTAATCTTTCATTGTATAGGAGGTTTGTCATTTGTCTAAGTTTGTATATTCTTAACGATCCTTTTTTCCAGTGGGAACCATTACCTTAAAGGTACAATTTAAATATATATATATATTTTTATCACCCAAGTTTATTATCAATGATGGAAGTAATTGGTCTGATGGTGGCTTCTGTGGACATAGTTCCCTTTGCTTGATTCCATCTGAGAGCTCTACAGTTATGCATGCTCAGTCAATGGAACGGGATTATGCAGATCTGTCTCAGAAGATAGTTCTAGATCAGTCGACGAGAGACTCTCTTCCATGGTGGTTGTCTCAGGAGCATCTATTGCAGGGGACATGCTTTCGGATACCCTCTTGGGTGATTGTGACCACGGACGCCACCCTGATCGGCTGGGGAGCAGTTTGGGGCTAGTTGAAGGCGCAGGGACTTTGGTCTCACGAGGAATCTGCTCTTCCCATAAACATTTTGGAGTTGAGAGCGATCTTCAATGCCTTGATGGCTTTGCCTCAGCTGGCCTTAGCCCAGTTTATTAGGTTCCAGCCAGACAACATAACTTCAGTGGCGTACATCAACCATCAGGCAGGAACTTGGCGTTCCTTAGTCGTGAAGGAGGGGGCTCGGATCATTCCATTGGGCGGAAGCTCACAGTTGCTGTCTTTCTGCCATCCACATTCCAGGAGTGGACAACTGGGAAGCGTATTTTCTGAGCAGACAGACTTTTCATCCCGGGGAGTGGGAACTCTATCCGGAAGTGTTCTCCAGGTTAACCATCAAATGGGGGTACCGGAGTTCGATCTGATGGCGTCTCGTCTGAACGCCAAGCTTCCAAAGGGACCTTCAGGCCTTCCTAATAGATGTGCTGGCAGTTCATTGGATCTTCAGGTTAGCATAGCTGTTCCCTCCGTTTGCTCTCCTTCCACGAGTCATTGCTCGTGTCAAACAGGAGAGGGCATCAGTGATGCGTGGCCACACAGGATCTGATATGCAGACTTAGTGGAGATGTCGTCTCTTCCTCCTTGGAGACTTCCTCTAAGGAAGGACCTTCTGCTTCAGGGTCCTTTCTTTAACCTGAATCTCATTTCTCTGAAGTTGACTGCTTGGAAATTGAATGCTTAGTTCTGTTTAAGCATGGATTTTCTGAGTCGGTCATTGAGACCATGATTCAGGCTCATAAGCCTGTTACTAGGAAGATTTATCATAAGATATGGCGTAAATATCTTTATTCGTGTGAAGCCACTCTTGGAGTAGAGTCAGGATTCCTAGGATTTTGTCCTTTTTTCAAGAAGGTCTGGAGAAGGGTTTGTCTGTCAGTACTCTGAAGGGTCAGATTTCTGCTCTATCTGTGTTGCACAAGTATCTGGCGGAAGTGCCAGATGTGCAATCGTTTTGTCAGGCCTGTGTTTAAGTCTGTTGCTCCACCTTGGAGCCTTTCGTTTGGCGTATGAGACTGCTGGACAGCAGCCTCCTGAGAGAATCACAGCTCACTCCACTAGGGCTGTATCTTCTTCCTGGGCTTTTAAAAATGAAGCTTCTGTGGAACAGATTTGCAAGGCTGCAACTTGGTCCTCTTTGCATACTTTTTCCAAATTTTATAAATTCGATACTTTTGCTTCGACTGAGGCTTCTTTTGGGAGAAAGGTTCTTCAAGCAGTGGTGCCTTCCATTTAGGTATACCTGTCTTGTCCCTCCCTAGTCCTCCGTGTCCTTTAGTTTGGGTATTGGTTTCCAACAGTAATTGAGGACTCCGTGGACTCACCATATCTTAGGAAAGAAAACAAAATTTATGCTTACCTGATAAATTTCTTTCTTTCCGGATATGGTGAGTCCACGGCCTGCCCTGTATTGTAAAGACAGTTTTTGTTTTTGTTTTACTAAGCTTCAGGCACCTCTACACTTTGTATTACTCCTTTTCTCCATTTTCCTTGGGTCGAATGACTGGGGATTGTGGGAGGGGAGTGATACTTAACAGCTTTGCTGTGGTGCTCTTTGCTGCATCCTGCTGGCCAGGAGTGATGTTCCCAACAGTAATTGAGTACTCCATGGACTCACCATATCTGGAAAGAAAGAAATGTATCAGGTAAGCATAAATTTTGTTTTTCCTGCAAATCAATAGTGCTAAAGGCTCAATGGCCAAGTTGAAAAGTTAGGGGAGAGAGTGGGCACCCCTGTCTAGTACCTATGTGGAGGGGAAAGTGTGGTGTTAAGCTATTAAACCTTACTGCTGCCTGGGTAAAGGAATAAATATTTTTAACAACATTTAACATATGCTCTGAAAAACCGAATCTCTCAAGGGTGGTAAAGAGTTGGCCCCATAAAAAAATTTCAAATGCATTTTCTGCTTCAACCACCAGCAGGCAGGCTGTTGGCAATTGTTTTTGTTTTTTTCAATAGTGGGAGAGTACCAACTGTAATTTCAAATATTTAAAACTGAAGTTCTATGTTTAATGAAGCCCAATTGATCATCATGAATGAACAAGGACAACACCCCTCCCAGTCAGTTGGTCAATATTTTAAATAATAATTTATGATCCATGTTTAGAAGTGAGATGGGATGATAAGATTCTGGTAAGAGTGGGTCCCTCCGTGATTTAGCAATGATAGTAATATGAGCCTTTAAAAAATCTATGGGTTATTCTCGTTGCACCAGGCATCATACTATACAACAATATTGAAAGAGAGTCCACTATTTCTGTTTTCTGTAATTTTTAGAAATGGATTGGTATACCATCTGGCCCGGGGGCTTTACTATGTGTCAAGTCTTTAATAGCTCTCCGTATTTCTTCTATTGTGGTAGGGATATTGAGTGTCTCTAAATGTTCTCTTGGAATTTTTGGGAATTTAAAAAAAAAAATCCTATTAGAAGGCAAAACCACTTGGACTTCATACAAAGATTGGTAGTATTCACAGAAGACTTTTTGTATCTGTGCATTATCAGTTAGAATGTCAGAACCCTTTCTGAATGCCCCTTTGGTAGTAGAGTGGTTGGTTAGTTTATTAATTGCTGCTAAGTATTTAGAAAAGTGCTTGAAATTTATCTGATTAACGCATTGTCATTTGTAATAAGAAATCATCCCTAGCTGTCTTAGTTTGTTTATATCTAATTTTAATATGTTCTATAGGATTGTGAAGATACTTTATTTGTGCATTAAGTAACTGTTTTGTACTCCTGCCTTGTAATTAGTAAGGACCCTTCTATGCACCGCTTTCAGAGTCTCCCAAAAGAGTAAGACATTGTCTAGGTGTTTTATGTAAATTCTTTTATAAGCTATCCATTCTCCAACCAAATAGCTAAGGAGGTTCCCATCTCTGTAGATATATGTAGGAAAAATCCTCCTCTTTGTTGTCGGATCTGTTTGATGAGACTAAGATTACAAAAAATAATAAAAGAAATTATCAAAAATAAAAACAATTACACCTAATCTAATAGCCCTATAAAAATAAAAAAAGCCCCCCCAAAATAAAAACACCCCATAACCTACAATAAACTACCAATAGCCCTTAAAAGGGCCCTTTGTAGGGCATTGCCCTAAGTTAAACAGCTTTTTTACCTGTAAAAAATACAAAGTCCCCCCAACAATAAAACCCACCACCCAACCAACTCCCCAAAATAAAAAACCTAACTCTAAAAAAAACCTAAGCTACCCATTGCCCCTAAAGGGGCATTTGTATGGGCATTGCCCTTGAAAGGCCATTCAGCTCTTTTTCACTGCCCTTAAAAGAGCATTCAGTTCTTTTACACTTTGCCCAAAGCCCTAATCTGAAAAAAAAAAAAAAACACCCCAAAAAATAAAAAAAAACCTAACCTACCTAACACTAACCCCAGAATATATACTCACGGTTCCTGAAGTCCGGACATCCATCTCCATCCAGGCGACGAGAAGTCTTCATCCAAGTGGCGAGAAGTCTTCAGTATTCTGGGGTTAGTGTTAGGTATTTTTTTTTATTTTTTGGGGTGTTTTTTTTTTTTAAAGATTATGTATAGATAATAGGTTTATTTAGGTGTTGGTGATGTCGGGGAGTGGTGGATTAGGGATTAATAACTTTATTTAGTGGCGGCGATGTCGGGGAGCCGCGGATTAGGGGCTAATAACTTTATTTAGTGGCGGCGATGTCGGGGAGTGGAGGATTGGGGTTAATATATTTAAATAGTGTTGGCGATGTAAGTGGGCGGCAGATTAGGGGTTAATAACTTTATTTGATAGTCGTGATGTGGGTAGGGGGCAGATTAGGGGTGAATAAATTTAATATAGTGTTTGCAATGCGGAGGGCTGTGGTTTAGGGGTTAATAGGTAGTTTATGGGTGTTAGTGTACTTTGTAACATTTTAGTTATGGATTTTGTTGCGTTACAAGCTAAACTGCTTGCGGCATAGCTATACCGCCGCGACTCCTAATATGCATTCCCGGCCATTCCACGCACAATGTCCAATTTTTCAGCAGTATAGCAGTACCGCAAAACTCGTAATCTAGCCGATTGTTTGTTAACCACAAGAAAGTTTGTATTTTGTCATTTAATCAAATTGTTTATGAAAATATGTTTAAAAATATATGACGTTTTTATTCTTCAGTTATATGTAGCTGTTGTTAGGTGCGTAGAGAAAGAATCAGTTAAATAAAACACATGAATACTTAAAAATTCATAATATCCAGTAACTAGAATTGTACTCCAGTTCCATCATTTGCAGAGAAGTCCCTTTGAAGGAGCTTATTAATAAAGTGTCCCACAATGTGTCATGCTATCTCTTGGGACGGCTCATAGGTTATATAATCTTATTTACAGTTCTTGTTAAGGCAGCATGGGGTCTGCCGAGCCTGCAATATCTCTATGAGGTCAGGAGCAGTTAGGCTCTGTGTTGAGGTCTTGGAACCAAGATGGCGTATTGCGTGCTTTGCTGCGGTGCTACCCGCCTTCAGAAAAAAGCCTCCTGTGGTGGAGCTAGGACGTTGCTCCCGTTTGCCAGAAAGTCCCTACATGCAAAGTAAACTGGTATTAAGGGCAGTGCAATGTGGGGCACTTTAAAGTATTTAGAAGATGGAGCACTTCTTCTTCGCAGGCCTCCATGCAAGCCCGCCCACCGGAAATCTTCCCCCTTATAACATTTTATTTCAATAACATAACAGTTAACCAGAGCTTGGAAGTCGCGTTATCCTGACGCGCTTTAAATTCAATTGCACTTGAGCAAACGCATCTACTTTCAACTTGTAATACACGCATTACTTCTGATGCGCTCAAAGAGCCGTGATAAACCTGTTATCGCCCACGCACCACTTGTAATCTAGCCTTGTGTCTTACTAGAGAGGTGTAACTCTCTGCTCTGCATATTACTGGTAAAAATTGGGTTACATCCTTTCTCTGTATTGCTCATTTACCAGAAATATAAATGAAGCAAATATGTAAAATTGAAAACATTGAGTGAACAGCACATAATCTAAATATGTCACTGATTTTCTCTGATCTAAATTGCCCTTCCCCACCCTAACTCAACTGGCACCCACTAACAAATAGAAGAAAAGCACCTGCACTTCCCCCGAGCACCACTAGAAACAGCATGTGCACTACATTTACTATGTTTATGAACAATACAATTCATGAAATTACAGTATGCAACATTTTTTTTATTTAAATTTTTTTTGTGATTCAGATAGAGCATGAAATTTTAAGCAACTTTCTAATTTACTCATATTATCAAATTGTCTTCATTCCCTTGGTATCTTTATTTGAAATGCATAAATGTAAGTTTAGATGCCGGCCCATTTTTGGTGAGCAATCTAGGTTGTCCTTGCTGATTGGTGGATAAATTCACCCACCAATAAAAAAAGTGCTGTCCAGAGTCCTGAACCAAAAAACTTAAATGCCTTCTTTGTCAAATAAAGATAGCAAGAGAACAAGGAAAACTTGATAATAGGAGTAAATTAGAAAGTTGCTTAAAATTGCATTCTCTATATGAGTCACAAAAGAAAAAATTTGGGTTCAGTGTCCCTTTAAGGTAATTTATTTTTGTATAAATCAATACTATTTACTGGCTGCTACCTTATTATAATACTGATATCATTTTAGAAACCCTACATAATGCAGAGTTCATGTGATTACCTGGTGACATGATAACAACAAAAGAGAGAAAGTTTTCCATAAAATAAAGTCATGAAAAATAAATAATAATAAAAACTCTCTGTACTCCACATCATTTGCACTTATCTGAGTTAGTTAAACCTTGTTTATGGAAGAAATAATTGCACATTATTTGTATTTGTTATTACTATAGAATGTATACAATTCATTGGTGCCATTTTAAAGCACCATACTTATATGTAAGAATAAGGTAAAGCATTTAATTGTGGTTTGTAAAATAGACATCCTTCAGGTCTAGACAGCTAGCTGCGTATATATATATATGAAAGGCAATCATGGGTTAATGTCTGGGGTCCCCATCACTTCCTGTGAATTTCCCCTAAAAAATATAGGGCTAGATTACAAGTGGAGGGCTATTTAGCACTTTCGCTTGAGTGCTACCACCGCCAGAAGTAACGTATTTGCACGCACAGGTTAGTGCTTGTATTTCAAGTTGTAAGTAAAAAAAATTTGCAAGCAAGTGAAAACCAATGCACACTAATTAAAGGACTTTGGATATCAGCAACCACATTAACTTATACTTCCCATAGACTTCAATGGAGAGTGCAAACGAAAAAAAAGTTATCCCTCGCACGCTACACCATGTTAAACCTACAGCACTATACCCAACAGGAGTTATTCTTTGTTCATTATATTATAGAGGTGAACAGAACTGATGCAACACTCAGGGGTCTGAACACAAAATGAATACTTTATTTAAAAGCAGCACACATATTTATACACCCTGGCATTCTAGAGTCACAGAGCTTCAGGTTACAGAGGGAATTGGTTAAACAGTAAATAAAACATATGAACAATACATCTGACTATTGTCTATTCACAGGTAAAACAGATTAACATATCAAGTTAATTAACTGGGGAAGAAAGTTTACTCAGACAATCTGATGTTGGCCAGTCTAGTTAACATAATCACACAGGAACACAATCAGTTTACCCAGACAGACACCTGAGACACAATCAGATCTGGAACATAAATAAAATACATCTTATTATAAAATATAAAAAGAGCTCTTATTATTTATTAAGTCCTTTATGCCCACTTGGTTTATAGAGTCATAATTGCTCCTACAAGGGGCACTCACACCCTGTACCCATACTTTATTTATGGATACAGGGTGACGTGGACATAAGACAGAGTTATAAAAGTACATGGGGTTTCCAGCATATACAATTCCACATTTCCATGCAGTCTCTGGGTATTCTTAAGCCTATGTACCCCCTGCCCAAAGAATGTTCCATAACAGGCACTCAGATCTTTGTGACTCACGTCACAATATCTATATATACCCATACCTGAGTATAAATATATATATATAACATAATGTGGTGTTGGGTTAGCGCACATGACGAATACGTTATCTTAAGGCATGTTATGTAAATATAAAATATTGAAAATGATTAATAACAATGGCCAAGATTACAAGTTTTGCGCTACACTGTGTGCGTAAATAACGCAAAAAAAAAATGGCGTTATCGCACTTTCCATAGGGCTGCCATTACAAGTTAAGCCAAAACCTTCTTTTGTTGTGCGGTATGGTATGTTACGCTCCATACCGCACAAAACCCAAGGCCTGACTTTACATGCTCCGGCACGCTTTCCCCCATAGACATCAATAGGGCGAAAGTGTTAGAAAAAAACTAACACCTGCGATCGCGGAATTGAGATCGCCATAATGCAACCCCATTGATGTCTATGGGAAAAA
The DNA here is from genome assembly GCF_027579735.1 of Bombina bombina. Classification (NCBI taxonomy): domain Eukaryota; kingdom Metazoa; phylum Chordata; class Amphibia; order Anura; family Bombinatoridae; genus Bombina; species Bombina bombina. The sequence goes on along the minus strand of NC_069504.1, from coordinate 446,981,055 downwards.
GAAAGTTATGTTAACACCCTAACATAAACCCCTAATCTAGACACCCCTAATCCGCCGCCAGCAACATCGCCGGCGTTAAAGTTATTAACCCCTAATCCGCTGCCTCCGACATTGCCGACACTAAATAAACCTATTAACCCCTAAACCCACGCCCCCTAAATCGCTACTAATAAACTAAATCTATTAACCCCTAAACTGCCAGTCCCCCACATCACAAATCAATAAATTAAACCATTAACCCCTAAACCTAACACCCCCCTAACTTTAAATTAAATTTACAATATAACTATCTTAAAATAAATAAAAACTTGCCTGTGAAATAAAAAAATAAGATTAAACTATAAATAAACCTAACATAACTATTTTAAGAAAAGAAAATAAACTACATTTAAAAAACCTAACACTACGGAAAAAAAAATCTAACATTAACAAAAAATAAAAACGCTACAATTACAAAAAAAAAAACTAAGATAAAAAAAAATAATAAACTAAATTATCGAAAATAATACATATTACCCCTAATCTAATAGCCCTATAAAAACAAAAAAGCCACCCCAAAATAAAAAACACCCCATTACCTAACAATAAACTACCAATAGTCCTTAAAAGGGCTTTTTGTAGGGCATTTCCCTAAGTTAAACAGCTCTTTTACCTTCAAAAATTACAAAGTCCCCCTAAAAGTAAAATCCCCCATACAACCAACCCCCCAAATTAAAAAACCTAACTCTAAAAAATCCTAAACTACCCATTGCCCCTAAAGGGGCATTTGTGTGGGCATTGCCCTTAAAAGAGCATTCAGCTCTTTTACTGCCCATTAAAATAAAAAAGCCCTAATCTAAAAAAAAAACACCCAAAAAAGCATCAGATATCTAATCCCACCCGATGGACCAATTACAACAAATAGATTCAAATACCACAATGTAGTATATGGTGGCATTGTGGTATTTTGATCTATTTGTTGTACTTGGTCCATTGGGTGGGATTAGATATCTGATGCCCGTCTTGGGGCCCAGTTGGATAGCATACTGCTAAGCGCTGAGCAACATATGCCTGTGTAGATCTGCGCTATATTGATTTGACCAGGAGGGCTTTTTACTTGTTTAGGAGGTTATGCTGTAGGGTTATCAGACCCACGATCTTAGCCTATAGTATTAGAGGTGTGCTTCTTATGAGCATATGAGGGTGCAGGGGGAGGTGCTCACAGAGTGGCTTGCTCGATAGTGATTTCTACTCGGGTCCTTACAGAGTAGTCGATCTGAATATCCAGCTGTTCATATACAGCACTCATGTGAGCGAGTAATAGCTGTGAGCATTGACAGTGTCTCCCTCTGTCCGGTGATCGTGGCCTCACCAACCACGCCGTAATACACACGCCCATAGTAGCGTTGTGAATGGTTGCTATGGAGATATATAATGACTACTAGTTTCTTCCGGTTTGTTTTCTTTGGTAGTTATGAATACCAAGGCTGGAGGCGCGGTTGACAATTATCCAATAACAATTACTTGTAGCGTTGATTGTTCCATTTATAGACAGCTCTCGGGTACCGATTAACTAGGGTTGCGTGAGAATAGTGGGATCACGTATCTCCTTAGATATATAGCAACACATTTTTTTGGATTAACACTTTATTTTGATAAACACACAGGCCTATTCTTTATGAGGCTTTTTTACACAGTAATGGTGCACTTTATGCACAATTGGGCTACCTATATGGTATAGCCTTTTGATGTCTGCACACAGTCTCCAATGATTGGTGACCAGAATGGGGGAGGGGCCTACAGGCCTTTATAAGTTTGTTCATTTGCACATTTGTGTAGTCAGAAGAAGGGACGTTTAAGGTCCCGAAACGTCACAAATAAATAGTTTTTTACACAGATATCCAAAGTCCAGCGAGTGCTTTACTTTATTTCTTTGCTATATATACTGTATTTATATATATATATATATATATACCCACATGCACATATTTAGAGGTGTATATATATATATATATATATATATATATATATATATAAACATGTGGAGATAGGTGCACTCCCACTAACAAGCTTCATATGCCAGGGTGCTAAGAGTAGTAGATAGAGCTGAAGGACGAAGCACTCTCTGGTCTTATCAAGTGTACAACACAATTTTATTTACAGTGCAGTGACGTTTCGTGGTGTTCACCCCTTCATCAGACCAACAAGAGTGAAAAGAACAAACAATCATTTAAGCCAAATCTGATCCCTCCGCCAAAACGGTTTCCATGGCGATATCCAGGTGTTACAAACTATGCAACATCAAAAAACATACGGCTAGATTTGGAGTTTTGTCGGTAAAGACTTGCGGTGCTAACGAGCCTTTTTTTTTCCCCAGCGCACCCTTAAGACAACGCTGGTATTACGAGTTTTCTGAATGGCTGCGTTAGCCTCAGAAAAGTAAGTGTTGAGCCAAATTTAGCTCCACTTCAACCCTCAATACCAGCGTTGCTTACGGTAGCGGTAAGCTGGAAAAACATGCTTGTGCATGATTTCCCCATAGGAAACAATGGGGCTGAGCTGGCTGAAAAAACTACTATAATAAAGTTATTAACCCCTAAACCTAAGTCTAACCCTAACACCCCCCCCCCCTAACTTAAATATAATTTAAATAAATCTAAATAAATTTACTATAATTAAATAAATTAATCCTATTTAAAACTTAATATCTATAAAATAAACCTTAATATAGCTACAATATAACTAATAGTTACATTGTAGCTATTTTACGATTTATATTTATTTTACAGGCAACTTTGTATTTATTTTAACTAGGTACAATATCTATTAAATAGTTTATAACTATTTAATAGCTACCTAGTTAAAATAATTACAAAATTACCTGTAAAATAAATCCTAACCTAAGTTACAAATACACCTAATCAATAAATTAATTAAATAAATTACCTACAATTATCTAATATAAAATGCAATTCAATAAACTAAACTATAGTACAAAAACAAACACTAAATTAAAAAAAAAAAAAAAATATTACAAGAATTTTAATCTAATTACACCTAATCTAAGCCCCCTAACAAAATAAAAAAGCCCCCCAAAATAATAAAATTCCCTACTTTATACTAAATTACAAAAGTAATCAGCTCTTTTACCAGCCCTTAAAAAGGTTTTTTGTTGGGCATTGCCCCAAAGTAATCAGCTCTTTTACCTGTAAAAAAAAAATACAAGACCCCCCCCCAACATTACAACCCACCACCCACACACCCCTACTCTAAAACCCACCCGATCCGCCCTTAAAAAAACTTCACTACTCCATTGAAGATCACCCTACCTGGAGCCGTATTCACCCAGCCGGGCACCACTGGTCATCCGATCCGTCCAGAAGTCTTCATCCGATGGGGCAGAAGAGGACATCCGGACCGGGAGAAGCCTTCATCCAAGCGGCATCTTCTATCTTCATCCATCCGGCGCGGAGCGGGTCCATCTTCAAGACATCCGACGCAGAGCATCCTCTTCTTTCCACGGCCGACGACTGAATGAAGGTTCCTTTAAATGACGTTATCCAAGATGGTGTCCCTCGAATTCCGATTGGCTGATAGGATTCTATCAGCTAATCGGAATTAAGGTAGGAAAAATCTGATTGGTTGATGCTATCAGCCAATCAGATTGAAGTTCAATCCGATTGGCTGATTGGATCAGCCAATAGAATTGACCGGCTGGGTGAACACGGCTCCAGGTAGGGTGATCTTCAATGGGGTAGTGTTAGTTTTTTTTTAAGGGGGGATCAGGTGGGTTTTAGAGTAGGGGTGTGTGGGTGGTGGGTTGTAATGTTGGGGGGTCTTGTATTTTTTTTTACAGGTAAAAGAGCTGATTACTTTGGGGCAATGCCCCGCAAAAAGCCCTTTTAAGGGCTGGTAAAAGAGCTGATTACTTTTGTAATTTAGTATAGGGTAGGGAATTTTATTATTTTGGGGGGCTTTTTTATTTTATTAGGGGGCTTAGATTAGGTGTAATTAGATTAAAATTCTTGTAATATTTTTCTCCAACATAGGTGTGTCCGGTCCACGGCGTCATCCTTACTTGTGGGATATTCTCTTCCCCAACAGGAAATGGCAAAGAGCCCAGCAAAGCTGGTCACATGATCCCTCCTAGGCTCCGCCTACCCCAGTCATTCTCTTTGCCGTTGTACAGGCAACATCTCCACGGAGATGGCTTAGAGTTTTTTAGTGTTTAACTGTAGTTTTTATTATTCAATCAAGAGTTTGTTATTTTAAAATAGTGCTGGTATGTACTATTTACTCTGAAACAGAAAAGAGATGAAGATTTCTGTTTGTATGAGGAAAATGATTTTAGCAACCGTTACTAAAATCCATGGCTGTTCCACACAGGACTGTTGAGAGGAATTAACTTCAGTTGGGGGAACAGTGAGCAGTCTTTTGCTGCTTGAGGTATGACACATTCTAACAAGACGATGTAATGCTGGAAGCTGTCATTTTCCCTATGGGATCCGGTAAGCCATTTTTATTCACACAGTAAATAAGGGCTTCACAAGGGCTTATTAAGACTGTAGACATTTTCTGGGCTAAATCGATCATATTTACACATATTTAGCCTTGAGGAATCATTTAATCTGGGTATTTTTTGTAAAATAATATCGGCAGGCACTGTTTTAGACACTTTATTCTATTGGGGCTTTCCCTAATCATAGTCAGAGCCTCATTTTCGCGCCGGTATGGCGCACTTGTTTTTGAGAACAGCATGACATGCAGCTGCATGTGTGTGGAGCTCTGATACATAGAAAAGTCTTTCTGAAGGCATTATTTGGTATCGTATTCCCCTTTGGGCTTGGTTGGGTCTCAGCAAAGCAGATTCCAGGGACTGTAAAGGGGTTAAATATAAAAACGGCTCCGGTTCCGTTATTTTAAGGGTTAAAGCTTCCAAATTTGGTGTGCAATACTTTTAAGGCTTTAAGACACTGTGGTGAAATTTTGGTGAATTTTTAACAATTCCTTCATACTTTTTCGCAATTGCAGTAATAAAGTGTGTTCAGTTTAAAATTTAAAGTGACAGTAACGGTTTTATTTTAAAACGTTTTTTGTGCTTTGTTATCAAGTTTATGCCTGTTTAACATGTCTGAACTACCAGATAGATTGTGTTCTGACTGTGGGGAAGCCAAGGTTCCTTCTCATTTAAATAGATGTGATTTATGTCATAAAAAATTTAGTAAAAATGATGCCCAAGATGATTCCTCAAGTGAGGGGAGTAAGCATGGTACTGCATCATCCCCTCCTTCGTCTACACCAGTTTTGCCCATACAGGAGGCCCCTAGTACATCTAGCGCGCCAATACTCCTTACTATGCAACAATTAACGGCTGTAATGGATAATTCTATCAAAAACATTTTAGCCAATATGCCCACTTATCAGCGAAAGCGCGACTGCTCTGTTTTAGAAAATACTGAAGAGCATGAGGACGCTGATGATATTGTTTCTGAAGGGCCCCTACACCAGTCTGAGGGGGCCAGGGAGGTTTTGTCTGAGGGAGAAATTTCAGATTCAGGAAAAATTTCTCAACAAGCTGAACCTGATGTGATTACTTTTAAATTTAAGTTGGAACATCTCCGCGCTCTGCTTAAGGAGGTGTTATCCAATTTGGATGATTGTGATTATCTGGTCATTCCAGAAACACTATGTAAAATGGACAAGTTCCTAGAGGCCCCGGGGCCCCCCGAAGCTTTTCCTATACTCAAGCGGGTGGCGTACATTGTTAATAAAGAATGGGACAGGCCCGGTGTACCTTTCGTACCTCCCCCCATATTTAAAAAATTGTTTCCTATAGTCGACCCCAGAAAGGACTTATGGCAGACAGTCCCCAAGGTCGAGGGGGCGGTTTCTACTCTAAACAAGCGCACCACTATACCCATAGAAGATAGTTGTGCTTTCCAAGATCCTATGGATAAAAAATTAGAAGGTTTGCTAAAAAAGATGTTTGTTCAGCAAGGTTACCTTCTACAACCAATTGCATGCATTGTCCCTGTCACTACAGCCGCGTGTTTCTGGTGCGATGAGCTAGAAAAGGCGATTATTAGTAATTCTTCTTCTTATGAGGAGATTATGGACAGAATTCGTGCTCTTAAATTGGCTAATTCTTTCACCCTAGACGCCACCTTGCAATTGGCTAGGTTAGCGGCGAAAAATTCTGGGTTTGCTATTGTGGCGCGCAGAGCGCTTTGGTTAAAATCTTGGTCAGCGGATGCGTCTTCCAAGAACAAATTGTTTGACATTCCTTTCAAGGGGAAAACACTGTTTGGCCCTGACTTGAAAGAGTTTATCTCTGATATCACTGGGGGCAAGGGCCACGCCCTTCCTCAGGATAGGTCTTTCAAGGCCAAAAATAAACCTAATTTTCGTCCCTTTCGCAGAAACGGACCAGCCCCAAGTGCTACGTCCTCTAGCAGGAGGGTAATACTTCTCAAGCCAATCCAGCCTGGAGACCAAGGCAAGGCTGGAACAAAGGAAAGCAGGCCAAGAAACCTGCCACTGCTCCCAAGACAGCATGAGATGCGGGCCCCCGATCCGGGGCCGGATTTGGTGGGGGGCAGACTCTCTCTCTTCACTCAGGCTTGGGCAAGAGATGTTCTGGATCCTTGGGCGCTAGAAATAGTCTTCCAAGGTTATCTTCTGGAAGTGATTCTTCCTGTTCCATTAAAAGAACGAGGGATGGGGTTCTACTCCAATCTGTTCGTAGTTCCCAAAAAAGAGGGAACGTTCAGACCAATCTTAGATCTCAAGATCCTAAACAAGTTTCTCAAGGTTCCATCGTCCAAAATGGAAACCATTCAAACAATCCTTCCATCCAGGAAGGTCAATTCTTGACCACGGTGGATTTAAAGGATGCGTATCTACATATTCCTGTCCACAAGGAACATCATCGGTTCCTAAGGTTCGCATTCCTGGACAAGCATTACCAGTTCGTGGCGCTTCCTTTCGGATTAGCCACTGTTCCAAGGATTTTCACAAAGGTACTAGGGTCCCTTCTGGCGGTGCTAAGACCAAGGGGCATTGCTGTAGTACCTTACTTGGACGACATTCTGATTCAAGCGTCGTCCCTTCCTCTAGCAAAGGCTCACACGGACATAGTCCTGGCCTTTCTCAGATCTCACGGATGGAAAGTGAACGTGGAAAAGAGTTCTCTATCTCCGTCGACAAGAGTTTCCTTCTTGGGAACAATAATAGACTCCTTAGAAATGAGGATTTTTCTGTCAGAGACCAGAAAAACAAAACTTCTAAACTCTTGTCGGATACTTCCTTCCGTTCCTCTTCCTTCCATAGCGCAGTGCATGGAAGTGATAGGTTTGATGGTAGCGGCAATGGACATAGTTCCTTTTGCGCGCATTCATCTAAGACCATTTCAATTGTGTATGCTCAGTCAGTGGAATGGGGACTATACAGACTTGTCTCCGAAGATACAAGTAAATCAGAGGACCAGAGACTCACTCCGTTGGTGGCTGTCCCTGGACAACCTGTCACAAGGGGTGACCTCCCGCAGACCAGAGTGGGTCATTGTCACGACCGACGCCAGTCTGATGGGCTGGGGCGCGGTCTGGGGATCCCTGAAAGCTCAGGGTCTTTGGTCTCGGGAAGAATCTCTTCTACCGATAAATATTCTGGAACTGAGAGCGATATTCAATGCTCTCAAGGCTTGGCCTCAGCTAGCGAGGGCCAAGTTCATACGGTTTCAATCAGACAACATGACGACTGTTGCGTACATCAACCATCAGGGGGGAACAAGGAGTTCCCTGGCGATGGAAGAAGTGACCAAAATCATTCAATGGGCGGAGACTCGCTCCTGCCACCTGTCTGCAATCCACATCCCAGGAGTGGAAACTTGGGAAGCGGATTTTCTGAGTCGTCAGACATTGCATCCGGGGGTGTGGGAACTCCATCCGGAAATCTTTGCCCAAATCACTCAACTGTGGGGCATTCCAGACATGGATCTGATGGCCTCTCGTCAGAACTTCAAGGTTCCTTGCTACGGGTCCAGATCCAGGGATCCCAAGGCGACTCTAGTAGATGCACTAGTAGCACCTTGGACCTTCAACCTAGCTTATGTATTCCCGCCGTTTCCTCTCATCCCCAGGCTGGTAGCCAGGATCAATCAGGAGAGGGCGTAGGTGATCTTGATAGCTCCTGCGTGGCCACGCAGGACTTGGTAGGCAGATCTGGTGAATATGTCATCGGCTCCACCATGGAAGCTACCTTTGAGACGAGACCTTCTTGTTCAAGGTCCGTTCGAACATCTGAATCTGGTCCTACTCCAGCTGACTGCTTGGAGATTGAACGCTTGATCTTATCAAAGCGAGGGTTCTCAGATTCTGTTATTGATTCTCTTGTTCAGGCCAGAAAGCCTGTAACTAGAAAAATTTACCACAAAATATGGAAAAAATATATCTGTTGGTGTGAATCTAAAGGATTCCCTTGGGACAAGGTAAAGATTCCTAGGATTCTATCCTTTCTTCAAGAAGGATTGGAGAAAGGATTATCTGCAAGTTCCTTGAAGGGACAGATTTCTGCCTTGTCTGTGTTACTTCACAAAGAGCTGGCAGCTGTGCCAGATGTTCAAGCCTTTGTTCAGGCTCTGGTTAGAATCAAGCCTGTTTACAAACCTTTGACTCCTCCTTGGAGTCTCAACTTAGTTCTTTCAGTTCTTCAGGAGGTTCCGTTTGAACCCTTACATTCCGTTGATATTAAGTTATTATCTTGGAAAGTTTTGTTTTTGGCTGCAATTTCTTCCGCTAGAAGAGTTTCAGAATTATCTGCTCTGCAGTGTTCTCCTCCTTATCTGGTGTTCCATGCAGATAAGGTGGTTTTACGTACTAAACCTGGTTTTCTTCCAAAAGTTGTTTCTAACAAAAACATTAACCAGGAGATAGTCGTGCCTTCTTTGTGTCCGAAACCAGTTTCGAAGAAGGAACGTTTGTTGCACAATTTGGATGTTGTTCGCGCTCTAAAATTCTATTTAGATGCTACAAAGGATTTTAGACAAACATCTTCCTTGTTTGTTGTTTATTCTGGTAACAGGAGAGGTCAAAAAGCAACTTCTACCTCTCTCTCTTTTTGGATTAAAAGCATCATCAGATTGGCTTACGAGACTGCCGGACGGCAGCCTCCTGAAAGAATCACAGCTCATTCCACTAGGGCTGTGGCTTCCACATGGGCCTTCAAAAACGAGGCTTCTGTTGATCAGATATGTAGGGCAGCGACTTGGTCTTCACTGCACACTTTTACCAAATTTTACAAGTTTGATACTTTTGCTTCTTCTGAGGCTATTTTTTGGGAGAAAGGTTTTGCAAGCCGTGGTGCCTTCCATTTAGGTGACCTGATTTGCTCCCTCCCTTCATCCGTGTCCTAAAGCTTTGGTATTGGTTCCCACAAGTAAGGATGACGCCGTGGACCGGACACACCTTTTTTGTATAAAACAGAATTTATGTTTACCTGATAAATTACTTTCTCCAACGGTGTGTCCGGTCCACGGCCCGTCCTGGTTTTTTAATCAGGTCTGATAATTTATTTTCTTTAACTACAGTCACCACGGTATCATATGGTTTCTCCTATGCAAATATTCCTCCTTAACGTCGGTCGAATGACTGGGGTAGGCGGAGCCTAGGAGGGATCATGTGACCAGCTTTGCTGGGCTCTTTGCCATTTCCTGTTGGGGAAGAGAATATCCCACAAGTAAGGATGACGCCGTGGACCGGACACACCGTTGGAGAAAGTAATTTATCAGGTAAACATAAATTCTGTTTTTTTGTGTAATTTAGTGTTTGTTTTTGTACTATAGTTTAGTTTATTGAATTGTATTTCTCCAACATAGGTGTGTCCGGTCCACGGCGTCATCCTTACTTGTGGGATATTCTCTTCCCCAACAGGAAATGGCAAAGAGCCCAGCAAAGCTGGTCACATGATCCCTCCTAGGCTCCGCCTACCCCAGGTATTCTCTTTGCCGTTGCACAGGCAACATCTCCACGGAGATGGTTAAGAGTTTTTTGGTGTTTAAATGTAGTTTTTATCCTTCAATCAAGTGTTTGTTATTTTAAAATAGTGCTGGTATGTACTATTTACTCTGAAACAGAAAAGAGATGAAGATTTCTGTTTGTAAGAGGAAGATGATTTTAGCAAACGTTACTAAAATCGATTGCTGTTTCCACACAGGACTGTTGAGATGAAGTAACTTCAGTTGGGGGAAACAGTTGGCAGACTTTTCTGCTTGAGGTATGACTGGCCACATTTCTAACAAGACTATGTAATGCTGGAAGGCTGTCATTTCCCCTATGGGGACCGGTAAGCCATTTTCTTAGATTAAGTAAAAGAATAAAGGGCTTCATAAGGGCTTAAAAAACTGGTAGACTTTTTTCTGGGCTAAAACGATTACTTTGCTAAGCATATTTAGCAGATTATAACTCTTAATAGTTATTATAATCTTGGGGATTGTTTTAAAAAACGGCAGGCACTGTATTGGACACCTTTTTCAGATGGGGGCATTTTCTAGTCATAGGCAGAGCCTCGTTTTCGCGCCACTAATGCGCAGTTGTTTTTAGAGAGCAAGGCATGCAGATGCATGTGTGAGGAGCTAAGAACCACTGAAAAAGCTTATAGAAGGCGTCATTTGGTATCGTATTCCCCTCTGGGCTTGGTTGGGTCTCAGCAAAGCAGATAGCTGGGACTGTATAGGGGTTAAATGTAAAAACGGCTCCGGTTCCGTTATTTTAAGGGTTAAAGCTTTCAAATTTGGTGTGCAATACTTTTAAGGCTTTAAGACACTGTGGTGAAATTTTGGTGAATTTTGAACAATTCCTTCATACTTTTTCACATATTCAGTAATAAAGTGTGTTCAGTTTAAAATTTAAAGTGACAGTAACGGTTTTATTTTAAAACGTTTTTTGTGCTTTGTTGACAAGTTTAAGCCTGTTTAACATGTCTGTACCATCAGATAAGCTATGTTCTATATGTATGAAAACTAAGGTTTCTCCCCATTTAAATTTATGTGATAATTGTGCCATAGTGTCCAAACAAAGTAGGGACAATGATGCCACAGATAATGATATTGCCCAAGATGATTCCTCAAATGAGGGGAGTAAGCATGATACTGCATCATCCCCTTCTGTGTCTACACCAGTTTTGCCCACACAAGAGGCCCCTAGTACATCTAGTGCGCCAATACTTATTACCATGCAACAATTAACGGCTGTAATGGATAATTCTATTGCAAACATTTTATCCAAAATGCCTACTTATCAGAGAAAGCGCGATTGCTCTGTTTTAAACACTGAAGAGCAAGAGGACGCTGATGATAACTGTTCTGACATACCCTCACACCAATCTGAAGGGGCCAGGAGGGAGGTTTTGTCTGAGATTCAGGAAAAAATTCTCAACAAGCTGAACCTGATGTTGTAACATTTAAATTTAAATTAGAACATCTCCGCGCACTGCTTAAGGAGGTATTATCTACTATGGATGATTGTGACAATTTGGTCATTCCAGAGAAATTATGTAAGATGGACAAGTTCCTAGAGGTTCCGGTGCCCCCCGATGCTTTTCCTATACCCAAGCGGGTGGCGGACATAGTAAATAAGGAGTGGGAAAGGCCCGGCATACCTTTTGTTCCTCCCCCTATATTTAAGAAATTATTTCCTATAGTCGACCCCAGAAAGGACTTATGGCAGACAGTCCCCAAGGTCGAGGGGGCGGTTTCTACTCTAAACAAACGCACTACTATTCCTATAGAAGATAGTTGTGCTTTCAAAGATCCTATGGATAAAAAATTAGAGGGTTTGCTTAAAAAGATGTTTGTTCAGCAAGGTTGCCTTCTACAACCAATTTCATGCATTGTTCCTGTCACTACGGCAGCGTGTTTCTGGTTCGAAGAACTAGAAAAGTCGCTCAATAAAGAATCTTCGTATGAGGAGGTTATGGACAGAGTTCAAGCACTTAAATTGGCTAACTCTTTTATTTTAGATGCCGCTTTGCAATTAGCTAGATTAGCGGCGAAAAATTCAGGGTTTGCTATCGTGGCGCACAGAGCGCTTTGGCTAAAGTCTTGGTCAGCGGATGTGTCTTCCAAGACAAAATTGCTTAACATCCCTTTCAAGGGTAAAACACTGTTTGGTCCTGATTTGAAAGAGATTATTTCAGACATCACCGGGGGAAAGGGCCACGCCCTCCCTCAGGATAGGTCTTTTAAGGCTAAAAATAAGCCTAATTTTCGTCCCTTTCGCAGAAACGGACCAGCCTCTAATTCTACATCCTCTAAGAGGGTAATACTTCACAACCCAAACCAGCCTGGAGACCGATGCAAGGCTGGAACAAGGGTAAGCAGACCAAGAAGCCTGCCACTGCTACCAAAACAGCATGAAGGGATGGCCCCCGATCCGGGACCGGATCTGGTGGGGGGCAGACTTTCTCTCTTTGCTCAGGCTTGGGCAAGAGATGTTCAGGATCCTTGGGCACTAGAAATAGTTTCTCATGGTTATCTCCTGGAATTCAAGGAACTACCCCCAAGGGGAAGGTTCCACAGGTCTCAATTATCTTCAAACCAAATAAAAAGACAGGCATTCTTACATTGTGTAGAAGACCTGTTAAAGATGGGAGTAATTCATCCAGTTCCAATAGGAGAACAAGGGATGGGGTTTTACTCCAACCTGTTCATAGTTCCCAAAAAAGAGGGAACATTCATACCAATTTTAGATCTCAAGATCCTAAACAAATTTCTCAGGGTTCCATCGTTCAAAATGGAAACCATTCGAACGATCCTTCCCACCATCCAGGAAGGTCAATTTATGACCACGGTGGATTTAAAGGATGCGTACCTACATATTCCTATCCACAAGGAACATCATCAGTTCCTAAGGTTCGCTTTTCTGGACAAGCATTACCAGTTTGTGGCACTTCCATTCGGATTAGCCACTGCTCCGAGAATTTTCACAAAGGTACTAGGGTCCCTTCTAGCGGTTCTAAGACCAAGGGGCATTGCAGTAGTACCTTACTTGGACGACATCCTGATTCAAGCGTCGTCTCTGTCAAAAGCAAAGGCTCATACGGACATCGTCCTAGCCTTTCTCAGATCTCACGGATGGAAAGTGAACAAAGAAAAAAGTTCTCTGTCCCCGTCAACAAGAGTTCCCTTCTTGGGAACAATAATAGATTCCTTAGAAATGAGGATTTTTCTGACAGAGGTCAGAAAATCAAAAATTCTAAGCTCTTGTCAAGTACTTCATTCTGTTCTTCGTCCTTCCATAGCGCAGTGCATGGAAGTAATAGGATTGATGGTTGCAGCAATGGACATAGTTCCTTTTGCACGAATTCATCTAAGACCATTACAACTGTGCATGCTCAGACAGTGGAATGGGGATTATACAGACTTGTCTCCGACGATTCAAGTAGATCAAAAGACCAGAGATTCACTCCGTTGGTGGCTGATCCTGGACAACCTGTCACAGGGAATGAGCTTCCGCAGACCAGAGTGGGTCATTGTCACGACCGACGCCAGTCTGGTGGGCTGGGGCGCGGTCTGGGAACCCCTGAAAGCTCAGGGTTTATGGTCTCGGGAAGAATCTCTTCTCCCGATAAACATTCTGGAACTGAGAGCGATATTCAATGCTCTCAAAGCTTGGCCTCAACTAGCAAAGGCCAAATTCATAAGGTTTCAATCAGACAACATGACGACTGTTGCATATATCAACCATCAGGGGGGAACAAGGAGTTCCCTGGCGATGGAGGAAGTGACCAAGATAATTCAATGGGCGGAGGATCACTCCTGCCACTTGTCTGCAATCCACATCCCAGGAGTGGAAAATTGGGAAGCGGATTTTCTGAGTCGTCAGACATTCCATCCGGGGGAGTGGGAACTCCATCCGGAAATCTTTGCCCAAATAACTCAATTATGGGGCATTCCAGACATGGATCTGATGGCCTCTCGTCAGAACTTCAAGGTTCCTTGCTACGGGTCCAGATCCAGGGATCCCAAGGCGACTCTAGTAGATGCACTAGTAGCACCTTGGACCTTCAACCTAGCTTATGTATTCCCACCGTTTCCTCTCATTCCCAGGCTGGTAGCCAGGATCAATCAGGAGAGGGCTTCGGTGATCTTGATAGCTCCTGCGTGGCCACGCAGGACTTGGTATGCAGACCTGGTGAATATGTCATCGGCTCCACCATGGAAGCTACCTTTGAGACAGGACCTTCTTGTTCAAGGTCCATTCGAACATCCGAATCTGGTTTCCCTCCAACTGACGGCTTGGAGATTGAACGCTTGATTTTATCAAAGCGTGGGTTTTCAGATTCTGTAATAGATACTCTGATTCAGGCTAGAAAGCCTGTAACTAGAAAAATTTACCATAAAATATGGAAAAAATATATCTGTTGGTGTGAATCTAAAGGATTCCCATGGAACAAGATAAAAATTCCTAAGATTCTATCCTTTCTACAAGAAGGTTTGGAGAAAGGATTATCTGCAAGTTCTCTGAAGGGACAGATCTCTGCTTTATCTGTTTTACTTCACAAAAGGCTGGCAGCTGTGCCAGACGTTCAAGCGTTTGTTCAGGCTCTGGTTAGAATCAAGCCTGTTTACAGACCTTTGACTCCTCCCTGGAGTCTAAATCTAGTTCTTTCAGTTCTTCAAGGGGTTCCGTTTGAACCCTTACATTCCGTAGATATAAAGTTATTATCTTGGAAAGTTTTGTTTTTGGTTGCAATTTCTTCTGCTAGAAGAGTTTCAGAGTTATCTGCTCTGCAGTGTTCTCCGCCCTATCTGGTGTTCCATGCAGATAAGGTGGTTTTGCGTACTAAGCCTGGTTTTCTTCCGAAAGTTGTTTCCAACAAAAATATTAACCAGGAGATAGTTGTACCTTCTTTGTGTCCGAATCCAGTTTCAAAGAAGGAACGTTTGTTACACAATTTGGACGTAGTCCGTGCTCTAAAATTCTATTTAGAGGCTACTAAAGATTTCAGACAAACATCTTCTTTGTTTGTTGTTTATTCTGGTAAAAGGAGAGGTCAAAAAGCAACTTCTACCTCTCTTTCTTTTTGGCTTAAAAGCATTATCCGATTGGCTTATGAGACTGCCGGACGGCAGCCTCCTGAAAGAATCACAGCTCACTCCACTAGGGCTGTGGCTTCCACATGGGCCTTCAAGAACGAGGCTTCTGTTGACCAGATATGTAAGGAAGCGACTTGGTCTTCACTGCACACTTTTGTCAAATTTTACAAATTTGATACTTTTGCTTCTTCGGAGGCTATTTTTGGGAGAAAGGTTTTGCAAGCTGTGGTGCCTTCCATTTAGGTGACCTGATTTGCTCCCTCCCTTCATCCGTGTCCTAAAGCTTTGGTATTGGTTCCCACAAGTAAGGATGATGCCGTGGACCGGACACACCTATGTTGGAGAAAACAGAATTTATGCTTACCTGATAAATTACTTTCTCCAATGGTGTGTCCGGTCCACGGCCCGCCCTGGTTTTTTTAATCAGGTCTGATGAATTATTTTCTCTTACTACAGTCACCACGGTATCATATGGTTTCTCCTATGCATATTTCCTCCTGTACGTCGGTCGAATGACTGGGGTAGGCGGAGCCTAGGAGGGATCATGTGACCAGCTTTGCTGGGCTCTTTGCCATTTCCTGTTGGGGAAGAGAATATCCCACAAGTAAGGATGACGCCGTGGACCGGACACACCGTTGGAGAAAGTAATTTATCAGGTAAGCATAAATTCTGTTTTTATATTAGATAATTGTAGGTAATTTATTTAATTAATTAATTTATTGATAGTGAAGTGTTAGGTTTAATTGTAACTTAGGTTAGGATTTATTTTACAGGTAATTTTGTAATTATTTTAACTAGGTAGCTATTAAATAGTTATTAAATATTTAATAGCTATTGTACCTAGTTAAAATAAAAAGTTGCCTGTAAAATAAATATAAATCCTAAAATAGCTACAATGTAACTATTAGTTATATTGTAGCTATATTAGGGTTTATTTTATAGGTAAGTATTTAGTTTTAAATAGGATTAATTTATTTAATTATAGTAAATTTATTTCGTTTTATTTAAATTATATTTAAGTTAGGGGGGTGTTAGGATTAGGGTTAGACTTAGGTTTAGTGGTTAATAACTTTATTATAGTAGCGGCGACATTGGGGGCGGCAGAATAGGCGTTAATAATTGTAGGTAGGTGGCGGCGATGTTAGGGAGGGCAGATTAGGGGTTAATAAAATTTATTATAGTGTTTGCGAGGCGGGAGTGCAACGGTTTAGGGGTTAATACATTTATTATAGTGGCAGCGATGTCCGGCCGGCAGATGAGGGGTTAATAAGTGTAGGTAGGTGGCGGCGGCGTTGGGGAGGACAGATTAGGGGTTAATAGATATAATATAGGTGTTGGCGATGTTAGGCATAGTAGATTAGGGGTTCATAGCTATAATGTAGGTGGCGGCGGTGTCCGGTCTGCAGATTAGGGGTTAAATAATTTTATTATAGTGTTTGTAATGTGGGGGGGGGGCCTCGGTTTAGGGGTTCATAGGTAGTTTATGGGTGTTAGTGTACTTTATAGCACTGTAGTTAAGAGCTTTATGTTCCGGCGTTAGCCCATAAAACTCTTAACTACTGACTTTTTTTTTCGGTAGGAGTCTTGGAGGTAGAGGCTGTACCGCTCACTTTCTCCAAGACTCGTAATACCGGCGTTAGGCAAATCCCATTAAAAAGATAGGATACCCAATTGGCGTAAGGGGATTTGCGGTAGCCTCGAGTCGCGGAACAAAAGTGAGCGGTACACCTGTACCTGCCAGACTCGTAATACCAGCGGGCGTTAAAAAGCAGCTTTAGGACCCCTTAACGCTGCTTTTTAAGGCTAACGCAAAACTCTAAATCTAGGTGATAGTATCCACATTGATAACATGAAACATTGCAATACCGATTATTTATTAACTGAGCCTAGCTAAAGTAATAATGCTAATAATATCCCTAACCTGAAACATGTGCGTGTGTCTAAGAAAATTGCACCCAGTATTGCACTGGTTCCCCAGTAGTAAAGTATAAACGTCAGTCCACGAATTGTAATGGGCGAGACCCTCTAGCTGAAATGTTCAATTTTAGACAACATTTGCCTTAATGGTATGAGCAAACTTTAAGCTTGAATGTAAACACAGGAGGGTTATATGCAAGTGGTGCAGGATAAAAGCTTTTAAAGCAATGGATATCCATTATTGGCCTTTCTATTCAAGCACCTTCTGATATATCATATACCTTTGAACCCTTATAACTTTTTTTTATGAATATTTTTCAGAATAATTTGTATCAGATAGTTTTTATATGAGTGTAGCAGTTTATTTAAATGTGTTTATGTTGCGTTTGGTGCACATTTTTTTAACCCTTTACGCAAGGTATTCAGTCACGCTAACCCGACAAGCACAGATTTAGTTTGCGCTCCAGCGATTTGTGTTTACTTTCCACTTGTAAAACCACAATAAAGTTAGCGTTGTTGTGATATTGTTATCGCGACTCATACTTATGATAACTCACCACTTGTAATCTAGCCCATAGTACTGTCTGTTTGACACCTATACACTCTATCTTACACAAACACTTTTTTTTAATTATTTTGCTTTTAAATAAATACTAAAATTATAATACTGTTTTGTTAAAGGGCTATATGCATTCCTTAAATTATACGGCTTGCCCATTGCATAGAAATAACATGAAATGTTCCTTCCTCCAGTTTTATAGTATGGGTGCTTGTTGATTTTTTTCTTTAGTTGAATTATGCTTTGTTATAATGTTTTATCTACTAATGGTGCTAGTTTTAGTTGCATCCTATTTTGTTATCTTCCCACAAGTCAGATGGTTGCTAGGGTTTTACTAGCATGTAAATGATCTATTGTTTAATATCAGAAAATTGTTTTTATTTCATTTGCATTTACCAGGTACTTTTATAATATGCACATTAATATCTCCATAGCCTTTATGTAATCTGGTTCAGAGGCTGTAAATCGTTATGCAATTACCTGTTTTTGACAAATTTATATCTTACATTCAATTCAAGGTATGTGAAGGCTTCACATATTTAATTTATTGGATAGTGAAAATGACACAGCTGAAACCATAGATAAACTGTATCACTCCTGCTGTAGATAATCTACATTTTAAAGGGATAGTAAACCCAATTTTTTAGAGCATGTAATTTTAAGCATCTTTCTAATTTACTCCTATTATCAATTTTTCTTCGTTCTCTTGTTATCTTTATTTGAAAAAGCTGGAATGTTAAAGTGATGGTAAATTTAAGACTATAAGAATATTGCAGTAAAACATACATTAGTTCGCAAGTAAAACCACATAATAATTATTTTTATTTTTAAAGTGTATATATATATTTTATAATAAAAGGTTTATAATCCTTATTGGTATTGTCTGATCCTCATGACTAACAAATTTATCTCGCCATAATACATATATATGTTTACCTATATCATAATATATGGTGATGTAATCTCACAAATCGCAAACTTCTTAGGTGCATTATTCGACAACATTGAATACATCATTGGATACATGCATAAAAATACCTCAGTCCATATGACAGCAGTCAAATATTATTCATCTGCTCAAAAAGTCCGAAACCAGAGACTTTTTGAGCAGATGAATAATATTTGACTGCTGTTTGATTAAGATAGAGCATGCAATTTTAAACAACTTTCTTATTTACTCCTATCATCAATTTTTCTTCGTTCTCTTGCTATCTTTATTTAGAAAGCAGGAATAAAAAGCTTAGGAGCCGGACCATTTTAGTTCAGAACCTGGGTTATGTTTGCTTATTGGTTTGCTAAATGTAGCTACCAATAAGCAAGCACTATCCAGGGTGCTGAACCTAAAATGGGCTGGCTCCTAAGCTTTATATTCCTGCTTTTTAAATAAAGATAGCAAGAGGACAATAAAATAGAAGTAAATTAGAAAGTTGCTTAAAATTGCATGCTCTATCTGAATTATGAAAGAAAAAAAAATTGGGTTTAGTATCCCTTTAACATATTTTTTAATAGCATAGCAATATGATGTTATTAATTCATTAATTATCCATTATGATTCATTATAATGAATATATTATATCTCACTATTAAACTTGAACAAAAATGTTTATACTTGTTAGTGGTGCACATTTTTTAGATTTAGCTCATTTAGATTGTTTTAGTATTCAGATTGTTTTGATGATTGTGATTGTATAATATCAGATGTATTTATTTAAAATTACAATACAATTAAAGCTAGGTTTCAAGTGGGGCAATAATGATAGCGTGCAAGCAATATCGTGTTTTAGCGCAAGTTAAAGAGCACTTAGATTTCGCTCTCGCGTTCATGTTGACTTTCAACTTGTAATATAACAGCGCACACCGGTCTGAGAGTGAAGTCTATTTCTGTGTTTTGTATGTGCTTACAGAAATTACAAAGGCCTGTGCCACCCTGGTTGGTTCTCAGGTTGTTTGAAAGCATGCATTGTGGGGGTGCAGGTTAGGGTTCCAGGAGGGGAGAGACTCTCCCATTTTTGCTTTTAAATATTACTGTGTGCTTGCCAGAGAATGCCAATCAAATCAATCAAATGAAAAGGTTACTCTTCTACTCAGTGTTAAACATAGTCACAGCCTTACTTGTCCTCTGCAGTCTCATTCTAGCCTAGGAGTCTTGGACTAGTAAGACATTTCAGCAAAGTATTAAGTATATCATTTTATATTTTGTTTTATACTACATAGCAATTCCCTCATATTTTTTAGTTTCTTCTACAATGTATGTTCACATAAATCCACAGCAACACATACATTGTGTTTTAAAGTGGGAAATAACTCACCACATTTATGGTGAATGCCTATTAAACAAAGTACCAGAAACTCATATTTGCTTTCTCTTTCTTTACTGTAAATATAACCGCAACAAATAAACACAAACACAGACAGTTAAAGTGAAAGCCCAGGACTAAAAGAGCTGAACAGACAACCAACGAAACAAAAACAAAATGGCCAATATAGAAAGTATCAAGCATGTGATTTCCAGTTTAAAAGAAGACTTCAGTCCATTAGTGAATTCTTACTGCTCTGTCTCATTATCACTTTATTTACTACCACTAACATTCCTGTGTCTTCCAGTGTACATATATACACTGGCTTAAAAACCTAACATTACAACTAAGCAAAAAGAAAATAAGTTAGGCTCAAGACCTATTCATATTACTGACTAGGAAGATGGTGTTGATATCTCAGTTTGTCAAAGTGAATTTATCTCAGTTACAGGCATAAGTGGATAAGCTGAGTTACAGTTTACTCCACTCCTGCTCCAAACCTCTAAAAAGCAGCTGCCCCACCCATTGTTGGAACATCCTGTTTCACTTCCAGACAAATTTTCTGGGAATTGTGCACAGTACCATGATTCTATTGCCTGCTGTAAATTGTTTTTGTCCTTAAACCAGTCACTTATAATACAAACTTTGTTAAAGCGAGAATGATTGTTGCTTTGCTGAAAGTGAACTTCTGACCTGTGCTCACCATCTGCTCATGGCTGGCAGTGTTTTCCTGTAATCAATGTCAGCTTTCTGGAAGCTATATCTACCCTCTATGGCAATCCTCTTGAAGCCCCATTAGCTTAATCGGCTTTACAAAAGCCAGGGATCTCATCCAGTGGAGAAGATCAAATGGTGGTTTGTTTAGACATCAATGAATGATGCAGCTTTATGACTCCAGTTCTGGCATGCCTTTAGGAAACCTTAAAACAAAAACTAACTTATTTGGGTGTTCCTGAATCTCTTGATACTTTGGCTTTACTGGCTGTAGAAATGTATCATCACCTGCATGTACACCGGGTATAAAAGAGACAGGTATGTCCATTGTTGTTTCATTTGCTTCTGCTGCTAAACCAGAACCTGTGCAGTTAAGTTTGAGATGTTGTAAATTTTTGTTTATATTGTGGAGTTGTTGGGTATTTGCTTTGGTTCTGCCCTACTCAGAATCACAAAAATGTTACTGTTTCTTCTCAGCAAATCCTCACACCCTTGTCTTCCACTCATTTTTCTTTACCATTTACCAGTTATGGTAATTAATTCTGGTGCTACAGGATGGTTAATGGACCTGACATTTGTTGCTAATTTGGGTATATAATCAGATTCAACCATGTTGTTTCAGAGTCTGTAAACAATAGTGTTAGTTCAAAAAAGCTGCTCAGTGTGTTTTAGCAGTCACAGCCATATTTCTCAAGTGCAGTAATTTTCTTCTAAAAGAGCTACTCTGGATTTTATTGTTGATTTACTGCTCTCTTGATTGCAACACTATTCTTGTTGTGTTTGCTTGTTTCAGCAAGGTCGCTCATTTTATTCAATTGTCTCACCTTACTTCAGTGGATGACACAGCTACTCTGTTCTTGGGTGAGGTATTCCACCATCATAGTCATCCTTTCTGACATTGTTCTTCCTGTTATTGGAGTTTGTGTGGCATGCTTAAAATTAAAGTTTCCTTATCTTCTACTTTACATCTCCAAACTGTTGGTCAAACAGTATAGCTTAATCAATGTTTGAATCAGCCTTTTTTTTTTCTTTCTATATTTTATTGAAATTCTTAATATACAATAACATAGATTCAATGCTTTTACATCAAAGGCAGCAAAAATTCACAATCTCATTAAAATCCCACAACGAAATCGCTACCTTACTTGGACCTAGATTCCAAAACTGGTTTACTTTTCTCCAGCTGACACACTTTCTCTTATCTCACCCACACAGAGTATCTCTAAACCGCCCTCTCACAAGCGTTGAAACTATATGCTCACATCCCCTGCCCAACAAGGGTATAGGTATACTTTCTCTTATACATAAGCAAATTCTACTCACATACACAAATACGGTGCTTTATTATACAAACAAATGGGAAACTGAGGTGGGAGAGTATCTTCCCAAACAAAACTGGCTACACATCTTCTCGCATATGAGCAAATCTTCTTTCTCCATCTCTACCTTAGAAATTATTTTAAAACTACTAAGCAGGTGGTATATTACACCAACACGCCTACATCATCTATTCCCCAACACTCCAGCAAATTGCTGGAGAGGCTGTTTCGATCCCGGATCCCACACATATATATGGTGGTCATGTCCAGTTGCTAAATGATACTGGGAACTAATCAAAGTTGAAATAGAAAAAGTTATACAAGTCTCCCTCCTTTTCACTATTTGGGCCTTTCTTTTTAATCTTTTTCCCAAAGTTCCATGCAAATTGAGACTCACATTATTAACAATTATGATCAACTCAGCGAAAAAATGAATACCCCTTCACTGGAAGAAACTAGAACTTCCACAATCCAGACTTGGAAACACACAGTATCTCATACGTTGCAGTTGGAAAAATACCACTTCGCAACAACTAAACAAATAAATTATTATCACTCCATTTGTTTCCTGTGGGAAGAATACTTAAATGCATAGCTGATCCCAGCTCATATACCCTCCACAATAAAACATAACTCAGATACACAAACTGCCCTTTATTATTCTGTTAATTTGCTGGAACCTTATGTTATGAAACAAAAAATAAAGAGAGGAATGTTTGAAGTCAATGTAAACCTTCTTATCTACCTTGCATATATTTTGGTATGACACCACTGCTTTTTCTACAATTGTGGTCTATTTTCTATAAAGAAACCAATGTGTATCTTCTGCAAACTGTTTTGAAGTTTTTGTAGTTACATTGTTTACTTTTCAAATGAGACGTATAGCTCTGCATTGTATTTCTTTGAATATTTCAATTAAAAAAAAAAAATCCACAATCTCAGTTATAAATATTGGACAATAAGTACATTAGGTGCCGTCAACATAACTTCAATTATCGTATTCAAAATTGAGTTTTCCAAAAAAGAAGAAAGAAAATAAAAACAAAAATGACCAAAAAAAGAAAGATCGAAAACAAATACGTATCACAACACACATTTGGCAAATGTTAATTTGGTCAATAAGTATAAATACTCATAAAGTGATTCTCGTGATAGACAAATATGATAAATTAGTAGGAGTGATATAGATTCAGGTTGGTGAATTTGTTGTATGAATAACATAGATTATGACCTTGTTATATGTATTATAGGGTCTTATTGGGCTTATATGTTAGATTGATGATGAGGTATTGGCAGAGTTTGGGGATCTCGATTTCCATATAAACTGCATCTAAAAATAAAAGTCCAGTTTCTTAGTAGAGAAGTAGAAATATTTTTTCAGAGTGATATTTTGAGAGAGTTGTGCAAGCCAATCTACTGCTGTGGGAGTATAGGTTTGTTTCCACATTCTGGGAATTAGTTGCTTAGCACTTAATGGCTGTAATAATCTTGTGTGTGTTTTAGATTGTAATCTAGGAGTGTCATTAAATAGGAAAATTAGTGGAATATTACAACCCAAGATGTGATTAATTTGGGTCTTTATAGATTCCCAGAAGTGCTGGATCTTAGGGCAAGACCACTAAATGTGATACACAGAGCCAACTTGTTTGAGTTTTCTCCAACATCGATCAGGCACTTGTGGGAATACATATTTAAGTTGTTGAGGCATTAAGTACCACCTCATTAGGAACTTGTAGTTGGTTTTTAGGAGTGAGCTAAAATGCAAAGATTTGGCAGTCTGGGAGAATATTCTATTTCATTCTTTGATTGAGACCTGTATAGGTAATTCTGTTTGCCATTTCTGTGTGTAAGAGGGTAAAAGATCTTGTAGGAGGGTTAGCAAGAATATCATAGAGAAAGAAATTATATGCTTGGGAGGGTTTGTAGCACTACAAAGAAGTTTAAAGGCTTTTTGGGGGCGTAATAGTTGATATATTTGCTTGTGTGTACCTAAGAAGTGTGCCAGTTGGTTATATTTTAGCCATGAGGCAAAGATTCCGTTTCCTACAGTTTTCATTTGGACATGTAGCAGTATTTTTTTTAAAGATCTGTTAATAGATAAATTGTGAGCATTCCATTTATATCAAGGATAGATAAAAGTAGACATATCTGTCCTACTTTAAATTCAGGGTTTGTAATGCGGGTGTCGGGGAGGGGGGAGGGAATTTTCTTAAGATAATATCACAGGTATCGAATGTTTCTTCGAAATGTATCTGAAATGTACGTAAATCGGTAAGATGAAGTAAGGTCATGTTCTAGAGGTATCCACATTATTCGCCTAGAAGCTTTGGTAACTTCAATCTATTAAGAATTGTGGCATACTTATATAGCTGAATGTCTGGAATCCCTAATCCTCCCCTTTGTTTTGGTAGATAAAGCATTATCTTGGATATTCTGGGGGGTCGTTTATGCCAAATGTAGGAATTTAAGATGTATTGAAGTTTACAGATTTAGGGTTTTGGTAAAGTTATAGGGAGTGTTTAAAACACATAGAGGAGTTTTGCTAAAATAGTCATTTTGACTATGCCCATTCTTCCAGAGAGCCAGGACATTGTCAAACAAGAGAATTCATGTACGAATTTATCATAATTGAGTTTATACAATTGTTGCGAGTCTGGGGAGATATATATACCAACATATTCCAATGCTTTTGCTTGTAGTCTGTATGGGGTCTCTCTTTGTATCATGTCATGTTCTTGGTTAGATATCCCCAATGAAAGTATTTCTGACTTAGAATAATGAACAGTATAATTAGATACCACATAATCTTCCAGGGAGGTATTTTAGGGGAGAGAACAAGAACAGTAGTAAATCATCAGTGAATAAAGTTAGTTTATAATTCTTTTGGCCTATAGTAAATCCAGAAACATCTGGGTACTTCTTATGTTTTGAGATGCCTGATGAAACGGCAGTTGCCAAGAAACACGTTGCAGATATGGGGCAAAACTTGGACACCCCTATATTAACTCTGCTTTTGTTTTTAAATAAACACTTTTTTAAACTTAAGCACAGTTCTAGCACCTTTGTTTATCCCATTTGAATGCTACATGGAGTTGAGCTTCATATCCTTGGATTTTTCTTGTGATTCAACTGGCTGAGCAACACCTGGAGAGAGGGTGAGCTGATACACACTGAGATATCCACACGTCACTACCAGCACATTGGTGTGCTATTGCCAAATGTGAGTACCCATTTTTGGATTTCGGTTGCTACATTTCATGCTCACTTTTGGTTGATCTGCATATGAGGCACCCCTCTATTTTGTGTTTCACTTCATAGTTTGGTTCGGATTGGTCTGTGAAGAGGAGAGCAGCCACCTATACCTTGATATTCATTGAGTGCCTTTGAATAGTGCAGAGAATGGATTCTTTTGGGACTTTTATTGCATAACTGTTTGGTAACATATTTATTGTTATGTGTTATATGTTTATTGCATTCCTCATTGAGATAAGATCTATTATATCTGTTTAAATATTTATTTCAATATTACCACTTGGACGTCCCCTCAATTGGTTTGTTTTAATTCCTAAATTTTATAGCTAATATTTTCATGGACAACACAAACAGTAGAGGAGATAGGGGGCAACCCTGCCTCGTGCCATTTTTGATAGGGAAAGTATTTGAATAAAATACCATTGACCTTTACTCTAGCTAAAGGTGCAGAATAAAGGGTGAATATTTTTTAAATAAATTCATCAGGAATTATATCATTTTTTGTAATGTAAGAAGTTAAAAAGTCCAATTCAACCTATCAAAGGCCTTTTCTACATACGTCTATAGGAGGACTGCGGGTATATGGTTTAGCTTGGCATATTGTATGAGATGGAGGATTCGGGTGGTGTTATCCCCCAACTGGTCTGTGTGTATCAAGAGTGGAAGAGCAAGGTTAAGTCGATTTGCTAAAATCTTGGCGTTAAGTTTTAGGTCTATATTAAGAATTGAAATGGGTTGATAATAAGTTGATTGGTCCTAGGGATTTCCAGGTTTCGGTATTACTGAGATAAAAGCCTCTATCATCCTTGGAGACATAGGGTTATTGTGATCAAGTGATTGGAAGAGGGTAAGCAAAGGGAGGATCAGTAAGTCTTTGTAAGTTTTATAGTAGGACCCACCAAATCCATCTGGGCCCATACTTTTCCGTGATTTTAGTTATTTTATTGCTAGGTCTTTTTCTCGGGGTGTAATTGGTTGTTTAAGGAGGTCTGTCTTCTCAGGGTGTAGTTTAGGTGTGTTCACATCTTGGAGGTAGGAGTTGCATGCAAGAGCATGTGCTTCTTTTGATCTTAAGGGGAAAAGGTCATAAAGATTTGTGCAGTATGACTTAAAGGTTTCTGCTATAGAAATTGAGTCCTCTACAATACTGTTTTGGCTTTTCTTAAGATGATGAACATATAGGTAATTTTGCTTTTGCCTTATTGCTTTAGCTAAGAACTTCCTTCTAAAAAAAAGTTTTTGTTTTAATAAGTAGTAGGTCATTCAATTTGGATCTGGTGACTGATAAGTTTAATAAAATAGATTCTTCAATAGGATTATGTTTATGCAAATGATCTCAAGTCCAAGTAATTCATGTGTTATTTGAGAAAGTTGTTCTCTGTACTGTTTATATTTAGCTGCTTTGAGTTTTATAAGTTCCACTCTAATTGTGCATTTATGTGTCTCCCAAACCAAGCCTATGTCCATTGTCCATATTATCAGTTAAGTTTTTGTGGAATTTTGTTTTAATGGAATCCCCAATAAATTATTTTATGAAGTGGATCTAGGAGAATGGTATTATCTAAAAGGTCTAATCGGTTGAGATTGCCACCTAAAGCGACTTATCAATGCAGAGTGAACGGACCATGTATTGGGTTTAATTTTGACTAGACTATTCCTTTAAGTATTCACTGAGCATTTGGGTAGAGAATGAGTATTGCAGAGTTAAAGGGATATGAAACCCAATTTTTTTTCTTTCATGATTCATATAGAGCATGCAATTTTAAGCAACCTTCTAATTTACTCCTATTATCAATCTTTATTTGTTGTCTTGGTATCTTTATTTGAAAAAGCAGGAATATAAGCTTAGTTCTCACTGTTGCGCCAGATCACAGAAGGCACGAGGTTGTTACCACTCCGTCAGTACTGATGCCCTTAATAGGGGAGTTCACGTGGGCGTCCCAAAAAAGTGTTGCCTCTTAAAATCGAATCATTGCCTCCTTAGCCAGGCAGGTGTGGGTGTAAGATTTGCAGCATGTTACTTCTCTGTGAGGAGTACAAGATCTAAGTCCTGGACAGGATGTTAGCAGCACACTCAGAGTGTGGCAATGTTCTTCAGCATCTGGCTCCATCCCCTCTAAAACAGCCTTTTTATTCTTTTCACAGTAAAACTGACAATACTTTCCTATGGCTTAGTTTGCATATAATATTTATTATTCTTCAGCTAAGATATCACCATTTTTTGTCTTAAGTAGTTTTTGTACTGTTGATTTCTGCTGATTGATCCAGATGTTCTGCTCCTGAATGTCATCTTCTTATAACATTAAATTTTCTTCTCCAATTGTTTTTTTTTGCCCTTTTCCCATTATTGGTCAGATTAACCTTGTTGCTTTTTAATTTCAACTGCTTGCTCTTCAATTTTTCCCTTTTTCTCTTGTTAAGTGTATTCAGTCCACGGATCATCCATTACTTATGGGATATATTCCCTTCCCAACAGGAAGTTGCAAGAGGATCACCCAAGCAGAGCTGCTATATAGCTCCTCCCCTCACATGTCATACCCAGTCATTCTCTTGCAACTCTCAACATAGTAGGAAGGTGTGAGAGGAGTGTGGAGTTTTTATACTTAATTATTTCTTCAATCAAAAGTTTGTTATTTTAAATGGCACCGGAGTGTGCTGTTTTTTCTCTCAGGCAGTATTTAGAAGAAGAATCTGCCTGCGTTTTCTATGATCTTAGCAGAAGTAACTAAGATCCACTGGCTGTTCTCGCACATTCTGAGGAGTGGGGTAACTTCAGAAAGGGAATAGCATGTGGGGTCCCCTGCAGATGAGGTATGTGCAGTAAAATATTTTTCTAAGGAATGGAATTGACTAAGAAAATACTGCTGATACCGATGTAATGTAAGTACAGCCTTAAATGCAGTAGTAGCGACTGGTATCAGGCTGATGAATGTATGTGCAGTAAGTAATTTTCTAAGGAATGGAATTTGACTAAGAAAATACTGTTAATACTGAACTAATGTATGAGCCTTAACTGCAGTAGAAGCGACTGGTAGCAGGCTTATTAATAACACTACATAACTTTTAAAATGTATGTTTAAAACGTTTACTGGCATGTTATTCGTTTTTGTGAGGTACTTTGGTGATAAATCTTTTGGGGCATGATTTTTTCCACATGGCTGACGTATATTTCTGCATAGAAACGGTTAACTGAGGTTTCCCACTGTTGTAATATGAGTGGGAGGGGCCTTTTAGAGCTTTTTTGCGCAGTAAAAATTCAGTCACAGTCTTCCTGCTTCTTCCTCCTTGATCCAGGACGTCTCTAGAGAGCTCAGGGGTCTTCAAAATTCATTTTGAGGGAGGTAATCAGTCACAGCAGACCTGTGACAGTGTGTTTGACTGTGATAAAAACGTTAATTGTTAAATTGATTATCCGTTTTGGGTATTAAGGGGTTAATCATCCATTTGCTAGTGGGTGCAATACTTTGCTAACTTAATACATTTACTGTGAAAATTTGGTTGCTATAACTGATTTGGTTCATTGTTATTTCAACTGTGACAGTTTTTTGTGCTTCTTAAAGGCGCAGCAGCGTTTTTTTTATATTGCTTGTAAACTTATTGAAAGGATTTTCCAAGCTTGCTAGTCTCATTGCTAGTCTGTTTAAACATGTCTGACACAGATGAATCTGTTTGTTCACTATGTTTGAAGGCCAATGTGGAGCCCCATAGAAATATGTGTACTAAGTGTATTGATGTCACTTTGAATAAAAGTCAGTCTTTATCTGTAAAGAAATTATCACCAGACAACGAGGGGGAAGTTATGCCGACTAACTCTCCTCACGTGTCAGTACCTTCGCCGCCCGCTCAGGAGGCGCGTGATATTGTGGCGCCAAGTACATCAGAGAGGCCCATACAAATCACTTTGCAAGACATGGCTACTGTTATGACAGAGGTATTATCTAAATTGCCAGAATTAAGAGGCAAGCGCGATAGCTCTGGGTTAAGGACAGAGCGCGCTGATGATGTGAGAGCCATGTCCGATACTGCGTCACAATTTGCAGAACATGAGGACGGAGAGCTTCATTCTGTGGGTGACGGATCTGATCCAGGGAGACCGGATTCAGAAATTTCTAATTTTAAATTTAAGCTTGAGAACCTCCGTGTATTGCTAGGGGAGGTATTAGCGGCTCTGAATGATTGTAACACGGTTGCAATTCCAGAGAAATTATGTAGGCTGGATAGATACTATGCGGTACCAGTGTGTACTGACGTTTTTCCTATACCTAAAAGGCTTACAGAGATTATTAGCAAGGAGTGGGATAGACCCGGTGTGCCCTTTTCCCCTCCTCCGATATTTAGGAAAATGTTTCCAATAGACGCCACCACACAAGACTTATGGCAGACGGTCCCTAAGGTGGAGGGAGCAGTTTCTACTTTAGCTAAACGTACCACTATCCCGGTGGAGGATAGTTGTGCTTTTTCGGATCCAATGGATAAAAAATTAGAAGGTTACCTTAAGAAAATGTTTGTTCAACAAGGTTTTATCTTACAGCCCCTTGCATGCATTGCGCCTGTCACTGCTGCTGCGGCATTCTGGTTTGAGTCTCTGGAAGAGGCCATTCGCACAGCTCCATTGGATGAGATTATGGACAAGCTTAAAGCACTTAAGCTAGCTAATGCATTTGTTTCTGATGCCGTTGTACATTTAACCAAACTAACGGCTAAGAACTCCGGATTCGCCATCCAGGCGCGCAGAGCGCTATGGCTTAAATCCTGGTCAGCTGACATGACTTCTAAATCTAAATTGCTTAATATTCCTTTCAAAGGGCAGACCTTATTCGGGCCCGGCTTGAAAGAAATTATTGCTGACATTACTGGAGGTAAGGGTCATACTCTTCCTCAGGACAGGGCCAAATCAAAGGCCAAACAGTCTAATTTTCGTGCCTTTCGTAACTTCAAGGCAGGAGCAGCATCA
The DNA here is from genome assembly GCF_027579735.1 of Bombina bombina. Lineage (NCBI taxonomy): Eukaryota > Metazoa > Chordata > Amphibia > Anura > Bombinatoridae > Bombina > Bombina bombina. Next base: position 446,950,973 of record NC_069504.1, on the reverse strand, counting down.
ACTTCCTCCGCTCCAAAACAGGAAGGAACTGTTGCTCGTTACAGACAGGGCTGGAAAGCAAACCAGTCCTGGAACAAGGGCAAGCAGGTCAGAAAACCTACTTCTGCCACTAAGACAGCATGAAGAGAGGGCCCCCTATCCGGAAACGGATCTAGTGGGGGGCAGACTTTCTCTCTTCGCCCAGGCTTGGGCAAGAGATGTCCAGGATCCCTGGGCGTTGGAGATCATATCTCAGGGATATCTTCTGGACTTCAAAGCTTCTCCTCCACAAGGGAGATTTCATCTTTCAAGGTTATCAGCAAACCAAATAAAGAAAGAGGCATTTCTACGCTGTGTACAAGACCTCTTAGTAATGGGGGTGATCCACCCAGTTCCGCGGACGTAACAAGGGCAAGGTTTTTACTCAAATCTGTTTGTGGTTCCCAAGAAAGAGGGAACCTTCAGACCAATCTTGGACTTAAAAATCTTAAACAAATTCCTAAGAGTTCCATCATTCAAAATGGAAACTATTCGAACCATCCTACCCATGATCCAAGAGGGTCAATACATGACCACAGTAGACTTAAAGGATGCCTACCTTCATATACCGATTCACAAAGATCATTATCGGTACCTAAGATTTGCCTTTCTAGACAGGCATTACCAGTTTGTAGCTCTTCCCTTCGGGTTAGCTACAACCCCGAGAATTTTTACAAAGGTTCTGGGCTCACTTCTGGCGGTGCTAAGACCGCGAGGCATAGCGGTGGCTCCGTACCTAGACGACATTCTGATACAAGCGTCAAGTTTTCAAATTGCCAAGTCTCATACAGAGATAGTTATGGCATTTCTGAGGTTGCATGGGTGGAAGGTGAACGTGGAAAAGAGTTCTCTATTACCACTCACAAGAGTTCCCTTCCTGGGGACTCTTATAGATTCTATAGAGATGAAGATTTACCTGACGGAGTCCAGGTTATCAAAGCTTCTGAATGCTTGCCGTGTGCTTCATTCCATTCCATGCCCGTCAGTAGCTCAGTGCATGGAAGTAATCGGCTTAATGGTAGCGGCAATGGACATAGTACCATTTGCGCGCCTGCATCTCAGACCACTGCAATTATGCATGCTAAGTCAGTGGAATGGGGATTACTCAGATTTGTCCCCTCTACTAAATCTGGATCAAGAGACCAGAGATTCTCTTCTCTGGTGGCTTTCTCGGGTCCATCTGTCCAAGGGGATGACCTTTCGCAGGCCAGATTGGACAATTGTAACAACAGATGCCAGCCTCCTAGGTTGGGGCGCAGTCTGGAACTCCCTGAAGGCTCAGGGATTATGGACTCAGGAGGAGAAACTCCTCCCAATAAATATTCTGGAGTTGAGAGCAATATTCAATGCTCTTCTAGCTTGGCCTCAGTTAGCAACACTGAGGTTCATCAGATTTCAGTCGGACAACATCACGACTGTGGCTTACATCAACCATCAAGGGGGAACCAGGAGTTCCCTAGCGATGTTAGAAGTCTCAAAGATAATTCGCTGGGCAGAGTCTCACTCTTGTCACCTGTCAGCGATCTACATCCCAGGCGTGGAGAACTGGGAGGCGGACTTTCTAAGTCGCCAGACTTTTCATCCGGGGGAGTAGGAACTTCATCCGGAGGTCTTCGCTCAACTGATTCATCGTTGGGGCAAACCAGAACTGGATCTCATGGCGTCTCACCAGAACGCCAAGCTTCCTTGTTACGGATCCAGGTCCAGGGACCCGGGAGCGGCGCTGATAGATGCTCTTGCAGCCCCTTGGGTTTTCAACATGGCTTATGTGTTTCCACCATTTCCGCTGCTACCTCGACTGATTGCCAAGATCAAACAGGAGAGAGCATCGGTGATTCTGATAGCACCTGCGTGGCCACGCAGGACCTGGTATGCAGACCTAGTGGACATGTCGTCCTGTCCACCATGGTCTCTGCCTCTGAGACAGGACCTTCTAATACAAGGTCCTTTCAACCATCCAAATCTAATTTCTCTGAGGCTGACTGCATGGAGATTGAACGCTTGATCCTATCAAAGCGTGGCTTCTCGGAGTCAGTTATTGATACCTTAATACAGGCACGGAAGCCTGTTACCAGAAAAATTTACCATAAGATATGGCGTAAATATTTATATTGGTGCGAATCCAAGAGTTACTCATGGAGTAAGGTTAGGATTCCTAGGATATTGTCCTTTCTACAAGAGGGTTTAGAAAAGGGCTTATCTGCTAGTTCGTTAAAGGGACAGATTTCTGCTCTGTCTATTCTCTTACACAAACGTCTGGCAGAAGTTCCAGACGTCCAGGCTTTTTGTCAGGCTTTGGCTAGGATTAAGCCTGTGTTTAAGACTGTTGCTCCTCCGTGGAGCTTAAACTTGGTTCTTAAAGTTCTTCAAGGAGTTCCGTTTGAACCCCTTCATTCCATTGATATTAAGCTTTTATCTTGGAAAGTTCTGTTTTTGATGGCTATTTCCTCGGCTCGAAGAGTCTCTGAGTTATCTGCTTTACATTGTGATTCTCCTTATCTGATTTTCCATTCAGACAAGGTAGTTCTGCGTACTAAACCTGGGTTTTTACCTAAGGTAGTTTCTAACAGGAATATCAATCAGGAGATTGTTGTTCCATCATTATGTCCTAATCCTTCTTCAAAGAAGGAACGACTTTTGCATAATCTGGACGTAGTCCGTTCCCTGAAGTTCTATTTACAGGCTACTAAAGATTTTCGTCAAACTTCTTCCCTGTTTGTCGTGTACTCTGGACAGAGGAGAGGTCAAAAAGCTTCGGCAACCTCTCTCTCCTTTTGGCTTCGTAGCATAATACGTTTAGCCTATGAGACTGCTGGACAGCAGCCCCCTGAAAGAATTACAGCTCATTCCACTAGAGCTGTGGCTTCCACCTGGGCCTTTAAGAATGAGGCCTCTGTTGAACAGATTTGCAAGGCTGCGACTTGGTCTTCGCTTCACACTTTTTAAAAATTTTACAAATTTGACACTTTTGCTTCTTCGGAGGCTGTTTTTGGGAGAAAGGTTCTACAGACAGTGGTTCCTTTCGTTTAAGTTCCTGCCTTGTCCCTCCCATCATCCGTGTACTTTAGCTTTGGTATTGGTATCCCATAAGTAATGGATGATCCGTGGACTGAATACACTTAACAAGAGAAAACATAATTTATGCTTACATGATAAATTTATTTCTCTTGTAGTGTATTCAGTCCACGGCCCGCCCTGTCTTTTTAAGGCAGATCTAAATTTTAATTAAAACTCCAGTCACCACTGCTCCCTATGGTTTCTCCTTTCTTGTTTTGTTTCGGTCGAATGACTGGATATGACATGTGAGGGGAGGAGCTATATAGCAGCTCTGCTTGGGTGATCCTCTTGCAACTTCCTGTTGGGAAGGGAATATATCCCATAAGTAAGTAATGGATGATCCGTGGACTGAATACACTACAAGAGAAATAAATTTATCAGGTAAGCATAAATTATGTTTTTTCACATCTCTCTGTTGAAACCTTTTGGTCTTGGCTGGTGGCTTCTGGTGGGCATTGACATGCTTGGGGTAGAGTGTGGAAATGTTTTGTGGGGGATAGTGTGAAATTAGCTCACTTTCGGATTGTGTCCATTGCTGGGTACCCAAGTAACAACACTGGGTATATAGGGGGCCTTGCCAGCTAATCCCTTGCCAGTTGTGGAAAGAACCGCTTCGGATGCCGCACTGTTTATAGCCGCTGGAGGTTTAAGGAGGCGGAGCCTTTGCACAATTTGCTGCAAGGGGGCTAAATTGCTCAAATCAGTGCAAGATTGTACTACCTTGAGACCAAAGACTGAATACTGAGGGCCTGAATTGATCTCTGACTGCACCAGCTTAATTGAAGGCAAGTTGGTCCCTGTTGAGGCTTGAAGCAGGTATACTCGTGGGGTAAAATCTGTGTATCGCGCTCACCTAAAGGGCGGGAGCAGGCCTGCTCCGAGGTGAGCTAAAATTAATTGGAAGCCAAGTAATACTTGGAAGAAACTCTGCAGAGCCGTCTCAAGGTAGGATCTGATTTGTGTCAATACTGCATGTTTTCTATTTCCTTGACAGAGTCAATTATACATACACTATGTGGTTACAAAACTGAATGACTTAATGGAGAATAGTTTTGCAGACTTCCTATAGAAGAAGCAAGTGGTGATTTTTTTGCTTTGGCATAAGTCCACCATGAAACGAAGGTACTTTGAACAAAGTCAATACGTATCTCTTATTACTTGCCCTTTCTAGCTGCTAAATTAAAAATTGTTTTCATATGGATAAGGATGGACACTCAAAGAATTGTGCCCTGTGGAAAAAAGCTCTATAAAATGTTAAAAAGTACTCTATATGCTGCTTTTACCTATTTTCTCGGAATGGAGGAGGAAAAAAGCAAATGGTCTAATATGATTTATGAACTAGCACATGTGACGGTTACATGTAAGCACTGAGAATAAGTTTCAAGTATTAACTTTGCTTGTTGTGCTAAAAGACTTGAATGCCGAACTGTTTTTGTATCGCATTGGACTAGAAAAATACCAAATAACTTGCTAAGGAACTAGCTCTTATATTTTATAAAGAGGAGGGCAGAAAGATAACTGGCTTGTCTTGACACATTAGTAGGAATTAATAATAACAAAACCTTCTGGACTTATGCTTTTCTGTCTGTTGTGCACATTTGATTTGGTTTCCATCAGGCTCATCCTGGTCCTGTTTAAAGGCAAGGTCAGTGTCATCAGGTGCATAAGGAAATAATTGACTCAGGAAGACTAGGAGGCTCTGAGAGGAATATTTATTAAACTGCATGAGCGAGCATGCAACCACAAAATTAAAGGGACAGTAAACACCTTGAGATTTGTATATAAAATGTTTAGTTATGTATAATGAAACTGTTTGCATTATATTTTCATTATTTATTTTGTCCTCTATTCATGTAAATTTCTAATACTCTATGCTGACATTTCAAAGCTAACTGCTAGATACCTGTCCCTAATTGTCTTTAACTGATAACAACTGCAAATCAATGTATTTTATATTAACTTTATCACCGTAGCTAGCCTGGTAGTTTGCTGACTAAAGCCCAGATTGGCTCCTCCAAGTGAGGCAAATGGTGGGTGGAGATTGGCTATTGATAAATGGTTGCAGAAAAAGGATGTTAAATAATTTTCTAAACATTAACACTTTGATGATATTTTATTCTTTAGCAACACAACAGAAATGTATTCTAATTAAAAGGTGTTTACTGTCCCTTTAAGAAGCAGAATCTACTACTTTTAACCCTCATAGGTGGTTAGAGAAATCACCCTGACATCCCCTTGTGTGGGGTGATTGACATACGCTGCTCTCACGCAATTTATTGCTTGAGTGCAGGAGGCAGCATTGCACAAGAGAGCTCTTTTGTATTGTTAAATTTTGACATTGATGATGCATCGCAAGTGGTGATTGCAGGCAGACAGGTTCACTACTTGAGAACTTTTTTGCCTGCAATCTTCATATTGAACCACTGATTTTTGGTGTCTGAGGCTGTTCTATCTACTGTCCTTATTGTTCTTGTTTTATGGACTTAGTTGAGTAAATCTGTTCTTCTGACCTCAGCTTGTCTACTTGTTACTGAACCTGTGCTGCCTGCCCTGACACCTGTCTTGTCTTATGACCTTTTTATTGTCTGGCTTGCCTTGTTGTTTTGTGTTGCGTTTGTATTTACCTTCCTCAGGTTATAAATTGTCTTACAAACGTACCACTATGCCCTTCACATGGCTTGCTTCCTCCCTCCCCTGTCCCTCTCTTTCATTTGACCATGCCCTCATATTTTGTAGTGGCTATCTTAATTGTCCATTTGCTGGGCAGTTTATATACTGAATGTTGTTGATCTTTTCACCATCAATCCATTTGCTTAGCTTATAAAAAAAAGGGTGTGACACACCTGGCTTCCTTTAGTAGGCCCTATTGTTATAAGGTAAATCAAATATATCTTCATAAGATGATGCCCAGTTACCCAGTTTGATGGAAAGGTATCCGTTTATCTGAGAGATGTTCTTCAAGCAGTTTTATTGTCCCATGAATTTGTGCACACAACATCCTCAAAAATGATCATAATTATGTGAAACCTCAGATATTATCCTGACTGGACAAGAAAGTTTTTCTTTGCACTTACTAAATTCTATCATTGCTAAGTTAAAGGGACAGTAAAGTAAAAAAAAAATGTTCATGATTTAAATAGGGCATGTAATTTTAAACACCTTTCCAATTTACTTTTATTACCAATTTTGCTTTGTTCTTTTGGTATTCTTAGTTGAAAGCTAAATCTAGGAGGTTCATATGCTAATTTCTTAGGCCTTGAAGACTGCCTCTAATCTGAAAGCATTTTGACAGTTTTCACCACTAGAGGGCGTTAGTTCATGTGTTTCATATAGATAACATTGAGCTCAAGCACGTGAAGCTCCTAGGAGTCATCACTGATTGGCTAAAAATGCAAGTCTGTCAAAAGAACTGAAATAAGGGGGCAGTTTGCAGAGGCATAGATACAAGGTAATCACTGAGGTAAAATGTATATTATTATAACTGTGATGGTTATGCAAAATTGGGGAATGGGTAATAAAGGGATTATCTTACCTTTTTAAACAAAAAAAATTCTGGTGTTTACTGTCCCTTTAACTTTAATCTTTATACACTGTACATTATTTTGATGGTTATCTTGTTTTGGCAGAAAGATCCATTGTACATATACTTGTCACCTTTAAATATTGAGTAGTGTGTGCATCAAATAAAATACAATTGACCATTTGTTTATTAATCATCTCACATTCTTCATCTGCTTTCATCATTTCCGTAGTTATACGTGTTTTTTGCTCTCTATTGTTTTAAAAAATGTACCACATATTAATTATGTGGGGCACATTAACTTAACTATATAATTTGATTCATAAAACAGCACCTTGTTTTTGGTACCAAGAAATAATGACAATTTATAAAAAAAAATATCATGTATAAATTCTCAAGAAAACTGTTAATAATAGGTGTTTTTGCATTGAAAATCATATGCATAATTTGATATTACTAGGTGGGAGGGTAATATCTACACTACAGCTAAACTTAACCTTACAAGCTACCTGATTAACCCCTTCACTGCCGGTAATTTCATAAGTGTGTTGAGGCGCAGTTGCAGTTAACGGCTGTCTAATGACCAAAAGGCAATGGCAAAGCCATGCATGTCTTCTATTTCTAAATAAAAGGGATCCTAGCAAAGCTTTTACAACCATTTGTGTTAAGACTGCATAAGCCATATGTAAATAATTTGCTTTAATTTGATTGCATTAGGCAGTGAAAGAGTGGCATTAAATATACCAAAATGGGCCTAGATCAATACCTTTGTTTGTCTACTAAAAAATAAATATATAGCATTGATAGGTAAATTTAAAAAAGGCTATTTTTCTGTTTAAATTGCGTGATAGCAAAAATGCTAAAAATGCTCTGGTCTTTTGTCTGAAATTCCTGGTTCTTAAAGAGTTAAAGAGACATAAAACTCTTCTTTTCTTCTTTCATAGCTTTCCAATTTATTTCAATTATCAAATTTGCTTCATTCTCTTGGTATCCTTTGTTGAATGAATTGCAATGCTCTAGTGAGCTAGCTGAACATACTGGGTGAGCAAATGACAAGAGGCATATATATGCAACCACCAATCGGCAGCTAGCTCCCAGTAGTGCATTGCTGATCCTGTGCCTACCTAGGTATGCTTTTCAACAAAGCAATAGAATAAAATTAGGTAATATAAGTAAAGTGGAAAGTTATTTAAAGGAATAGGAAAGTCAACATTAAACTTACATGATTCCGATAGAGCATGTAAATTTAAGACACTTTTAAATTCACTTCTATTTTCAAATGGACTTTGTTCTATTGGTATTCTTTGTTGAAAAATAATACACACATATCCTAAACTAGAGGGAACTACTGCTAATTGGTGCCTGCCCACATTTCTTTTATAATTGGCTGACTAGATGTGTTCATCTTGCTGCCAGTAGTGCAATGCTGTTCCTTAGCAAAGGATAACAAGCGAACAAAGCAAATTTGATCATGGAAGTAAATTGGAAAGTTGTTTAAAATTGTATGTTCTATCCAAATCATGAAAGAAAATGTTGGGGTTTCCGGTCGCTTTAAAATTACAAGTTGTACTTGTATCTGAATCATAAAAGAAAAATGTCTTAAGACCGCTGCCTCTTAACTCATACGCCTCCTCTGAGGCTGCTGTCTGCAATCCGCCGATCGTGTACGATCGGGTTGATTGACACCCCCTGCTAGCGGCCGATTGGCTGCGAATCTGCAGGGTCGGCATTGCACAAACAGTTCACCAGAACTGCTTGTGCAATGTTAAATTCCGACAGCGTATGCTTTCGGCATTCAGCGATGTCCGCCAGACATTGATAAATCGCCCCCAATATGTAAAAGTGTGCTTGATTATATTTTTATATGTAAGTACATAGTGAAATATAATTAAAAAACTCACTGCAACTCTAAAAATTACATATAAAATTAAAATGAGAAAAGTTTGCAATGTTTGCAAACTTAACAATCTCATTGGAAAAGAAGCCTCTTTTACACCTAGTTGAACATGCCGTAACAACAGCACCCAACAGTGTTTTAGCTGTATGCACCTTAAATGGAAACCAGGTGTAAATTTTCGATTTTTGATTTTTATTATTTTCTATGGGACACATACTTATATTCGTCAGCCGGAACTCCGCTGCCGGTAATGGTGGAAAACGAACAAGACCCACGTTTAATTCTGCATAGAGAGTACACTATTTTACATTTTTTACTCATTAGAAGAGGGTATCTTAGGCTTCTTAGTTTCATTTAGCTTTGTATAGTAATTACCTATATTTGTTTTTTAAGCTGATGGATCATTTCAACAAGATGCTCTTGTGCTTTGCTGAGTACATTGAATATATTGTGAAGTTGTTAAAATTCTACAGCAAACACTTTTTTTCTCTATACCATTGGAAGTTACAACAATCAGAACTTTAGCTCTTTACCCAGGCTTTCCCTCTCTGATTTGCTTTGTGAATTATTTTATACATGATATATAACACAATCTTTTTCAATCAAATGTACTTTTGTTAGACCAAGAGGAGTTAGCTAAATAAAAGTTATCAGTGAGGTATTTTAATACAATGTGATATTCATGAATCACAGTGTGATTTATGTTTTGCATAAATTGGCCTCCATTTATTAATATGCAGGCAGACCATGTTCCCAGACAGGAAACCTGTCCACTCAAGCTTGCTGTTAGCAAGAAAGCATCCACTTTGCTGCATTTATCATTTGCTTGTGCAGCCTTGCCCCAACCAGGTGTTCTCGATCACCCAAGAGTTGGGTAATAATTACACCTGTTATCAGCGCCACAAATCGGTTAAGTCTCCATTATTATAAGATAGTTTAGTCTAATGCTAGATAGAGCATTAAAATGTTTCTTTGCCATACTTAGTTGCTTTCTTGATGAATAATATATTCATAGGGCATTTCTGATACTTAGTAGTACCAGTACTGCAGTCTTGGTTCAAGATAATGAGGAGGAGATTAGGGAGGTGGTTCACTGCAGGTTCAACAGTTACTATTATTGTAGATAGTTTTGTATCTTGATCTGAAATGTGAGTGTCAGTGCTGCACTTGATACTCGCATGCAATAACAAGTAACATCATTAATAATTTAATTAATGGTATGTGCCAACAACTGGGGAGGATGCAATTATATTGTACATTCTTAATTTTTGTTTTATGAAGAAAAATAATCTATAATACTTATCTTAATTTAGATGTTTAGATGAGTTTAACAATGTAAACAGTATCATTTAGGACTTCTTGTTCACAATAATCATAAAATGATCTGCATTGTTCACCATATATTTTTAACTCCACAAGTGGTAATTAGTGATGTTCCTGTCCCCTCACAGAAATGCGACCACTGGATGAGCTGACTTTGGAGAGAGTGCTGGAAGAATTAGAGATGGTTTGCTTTAAAAATATGAACCTTGCTATTGAAACTGAGGAAGGCCTGGGCATCGAATATGATGAAGATGTTGTGTGCGATGTTTGCAGGTCACCTGAAGGGGAAGATGGGAACGAGATGGTTTTCTGTGATAAATGCAACGTCTGTGTGCATCAGGTGATTGACAGCCTTAGCTTTGTTGAAATAATGTCCCCAATTCCTTAACTAATTTTATTCTATCTATAACACAAACATTATTACTGACTTTTAATATAAATTTTTTTGAGTGGGTTTTTTTTGTCATTAGGCAAGAGAAATTGTTTGGTCCATTTTTTATTTTTAAACTGGTGAGAGTCCACAAGCCATCACACGTGAGATTAAAGTCTTGTCCTATAGGAGGCAGCAAAACACCCCACACAACAGAGCTTTAATCCCTTCCACTTTTCCCATGATTCCTTTGTCAAGTGTTTGCCCCCAGTTAGGGGTGATGGTTTAACTTGAAGTGCTGATCTACTGATTTAAAGGGTTTTCAGACAAACATGAGGCCTATTATTCCGCTTAAGAGAGCCGTGAATAAGACAGACGGGTGTACAGGACTACAACTGGCAGTGAGAGCAAATCTCCTTCTGCAAGTTTGTCACTAGCCTGCCTCAGGTGTCGCTGGGATTCACCCTCCAGCCTCCTCCTGTTGTCCTTTAGCAAGTGCTGAAAGGTAAGTAGGAGTAGGTAGTTGCACTCACATAGCCCACAAGCTATTAGCATGAACTAGTACACATGATTCTCATAGCCTGGGGAAATAGTTATATACACCAGATAATACTACATACAGTTTTAGGCACTTTATACATTTACATTAAAATTGAGGTACTTTCTCTTTAAATTTACGATTCAGCGCATACCCCAGTTCAGGATTATTTCTGAAGCTGCGGAGCTCATTTTCAGAAGTTTCTGAACTTCCTGTTGTGTAAATCTCAGTGGGTTAACTTTTCTCGCCATAACAGTATGCTCTATTCCTTTTTTCTCTCACAGACGGTGACCATCTTTGATGGCACACTGCAATTTCTCCTCAGAGCCTTGGAGTGGTAAGCACCCTTAAAGGGCCATGATACCCACATTTTTTCTTTCATGGTTTAGAAAGAGAATGCATTTTTAAACTTCTTTCTAATTTACTTCTATTATGTAATTTGTTTTATTCTCTTGATATTCTTTACTGAAAAGCATATCTAGATATGCTCAGTAGCTGCTGATTGGTTGCTGCACATAGAAGTCTCATGTGATTGGCCCACTCATGTGCATTGCTTTTTCTTCAAATAAGGATATCTCAAAAATGAAGCAAAATAAATAATAGAAGTAAATTGTAATGTTGTTTAAATTTGTATGTTCTATATAAATCATGAAAGAAAGATTTTGGGTTTAGTGGCCCTTTAATAACAAGAGTTTTGCATCAATTTATATTTATTTATTTAGCCCTTTATTTTAATTTTTTTATATTGTAAAGTTCATTCATTTCTCTTAAAGAGACAGTACCCATTTTTTATGATTCCCTCATTGTGCCAATATTTGAGTGTTCTCCTGTTTTTCTGTATTTCTGCACTGTTATCTAATTTTAGATACTCACCTGTCCTAACTTTTCTAATTCATTATTGAGCGAACTGGTGCAGCTAAATTCCTAGGGCATGACGCTAATTATGGGCAATCTTCTGACAATTTATCCCCTTCTCATATGTGTTTGCTATGTAAGGAAGGGTTGTGCTGAGCCTGTGTCTATTGCTAGATCGGGTTATGCAGCATTGCGTTTGCAGCAGAGTACTCCAGGATTTATTACCCACCAGGGTTTTCCCTGGACAGTTCTACAGCCCTGTCTCCTAGCTTAAAATAGTACATTCACTTTGTACTTTCACAACTGACGGTTTTCAAGTTTTCGCCGGTTAAACAAAAATGCATACAAAGGACAGAAGAGTATTCTTTGCAGGCCCTGGCCTCATCTGGAACATCCCTGAGGAGTGACCCGTCTAGCTACCCTGTACCCACCAGGTGTACAATTGAATTAGAATCCTCCTCCTTAGATGAGGATGATTATTCAGAATCCCAAGACCTCCCTTCTGATGAAGCAGAAGATGTTATTTAATTTAAAATTGGAGCACATACACACTCAATTGCAGAAGTTTTTACTTGCCTTGGAGACTGAGGACCCTACACCTGCAGACAAATAAGCTGGGAAAAAGATTGATAACTTCTTTAATGCAGGCCGGAAAAATCTATATCTACGTTCCCGGTTCCTGATGCAGTTGCTGAGCTTATTAGCAAGGCTATATGCTTTGTCCAGTTGTTAGTGTATCCTGAAACTTCCCTTGATGAAATTCAGGATCGCTTGAGGTTGGTCAAGACTGCGAACAATTTAATTTGTGCTGCAGCTGTTGAAATAACTTGCATTAATGCAAAGAGTGCTGCTATGACTTTTCTGGCTAGAAAAGCCTTATGGTTCAAGTCATGGTCTTTTGATATAGTATCTAAAAGCAGACTTCTTTATCTTCCATTTCAGGGAAGTATCTTGTTTGGAATACTATGCAAATCACCCTTTGAGATTTAGCCCCCAATGATAGAAAGTGACGCAAGCAACATATTCCAAAAGGATCCGCCGCAATGTCGAGCAAGCCAGCAAAATATTCCAAGCTGCCAACATCATTGTTAACGGGCAGCATCGCAGAGATGCATTTTATTATACATCCCAATGGTTTGCGATGCTGGCTATATATTCCAGTCAACATCACCACTGACATTCACGCTGTATTTTAAACGATTCCTTTGAAATATAGGACTAAGCCTAATAAATATATCTATTTACCCCTAAATTGCGAAGCCCACCGCAATCACCCCTACTCCACTTAACCCCTAACTTACCACAAGCCCTCTGCAATCACCCCCTAACCTATGAACCCATAACCCCTACAATGCCACAAGCCCACCACAAACACCCCTACTCTTCTTAACCCCTAAACCTCCACAAGCCCTCCGCAATCACCCCCTAACCTTTTAACCCCTAAATCTCTACACTGCCACAAGCCCACCGCAATCACCCCCTAACCTATTAACCCGTAAACTTCTACACCGCCACAAGCCCACCGCAAATACCTCTGCTCTTCTTAAACCATACACCGCCACAAGCCCACTGAATACACCCCTACTCTACTTAACCCCTAACAGCTAACCCCCAAAGACCCCTATCCTAACACCCCCTAAGTTACAGAAAATAAAAAACCCATTGCAACAACAAAAACAAATACATTACCAACGAAAAAAAATTACTAACAAGAAAAACAAACAGTAAGGCCTATCCTAAAACTAATGTCTGCTAAAAAAAAAAAAGCCCACCCCAATTAGGGAATTGCCCTAAATTGATTATAGCTCTTTTACTTTTAGAAATAAAACCCAATTTTTAAAAAAAAAGTTTGCCCTGAGAAAGGCAATTAGGTAGGGCATTGCCCTAACGCTATTAAAGGGACAGTCAAGTCCAAAAAAACCTTTCATGATTCAAATAGGGCATGTAATTTTAAACAACTTTCCAATTTACTTTTATCACCAATTTTGCTTTCTTCTCTTGGCATTCTGAGTTCAAAGCTAAACCTATTATTTTAGCATTTTTTCACTTAGGTTTTTTTAGCATAGGATTTTTTGTAGAATAGCGCTTTTTTTATGGCCAATAGAGCTTAAAGAAATAGGCTATTCAAATTTTTTCTCCTATTATCAATTTCTCTTTGTTCTCTTGGTATCTTTATTTGAAAAAAGCAAGAATGTAAGCTTAGGAGCCGGCCCATTTTTGGTTCAGCACCTGGGTAGCACTTTCTGATTGGTGTATAAATGTAGCCACTAATCATCAAGCGCTACTCAGGTGCTGAACCAAAACTGTGCCGGCTCCTAAACTTACATTCAAATAAAGATACCAAGAGAACAAAGAAAAATTGGTAATAGGAGTAAATGAGAAAGTTGCTTAAAATTGCATGCTCTATCCGAATCACGGAAGTTTAATATTGAGTAGACTATTCCTTTAATCAATTTAGGGCAATGCCCTACCAAATGCCTTTTTTTTTTTTTTTTTTTTTTTTTTTTAATTAATTCAGGCCAGAACGCCTATTACAAGATACATTATCACAATGTGTAGAATGTTTTCCTTTTCAGGTGTGATTCTAAGAATTACTATAAGAACTCTTTGAATTCTTAATTTTTTTCAGGATGATCTGAAAAAAAGATTTATCATCCAGTTCTCTTAATCTTAAAGGCCAAATGTCTGCCCTTTCAGTCTTGTATCACAAAAACGATTTAGATACTTCCTGACATTCAAGCCTTTGTTCAAGCTTTGGTCAAGATAAAACCAGTTATCAGGCCTGCTTCCCCTCCGTGGAACTGTAACTTGGTTTTGGGGGTTCTGCAGGCTCAGTGGGTTAAACATATGCATGGTCTGTACATACAAATGTTGTCTTGAAAGGTTCTTTTTCTCTTGGCCATTTTCTCTGCCAGTAGAGTATCTGAGCTTTCTGTACTATCTTGTTATTCTCCTTACCTGATTTTCATCAGGATAAATCGGTTTTAAGAACAAACTACTCTTTGCTTCCTAAGGTTATTTCTTCTGAAAACATCAATCAGGAAATTGTAGTCCCGTCTCTCTGTTCAGCACCAAAAACGCTCACTAGACCTTACTTCATAACTTGGACATAGTAAAAGCCTTGAAATGTTATCTTCAAGCCACTAAAGAATGTAGAAATTCTTCTTCCTTGTTTATCAATTTCTCGGGTTCCAGCATTGGTCAGAAAGCTACATCAATCACCTTGTACAAATAAAAATTGGGTAGCACCCTGTGAGTAAAAAAAATGAGGTAAGATGGATTCAAGGGTCCTTTTATTCTGCACAATTTCTTCAATTCTCAAAAACAAAATCAACAACAAAGGATGATAGTGCAACAATGTAGTAAGGTGGGCAGTCTCCTATATATAGATACAGGTACTCACACTCTACAGAGCTACATCTAGGATTACAGCACTATATGAAATACTCTCAGGCACCCATGCTCGCTTCTTTCAGCATTTATTTAGAACAATATTAAAAACACATTAATTATTAAGAAGAACATACAGCTACTATATCTGGTTATTTAGTCTGGTAACGTGTACAGAACTCCGCCCACTTTGGGGTTGTTTAACACAAGAGCTGGAAAACAGTTCTGGTAAGTAAAACAGAGTCTATCACACATCTTATTTGTTAACCAGTAAGTCCCTTCCTTGTGGCTATGTCCCTCACATCAAACGCTGTTTGTTTAAAAAGCTGCAGACAGTGGTGAAACGGCGTTGGATGTGAGCGAGTTGTGTAAAAGTTATACTTGTCGTCCCGAGAAAAGCTGAAAATGAAATTATTTAATGGGACTCTAATATCAAAATTAAAAGGGATATGATTTCATGATTCAGATAAAGCTGCATATATACTTTTAAACAAAATTTCAATGTGCTCACATGATCAAAATGTAATCATTATCTTCGTATCCTTTGTTAAATGAGCAGCAATGCACTACTGGGAGCTAACTGAACACATCAAGTGAGCCAATGACAAAATGATTTATGTGCAGCCACCAATTAGCAACTAGCGGCAAGTAGTGCATTGCTGCTCCTGAACCTGCCTTGTTTAAAATGGTTTATCAATCTGAGTCATAATTTAACCCCTTAAGGGTACGTCACTGTTCTTACTATGGGGTTTGCGTTACTAATAGCGCGGCCTGGCCTACCTCGCTATTTCCGATGACCAGAAGTGAGGAGGCAGGGTATAATAGCGATTGCAGTGGGACTCGCACTTTTATAAACAAGGAAACCCTTAACGACTGTCGAGGTACATGGTACTTTGTGGTCTTTAAGGGGTTAATTTTGAATTTACTGGATTAAATAGAGTGGGAACTTATAAAACAAACTTTCCAATTTGCCTCTATTAGCAATTTTGCTTGGTTCTCTTGGTATCCTTTATTAAAGAGTAATCTTTAATTAGTTCAGCAGGGTGCACGTGTCCTGAGGTATCCGACTGCTGTGTTTACAACAATGTGTTAAAGGGACAGTATACACTCAATTTCATATAACTGCATGTAATAGACACTACAGATATGGATATAAAAATCCAGTATAAAACTGTTTAAAAACTTACTTAGAAGCTCCCAGTTTAGCTCTGTTGAAAAGGTAGCTGTAAAGCCCACTGCAAGTAGGAAATAAGACACTCCCCCCTCCCCCTTCTTTTGCATATGAAAAGACCCTTTAAACAAACAGGAGCAAGCTGGAGTAGGTAGCTGACGGTATTCTCATAAAACTTTGGGGCTTGGTTAGGAGTCTGAAAATCAGAGCAATGTTATTTAAAAATAAGCAAAACTATACATTTATTTAAAAAAAAAACTTTATGGGCTATATAAATAGATCATCTACAAAACATTTATGCAAAGAAAAAATTAGTGTATAATGTCCCTTTAATAGCAATATTATACATAGCCCATAGGCAGAACTTTTTTTCTGATCTTTTTAGTGAAAAAATTTCTGCAGGTAATTTTGAAATTAAATTTAATTTATATTAGCCAGATACACTGAAGCACCAATCCAATTGCAGTGTGCTGATTAACTGGAGAATAAAGCCATTTGTAAAGTGTTATAATATATTGCAGCAGCTAAAAATTTCATTGCAAATTAGCTGCAGAGAACAAAAAAACAAGAATTGAAGTTTTTAAAATGTCTGTTGAATAAATGTGTTTCCTTTGCTCTTTGTCTAACATCATATAATTATAAGGTAAAAATGTAGTAATAAAAAAGTGCATCGCTCACTAGAATGTCATATTTAGGAGTCACAGCTTTGCAGATGAGGAAAGACTAGGGGGCGGAGTTAAAAAAAATCCTTGTGAACCAGTCCTGCTCAATATTTGACTATTCTCGTCAACAGCGCTTCACTATGGTTGCACTATGTTAATAAAAACTTACTGAGTGCAGCCAAAGTACAGCTTGATGCGGAGCAGCACTGCAAAGCAAAACAGCTAACAGTTCCTGTGTCGCATTCTTTCTGCAGAGATGCTGCATTTTCTGCGATGACATCTCAAATCACAGCATGTTCTGCCTTGGGGATACATAGTTGCAAACACTGCTACCCAGGGCTGGCTCAACAATGGGACCAAGTGGCAGGCAGCACTTGACAAGGGGCAGCACTTCAGTAACTGAGTCAGTCACTGTCAGACTCAGACAACTCCTGCCATCTGTCTTCATGGGGGAAGTCACAGGTTCCCAGCAGCATAACCTCATCATGCACAAAGACACAGTACTGGTCAGGGGTGACATTGAAAATGGAACAAGAGCATCTCTTACCTAACTTCCTTCCCACTTATTGTGCATAAGCATTGCTTGCATGCAGGTAGTCAGGCTTAGTAAGGTCATTGGACAAGCCTAGTTGGAAGATATGCTAATCAGTAATGTTACTACTGGGGAGGGGGCGTCATTGCATTCTCGGACCCAGGCAGCACAATATCTTGAGCTGGCGCTGCTGCTACCATACACATAGATTACGTTTTTTGCACTATAACGGGTGCGTAAAGAACGGAAAAAAATGAGCGGTATCGCACTTTCCATAGTGCTGCTATTACGAGTTACTGTGCGTTATGTTGCGTTATGCTCCATACCGCACAAAAGCCAAGGGCTGAGTTTACGTACTCGTGCACACTTTCCGCCATAGACATCATTGGGGAAAAAGTGTTAGAAAAAAAAATAACACCTGTGATCGCTGAATGGAGATCACCGTAACGCAACCTTATTGATGTCTATGGGGAAAAGAAAGTTATGTTTAAACCTAACACCCTAACATAAACCCCTTGTCTAAATGCCCCTAATCCGCCGCCCTGACACTAAATAAAATGATTGACCCCTAAACCATCACCCCCGACAACGCCGACACAAATTAAAGCTATTAACCCCTAAACCTAACTTTAAATTAAACATACAATATAACTATCTTTAAATAAATAAAAACTTACCTGTGAAATAAAAAAACTAAGTTTAAACTATAAATTAAGCTAACATTACTATTTTAAATAAATAAAATAAACAAAAAATAAAAAACCTAACATTACAATATTAAATAATCCTAACACTACGAAAATAAAATAAAAAATAACATTACAATATTAAATAATCCTAACACTACGAAAATAAAATAAAAAATAACATTACAAAAAATAATAAACACTAAAATTACAAGAAATAAAAAAACTCTAAGATTACAAAAAAATAATAAACAAAATTATCAAAAATAATAAAATTTACACATAATATAATAGCCCTATAAAGATATAAAAGCCCCCCAAAATAAAAACACACCCTAACCTAACAATAAACTACCAATAGCCCTTAAAAGGGCCTTTTGTAGGGCATTGCCCTAAATTAAACAGCTCTTTTACCTCCAATAAATTACAAAGCCCCCCCGACAGTAAAAAAACCCACACAACCAACCCCCGAAAATAAAAACCTTAGTCTAAATAAAACCTAAGCTACCTATTACCCCTAAAGGGGCATTTGTATGGGCATTCAGCTCTTTTACTGCCCTTAAAAGGGCAATTCAGCTCTTTTACTGCCCATCAAAACTCCCCAAAAAAACTAACACTAACCCCAGAAAATCTACTCACGCTTCCTGAAGTCCGGACATCCATATTCATCCAGGCGGCAACATCTTGATCCATCGCGGGGGCATCTTCTTTCTTCATCCCAGTGTCGCGGAGCTGTTGAGACGCGGAGCATCTTTGCCGGCTCCGGACATCCAGCGTGGAGGATCCTCTTTATACGGTCACTGCCGTACATTGAAGCTTAAATGCAAGGTACCCGTTTAAATATGGGCTTGCATTCAAGCTTCAGTGTACGGGGGTGGCCATATGAAGAGGATACTCCACGCTGGATGTCCGAGCCGCCGGTGGAGATGCTCCGCGCCTCCACAGCTCCGCAACCCGGGGATGTAGAAAGAAGATGCCCCTGTGATGGATCAAGATGTCGTCCCCTGGATGAAGACTTCTCGCCGCCTGAATGAAGATGGATATCCGGACTTCTGGAACCGTGAGTAGATTTTCTGGGGTTAGTGTAAGGTTTTTTGTTTTTTTTGGGGGGGTGGGATTTTTTTTAGATTAGGGTTTTGATGGGCAGTAAAACAGCTGAATGCCCTTTTAAGGGCAATATCCATACAAATGCCCCTTTAGGGGCAATTGGTTGCTTAGGATTCTTTTAGACTTAGTTTTTTTATTTTGGGTGGGGGGTTTTACTTTTAGGGGGAACTTTGTAATTTTTTTTAGGCAAAAGAGCTTTTTAACTTAGAGCAATGCCCTACAAAAGGCCATTTTAAGGGCTATTGGTAGTTTATTGTTAGGTTAGGGGGTGTTTTTATTTTGGGGGGGCTTTTTTGTTTTTATAGGACTATTAGATTAGATGTAATTTTTATTATTTTTGATAATTTATTTTTTGTAATCTTAGTGTTTTTTTATTTTTCGTAATTTTAGCTTTTTTTTGTAATGTTAGATTTTTTTTAATTTTTTCGTAGTATTAGGTTTATTTAAATTTGTAATTTAGGTTTTTTATTTTTTCGAAGTGTTAGGTTTTTTTAATCATGTAATTATGGGTTAATAGGTTTAGTTTATTATTTACGATGTGGGGGGCTGGCGGTTTAGGAGTTAATAGGTTTAGTTTATTAGTTACGATGTGTGGGGCTGAGGGTTTAGGGGTTAATACTTTATTATAGTGTTGGCGATGTGGGGGGCCGGCGGTTTAGGGGTTAATAGATTTATATAGTTTTGGCAATGTGGGTGGGTGGCGGATTAGGGATTAATAGGTTTATTTAATAGTCGCAATGTGGTTGGGCGGAGGATTAGGGGTTAATAAATTTAATAAATTATTTGTGCTGCAGGAGTGGTTTAGGGGTTAATAGGTGGTTTGTGTGTTAGTGTACATTGTAACATTTTAGTTTTGAGTTTTGTGAAACATTTTTGTTTCACAAAATCCATAACTACTGGTCTCAAATCTCGGAATGGATCGTGTGGCTGTAACGCTAGCATTTTAGCCGGATCGGACAACCTGTAATATGGCGCTATGGAAAATCCTGCACTCAAACGTAATTTTTTGAGTGCAGAATGGACATTGCATTACAGGCTGAAATGCTTGCGGAATAGCTATACCACCGCGACTTGTAATATGCGTTACCTGCCATTCCACGTTCAATGGCCAATTTTTCAGCGGTATAGCCGTACCTCACCATAACGCAAAACTTTTAATCTAGCCCATAGAATGCTAAAGACACATGCACCCTCCTAAGCAGCTATCAGCTTACCTAGGTTTACTCTTCATCAAAGGATATCAAAAGAAAAAAGCACATTTGATAATGGAAGTGAAATGGAAAGTTATTTAAAATTGTATGCTCTATCAGAATCATGAAAGAACAATTCTGTGTTTCATGTCCCTTTAAATTTGTTCTTTACATTTTTTTTTATTATTATTATTTTTTTTACACAAATTAATATTCAGTTTTTGGTGTGGACGGGGATGGGGCAGGGTTGGGGGTGGGGAGTCAGGGGCCCCATTTTGTCATCTTGCCTTGGACCCCTCAATGGCTAAGGCCGGCCCTGCCTACAACCCTTAGATATTTGTCAATAAGGGTAATTAATACAGTAGAATTCCGTAATCAACAAATGCATAATAAAAAGACAATGTAAAAGCACTTTTCAAATAAGTAGTATTAAATTATTTTTACAAATTTCAGTTGTTACAATTTTTCTTCCCCCTCTATCATGTGACAGCTATCAACCAATCACAAAATGAATATACTTATAAAGTGTGAATTCCTGCACATGTTCAGTAGGAGCTGATGCCTCAGAAAATGTGCATATAAAAGTGTTGTGCACATTTTGATAAGGGAAGTCTATTGGAAAGTTGTTTACAATTGTGTACTGCATCTGAATTTTGAAAGCCAAAGTCCACCCACATTTTGCCTTATTTGGAGCCAATCTGTGCTATAGTCCACAGACAACAAGGCTAACCACTGTCATAAAGTTAGTATAAAATGCATTGTTTTGCAGTTGTTATCTGATAAAGCCAAATAGAGACATATATGTAACAGGAAAAGTCAGTAAGGTACATTTCAAGTTCCTAAAATTAGAAAATCCTCAATTTTTAGAGCTAAATTGCATGAAAAGGTAGCAAAATAATCAATATAAATATATTGCAGTTGTTTCATTATGCATATCCTTGCATATTAATGATTTGAGTAGGTGCATGCATATTAGTGGAAACAAACTAAAGAAAGACTGATTTATCTCCCACTACTTATAGACAAGATTTAGTACTTTCGAAGCATTTTTTCTTTATGCTATAAAATGACAATGTTTTAAAATGTATTTAATTTTTTTTTTTTTTTTTTAAATGGATTTCCTATGCTAGGAAAAAAAAGTATGATCTGTGGTGTGTTACAGTACTCTAGTCTAGTTGTGGGAGTTGTTCTTTTTGTCAGTAAACTGTCTCTGGGGATGAATTGTGTACAATCTTGTTCTAAATCAATAAAACATCAATCATTGTTTCATGCAAAAAAATGTAATATTTTAGAGAATGTTTTTTATTATGTGTAGTAGGATGTTTTTGAGGTAAATATACCTTGAAGTTTATTTACAAATATTACATTGTTGTAAATTGTGGTAAGTTTTTGTTTTATATCAAATACTATTAACAGGAAGTAAAATAGCTGCACATAGATGTCTTATAAATGGCTGTATTGCCTTGATGGGGATATATTTGTTAAAGGGACAGTCTACTCCAGAATTGTTATTGTCTAAAAAGATAGATAATCCCTTTATTACCCATTCCCCAGTTTTGCATAACCAACATGTTTATATTAATATACTTTTTACCTCTGTGATTACCTTGTATCTAAGCCTCTGCAGACTGCCCCTTTATTTTGTTCTTTTGACAGACTTGCATTTAGTCAATCAGTGCTCTCTCCCTTGTAAATCCACGGGCGTGGTCACAATGTTATCTATATGGCACACATGAACTTACACCCTCTAGCTGTGAAAAACTGCCAAATGCATTGAAATAAGGAGTGGCCTTCAAGGGTTTAGAAGTTAGCATATGTGCCTACCTAGGTTTAGTTTTCAACAAAGGTTAAAGAGAACAAGGCATATTTAATAATAAAAGTGAATTGGAAAGTTGTTTAAAATTGCATTCCCTATCTTAAACATAAACTTTAATTTTGACTAGACTGTCCCTTTAAGTAGGAAAACCTAGATCCTAAAATGTCAATGAACCTACAGGAATAGAGGTGGCCGTACATTTTATAAATACACTGCATGTGTATAAACCAATACATCAGATGCTTTCTTGAATATGTTTTATGTTGCTGTATGTGTTCTTTGCTTATTTATTTGTAGACTCTGAACACAATTATATTTATATCAATAGCTGCTTCTGAAAGGAGACGTCGTATTGATTGTTTCCTTCACATTGAAAATCTTGTTGCTCTCCCCTTAAAGGGACAGTATACACTCATTTTCATATAACTGCATGTAATAGACAATACCATAAATAATAAGATGCACAGATACTGATATAAAAATCTAGTATAAAACTGTTTAAAAACTTATTTAGAAGCTCTCAGTTTAGCTCTGTTGAAAAGGTAGCTGGAAAGTCCACTGCAAGTGGGAAATAAGACCCTCCCCCTTCTTTTGCATATGAAAAGACCCTTTACACAAACAGGAGCAAGCTGGAGAAGGTAGCTGACGGTATTCAAATAAAACTTTGGGGCCTGGTTATGAGTCTGAAAATCAGAGCAATGTTATTTAAAAATAAGCAAAACTAAACATTTAAAAAAAACAAAAAAACTTTATGGGCTATATAACTAGACCATCTAAAAAACATTTATGCAAAGAAAAAATGTGTGTATAATGTTCTTTTAAGTCTACTTATTACAATCAGTAAGATTTAAGGACGGGGTTAAAGGCACATGAAAGTCATTATTAAACTTTCATGGTTCAGAAAAATTATGCCTAAAACCTACTTATGCTCAGAAGACTACTGGGTGTTAGCATGTGATTGGTGGGTACACACATATGCCTCTTATATTTGGCTAACTAGATGTGATCAGCTATGTCCCAAAAGTGTATTGTTGCTATGGAGCTGCCTTTAACTATGGGTTTAGCCTTTTTGCAGGGGTTAAACACCCCTGCAAACAATAGTGCGATAATAAAATGATGTAACAAATGCTGTAGAGAGAGAATTTTTAGAAACCTTGTATTATTCTAACTCAAGACCAGATAATATGTTCCATCTTTTTAAGCTAGAAAAATGTCTTCACAATTACCTACAGCTAACTTCTAAAGATTTACTGAAAGTTCCAAGGTTCATGTTCTGTTTAAGTTTTCAGATTAATGCATTTTTGGTAAATAGCTGTGTATATTATGAGTTATCAAATAAACATTTAAAGCTTGTGGTGAAACAATGCATACCCCCCAACTGTCCCGATTTTTGCGGGACAGTCCCGATTTTAGGGGTCTGTCCCCCTGTCCCGGGTTGCTAGCCATCTGTCCCGATTTGCCCCAGGCAGTAAAATATATATATATATATATATATTTTTTTTTTTATTTTTTTTTTCATTCTGTTGGGCCCATACTCAGAAGCAGCTGGCTTTGGTCTCACAGGGTTAGACACCTGTTAGATTCCATGTGGAAAAGCAATGGTGTCTAGGTTAAGCAGAAGTAAGAAGGCTGTATACACTCTGACCACGGGTAATGGTGACCTCTCTAACCTACCTCTGGTAGAGATGATGTCTAACCCCTGGTGATAATACTAGCATGCCTTCAGTTTTATACAATGAGCAGTGCTAATACCAGGGTAACGAACAGTGGCAGCCGCAGACTGCCAGCTAATGTGCTTGCCAACCTCAGGACCCCATAGAATGAATTACAGATACCCATATACGATGTAATGTGTGTGTCTATCTGTATCCATAACTGTGTGTGTGTGTATCTGTATGTATAAGTTCATGCTATGTAGTGTGTGTGTGTGTGTCTGCATGTATAAATGTAAGCTATATATGTGTGTATGTGTATCTGCATGTATAAGTGTGTATCTGCATGTATAAGTGTATGCTATGTAGTGTGTGTGTGTCTGCATGTATAAGTGTATACTATGTAGTGTCTGTGTATCTGCATGTATAAGTGTATGCTATGTAATGTGTATCTGCCTGTATAAGTGCTATGTAGTGTGTGTGTGTGTGTATCTTCACGTGTAAGTGTATGCTATGTAGTGTGTGTGTATCTGCATGTATAAGTGTATGCTATGTAGTGTGTGTGTGTGTATCTGCATGTGTAAGTGTATGCTATGTAGTGTGTGTATCTGCATGTATAAGTGTATACTATGTAGTGTGTGTGTGTATCTGCATGTATAAGTGTATGCTATGTTGTGTGTGTGTATCTGCATGTGTAAGTGTATGCTATGTAGTGTGCATATCTGCATTTATAAGTGTATACTATGTAGTGTGTGTGTGTGTATCTGCATGTGTAAGTGTATGCTATGTAGTGCATTTTTGCTGACTTTAAAGGCCAGAAATGCTATGTAATGTGTGTGTGTGTGTGTATCTGCCTGTATAAGTGCTATGTAGTGTGTGTGTGTATATCTTCACGTGTAAGTGTATGCTATGTAGTGTGTGTATCTGCATGTATAAGTGTATGCTATGTAGTGTGTATCTTCACGTGTAAGTGTATGCTATGTAGTGTGTGTGTATCTGCATGTATAAGTGTATGCTATGTAGTGTGTATCTGCATGTGTAAGTGTATGCTATGTGGTGTGTGTATCTGCATGTATAAGTGTATACTATGTAGTGTGTGTGTGTATCTGCATGTATAAGTGTATGCTATGTAGTGTGTGTGTATCTGCATGTGTAAGTGTATGCTATGTAGTGTGTGTATCTGCATGTATAAGTGTATACTATGTAGTGTGTGTGTGTATCTGCATGTGTAAGTGTATGCTATGTAGTGTGCGTATCTGCATGTATAAGTGTATGCTATGTAGTGTGTGTGTGTGTATCTGCATGTGTAAGTGTATGCTATGTAGTGTGCGTATCTGCATGTATAAGCAGATACGCACACTATGTAGTGTGTGTGTGTATCTGCATGTGTAAGTGTATGCTATGTAGTGTGTGTATCTGCATGTATAAGTGTATACTATGTAGTGTGTGTGTGTGTATCTGCATGTGTAAGTGTATGCTATGTAGTGTGCGTATCTGCATGTATAAGCGTATACTATGTAGTGTGTGTGTGTATCTGCATGTGTAAGTGTATGCTATGTAGTGTGCGTATCTGCATGTATAAGTGTATACTATGTAGTGTGTGTGTGTGTATCTGCATGTGTAAGTGTATGCTATGTAGTGCATTTTTGCTGACTTTAAAGGCCAGAATTTAGAATATTAATGGGGAATGCAGAGAGCAGTTTTAAAGAATTTATTATTAAATGTCCAATTAAGATAAAAATATTTAGCAATGTCTTTGCAAAGGATAATTAAATACATAGCTCACATAGCCATACCAGTGGTTTGAGCTTGTGTTTGATTTGCTGCCTAAGTGTATTAAAATCTATGATGTTATTTAGAATTTTATTTATATTACTTTGGTCTTATGATTTTTTAAGCCCCGCCTACCACATTTCATCTTTTATTTGGGGGGGGGGGGGTGTCCCTCTTTTGAATTTTGAAATGTTGGGAGGCATGACAATGGAAAAGTGCACTGCTGGTTTATAAAAGGCCTGAAAAGACTATAAGACCATATATGCTTAGTGCACCATCAGCTTAGTGCTCAAGTGATATCCAACATGAATATTACTGCGTGCCCCCATAGAAGTCTGTTATGTGAGATATTTAGTGCACGCTATCTGACATGCAGGCGCTAGCATGCACTAGACTATTATTCATGCAATAAAAAAATAATTTTGGACTTGTAATAAGAGCACACAAATGAAAGCGCTATTAATTGCGCTTGAACCATGTTATATTATTGCACTCCACTTGTAATGTAGGCCATAATCAAATATGTTTCAAAAAGCAACAATATCATTAAGGGACAAAATTCTAAATGTAATATACTCCTAAAGTAAAATAAATGCTGGTTTTAAATGTTAATTTATCTAGTTTAGCTAATTTCCCAAATTATATGTTATACCAGCTGCATAGTATTAACTGTATTGACATGTTCTCCTTTGGGTTTATTCTTGCAATGAAAAAAGCTGGCTATGTTTATTGAAACTACTACCCATAATGAAAATTACAGTACCTAAATATTTTAAATACACAAAAAAAAATGTAAAGGAGAAATTTCTGATATATTTTATACTTTGCAGCTGGCAAAGCAAGTTAATTAGAACACAATTTAAAATACAGCAACCGGAGAAAAATGGCCGCATTTGATTTTGCATTGTTGTAATGACTGATATTCCATACTGGAATATTTGTGTTGCTTTTTATAAATAATAATTTGAGAAAAGTATACAAAAAGATTTGGGAGTAATTGTTAAAGTGATAAAGTGGTAAATTTTAGCGTTTGTGAAACGCTAGGATTTACCATTGGAACAAATAAAGGGGACTTTCATTCATGAAGTATAAAATATATACTTTCATTCATGAAGTATGAAGTACTTCATGCTGAAAGCTCCTTTATTTGTTTGCCGTGTTTGCCGCACTGAGCAGTCCACGGCAAAACGCTATTTGGCTGAAAGGTGACATTTCCACCTCTAAGCCAATAGCCGTGCGGGAAATCCGGCTGGACCCCTTTATTTGTTACAATGGTAAATCCTAGCATTTTACAAACGCTTAGATTTACCATAATTTTAAATATTAAAAAATGGATAACCATGTTGTTTGCATTTACAGACCCCATTACGTGTAAAGGGGTTAATAAACTGAACTGACTTCTATTAGGGATGTGCAGAGGGAAAAAATTAGTTTCAGACTAAATTTTCATAACAAATATTTGAGGACAGTCATTTCCTTGAATATTTGTTACCTGCACTATTCAGTTTTCTTTTTTGTTAAAATGAATGTAAATGTTTCAAAGCTACAGGTGAACAGTTCACTTGTAGCTACACACTTACCTTAATGCCCTCTTCTTGCCAGGGACCTGGCTGCGCTGACAGGAATCTTAGCAGTTCGGCTCCCAGGTCCTGCACTAAAGTTAGTGTAGGTCCTGCATGCCGAGCACGCCTCCTGTCAGCGCAGCCAGGGACCTGGGTAGAAGAGGATCGGGGTAGCGCACACTCGGTAAGTATAAAGCCTTAAAAAATCAATTTAAAGGAAACAAATAAATACTGATGATTTTTGCCAAATTTATTTTTTCATTTTCTTTAAATTTCGTTTGTGCATACATTCGTCTGAAAATGAATGCACATGTCTAATTTCTATCATTCTTATGAATAACTCTATTTAAACATGTTAAAAATAAAATAAAAAATCATGAAAAGGGTTACATTAAAGGTGACATACTGCTGAGTAAAACTGCAGTAGAACAATTACTACTCACCATGATATTGTTTTTCCTTCCATAAGGCAGGAAGAGTCCACAACTTCATTCCTTATTGTTGGGAAATACAACACCTGGCCACCAGGAGGAGGCAAAGACACCCCAGCCAAAGGCTTAAATATCCCTCCCACTTCCCCTATCCCACAGTCATTCTTTGCCTTTTGTCACTATAGAAGGTGGCGGAGAAGTTTTAGAAGATTTTGGATAAGTCGTGTAATGGGTATGTTCCCTCCAAGAAAGGACTGTAGTTTTAAGTAATCATGTCAACCTCTCAGTGAGAGTATTGATGGAAGTTAGAGTCTGGAGATGCAGGGAAAGTTTTTCTGCAAACCCATCCAGACTGTCACCTAACAGCTCCTGAGCAATCAGTGTTGACGAGTTTCACTGCTTGCTGTTACAAACTCAAGTCCATGTCAGAAGTGTCGCTGCAAGACTGTCACACTTGAGAGGCTGTGCCTGTTCCACAGCATGGATCCTGGAGGTAAGACCGTTTATATTTATATTTAAACTTTTGTTATACAGGGTCACAGTGTGGCTCCTTTATGCCTCAGTAGGATCAAGGGTTAATATCTCCTTCAGGGAGATTATTTGAACAGATAGGGGTTATTTATAACTGCTTTAATGTGAGAGTTTTTTGGGCTCATAGACTGTGTGCTTTTGGCTTGGAACAAACAGGTTTCACTTTCGTTTTTGAGTGTTGCGCAGCTCCTAATAGCTTAGCGCCTTTTTCATAGCAGGGGAAGTCCTGTCCTGCGCTCCACGCGAACGGGTGCTGTCTTTTCATTTCTCACTGTTACACATGAGGTGAGGAAAGAAAACGCTAGGTCTCAAAGTATATCCATTAATTTATTGGATACAGGCTTAGGTGCACAAAAGTTAAACTCCTTATCTGACGTGTTTAGCGCATGCGTACATGCGCTTCATCACTGTTAGCTGTCTAGGTCTAGGAGGTGGTGAGTGCCCCAGCCATTGGGATTATAAAGGTGCTGTTTTTTCAATAAAAGCGTTTACTTGGGGGCGGAGCTTGGTGAGCTGCAGAGCAGACGTGCTGATACAGAGCTCTTGCACAAAAAGCTGTCTAAAGTGTTTTTTTTTTAGCGACAAAAAGTAAGCCAATTGCCACAAAAACATCAGGAAAGTGCCAGAGAGATTACAGATAGCACCTTTGGGCTGTATTTTTAATGTAAAAGAGGATCCGGAGGCAGGCCGACTGGGAGTACCGGAAGAGTTGGCAGGAAAGGCCCGGGGCTTCGGCGTACATCGGCACTCACACGACACAATAACGGATCGATTAAAAGGATAGTGACTATAGCTACAGACGAGCAGCATTCTGTCAGTGTCCCAGAAAGACAGTTTGCATATATCATCTGACAAGAGAATTTTTCCTGAATAGGCCACAGCCTAGAAAAGCTCCGGCGAAGAGGCAGTAAGTGCTTTATTATTCACTTCATAAATAAGCATACCATACTTATCAATACTTACCCTAAGTTGCATTACATTGCTTTGATGCGGGTTTATAAGGCCCTGAACACACTTTATAATTCACAGCAAGTAAGAGGCCTAGAAATAACAGAACACCACGTGGGGACTATATTTGCAATATCTACTTAAGTGGCCTATTTCAAGCATCACTGGAGACACAAATAAGAAAGTGGTAATCAACAAATAGGGGATCCTTCAGAGTTAGGTTCTTTTCCGTGAAGAGCTGACATTTATAACATCTGAAAGTCTAGCTAACCTGGGGGCGCACCTAAAGGGGTAACTTCAGGATACGTTTAGCAGACGAACTACGCAGCTCTCAGAAGTCTTATGACATTAGAACCAGGATTCCCTATATAAAGGAACTTAAAATGCAGTATTATTTCTTGGCAATACTAGCAGGAAAACTAATGTGCTGATGCTGTATCAATAATGGTCAATCTGGAACGAATGTGAATAGCGACATACGGTCAGAAACATTAGCAATGTTACCATAGCATATTTATACTGATATTGTGGCCCTTCATTACTCTATCATAACTGTCTGGGTTAAATAACTTACGTTTTGTGCGAGGAATAACTTCTGTAGAGTCTTGTTAAAGCACTAACAATAGCATTCAAGATGAAAAGTAGAAATCAATCTGTAAAAGAATGTCTATCTAAATCTCAATCGAAAATAAGAACTCTAGATAAATTTACAAGCTCACCAAAACATGACACCGCAAGTGAAACCTCAGAGGAGGAAAATGTGCAACAAGGCGATATTCCTAACAATGAACTGCTAACCCAAATAAAATCCTTTTTCCATGAAGAGCTAAAAACGGCTTTGCGGGATCTTAAGCAAGATATCAGAGAGATTGGGGGTAGGACAACAGAAATTGAAAACAAATTAGAAGATATTTCAGAAGAAATTCCACAAATCCAACACACACTTCTGGACCACTCCATTTATATAAAAAAGCTTGAGGATCAAGTTGAAGATTTGGAGAACAGATCTAGAAGGTCCAACCTTCGTATTAGAAATCTTCCTGAGGACTATAAGAATTTACAAGCGGATATAACTGAAATCTTCCACAAACTCATCCCAGACACAGATCCTACAATGCTGATCATGGACAGAGTACATAGGGCCTTAACCAAGCCCGCGCAATCCAAAACAAGAGACATTATTGTCAAGTTGCACTATTTCCATGTCAAGGAATTAATTATCCAAGCAGCCAGACAGACTTGTACCATCACATATGAGGGCCACAGTATTCAGATCTTTACTGACTTATCGCCAATTACACTGAGAAGACGCAGGGAGCTGAGACCAGTAGTTATGGCTCTTAGCAGAGAAAACATTAAATACCGCTGGAATTTCCCATTCAAACTGATCTTCACTCACAACAACATCTCATACTCTTGCACCACTCTAGAAGAGGGACTAATGCTCTTATCTAAATTAGAGATTCAAGCTGCTGAAGATGAACCACCGACCACCCACAAACCTTTGAAAAAGTCAATACAGAGAGAGTGGTCGACAGTAAGCAAGAGTGGCAAAATCAAAAAAGTGAAAACTGCTTCAATCAGAGAAGATGAAGACATAGACCCTCCAGTGGAGACACCTACAGTGCCTTGACTCTTTATGGATCTGAAGTGGAGATTCAAAATATTACGGATCGTAGAAGTTTACAAGAAGATTTGTTTTATATACCATGTAGAGGATGTCATATGCAGACTTTCAGATCAATGATTCCTGAACTTTCTCATCAGCAGATATGAAGAGAACTGTACGCAACTTTATTATATGAGAGTCCAGGGTTCATTGAAGACTCTTCCTCTTTGCCCACTCCCTATATCTCCCACTTCCCTATGCTTTATGCTCTCGGCTTCTTACCTTCTATCCCTTTTTCTTCTCAACTCTATCTCTAATACCATGTTATTTGGATTGACTGAAGGTAATGTAATGTTAACTTTCTTCCGAAGTATAGACCAACGTAAAGCTGTTAGAGGTTCCAGTGTTGACCTAAGTTATGATATTTATTTGTTAATGATGCACAATGCCGCGTTAAGTTGTAAGTATTTTTCTTATTATTGTTTTTGTTTATATACAGTCTCAAATGCTCATGAAACACATATGTATAAAAAAATGTCTCATAAAATTGTCTCTAGCTACAAAGGGAGCTATGCTAGCAAATATAAAGGGGAAAGAAATGCATATTAAACTAATAACCTACAATGTGAGAGGGTTAAATTCCAACATAAAAAGGCAATCTCAGAATATAAATCCCAAAGTGCCCACATAATAATGCTACAAGAGACGCATTTTGTTACAGAAACCACGCCCAAGTACTGGGATAAGAACTACCCATTGCAGTTTCACGCACTTAATCCTAAAAAAAAATGTGGGGTCTCCATCCTAGTACATGCATCTCTAAATTTTAAAAAGGAGGAAATCCTTAAAGACAGGGAAGGGAGACTCCTAATTGTAAAGGGAACGATACACAATACTCCAGTAATTTTGGTGAATGTTTACGCACCCAATGATAATCAAGGCCCATTTTTAAGCAGGTTAAGTAGACTGTTATCAAGCTGGAAAAAAAGTAAGATCATCATGGGTGGGGATTTTAATCTGACATTAAATGACGAACTAGACAGGACCTCGCAGTTGACCTGTAAAAAAAGACGAATAACTCCTGCACAACAGCTTCTCAGAGACCTACTCCTAGACTTTAACCTTATTGATAGTTGGAGAGCATTTAATAAGGGGGTTAAAGACTACACTTTTTATTCCCGGGTATATAACTCATACTCAAGAATAGACCTAATTCTGGTTAGTCAGATACTCTTACCGCTAATGAAGTCAGCCTCTATAAATAATAGTGCCTGGTCAGATCATGATATGGTGGTAGTGCAATTTGAAGGGTTGGTTAATATACATCGAACTAGGTCCTGGTCCTTACACCCGAGCCTACTTCAAGATTATATTTTAGTTCAGAATATCCAAAAACACATCAGTGAGTTTATATCTATAAATGAAGGGACCACTTCCAACCCAAATTTTTTTTGGAGTGCTCTTAAAGCCTCCCTGAGAGGGATGCTAATAGAAGAGGGTAGAAAAATTAGGAAATCACATAATTCCATCATAGCAACGCTAAGAAAGGAAATTGAGATAATAAGAGAACAATTAGCTAAAAAGAAGCAAAACAAACTAAGGAAATTACTAAATAGCAAGAATGAGGAATTAAACCAGCTACTAGATAGAGAGGCGGTCCATTCTATTAAAATAGTGGACACCAGGTATTATATTTATGGCAATAAGCCTGACAAGATGCTGGCAAATAATCTAAAGGAAATCACTAGGGCCTCCACTATTCCTCAAATTCAAAGAGCCAATGGCCGAGTTACTAATGACCCACTTCAGATAGCCAATGAATTTGCAGCATTTTATTCTCAGCTTTATAATTTACCCAGCACTAAGGCAGGAGCGAATAAGAGGGAGGAATTGGACATTTATTTAGGAAATAGACTGAACACAGTCTCTGAAGAAGAATTGAGCTCTCTAAATGCCCCTATCACAACCCAGGAAGTATTATTGGCCATTAAATATCTGAAAAGGAATAAAGCCCCGGGCCCGGATGGCTTTCCAGGCTCCTTTTATAAAGATCTCCGAATGACGGTAGCACTCCTATTGGTGAAACTGTTTAATAATATTTTGCAGGGAGTGGAGATCCCCCCGGACCTGTTGACTGCAAGGGTGACGGTCATCCCGAAGGCGGGAAAAAATACACAATATTGTCATAATTACCGGCCCATATCACTAATTAATCAAGATCTAAAGCTGTTCACCAAAATTCTAGCAAATCGTCTAGCTATACCCGTTAGTTGATATATACAGATCAAGTTGGCTTCATCTCTCAGAGAGAAGCTCCAGACAATACACGAAAAGTGATTGACCTAATCAATTATGCAACGGTAAAGAAAGTGCCTTCTCTGTTTCTGGCTTTGGACGCAGAGAAGGCATTTGACAGGGTCAACTGGGAATACATATTTGCAGTTATCAGTAAAATGGGAATCAAAACTTAACCTGGACAGACCATTAACACTATGGGAGTCTACCTGGGCAAGGGGAGACAGGCTATGTAGGCCCCTTTCTGTCCACTATATGCTACTAGGTGGGTCCCAAGACCCAGAAACTCCTCCCCATCTCTCCCGATGGGAGACGTTGATGGGTAGGCGCACTACTCCTGAAGAGTGGGAGCGAGCCTTCTCCCTGACCCAGAAAGCCATACATTGCACAACGCTATATGAAACCTTTTTCAAACTACTAACTCATTGGTACTATGTACCCACTAGGTTAGTGAAAATATTCCCGACAGTGTCCCCCAAATGCTGGAGGAACTGTGGCCACAGGGGTAACGCACTACACATATGGTGGGAGTGTCCCGCGATTCAGCCTTTATGGCTGAAGAGCTTTTCGGTGCTGCAGGGTATTGGTATCAGGCTCCCCAGGCTAGCTGACTCAGCCCTTCTTCACTTAAACCTACACTCCCTACCTAAAAATCAGGCGTTTATTTGCATATACCTATTCATGACTATAAAGTACTCTATTGCATGCTCCTGGAAAAAGGAAAGGGCTCCAAGTTGGGGGATGATCTGCAATAATATGGCATATATCTACACAATGGAAAAGGACATCTTTTACAAACTAAATAAATCTGACCTATTTGAATTGACCTGGGCTGACTGGAAGGAGTCTCAAAATACAGACTGGAAACCCAACGCAACTGCCCAAGACACATAGCTCCTTATCTATATCCCACTTTAGACAGTCACCTACCTAACATAAAACGTAACCTAAATTAGATGGCCTCCATTCTCCATCTTATACTCTCCCTCCAGCCTTTTCCCCCTCCCCCCCTTCCTTACCTTTCTTCCCCCACTCTCCTCTCTCCCTCCCGGTGAGTCTTTTGTAATTTCAGTCACTATGACCCCCCCCCCTATTCTCAGACTTGTCAGTCATGAATCAAGACTTGACAGGTCGACCTTGTTTACATTTATTGCAACTGTTGAAATGGTGTATTTATATGTTGGACGCAGTTCCTCCCCTGTTATCTCTGTAAACTTTATGCTATTGGATTGGAGCTGCGTCTCCTCGGTTTATGTTTATTTCTCTTCATTAATTTCAATAAAAAAACTTTAAACTCAAAAAAAAAAAAAAAGGACCTTTCGCCACTGCTCTAGAAAGAATTTATTCCACACCTGACGCCTTTATTAGGCTCTCAGGGTATCAGTCATCACAAATTCAAATCCGAAATGGCACCAGACAGGGGTGTCCCTTGTCTCCCCTGTTGTTTGCTATGTGTATTGAGCCGCTATCAGTGTTAATTAGAGATAATCCAGACGTTGCAGGACTTAGAATAGGAGATACAGAATATAAGATTTCACTCTTTGCTGATGACATCATCCTCGCAGTCACGAAGCCGCTTCTTACTCTCCCAGTAATATACTCTATAATAAATAAATTTAGCTGGTTATCAGGTTACAAAATTAATGAAAGCATATGTGAAGCCCTTAGTACTTCTCTTCTAAACACAACAAAAAAACTGATAGAAATAAATTTTGGATTTAATTGGGTTAAATCATCCCTTAAATATCTTGGAGTTAACCTCACAAATGATGTGAATAAATTATATAAAGAAAACTATGTCCCCATGTTCTCGCAGATTAAAGAACTCCTACTTAAGTGGGCCAAATATTATTACTCTTATATGGAAGAGTCGTATCGATCAAAATGACTGTACTTCCAAAACTGCTATATTTATTCAGAACCCTCCCAATAACCATCCCAATAGCAGAGCTACATAATCTTCAAAGAGAGATCTTAAAATATATTTGGCAGGGTCAGCGAGCAAGAATAAATAAACAAAACCTGATGAGACATAAGAAGAACGGAGGGGTAGGTTAACCAAATCTAGTCTCCTTCTACTATGCCGCCAGAATGGCACAGACCACACAGTGGTACAGAATGAACCAAGCACCCCAATGGGTGCAATTAGAAAAAGATATACTAGAGGTAGGAAGGTTAGATACCATTCTCTGGGCCGTGAAGCAGCATAGGCCAGGATGTATCAAAGAATATGTCTCGATTAGTCACACAACTTATATCTGGGATAAATTGACCAAGGCTTTCCCCCTAGTTAATGTTAGATCAAGATTGACCCCATTGGTCCCCATCATATCACTCATTAGTACACATATTCAGAAGAAATGGGAGAACAAAAGTCTCTATCGTATAGCGGATGCATTCATTAACAATAAAGTATTGACCTTCTCCCAATACAAAGAATTAGGGACTCCTGAACAGGGAGAATGGTATCACTACCTACAACTCACATCTAGGATAAGAGAAATAATGGGATCAAACACCCACCAAAAAATACCACACTAGAAACCATATGTCTAGCAAGAGACTATAGGAGGGGATTGATTGCTTTATTATATCCGTCATTTAGCGAAGGAACCTGCAATAAAAAACGCTCTTTTATGATTAAGTGGGAACAAGACATAAATCAAACCTGGACATTAGAGACTTGGTTAACCAACCTTGACAGAGGCCTGTCTTTTGCCCCGAATGCATTATTAAAAGAGAATTATATTAAGGTGGTATTTAAATGGTACATGTACCCCACAAGAATGGCCAACTCTCAGATAGACGGCTCCTATAGGTGTTATAGAGGATGTGTGGAGGAAGGGACTTATTTCCATATGTGGTGGCAATGTAATAAGGTTAAAAAGTTATGGGATCAAACCTCCACATTTTTAAGTACCATTTTCGAGACTGAATTTAACTTATCTCCAGAACAAGCTTTGCTACACTTCCCTGTTGGAGGCACTGTTAAAAGACATCACAAACTGATAGCAATAATCTGTACCATAGTACGAATCTCAATAGCGAGATTCTGGAGAGTAGACCCCCCCCCCCCCCACATTTGACTATCATTATAATATGGCCAGTGCCTCAGCAGCTGTTCTGAACTCCAGAAACCAATTTACCCAACAATGGGAACCCTATATAATGTTCACAGAAAAGTTAAATAGAGCAAGACCCTCAACCACCTAGATAGCACTTGAAATTAAGATATTTTGAGATTTTGATTTGAGCTTCAAAAAGTCGGGGCTACTGGAAGGGAAGAAGAGATCATACCCCCTAGAAATCTACTGAGATTAAGAGACTAGAAGTGTATTTTTTTGAATTCTAATACCTAAGCACAGACTAAGAGTACTCGGTTGTAGACTGTATTGTTCATGTTTTTCTGTTTTATTGTCATTTTCGTTGACAAAACATATGTCACGTTTTTTACAATTTGTGAAAAATCAATAAAAAGATTTCAACAAAAAAAAAAAGCGTTTATTTTTTGTCTGTGCTTTTGTGAATATATCTTAGCTATTGAGGACTCTGATACTACATTAGAAGGTTCCGCTCCTTCTGTTCTGTTTAATAATTCCTGTTTATATTGTGAGGAAGCCGTGGTTTGCCCACCTGCTCAATTTTGTTCCATTTGCCTAAGCACTGTTCTAAAGTCTAAGAAGGGAGACAAGCCTGCTAATACTCATAGCGCTATTAGCCCCCCTGAGCCGTCTACCTCTCAGGAATCTGGGTCCCGAGAAATTACTACCCTTTCTAGACTACCCACTCCACATGCAGTTCCCCCGCGGCCAAACTAATCCTCCATGTGAAGGGGGGGGGTTTCGGCGGACATACCACGCAGTTACAATCAGCGGTGTCTGTGGCCCTGAGTGCCTTACCTCGTTCTAGCAAATGCAAAAGAAAGGTTAACCATAGTTCTCCTGACCTAGAGTCATCTAAATATTTGTCGGATTTAGCTACTATGTCCCAGCTATCTGAGGATGTAGCTTCAGAGGGTGAACTTTCTGAGTCGGAGACTTCAGTTTCTAAACCTCCTTCAGTGGAGGAACCCTCCTTTAGATTTAAAATTGTGTTTTTTATTAAAGGAGATTCTGTCTACGCTAGAGATTCCAGAGCCTGCACTCCCTGAGGAACTTAAGATCCCTAAATTAAACAGGGTTTATGAAGACAGGAAGGTCCCTCTGACTTTTCATATGCCAGTTAAGATGGCGAACATTATTATTATTAACAAATGGGAAAGAATAGGAATGTCTTTTTCCCCCTCGTCTACTGTTAGAAAATGATTCCTAGTCCCTGACCCTCAATTAGATTTGTGGGCTCCATCCCTAAGGGGGATGGCGCTATTTCTACGCTGGCTAAGCGTACTACTATCCCTCTGGAGGATAGTTCTTCTTTTAGAGAGCCTACCGATAATAAAATGTAAACCTTTCTGAGGAAGATGTTTCAACATACAAAAATTTTATTTCAACCAGCGGCAGCTGTAGCTGCTGTTGCTGGAGCAGCTACCTACTGGTGCGATACTGTGTTGGAGCTCATTGAGGTGGAGACTCCCCTCGAGGATATTCAGGAGAGAATTAAGGCTCTGAGAATTGCTAACTCCTTCATCTGTGCCTCGAATATTCCGATTATTTGCATAAATGCAAAGGCTTCTGGCTTTGCTGTCCTAGCCCGCCGGGCTCTCTGGTTGAAGTCTTGGTCTGCGGATATGACTTCTAAATCCAGACTCCTTTCTCTTCCTTTCAAGGGGAAGATTGTATTCGGTCCAGGGCTAGACTCCATTATTTCTACGGTTACCAGAGGGAAAGGTGCCTTCCTACCGCAGAATAAGAAAAATAGGCCTAAGGGACGGCAATTGTCTAATTTTTGTACCTTTCGTTCTGACAAATCACGACAAAAGCAATCCTCAACCAAGTCCTAGCAGCCCAAGAGTACTTGGAAGCTGGCTCACTCCTGGAATAAGTCCAAACAGACTAAAAATCCCACCAAGAACAAAGCGGCATGAAGGGGCGGTCCGGGATCGGATCGAGTTGGGGGCAGACTGTCTCTTTTTTCATGCTTGGTTCCAGGATGTACAGGATCCTTGGGTTCTGGAGATGAGAGAAGTATCTCAGATACTAGAGTGGGCCGAGACTCACAGATGTACGCTGTCAGCGATCCACATTCTGGGTGTGGACAACTTGGAAGTGGACTTCCTAAGCAGGCAATCCTTTCACCCAGGGGAATGTTCTCTCCACCCTGAGGTGTTTACAGAGATATGCAGCGAGTGGGGGACGCTAGAGATAGATCTCATGGCATCACGCCTCAATACCAAGCTACCCAGGTACGGGTCAAGGTCGAGGGATCCTTAGGCGGAATTGATAGATGCCCTATCAGTACCATGGAGGTTCAGACTCGTATATCTTTTTCCTCCATTACTGCTTCTCCCTCGTGTGGTGGCTTGCATCAAGCAGGAGCGAGCATCAGTGATTCTGATTGCTACATCGTGGCCGCGAAGGACGTGGTTTGCGGATCTGGCGGGATGTCCTCATCTCCTCAGTGGAGGTTACCTTGTTGCAGAGATTTACTGATACAGGGTCCCTTCGTTCATCAAAATCTAGATTCACTGAGGCTGACTGCATGGAGATTGAACGCTTAGTCTTAGCCAAGAGAGGGTTCTCTGAGAGTGTTATTGAAACTCTGGTTCAAGCTAGTAAGCACGTTACTCGTAGTATCTATCATAAAGTGTGGGGGACTTACTTGTACTGGTGTGAAGAGTGTGGCTTTTCCTGGCATAAGGTTAAGGTTTCCAGAATTTTATCTTTTCTCCAGAATGGACTGGAGAAGGGTCCATCTGCTAGTTCCCTGATGGGACAGATATTGGCCCTGTCGGTGTTACTGCACAAGAGATTGGCTGAGCATCCATATTTGCAGTCCTTTCTTAAGGCTCTGACAAGGATCAGACCTGTGTTTAGATCAGGGGCTCCGCCTTGGAGCCTAAATCTTGTTCTTAGTGTTTTGCAGCGGGCTCTGTTTACATTAAATTGTTATCTTGGAAGGTTCTTTTTTTTGCTGTCTATTGCCTCTGCATGAAGAGTTTCTGAGATTTCTGCTTTACAATGTGACTCCCCTTATCTTGTTTTCCATGCTGATAAGGCGGTTTTACGTACTAAATTAGGGTTTCTCCCTAAGGTGGTGTCGGACCGTAACATTAATCAAGAAATTGTTGTTCCTTCCTTGTGTCCTAAACCTTCTTCAGAGAAGGAACGCTTGCTTCACAATCTGTATGTGGTTCGTGCATTGAAGTTCTATCTTCAGGATACTAAGGAATTCAGACAATCTTCCTCATTGCTTGTTATCTATACAGGGAAGCGAAAGGGGCAGAAGGCTACTAAGACTTCCCTATCTTACTGGTTGAGGAGTATAATCTGCTTAGTTTATGAGACAGCGGGGAGACAGCCTCTTGAGAGGATAACGGCTCATTCCACTAGAGAGTTGGCTTCCTCCTGGGCTTTTAAGAACGAAGCCTCTATGGATCAGATTTGTAAGGTGGCTACCTGGTCCTCTTTTCACACTTTTTCTAAATCTTACAAGTTTGATTTGTTTGCTTCGGCTGAAGCAGCTTTTGGGAGAAAAGTTATGCTGTGGTGCCCTCAGAATAGGGTCCGCCTCTTTTTTTGTTTCCTCCCGTTATTCATTCAGTGTCCTCTGGATCTTGAGTATAGTTTTGCCAACAGTAAGGAATGAAGTTGTGGACTCGCCCTGCCTTATGGAAGGAAAACATAATTTATGCTTACCAGATAAATTCCTTTCCTTCCTGGCGGGTAAAGTCCACGACCCCGCCCATAGTTTGTTTTTTTTGATGGGCGACTCCCTTTTTAGATGATTTCTTCTGGAATCTTTATACCCTGATGTTTCTTCTACTTTTCCTTATTCCCTCGGCAGAATGACTGGGGGATAGGGGAAGTGGGAGGGATATTTAAGTCTTTGGCTGGGGTGTCTTTGCCTCCTCCTGGTGGCCAGGTGTTGTTTTTCCCAACAGTATGAAATTAAGTTGTGGACTCTCCCTGCCAGGAAGGAAAGGAATTTATTTGGTAAACATAAATTATATTTTCTTCTGTCCCTACAGCTGTCTTCAAAGTTATTCTCTTATTTTAACCCTTTACAAGTATTAGTTAGTGAAGCTCTGCATCTTCACACTGGGCTCTGACATCTTGGAGCTGATATTTGTTATTTAACTTTTAACCTCTGCAAAAAAGTAACAATTCTTCTCTCTTTTATGTGAGTTAGACTGAAGTGAAAAGTACAGTTGCCAAAAAGCAGATTTGTGAAAGTGCACTGCTTCTGTCACATTATGCAACAACACGTGCGCTACAAGTTGGAGGCGCCCAATATAAAACGCAGTGCTTTACCAACTGGATTCTGTAATGAGGCAAACGAAGAAAATGGCTAAAGAGAGCTGCAGGTACAGGAGGCAAAACAATAGCATGGTGAGAAGAAACTATGCTACTTTAGTTATACCCAGCAGTTTAATGTCCCTTTAAAGCTGTTTATTTTGATTGTGAAACCAACACATCTCTACAGGCATAAGATCAAAAATGTTAATCTTTCAAAACAGGAAGATCCATTTTTAAAAATATATTAAACTTTCACCAAGATGCAGCAAAGAACTTTAATTTTTCTGTGTTGTTTTGTCATATAGATAAAATGCAAATTTACATCCTGTTACTTCATGAAAGAAGAAGGATATTCAAACTGAAAGGCATGTATAGAAACTTGCATGAAAATTGTGTGACCCATGCTATCAAAATATTTTGTTTGGAATTATTTTTTTTTCTGTTAATTTAATATATTTAGTTTCCAGTATAATAGTTGATTAAAGGGATAGTAAGCCCGATTTTTTTTTTCATGATTCAGATAGAACATACAATTTTAAGCAACTTTCTAATTTAGTATTAATTATTAATATATTTTTTTCTTTGTTTTCTTGCTATCTTTATTTGAAAAGGCAGGAATCTAAGCTAAAGAGTCTGCCCATTTTTGCCCAGGGTAGCGCTTGCTGATTGGTGACTACATTTAAATTACAAATTTAAAAAAAAATCATAAAAAAGAAAAAAATATAGCAATTAGCAGCCTTCTAACTACCAAAAGGCAATGACAAAGCGATGTATGTCTGCTATTTCTGAACAAAGGGGATCCCAGAGAAGCTTTTACAACCATTTGTGCTATGATTGCACAATCGATATGTAAATAATTTCAGTGAGAAACCCAAAGTTTGTGAAAAAAGTTAACAATTATTTTTATATGATCGCATTTGACAGTGAAATAGTGGCATGCAATATACTAAAATGGGCCTAGATCAATACCTTGGGTTGTTTGCTTAACAAATATATATAGTTTTGACAGGTAAATAAAAAAAAACAAGGCGTTTAATGTTTAAATGTAGTGATAGCAAAAACGCTAAAAAATATTATTTTGGGCAAGTTCTTCTCTAAAAGTCCAGGTGGTAGTGATGGATTTAAATTGTATAATTTTGAATCTTGAAAGAAAAATGTTGGGTATCATGTCCCCTTTAATCACTTACACTTTTATGACCACACGCCAATGACAATTCACTAAGTTTCAAGAGACCAGAGACACTTGCTGCTTGCTGGGATGTAAACAGCGCAGCACTCTAAAATAAGACAGATTATTTTATTATTTATTATCAGGTATTTGTAGAGAGCCAACAGGTTCCACAGCGCTATGAACATGGGTGGTATATAAAAAACGATTACAGGGATCAAGTGGGTGAAGGGTCCTGCCGAGAGTTGCACTGTTGTAGTCGGCTCTTATGAAAGTGCACTACAAACACCTGGGCTCATAGGCTTACATGCTATGAGGTTTAAGGGGATAGCAGTGGAGATTGTAAGTGTAGGTTGTAAGCGTCCCTGAATAGTAGAGTCTTCAGGGAGCACTTGAAGCTTTTAAAACTAGGGGAGATTCTTGTGGAGCGAGGCAGAGAATTCCATAAGATGGGAGCCAGTCTTGAGAAATCTTGTAGACGGAAATGTGAGGAGGTAACGAGAGGAAGAGAGGAGGAGATCATGAGCGGAGCGAAGGGGGCAGGAGGGAGAGTATCTGGAGACAAGGTCTAAGATGTAGGGGGGAGCAATGCAATTGAGGGCTTTGTGTGTCAGAGTGAGAATTTTGTGTTTAATCCTGGAGGCAAGAGGAAGCCAGTGAAGGGATTGGCAGAGAGGTGCGGCAGATGAAGAGTGACGTGCAAGGAAGATGAGCCTGGCAGAGGCATTCATTATGGATTGTAAAGGAGCTAGGCTGCAGCTAGGGAGACCAGAGAGGATAGAGTTGCAGTAGTCGAGGCAGGAAAGGATGAGAGAGTGGATTAAAATCTTTGTTGTGTCTTGTGTAAGGAAATGTCTAATTTTAGCGATGTTTTTAAGGTGGAAGCAGCAAGAAAGAAAGATCTGAGTCAAGTGTGACCCCAAGACATCTGGCATGTGAGGTTGGGGTATTGATGGAGTTGTCAACAAATATAGAGACATGGGGGGCGGAGATTTTTGAAGAAAGGGGGAAAATAAGGAGCTCAGTTTTGGAGAGATTTAGTTTGAAGTAGTGAGAGGACATCCCAGATGAGATATGAGAGAGACAGTTAGTGACACGGGTTAGCAAGGAAGGAGATAATTCTGGTGCAGAGAGGTAGATTTGTGTATCGTCGGCATACAAATGATAATGAAACCCGTGGGACTTTATTAAGGAACCTAGTGAGGATGTGTAGATTGAGAAGAGAAGGGGACCGAGGACAGAGCCTTGCGGTACCCCAACAGAAAGAGGTAACGGGGCAGAGGATACCCCAGAGAAGGTTACACTAAAGGTACGGTTAGACAGATAGGAAGAGAACCAAGAGAGAGCTGTGTCACAGATGGATGGATTGGAGGGTATAGAGCAAAAGAGGGTGGTCGACAGTATAAAAGGCTACAGACAGATCAAGGAGGATAAGTAGAGAGAAGTGGCCTTTTGATTTTGCTGTAAGTAGGTAATTGGTAACCTTAACAATTGCTGTCTCTGTTGAGTGAAGGGGGCGAAATCCAGATTGCAGTGGGTCAAGGAGGGAGTTTAATGTAAGGAAATGGGATAGACGTGCATATACTAGCTTTTCAAGAAGCTTTGAGGCAAGAGGTAGTAGGGAAATAGGGCGGTAGTTGGATGGGGAAGTTGGATCGAGAGAAGGTTTTTTGAGGATAGGTGTGACTAATGCATGTTTAAGAGATGTGGGAACTATACCAGTGCTGAGGGAGAGGTTGAAGATGTGTGTGAGTATAGGGGTAAGGGTAGAAGAGAGGGAGGGGAGTAGTTGTGAAGGGATGTGGTCGAGGGGACAGGTAGTGAGGTGAGAGGATAGTATAATGGCAGAAACTTCATCCTCTGTAATGGGGCAAACGAGCTAAATTTATAGCTATGTGGGTTTTGGATGATTGTGAGGTTTTGAGGGGGTGGGAGACCGGTAGTATGTTGAGAGATGATTTCATTTCTGATGGAGTCGATTTTGTTGTTGAAGTAGCTGGTAAAATCTTGGGCTGAGAGAGAAGTTGTGGTGGGAGGTGGGGGTGGGCGGAGAAGAGTATTGAATGTGGAAAACAGACGTTTTGGGTTTGAAGAAAGAGTAGAGATAAGAGTAGAGAAGTAGTGTTGCTTATATAGATTAAGGGCAGAATAGTAAGAGTTCAAGATGAACTTATAGTGAAGAAAGTAAACAGAACTCCGAGATTTCCTCCAGTGTCGCTCAGCAGTACAGGAACAT
Organism: Bombina bombina; assembly: GCF_027579735.1. Classification (NCBI taxonomy): domain Eukaryota; kingdom Metazoa; phylum Chordata; class Amphibia; order Anura; family Bombinatoridae; genus Bombina; species Bombina bombina. The sequence continues at coordinate 446,907,242 of NC_069504.1, read as the reverse complement.
CTGCGTAGGTACCGTGTCGGAGGAGTATGCCAGGACTGAGGATGAGTGTATGTTTTCCGAGCTATGGTAGGTGGGGACAAGTTATCAAGGACTGATGTAAGGGTGGAGTTATAGTGGGAGATGGATTCATCAGGACCGGAAAAGGAGGGGATGGAAGAGAGAAGAGGTTCGAGAAAGCTAGCAAGCTGTTGCTGATCTAATGACTTGATTCTTCTGTGAAGTTTAGTGTGGGGGTAGAAGGAAGGATAGTTGTATGGAGGGAGGTGATGGTACAAGTGAGGAGGTGGTGGCCAGAAAGAGGAAAAGGTGAGTTTGTGAAGTTTGAGTTTGAGTGCATCGATAACTGAAAATCAGATCAAGGGAGTGGCCATCTTTGTGAGTGGTAGAGTTAGTCTATTGTGACAGGCCGAAACAGGAAGTGAGTTGCAGAAGTTGTTTTGCAGAGGAGGCAGTGGGATTATCAACAGGGAGGTTGAAGTCACCGAGAATGAGGGCAGGGGTATCTGAGGAAAGAAAGTAAGGTAGCCAGACGGCAAAGTGATCATATAGAGAGGGGAGAGAATAAGCAAATCATGTGTGTTTCGAATGAAGAAAATGTGAGGGATGAGATGGGCTGTATTTGTTGAAAGGTGCAACGAGAGGAAAGTAAAATACCAACACCACCTCCTTGTCTATTGTCAGACCTAAGAGTGTGACTGAAGTGGAGACCCCCATGTGACAGTGCAGCAGAGGATGCAGTGTCTGAAGGAGAGAGCCAGGTTTCTGTGAGAGCCAGAAGATTGAGAGAGTGGGAGATAAAGAGGTCATGGATAGAAGTGAGCTTGTTGCAAACAGAGCGAGAGTTCCAAAGTGCGCAAGTGAAGGGGGTGGTGGCTTTAGATGCAAGAGGATTGAGATTAGGGTTACCAGAGTTTTGTTTTTGAAGTCTATTGAAGGGTACACATGGGTGTGCAGGGCAAGGAAAATGTGGGGGGCCAGGATTAGGGGAGATGTCGCCAGCAGCTACTATGAGCAAGAGGGAGAGTGACATGAGATGAGATGCGGATTTGCAGTAGTGTGACTGTTTTTGTGATGAGTTGCAAATGGGAGAGAGAGTCTTTAGGAATGTGGGAAGTTCATGAATACAGAAATAAGGTGAGGTTAAGAGAGATGGGCTAATGAGCAGTGCAGGTGGTGAGGGGTAAGGAGTAATTGAGTAAAGTAGTTTGTTAAACAGACAAAAGGTGGCAAAAAGGGATATTAAGATATTGTGCATTTTTTACAAAATAGTCAGTGTATAAAACTCAGTATTAAAACAGAACTTGCCTTATCCCTTGTCCAATCCTTGTTCAATTCTTGTTCCTCAATTATCTGTTCACATCTATTAAGTGAACATTTATCTTACAATATTGCTATCTAACCTACATTGCTAAACCCCTGCATTGCTTTCCCCATAGCAGTGTTAAATTTATAGGCCAGAAAATTTGATTCAGGGTGAGATAAGTTAAAAATAACAGACAATAGAATTTGGGGGAGGCTGTGGTTAAACCATTAGTGAAATTATAAATTTAGGAATTAAAACAAGTATTTGCAAGGTTTGAACATCACATAGATAAAGGCAAGATATCAGCAGGGTAAATACATAATTAATTATACAGACAAATGCAAAAAGAGAGGCTTGCAATACAGATGACACAAAAAACTGGGGAAATGGCAGGATTTGAATGCAGGGACCGAATTCACATACCAAAGAGAGACTTGTAGTACAAATGACACATAAACAGGGAAAATTGGCAGAGTTTGAATGCAGGGACCCAATTCACATACCAAAGAGAGACTTGTAGTATAAATGACACAGAAACAGGGAAAATTGGCAGGATTTGAATGCAGGGACCCAATTCACATACCAAAGAGAGTCTTGTAGTACAAATGACACAAACAGGGAAAATTGGCAGGATTTGAATGCAGGGACCCAATTCACATACCAAAGAGAGACTTGTAGTAAAAATGACACAGAAACAGGGAAAATTGGCAGGATTTAAATGCAGGGACCCAATTCACATACATCAGATGTATTGCACTTGTTAACGTAGAGGGACAAGGGATAACTTTTTGATTAAGAAGGAATAGTACATGGCCTTGTACGGAAATGTCATTCCATATACTGAGCTGTAACCCACTTATAACTATGGATCTGGTTTGTAGAGGAGAGTGGTGATAGTCAATGTTATTTGGACTAAGTAGATAATCAACATCATATATGGCTTCTTGCTTCAAGACCAGCAGTTGATCTTCCACCTATGGTCAGTGCTGAAAAAATAAATTAAAAGATAATGAGAGAGAAGTAACAATGAATCCGCTTTAGTGAGATGATTATTTGAAACTCATAAAAATATACAGAACACATCAGATACATTGTTATATTCCTTTAATTTAGCACAAATACATTATGCAATTTCTGTAATTTTACAGATATAAAATTCCTCACCAAGGCTTATGCACAATATCAGACTTTTCCATGATCTTTAACTTGACCTTAAATGCTTTTAAGTCAGTGTAAATTTGCAGTTTATTGAGGCTTAAATCAGAAATAATATTCACGCTGTGCAGTAATACCATTTGTCAAGGTTTTATTAAACACCACAAACTCATATAAAAGGGAAGTAAATTTTGACAAGTCGTAATTACTCTCAACTTTAAAAGGATAATTGTGTCCTATATTAAATGCTCTTGACTGGTTTAAACTAATTGTTTTAAAAAAAGCATATGTACATTTTTTACCAATGGAATGGCCATAAAAGTATCATATTTGACAATGTACGTTCATTTGTATACACATAAATGCTATTATACATCATAGGCTTCATATAATTAAAAGAGATATGGATGTAAAATTTAAACTTTTATTAGTCACATATATTGCTTAGTACATGGAGTCAATAGTTGCAAATACTTCTGCCATATTGTCTCCAAGACTCATGCACACTCCGGAGCCTCCCTAGGTTTATTCCTCAATAAAGGATACTAAGAGAAAGTAAATTTGATAAAAGCTGTTTAAAAGTGCATGCTGTATCTAAATCATGAAAGTTAAATTTTGACTGTAATGTCCCTATAAACAAACATTTAATTCAGTTCACAAAATACTTAATCTGTAGACTTGGGGATGATTTTTTTGTTTTGAATAGCATTGCTATATACTTCTATTAGTTACTTATTGTAAAAGCTATCACTATATCAGAAGCATATATATATATATATGAGGTGCACCAGCATTCGCACTCCACAACTGCTCAGAGGCATTGGCAGATTGCATGAAGCAAATGAAATATTCACTGCGTGCATATGCTGCTGAAACAGTGTTTTTGCTAATATAAGTATATTGCAGAAATGCACCTATTTAAAACCAAATTACACTCATGCCCATTTTAATTTAGAATATTATGTCCCTCTGGCATGAATATAAGTTTTAAATTATATTCATGCTATAATGAGTGGCAGCGAGTGAGTTGAACCCAGAAATGTACACAACCGCTGCAATGTCGAGCAAGCGAGCAAAATATTCAAAGCTCCCGACATAGATGCTAACAGACGGCATCGCCGAGAGGCGTTTCCTATACATGCCATTGGTCAACGATGCTGGCAATAGATAACACCCAGCATTGTTGCCCATATTGGCGATGTAAGGTAAACAATCCCTTGTAATATAGCTGCCATGCCTAACCACTAATCATAAGTACCCCTAAACCGAAGTACCTCATGATTGCCGACTAACACTACACTAATAAATATCTTAACTGCCATATACCCGCTGCAAGTATCTATCCTGTTAATCTGTAAACCTCCACAAGTATCTATGCTGTTAATCCGTCAACCACCACATACCCACTGCATGTATATATCCTGTTAATCCCTATATCGCCACATACCCACTGCAAGTACCTATTAGCCCCTATACCTCCACTAGCCTACCGCAAGTACTAATCTATTAACTCCTTAACACCACTAGCCCACCTCAAGTACCCATCTAATCTATTAACCCTTATACCGCCACATACCCACCAAAAGTACCCGTCTAATATATATTAACCCCTTTAACACCACTAGCGCACTGCAAGTACCCATCTAATCTATTGATCCCTGTACCGCCACCAGCACACTGCAACTTCCCATCTGATATATTAACCCCTATGCTGCCACTTGCCCATCGCAAGTACCCTACATTATTAACACCTTAACCGCTACTAGCGCACTACAAGTACCCTACACTATAAACCCCTAAACCGCCACAACCCCAAACGCAAACTAACCGTACTCTACCTAACACCTAACCCCTCTCTAAACTAAACCTCCTAGGTTACTGAAAAATAAAGAAAAGTCTGTTACATAACATAAAAAAGACAGTATCAAAAATAAAAAAACACCATTATACCTAACACTAACCTACATGCCCCATAAAAATAAAATGCACCCAAAACAAAAAAACTAACACTAAATTTAAATTACAATAGCCATTAAAAGGGCCTTTTGTAGGGCATTGTCCTAAAGTGAATGCAGCTCTTTTGCATTAATATAAATTACACCCGCCTCTACAATTCAAGTAAACCCCCCCCCCCCCCCCCAAATAATAAAGGCTAACTATGAAACCTATCCTAAAAAATGTAATTTAAAATAACAAATCCTATTCTTTAAATTAAAAAAAAAAAAAAAAAAAAAAAGACCTAACTAAACCCCAAGTTTAAACTCATCATCCGAAAATCCAGCTCCTCTTGACCCGACAATAGGCCCTCTTCATCCAGGGTCCAGGCACCGGGGGCACCATCTTCATGGAGATGGACTTCCAGATGGCCTCTTCCACCGTCACCTCTCCGCAATCTTCATCCACGCCTGGCCCTTTTCATTCAGGGTCCAGGTGCCGGTGGCCCATCTTCTATCTTCTCCACTGCACACTTAATTTCAGGATGCGCTGAATCCCTTTTATATAGGGGTACCGTTTCATCCCTATTGGCTGATTTTTAATCAGTCAATATCAAGAAACTATTTAATTTTTTATTTTTGATACTGTATTTTTTTTTGTGTGTAACTTAGACTTTTTTTTATTTTTCTTTAACTTAGGGGGTTTAGTTTAGAGGGGAGGGGTTATGTTTTAAGTAGTGTAGTTGTAGTTTGTGTTGGGAGGTGGCAGTTTAGGGTATAATCACCTAACCACCACCCATACCTATATGGGGGTGATTAGGTTAGGGTAGCTTAGGGGTTAATTGTGTATTTTAGCATTTATCTACAATGTTTAAAATAGTATGCATTCTCATGTATGATGCATATTATTTTAAGTATAGTATATAAATTAGAATGTATTTAATTTTTTCTTGTGTTTAATATTGTAAACATAAATATATTTTTTAAAATTTATATTTATGTCACAAAAGTCATTTGTATTACAATTGTATTATTAGATAACAGGCATGCAGTCATGTAAAACTATAATTATAATTCAGTAGACATGTGCATTTTGTTTCGTTCCGAATCCAAATTCGTTCCGAATTTATCAAATTCGGAGCTTTGGATCGATTAGAATTTCCGAATTACCGTAGCAATGAAACTAACGAATAAATATGAATTAGTTCGGATTTATTCGCTATATTCGGATGGCCATGGACTAATCACAATTACACTAGTATTGTACAGTATATTAGGTTATATCACTCTGCTATGGGTTAAACCTAATATTACAGTACATAATACTAGTCTAATACACAGCACATCACACCTAACACATACCGAATTTACAAATCGAATTCGAACCAAATACATCTGAATTTATTTGAATCCAAATGAATCCATAACAAATGCATTTGAATGTATCAGAATTTGAATCGATTCGAAAACTAAATTCTAAAACATCCGAATCAGTCCGAAACGAATTTTACCGCCACGCACAAGTCTATAATTCATTTGTCTTTTATAACATAAATATATATATTTAAAAAGTATATTTATGTTTAAAATAATAAACACAAAAAGCAAGAATATCTACATTTTAATTTATATCCAATACTTAAAATAATATGCATTTTACATGACCATGCATTTTATTTTAAACATTGTATATATAATGTTGTCTAGGCTTGCATTGATATTCAGTATTTAAAATGGTATGCATTGTCATGTATATTGCATATTATTTTAAGTATTGTATATAAATTATAATGTATTTATGTTAGCTTGTTGGGTTTATTAGTGATAACATAGATATAAATGGTAATATAAATGTATGTTATAGTAGTCAGTAGCATTAAATTATATTATTATATAACAGGCATGCAGTTATATAGAACTATCATTTTAATTAAACTGTCTTTTATAACAAATAGTAAGCACAACAAGCAAAATGAACTACATTTTCTTCATAAATGGAAAGAGTCCACAGCTGCATTCATTACTTTTGGGAATTCAGAACCTGGCTTAAATACCTTAACCACTTCCCCCATCCCCCAGTCATTCTTTGCCTTTCGTCCCAGGATTTTGGCAGAGAAATGTCAGAAGTTTTGATTTAGTCTCTTATGGAGGGCAGTACTCTTCGGCATGGGACTGGAGTTTTAAGTAGTCCTGTCAGCCTTTCAGTGAAAGCTTGGATGAAAGTTAGAGTCCGGAAATGCAGGGAGAGTCTGCAAAACCATCCCGACTCATTTTAACAGCTCCACAAGCAATTGGCATTGACAAGTTTTGCTGCCTGCTTTCTTCTCTCAAGTCAATAGCAGAAGCGATGCTACTATCTGTCACACTTGAAGGGCTGTGTTCCTGTTCCACGGCGTAGATTCCGGTAAGATCGTTTCATTTTACTTTCTTCATGAAATGTACTGTTTTCCTGAGGGGCTACCGCCTAGCGGGACTAACTTATATCATAGGATCTCAGTGAGGCTCCTTTTGTATCTTGGAATCAAGGGTTAATATCTCCTGAGGGGGGTTATTGAACAGGGGGGGTTTAATCATGTTTGTTATATGATTCAAACTGCTTATGTGTAGTGTATTTTGGCTCATGGCTTGTGGAACATAATGGCTTTTGGAAAGTGATGCGGCCTTACAGTTGGGTACGCTTTTTTGGACTATACCGTTCTCCTGGTGACTGCGTGGTCACGTTTTTGGCCTCCATTTCCACATTCCTGTCCGTGTGGCGACGGAGAAATTCTGGTCTGCTGGTGTTGGGGTCATAGGAGGTGTTGAGTGCCCCAGCCATTGTGGGTGTCAGGTGCTGTTTAGTTTTTTTGGGTCCAATCTTTTGTATCAATATCCTAGTTATGGGGGAGTCTGATATTGTGGAAACGGACATCTCTGTTTCAGTTTCTACTCCTTGCGCAGAATGCGTATTGCCCCAGATGATACTTGCCTATCAGTTATGTTCTGAATGCCGTATCAGAGTGCTCAATTCCCCGGAATCGGAGAATCAAGTGGCCACTGAGCCATCCGCCTCTGGGGCTTCTGTCCTCTGAGTGGCGAGTTCCCTTCCTTCATCGCTTACAACTCATGCAGGTAACCCAGACTTTGCTTATCCTTTTCTGGAAGGTGGCTTGTTCCCGCCAGGGGTTTTGACAGGATTTCGCATGTCCATAATTTTGTCACTGGTGCATCTGCAACTTCCAGAAGTTGGCTTAAGATATTGTTCGTGTCCCGTTATCCAGGGCTCTTCAGGCATGGGATGACCTGTTCAGCTCTCTGGGGTAACGACTGTCCCTGAGGCTTCAGGGGGTCAACCTTCGGGACGGAGTCGTCTTTTGCTCCGGCGGGGGTATGCTGTGCTTTTCGGTATAGACTGCGCGCCTTCATGTTTTATTGAAGCAAACTTTGGCGCTGTCGGAAGATCCCATCCTTAATGGATCTGAGAATTTTCAGTCTGCTCCTTTGAATAGCTTACAGTATTAGACATAAGGGGATGAAGTAATCTTCTTATAGTCTTCTTTATTGAGTATCCCTTTCCAGTTCTGAGCTTGGAAGAACAAGGTCCCTGTTGGGCCGGTCTTGCAGGTGCGCCTGTTTTTCTTAGGCGATAACCTGCGGGTTGCCTTATCTTTTATTTTTATTTGGTTTAAAGCTCATGTTGGTTTTATATTTCCTTCGGGAATTTTATTTGGAATCGATACTCACGATGTTTGATCACACTGTTACTTCTAAGGAAGTTTGTTATGGACGTGTTTTAGTCCTATGTTTGTCTGCTGTTTATTTCTCCCTCTCAAGGGGGGATTCTATGCGGCCTTGTCAGTGAGGGCCCTTGGTTTCTGGCTGGTCCTGATTGGGATCAGATCCTTTTGTTTTGAAACCTAATTAGGCACGTGGTGCCTGTTTTGCCTGGCTGGTCAGGTTTGGGCGCTGAGTGCTTCACATTATTATTTGTGTTATTCTTATTTTTCTTTAACAAGTTTCAGCTAAGCATTCTGAGAGGACCTGAGGGTCCGTGAGGCATGGGGGATTGGTTCAGTCCTCATTAGCCTTTCATGATGGTCGACTGGGACTAGGAGTTCTACTGCGACACACTCATTTGATTCAGTTTTTCTGTCGGGTCTTGGAGTGCCTCCTTCCCCGCGTGGGTTGGAGGTTGGGAGGACTTCGGACCTCCTTGCTGCCGGGATTTGCATTCACCTTCGGGTGCTGGCATGTTCCTTATGGCCTGTTTTGTCCTTGGAAAGTGTCCTGCAATGGTTTAGTTGTAGGCTTTGCAGGCTCGTAAGCTGATAGTTGAGAGTTCATTTCCAGCTATGGCTACATGTTCTTCACAGTGGTTCTGTGATACAATAGTTTGCACATGGTCTTATACGAAGTGTGTTCAGGAGTTTTTTCTCTGTTGGATCAACAGTGGTGTCTGGATGAATGTCATTCGGTCCGTGGTTTGATCAGACTATGACTTTTTTGTCTTGTGGGCATGTGCGCTGTCCTTTATCTGTGCTCTCCCCTTAGAGGGGGTAATTTGTCTTCCTTAAGAGGTGGGGGTTTCCTCTCTCGGGAGGGTCGTTGTCCTGCCCTGTGTGCAGAAGGTTGGAACAGGTGCTAGGGGATAGTGGTCTGCTGTTCTGGGGCTGGTTCTGTTCCAACTATGGAAGTTGAAGTCTCCATGTCAGGACTGTTATAGAGAGTTGTGCCTGGTCTTCTCAGGGAGCTACTGCACTTTTCTCTGTTCAGGTCTTAGGGGATTCTTCTTGGTAGTTCCTATATTGGAAGAGCGGATTGGGTTGGCATCCGAGCTCTGTTGGGGTGGGATAGTTCCTCCCATTCTTTCCATTCCCTGGGGGCTTGTGGTTGGTCTGGTGTTTGGAGCAGGATTTGGGATCTGTTGCTCTGCTGCTTCGTCCTCGGGTCTTCGAGGTACGGTGAGCCTCCTTGAGGGCTCTGTGTTTTCTCCACGTTCAGGATCTGTGGGAGGGACTGGCGGATCTTGGATAGCCCGTGGCGTGTCCACTGCTTAGTGGATGCTTAGCAGTCTGTCGGTTTGGAACCTATATTCAGCTGCTCTTTACTTGCCCTGCAAGTTTTCAAATTTCAGAGTCATCTTTGGATGACTGTAGCGTGCAGTATTTGGACTCAGGTGTTTACCTAATTTTGCTGCACGAGGTTTCGTTTTTTGCAGATTTAGATATTCTCAGCGACCTTTTGACTCTGGGAACTTTCGTCTTCAGTTGTCTTCTAGGGTGCGGTTGCACTGTGTTTGGGAGAAGATCTCATCTCTGTTTCAGATTCACGGTACTACCCCGTGGTTTCTGTACAATCTGGGGTCTGGGTGTTGCCTCCCCTTGTTTCTTTGAGACTGATTGGGTCTCTGTGAGTTTGGCCCGGTTTTCGGGTTTTTATGTTTATTTGGGACTCGTGGTACCCTATTTAGGTTTCTTTCTGGAGTCCTTGTTGGATGTTCATCCGTGTCTTTTCCCTTTGTGGGAGATTGCGGTAGTCTGATCCCTTTCTCTAGTAAGGAGTGTGTTGTTTGGGAACGACTGCTTTGCGACGGTGTCTTCTGGAGGATTGTTGGCTCAGTCGTGTCTAGTTCCTGCGGTCTCTAGCAAGGCTTGTGGGACTATCTGTGGGTCAGTGTCATTGGGGCCCTTCCTTTTTCAAGGTTTTCTCGGATTCGGACGAAGCGGGATTTTGTTGGGTAAGGGTTTTCAAGCCTGGTGCCCTCAGAATGGACCGCCTCTTGTACCCTCCCGTTTAAGCATTCAGTGTCCTCTATAGCTTGGGTATTGTTTTCCCGAAAGCAATAAATGCAGCTGTGGACTCTTTCCATTTATGACGAAAAACTTAAATTATGCTTACCTGATAATTTTTCTTCAGATGGAAAGAGTCCACAGCTCCCCGTCTGTATTTTTTCTGTGGGGCATCTGTTATTTTTATTCTTCTGGCACTTTTTCACCATTATATTTCTTCTACTGTTCCTTATTCCTCAGCAGAATGACTGGGGGATAGGGGAAGTGGGAGAGGTATTTAAGCCTTTGGCCGGGGTGTCTTTGCCTCCTCCTGGTGGCCAGGTTCAGAATTCCCAAAATTAATGAATGCAGCTGTGGACTCTTTCCATCTGAAGAAAAGAAAATTATCAGGTAAGCATAATTTAAGTTTTTAATTTATATGCAAAAATTAAAATAATATATATTCAACAAAAAAAGGCATCATTTTAAATATTGAATACATATGTGTAGGGCCTTAGCTTCTACAGTTAATATTAGGTTATGAAAGTTTAGAGGTCAATGTTTAAATTATATGCATAGTCATGTACAATGCATATTGTTAAAAGTATTGTGTGTGTGTATGTGTATGTGTGTGTGTGTATATATATATATATATATATATATACAGTATATATATCATTTATTTTGCACCACACCACAGAACTAGTAGAACAAACGGTACACATTACTCATATATTAACAATCATGAGCAGTGGTGTTGTATAAATTTAAAAGATCAAAAACAAAAGCAAGACACCATATCCAGCACAAACCTATTTACTATCATCATCAAACTATCAAAGATACATAATGCACCTATATATATAATAATATTTTCCCAATGTAACAGCATAGTCACGCCAATAGAGCCAATTCAAAAAGCAAGTCCAGTGCTAAAAAAGACTTGTCTTTAGCCATATATTATATCAGCAAAACGACTATTTGTAATCCAAAGGTATATCAGAATTTAAAATGGCTCAAATGAATCTCTGTTCTTCAGCATTCAAACTATCTCTTACATAAATGTAGGACTGGTTTTGCTTTTAGAATTGGCACTATTGTCGGGACTATCCGGCTATATTGGGACATTATTATTATTCTTTTTTCTTCATTATATATATAGGTGCATTATGTATCTTTGATAATTTGATAATGATAGGTTTGTGCTGCATATGGTGTCTTGATTTTAGTTTTTGATATAGATAGATAGATTAAAAAGTATTTAATATTTAATGCTGCTTTCATTTATTTTAAACATAAATATATATTTTCAAATAATAAGCACAGCAAGCAACAATAAATCCCTTTTAAGATATGTACAATACTTTAAAGGATCTACATTGTACTTGATAATGCATATTTTGTCAAGGATATGTGGTAAACGCCAGAGGGCCGGCAAAACCTCACCGGGCTCCTGGAAAGGAGCGTCGGACCGGAATTGAGCCTTGGTCTGGCTCTTCTTAAGAGATCCCAGGTGCTGATCCAGCAGGGTGCAAGGGATCAAGTCGCCCTTTTAGTATATTTTCGGCAACCACTTGTTATGGGTGCTACCTTCTGGTAGGAATGGGGGACATTTTAAGATGCTCCGGACCAGAATGTAAGTGTCCCCTATTCCTCCCAGAAGGTAGCACCCCAAACAAGTGGTATCCCCAGATGCCTCATTAAATTGCCGACAATATACTAAAAGGACAACTCAATCCCCTGCACCCTGCACGATTCCGGTCCAGCGCTCAGTTTCAGGAGCCCAGCTAGGCCAGTGAGGTTTTGTCAGGCCTCCAGCGGTTGGTCTCCGGCGTTTAGCTCATCTCTGTGACACATCATTTAACCCCTTAATGACCAAGGACGTACAGGGTACGTCCTACAAAAAGTGTCACTTAATCACCAAGGACGTACCCTTTAGGTCCTCACGGGTTTCAAGCGGTGGAAGCAATCGTGATCGCTTCCAGACGCTTTCAAGGTATTGCAGTGCAGCATCACTGCAATATATTTTTTAACCCACTGATGCAGAGAGCCACTCTGTGGCCCTCTCTGCATCGACCAGCGATGGTGCCTATCGTTGGTGGGTGGGAGCCATAGCAGGGAGGCGGGGGGGCGCCAGTGCGAGTCCCGGATCCTGTTATCAAGTGTCTGTGAGCGCGCAAAGATGCGGGGCTCGGGAGTGCACGTGTGTGTGCTCGCACACACAGTCAACAATGTTAAGCCGAAGGAGGGAGAGGGAGGGGGAAAACATTTTTGGAAAGGGTTCCTGGAGGGGGGTAGGGTGAGGGGGGAAGCTACACAACAGAAAATAGGGTGCATATATTTTTTTAGAAAAAAAGGGAAAATTTGGTAGTGAACTGGGTGCTGTCAGACAGCTGCTAGTACCTAAGATGGCGGTCAAAAGGTCGAGGGGGAGGCTTAGAGAGCTGTTTTGGGGAATCAGGGAGGTTGGGGGTAATGGGGGATCTTAAACTTCATATAAAATACATTTAAAAAAAAAAAACACCTTTATTTTTATACTTGTAGACTTTCTGCCAGTACTTAAGATTGCGGTGACAATTGTGAGGTGAGGAGGGAATCAGAGGGTGGGTTGTGTCAGGTGGGAGGCTGATCTCTACACTAAAGCTAAAATTAACAATTACAAGCTATGTAATTAACCCCTTCACTGCTGGGCATAATACAAGTGTGGTGCGCAGCGGCATTTAGCGGCCTTCTAATTACCAAAAAGTAGTGCCAAAGCTATAAATGTCTGCTATTTCTGAACAAAGGGGATCCCAGAGAAGCATTTACAACCATTTGTGCTATAATTGCACAAGCTGGTTGTAAATAATTTCAGCGAGAAACCTAAAGTTTGTGAAAAAGTTTGTGAAAAATTTAACAATTTTTTTTTATTTGATCACATTTAGCGGTGAAATGGTGGCATGAAATTTACCAAGATGGGTCTAGATCAATACTTTGGGTTGTCTACTAAAAAAATATATACATGTGAAGGGTTATTCAGGGATTCCTGACATATATCAGTGTTACAATGTAACTATCGCTAATTTTGAAAAAAAAAATGGTTTGGAAATAGCATAGTGCTCAGGACAAAATTTAGAAACTATTTAGCATGGGTGTTTTTTGGTGGTTGCAGATGTGTAACAGGTTTTGGAAGTCAAAGTTAGAAAAAGTGTGTTTATTTCCATGTTTTCATCATATTTTATAACTTTTTTTATAGTAAATTATAAGATATGATGAAAATAATAGAATCTTTAGAAAGTCCATTTAATGGCGAGAAAAACAGTATATAATATGTGTAGGTACAGTAAATGAGTAAGAGGAAAATAGCCCTGGTCCCAAACGGTAAGAAAATTGAAAAGTGATGTGGTCACTAAGGGGTTAAACATTGTTTATCATTTTAGCGATATAGCTCCTATAGTTATAATGGGGAGGTTTACTATTACTAAGTGTAGGCCTTATTTAGGACTTAGGTTAGGCGTGACATTGGTGTAGATGGTCAGGAGGAGTTAACTGGGCTATGCATCTGACGTAGTGTAGCCGGTCGTGGTAGGTAGCAAATGTGACGTGGGTAAAGGCGTTCAGGGGGAGTTAGTGGAGCGTGCTAGGGGGAGTAGGCGGATATATATTGCCACCAATGCTCTAATCAATGAAGTGCAGGTTGCGAGGAGGGTAGCGGCCATTTTTGTCTTGTCAGACTTACATCGTCTGAGGTAGTTAGCTTAGGTATAGTGCAACTTGGGCAATTCCTCTCTGAACAACGCAACCCCAAATAATCATTTCGGCCTTCACTGGGCCTAGTTAGTGAGGTGCAGCATATTCCTCTAAACACACTGAGCAAGGAGCCAACGTCTGGTTACCCCTTTTTCCCTAGGGAAACATAATACACAGGAGAAGCACACTCTCAGGAACAAACCACCAACTCAATAACTTGATAGCTTGACAATTTAATTGTAGCTTCTTTTTAGCCCAGTAATGCTTTTCACAGAGTAGAACTTTCCTATAATATATCAGTTTAATCCCGCCTATTACGGTCAGTCCAGCTCCAAAATACCAGGCAATTCCTCTCTGAGCAAGGAACACTGCAAACCTTAATGATCGTTTCGGCCTTCAATGGGCCTCGTCAGTGATGTGCAGCATATTCCTCTAAACACACTGAGGAAAAAAAATTGCACTGAAAAGTGCCTTTACATAGCGGTCTATGGGGACTGTGTTAAAACTGCAAATATATGTATATGCTTATATACATATATATTTATGTGTTAATATGTGTATATACATATATATTTATGTGTTAATATGTGTATATACATATATATTTATGTGTTAATATGTGTATATATATATACATTTATGTGTTAATATGTGTATATACATATATATTTATGTGTTAATATGCTTCTATACATATATATTTATGTGTTAATATGTGTATATACATATATATTTATGTGTTAATATGCTTATATACATATATATTTATGTGTTAATATGCTTATATACATATATATTTATGTGTTAATATGCTTATATACATATATGTTTGTGTTAATATGCTTATATACATATATATTTATGTGTTAATATGCTTATATACATATATATTTATGTGTTAATATGCTTATATACATATATATTTATGTGTTAATATGCTTATATACATATATATTTATGTGTTAATATGTGTATATACACATATAAACACATAAATATATATTCATATACATATATATTTTAAATTTGCTGCCCATCGCTGCGAGACTTACCACCTTCTCTGCACTAGGTTCTGCGCCGTGTAAGACGGCATCAGAACGAGGCTCCCATTGGAGTCTATGGACGCACACTCTCATTTCTATGCAATGCAAACTCAAGGTAGCGTTCGCATTGAGCTTTATCTATAATAGCGCACATTTGCGTGTGCAGGTATTACGAGTGGAGGGCAAATTTTGCACTCCACTCGTAATCTGGCCCTTGGTTGGTAAATCTCTGTCATCTTATTCTTGCTGTCTGCTTCTCTGTCTATCTTCAAACATATCAGTGTTTCTTTATCTAAGAAATATGTTCCAATAGTTTTGTGAACACTTTTGCAGAAGTACATATTTTCAGTATAAAAGAAAATAGAAAGTACATATTGATGAGAAAATATTGGCTTTTGTGACCTGTTATTAAGTGGAAATTACTTAAATGTAGGTAATTGTAAGGTATAAAATGATAAAATACTGAATCCATTTAAGCCATTGAAAAATATAGAGAATGGAATAGAAAGATCTCAGACAGAATCCAGGGATACTGTTCACTGTGAATTAGCAGCTCAGTTTGTCATGGATATAAGCCAATTATCTTAAAAGGAAAATCTAGCTAGAAAGTGACTTAATCAGAATTTCTATGATGCCTTCATTTTAGGATAGTGTGCTCGTTTAAATCTATTTTAAGGATGTGTGTGGCCTTAAACATGCATAGATTATGGACTTAACAAAGGTAGCACTGTCTGTTCTTACCACGTCTGCAGTACATTTGGTAACAGTTTTCAGTATTTTAAGTGTTGAAAACCTCTAATGTCAAAGAAACTAAATATAATTTAGCACTGGGTCTGATAAGACTACTGCCAAACGAATGATAGGTAGAGTATTGTCTCTATTCAAAAACTATGCTGCATTGGTTTGCCATCTGCCCCATATATAGCGCTAAGGGCAGCACACTCATTGGGGAAGAACTGTAAGCTCCGTCTATAGCATAAATGTTAATCTAATTTCACATATCTCATATTAACTCTGCAAACATACAACTAGAGCCTATCTGACCTGCTATTGATGTATATGCCAAACCACATGGTTAACACCATAATAGTCAGTTATGATCCACTAAACTCTGGCCACTCATGGTTTGGGAGACTTAACCAATGTCCCAGCTCCCAACTGTGGCTTTCTACACAAGCTGCTATTATGTAATGTGCTTTTTGCTATTATGTGCGGCATCATGCAGTGCTCCTGCTCACGTTGTACAACTGTTCTCTTAACAGCTGAGTTATTTCAAACTCCTATGCTTAATTCCTATGTACACTTCTACACTCATCATTGTTGAAGATCAATTTTGTAGTGTTTTTGTTTGTTAATCATACATTGTTTATATTTTTTCTTCACCATACCATTTACCTTTAGACAATAATTTCAATTTGCGGAAATACCTAAATATGGAGGGCTATTGATAGTGTTCAACCTTACTAGGATTAGAGTGCAAATTGATATTACAAGTCTATGGTAAAGAAGAATATACAGAGAATGTTTAGCACAGCTAACATACTTTAAGCTCTTTGCTTTCAATGGATATCGCAATTGTGCTAAACATTGCTCATATTACAAGTTGGAAGTTATCTGTTGTGCTCTCACTCCCCTATGCCCAGTCATAGGTCGTAATATTAAAATATTAGGGGAGCAAGAGAAGAATTTGCAAACAGTCTAGTGGCCAAGCAGATGCCCAGGCAGACTTCCCAATTAAGAAAACATGTGATAAAGCACTGGGAAGGATATGTGATCTTCAGGAATCCAGAAGTTAAAATCCTTAGAAGAAAAGGAAATAACAACAAATAGTGAAGTCCTATATACACAGATTATGTAAAAAAAGAGGTCACACTCTTGGGATCTATAATTTAGCTCTCAGTAAAACGGCTCAAGTATAGATGGATCAAGGGACATCAAACTTCATAAAGCAATTTATTACTCCAGTAAAATCACTCAGGATAAGGGAACAATTGTAAAACACAAAGCCAACTATAGAATCACCAAACACGGCGTTCACAGACAGCTGCAGAGTGTAAATTTCAAAGTCCCAACCCTCCTTGTGACATCAGAGTCCCAACAGTCCAATCAGATACAAGTTAACAATTATTTTTTGAGACTGCCTAATCACAGCCGAAAAGAGCATTAGCCTCTCACAGCCTCATGCTCTTGTGTACATTACATGAGATTTGTTATGTACATTACAGCCTGTTGGCTGTATACACCAATAACGTATTAAAGACTATATGTTATAAATTTGTTTTTGATCAGAAAGGTCATACTAACTGGACTGTAGCAAACTAGTGCACATTTTCAGTAAGCCCTCTGAACCTTGAAGTAGAAATTCTGTCACGTTGACTTAACAGAACTCTTATTGGTACTTTGCGAAACATATCAATGTTTCTGTCACCTGAGGGACTATATATCGCTGTTGGAATGATTTAGAAGGCAATGCACTTATATAAACCATTTTTATGTGTTTCATTTTCACAAAATCTTGCAGAAGGAAGTGATTTGAAAGGGTACTTATTTCTGGGGTAAAATTAGAATGGCTTGACAGTCTACTCACTTAAATTTTATACGTATGTGGGATATGGCTGTCAGTCTAGCATCACCGTTTGAAAATGTTGTCTTATCAGATTTCATCAGATCCATACTGTTAGAGTAATTAATTTTTAAAGCACTGGCAGGTGCGAGATTTCTGGATTTTGAAATAGCTATCCAATATGATTACGTAAATAAACAAAATAAATCATGCAATAAATTGAAAATGAGGTGAAAGTGGTCTTACTTATTAAATATGAATGTCGATGCAAAATACATTTGTAAATAATTTATTTTTTACACGCTGCTCTCAGTTAACATGATTACATTTATTAACCCTGTAGTTGCTATAGGCAGCTGTAAATAATTATGCTTCATAATGCTTTGTGTTCAGGTTGGTGCTTTTGTATAATATAGTAAATTACAGACAGAAGATATTTTACCTCAAAATTTCTTCAGCTCACCAGACTAAATTCTCTGTGATCTAGAATTACTCTTTTTAGTTTCATCTGTATGTTAAAAAAAACCCCGCCAAACAGCAAAATCAGTGCTGAGTTCACATTTTACATTGCTGTGATCTCATGGGATTTCACAAAAATTTTCCTTAAAGGGACATAAAAATCAAAATTAAACACCCATGATTCAGATAGGTGCAATTTAAAGGAACTTTCCAATTTACTTTTATTATCAAATTTGCTTTGCTCTTTTTGGTATCTTGAACAGTAACGCTAAGTAGGCTGATGGGAGCTTAGGAGCATGCACTTTTCATTAGCAGCCTAAGTCTGTGGTATTTGAAACTATGTATAACTTTACTGTAAACATTGTTTCAAACACTACTGCCAGATGGAGAAAGATGTGTGCATGCTCCTTAGCTCACCTTGGTTTGTTCTTTAACAAAGGGATACCAAGAGAGCTAAACAAACTTGATAATAAAAACAAATTAGAAAGTTGATTAAAATGTCATGCTCTATCCAATCCATTTATGTTTAATTTGACTTTAGTGTCCCTTAAAACCTTCTTACTCCAAGAAGGGAAATAAACTGACTGTGCTTGCCAATGCCAGATACACACTCCCTTGCCAGTCCTGGGACTAGCATCCTGATTGGATGTTTAACCCCTTAATGACCAGACCATTTTTAAATTTTCTTACCCTTAAGGACAAGGGCTATTTTTACATTTCTGCAGTGTTTGTGTTTAGCTGTAATTTTCCTCTTACTCATTTACTGTACCCACATACAGAAAGAAGCACTTTGCTATTTCAAAACCACTGTTTTTCAAAATTAGCAATAGTTACATTGGAACAGTGATATCTTTCAGGAATCCCTGAATATCCCTTGACATGTATATTTTTTTAGAAGACAAACCAAAGTATTGATCTAGGGCCATTTTGGTATATTTCATGCCACCATTTCACCGCCAGATGCGATCAAATAAAAAAAAAAAGTTCACTTTTTCACAAATTTTGTCACAAACTTTAGGTTTCCCACTGAAATTATTTACAAACAGCTTCTGCAATTATGGCACAAATGGTTGTAAATGCTTCTCTGGGATCCCCTTTGACTAAATGCTGCTGCACACCACACGTGTTTTATGCCCAGCAGTGAAGGGGTTAATTAGGGAGCTTGTAGGGTTAATTTTAGCTTTAGTGTAGTGTAATAGACAACCCCAAGTATTAATCTAGACCCATTTTGGTATATTTCATGCCACCATTTCACCGCCAAATGCGAGCAAATGAAAAAAAACTTTACATTTTTCACAATCTTAGGTTCTCACTGAAATTATTTACAAACAGCTTGTGCAATTATGGTACAAATTGTTGTAAAAGCTTCTCTGGGATCCCCTTTGTTCAGAAATAGCAGACTTATATTTTTATTTATAAAATATTTTACCAGGAAGGATACATTGAGATTTCTCTCGTTTTCAAGTATGTCCTGGGGCCACAAAACATTGCATTGATACAATAGGGTACAATAAAATACAAAAACAATAATAATACACAATATATGCAAACATTTAACATAGAGCAGGTACGAAATATTTAATCAACCATGACAGGAGCATTCTGTTTTGAGATATGTATAGAGGGATCTCTTAAAGGATTTTAGGCTTGGGGAGGTTTTTAAAGTGTGAGGGAGGTCATTCCATAATTGTGGCGCTCTGTAGGAAAAGGAGGATCGAGCTGCTTTCTTTTTGTATTGAGGCAAGCTAAATAATGTGCTGTTATTGGATCGGAGGTTATAGGAGGTGGGAATAGCAGGGGAGAGCATTCGGCTCAGGTAGGGTGGGAGTTTCCCAGAAAGGCTCTTAAAGACAAGGCAGGAAAGATGGAGGGTGCGTCTGGATTCCAGCAACAGCCAGTTTACTTCTTTTAGCATGTCACAATGGTGGGTCCTGTAGTTACATTGTAGCACAAAGCGGCAGAACGAGTTATATAACGTATTTAGTTTATTAAGGTGAGTTTGCGGAGCAGGTGCATATACTATGTCCCCATAATCCAAGATAGGCATCAGCATTTGCTGTACAATCTTTTCCTTTACTGTAGGGCTGAGGCAGGATTTGTTTCTGTACAGGGCACCTAGTTTTGGATAAAGTTTAGAGGCAAGTTTTTCTATGTGGAGGCCAAAAGATAGATTGGGGTCTAACAACATACCTAAGTATTTAAAAGAGTGGACTGCGGTCAGCGTGCAATTGGATTTTGTTTTGATGCGAAGATGGGAATTTTGTAATTTTTGTAATTTAGGTCCCGTTCCAAAGATCATTGTGACAGTTTTGTCAGTGTTTAGGAAAATTTTGTTTTTCAAGATCCACCTTTCTACCTCTGTGAACTGGTCTTGGAGCACTGCTTCAAGCTGCGGCAGATCAGATTTGTTTGCATAGATTACCGTGTCGTCTGCGTACATGTGTACAGTTTAGGATTTGCAGACATTAGGCAAATCATTTATAAATAATGTGAATAGTAGGGGGTCGAGAATGGAACCTTGGTGAACACCACACGTGACTGGGAGAGGGAGGGAGTCACTGTTAGAAACAGAGACATATTGTGATCGATCCGATACATATGATTTAAACCAGGTTAACGGGCGATCAGCAATACCAGAGTTTTTTAGTTTGAGAAGTAGTATGTCATGGTCCACTGTGTCAAAAGCCTTAGCAAAATCAAGGAAAATAGCTCCAGTTAGGTCTCCTTGTTCCATGCCAGTTTGGATGTCGTTGCAAACTTTTAGGAGGGCAGTTGTAGTGGAGTGATTCGGTCGAAAACCTGATTGATCAGGGGTCAGATAGTTAGAAAGTTGATAATACTCGCATAATTGCGTATGGACGCATTTTTCTAAGATTTTTGACAATACTGGGAGCAATGATATAGGGCGATAGTTAAAAACCAAGGTTAACTCCCCACTTTTATGAATAGGCACTACTCTTGCAGATTTCCAGAGTTTGGGTATGTATCCAGACACCAAGGATTCGTTAATTAGGGTTGTGACAGGCTTAGCAATTGCCGGCACACTGAGGTTTCACATTATTGCTGGGATTTGATCAGGTCCAGACTGGTTTTTCATTTTTAGATTATTGAGGTGTTTCTTAATGACATTGAAGGGTACAGGTCTAAAATTTAACTTCTCTATATTGGATCTTTGCTGTTTTAGTGGGGCCTGATCCACATTTGTAGCTTCAGGATGCGTGCCATTTATTAGTTTGTCAATCAGGGTGGTGGAGCATCCGACAAAATAATTGTTGAAGGCATTTGCTACTTCTAAGGGGAGTTGCAGGTTTTGGTTATCCACATTGACAGTGGAGGGTTGGGAGCGGATTGGTGGATTTTGTAAGTTATTTGTGAGTTTACAAAACTTTCTAGGGTTAGATATATTATTGTTCAGATTTTCACAGAAATATTGTGCCTTAGCCAATTTTGTTTGTTTAGTACATATATTTCGCCATTGTCTATATACACAATGATCATTCATAGAGCCAGTATGCTTGAACTTTGACCACAATGAATCCCGAAATTGGTACATTTGAATGAGGTCAGCTGTGATCCAATTCAAGTGTGCTCCTTTTACTCTCACCTTACACAGCGGTGCATGTAAATTCCAAACTTGTAGGAGCTCAGACTGAAAAAATTCAACTGCAGAGTTTAGATCTGGGATTAGGTTTAATCTGTGCCAGGGGAGGTTCTTGATGTCATTTAGAAATGATTGAAGATTACATTTTTGAAGGACCTGGTGATTTTAACCTTGGAAGAGGATTTAGTAGCCTTTATTTTGCGCACACAGTACACTAAGCAGTGGTCACTGAAATTGTTAGGGAGAACACCTGCCTCCTGGATTCGGTCGGGAGAAGTGGAGAGAATCCAGTCGAGCAGGGTATGATTTTGGC
Source organism: Bombina bombina (assembly GCF_027579735.1). NCBI lineage: Eukaryota > Metazoa > Chordata > Amphibia > Anura > Bombinatoridae > Bombina > Bombina bombina. The sequence goes on along the minus strand of NC_069504.1, from coordinate 446,885,395 downwards.
TTTTGATGTTTATGCGAGTTGGGGAGGAGATTAATTGCGTTAGCTGCAAAGATTTAAACAGTGAGTGACAACTGTTATTTTTTGTATTCAGCCAATCGATGTTAAAATCTCCAAAAATCAAAATTTCACTTTTATATGGCTTTGGCATTGCTTTTTGGTAATTAGAAGGCCGCTAAATGCTGCTGCGCACCACATGTGTATTATGCCTAGCACTGAAGGAGTTAATTAGGTAGCTTGTAGGGAGCTTGCAGGGTTAATTTTAGCTTTAGTGTAGAGATCAGCTTCCCACCTGACACATCCCACCCCCTGATAACTCCAAAACAGCTCTCTTGCCTCCCCCACCCCACAATTGTACCCGCCATCTTAAGTACTGGCCGAAAGTCTGCCAGTACTAAATAAAAGGAGTTTTTTTTTTATTTTATTTTTTAAAAAATATTTATTCAGCTGTGATGGACCCCTGCCTTAGCCCCCAACCTCCCTGATTCCCCTCCCCCAAACAGCTCTCTAACCCTCCCCGCTACCTAATTGCCGCCATCTTGGGTACTGGCAGCTCTCTGCCAGTACCCAGTTTGCCCCCCAAAAACAACAGTATTTTTGTTTTTTCTTTTGACCTTCAAACTTTTTCTGTAGTGTAGCAGCCCCCCTCAATACCCCCATCCCCCTCCCATATCCTTTTATATTTCATTTTATTTAACTTTTTTTCCCTTCTCCCTCTGATTATATCATTGGTGTTAGTGGCTAATGCGCGCGCGCCCCCGCATCCCCCCCCCCCCCGCACGCTCCCGGCACCCGGCTTGCACATTGTACTTACAGGAACCAGATGCCGGGTAGCAATGGGCCGCCTCCCTGCTACGCTACCACCCATCAACGAACGGCACCATCGCTACTGGTGCAGAGAGGGTCACAGAGTGGTTCTCTCTGCATCGGAGACTTGTAAAAAGGTATTGCAGGATGCCTCCATTTCGAGGCATCACTGCAATACCCTGAGAGCTGTTAGACAACTGACGTACCAGGTACGTCTATTGTCATTGACTGTTAGTTTTTGCATGACGTACCTGGTACATCAGTTGTCATTAAGGGGTTAAAGGGACATAACTCCACATTTTTTTCTTTCACGATTCAGATAGCGCATACAATTTTGAACAACTTTCCAATTTACTTCTATTATAAAATGTTCTTAATTTTCTTGTTATTCTATGTTGAAAAACAGGTAGCTAAGTTCAGGAGCGTGCACGTGTCTGCAGTACTATATGGCAGCAGTTTTCCAACAATGTTATACATTAGCAAGAGCACTAGATGGCAGCACTGTTTCCTGTAATGTAGTGCTCCAGAAATATGCATGCTAACAATGATATCTCTTCAGCAAAGAATAACAAGAGAACAAAGCAAATTTGATAATAGAAGTAAATTGGACATGTGCATGCTAACAATATCTCTTCAACAAAGAATAACAAGAGAACAAAGCAAATTTGATAATAGAAGTAAATTGGAAACCTTTTTAAAAATGTATTCTTTATCTGAATCATAAAATAAACATTTTTGTTTTCATGTCCCTTTAAATTCCCTTTATTACATAGAGATGCTCATTTAATGTCAACTTTTTACAGATATGCTGCATCACTTTCAAACATTTCAACATACGTGTTTTATGTCCCTTTAAATTATTATCCCTTTCTATGCCCAATTACCTTTATAAAGGGTTATATTGCATACTTCAGTACTCAACTATGCATACATCTGAGCCGCACATAACTGGGTTCTTATTATGGGGCCTATGAGACTGAAATCTGGGACTGATGTTTTTCATGCTAGAAGCATATCTGCAGGACTTCAAGGGTCCCTGTGTTGTTCCTGATCTCCTTGCGCCTTTATGTGCAATTGATCACCTTGTCATAGGGATTAATATTGACTTGAAATGTGGTTTTCATTATTGGAAAATTCTTAACATATTTCACACATTACAGTGTTTTATATAGAGATACACCATATTTCTGCAAAAATATTCTAGCTCATAATTGGGAAGCCTCTATGGTTTTCATAAAAAAAGGAAAATGTTGCTGTAAAGTTCTTTAATTGCAATATCCCATCTCAGGGAGCTAGGATATCTCTCACCCTGGTCAGCTGCTAAATGAGCGTTCTTTATGCCTAATTAATCATGAACAATATTATGTAATATATAGTTAAACCTTTAGTTTTTATATTTTAAATTATTTTTATGCTGTGTCATTTAATAACACTGAATTAGGTAAAATGTAAACCAATCTCATATAAACATTTTTTTCTATTGCATTTTCAGGCTTGTTATGGGATCCTTAAAGTCCCCACAGGAAGCTGGTTATGTCGATGTTGTGCCCTTGGAGTTCAAGCAAAATGTTTACTTTGCCCTAAAAGAGGGGGGGCTTTGAAGCCTACAAGAAGTGGGACAAAGTGGGTCCATGTTAGCTGTGCCTTATGGATACCTGAAGTAAGATATGATGATGTGGGCTGGGACTAAGGACAGTTAAAGGGACTTTAAACTCAAAATTCCAGTAGTATTGGTTTTTTTTCTTTAAAGGCTGAAGCAACCTTTAGTAAAATGCATATGTTGTGCTTTAAAAATGTCAAGTGTTGTTTGTATTGAAAATAACATTATTTATGTAAGAACTTACCTGATAAATTAATTTCTTTCATAGTGGCAAGAGTCCATGAGCTAGTAACGTATGGGATATACATTCCTATCAGGAGGGGCAAAGTTTCCCAAACCTCAAAATGCCTATAAATACATCTCCCACCACACTCATGCCTTACTTTAACGCAAAGCCAAGTAGTGAGGTGTAAAAAGCATACAAAAAGAGGAACTGGAAAAAATAATGTGCTTTTATACTAAAAAAACATAACCACCAAAAAATATGGTGGGTCTCATGGACTCTTGCCACTATGAAAGAAATGAATTTATCAGGTAAGTGCTTACATAAATTATGTTTTCTTCCATGTAAGTGGCAAGAGTCCATGAGCTAGTGACGTATGGGATATAATACTCAAGATGTGAAAATTCACACTAGAGTCACTAGAGAGGGAGGGATAAAATAAAAACAGCTATTTCCGCTGAAAAATTAAATCCAAATAATAATAAAGTTTTCTTTAAAAAAAAATTAAAAATTCAGATCATAGGCAAAAGAATCAAACTGATACAACTGCCTGAAGAACTTTTCTACCAAAGACTGCTTCTGAAGAAGCAAATACATCAAAATGGTAAAATTTAGTAAATGTATGCAAAGAAGACCAAGTTGCTGCTTTGCAAATCTGATCAACCGAAGCTTCATTCTTGAAAGCCCAAGAAGTAGCAACTGATCTAGTAGAATGAGCTGTAATTCTCTGAGGCAGAGACTGCCCACGTCCAAATAAGCTTTGTGAATCAAAAGTTTCAACCAAAATGCCAAAGAAATGGCAGAGGATTTCTGACCTTTCCTGGAACCAGAGAAAATAACAGACTAGAAGTCTTTCTGAAATCCTTAGTAGCCTCAACATAGTATTTCAAAGCTCTTACCACATCCAAATAATGTAGAGATCTCTCAAGATAATTATTAGGATTAGGACACAAGGAAGGAACAACCATTTCCCTATTAATGTTGTTAGAATTCACAACTTTAGGCAAAAATTTAAATGAAGTCTGTAAAACAGCTTTATCTTAATGGAAAATCAGATAAGGAGACTCACAAGAGAGAGCCGGCCACTAGCAGAAGAGATAGCCAAAAGAAATCATATTTTCCAAGAAAGTAGTTTAATATCCAAAGAATGCATAGGCTGCAAAATCCTTAAAACCAAATTGAGATTTCAAGGAGGAGAAATAGACTTAATAACAGGTTTGATACGAACCAAAGCCTGAACAAAACAGTAAATATCAGGAAGTTTAGCAATCTAATCTATGAAATAAGACAGAGAGAGCAGAAATTTGTCCCTTCAAAGTATTTGCAGACAAACCCTTATCCAAACCATCCTGAAGAAACTGTAAAATCATTGGAATTCTAAAAGAATGCCAAGAAAAATTAAGAGAGGAGCGCCATGAAATATAGGTTTTCCAAACCCGATAATAAATCTTCCTCGAAACAGACTTACGAGCCTGTAACATAGTGTTAATCACTGGGTCAGAGAAACCTCTATGACTAAGAACTAAGCATTCAATTTCCATACCTTCAAATTTAGAGATTTGAGATCCTGATGGAAAAACGGCCCTTGAGACAGAAGGTCTGGCCTTAAAGGAAGTGGCCAAGGTTGGCAACTGGACATCTGGACAAGATCCGCATACTAAAACCTGTGAGGCCATGCTGGTGCTATCAAAAACGCATGAGATTGTTCCATTATGATCTTGGAGATCACCCTTGGAAGAAGAACTAGAGGCAGAAAAATGTAAGCAGGTACGTAAAACCAAGGAACTGCTAAAGCATCCACCATCTCCGCCTGAGGATCCTTGTATCTGGAATGATATCTGGGAAGTTTCTTGTTCAAATGGGAGGCCATCAGATCTATTTCTGTAAGACCCCACATCTGCACAATCTGATGAAACATATCTGGATGGAGAGACCACTCCCCGGATGCAAAGTCTGACGACTGAGATAATCCGCTTCCCAATAGTCTACACCTGGAATATGAATCGCAGAAATTAGACAAGAGTTGGACTCCGCCCAAGAAAGTATCCGAGATACTTCTTTCATTGCTAAAGAGCTGCGAGTCCCTGCCTGATGATTGACATATGCCACTGTTGTGATATTGTCTGTCTGAAAATGAATGAAAACTTCTCTCTTTAATAGAGGCCAAGCCTGAAGAGCTCTAAAAATAGCATGTAGTTCTAAAATATTGATTTGTAACCTCACATCTTGAGATTTCCAAACCCCTTGTGCTGTCAGAGACCCCCAGACAGCTCCCCAACCTGTAAGACTTGCATCTGTTAAAATCACAGTCCAGGAAGGACGAACAAAGGAAGCCCCTTGAACAATACGGTGATGGTCCAACCACCAAGACAGAGAGAGTTGAATGTTAGGATTTAAGTATTTCAATTGTGATATCTGAGTATAATCCCTGCACCATTGATTCAGCATGCAAACCTGCAGAGGTCTCATATGAAAACGAGCAAAGGGGATCGCGTCCGATGCTGCAGTCATAAGACCTAAAACTTCCATGCACATAGCCACTGAAGGGAATGATCGAGACAAGCTAAAACCAATTTCATTTGCCTCTATCTGTAAACCTAAAAAGGTGACCCTTATTTGAGGAATCAAGAAATTCTTTTGTAAATTGATCCTCCAACCATGCCTTTGAAGAAACCACACTAGTTGTTTTGTGTGAGATTCTGCTAAATGAAAAGACTAAGCTAGTACCAAGATATCGTCCAAATAAGGAAACACCGCAATAACCTGCTCTCTGATTACAGATAGAAGGGCACCGATAACATTCAAAAAGATTCTTGGAGCTGTCGCTAGGCCAAATGGAAGAGCGACAAATTGGTAATGCTTGTCTAGAAAAGAGAATCTCATAAACGATAGTGCTCTGGATGAATTGGAATATGAAGATAAGCATCCTGTAAGTCTATTGTGGACTTGCTGAACAAAAGGCAGAATAGTCCTTATAGTCACCATCTTGACTTTGAAGTTGGGACTCTTACAAAACGATTTAAAAACTTCAGATCCAGAACTGGTCTGAAAGAATTCTCTTTCTTTGGGACAATGAATAGCTTTGAATAGAACCACAAACCCGGTTTCTGGAGAGGAACTGGTATAATCACCCCTGAATGCTCTAGATCTGAAACACATTTCAGAAAAGCCTGAGCCTTCACAGGATTTGTTGGAACATGAGAAAGAAAGAATCTTCCCACGGGAGGTCTTATTCTGAAACCTATTCGATACCCTTGAGACACAATATTTTGAATCCACTGATTCTGAACAGAACCTGTCCAAATTTCCTGAAATAATTTCAATCTGCCCCCCACCAGCTGAACTGGATTGAGGGCCGTACCTTCATGCAGTCTTGGGGGCTGGATTTGTTTGTTTTTTTGGTCTTATTCCAATTTGAAGATGGCCTCCAATTGGAACCAGAGGCCTTAGGGGAAGGAGTGTTTTTTTTGTTCTTTATTCTGACGAAAGGAACGAAAACCATTAGGAGCCTTAATTTACCCTTAGACTTTTTATCTTGGGGTATAGAAACTCCCTCCCCCCAGTGATAGTGGAAATAATAGAATCCAATTGAGAACCAAATAAATTCTTACTCTGGAAAGATAGAGATAGTAATCTAGATTTAGACACCATATCAGCATTCCAATATTTAAGCCATAAAGCTCTTCTAGCTAAAATAGCTAAAGACATAGCTTTAATATTGATCTTAATAATGCCAAATATAGCATCACAAATGAAATTATTAGCATGTTGAAGCAGAAGAACAATGCTAGACAAATCAGAATCTTCTACCTAACAAGCTAAACCAAAAAGTTGAAGCAGCAGCCACATCAGCAATAGAAATGGCAGGTCTAAGAATATAACCAGAATGTAAATAAGCTTTCTTTCTAATAACATGGTGAGTCCATAGATCATCATCAATTACTGTTGGAAATATCACTCCTGGCCAGCAGAAGGAGGCAAAGAGCACCACAGCAAAGCTGTTAAGTATCACTTCCCTACCCACAAACCCCAGTCATTCTCCTTGCCTGTAGTGCAAGGAGAAGGTGAAGTTTTAGGTGTCTGATATGAAGTCTTCAATCAAGATTTTATTATTTTAAAAGCAGAGTAGGTTTACTCTGTTCTTTCTGGGGTCTAGCCTTAGTCCATGTCAGTCTCTTCAGTATGGCAGTGGTGGCTTTTGAGAACTTGGGAACTTGTGTGGTACAATCCTCACTGCGTTTTCTCAAGAATTTGCTACCCTAATCAGAAAGCCTGAGTAGGATTACTCAGATTCTTTCTTTCTTCACAGGTCCATGTGAGATGCTACACCCTCTCAAACCAGGTGAGCTGTCCTGCTGCTGGACAGCATTTTTCAGGTAAGTGCCTTTTATTTTTTCTTTTAAAGAGAATCTGGCACTTTTAGCAGCTATGGGCTGTCTTTAACGTTATGGGACATTTTAAACTAACTCTCATGTAAGGGGTTAATTTGCTAGTGTTGCGGGCATTTGAGACTGTGAGGAGCAGGGATTTTATGGTGGCTCAGTTTCTCCGTTTGACATACGGATTCTACTTTATTTATTGTCATTAATTGTTTGGCATGTCCTGTTTTTTACTGCACAAGTCGTTACAGGCAGCTAGGAGACTTTAACCGCTAGGACCGCTCCGTACATAAAAGGGTCCCTCCTTGTAGTGGCGGTTTTTCTCTCCTTTGGCGTGCTTTCAGTTGCGACTGTGGGGAGAGCGGCTGAGGAGTTGTGACGTAGTTGTCGGCTGCTCCAGTGTCTCTCTCCATTGCGCTGCCATTGCAGGTCCGGATCAGTTTATTTGTAAAGGGAAATTTTCTTCTAAGGGCTGCAGGACAGGTAGGCACCTCAGTAAAGCTGCTGAGGTTGCCTGGGGATATTTCATTTTTTGTTTGCCTACGCTTAAACAATATTAATCATTTCTTAAAGGCACAGTACTTTTATATTAAGTTGAAATAAAAAAAGTTTTATTTTATTTTTTCTTTTATCATCATTATTGCTAAAATGGATCAAGAGGCTTTACAAATTGTCACTTGCCAGTTGTGTTTTCATGCCTAGGTGGAACCTCCAGTTCCTTTCTCCAACATTGGTGTGTCCGGTCCACGGCGTCATCCATTACTTGTGGGAAATGTTCTCCCCCACAGGGAAAGGCAAGGAGAGCACACAGCAAGAGCTGTCCATATAGCTCCCCCTCTGGCTCCGCCCCCCAGTCATTCTCCTTGCCGCTCTGAACAAGTAGCATCTACCACGGGGATGGCGAGGAGTTTGTGGTGTAGTTGTAGTTTTTTATTCTTCTATCAAGAGTTTGTTATTTCTCCAACATAGGTGTGTCCGGTCCACGGCGTCATCCTTACTTGTGGGATATTCTCTTCCCCAACAGGAAATGGCAAAGAGCCCAGCAAAGCTGGTCACATGATCCCTCCTAGGCTCCGCCTACCCCAGTCATTCTCTTTGCCGTTGTACAGGCAACATCTCCACGGAGATGGCTTAGAGTTTTTTTAATGTTTAACTGTAGTTTTTATTATTCAATCAAGAGTTTGTTATTTTGAAATAGTGCTGGTATGTACTATTTACTCAGAAACAGAAAAGAGATGAAGATTTCTGTTTGTATGAGGAAAATGATTTTAGCAACCGTCACTAAAATCCATGGCTGTTCCACACAGGACTGTTGAGAGCAATTAACTTCAGTTGGGGGAACAGTGAGCAGTCTCTTGCTGCTTGAGGTATGACACATTCTAACAAGACGATGTAATGCTGGAAGCTGTCATTTTCCCTATGGGATCCGGTAAGCCATGTTTATTACGATCGTAAATAAGGGCTTCACAAGGGCTTATTAAGACTGTAGACTTTTTTTGGGCTAAATCGATTCATTATTAACACATATTTAGCCTTGAGGAATCATTTTATTTGGGTATTTTGATATAATAATATCGGCAGGCACTGTTTTCGACACCTTATTCTTTAGGGACTTTCCCAAAGCATAGGCAGAGCCTCATTTTCGCGCCGGTGTTGCGCACTTGTTTTTGAGAGGCATGGCATGCAGTCGCATGTGAGAGGAGCTCTGATACTTAGAAAGACTTTCTGAAGGCGTCATTTGGTATCGTATTCCCCTTTGGGCTTGGTTGGGTCTCAGCAAAGCAGATACCAGGGACTGTAAAGGGGTTAAAGTTCAAAACGGCTCCGGTTCCTTTAATTTAAGGGTTAAAGCTTCCAAATTTGGTGTGCAATACTTTTAAGGCTTTAAGACACTGTGGTGAAAATTTGGTGAATTTTGAACAATTCCTTCATGTTTTTTCGCAATTGCAGTAATAAAGTGTGTTCAGTTTAAAATTTAAAGTGACAGTAACGGTTTTATTTTAAAACGTTTTTTGTACTTTGTTATCAAGTTTATGCCTGTTTAACATGTCTGAACTACCAGATAGACTGTGTTCTGAATGTGGGGAAGCCAGAATTCCTATTCATTTAAATAAATGTGATTTATGTGACAATGACAATGATGCCCAAGATGATTCCTCAAGTGAGGGGAGTAAGCATGGTACTGCATCATTCCCTCCTTCGTCTACACGAGTCTTGCCCACTCAGGAGGCCCCTAGTACATCTAGCGCGCCAATACTCCTTACTATACAACAATTAACGGCTGTAATGGATAATTCTGTCAAAAACATTTTAGCCAAAATGAACACTTATCAGCGTAAGCGCGACTGCTCTGTTTTAGATACTGAAGAGCATGACGACGCTGATAATAATGTTTCTGAAGGGCCCCTAACCCAGTCTGATGGGGCCAGGGAGGTTTTGTCTGAGGGAGAAATTACTGATTCAGGGAACATTTCTCAACAAGCTGAACCTGATGTGATTACATTTAAATTTAAGTTGGAACATCTCCGCATTCTGCTTAAGGAGGTATTATCCACTCTGGATGATTGTGACAAGTTGGTCATCCCAGAGAAACTATGTAAAATGGACAAGTTCCTAGAGGTGCCGGGGCTCCCAGAAGCTTTTCCTATACCCAAGCGGGTGGCGGACATTGTTAATAAAGAATGGGAAAGGCCCGGTATTCCTTTCGTCCCTCCCCCCATATTTAAAAAATTGTTTCCTATGGTCGACCCCAGAAAGGACTTATGGCAGACAGTCCCCAAGGTCGAGGGAGCGGTTTCCACTTTAAACAAACGCACCACTATACCCATAGAGGATAGTTGTGCTTTCAAAGATCCTATGGATAAAAAATTAGAAGGTTTGCTTAAAAAGATGTTTGTTCAGCAGGGTTACCTTCTACAACCAATTTCATGCGTTGTCCCTGTCGCTACAGCCGCATGTTTCTGGTTCGATGAGCTGATAAAGGCGGTCGATAGTGATTCTCCTCCTTATGAGGAGATTATGGACAGAATCAATGCTCTCAAATTGGCTAATTCTTTTACCCTAGACGCCACTTTGCAATTGGCTAGGTTAGCGGCTAAGAATTCTGGGTTTGCTATTGTGGCGCGCAGAGCGCTTTGGTTGAAATCTTGGTCGGCTGATGCGTCTTCCAAGAACAAGCTACTTAACATTCCTTTCAAGGGGAAAACGCTGTTTGGCCCTGACTTGAAAGAGATTATCTCTGATATCACTGGGGGTAAGGGCCACGCCCTTCCTCAGGATCGGCCTTTCAAGGCAAAAAATAAACCTAATTTTCGTCCCTTTCGTAGAAACGGACCAGCCCAAAGTGCTACGTCCTCTAAGCAAGAGGGTAATACTTCTCAAGCCAAGCCAGCTTGGAGACCAATGCAAGGCTGGAACAAGGGAAAGCAGGCCAAGAAACCTGCCACTGCTACCAAGACAGCATGAAATGTTGGCCCCCGATCCGGGACCGGATCTGGTGGGGGGCAGACTCTCTCTCTTCGCTCAGGCTTGGGCAAGAGATGTTCTGGATCCTTGGGCGCTAGAAATAGTCTCCCAAGGTTATCTTCTGGAATTCAAGGGGCTTCCCCCAAGGGGGAGGTTCCACAGGTCTCAGTTGTCTTCAGACCACATAAAAAGACAGGCATTCTTACATTGTGTAGAAGACCTGTTAAAAATGGGAGTGATTCATCCTGTTCCATTAAGAGAACAAGGGATGGGGTTCTACTCCAATCTGTTCATAGTTCCCAAAAAAGAGGGAACGTTCAGACCAATCTTAGATCTCAAGATCTTAAACAAGTTTCTCAAGGTTCCATCGTTCAAGATGGAAACCATTCGAACTATTCTTCCTTCCATCCAGGAAGGTCAATTCATGACCACGGTGGATTTAAAGGATGCGTATCTGCATATTCCTATCCACAAGGAACATCATCGGTTCCTAAGGTTCGCATTCCTGGACAAGCATTACCAGTTCGTGGCGCTTCCTTTCGGATTAGCCACTGCTCCAAGGATTTTCACAAAGGTACTAGGGTCCCTTCTAGCTGTGCTAAGACCAAGGGGCATTGCTGTAGTACCTTACTTGGACGACATTCTGATTCAAGCGTCGTCCCTTCCTCAAGCAAAGGCTCACACGGACATAGTCCTGGCCTTTCTCAGATCTCACGGATGGAAAGTGAACGTGGAAAAGAGTTCTCTATCTCCGTCAACAAGGGTTCCCTTCTTGGGAACAATAATAGACTCCTTAGAAATGAGGATATTTCTGACAGAGGCCAGAAAAACAAAACTTCTAGACTCTTGTCGGATACTTCATTCCGTTCCTCTTCCTTCCATAGCTCAGTGCATGGAAGTGATCGGGTTGATGGTAGCGGCAATGGACATAGTTCCTTTTGCGCGCATTCATCTAAGACCATTACAACTGTGCATGCTCAGTCAGTGGAATGGGGATTATACAGACTTGTCTCCGAAGATACAAGTAAATCAGAGGACCAGAGACTCACTCCGTTGGTGGCTGTCCCTGGACAACCTGTCACGAGGGATGACATTCCGCAGACCAGAGTGGGTCGTTGTCACGACCGACGCCAGTCTGATGGGCTGGGGCGCGGTCTGGGGATCCCTGAAAGCTCAGGGTCTTTGGTCTCGGGAAGAATCTCTTCTACCGATAAATATTCTGGAACTGAGAGCGATATTCAATGCTCTCAAGGCTTGGCCTCAGCTAGCGAGGGCCAAGTTCATACGGTTTCAATCAGACAACATGACAACTGTTGCGTACATCAACCATCAGGGGGGAACAAGGAGTTCCCTAGCGATGGAAGAAGTGACCAAAATCATTCTATGGGCGGAGTCTCACTCCTGCCACCTGTCCGCTATCCACATCCCAGGAGTGGAAAATTGGGAAGCGGATTTTCTGAGTCGTCAGACATTGCATCCGGGGGAGTGGGAACTCCATCCGGAAATCTTTGCCCAAGTCACTCAGCTGTGGGGCATTCCAGACATGGATCTGATGGCCTCTCGTCAGAACTTCAAAGTTCCTTGCTACGGGTCCAGATCCAGGGATCCCAAGGCGGCTCTAGTGGATGCACTAGTAGCACCTTGGACCTTCAAACTAGCTTATGTGTTCCCGCCGTTTCCTCTCATCCCCAGGCTGGTAGCCAGGATCTATCAGGAGAGGGCGTCGGTGATCTTGATAGCTCCTGCGTGGCCACGCAGGACTTGGTATGCAGATCTGGTGAATATGTCATCGGCTCCACCTTGGAAGCTACCTTTGAGACGAGACCTTCTTGTTCAGGGTCCGTTCGAACATCCGAACCTGGTTTCACTCCAGCTGACTGCTTGGAGATTGAACGCTTGATCTTATCGAAGCGAGGGTTCTCAGATTCTGTTATCGATACTCTTGTTCAGGCCAGAAAGCCTGTAACTAGAAAGATTTACCACAAAATTTGGAAAAAATATATCTGTTGGTGTGAATCTAAAGGATTCCCTTGGGACAAGGTTAAGATTCCTAAGATTCTATCCTTCCTCCAAGAAGGATTGGAAAAAGGATTATCTGCAAGTTCCCTGAAGGGACAGATTTCTGCCTTGTCTGTGTTACTTCACAAAAAGCTGGCAGCTGTGCCAGATGTTCAAGCCTTTGTTCAGGCTCTGGTTAGAATTAAGCCTGTTTACAAACCTTTGACTCCTCCTTGGAGTCTCAATTTAGTTCTTTCAGTTCTTCAGGGGGTTCCGTTTGAACCCTTACATTCCGTTGATATTAAGTTATTATCTTGGAAAGTTTTGTTTTTAGTTGCAATCTCTTCTGCTAGAAGAGTTTCAGAATTATCTGCTCTGCAGTGTTCTCCTCCTTATCTGGTGTTCCATGCAGATAAGGTGGTTTTGCGTACTAAACCTGGTTTTCTTCCAAAAGTTGTTTCTAACAAAAACATTAACCAGGAGATTATCGTACCTTCTCTGTGTCCGAAACCAGTTTCAATCAGGTAAACATAAATTCTGTTTTTAAAATAGTGCTGGCTTGTACTATTTACTCTATAACAGAAAAGTGATGAAGATTTCTGTTTAAGAGGGCTATGATTTTAGCACAAGTAACTAAAATCCATTACTGTTACCACGCAGGACTGTTGAAACAAGAGAACTTCAGTTGGGGGTAACAGTTTGCAGACTCATCTGCTTCAGGTATGACTAGTCTCCTTCTAACAACACAGGCTAATGCTAGATGACAGTCATTTTTCCCCTCAGGGGAAACGGTAAGCCATTTTTCTTTCACCTCAGCAAAAAAGATAACAGGCTTCCCCTTTTTGTTTTTTATGCTGGTAGACACTGTTAGGGGCTAAATCGATTGGTTTTTATTACAATATTATACCATTTGAAATATTTTGTAAGCTCACATACACTTGGGAACGTTTTTTATTGATCTGGCTTGTTTTAGACACCTAAATCTAGTCAGGAAGGCCCCTTCACTCTAGTGTGCTGAGGGAGGAAGCCTCATTTTGGCACTTCAGCTGTGCAGTTGAATTTCAAGGCAGTGCATGCAGATTCATGTGAGAGGGTCCTGTGGTTCAGAAAGTGACTCCAAAAGGCTTTTTTCTGTGAATGGTGACCCCTAAGGAAGGTAAAAAGCTGCAGCAAGGCTGTAGCTGGGATTGTGGTGTGTAAAAACGGTTAAATCCAACAATTAGCTTGTTTTAAGAGCTAGAGTCTCCATATTTGCTGTGCAATACTTTCTAAGCATTAAGACACTGGGGTCCAAATTTCAGAAAAATCGGATATTGCCTTCATAGTTTTTTGAACATTCAGAAATAAATGTGTCATTTTATTATTTAAAGAGACAGTAACGTTTTTGTTTAAAATCGTTTTTATTGCACTGCCTAAATCTGTTTAACATGTCTGTTCCATCAGATAACCTATGTTCTGTGTGTATAGAGACAAATGTGGTTCCCCCTTCGAGTGTCTGTGATAAATGCGCCATAGCGTCCAAACAAAATCAGGACAGCTCTGTTATTTTTCATAATGTTGCCCAAGATGATTTATCTAATGAAGGTAGTGGGGATAGCTCTACATCCTCTCCTTCTGTGTCTACACCAGCTTTGCCCGTGCAGGCGACACCTAGCGCGCCAGTGCTTATTTCTATGCAACAATTATCAGCAGTAGTGGATAATTCTATAGCAAATCTTTTATCCAAACTGCCAGTTTTTCAGAGAAAGCGTGATTGTTCAGTTTTAAATACAGATAAAAAGGATGAACAATCAGACGCTGACGATGCCTTATCTATTTTACCCTCACATCAATCGGAATTGGCTGTGAAGGAAGGGCTGTCTGAGGGTGAAATTTCAGACTCAGGAAAAATTTCTCAACAGGCAGAACCTGATCTAGTGGCATTTAAGTTTAAGCTAGAACATCTCCGCGCTTTGCTTAAGGAGGTATTAGCTACTCTGGATGAATGTGATTCCATGGTAGTACCAGAGAAGTTGTGCAAATTGGACAAATTTTTAGAGGTCCCAGTGCACGACGACGCTTTTCCAATACCTAAGAGGGTAGCGAACATAGTGGAAAAGGAGTGGGAGAAGCCAGGTGTACCCTTTGCCCCACCTCCTATATTTAAGAAAATGTTTCCCATAGTAGACCCTAGAAGGGACGCATGGCAAACGGTCCCAAAGGTTGAGGGAGCTGTTTCAACACTAGCGAAGCGCACAACTATTCCTATAGAGGACAGCTGCGCTTTCAAAGATCCTATGGATAAAAAATTGGAAGGATTGCTTAAAAAGATTTTTGTTCAGCAAGGGTTCATCCTTCAACCAGCTACGTGTGTTATTACTGTCACTTCAGCGGCGTCCTTTTGGTTGGAAGAACTAGAAAGGTCGCTCCAGAAAGAGACTTCCTATGAAGAAGTCATGGACAGAATTCACGCATTAAAGTTAGCTAATTCCTTTATATTGGATGCCGCCTTTCAAATAACGAAATTGGCGGCAAAAAACTCAGGTTTTGCTATAGTAGCGCGGAGGGCGCTTTGGCTAAAATCCTGGTCGGCAGACGTGTCGTCCAAGACTAAGTTACTGAATATTCCTTTCAAGGGTAAGACCCTTTTTGGGCCGGAATTGAAGGAAATTATTTCAGACATCACTGGGGGTAAGGGCCATGCCCTCCCACAGGATAGGCCTTTTAAGGCTAAGAACAAGTCTAATTTTCGTTCCTTTCGCAATTTCAGGAACGGACCGGCTAATAACTCCACTGCCGCTAGACAAGAAGGTAACGCGGCCCAGCCCAAACCCGCTTGGAAGCCCATGCAAGGCTGGAACAAGGGTAAACAAACCAAGAAACCTGCTGCTGCTACCAAGACAGCATGAAGGGGTAGCCCCCGATCCGGGACCGGATCTGGTAGGGGGCAGACTATCTCTCTTCGCTCAGGCTTGGGCAAGAGATGTTCTGGATCCCTGGGCACTAGAGATAGTTTCCAAGGGATACCTGTTAGAATTCAAGGGACTTCCTCCAAAGGGAAGGTTCCACCTGTCTCGCTTATCTTCAGACCAGATAAAGAAACAGGCATTCTTACATTGTGTAAGAGACCTATCAAAGATGGGAGTGATAAACCCAGTCCCCTCCGGGGAACAAGGTCTAGGGTTTTACTCAAACCTGTTTGTGGTTCCCAAAAAAGAGGGAACTTTCAGGCCAATTCTGGATTTAAAGATATTAAACAAGTTCCTCAGAGTTCCATCCTTCAAGATGGAAACCATTCGGACAATCTTACCAACAATCCAGCAGGGTCAATTTTTGACTACCGTGGATCTGAAGGATGCGTATCTGCATATCCCAATCCACAAATCTCATCATCAGTTCCTGAGGTTCGCCTTTCTGGACAAACATTACCAGTTTGTGGCTCTTCCATTCGGTTTAGCCACCGCTCCCAGAATTTTCACAAAGGTGCTAGGGTCCCTTCTAGCGGTCCTAAGACCGAGGGGCATCGCTGTAGCACCTTATCTAGACGACATCCTAATCCAAGCGTCGTCTCTTTCCAAAGCGAGGGCTCATACAGACATTGTGTTGGCTTTTCTCAGATCTCACGGGTGGAAAGTGAACATAGAAAAAAGTTCACTGTCACCGTCCACAAGGGTTCCTTTTCTGGGAACAATAATAGATTCTGTGGAAATGAAGATCTTTCTCACAGACGTCAGAAAGACAAAGCTTCTAAAAGCTTGTCGAGTTCTTCACTCTATTCCTCAACCCTCCATAGCTCAATGCATGGAAGTAATAGGACTAATGGTCGCAGCAATGGATGTGGTTCCTTTTGCTTGAATTCATTTAAGACCATTACAGCTGTGCATGCTCAATCAGTGGAATGGGGACTATACAGACTTGTCTCCCCAAATTCAAGTAGACCAGGTAACCAGGGACTCGCTTCTCTGGTGGTTGACCCAGGATCACCTGTCTCAGGGAATGAGTTTCCGCAGACCGGAGTGGGTCATCGTCACGACCGACGCCAGCCTCTTGGGGTGGGGCGCGGTCTGGGACTCTCTGAAAGCTCAGGGCCATTGGTCGCGGGAAGAGTCGCTTCTCCCGATAAACATTTTGGAACTAAGAGCTATATTCAATGCGCTCCTGGCTTGGCCTCAGCTAGCGGAAGCCAGGTTCATAAGATTTCAATCGGACAACATAACGACTGTTGCGTACATCAATCATCAGGGGGGAACAAAGAGTTCCCTAGCGATGAAGGAAGTAACCAAGATAATCCAATGGGCAGAGAATCACTCCTGCCATCTATCTGCTATTCACATCCCAGGAGTAGACAACTGGGAGGCGGACTATTTGAGTCGTCAGACTTTCCATCCGGGGGAGTGGGAACTCCATCCGGAGGTCTTTGTTCAGTTAACCCAATTATGGGGCATTCCAGACATGGATCTAATGGCGTCCCGTCAGAACTTCAAGATTCCTTGCTACGGGTCCAGATCCAGGGATCCCAAGGCGACTCTAGTGGATGCATTAGTGGCGCCTTGGTCGTTCAACCTAGCATATGTGTTTCCACCGTTTCCTCTCCTCCCCAGGCCCATAGCCAGGATCAAACAGGAGAAGGCCTTGGTGATTCTGATAGCTCCTGCGTGGCCACGCAGGACTTGGTATGCAGACCTGGTGAATATGTCATCGGCTCCACCATGGAAGCTACCTTTGAGACAGGACCTTCTAGTACAAGGTCCATTCGAACATCCCAATCTAGTTTCTCTGCAGCTGACTGCTTGGAAATTGAACGCTTGATTTTATCCAAGCGTGGGTTTTCAAATTCTGTGATTGATACTCTGGTCCAAGCCAGAAAACCAGTGACTAGAAGGATTTAACATAAAATATGGAAAAAATATATCTGTTGGTGTGAATCCAAAGGATTCTCCTGGAGTAAGATTAAAATTCCAAAGATTCTCTCCTTTCTCCAAGAAGGTTTGGATAAAGGATTGTCAGCTAGTTCTCTAAAAGGACAGATTTCTGCATTATCCGTCTTGTTGCACAAACGACTGGCAGCTTTGCCAGATGTACAAGTTTTTGTTCAGGCTTTGGTTAACAGACCCATGACTCCTCCTTGGAGTCTAAATTTAGTTCTTTCAGTTCTTCAAGGGGTTCCGTTTGAACCTTTACATTCCATAGATATTAAGTTACTATCTTGGAAAGTTCTGTTTTTGGTTGCTATTTCTTCTGCTAGAAGAGTTTCTGAATTATCTGCTTTGCAGTGTGATCCACCCTATCTGGTGTTCCATTCAGATAAGGTTGTTTTGCGTACTAAGCATGGTTTTCTTCCAAAAATTGTTTCCAACGAGAACATCAACCAGGAAATAGTTGTTCCTTCTTTGTGTCCGAATCCAGTTTCAAAGAAGGAACGTTTATTACTCAATTTAGATGTTCGTGCTTTAAAGTTCTATTTAGAAGCAACAAAAGATTTTAGACAAACCTCATCCTTGTTTGTCGTTTACTCTGGTAAGAGGAGAGGTCAAAAAGCTACTGCTACCTCTCTCTCTTTCTGGCTAAAAAGCATTATCCGCTTGGCTTATGAGACTGCCGGACGGCAGCCTCCTGACCGTATTACAGCTCACTCTACTAGGGCTGTGGCTTCCACATGGGCCTATAAGAACGAGGCTTCTGTTGACCAGATATGTAAGGCAGCGACTTGGTCTTCTCTGCACACTTTTGCCAAATTCTACAAATTTGATATTTTGCTTCTTCGGAGGCTGTTTTTGGGAGAAAGCCGTGGTGCCTTCTGTTTAGGTAACCTGATTTGCTCCCTCCCTTCATCCGTGTCCTAAAGCTTTGGTATTGGTTTCCACAAGTAATGGATGACGCCGTGGACCGGACACACCAATGTTGGAGAAAACAGAATTTATGCTTACCTGATAAATTACTTTCTCCAACGGTGTGTCGGGCCCACGGCCCGCCCTGGTTTTTTTTAATCAGGTTGAAAAAATTTTTTCTTTATACACTACAGTCACCACGGCACCCTATAGTTTCTCCTTTTTCTCCTAACCGTCGG
This sequence comes from Bombina bombina, assembly GCF_027579735.1. Taxonomy (NCBI): domain Eukaryota; kingdom Metazoa; phylum Chordata; class Amphibia; order Anura; family Bombinatoridae; genus Bombina; species Bombina bombina. Next base: position 446,866,880 of record NC_069504.1, on the reverse strand, counting down.
TCGAATGACTGGGGGGCGGAGCCAGAGGGGGAGCTATATGGACAGCTCTTGCTGTGTGCTCTCCTTGCCTTTCCCTGTGGGGGAGAACATTTCCCACAAGTAATGGATGACGCCGTGGACCGGACACACCGTTGGAGAAAGTAATTTATCAGGTAAGCATAAATTCTGTTTTTTGTTCCTCATGCATTGAGAGAATCTTAAGTTATAGAGATAAAATGTTTGATTATGAGCCACCATTAGCCCAGGCGAATGCTGTTCAGGTGTCTCCTTTACAGATATGCCGGCAGCTTTCTCCTCAAGCGTCCCAACCTATTCAGTCTCCGCATGCAGTGCCCTGCGTTTCCTGTTGCAATCTGGTAGGATTTTTTTTACAGGACATTGATACCCAGGTATCCTCTGTGGTATCTGAGGCATTGTCAGCTTTTCCCATCCTGCGTAAAAGGAAACTTAAGGAATGAGTTAGTAAGGTTTCTGATCAAGTTGTGGCTACCCAGGGTGTCCTTTCTCAAAAGTCTGAGGAAGAAGACATGTCAGTAGCGTCTGAGGGTGAAATCTCAGATTAAGATAGTGTAATTCCTTCTTCTGATGCTGAAGTTGTATCCTTCAGATTTTAACTAGAACACCTTTGCTTATTACTTAAGGAGGTTTTGGCTACTTTGGACGACACCGACACGACTATCGTAGTCAACCCTAAAAAGTCTAGTAAGCTGAACAAGTATTTTGATGTTCCCTCTGCGGTGGAGGTTTTTCCAGTACCAGACCGTTCTACAAAGATTATTGCATGAGACTGGGAGAAACCTGGTATTCCTTTTTCTCCATCTCCTATTTTTAAGAAGATATTTCCTATAGGGGACTCCATTAAGGAGTCGTGGCAGACGGTTCCTAAGGTAGAAGGAGCGATCTCCACTTTGGCTAATAGGGGATTATAAAAGTATTTCAGGGTAAACATTTTTAGAATTTGCTACAGAGTAATGTGTGTGTTCTCTGTATCTCTCCCCCTCTCTGTCTCTCCCCTATCTGTCTCTCTCTCTCCCCCTCTCTCTCTCCCCGGGCCCTCTCCCTCTCTCTCTCCCCCCCCCTCTCTCCCCCCCCTCTCTCTCTCTCTCCCCCCCTCTCTTTCTCCCCGCTCTCTCCCCCCTCTCTGTATCTCTCTCTCCCCCTCTCTGTTGCTCTGTGTGTTTCTCTCTCTCTCCCCCCTCTATCTCTCTGTGTGTGTGTCTCTCTCTCCCCCTCTCTCTCTCACTCCTCTATGTCTCTGTCTGTATCTCTCTCCCCTCTGTCTCTTTCTCTTCCCTCTCTGTCTTTCTTTCTCCCCTCTCTCTCCCCTCTCTATGTCTCTCTCTCTCTCCCCCCTCTCTGTCTTTCTTGTGAGTGTTTTTGTGTTTTGTACATGCATATGCCGCCCATCACAACTTGCAACCATATCATATGGGCCAGACCAGTTAGTCTCAAATACAAACCGCATCAACACTGGTGTGTCTCTGCTCCAAAACAAGTGTTTGAGAGTAAGGCAGGCACACAGTGGTGGTGCGGTTTCCATGGGCTACGACCGTGATGTGTCCAATCAGAGCGGGTAAGCAGGCAGCGGCCCTTCTTTTAGAGAAGCAGCTGAGCTGACTGATGTAGGTCGGCCTGGGAGGACGTCACCTTTGACCTGACCTGCTAATTGCTGCTCATTTGTAGGTGGTGATGTACAGTGTTATCTCACTACAGAAAAAAAATCTTATTTCTTCATTCTGTATGTTTATTATTTTCATCTTTCAACAATTAAAAAAAAAATACTGGGGCTTTCAGTGTCAGGTTGCCTGATTCTGATAGCCCCAGTATTTATTTTTATTGTTGAAAAATGAAAATAATAAACATCAGAGTACTCATTTGTATTACCATATAAATAGCAGAATGGTATTATTGTAACTGTGGTGTGTGTTTAGTGTGCGTGTGTGTATGTTTGTTTATTTGTGTGCATTTATGTGTGTATTTGTGTCTATGAGTATGTGTGTGTTTGTGTGTGTGTGTGTGTGTGTGTGTGTGTATTTGTGTATATATTTGAGTGTGTTTGTATGTATGCGTGGGTGTTTGTGTGAATGTATGTTTTTATCTATGTGTTTGTGTGTACAGTTTTACCCTGAGAAATGTCTGTGTCATCTATCATATAGGTCTGTTTCATCTATCATAGGGTGGCTGTGCATTGTAACCTATATTAGAGCAGCATAAAGCACAGAGAGTCACTTTGCAGAGCAATAATGTTGTTTTGTGTCCCTTGAAAATTACTGTCACACAATGATTGCACATTTATTTATATTTTATGTTGCTATTTCAGCTCCAAAAATAAATTTTACGTAGCTATTTACACACCAAAAATAAAATTTAAAATTGCATGTTATTTCAAAACCAACTCTAACAGCTAGATGTGTTAGCATATATTTTCAATGTAAAAATTGGGGGAAAATGTTGCTATTTCAGCTCCAAAAATAAATTTCATGTTGCTATTTAAAAACCAAAAATTAAATTTTAAATTGTATGTTGTTATTTCAAAACCAACTCTAACAGCTAGATGTGTTGGCATACATTTGAATTGGTGTTGAAAATCACAACATACAATTTAAAATTTCATTTTTGGTGTTCAAATTTATTTTTGGAGTTGGAATAGCAACATAAAATGTGTTTACATTGCAAATGTATGCCAACACATCTAGCTGTTAGAATTGGTTGGTGTTGAAATAACAACATACAATTGAAAATGTATTTTTGATGTTGAAATAGCAACATCAAATTATTTTTATTTTTTTCAATTCAACTTTTACATTGACAATGTATGCCAACACATCTAGCTGTTAGAGTTGGTGTTGAAATAGCAACATAGTATTTAAAATTTAGTTTTGGTATTGAAATGGCAACATCAAATTTATTTTTGGAGTTGGAATAGCAACATCAAATTTGTTTATTTTGCAAATGTAACACATCTAGCTGTTAGAATTTATACAATGCTCTAATCTTGGTTTTATTTCTGCTTTTGGTTTTATTTCAGTTTTATTTCACAATATATTACCATCAAAATTCATAATTGTTTTCTATAACCGCTGTTTGTGTATTCAGCCACAATCTCCAAGCAACAAACAGGAGTTATAGAAAACAATTATAAATCTTGATGGTAATATTTTTTTTAGTACTGATAATTTGGTTATTTTATTTATAAATAATCACCCATACAATTACAAAGAAAATACAATTGTTTTCTATGCCCCCTGCTTGTTGCTTGGAGATTGTGGCTGAATAAAGAATGAGCATTTCTAAGGGAAATTATTTGCATATCATTAGATAAGTGGTTTGGATAGGCTGTGGGGCGTGGTAAAGTAGCATGGAAGTACAGCCCTTTTGCTTGGGTGTTCCACAATCGTCAAGCTGCAATTACAAGCAGTGTTACAAAAGGTAAAATTTATACAGAATTTTGCAAAATGTATTCATCAGTATACATTTTTATAGTCATGACAACTGCTCAATTGAAGATACTGGAGTTTATTTCACTGAGTGTACTGGTCCTTTAACAGCTTTGCTGTGGTGCTCTTTGCCTCCTCCTGCTGGCCAGGAGTGATATTCCCAACAGTAATTGATGATGATCCGTGGACTCACCATGTCAAGAAATAAATATGGATAGTAGTACATTTGGCAAGAGTGGAAATAGCCCCATCAACTTTAGGGACATAGCCTTTTCTATAGCTGCAGCAATATAATTATTTACATCTGCAGGAATATCAGGTACATTAGAGGTTGAAGTAACAACAGACAATGTATTTGTACTAATAGAAACATTATCAGAATTCAACAGCTTGTCATGACAAATGCCACATAATTGAGCTGAAGAAATAATATCAGCTAATTTACAGCAGACACACTTAGCTTTGGTAGAACTGTGTTCAGGCAGCATGGTTTTTAAAGCAACATCAGAGGCAGGATTAGACTGAGACATCTTACAAAATGTAAAAAAGAAAAAAAAAAACATTTAAACAAAATATCCAATTTCCTCATATAGCAGTTTAAGGAATGGGTAAAAATGCTTATGCTAAAGTAAGATGCAGGAAAATAAGCATCATAGCTCTTAAAATTTTAAAGAGAACCAGAAGTATTAAAGGAAGAAGAGCTATATACAAAAAAATTTGGCCACGTATGACGCATTACGCAAAAGGAAGTGAAAAATGTTTTGCCGCCAAAGCTAACACCAGGAAATGACGCAACTTGCGTCATAACAAGTGCAACTTTGCGCCAAAGGAACTAACGTCAACAAAGACGCACAAAATGACGAGACTTGCGTCACTATAGACGCAACTTTGCGCCAAAAAATATTTTGTGCCAACAATGACGCCATAAAAAACGTAATTTTGCATCCTCGCGAGCCTAGTTTGCCCACAGAATTTTTGGGGAAAACAAAGTCAAATTGAAAGAACTGTAACCACAGGTAAGAAAAAATTAAATTAATCTTCCCAAACATAATTTCCATACTGAAACTGATAGTCTGCAAAAAAGGGAATATACATAGACCTGACTCATGGCAAATATAAGCAAACACATATATTTAAAACTTTACAATATAATATAAAGCGCCAAACATAGCTGAGAGTGTCTTAAAAAATTATACATACTTACCAGAAGACACCAATCCACATATAGCAGACAGCCAAACCAGTACTGAAAAATATCAGCAGAGGTAATGGTATATAAGAGTATATCGTCAATCTGAAAAGGGAGACAGAGCATGAATCCCTGCGACCGATTACAGAGAGCCTTTGAATAGATTTTCCATGGGTGAAACCATAAAATCAATAGGCAATACTCCCTTCACATCCCTCTGACAAAAACTGTACTCTGAGAGGAATTGGGCTTCAGAATGCTTAGAAGCCCCTATCACAGAAGAAATCAACCACAACTTACTTCACCACCTCCTTAGGAGGCAAAGTTTGTAAAAACTAAGGTATGGGTGTGGTGGGAGGTGTATTTATAGGCATTTTGAGGTTTGGGAAACTTTGCCCCTCCTGGTAGGAATGTATATCCCATACATCACTATCTCATGGACTCTTGCCACTTACATGAAAGAAATATAATTTTCTCTATTTTGCAATAGCCTATGTTGATATTGAAGTACAATTGAACATATTTGATAAAATTGATGCTTAAAAGGTCATAAAAGTAAAGAAATTACATGTTCTAACCCCTCTTTGGGTTAAACACATAGAAGAAGCACTGACCAGGCCCCACAGAACAGTTTATGTCCTGATTCAGATTTAGAAATAACACTACTGATTAGATCATCTGTGGTTTCCACTTGTGATCAGCAGTGCTCTGGGATTTCTGATCGATACTTCTACTTACATATTTTGATGAATCGGAGCATGTCACTTCTTGATTATTATGGCCCTTTAAGCATCCATTTTATCAAATATGTGCTAAATGTAATTCAATATGTACATAGGCGATTGTAAACATACATAAGACTATATATTGTAAACATACAGAAGATTATATATTTCTTTTACAAGATATGAAGAGTCCACGGATTTCATCCTTATGGGATATCGCCTCCTGGTCAGCAGGAGGAGGCAAAGAGCTCCACAGCAGAGCTGCATATATAGCCCCTCCCTTCCCTCCCCCTCCAGTCATTCTCTTTGCCTGTGTTAGTGATAGGAGCGAGGTAAAGTGAGGTGTTAGTTTAGATTCTTCAATCAAGAGTTTTTTATTTTTAAATGGTGCCAAAGTGTACTATGTTACTGCCGGGCAGCTTCTGGAAGAACCAGTTAGGGGAACTTGTGAGATTTTATTCTCACTACGCCTCCCATATTGGTGCTACCTGGACCTGGACTTAGTGAATTTTTCCGAAGACCTTTTCTTTCTTCACAGGACCTCAGGAGAAGGAGTGGATCTCTTGACACTGTGAAGAGTTGCATGCTGTTCCTCAGCATGGAGGTAGGTGTAGTCTTTTTTATTTCTGGGGCTTTATAGCTTATTCTCAGAAAATGACTGTGCTATCCTATTATATTTTGATCAGGATCCAAAACAGACAGGATCAGTGATTATAGGCTCTAAAAGGGGGGCTTGCTATACTAGTGGGCGGAATGTCATTAATAGTAGAAGCAGATGACATCCCACACGCGGTTAAAGTTTCCCTGACAGTCCGGTATAATTTGCAATGATCGGAAGCGCTGGGAGGCTGTTGTACTGCTCAACTGCGAGTACATGTATGGGCATAGCTTTCTTTATTAGTCTGTTTGGCTGATTCTGGGGACATATAATATGGAGTGTTTCACTGTAATTTTTTTTTGGTATGTGGCGTTGGATCCCCATTTCTCCAACATAGGTGTGTCCGGTCCACGGCGTCATCCTTACTTGTGGGATATTCTCTTCCCCAACAGGAAATGGCAAAGAGCCCAGCAAAGCTGGTCACATGATCCCTCCTAGGCTCCGCCTTCCCCAGTCATTCTCTTTGCCGTTGTACAGGCAACATCTCCACGGAGATGGCTTAGAGTTTTTTGGTGTTTAAATGTAGTTTTTATTCTTCAATCAAGAGTTTGTTATTTTAAAATAGTGCTGGTATGTACTATTTACTCTGAAACAGAAAAGTGATGAAGATTTCTGTTTGTAAGAGGAAAATGATTTTAGCAACCGTTACTAAAATCGATGGCTGTTTCCACACAGGACTGTTGAGAGGAATTAACTTCAGTTGGGGGAAACAGTGAGCAGACTTTTGCTGCTTGAGGTATGACACATTTCTAACAAGACTCGGTAATGCTGGAAGCTGTCATTTTCCCTATGGGAACCGGTAAGCCATTTTCTTAGTTTAAGTAAAAGAATAAAGGGCTTCATTAGGGCTTAAAAAACTGGTAGACATTTTTCTGGGCTAAAACGATTACTTTACTAAGTATATTTGGCAGATTATTACTTTTAATAGTTGCTAAATCTTGGGGATTGTTTTAATAAAAACGGCAGGCACTGTATTGGACACCTTTTTCACTGGGGGCCTTTTCTAGTCATAGACAGAGCCTCATTTTCGCGCCTCTAATGCACAGTTGTTTTTGGAAAGCATGTCATGCAGATGCATGTGTGAGGAGCTAAGAACCACTGAAAAAGCTTATAGAAGGCATCATTTGGTATCGTATTCCCCTCTGGGCTTGGTTGGGTCTCAGCAAAGCAGATTCCTGGGGCTGTATAGGGGTTAAATGTAAAAACGGCTCCGGTTCCGTTATTTTAAGGGTTAAAGCTTTCAAATTTGGTGTGCAATACTTTTAAGGCTTTAAGTTACTGTGGTGAAATTTTGGTGAAATTTGAACAATTCCTTCATACTTTTTCACATATTCAGTAATAAAGTGTGTTCAGTTTGAAATTTAAAGGGACAGTAACGGTTTTATTGTAAAACGTTTTTTGTGCTTTGTTGACAAGTTTAAGCCTGTTTAACATGTCTGAACCATCAGATAACGATGTTCTATATGTATGAAAGCCAATGTGTCTCCCCATTTAAATATATGTGATATATTTGTGTCATAATGTCCAAACAAAGTAGGGATAATAATGCCATAGATATGATATTGCCCAAGATGATTCCTCTAATGAGGGGAGTAAGCATGGTACTGCATCATCCCCTTCTGTGTCTACACCAGTTTTGCCCACACAAGAGGCCCCTAGTACATCTAGTGCGCCAATACTTATTACCATACAACAATTAATGGCTGTAATGGATAATTCTATTGCATGCATTTTTTCCAAAATGCCTACTTATCAGAGAAAGCGTGATTGCTCTGTTTTAAACACTGAAGAGCAAGAGGACGCTGATGATATCTGTTCTGACATACCCTCACACCTATCTGAAGGGGCCAGGAGGGAGGTTTTGTCTGAGGGAGAAATTTCAGATTCAGGGAAAATTTCTCAACAAGCAGAACCTGATATTGTAACTTTTAACTTTTAAATTTAAATTTCATCATCTCCACGCACTACTTAAGGAGGTATTATCTACTCTGGATGATTGTGACAATTTGGTCATTCCAGAGAAATTAGGTAAGATGGACAAGTTCCTAGAGGTTCCGGTGCCCCCCGATATTTTTCCTATACCCAAGCGGGTGGCGGACATAGTAAATAAGGAGTGGGAAAGGCCCGGCATACCTTTTGTCCTCCCCCTATATTTAAGAAATTAGTTCCTATAGTCGACCCCAGAAAGGACTTATAGCATACAGTCCCCAAGGTCGAGGGGGCGGTTTCTACTCTAAACAAACGCACTTCTATTCCTATAGAAGATAGTTGTGCTTTCAAGATCCTATGGATTAAAGGTTAGAGGGTTTGCTTAAAAAGATGTTTGATCAGCAAGGTTACCTTCTACAACCAATTTCATGCATTGTTCCTGTCACTACAGATAAAAATTCCTAAGATTCTTTCCTTTCTACAAGAAGGTTTGGAGAAAGGATTTTCTGCGAGTTCTCTGAAGGGACAGATCTCTGCTTTATCTGTTTTACTTCACAAAAGGCTGGCAGCTGTGCCAGACGTTTAAGCGTTTGTTCAGGCTCTGGTTAGAATCAAGCCTGTTTACAGACCTTTGACTCTTCCCTGGAGTCTTAATCTAGTTCTTTCAGTTCTTCAAGGGGTTCCGTTTGAACCCTTACATTCCGTAGATATTAAGTTATTATCTTGGAAAGTTTTGTTTTAGGTTGCAATTTCTTCCGCTAGAAGAGTTTCTTAGTTATCTGCTCTGCAGTGTTCTCCGCCCTATCTGGTCCATGCAGATAAGGTGGTTTTTACGTACTGAGCCTGGTTTTCTTCCGAAGGTTGTTTCCAACAAAAATATTAACCAGGAGATAGTTGTACCTTCTTTGTGTCCGAATCCAGTTTCATAGAAGGAACGTTTGTTACACAATTTGGACGTTGTCCGTGCTCTAAAATTCTATTTAGATGCTACAAAGGATTTCAGACAAACATCTTCCTTGTTTGTTGTTTATTCTGGTAAAAGGAGAGGTCAAAAAGCAACTTCTACCTCTCTATCTTTTTGGCTTAAAAGCATCATCAGATTGGCTTATGAGACTGCCGGACGGCAGCCTCCTGAAAGAATCACAGCTCATTCCACTAGGGCCGTGGCTTCCACATGGGCCTTTAAGAACGAGGCTTCTGTTAAGCAGATATGTAAGGCAGCGACTTGGTCTTCACTGCACACTTTTACCAAATTTTACAAATTTGATACTTTTGCTTCTTCTGAGGCTATTTTTGGGAGAAAGGTTTTGCAAACCGTGGTGCCTTCCATCTAGGTGACCTGATTTGCTCCCTCCCATCATCCGTGTCCTAAAGCTTTGGTATTGGTTCCCACAAGTAAGGATGACGCCGTGGACCGGACACACCTATGTTGGAGAAAACAGAATTTATGTTTACCTGATAAATTACTTTCTCCAACGGTGTGTCCGGTCCACGGCCCGCCCTGGTTTTTTAATCAGGTCTGATGATTTATTTTCTTTAACTACAGTCACCACGGTATCATATGATTTCTCCTATGCAAATATTCCTCCTTTACGTCGGTCGAATGACTGGGGAAGGCGGAGCCTAGGAGGGATCATGTGACCAGCTTTGCTGGGCTCTTTGCCATTTCCTGTTGGGGAAGAGAATATCCCACAAGTAAGGATGACGCCGTGGACCGGACACACCGTTGGAGAAAGTAATTTATCAGGTAAACATAAATTCTGTTTTCCTAACTTCCCGGGTTTGATGTTGTTTATGCCCACGATGGGCGGGTCTTGTCTTCACGCGCTCAGATAGCGCAGTTACACATCAATCGAGCTCTGACACTAACGAGTACTTGAAGGCAGTGTTCTAGTGCAGCTCCTAGGTCCGCTTGTCATTATTATCTGCAAGCGGTCAGTCACGCTGTTGGAGGATAGCGGTGGTCACGGAGGCAGGTAGGAACCGCAGCTGAGCTGCGGAGAGGTGACTTGGGATATAAGCAGGGCCCACGATAAGTGTGTGAAAGCATACATTGAACTGCTCCTATTTTGAGGCTAAGTTATTTCAATTACTTGGGTTCTCTGTGTAAACGTTTAGGATTAAGAACACAGTTCACTGAATTTTTTGCTAAAATTGATTAGTTTAGCAGTGACTTGACCACGCTTGCATTTCAAATCTGTTCTTATGGAGGACATTGAACACATTACATGTCCTATGTGTTTGGATGCTATTGTGGAACCCCCTGTTACATTGTGCCCCACATGCATTGATAGGGCTTTAGAATGTAAGGAGCAAATTTTCTTTAAGAAATTTAATAAAGATATATCAAATGACAGTTCTTAGACTGATAAGACTCAGGGTATACCGCAGTTTTCTCCCCAAGCTTCACAGCCTTTAACGCCCGCACAAACAACGCCATGTTCTTCAACGGCGTCTACTTCTTTCACTTTGCAAGATATGGCTGCAGTTATGTCATCCACTCTCACAGAGGTTTTGTCTAAATTGCCTGTGTTACAGGGCAAACGATGCAGGACAGAAACCCATGCGGTCCCTGCGACTTCTGATGCTTTGATGGCTATTTCCGATATGCCCTCCCAGGGATCTGATTTGGGGGGTAGGGAGTACTTAGAGGTTCCTTCTTATTCGGATGTTTTTCCGGTTCCTAAGAGATTTTCAGAAATTGTTACGCGGGAATGGGAAAGACCGGGTATCCCGTTCTTACCCTCTCCTCACTTTAAGAAAATGTATCCTATAGCTGACTCTGTTAGGGATTCTTGGCAAACGATTTCTAAGGTGGAGGGAGCTATTTCTACCCTGGCTAAGCGTATGACTATCCCCATTGAGGATAGTTGTGCTTTCAAAAACCCCATGGGTAAGAAGTTGGAGGGTCTTCTAAAGTAGCTATTTGTTCATCAAGGGTTTCTATTACAACCGACGGCCTGCATTGTACCAGTTACAACTGCGGCTGCCTTTTGGTTTGACGCCTTAGAAGAGTCCCTTAAGACTGAGACTCCTTTGGAAGAAATAATGCATAGAATTAAGGCCCTTAAGCTGGCCAATTCTTTTGTTGGCGGCTAAGAATGCAGGTTTTTCCATTTTAGCACGCAAAGCCATATGGTTAAAATCTTGGTCTGCGGATGTGTCTTCTAAATCTAAGCTTTTGGTTATCCCTTTCAAAGGAAAGACCCTCCCTATTCGGGCCTGAATTGAAAGAGATAATTTCTGACATTACGGGAGGTAAGGGTCACCTCCTCCCTCAGGATAAGACATCTAAACAAAGGAGACAGAGTAATTTTCTTTCCTTTTGAAATTTCAAGGGAGTCCCTTCTTCCTCTTCCGCTAAACAGGAAGGGAACTTGGCACAAGCCAAACCCGTCTGGAGACCCAATCAGGCTTGGAACAAGGGTAAACAACCCAAGAAGCCCTCTGCTGCTCCCAAGACAGCATGAAGGGGCGGCCCCCGATCCAGGACCGGATCTAGTAGGGGGCAGACTTTCTCTCTTTGTCCCAGGGGTATCAACTGGAGTTCAAAAATTCCCTCTTCTTTAACGATTGTCTGTAGACCAGACAAAAAGAGAGGCGTTCTTACGTTGTGTAAAAGACCTCTCCACTATGGGAGTAATTTGTCCCGTTCCAATACAGGAACAGGGGCAGTGGTTTTACTCAAATCTTTTCATGGTTCCCAAAAGAGAGGGAATGTTCAGACCCATTTTAGATCTCAAGAGTCTAAACAAGTTTCTCAGAGTCCCATCCTTCAAGATGGAGACGATTCGGACAATTCTTCCATTGATCTAGGAGGGTCAATATATGACTACCGTGGACTTAAAAGATGCATATCTTCACATTCCTATCCACAGAGATCATCACCAGTTTCTAAGGTTTGCCTTCCTGGACAGTCATTTTCAGTTCGTGGCTCATCCCTTCGGGTAGGCCACGGCTCCCAGGATCTTCACAAAGGTTTTAGGGTCTTTGCTAGCGGTTCTCAGACCGCGGAGCATTGCAGTGGCGCCTTATCTGGACGATATTCTAATCCAGGCGTCGTCTTACCAACTGACAAGGTCTCATACCGACATGGATCTGTCCTTTCTATGGGTGGAAGGTGAATTTAGAAAAGAGTTCACTAATTCCTGAGACAAGGGTTCCTTTCCTGGGAACTCTAATAGATTCTGCATCCATGAAAATCTTCTTGACGGAAGTCAGAAAGTTAAAGAATCTACATACATGCCGAACCCTTCAGTCCAATCCTCGGTCATCAGTGGCTCAGTGCATGGAGGTAATTGGATTGATGGTGGCGGCAATGGACATCATTCCGTTTGCTCGTTTTCATCTCAGACCTCTTCAACTGAGCATGCTCAGACAGTGGAATGGAGATTATGCAGATTTGTCTCCTCAGATAGATCTGGATCAGGAGACAAGAGACTCTCTTCTTTGGTGGTTGTCGCTGGATCATCTATCCCAAGGGACGTGCTTCCGCAGACCTTAATGGGTGATAGTGACAACGGACGCCAGTCTACAAGGGTGGGGTGCAGTCTGGAATTCCCTGAAGGCTCAGGGTGTGTGGACTCGGTTGGAGTCTCTACTTCCAATCAATATTCTGGAGTTGAGAGCAATATCCAATGCGCTTCAAGCCTGGCCTCAGTTGGCTTCGGCCAAATTCATCCGATTTCAGTCGGACAACATCACGACTGTGGCTTACATCAATCATCAGGGAGGAACAAGGAGTTCCTTAGCGATGACAGAAGTATCCAAGATAATTCGGTGGGCGGAGGCTCACTCTTGTTATCTGTCAGCGATCTACATCCCAGGAGTGGACAACTGGGAGGCGGATTTTTTGAGCAGACAGACGTTTCATCCAGGGGAATGGGAACTCCATCCGGAGGTCTTTGCTTCCCTGATATTCAGGTGGGGCAGGCCGGAATTGGATCTGATGGCATCTCGTCAGAATGCCAAGCTCCCGAGATACGGATCCAGGTCCAGGGATCCTCAGGCCGAACTGATAGATGCCTTGGCAGTGCCTTGGTCGTTCAACCTAGCTTATGTGTTTCCACCGTTTGCTCTCCTTCCCGGGTAATTGCACGGATCAAACAAGAGAGGGCTTCAGTGATTCTAATCGCTCCTGCGTGGCCTCGCAGGACTTGGTATGCTGATCTGGTGGACGTCATCTCTGCCGCCGTGGAAGCTTCCATTGAGGCAGGAGCTTCTAATTCAGGAACCCTTCCATCATCCGAATCTAATTTCTCTGCAGCTGACTGCTTGGAGATTGAACCCTTGATTTTATCTAAGCTGGGGTTCTCTGATGCGGTCATTGATACCTTGATTCAGGCACGTAAGCCTGCTACTAGAAAAATTTACCATAAGATATGGCGTAAATATCTTTATTGGTGCAAATCCAAGGGCTATTCATGGAGTAGGGTTCGGATTCCAAGGATTTTGTCTTTTCTCCAAGAAGGATTGGAGAAAGGGTTGTCAGTAAGTTCCTTAAAGGGACAGATTTCTGCTTTGCCTATTTTGTTACACAAGCGTCTGGCAGATGTTCCAGATGTTCAATCTTTTTGTCAGGCCCTGACTAGAATCCGGCCTGTGTTTACATCAATTGCTCCTCCTTGGAGTTTCAATTTAGTTCTTAATGTTCTTCAAGGGGTTCCGTTTGAACCTATGCATTCCATAGATATTAAGTTGTTATCTTGGAAAGTTTTATTTTTGGTTGCTATTTCTTCTGCTCGCAGAGTTTCTGAGCTTTCGGCATTACAATGTGATTCTCCTTATCTTATTTTCCATTCTGATAAGATGGTGTTTCGTACCAAACCTGGTTTTCTTCCTAAGGTTGTTTCTAACAAGAATATTAATCAGGAAATTGTTGTTCCTTCCTTGTGTCCTAACCCTTCTTCTAAGAAGGAGCGTCTGTTACATAATTTGGACGTAGTCCGTGCCTTGAAGTTCTACTTGCAGGCGACTAAGGATTTTCATCAAACATCTTCATTATTTGTTGTTTTTGCTGGGAAACGTAGGGGTCAGAAAGCTACGGCTACCTCTCTTTCTTTTTGACTGAAGAGTATCATCTGTGTTGCATATGAGACTGCTGGACAGCAGCCTCCAGAACGAATTACGGCTCATTCTACTAGGGCTGTGGCTTCCTCATGGGCATTTAAAAATGATGCTTCTGTTGAACAGATTTGCAAGGCTGCAACTTGGTCGTCTCTTCATACTTTTTCCAAATTTTCCAAATTTGATACTTTTGCTTCATCTGTGGCTGTTTTTGGGAGAAAGGTTCTTCAAGCAGTGGTGCCTTCCATTTAGGTTCCTGTCTTGTCCCTCCCTTTCATCCGTGGCCTATAGATTTGGTATTGTATCCCATAAGTAAGGATGAAATCCCTGGACTCGTCATATCTTGTAAAAGAAAAGGAAATTTATGCCTACCTGTTATATTTATTTCTTTTACGATATGACGAGTCCACGGCCCACCCTGTTATTTTTCTAAAGACAGGTTTTTATTTTTGTTAAACTTCAGTCACCTCTGCTCCTTGGCTTTTCCTTTCTGTTCCTAACTTCGGTCGAATGACTGGAGGGGGAGGGAAGGGAGGGGCAATATATGCAGCTCTGCTGTGGAGCTCTTTGCCTCCTCCTGCTGACCAGGAAGCGATATCCCATAAGTAAGGATGAAATCCATGGACTCGTCATATCGTAAAAGAAATAAATTTATCAGGTAAGCATAAATTTCATTTTTTTAACTGATGGACAGTTAAACTTTTTGGGGGTTGAAAACACAGAAGTGCAGGATCAAGTGTCTTAAAATGACATGCTCTAGCAATATTATATTTAGGTCACCACTAGTATTGAAGAACCCAGGAGGAATTGGGATTCATTATTTAATCATTTAAAACTGAAATGGATTGTTTTATAAGATACATTTCCCTTACCTCCAAAATACTTTTAATTGTGGTTCTAGCGGTTCATTGACTTTGCTTACTGGTTCAATTTAGCGAGTGTCTATTTCATGAAAATCTGTTGTACTCAAATTCCTCTGTATATTTTAGCATCATTTGATCTCAACACCTTTCTATAAATCAAACACACTGCATTGTTACAGCTGATTTTTGTTGGTGTATTAAAAGGTGCCAACACATAGATTGCTTTTCCCCATCACTAATGAGAAAGAACTATTGCTGTTAAAATAAGTAATGTTGCTTTGTTTATATATCTAACATGTTTTTTGCAGGTTAGTATTGGGTGTCCTGAAAAGATGGAGCCAATTACTAAAATTTCACATATCCCTCCAAGCAGATGGGCTTTGTCTTGCAGTCTGTGCAAGGAGTGTGCAGGAACCTGTATCCAGGTATTTAAATCTTGTCTTGTCTAGCACTGCATAAATTAATATTGTTAGACTAAACATATGTGAGAGGAATAGTTTGTAAGAGTTCTCAATCTAACAGTAATGTAAATAGATATGTGCTAGTTTGGATTTTATTTCTAATGACACAGTGAGTCCACGGATCATCATAATTACTGTTGGGAATATCACTCCTGACCAGCAGGAGGAGGCAAAGAGCACCACAGCAAAGCTGTTAAATATCGCTTCCCTACCCACAATCCACAGTCATTCTCTTTGCCTGTAACAGTTGCAAGGAGGTGGTAAAGTTTAGGTGTCTGAAAGAATTCTTCAATCAAGAGTTTGTAATTTTCAAAGCAGAGCAGGTTTGCTCTGATCTTTTTCTGGGGTCTAGCCGTAGTCCCTGTCAGTCTCTTCAGTAGAGCAGTGGTGGCTTTTAAGCATTTGGAAACTTGTGGGGTATAATCCCCACTGTGCCTCCAAAGTAGTTTGTTGCTTTTTTTCCACAGGTCCATGTGAGGGAAGATGCCTTTCAAACCTTGTGAGCTGCCCTGCTGCCAGGCAGATTGTTGTGGCGGTAAGTGCTGAGTTTTATTTTCTGTATGGGAAAGAAAGATTGGCACTTGTACAGTTAATTCTGTTGGGGACGTATACATTATTCCTGTTAGCTGAACAGGTTATTGTATGGCAGTTCGTGTGGGCACTGGAGAGGAGTTTATATGTTTAATATTTTATTTTCAAACATTTACTTTGGCTCAGTCTTGGTGGGTTCCGGTTTTTGTCTCAGTGTGTTTGCTTTTACTCCCGGCGGCTTTTTATGCACAGTGAGTGTAATGCCGGCCAGGAGGTTCTGCTAGGTACGTCCATGATGGACGGGCTTGTCTGGTGCGGCAACGAGTTGCGCGCTTTTTCCTCATTTACTTCCTTAATATCGGAAGGGTGAGGTTTGTTTGAGCAGCTCTTCTTTTTTTCAGCGGTCTGTGGAGCAGTCGCTTGGTAGTAAGTGGGTTAAGTCCGGATCTTTTTTCTGCAATATTCTCCGGTATCCAGCAGGACAGGTAGGCACCTCAGCAAAGCTTGCTGAGGTGTAGAGGCTGCTTGAGTTAGTTATTTTTCTTAGAGCTGTTGCTTTGCAGTAATATTTTAACGTTATTTTAAAATATAAATGGACAGTAATGTTTTTTTGGGCTTTATTTCTGAAGTTCTTTAAAGCTGAATAAAGATCTTTTTATTTTTTATTCATTGTAGGGTAAAGACGGACCAAGAGGCCCTGCAAGATGTTACTTGTTCTTTTTGTTTTGATGCAAATGTGGAACCATCAATCCCTTTTTGTTCCTCATGTATTGAGAGAACATTGCATTACAGGGATAGACTTTTTGAATCTGAGCCATCATTATCTAAGACGGATGCTGTTCAGGGATCTCCTGTTTAAGCTATGCAGCAGCTTTCTCCTCCGGCGTCCCAAACCTTATCCTCTTCACATGCAGTGCCCTGCGTTTCCTCTCATACTCCGGTTGGAGTTACGCTGCAAGACATGGCTACCCATATATCAGCGGGATCTGATGCTCTGTCTGCTTTTCAATGTTGCAGGGGAAGCGCAAAAGGAAGTATAAGGTTTCTGATTCAGTTGTGGCTATGTCGAATGTTTCTTTCCATAAGACTGAGGAGGAAGATACTTCTGTAGCATCTGAGGGTGAGGTCTCAGATTCTAACAGTGTAATTCCTTCTTCTGATGCTGAGGTTGTATCCTTCAGGTTTAAGATAGAACTTTCTGCGGTGGAAGTATTTCCTGTTCCAGACCGTGCTTCATAGATTATTGCACAGGAGTAGGAAAAGCATGGGATTCCCTTTTCCCCTTCTCCAATTTTTAAGAAGATGTTTCCTATTGCTGATTCTTTTAAGGAGTCTTGGCAGACGGTTCCCAAGGTGGAGGGAGCAATTTCCACCTTGGCTAAGAGAACAACTATTTATATTGAGGATAGCTGTTCCTTTAAGGATCCTATGCATAAGAAGTTGGAGGCATTGCTTAAAAGGATGTATGTTCACCAGGGGTTGCAATGGCAGCCTGTGGTGTGTATTGCTACTGTCGCTAGCGCAGGCTTGGGTTCGGGATGTCCTGTATCCTTGGGCGGTGGACATCGTGTCCCAGGGTTATAAGTTAGAATTCAAGGCTTTTCCTCCCAGGGGCAGGTTCCTTCTCTCCAGGTTATCTGTAGACCAGATAAAGAGAGAGGCGTTCTTACGATGTGTTCAGGATCTTTCCGACATGGGAGTGATAGTTCCTGTTCCAATACAGGATCAAGGTCTGGGATTTTATTCCAATCTGTTTGTGGTTCCAAAAAAGGAGGGAACCTTCAGACGAATCATACACTATGATTACGGCTATGTCTTGCTGAAACGCGTAAGACCGGCTCTTCTGCTTTTTTATCCTACCTAGATGCCCATGTACTTTTAACATGAATAAAGCCTATATCGATTGTATCTTGAAATCTGTTCTTTTGGATTCTCTTTATTCTGGTTCAGGCGCCATCTTTTCAACAAGCAAACTCACACATGGAGATATTGTTGTCTTTTCTGCGTTCTCACAGATGGAAGGTGAATTTGGGAAAAAGTTCCTTGATTCTATCTACAAGGGTGTTATTCTTGGGAACAATCATTGATTCTCTATCTATGAAGATTTTTCTGACAGAGACCAGAAAAACAAAGATGCTCTTGCTCTTCAGTCCTCTCTTCGGCCGTCAGTGGCTCAGTGTATGGAGGTCATTTGTCTGATGGTGTCGGCTATGGACATCCCACCGTTTGCTCAGTTCCATCTCAGGCCTCTGCAGTTATGCATGCAGAGTCAATGGAACAGGGATTATGCTGTTCTGTCTCCGTGAATAGATCTGGATCAAGCTTCAGGGGATTCTCTTCTGGGGTGGTGGTCTCAGGATCATCTCTCCCAGGGAACTTGCTTTTGCAGACCTTCCTGGGTGATCGTGACCTCGGATGCCAGTTTGCTGGGATGGGGAGCATTCTGGGGCTCGTTGAAGGCTCAGGGTCTATGGAATCGGGAGGAGTCGGTTCTTCCCATAAATATCCTAGAACTGAGGGCAATCTTCAATGCTCTTCTGGCCTGGCTTCAGTTAGCTTCAGCCAAGTTTATCAGGTTCCAGTTGGACAACATAACCTCAGTGGCTTACATCAATCATCGGGGAGGAACTCAGAGTTCCTTGGCGATGACAGAGGTAGCCAAGATTATTCAGTGGGTGGAGGCTCACAACTGCTGTCTGTCTGCGATCCATATTCCAGGGGTGGACAATTGGGAAGCGGATTTTCTGAGGGGGACTGGGAGCTTCACCCGGAGGTGTTTTCAAGCTTGGTTCTCAAATGGGGGCAGTGAAGCTGGATCTCATGGCATCTTGTCAGAGTGCCAAGCTTACGAGGTACGGGTTGAGGTCAAGGGATCCTCTGGCTGTGCTGATAGATGCTCTGGCAGTTCCTTGGAATTTAAGTCTAGCGTATGTTTTTCCTCCGTTCGCTCTCCTTCCACGGATCATTGCTCAAATCAGACAGGAGAGGGCATCAGTGATTCTCATTGCTCCGGCATGGCCTTGCAGAATCTGATATGCGGATCTGGTGAAGATGTCATCTCTCCCATCTTAAAGACTTCCGTTAAGGAAGGACCTTCTACTTCAGGGGCCCTTCCTTCATCCAAATCTCATTTCTCTGAAGCTGACTGCTTGGAGATTGAACTCTTGATTTTATCTAAGCGTGGATTTTCTGAGTCGGTTATTGAGACTATGATTCAGGCTCGTAAGCCTGTGACTAGAAAGATTTACTATAAGATATGGCGTAAATATCTGTGTTGGTGTGAATCCAGAGGGTTTTCTTGGAGTAGAGTTAGAATTCCTAGGATTTTGTCTTT
Source organism: Bombina bombina (assembly GCF_027579735.1). NCBI lineage: Eukaryota > Metazoa > Chordata > Amphibia > Anura > Bombinatoridae > Bombina > Bombina bombina. The sequence goes on along the minus strand of NC_069504.1, from coordinate 446,847,687 downwards.
TCTCCAGGAGGGTCTGGAGAAGGGTTTATCTGCAAGTACCTTGAAGGGTCAAATTTCTGTTTTATCTATTTTGTTATACAAGCATCTGGCGGATATGCCAGATGTTCAATCTTTTTGTCAGACCCTGGTTTGAATCTGGCCTATGTTTAAGTTTGTTACTCCTCCTTGGAGTCTTAATATGGTTCTTAGGGTTCTTCAACAGGCTCTGTTTGAGCCTATGCATTCTTTGGATATTAAGATTTTATCCTGGAAGGTTTTTTTTGGTTGCTATTTCTTCGGCTCAAAGTGTTTCTGAGCTTTCAGCACTGCAGTGTAAATCTCCTTTTCCTTATTTTTCATTCTAAGCGGTGGTTCCTCGTACTGCCTTAGGTTTCCTTCCCAAAGTGGTTTCGGATAGGAATATTAATCAAGAAATTGTTGTTCCTTCTTTGTGTCCTAATCCTTCTTCCCATAAGGAGCGTTTGTTGCACAACCTAGATGTGGTTCGTGCGTCAAAATATTTTTTGCAGGCGACTAAGGATTTTCGCCAATCTTCTTCTTTGTTTGTTGTTTTTTCTGGGAAGCGCAAGGGTCAGAAAGCTACGTCTACTTCTTTCTTTTTTGCTGAGGAGTGTTATTCGTTTGGCGTATGAGACTGCTGGACAGCAGCCTCCTGAGAAAATCATGGCTCATTCTTATTGGGCCTTTAAAAATGGAGCTTCTGTGGAACAGATTTGCAAAGCTGCCACTTGGTCATCTTTACACACTTTTTCTAAATTTTACAAATTTGATACTTTTGCTTCGGCTGAGGCTTCTTTTGGGAGAAAGGTTCTTCAAGAAGTAGTGCCTTCTGTTTAGGTTAACTGTCTTGTCCCTCCCTTATCATCCGTGTCCTCTGGCTTGGGTATTGGTTCCCAACAGTAATTATGATGATCCATGGACTCACCGTGTCATTAGAAAGAAAAGAAAATGTATGCTTACCTGATAACTTTATTTCTTTCTTGACACGGTGAGTTCACGGCCTGCCATGTTTTTTTCCAGACAGTTTATTTTTCTATAAACCTCAGGCACTTCTGCACCTTATGTTACTTCCTTTCCCTTTGGTCGAATGACTGGGGATTTTGGGTAGGGGAGTGATATTTAACAGCTTTGCTGTGGTGCTCTTTGCCTCCTCCTGCTGGTCAGGAGTGATATTCCCAACAGTAATTATGATGATCTGTGGACTCACCGTGTCAAGAAATAAATAAATTTATCAGGTAAGCATAAATTTTATTTTTTTGTAATCACATTGTTTTCACTGGCTAATGTTAAGGGTAAATATAAATTGCGATTTTACTGTTTTTATCACTTTTCAGTTTCACCCAAACATTTAGAAATATGCCATTTTCACTTTTGAATTCACACCTTTATAAGCCCATGTACCTTTTATAAAATTGGACGTTAAATTAAAAAAATAATGTTAAATATATTAAATCTGTACTATATATAAACAATTATAACTTAGTTGCACAAATATAATGACCCATTTATTAAAAAATGAGCGGCCATGGAAACTTTCTGCTTTGCATACAGGGTTTCTGAAGCAGCATTCACCAACCACATTTAACATTGCACAAGCGCTTGTGCAGCTCCACCTCCTGCTCTTGCACAAGACTTGTCAGTCATCCTAGATGAATAAGTATGTGATGATTTAACTCCACAACAGCTGATGTAACAGAGACATTGGGAAGTAGCAGCATTAAGACCTCTGCTTCTCAACTTGCAATAATATCCTTTTTTGTTTATTATTTTTCTCAGATAAGTGTCTTGTTAAAGACTGTGCGGTTCTTGCAGAGGTGTAACTAGAAACCACAGGGCCCAGGTTGCAAGAATCTAAGAAGCCCCCCCCCCACACACACACACACACACACACACAAAAAGTGAATTTGATACATATTTTTTTTTTTAACATTTAACACAGAAAAAAAAAATGTGAATCAGATGACATGTCTGCAAAAGGAAGTACCCTGTGCCCACAGTCTGTGAGATGGTCTGACCCCCTATTACTGTATATAGTGACACTGTTTAACCCACCAGTACTGTATATAGTGAGTTAGTGACACAGTCTGTAATCTGCCTGTGAGATGGCTGGCCTGACCCTGCCTGCCCCAGTATTTTATAAAGTGACCACAGTAGTCAGTGACATGGTCCAGCCACCCCCTGTACTGTATATTAGGGTTACCACCCGTCCCTTAAAATACAGAACACTTATACGTTACACATGCTGCACGGTGTGCAGGGAGGAATATGAAAAGTGCTGTCCAGAAACACAATACATGTTCCTCCCTGCACACCCCGCAGCATGTGTAACTCATAAGTGTCCAGGAAAACATGGCTGAGGTGGCAGCCCTAAGGCCTAGATTTATCAAAGGCTAGGCGAACTCTGTATGTGCTTCGCCTGTAACTGTGCCCCAGCTCGCCTCCGGAGAAGCGAACATGTGCGCCTGAATTGATCAAAAAAATAGACGTAACTTTGCGCAGGCGAGCTGGGGGCGTAATAATAATAAATTTCGCCTGTCGGAAAAAGCATTTACTCCCTATTTACTCCCTATTTATCACAGTACATACCTATAAATATTTGCGCCGCCATGTTTTGATTATTAAAAAAAGCATTTTTTAGGTAACTATTTAGCTTATATTTATATTAAATAATGTTTCTGTGCTGTTTTTGCCATATGTTGATAATTTAAGATTGCAAAAATAAATATATAAATATATCGATATTTATATATAAAACTGTTGGTACCCATATGCGCCTGTGGAAGTGAAAATTTGTGGCAATAACAGTCTTGGCTTGGTGCTGAGCCTTTGAAAACTTTGTTAAAAGAAGAAAGTACAGCATCACAAGATGTAAAAGCATATATTATAAATGGTGTTCGCCTCAGTTTGTATGGCAAAATATACAATACACAATTGAAGCCGACTTTTCAGTTCCCTATCGGCGCCAAACAATGATAAATAAGAAACTGGGCGTATTTGTAGGTCTGGCTGTTAAATTAGGCCTATTACTAATGTATATTGTTGCACTCGAGAGGGCGCCCGTGTGCCTAGGCGAATGCAAGTGGAGTGCGAAGAAGTTTCTGTCAGATTTACGCAATTATAGGCGCAGAGTGCTTTGATGAATATGACAATCTGTTGGTATGCGCTATTTTGGACGGAATTAAAGAATGGCTTTGATAAATCTACCCCTAAGGGCTAGATTTATCAAAGGCTAGGCGAAACTCTGTATGTGCTTCGCCTGTAACTGTGCCCCAGCTCGCCTCCAGGGAAGCGCATATGTGCGCCTGAATTCTTTTAAAAAAAATGGACGTAACTTTGCACAGGCGAGCTGGGGGCATAATAATATTAAATTTCGCCTGTTGGAAAAAGCATTTACTCCCTATTTACTCTCTATTTATCACAGTACATCCCTATAAATATTTACGCCGCCATGTTTTGATTATTAAAAAAGCATTTTTTTAGGTAACTATTTAGCTTATATTTATATTATATAATGTTTCTGTGCTGTTTTTGCCATATGTTGATAATTTAAGATCGCAAAAATAAATATATCAATATATCGATATTTATATATAAAACTGTTGGTACCCATAAGCGCCTGTGGAAGCGCAAATTTCTGGCAATTATAGTCTTGGCTTGGCGCTGAGCCTTTGAAAAATGTGTTAAAGAAGAAAGTACTGCATCACAAGATGTAAAAGCATGATTTATAATGGTGTTCGCCTCAGTCTGTATGGTGAAATATATAACACGCAATTGAAGCCGAAAATTTTGTTCGGCGCAAAGCAATGATAATTTAAAAAATTAGCGTATTTGTAGGTCAGGCTGTTAAATTACGCCTATTACTAATGTATATTGTTGCACTCGGGAGCGCACCCGTGCGCCTAGGCGAATGCAAGCAGAGTGTGAAGAAGTTTCTTTCAGATTTGCACAATTATAGGCGCAGAGTGCTTTGATGAATATGACGATCAGTTGGTATGCGCTATTTTGGATGGAATTTAAGGAGAATGGCTTTGATAAATCTACCCCTATCTGCATATAGTGGTACTGTATAGTGACACTGTTTACCCCCTGCCCTCCCCCCCATGCTGTTTTAACAAGGTCAGTAATTTGCTGGTTCCACAAACATATACACACACACACATACATACTTAAATACACAATGTCACATACACACACACATAAACACCAATGGGTAAAACAGAAACACTAACCCCTGTAGTCAGAGACACTAGTGAAGCATCATGTCACACTCACATGATATCAGTGTAGGCAGTGGCAGGTTAACGTTTTTGTGTTTTTTTTTAAGCTGGGCCCCCACTCTCAGGGGCCCAGTCGCAGTTGCGATCTCTGCACCCCCTGTAATTTCGTCCCTGGGTTCTTGCTATAAATAACAAGATCACAACATACTCAAATTTAACTGATTATGGACTATTTATATTTTTACATATAACTCAATCCTATACTTCGAGGACCACATCCAGATGGTCTAAAGATCTGCGCACTTATATTTAACTGAATGTATACCATAAATTTAAATCTCTTAAAATGACAGAGAAAAAATGTCAATAGACAGGAAGTATTTTGTATGCTTGTGATTTTCTTATAGAAGCCCTTTAGGCATAGCTGAGTCATGTGATGGTTTATTCAGGGAAGCATTGCCATGAAGTCAAGGTGTAAATATGGTGACACTGTGTGAAAAAAATAACCACTTTTCATGTCAGCGTGACATTGCCCACTCTGTTTATTCCCTCTGTAAAGCATTGCAGAAACCTGTTGAAGAACTGGAAAATGTAAAAGTTGCAGTGAAACATGGTCATTAAGGAACTGTCCATCTATGAAAATGCTAACGTGGTCACTGTTTACCACATGACCAATTTAATATAGTAATTGTAATGTTAAAGCAAGAGGAGATAGTTAATGAAAACATTACCCAGGCCTGATATTCAAAACCTCGCCTCTCAGCTGAGAAATTCTTAGAAGTCTTGTTGGTATGGCGAGGCCAATAATAAAAAAAAGTTTAAAAAAATGTTATCTTGAGAAATCTTTATGTTGCTATGTAGTGTTCTCCTATGTGATACAGAGACTCCTACATTACAATAAAAGGTCCAAAAAAAAATCTGAAGATTTTGTGTGATTTTTCTCCAAGCCGGAGAGGTTTTGAATACCATTCCCCTAGGCTCTCTCTAATGTTAAAAGGACACAAAGTCAAAATTAAACTTCATGATTCAAATAGAGCATACACATAAAAAAAATTCTAATTATACAGTTCTACTTCATTTAGTGGTCCTCTAATCAAAACACTTTAAAGGACCACATAAGTTTGCTGGCTGATTTTTAATAATGCACAGTCTGGATTAGCACAGATATGTGTGTGTTGCACATTCACACTAATAAATCTGAATGTTTCAGCCTGCAACTATATTCTACATTATGAAATTCTACATGTCTAGTTATAATTATTTTGCAGCACCCAGGACAGAGACAAACCATTTTAAATTTATTTTTCTTTATGGTATGGTGACCTTTTACCAAGATGGTACTGTCATTTATTTATTTGCCACCGTTTAAAAAGAAAGAAAAGATACAGACATTTTTTCAGTCAAGACCAACAAAACCAATTTTAGCATAAAAATACTGGATGTAAGGCACATTGAGGTTTTGTAGAATACAATTTTGAGGGTTGAGGCTTTAAGGTACATTAAATATTTCTTGCTTTTCTTTATAAATATGTGCTTTCCCACACTTTCTGAGGAGACCATAAAGCAAATTCTATAACCTAGGTTTTCAGAATGATGCAAATCAAATAGCTGGTATTCTGTTCTTCATGATTCAGATAGAATGATCATACATTTTAAAACAACTTTCCAATTTATTTCTAGTATCTAATTTGTTTAATTCTCTTGGTATCCTTTGTTGGAGAAGCAGTAGTGCACTACTGGGAGCTAGCTTAAAGCTATTAGGCCTGTTTGTACAGCCACCAATCAGCAGCGTCTGAGCCTACCTAGGTATACTTTTCAACAAAGGAGGCAAAGACAATTAAACAAATTAGATAATAGAAATAAATTGGAAAGTTATCTAAAATTGCATTCTGTATCTGAATCATAAAATGAAAAATTGGGGTTCATGTCCCTTTAAAGGGACAGTCTACCATAGAATTGTTATTGTTTTAAAAGATAGATAATCCCTTTATTACCCATTCCCCAGTTTTGCATAACCAACACAGTTATATTAATGTACTTTTTACCTTTGTGATTACCTTGTATCTAGGAACCTTCTTCCAGCCCCCTGATTACATGACTGTGACTGTTTATTATCTATTGTCTTAAATTTAGCATTGGTTTGTGATAAATCTTAAATAACCCCCTGTGCCTGAACAGTGTTATCTATATGGCCCACGTGTACTTTCTGTCTTTGTGTTGAAAAGAGATTTAAAAAGCATGTGATAATAGGCAGCCCTCAAAGGCTTAGAAATTAGCATATGAGTCTACCTATGTTTATTTTAAACTAAGAATACCAAGATAAAAAAGCAAATTTGATGATAAAAGTAAATTGGAAAGTTGATTAAAATTAAAAGTCTTATCTGAATAATGAAAGTTTAATTTATACTAGACTGTCCCTTTAAAGGGACACTCAGGTTAAATTAAATTTTTATGATTCAGATACAGCATGTAATTTGAAACAACTTTCCAATTTAGTTCCATTAAAAAAAAATGTGCACAGTCTTTTATATTTACACTTTTTGAGTCACCAGATCCTACTGAGTATGTGCAAGAATTCACAGACTATACGTATATGCATTTGTGATTGGCTGATTGCTATCACATGGTACAAGGAGAGTGGAAATGTACATAACTTTGAAATATGTTATAAAAAAAACTACCACTCATTTGAAGTTCAGACTAAGTGCTTTTGCATTGTCTTGTTATCTTGCATTTTTTGATTATGCAAATCTAATGTGTTGACTGGTCCTTTAAGCAATTTACAGTATTTTCAAAATCTAGGTTAAAGAACTCTGTTGTTAGTCTCTCCAGGAACCATGTGACAAGCACATTTTTTACACAAAACAGAGGTGTTTAATTACCTTTAACCGAGGACATGATCAGAAAAGTATCTAATATACAGTATGCTATAGCTACTATAGCTAAAGCTGGAAGCCATATCATCTCTGTGAAAATACATTAAATATCTATTTCACACAAATGAATCAGAAACATATGTTTGACCACATTTATTAAAGGGACACTGTACCCAAAATGTTTCTTTTGTAATTCAGAAAGAGCATGCAATTTTAAGCAACTTTCTAACTTACTCCTATTATCAATTTTTCTTCGTTCTCTTGCTATCTTTATTTGAAACAGAAGGCACCTAAGCTTGTTTTGGGTTCAGTACTCTGGACAGCAACTTTTTTATTGGTGAATTAATTTATCCACCAATCAACAAGGACAACCCAGGTTGTTCAACAAAAATGGGCCGGCATCTAAACTTACATTCTTGCATTTCAAATAAAGATACCAAGAGAATGAAGAAAAATTGATAAAAGGAGTAAATTAGAAAAATGCTTAAAATGTCATGCTCAATCTGAATCACAAAAGAAAAAATTTGGGTACAGTGTCCCTTTAACTGAACTCCTTTAATAGCACACACCTTTATTCGTACGTCATTTATTAACATTTTCATGGTGTTGAATTTATTTTATTAAGTCCTACAGGAAGCTAGACTGTTAAAGGGAAATGAAACCCACATTTTTTCTTTCATGATTCAGATAGAAGAGCATGCAATTTGAAGCAACTTTCTAATTTACTCTCATTATCAGTTTTTCTCCGTTCTCTTGGTGTCTTTATTGGAAAAAGCAGAAATGTAAGCTACATTTAGCAGCTAATCAGCAAGCGCTACCCTGGTTCTGAACCAAAAATGGTTTTTCAAATAAAGATCCCAAGAGAACGAAAAATTGATAATAGGAGTAAATTAGAAAGTTGCTTAAAATTGCATGCTCTATCTGAATCATGAAAGAAAAATTGTGGGTTTTATATTCCTTTAATGAATAATTCTTCTAAAAATACTTGACATTCGACCTTTTGTCTTATTTTATTGCACACCTTCCTTTTCTGGGTGCATTCCTCTTTACTGTGCTGTGTTCATTCACACATATACATATTTATAGCCTAGTTCAGATCTCCTCCAGGCTTTTGGAAGGTTTGTAATATTGAACAGGTATGTTCAACTGACTCGCGTGCAGGACAGGAGGTGAATTCGAACAATAAAGACATGGCTGTATTTATACTATATCTATATGGAAACTAGTTTTAAAGGAACAGGGCATTAGCCAGAAATATTTGTTGTTTGATGCACTTGGGTAACGTCTTATGCATGAAAAGAATCACAAGGAGTGAGATAAGATTTCTCAGAAGCATTAAACATGCTGAAAAAAATGCATTTTAAATTTTACTTGTAAGTCACTTAGTAAAACTGGCAATTCCATTGATAATGTCAGGCAGCTACTGCATGCAAATGCCTCTTTTAACTATTGGAGTGCTAAGCACTTTCCCACCTGGGTGCTATGCTGTTTTAATGTTTTTTTTATTTTTTTTATTTTTTGAACAATTTTTTTTTTTGAACAATTTTTTTTTATTATTTTCAGACCCCCAACACTTACACTGTTGGAAAGGTTAGGCGATTACCTTGGGGGTCTGTAGCTGCTTAGATGCCTGAGATACAGGCTTCTAAGCAGCATGCCCCCTGCTCCTATACTTAACATTGTTAAGTATAAATAAAGTTGCGCGGTGACGTCATCACGCAAAACGGGAAGCCCCGGCGATGCCTGTCACTCTACAGGCACGATCGCCGGGGTAGGAGCGGGTGGGAGCCCCCAAATCTCCCTCAAGGTGGGAGAGTGCTAGTGACGGCTCTGAGCCATCATTAGCACCAGAGTGGGAAACTCTGTGACAGCTCAGAGCCGTCATTAGCACTCAAAGGGTTAAAAGACTACACTTCCTTACGGAGGACCTCTTCATTTAGCAATAACTGGTTACTTTTTTTAGAGGGACATGAAAGCCAAAACAGAGCTTTCATGATTCATATAGACTAGCGCCTGCAATTTTAAAAAACTTTCTAGTTTACTTCAGTCATCAAATTTTTTTCATTCTCTGTGTATTCTTTGGCATTAGCTCCAGAACAGCAATGCACTACTGGAACCTTGCTAAACACATCTGGTGAGTCAATGACAAGAGACATATGTGTGAAGCCACCAATCGCCAGCTAACTCTCAGTAGTGGATTGCTGATCCTGAGCCTACCTAGTTATGTTTTTCAACAAAGGATACAAAAGAACAAAGCAAATTTGTAGATTAGTAAATTGGAAAGAGCAGAGTTTATTTTGACGATTTTCATTAGAAAAGCACTTGCAACCCAGGCGTTTTCCAATGTTTGCCCATTTTCATGTAATTTTAAACACTAGCTTCAACAAAATCTTGTACCTGAATGACAATTGCAAATTACAGATTCCTTTCTTGCACTAATTGCAGAAGATGAATGAATATATACTACCCCATGATTCATTGGGGCATATGTATCAAGCTCCGAATGGAGCTTGATGCCCCGTGTTTCTGGCAAGCCTGTAGGCTCACCAGAAACAGCAGTTATGAAGCAGCGGTCACAAAGACCACGGCTCCATAACCTGTCTGCCTGCTCTGAGCAGGCGGACAGACATCGCCGGAAATCAACCCGATCAAGTACGATCGGGTTGATTGACACCCCCCTGCTGGCGGCCCATTGGCCGCGAGTCTGCAGGGGGCAGCGTTGCACCAGCAGCTCTTGTGAGCTGCTGGTGCAATGCTGAATACGGCAAGCGTATTGCTCGCCGTATTCAGCGAGGTCTGTCGGATCAGGTCCGACAGACCTTGATAAATATGCCCCATTATATCAGAAACCAGTGATTTGCATATGTGTTACCTTAGAATTGACATTACATATATTAATATTTTTTTCTGGATTCCTGACATATAGGGCTAGATTAGTGCAGCGCTTAATTATTGTGCTCCCACAAACTGGCAAATTTGCCCGTTTGCAGGAGTGCAATAATGAACCAGCCATTACAAGTAGTGGCTGGTTATTGTTACCGCACTTTTGCTGTAGCAATTAGTGCTAAGAAAATTAACCAGAGATCGGATCTCTGTTTAATTTTATAAATCTGCCCCAAATGCACCCAAAATACTTTCTAGTGTAGTTTATTAAAAATAAAGATGGTAGCATCTTTATTTTTTTAATAAAAGTACTGCATTTGGTATTATTTTGGGGTTGAAGTTGGTGGGAGTGGGGTGTTAGAAAAAAAACAGCACTGAAAAGTGCCTTTCTATTGCGGTCAATGGGAACTGTGTGTTCCCAATAAATATATATGTATATGCTTATATACACACATTAACACAAAAATATATATGTATATAAGCATATATATTTATATTTGCTGCCTTCGCTGGCGCAGAAGTTCTGATTCCGTCTCTGACGGCATTAGAACCAGGCTCCCATAGGAGCCTATGGAAGTGTGCTCTTGTGAGCGAAATGCTTCCTAGCAATGCGAACGTGAGCCTCCATCCGCATTGCGGCTATCTATCTATATTAGCGCTCAACTTTGTTATACCAGCGCAGGTATTACAAAGTGTAATGTGCGCAGGTATTACAAAGTTGAGTGCTAATATCGCTTTCATGAAAGTGATATATAGCTCTCCACTAGTAATCTAGCCGACTGTGTTTTGTCTTGTCCTGTGGTTTGTTGTCTCTCCTGACTCTAAGGGGCCGATTTATGTAGCTGTGAATGCTGCTGTTTCCGCACATGCAGGAAACATAAGTTAAGAAGCAGCGGTCTTAAGACCTCTGCTCCTTAACTAGTCCGCTACCTCTGAGGTGGTGGACTGCAATCATCCCGATCAGATACGATCGGGATGATTGACACTCCCTGCTAGCGGCAGGGGGCGGCATTGCACAAGCATTTCACACGAAATGCTTGTGCAATGATAAATGCCGACAGCATATGCTGTTGGCATTTTTCAATGTCGGCCAGACATGATCCATTACAGCGGATTGTGTCAGCCCATCTCCAAAACATCACCCTAACCTTATCATATATATTTCTCACAAATGAGTGATGATAGCTCCAGTCTGTTAGTGACAGACACAGAACAATGATCTTACCCCTCTTGTTGCCAGTAACACATAGTACAGTAATTGTAATCCATACAGTAGGACACACGGTATGTAGGTGTTAGTCAGCAGGACACGGTATCCTAGCACATGGGATAGTTGTTTTAGCCTTTGTGCACTTCCCAGTTCTTTCCTCTTCATACTTCCTGGCATCTCATGTGCACTCTTTGTGCCACAAAAGGCTTATTCCTCTACCAATATGGTGGCAGATTTTCCAAGATAAAGCACAGTAACTTCTTTTACCCAGTTGCCATTCTTGAACGTTGTTTACATTTTGGTGAAGGAATTAGACTTCAACAACTGAGAGCTAAATTCTGTCAAAACCCAAATAATATTCAGGACTTTGCTGCCCAACATACAGGTCTATAGCCTTAGGTAGGCACCTAGCTTTTCTGACTTGTTACCTCTCATGATATACATTGTGTTGTGAACTTCATGCCTTCTGACCTATTCAGTTGGAGATTGAAAATCCATATTTGCCTATGTGAAAAGAGATAATTAACTTGTGCTCTGCAAGGTAAAAATTTGCTGTCATCAATCTTTCACCTTTTAAATCGTATGCATTACGTTATTTCAAGATGTATTTAGTCGCAAATTACAGTCAATTTTCTTTTCCTAGACAACAAACAATCCTATGATGTACATCAAAGCTCTCATCCAGAGTTTAATGTTTAAATTAGCATTTAAAATGATGTTGTCCTCTTATACTATTGTTTATGCTAGTTGCCTCTTTTATTATAAATTATGTGAAATCTGCTCTGCAAGAAGAGAAATATATTATTAAAATATAAAATATAGGCCGTCATATTACAGCTGTCACTTTAGCCATATGTTTTAGACCATGCTTTACCATCATTACCCTGTAATGCCTCAGGCCATGTCATTTAAAGTCATTTAATGCCAATCTATTAAATTAATTCCCTTTTATCAACATCAATTGATTCATACAGCTCATCCTCTGTTTAAGGATTCTAATAACATATTAATACTAGTAGCTTCTTAATAAAACCCAACAACATTTACTGTTCTCTAAGGTAAATTGACATGGGAGTGTGATGCTTTACATTTATACATCCCATCCGTTATAAAACAAAAATGTGGTTTTAGGAAAATATGTTGTATGTTTTATTTTAATAAAAATGCACACTTACCTAAGCTTGGGTGTTCATTCTTAACCCGTCGCTCAGGCTGTTTTCTTTACCCAATAAGAAGTAGCTTACTCCAGGTATTAGGACTGCTCCCCTGATGTAGCCTTTTATTGACTACTATGAGAAGAGCTAGATGAGTGGGAGACAAATCAGGAGGTTAGTATCTCTCCCAATTTAATTTAGTTTATCTAGATGTTTTATCTTTTATGTTTCCAATTAGCTGGCCTAGTTGGGGAACATGACGGGCCAGATTACAAATGGTGTGCTATTGATAGCACGGGTCGCGATAAGCAATATCGCTGGACTGCGCTTACATTAGTGCGCAACTTTATATTACAAGTCCTTAGTAAATCCCAATTTACCAAAGAAGGGTTAGTGCGGCCAACATCGCTCTAGCGCAACCTATACTTTCAATCGATATTGTGACTGCACTAAATAGTGCTGGCATTACAAGATGAAAGTCATAGTTTGCTCCCGAGCGAAATCCGAAAATACACTAGAATATTTAGGGCAACTTGAGATCTGAGGTAAAGTGTAACGGTTAAAAAAGTTGCACAAAACATATAAAAACATTTAAATAAAGTATTACACTCATATATACAATTTTTGATAAAGAAAATATTAATTTTAAAAGCTGTATATGGCAAGGTGTTTTACTGAAAAGGACTCTGATGTATGTATGTGTGTATGTTATTATTATTCTTTATTTATAAAGCGCCAACAGATTCCGCAGCGCTGCCCATGGGTACAAGGATAAAAGTACAACAGAGAAACAATACAATAAGAGACATTTTACAGACAAATACAGGGGGAATTGAGGGCCCTATTCCCATGGGAACTTACAATCTAGATGGGTAGGAGGATGGGAAACAGGAGCTGGGGAAAGGTGAGAATGATGTTAGTGAGGAGATAGATGAGGGCAACTGTTAGTTAATTATATATACATGTACATACAAACGTAGGGAAATGGGATCCAGCACTCACTTTTCAGAGATAACTGCCGGGGTGCACTTTAAATCAAATACAAATAAATAATCCAGTCCGTAAGGCACTCTCTGTTTTTATGCTAATACTTTAATACAGGGGTACACTGTATTAAAGGGTCAGTCTAGGCCAAAATAAACTTTCATGATTCAGATAGAGCATGTAATTTTAAACAATTTTCCAATTTACTTTTATCACCAATTTTGCTTTGTTCTCTTGGTATTCTTAGTTGAAAGCTTAATCTAGGAGGTTCATATGCTAATTTCTTAGACCTTGAAGGCCACCTCTTTTTCGAATGCATTTGAACAGTTTTTCACCACTAGAGGGTGTTAGTTCACGTATATTTCATATAGATAACACTGTGCTCGTGCACGTGAAGTTATCTGGGAGCAGGCACTGATTGGCTAAACTGCAAGTCTGTCAAAAGAACTGAAATAAAGGGGCAGTTTGCAGAGGCTTAGATACAAGATAATCACAGAGGTTAAAAGTATATTATTATAAAATTCTGGTGTAGACTGTCCCTTTAAAGTGTTAGCATTAAAACGGAGAGTGCCTTCCGGACTGGATTTTTTATATATATATATATATATATATATACTACTCCACCCCCTCTCCCCCTCTTTGCATATGTTTAGCAATTGTGAAACACTTTATTGTGCAGTAACATTTAATATTGTTTTATACCACAACACAATAAATAATCCTACATACAGTAATACATTAACAAAAATAAGTGCATAGCAGTTAGCAGCATCAACAAGGTTCTGGAGTAGAAACAGTTGGATAGAAAAAGGAAGTCGTTGAGCTGAGTAAATGTAAAGAGTGCTGACAGCCATGGATGGTCATAGCAGAACTGTAGATTTCTTTTTTTTAATAATTAGCATCTCTCCCTTCTCTATTAACTCTCTTTCTCCACTTCCTTTCTTCAGTCTCTCTTTTTTTTAACTCCCTTCTCTCTCAGCCCATATCTTCTCTTTACCCACTTTCTTTTCCTTCTCTTCTTCACTCTTTTTCCCCCACTCTCTCTTAACTCTATCTCCTCTCTCTCTTTCCCCTGTTTACCCTTTTAGAAGTAACAATCTAAGCACTAATGGGGTCCCTACAGCCCTAGAGGAATAACATATCCTTGCCCTTTGATGGATATATATTATATTTTTAGCACATAACCCAAAATGTGTATTTGTCAGTACTGCACCAGGCGTGTACATTTTGCAAGTATAAGTGCTAACAGTGCTACTTACAAGATTCCATCCAACTTGGGACAGTGAGTGAATGTTGATTCAACATTCACTCACTAACTTTTACTGCCCACCATTTCATTTCCAATCGCCAATGGCTAGTGGGCGAGTGGAAATTTTGAGCCCTGTATATATATATATATATATATATATATATATATATTTACAGACATCCCAAGTCTCCCTGAAGTTCAGGGAGTCTCCCTGATTGAAATAGCGGCTCCCTGATGCCAGCAAATGGAGTGCAATCTCCCTGAAACTCCAAGTACTATGATCCAATGTGACCCAAATCTGGAAAAGTGTTTCTTTAAGGAATGCCTTTAGTTGCTGGGACGTTATAGAACCCTCAAAGCATGCATCAGTAACCAAAATGCCCCCCCCCCCCCCACTGATTTTAATAAAATAAATCACAAATACTACCTTATTTACTGCATGTAATTAAACTTCGTATTCTAAAATATTTGAGCATTCAACAAGCTTACGATCACTGGGAAATAGGTTTGTTGTATGTGGTTGTGCAATAAAGCTACTTTTTCTAATGTGACTTTAGTGGGGAGCTACTCTAAATATAAGTCTGTATCTTATTTAGGGTTTCAAGGTGTCCAATATATAACTGAGGGGGGTGGCGGCGCAGTAGCGGGAGAATCCACCTCCCTGAAATGAGTTTTTGCAGTTTGTGATGTCTGTATTTAAAGCTCTGAAATCCATGCTATTAATATAAAACCTCAATTTGTGATAACATTTAAAGCTATTCGTTATATAAACATGGACAAGGTAAATAAAACCTAAAAAAAAAATATAAGAAAAGTCTCCCAAAACACTACTTATAGAAATAATGTCCCTATTAAGTACAACAGCTCTCTAAAGGGACAGTTAACACCTGGATATAAAGTGAAGTGTAATATGCATGTCCCACTTTTATTTGTGTGCAGTCAGTGTTTGTAGCTGTTGGTTTTTGGAATCAGTGTAAGACAAACTACAGTATAATAAATATGGGTCACTTGTATAAATAAGCCTTCAAAGGTCATATAAAGATTTTTGATCATGTATGGTAAGCCAGTCTTTCTGTTTTTTCTTGTCAAGCTAAGTCACTAACCCAAACTACACATAAACCAGATATGAAATAAAAATGGGTGTAACAAAATTACTCTAAGCTGGTAGTGAAAAGTTCATCTGCGCTTTCTCACAAACTTAATTTAGTTTATTTCTACTGTGCATGCACATGCTTTATATATATCTATCTACTGCTGATTTTGTTAAAAAGAAGATAGGAAGACTGTACACTAGGGCCCCTATTTATTAAAGGTCTTGCGGACCTGATCCGACAGTGCGGATCAGGTCCGCAAGACCTCGCTGAATGCGGAGAGCAATACGCTCTCCGCATTTAACATTGCACCAGCAGCTCACAAGAGCTGCTGGTGCAACGCCGCCCCCTGCTGACTAGCAGCCAATGGGCCGCCACCAGGGAGGTGTGAATCAACCTGATCGTACTCGATCGGGTTGATTTCCGGTGATTCCTGTCCGCCTGCTCAGAGCAGGCGGACAGGGTTATGGAGCAGCGGTCTTTAGACCGCTGCTTCATAAGTTGTGTTTCTGGCGAGTCTTCAGACTCGCCAGAAACATGGGCCTACAAGCTCCGTACGGAGCTTGATAAATGGACCCCTAGGACATTTATCTCTATATCATGAAGATTGTTGCAGCAGTTTTGACTGTGGTGTTGTCTAAAATTTTTCATATGGCCACATATTTTTTTATATTAATATCAATATAATATCAGTTGAGGATGATGCCATTAATAATTTTATATAATTGTGGATCGTTTTATAATTCATTTTTTATTCTATTTTTTATTTATATTCAAGTCTCATAGTTAAAAAGTTTAACTTTTTATTAACCCAGGAAGCATTCATGTTTATTAAAGGACAATAAAGTTCTAAATAATTAAACTTCCATGATTTAGATAATAAAAAAAAAACCTATCCAATTTACTTCTATTTCTTTTGTTTTGTTCTCAATGAATTTTATAAATCCAAAAATTATAGGAAAAGCATCTAGAAAAATCTTTTTTAAAGGTCTGAAATACTGCTGTTGAATTCTCACAGCATTGGTGAAGTTAACATTGTGCAAAGCCACTCAAAAAAACATTATAACTGTGTTCTCGAATAGTTTTCTAAGAGATTGAAATGGCCTTGAATTTGAATTCTCTGAAAAAAAGCCATGTAAGGTATGTCTTATGGCTCTTCTAATGTATGCAATAGACCTTGTATTTTTTTTCTTACAGACTTGCTGGCCATTATTTTCAATGGCTATGATCACATCTCCCTTTACAAATGTAAAGAGATGTCTGTTTTGCGTATATTGTAATAAAATATATTTGGCCTTCCTCGATAAATATATGTTTTGCTTCCATAAAAAAAAAATAAGTTGCATGTTTAAAGTAGCTTTAGCTGCTCCTTTTCATTATGGTTTATTCATGAGGCCAAAATGCAAAACCAAAACCTCATTCTGACTATAATTGTAGCGGTAAGCGAAATCTGCTTAAACCTTAAAGTCTCACCAATGAGATTCTATAGATACATAAATGTAAAAATGATTTTAATAAGACAGATACAAATATAAAATGTAGTTTTGTGTTTGATCTCTGTAAAATTTGTTAATATTCATCAGTGTTTTAAAGTAACAGTCTACTCCCAAATTTGTATTGTTTTAAAAGTTAGATAATTCCTTTATTACCCATTTCCCAGGTTTGCATAACTAACACGTTTATATTAATACATTTTTTACCTCTGTGATTACCTTGTAGCTAAGCCTCTGCAGATTGCCCTCTTATTTCAGTTTTTTGACAGACTTGCATTTTAGCCAATCAGTGCTAACTCATAAATAACTCCACAGGAGTGAGATAATAGAAGCAAATTAGAAAGTTGTTTATAATTACATGTATCTGAATAATGAAATAATTTTTTTGGGTTTCATATCCCTTTAAATTTGCAATTAATTTGAGCTTTGGATAGCATACTAGTATTTGAAGTACGTGACATGTTTTAGAATCCATTTGAACGTGTGTCTGTGTGAGAGAGAGAGAGACGCACATATTTTACTGCACAATTAAGCTGTATTTAATATTGTTTTAACAGAGTGCATATATACATATATAATTCAGCGTTTATAAAACGCCATTTCGCACAGTAAATAAGAATTAACGGTAAGGGTGGATGCTGCAAAAAACTCTTACCCAACCAATGTGTGACAGATTGCACTAGGACAGAGAAGAGATTGTATCTTGTGATTTCAGCCATAGGTTAAAGCAAACCGTAAGATGAACATATGATCAGTAAGGCAAATCTTGCTAAAAAGTGTTCAGTTTATTTAAAGGGCATGTGTCACATCACTGTTTAAATCAAATAAAAGAAAGCTGCTTGTGTCTGGCAAGGTATACATTGCAGGTACAGTTTACAGTTCAATTCTAACTTTTTATTTCTGATTACTTTTTCAACAATACTAGCATGGTACCTAGGTATAGAACCAGGCAGGTCATAGAAATATAGTTATATATGATAAAGCAAAATGATTATGTTAAGATTGTTTTAAGATGTTGTTAAATAACCAAATGATTGCCATAGAATATGTAAAATGGATCTAACGCTAGTTCATGGACATAATACCAAGTAATGGCACATAGCCTCATGCATGGGAAGGTTTATGAATTAAAGGGACATGAAAACACAATTTATTTATTGTTTCATGATACAGATAGTGCAACCAATTTTAAACAACTCTCTGATTTACTTCCATTATCAGTTTTGCTTCATTCTCTTTGTATACTTTATTGAAGGGGCAGCAATGCAGTTCTGGAAGCTAGCTGAATACATCAGTAAGCCAATGATAAGAAGTATATGTGCAGCCACCAATCAGCAGCTAGCTCTTAGCCTTCCTATGCATACTTTTCAACAAAAGATACCAAGAGAACAAAGCAAATTAGATTATAGAAAATTATTGTTTAAAATTGTATGCAGTATCTAAATCATGAAAGAAAACTTTTGAGTTTCATGTCCCTTTAAACAATGACTGAAACAGACTTACTCAACAACTATCGTTGAGGTAATTTGCTTGCTTCAAACCGAAGAGGGAAGCGTAACACAGAATGTGCAAGTTGTGAGTTCTTTCAGAAACCGCTGCTTAGACATTCATTATGTACGTACAAGGATTGCCAACTGTCTAACCACTGATTGAGGTGGAATTGTTTTTGGTCTTTATATGCTCCTCTTGACCAAATAGGTGCATTCTACAGCCCCCGTAACATTAACCATTTCTACCCATAAGAAAATGAAGGTGCCCTCAGAGTGAAAAGAAATAAGCCCAGTAACTTAGCTTAATGTCATACTTGAGCAGCTCATTTAGAGCAAAAAGACTTGCATCAAACTACTTATAACAGTACCTGAAGAAAAAAGCCTCTTTTAGATAATCAGTGTCAACTCCTAGGTAACTCCATGGGCGTGAGCACAATGTAATCTATATGCCACACATGAACTAACGCCCTCTAGTTGTGAAAAAATGTCATGCATTCAGATAAGAGGCAGCCCTCAAAGGCTAAGAAATTAGCATATGAGCTTACCTATATTTAGCTTTCAACTAAGAATACCAAGAGAACAAAGAGAAATTGATGATAAAAGTAAATTGGAAAGTTGTTTAAAATTGCATGCCCTATCTGAATCATGAAAGTTTAATTTTGACTAGACTGTCCCTTTAAGAAGCAGCAGTCTGATAACCACTGCTTCTTAAAGGGACAGTAAACACCTTGTTATTACAAGACATTTGTTGTGTTGTTATAGAATACCATATCAGCCATGTCTTAATGTTTTCACAACAAATTAAGATCCTTTTTACTCCATTTATTTCTTTATAGCCAAATTCCACCTACCATTTGCCTTATTTTGAAGAGCCCGTCTAGGCTTTAGTCCACAGACAAGAAGGCTAGTAACGGTCATAAAGTTAATATAAAGTGAATTGTTTTACAGTAATCTGATAAAGCCAATTAAAGACTGATACTGTATATATCAGTAGGGTTGCCACCTGTCCCTTAAAATACAGAACACTTATAAGTTACACATGCTGCAGGGTGTGCAGGGAGGAATATGAATAGTGCTGTCCACACAATACATGTTCCTCCCTGCACACCCTGCAGCATGTGTAACTCATAAGTGTCCAGGAAAACATGGCTGAGGTGGCAACCCTATATATCAGTCAGCAGGGTACATTCCAAGGTCTTAGAATTATAGATTGCTACATATTCAGAGCTAAATTACATGAAAAGGAGGGAAAATAAATAATTAAATTATATTTCAAAGTTGTTTCATAATGCATAACTTAACATTATATATATATTTTTTTATAAAATGCAGAAGGGTACCAGCACACACTTTACTAAACGTTCATCACTTCAAATAAATCATATAGAAAGTAGGCAATGGCAAGGCACTCACCGTAATAAAAAGGATTCTTTATTCAAAAGTACTTTTGAATAAAGAATCCTTATTATTACGGTGAGTGCCTTCCCATTGCCTGCTTTATATATATATATATATATATATATATATATATATATATATATATATATATATATATATATATATATATAAATCTATAGGTGTTTATTGTCCCTTTCGAACCTGCAGCCCAAGGCACTACAAAAATGGATTTGCTGCTTCTAAAATCGTGCCCATAGTATTTGATGTGCCCTGAGCCTTATTTGTCCACCACAATCTATCTGTATGAGTTTTTCTTTAGGCAGGACCTCTCTAATGGCCATCCATCCCTTTGCCACCAACTCATACTGACCTAACCCTGACCCTTTCTCTTACTCTGGTAAAGTTCATCTCTCTTGCATTCAGGATTTCTCTTTCTATCTTGAGTGGCCAAGCCTCATTATGAGGTTTAACCCTTGCCACTTCTCTCTATTGTACTGGCCAAGCAACCCCTACTGGTTGTGCCCATCTTGCTGGCCCAGCCTCTCTCATAAACGGTGCCCCTCTCAATTCAATAGCCTAGATAGATCCATGTTAGATTCACATATTTGTTAATAATTACTTTTATTCTACACCCAGACCATTGCATTTGAGGTTATATTTCACTAAACACACAGGAACGTAATTGATTTTATAATAAGGTACATTCTTGAGGCTGCTATATAATCTGCTTTAGGATCTGGGACTGATTTTTAGTTTAAACAATATATAGAGCCAAGCAGGTTTATAGATTGAAATTTAATGATATCCTGTGATGCGCACTCTGGGAATACAGTTGCTGTATTGCTTCCAGTACTGGAGAAGTCAAAAACAATAGCAGCTGTGCATGTCTCCAATAAGTCACACTAATATCCATACGCCTCACTGATAACTTTAACATTGGCTGCAATGGACCTGCAAGTTTTTCTTGATTGAGATTTGTTGACTGCAAGCCAAAAATGGTAATTGTGCTGAATAACACTACATAGTCCTGGTGTATTCAGAGATCTGACTGTGAATAACATCTGGGAGACTTTAAAACTAAATCAGTAGAGAATTGCTTTATGTTGCTATGAGAATAAAACAGTCTGCGTCTCAATAAAAGCAAACGCTGGGAAGTGGCAGAAGCCAAATATTTAAACTAAAAATACATATGCACCAATTATCTTCCTAACTGCGTCATAGTAGGTATCGAATATCCTTTGCCTGTCCAGGTGTTCTTTAACAATACTCTGTGGCGTTTCATCGTTTCTTTAGAAAGATAATGAGCTTCCTCTTCTAGGAAGCAAAAACACGCTGTATGTTTAACTCCAACAGGTGACATTGATGCAGGATACAGGATGTCCAATGCAAGCAAAATAGATCAAGGAAGCATTTGATATTTCATATAACAAGTATTAACAGCTAGCATTGCAGAAGTAGTTGCCTTTATCATGTCATACAGTTTTAAATAGACATTATCTACTCCTTTACTTGTATACACACCTTATTTTATTAATAATACTTTCTTTGTAGTTTATTAGTATCAGGCAAACATTTTGTTATACATTAAAATGACTTTAAGAACCTGCAGTGTTGTTTAATACACAATAATTAAAGGGACACTAAACCCAACATTTTTCTTTCATGATTCAGATAGAGAATACAAATTTAAACAACTTTCCAATTAACTTCTATTATTGATTTTGCTTAATATTTTAGATATTGTTTGCTGACGAAATAGCAATGCACATGGGTGAGCCAATCACACACGGCTTCTATGTGCATCGACCAATCAGCAGCTACTGAGCCTATCTAGATATGCTTTTCAGCAAAGAATATTGCGAGAATAAAACAAATTAGATAATAGAAGCAAATTAGAAAGTTGTTTAAAAAGGCATGCTCTTTCTAAATCATGAAAGAAAAAAAATTGGGTTTCATGTCCCTTTAAAGTACCCAAAAAAGGAAAACCCTGAAATATGCACAGAAACAATTCTATTTCAACTAAACAAAATAAAGAAAACTACTTTCACAATAACAACAAAATGCATGAAAATCACAATTATATCATATGCCAGTTATCTAATGCTTCACATCAATAGTATCTTCAGAATAATCACCCGTTCTTTGGATATATTCATCTAGATGTAAACATAATAGACAATTATTTAAAAAAAATTGTGCTAGATAGGGTTATTTAGTATGTCTGCAGTGTGTATGTTTGATCTCAGCAATTTGGCTGTTTCATTAATGAGGATATATATATTAATATATTTCTAGGGCTTTTTTTGTGGGGGGGTGCTCACTGGTATATATATATAATTAATTTAAAGGTGGTTACACAAGCTTGAACAAAGAACCCTTTTAGGCATTAATTGGATAGTCCTTATTCTACCTCAACTGTACAGTTTTCAGAAGGTCTGTAATAAATGATAAGTTAAACCAGTGATGATCAACTTCCTAACACATGAGGGCCACAGATGAATGTATGGCTAGTAAACAAATAATATATTTCATAAAAAAATGTGCAGGATTCCCTCTGCCTGCTGTTCTAGTGCAGAGGGCCATATATAATTCTTGGGCTGCTAGTTGGTTATCCTGGATTTAGACAAATAGTAAATTAGGATCTTCCGCAGAGATTAAATCTAGAACACTGGGAAGAGGTGACAGAACCTATGCCCTGTATATTGCAATACATAATTAGATTTTTCGTATTTCAGCATGTGTTCAGATTGATGATTACCCTTTTTCTTTGTTTTAGGTTTACAAAAAAATATCTATTCATGCAAATGTTCTCTGTAGATTTATTTATGTTTTAAAAAAGTACATAAAATCAATTTAAATCTTTCACTTGCATCAGCTATTTGTGGAATATATGGGTTCTCTATTTTAAAACAAGTGCTATTAGTTTCTGTCAAAAATGAACTGTTCTTTATAATGATTATAATTTTATTTTTAGACTGCATGTAAGAACTAGAATATAAAAAAAAAAACATTTCATACAGCATACCCAAATTTCCATAATCATTTGGCAAGTTTAGAAAAACATGCTACTGCTCATGCAGTCTTAAAGGGACAATTAACACTTTGATATGGTAATTTAACATGATAAATTGTGTGTATATATATATATATATATATATATATATATATATATATATAAAAAGTCTGCAATATACTTTCATTATTTATTTTGTCCACTGTTCCTGTAGTTCCATTCTGAAATTGTGAGCTTTTCAGTTCCTGTTAGAAATGGAAGTGCATAACATTGTTATATTCCACACAGCCATTGGCTGCACACTCTAGTGACCTATTTATAACTGTCCCTAATTGGCCACAGCAGACAAGAACATGGCAGCTCCAACACTGAAACTTTACACTTATTTTGTCAATATTTGTACAGCTAATAAAACTTTAAAACATACATCCGCATGTTATTCTCAGACAAATCTTTTGTTTGAATGCATCATTCTATCTAGCATATAT
This sequence comes from Bombina bombina, assembly GCF_027579735.1. Lineage (NCBI taxonomy): Eukaryota > Metazoa > Chordata > Amphibia > Anura > Bombinatoridae > Bombina > Bombina bombina. The sequence continues at coordinate 446,824,141 of NC_069504.1, read as the reverse complement.
TTAGTGTTTAATGTCCCTTTAAAGGGACATAAAACCCTTTTTTTCATGAATCAGATAGAGCATGTAATTTTAAACAACTTTACAATTTACTTCTATTATCTAATTTGCTTCGTTCTCTTGACCAAGGACTTACCTTGTACGTCATCAGGGTTTTCAAGAGCTGTAAGCGATCGCTTCCAGCCACTTTTAGGGTATTGCAGTGATGCCTCGATATCAAGTGGAGAAAATATGGCGCAACAGTGACATTACCAAGAACTGGACGTCCCTCCAAAATTGATGAAAAGACAAGAAGAAAACTGGTCTGGGAGGCTGCCAAGAGGTCTACAGCAACATTAAATGAGCTGGAGGAATATCTGGCAAGTACTAGCTGTGTGGTGCATGTGACAACAATCGCCCATATTCTTCATATGTCTGGGCTATGGGGTAGAGTGGCAAGACGGTAGCCTTTGCTTACGAAAAAAAAACATCCAAGCCCAGCTAAATTTTGCAAAAACACATATGCAGTCTCCTAAAAGCATGTTGCAAAAGGAGTTCTGGTTTGATGAAACCAAGATTAAACTTTTTGGCCATAATTCCAAAAGATATGTTCGGCGCAAAAACAACACTGCATCTAACCAAAAGAGCACCATACCCACAGTGAAGCATGGTGGTGGCAGCATCATGCTTTGTGGCTGTTTTTCTTCAGCTGGAACTGGGGCCTTAGTCAAGGTAGAGGGAATTATGAACAGTTCCAAAACCTTCAGGCTTCTGCTAGAAAGCTGAACATGAAGAGGAACTTCATCTTTCAGCATGACAACGCCCCAAAGCATACATCCAAATCAACAAAGGAATGGCTTCACCAGAAGAATGGAGTTTTGGAATGGCCCAGTCAGAGCCCAGACCTGAATCCAATCGAAAATCTGTGGGGTTATCTTAAGTGGACTGTGCACAAGAGATGCCCTCACAATCTGATAGATTTGGAGTGTTTTTGCAAAGAAGAGTGGGCAAATCTTGCCAAGTCAAGATGTGCCATGCTGAAAAACTCATAACCAAAAAGACTGAATGCTGTAATAAAATCAAAGGATGCTTCAACAAAGTATTAGTTTAAGGGTGTGCACACTTATGCAACCATAATATTTTATTTTTATATTTTTTCTTCCCTCTACCTAAAATATTTTAGTTTGTTTTGCAATCAAGTTGTACAATCTATAGATCACATTAAAGGTGGAAAAAGTTCTGAAATGATTTATCTTTGTCTAATTTTTTTACATCACAGAAACCTGCCATTTTAACAGGGGTTTGTAGACTTTTTTTTATATCCACTGTAGTTTCTCAGGGTTACAAGTTAGAGTTTAAAACTTTTCCTCCCAGGTACAGGTTCCACCTCTCAAGATTATCTATAGACCAGATAAAAAGAGGGGCATTCTTGAAATGTGTACAGGATCTTTCCCTCTTGGGAGTGATAGTTCCAGTCCCAATACAGGAACAGGGTCTCAGGTTCTACTCCAACCTGTTTGTGGTTCCCAAAAAAGAGGGAACTTCCAGACCCATTCTAGATCTAAAGTTACTCAACAAATTTCTCAGAGTACCGTCCTTCAAGATGGAGACTATCCGCTCCATTCTTCCTCTGGTTCAGGTGGGTTAATTCATGATGACCATAGACCTGAAGGATGCGTACCTGCACGTTCCCATTCACAGGGATCATCACACATTTCTGAGATCTCCCTATCTGGACAAACACTTTCAATTTGTAGCGCTTCCATTTGGCCTCGCCTCAGCTCCCAGAATTTTCTCAAAAGTCCCGGAAGCTCTATTGGCAGTAATTTGATCCCGGGAAATTGCAGTGGCACCTTATCTGGACGACATTCTGGTTCAGGCGCAATCTTTGCAACTAGCAGAATCTCATACAAAGATCTTGTTGTCTTTTCTTCGTTCCCACGGTTGGAAGGTCAATTTGGAGAAAAGTTCTCTTGTTCCGTCTACAAGAGTGATCTTCTTAGGAACCATTATAGATTCCCTATCAATGAAAATATTTCTGTCGGAGGTCAGAAGAACCAGGATTCTTTCCGCTTGCCTGGCCCTACAGTTTACGGCATGGCCATCAGTGGCCCAATGTATGGAGGTAATTGGTTTGATGGTGGCTTCCATGGACATAGTTCCCTTTGCTCGGTTCCATTTGAGACCCCTACAACTATGCATGGTTGCTCAATGGAACGGGGATTATGCAGACCTATCTCAGAGGATAGTTCTGGATCAATCAACAAGAGACTCCCTACTGTGGTGGCTGTCTCAAGAACATCTGTCCTAGGGGACATGCGTTCAGAGACCCTCTTGGGTAATTGTGACCACGGACGCCAGCCTGGTGGGTTGGGGAGCAGTCTGGGACTCGTTGAAGGCGCAGGGACTTTGGTCTCAGGAGGCAACTGCTCTCCCTATAAACATTTTGGAGTTGAGAGCGATCTTCAATGCCTTGATGGCTTGGCCTCAACTGGCTCTAGCCCGATTTATTAGGTTCCAGTCGGACAAAATAACCTCAGTTGCTTACATCAACTACCAGGGGGGAACTCGGAGTTCCTTAGCTATGAAGGAGGTGGTGAGGATCATTTAGTGGGCGGAGGCTCACAATTGCTGTCTATCGGCCATCTACATCCCAGGAGTGGACAATTGGGAAGCGGATTTCCTGAGCAGACAGACTTTCCATCCCGGGGAGTGGGAACTCCACCCGGAAGTGTTCTCTAGGTTAACTATCAAATGGCGGTTACCAGAATTGGATCTGATGGCGTCTTGTCAGAACGCCAAGCTCCCAAAGTACGGTTCGAGGTCGAGAGATCAAGAGAACTGTGGTACTCTTTGCCTCCTCCTGCTGGCTAGGAGTGATATTCCCAACAGTAATTGCTGATTCCGTGGACTCACCGTGTCAAGAAAGAAATACATTTATCAGGTAAGCATAAATTTTGTTTTTTAAGCACCCGAGACACTCTGTGGCCATCTCTGCATTGCCCAGCGATGGTGCCGATCGTTGGTGAGTGGGAGCCATTGCAGGGAGGCGGGTGTGCGGCCCATTGCTGGAGAAGTTCTGGCCAGTGGGGGATCTGACTTGCGGGAGCATGGGGGGGGCGGGGTTGACAAGTGGTGGGAGAGGGAGGGGGGAATAATGTTGGGAAAGGGATCTGGGAGGGGGTAGGGTATTGAGGGGGGGCAGCTACACTACAGAAAAAGTGGGATTTATAAAAAAAATGCCAATTTTATTGCAAAGTAGGTACTGGCAGACAGCTGCCATTACCCAAGATGGCGGCAAATAGAGGAGGTGAGGGTTAGAGAGCTGTTTGGGGGGGCTCAGGGAGGTTGGGAGGTAAGGGGGGATCCTACACTGCAGAAAATATATAATTTAAAAAAAAAAATGATGGTGACAATTGTAAAGGGGGGAGGGAAGAGAGAGAGGGGTCAGGGAGGGATCAGGGGGTGGGATGTGTCAGGTGTGGGGCTGATCTCTACACTAAAGCTAAAATTAACCCTTCAAGCTCCCTACAAGCTACCTAATTAACCCCTTCACTGCTGGGCATAATACAAGTGTGATGCTCAGCGACATTTAGGGGGCCTTCTAATTACCAAAAAGCAATGCTAAAGCCATATATGTCTGCTATTTCTGAACAAAGGGAATCCCAGAGAAGTATTTACAACTATTTGTGCCATAATTGCACAAGCTGTTTGTAAATAGTTTCAGTGAGAAACCTAAAGTTTGTGAAAAAGTGAACGTTTTTTTTATTTGATCGCATTTGGCTGTGAAATGGTGGTGGTGGTGGCATGAAATATAGCAAAATGGGCCTAGATCAATACTTTGGGTTGTCTACTACACTAAAGCTAAAATTAACCCTACAAGCTCCCTACAAGCTACCTAATTAGCCCCTTCACTGCTGGGCATAATACAAGTGTGGTACGCAGCGGCATTTAGCTGCTTTCTAATTACCAAAAAGTAATGCCAAAGCAATATATGTCCGCTAATTCTGAACAAAGGGGATCCCAGAGAAGCATTTACAACCATTTGTGCATAATTGCACAAGCTGTTTGTAAATAATTTCAGTGAGAAACCTAAAGTTTGTGAAAAAGTTATTAAAAAGTAAACATTTTTTTTTTTATTTGATCGCATTTGGTGGTGAAATGGTGGCATGAAATATACCAAAATGGGCCCAGATCAATACCTTTGGTTGTCTACCAAAAAATATATACATGTGAAGGGTTATTCAGGGATTCCTGACAGATTTCTGTTTTACAATGTAACTATCGCTAATTTTGAGAGGAAAAATAGCAAAGTTCTACTTATACTTATTGCCCTAGAACTTGAAAAAAAGCAAAGAACATGTAAACATTGGGTATTTCTAAACTCAGAATAAAATTTAGAAACTATTTAGAATGGGTGATTTTTGGTGGTTGTAGATGTGTAACAGATTTTGGGGGTCAAAGTTAGAAAAAGTGTGGGGATTATTTAAATTTTTTCATCATATTTTATAAAAAAAAATAATTATAGTAAATATTATGATATGATGAAAATAATGGTATCTTTAGAAAGTCCATTTAATGGCGAGAAAAACTGTATATAATATTTGTGGGTACAGTAAATGAGTAAGAGGAAAGTTACAGCTAAACACAAACACCGCAGAAAGTTAAAAATAGCCCTGGTAAGAAAATTGAAAAATTGACTGGTCACTAAGGGGTTAAATTATCTTCCTTTTTTTTTCTTTTTGTCCAATACTTTACCTAATTTATTAGCGCCAGTACTTATTGTGTAATATACTGTATTTATATTCTATACAAACTGCAACTCTACATAAATGAATGTATGCATATTAGATAGCGTTTCATACACTGAAAGGAAACATATCTCAGAATGATATAATATCTCTCACTTGTCCTTGCTATGGTTTCTTGCAGTAAGCTACATTTTCCTTGGTAGCTCACGCTAATTGGAGAAATAATTTGTTAATGAACATTCACATTAATTTTTCAGTGTATGTTCATTAACAAATTATTTCTCCAATTAGAAAAAGAAGGATTTTAGCTTAAAATTTTTTTAAAAAAATGATATCCCTGTGCAAGCATATCTCTCTCAATAAACAGTTTAATTAATTAGTTAATTAAAAATAACAAAGCCAGAGTTAAAATAACTATATTGGCAAAATACATTAATAAATTGATAAGCTGATCATTTAATGCAATGTGATTACAGTTTATTCTAATCACTTCACAGAGCTACAGTATATATAAATTGCACACATCTGTTTTTTTATTATAGATACCATTGGCACACGGCTAGTTCAATTGTAGCTATACATGTCAGATCCTAGATTTTAAGAAATGCCAGATGTTTGTCCATTCTGCATTCTCAGCTATTGTCTAAACTGCACAAGTACTTAGACAGCTAAATATATAAATATGTCATGTCTAAGCTAAAATTACTTTAAAATAACTCTTTGAGTGATGGATTGCTACCTTTTAACAGCTGGATAAAACTGATTTTATGGCTTTTGCTAGAACAAGTATTTTGTATTCAAAAGCAAAATGTGATGTGCTAAAATGAGCACTAAAACCCTAGAGTAAAAATTACCAAGTAAATAAATCCCATTGCATACACACACACAAAAGTATGCCTACATTGGAAGGAGAAAAAGATTTCTAAATGGATATTTGCAGAGGGATTGAAACATTAAAAACAGGGAAATTAATACATAATGAACAGCAAACTCCATGCCATATAGAAAAAAAATATCATATACATCTTGAGCCACCAGCAAACGAAACACAAGAATTCTGCAATAAGCTATCTGACTTTTTCATTGACAAAATTACAAACATTCGAGAAGTAATTCAACAGAATTTAGCAAGCAACTCTGCCCGGTCACCATAACAAGACAAAAAACACACAAATTCTCCATAACCACCAAGATTCACCCTGGTACCAATCACCATCGACACCACCAAAACCATAATCAGAAGCCTCCGAGACCGCACATCACCAAATTACATTATTGTCACAAAACTTCTGAAAGAATGCACCGACATCCTGGCACCCACCATAACAAACCTCATAAACCTGTCATTCAAAGAAGCAATTGTCCCGATCTCCCTCAAGCAAGGCATAATCAAACCCCTCCTAAAGAAGCTCAACCTTGACCCCAAAAACTCAAACAACCGCAGACCTGCCACATGCCTCAACACCCTCTCCAAGATTGTCGAGAAAGCAGTAGTACAGCAGCTACAGCCCCATCTGGACACATTACAATCTGGTTTCCGCCTTGGCCACGGGACTGAAACGGCGCTCCTCAAGATCTGGAAAGATGCCCTCGAAGCAGCAGATGTAGGAGAATCGTGCCTCCTGATTCTACTGGACCTCAGCACAGCCTTCGACACAGTAGACCACAAGACCCTGCTCATTCCTCTCACAGAAGTAGCCGGAGTCGCAGACTTGTACCTACCCTGGTTTGCATCCTTCCTAGAGAACAAGTCCAGAAATTGAAACTAGGCGCCTACGCCTCAGAAGCACGTAAAATCACATTCAGAGTCCCTCAAGGATCACCCCTGTCGCCCGTGATCTACAATATCTACCTCCGCCCACTCCTCAAAACCATCAGCAACCAGAACCTGCTCTATTACTCCTACGCTGATGACACTCAACTCTACCTGCGCATCACCTACAAGATAGACCAATACCACGCCCTGGAAAACTGCCTCTCATTGATCGACGAGTGGATGACTGAGAGCTCCCTCAAACTTAACGGATCCAAAACATAACTCTTCTTCCTCCACGCAAACCGAAACAAACACCACAGCATAACATCCAACCCACCTACCATTCTCGGACAAACCATCACCCCCAGCGCCAAAGCCAAAAGCCTTGGAGTCATCTTTGACTCAGACATGACAATGGTCGCACAAAAAGGGTGAGTAGTCAGCGGCTCTCACCACCTTCTTCGCCTATTACGTCGACTAATCCCCTTCATCCCTGACTTGACTACGCAAACTCCCTCTAGTTAGGACTCCCCAAATACCAAATCTCACAACTGCAAGTCATCCAGAACACAGCCGCCAGACTGGTAACTGGGAAAAAACCCTGGGAATTGATCACCCTGACCCTGAAGACACTCCATTGGCTACTCCTGAAGGATCGTGTTACATTCAAGACCCTCTGCCTCATACACAAATGTACACAAGAAAAAGGCCCAAAATACCTCTGCGACAAAATAAAGCACTACACCCCAAGTCGCCCTCTCCGGTCAGCCAACCAGAACCTCCTCCACTGACCAGCTACAAATCAAAAGGCAAACGAAGATTCGCAGTCCAAGGACCCCAGCTATGGAATGCGCTACCCGCAGAAAACCGCTCAGAAGAAAACCATCTAGCCTTCAGGAAGAAGCTCAAGACCCACCATTTTAAAGGCTCAGGCCGCTTCTGGCTGAAAAGTGCTTGAGGCGATTTAGTTTGCAGTGTAGCGTTATACAAGTTACTCATTCATTCATATAATTTTGTAATGTTAGAAAACTCTAAAAAGAAACTACAACTATTTAATTTCTGTTTTTCTGTGGAAGAAGATAGACTACAGCAGATTCCCTATACCCCCTCCTTAAGAAAGAATGTGATGTGAGTCCCTTATGGTTGTTTCGGGTTGTTGGTGTTAAAATATAGATTGTCTACTAATCAGTAGAAAAAGCAGTGAATGGGTATAAGGCCCACGTTTATGTTAGGTGATTGTCATCAATGAACGTAACACCTGCCTTCCATGGTTTAAAGGGCCATTATACACCAAATTTTTCTTTGCATACATGTTTTGTAGATTATCCATTTATATAGCCCATATGGCAAACCCCTCCGTATCAGAAGTAGAAGCGCTTTTCCAGTCTACTGCTGGCTTCTGTTTGTATAATCTTTTCATATGCAGGGGAGTGGGGGAGTGTCTGCAATTTAGCCACTTTCCCTGGGTGTTCCTGTAACCTAATCAACAGTGCTAAACTTGGAGCTTCTAAGTAAGTTTTAAAAGGTTTTATACTGGATTTTTATATCAGTATCTGTGCATAATTTTCTTTATAGTAGTATCTATTACATGCAGATATATGAAAATTGGTGTATACTGTCCCTTTAAGGGAGTTGTAGCCACATTGTTTTACCTATTTCAGACACATTATACCTGGAAACGTGTCCTCTCAGTGTTTGTCACTTAAGACAACATGCTTTACATATTCTACACATAACGTAGTTGATCATATGATATTGTCATGGCAACAGTGATCACCTTATAGATTTATTTAAAAGTGAGCGGTACAGCCTATCCCGCAAGAAACACTAAAATAAAAATATTAAACCATAATCTGCCGCTCCCGACATCACCACCACTAGAATAAACATATTAACCCCCAAACCGACGCACTCCCGCCTCGCAAACACTAGTTAAATATTATTAACCCTTAATCTGCTGTCCCTAACATCGCCACCTACCTACATTTATTAACCCCTAATCTGTCGCCCCCAATGTTGCCGCCACTATACTAAATTTATTAACCCCTAAACCTAAGTCTAACCCTAACACCCCCTAACTTAAATATAATTAAAATAAATGTAAATAAAACCTACAATTAATAACTAAATAATTCCTATTTAAAACTTAATACTTACCTATAAAATAACCCCTAAGCTATCTATTATATAACTAATAATTACATTGTATCTAGCTTAGAGTTTATTTTTATTTTACAGACAAGTTTGTATTTATTTTAACTAGGTAGAATAGTTACTAAATAGTTATTAACTATTTAATAACTACCTAGCTAAAATAAATACAAATTTACCTGTAAAATAAAACCTAACCTAAGTTACACTAACACCTATCACTACACTACAATTAAATAAATGACCTAAATTAAATACAATTACCTAAATTACAAAAAAACCACTAAATTACACAAAATAAAAAACAAATTACAAGATATTTAAACTAATTACACCTAATCTAATAGCCCTATCAAAATAAAAAAGCCCCCCCCCCCCCAAATAAAAAAACCCACTAGCCTAAACTAAACTACCAATAGCCCTTAAAAGGGCCTTTTGCTTGGCATTGCCCCAAAGAAATAAGCTCTTTTACCTGTAAAAAAAAATACAAACAACCCCCCAACAGTAAAACCCACCACCCACACAACCAAACCCCCCAAATAAAACCCTAACTAAAAAAACCTAAGCTCCCCATTGCCCTGAAAAGGGCATTTGGATGGGCATTTAGCTCTATTGCAGCCCAAAGCCCTAACCTAAAAATAAAACCCACCCAATAAACCCTTAAAAAAACCTAACACTAACCCCTGAAGAATCTCTTACAGTTTTGAAGATCCGACATCCATCCTCAACGAAGTCGGGAGAAGTCCTCATCGAAGAGGCAAGAAGTCCTCAACGAAGCCAGGAGAAGTGGTCCTCCAGACGGGCAGAAGTCTTCATCCAGGCGGCATCTTCTATCTTCATCCATCCGGCGCGGAGCAGGTCCATCTTCAAGACATCCGGCGTGGAGCATCCTCTTCTTCCGACGACTACCCGACGAATGAAGGTTCCTTTAAGTGATGTCATCCAAGATGGCATCCCTTAGATTCCGATTGGCTGATAGAATTCTATCAGCCAATCGGAATTAAGGTTGAAAAAATCCTATTGGCTGATGCAATCAGCCAATAGGATTGAACTTCAATCCTATTAGCTGATCCAATCAGCCAATAGGATTGAGCTCGCATTCTATTGGCTGTTCCAATCAGCCAATAGAATGCAAGCTCAATCCTAGTGGCTGATTGGATCAGCCAATAGGATTGAAGTTCAATCCTATTGGCTGATTGCATCAGCCAATAGGATTTTTTCAACCTTAATTCTGATTGGCTGATAGGGTTGGGTTAGTGTTAGGTTTTTTTAAGGGTTTATTGGGTGGGTTTTATTCTTAGGATAGGGATTTGGGCTGCAATTGAGCTAAATGCCCTTTTAAGGGCAATGCCCTTCCAAATGCCCTTCTCAGGGCAATAGGGAGCTTAGGTTTTTTTAGTTAGGGTTTTATTTGGGGGGTTTGGTTGTGTGGGTGGTGGGTTTTACTGTTGGGGGGTTGTTTGTATTTTTTTTTACAGGTAAAAGAGCTTATTTCTTTGGGGCAATGCCCCACAAAAGACCCTTTTAAGGGCTATTGGTAGTTTAGTTTAGGCTAGGGGTTTTTTTTTATTTTGGGGGGGCTTTTTTTATTTTGATAGGGCTATTAGATTAGGTGTAATTAGTTTAAATATCTTGTAATTTGTTTTTTATTTTGTGTAATTTAGTGTTCGTGTTTTTTTGTAATTTAGGTAATTGTATTTAATTTAGTTAATTGTATTTAATTTAGGTAATTTATTTAATTATAGTGTAGTGTTAGGTGTTAGTGTAACTTAGGTTAGGTTTTATTTTACAGGTAAATTTGTATTTATTTTAGCTAGTTAGTTATTAAATAGTTAATAACTATTTAGTTACTATTCTACCTACTTGCCTGTGAAATAAAAATAAACCCTAAGATAGCTACAATGTAACTATTAGTTATATTGTAGCTAACTTAGGGTTTATTTTATAGGTATTTAGTTTTAAATAGGAATGATTTAGTTATTAATTGTAGGTTTTATTTACATTTATTTTAATTATATTTAAGTTAGGGGGTGTTAGGGTTAGGGTTAGATTTAGGTTTAGGGGTTAATAAATTTAGTATAGTGGCGGCGGCAGATTAGGGGTTAGTAAATGTAGGTAGGTGGCGGCGATGTTAGGGACGGCAGATTGGTGGTTAATACTATTTAACTAGTGTTTGCGATGCGGGAGTTTGGCGGTTTAGGCGTTAATATGTTTATTATAGTGGCGACGATGTCCGGAGCGGCAGATTAGGGGTTAATAAGTATAATGTAGTTGTCGGCAATGTTGGGGCGGCAGATTAGGGGTTAATAAGTGTAAGATTAGGGGTGTTTAGACTCGGGGTTCGTGTTAGGTGTAAACATAAATTTTCTTTCCCCATAGGAATCAATGGAGCTGCGTTACGGAGCTTTACGCTGCTTTATTGCAGGTGTTAGACTTTTTTTCAGCCGGCCCTCCCTATTGATGTCTATGGGGAAATCGTGCATTAGCACGTACAACCAGCTCACCGCTGACTTAAGCAGCGCTGGTATTGGAGTGCGGTATGGAGCACAATTTTGCTCTACGCTCACTTCTTGACTTTTAACACCGGGTTTATAAAAACCTGTAATACCAGCGCTGTAGGTAAGTGAGCGGTGACAATAACGTGCAAGTTAGTACCGCACCCCTCTTACCGAAAAACTCGTAATCTGGCCGTTAGACAGTAAAGATAATGGTTGCACGGAAGGGAGTAAAAAGATCCACAAATGTGCAAAGCATTGAAAAGGTTAAAAATGGTTGTGATTGGAAACCTAGTTGTATGAGCCAAATCACTTGTGCTCATTTTATTAGGAAAACATTGCAAATGCACGTCTGACTTCCTGATCTGAGCACAAATAAGGAACTTTATTTTGTCTTAATTAACTATTGACAAATAGATTTCTTAATACTATGAAGCCATTATCTATTTACTGCTCTGTAGTACGTTTACTCTCTAAAGAGATCTGGTTCTTCATATGCTTGTTTTTCTTTTAATGCTTTCCAAGAATCACAAAACCTATAGTAAACTGAACCTATCATATCCAAATCATTTGGATATTTTTGTATTACTTGTGCTAAATTGGTTTCCCCATATTGTAAATGCGCCTGAAACCCTTAAAGGGATACTAAACCCAAATATTTTCTTTAATTATTCAGCTAGAGCATGCAATTTTAAGAAACTTTCTAATGTACTCCTATTGTCAATGCCGGACCATTTTTAGTACAGCACCTGGGTAGTGCTTGCTGATTGGTGGCTAAATGTAGCCACCAATCAGCAAGTGCTACCCTGGGTACTGAACCAAAAATGGACCGGCTTCTAAGCTTATGTTCCTGCTTTTTTATATAAAGATAGCAAGAGAAACAGGAAAAATTTATAATAGGAGTAAAATAGAAAGTTGCCTAAAATTGCATGTTCTATCTGAATTAATGAAAGAAAAATTGGGTTTAGTATCCCTTCCTTTGAGTGCTAAGCACTTTCCCACCTGGGTGCTAAGCTGGATTTGAGGGTTTTTTATTTTTTTAAATATTTATTTTATTATTTCCAAGACGTATACCGTTGGAAAGGTTAGGTGATTACCTTTCCAACAGTGGATCTTGGGGGCCTGTAGCTACTTAGATGCCTGAGATACAAGCTTCTAAGTAGCATGCCCCATTTCCCTATACTGTCTATTGTATTTTTATTTTTTTTTTAAAAATGCAGGCCGGGTAGGAGCCGGTGGAAACCCCCAAATCTCCCTCACGGTGGGAGAGTGCTAGCGACGGCTCTGAGCGGTCGTTAGCACCTGACTGAGACAATTTGCGACGGCTCAGAGCCGTCGTTAGCACTCAAGGGGCTAAGGACAGGATGAATAGAGTAAGGGCAAAATGCACATGAAGAAAGAAGTCTTACTTCATATGTAAAATGGTATTTGTCTGTGATTTACAGAAGCTTAATAAAGCTGTTATGTGTAATTAATATTATTATTTGTGTTTATTTGTTAAGTGCCACCAATTTGTGTAGAACGGTTCTTACCTTCCAGTAAGCAACGTATATGAATAGACAAATCAATGCACTTAATACTACCATTATGACTGTAGCAAGCCTTGTTGCCTGCAGACTTAGCCCCAGACTGGCTCCTTCAAATAAGGCAAGTGGTAGGTGGAGTTTGACTTTGCCGCAAATACGATTTTAATTTGGTTCAAATAGGTATAGACTTGTCTGATGTGTTATTCTATAGCAATACAATAGACGTCTTGTAATTATAAGGTGTTTACTGTCCCTTTAAGGCTGTCACATTAAAAACAAACATTTTATGTGATTTTGAGTGCAGTCCTGACACACAATCTATTAATAAACCATTAGATAGGCAACATTTAAAGGGACAGTAAGCACCAAAAATGTTATTGTTTAAATAGATTGATAATCCCTTTATTTACCATTCCCCAGTTTTGCATAACCAATACTGTTATATTAATATACTTTTTACCTCTGTGATTACCTTGTATCTAAGCTTCTGCAGACTGCCCCCTTATCTCAGTTCTTTTGACAAACTTACATTTCAGGTAATTAGTGCTGACTCTTAAATAACTCCATGTGCGTGAGCACAATGTTATCTATATGGCACACATGAACTAACGTCCTCTAGTTGTGAAAAACTGTCAAATGCATTCAGATAAGAGATGGCCTTCAAGGGCTTAGAAATTAGCATATGGGCATAAAAAGGTTTAGCTTTCAACAAGGAATACCAAGAGAACAAAGCAAATGTGATGATAAAAGTAAATTGGAAAGTTATTTAAAATGACATGCCCTATTTGAATCATGAAAGTTTAATTTGGACTAGACTGTCCCTTTAATATATATTTTTTGGTCATCCTGATTGCCAATTGCTAAGCAAGATATTTGTTTGTCCAAAATATTTTGACTAAAAAAAAACATCTCCATGGATCCTTATATGGAACAAAGTAATTTCTTGCCCAGCTCTACTTTCTACTGCTAATGTTGAAACAGACCAGTTAGTTTATCTGTCCTTGTGCTTTTATATATTTTGCATGAGCTGCCTTGTACAGTTTCTCTTTCACAAACATCCAGCAGTTACCTGAGATCTTCATCAAAACCAGGGCATGTCCTACACAATAAAATCCCTTCTATAACCAACAAATACATTTCTTTATTGTTTGTACTGCTAACAGACTATCTAAATATGGGGTTGACTTACCTGATGGTTACTGCATTTTAATTTTTACAGTACATTTCTATCTTTTATTATTTTCTGTATCATATTTTTTCCCCAAAAAATCTAGACATAATTGGTTTAACTGATTGAACATAGTTGGTTAAGAAGCCGCAGTTTGATGACCTCTGCTCCTTAAAGAGACATACAACCCAAAATATTTATTTCATGATTCAGATAGAGAATACAATTTTAAACAACATTCCAGTTTACTTGTATTTTTTAATTTGCTTCATTCTACCTCTACCAACCTGCACCACCCCCCTCATCTGCATTCAGTGCTCAAGACCTCGCTGACTATTTTCTCAATAAAACACTTGCAATCCGAGGAAACATCCCAACACAAACCTGCAATCTCCCAACTCCGCTCCCAGTCACCCCCTCTGCCACTCTCTGCACCCTCCTCCCAACCACCGAGAGTGAAGTGGCTTCCCTTTTGTCTTCCTCACACCTCACTACCTGCCCACTTGACACTATTCCTTCACATCTAATTCCTCCTCTGTCTACCACCCTCACTCCGGCTCTTACTCACATATTTAACCTATCCCTTTCTACCGGCTCATTCCCTGCCTCCTTCAAACATGCGAAGGGTCACCCCCATCCTCAAAAAACCCTCCCTCGACCCTAACTCCCCTGCAAACTACCGCCCCATATCACTGCTCCCACTAGCTTCAAAACTCCTCAAAAAACTAGTTTTCAATCGCCTAACCCACTTCCTGTCGTCCAACTCATTGCTTGACCCCCTGCAATCTGGCTTCCGTCCCCAACACTCAACTGAAACTGCTCTCACCAAGGTTACTAACGATCTCCTTTCTGCTAAAACCAAAGGCTACTACTCTATACTCATCTTACTTGACCTATCTGCTGCCTTTGACACTGTTGACCATCCCCTTCTCCTACAGTCTCTCAGTTCTCTTGGTCTCTGTGACACTGCCCTCTCCTGGATTCACTCTTATCTCTCTAACAGATCCTTCTCAGTCTCTTTTGCTGGTGACTCCTCCTCTCTATTGCCCCTGTCTGTTGGAGTACCTCAAGGCTCTGTCCTGGGTCCTCTACTCTTCTCTATTTACACTTCTTCACTGGGTAAACTTGTCAACAGCTATGGCTTCAGCTATCACCTCTATGCTGATGATACCCAGATCTACCTTTCCACCCCTGCACTCTCTCCTTCTGTCAACTCTCACATCAGCGACTGCTTATCTGGCATTTCTTCCTGGATGGCCTCTCACCACCTAAAAATAAATATGTCCAAAACCGAACTACTTCTAATTCCCCCCTCTAGCTCCACTCCCGTCTCTAATTTCTCTATCACTGTTGGCGGCACCACTATCTCCCCATCACCCCAAGTCCGCTGCCTCTGAGTCACGCTTGAGTCAAATCTGTCCTTCATTCCCCACATCTAACTGCTCTCTTCATCCTGCAGCAACCACCTACGCAATATCTCCAAAATTCGCCCGTTTCTGAGTGCTGAAACTACCAAACAGCTCATCCACTCCCTGGTAATTTCCCGACTTGACTACTGTAACAACTTACTAACTGGCCTCCCTCTCTCCTCCCGCCTCTCTCCCCTCCAATCCGTCCTAAATGCATCCTCCAGACTAATCCACCTCTCTCGACGCTCTGTTTCTGCTGCGCCTCTCTGTGAGTCCCTTCACTGGCTCCCCATTCACAACAGAGTTAAATTCAAAATTCTCACCCTGACCTACAAAGCCCTCACCAATGCTGCCCCACCCTACCTGTCCTCACTCATCAACAAATATACTCCTGCCCGTCCCCTAAGATCCAACAACGACCTGCTTCTTGCATCCTCTACCATCACCTCCTCTCATTCTAGACTACAGGATTTCTCTCGTGCGGCACCAACCCTCTGGAACGCACTTCCTCGAGATGTCAGACTTGCCCCTAACCTCTCGTCCTTTAAACGTTCCCTAAAGACGTTTCTGTTCAGGGAAGCTTATCACCCGACTTATTAACAAACTAACCAACTAACTAACAGTTGCCCTCTATCTCCTCACTAATATCATTCTCACCTCTGCAGTCCCCACCTCCTGTTTCCAATCCTCCTACCCATCTAGATTGTAAGTTCCCACGGGAACAGGGCCCTCAACTCCCCCTGTATTTGTCTGTAAAATTTTGTGTCTTATCGTATTGTTTCTCCACTGTACTGTTATCCTTGTACCCATGGGCAGCGCTGCGGAATCTGTTGGCGCTTTATAAATAAAGAATAATAATAATAATTCTCTAAATTTCCATTGTTGAAGAAATAGCAATGCACATGGCTGAGCCAATCAAACAAATCATCTATGTGCAGCCACCAATCAGAAGCTACTGACCCTTTTTATATATGCTTTTCTACAAAGGATATCAAGAGAATGTAACAGATATGATAATAGAAATAAATTGAATGCTGTTTAAAATTGCATGCTCTTTCTAAATCATGAACAATAAAAATTGTGTTTAAAGGGCCACTAAACCCAAAATCTTTCTTTCATGATTCAGATAGAACATACAAATTTAAACAACATTACAATTTACTTATATTATTTATTTTGCTTAATTTTTGAGATATCCTTATTTGAAGAAAAAGCAATGCACATGGGTGAGCCAATCACATTAGACTTCTATGTGCAGCAACCAATCAGCAGCTACTGAGCATATCTAGATATGCTTCTCTTTCTAAATCATGAAAGAAAAAATGTGGGTATCATGGCCCTTTAATGTCCCTTTAACTATCAGCTTCATGCCAGCCTACAGCTTAAGGTGCTCCAGAGCTGCAATCATAGCTTCTTAAAAAGAGCGCTAAGTGTGTGACAACTTCACATGCAGTGAAAAAGTGCCCAGAGTATATAGAATTTTAAAAGCTATGAGGCCCATTTATCAAGCTCTGTATGGAGCTTGAGGGCCTGGGTTTCTGGCGAGTCTTCAGACTCGCCAGAAACACAAGTTATGAAGCAGCGGTCTAAAGATCACTGCTCCATAACCCTGTCCGCCTGCTCTGATGAGGCGGACAGGAATCGCCACAATTCAACCCGATCGAGTACGATCGGGTTGATTGACACCTCCCTGCTGGCGGCCGATTGCCCGTGAGTCTGCAGGGGGCGGCGATGCACCAGCAGCTCTTGTGAGCTGCTGGTGCAATGCTGAATACGAAGAGCGTATTGCTCTCCGCATTCAGCGAGGTCTTGCGGACCTGATCCGCACTGTCAGATCAGGTCCGCAAGACCTTTGTTAAATTGGCCTCTATGTCGCTTTACTCTTAATGTGAATATTATGTCATTCTAGTTCATTTATCCAAATACCTTTGCTTTGAAAAAATCTTAAGTTCCTCTTGTACCTCTATCCAAGCAAACAAGACACAACGTATAAAAGAGATGCACATAGAAGAATAAAGGCACAAGAGGCACTTGAGATTCTTTTGTTACAAAGGACTGTAGTGAGAGGATGAAGCATACATTGATCTTTGTATATGAAGAACTGGTTGAGGTTTGAATGGATATCCTCTACAATTAGGTTGTATATAATATGCCATAACAAATATAGTGAACTCTATAAATGTAAAGTAAATAATGAGCAAGAATTAAGAAGTACACTTCTGTTCTGCTGCAGCCTATACTAGCTTTATTGTGTGTCAATGGGAAGCTTTTCATTGAGTTTGATGCGTTTTTTCTAAGAAGCATCACATTCTGTTTGAGTTACATGGTTGGACTGAATGTGACTGTGAGAAAATAATTAATGGTTACATATTAATTTTAAAGTGATTGTTCTTCTTAAACATAAATTACTTTTCTGTAACTGGGAACATATTTAAGTTCAGAAAGCCATATATAGAGCAAGATAACAGTAATAAAGCTTTTCGGGCACGTCGTGTAGAGCTCGTATTACAAGCTGAAAGTAAACTGTTTTCGGTCTGGCGCTAACCTAACGAGTGAAAAACCTAATTTAGAACATTGCGTGAGCAATAACCTAGTCCCCCATTGAAGTCAATGGAGCAAAGAAAGTAGGGGGAAAACTAACTTGCGCACAAACCTGATCGCATATTATTTTACATTACAATATACTTCATTTGGAAGAATATGTTCTATTTATTCATAAATACATATTTCTTCATATATCTGAAGGTATTTTCCACAATTATATATTTATACCTATATATATTTATATATATATTATATAAATATATATATATATATATATATATATATATATATATATATAGATGATTATATATACAGTATCTCACAAAAGTGAGTACATCCCTCACATTTTTGTAAATATTTTATTATATCTTTTCATGTGACAACACTGAAGAAATTACACTTTGCTACAATGTAAAGTAGTGAGCGTACAGCCAGTATAACCGTGTAAATTTGCTGTCCCCTCAAAATAACTCAACACACAGCCATTAATGTCTAAACCGTTGGCAACAAAAGTGAGTACACCCCTATGAGGAAATGTCCAAATTTGGCCCAAAGTGTCAATATTTTGTGTGGCCACCATTATTTTCCAGCACTGCCTTAACCCTCTTGGGCATGAAGTTCACCAGTGCTTCACAGGTTGCGACTGGAGTCCTCTTCCACTCCTCCATGACGACATCACAGAGCCGGTGGATGTTAGAGACCTTGCGCTCCCCCACCTTCCTACTGAGGATGCCCCACAGATGCTCAATAGGGTTTAGGTCTGGAGACATGCTTGGCCAGTCCATCATCTTTACCCTCAGCTTCTTTAGCAAGGCAGTGGTCGTCTTGGAAGCGTGTTTGGGGTCGTTATCATGTTGGAATACTGCCCTGCGGCCCAGTCTTCGAAAGGAGGGGATCATGCTCTGCTTCAGTATGTCACAGTACATGTTGGCATTCATGGTTCCCTCAATGAACTGTAGCTTCCCAGTTCCGGCAGCACTCATGCAGGCCCAGACCACGACACTCCCACCACCATGCTTGACTGTATGGAGTCTTTGTACTCCTCACCTGGTTGCCGCCACACACGCTTGACACCATCTGAACCAATAAGTTTATCTTTGTCTCATCAGACCACAGGACATGGTTTCCGTAATCCATGTAATTAATCTGCTTGTCTTCAGCAAACTGTTTGCGGGCTTTCTTGTGCATCATCTTTAGAAGAGGCTTTCTCTGGGACGACAGCCATGCAGACCAATTTGATGCAGTGTGCAGCGTATGGTCTGAGCACTGACAGGCTGACCCCCCACCCCTTCAACCTCTGCAGCAATGCTGGCAGCACTCATACCATACGTCTGTTTCCCAAAGACAACCTCTGGATATGACGCTGAGCACGTGCACTCAACTTCTTTGGTCGACCATGGCGAGGCCTGTTCTGAGTGGAACCTGTCCTGTGAAATCGCTGTATGGTCTTGCCCACTGTGCTGCAGCTCAGTTTCAGGATCTTGGCAATCTTCTTATAGCCTAGGCCATCTTTATGTAGAGCAACAATTCTTTTTTTCAGATCCTCAGAGAGTTCTTTGCTATGAGGTGCCATGTTGAACTTCCAGTGACCAGTGTGAGAGTGATAACACCAAATTTAACACACCTGCTCCCCATTCACACCTGAGACCTTGTAACACTAATGAGCCACATGACACCGGGGAGAGAAAATGGCTAATTGGGCCCAATTTGGACATTTCCACTTACGGGTGTACTCACTTTCGTTGACAATGGTTTAGACATTAATGGCTGTGTGTTGAGTTATTTTGAGGGGACAGCAAATTTACACTGTTATACAGGCTGTACACTCACTACTATACATTGTAGCAAAGTGTCATTTCTTAAGTGTTGTCACATTAAAATATATAATAAAATATTTACAAAAATGTGAGGGGTGTACTCACTTTTGTGAGATACTGTAGGTATAGATACATTCATATATATATATATATATATATATATATATATAGGAATATCTATTTATAAATGCATAGAACATATTCTGTTATGTGCAGAACTTTGGAGTGTGAAATGTTTACAGTAAATACACAGTATAATACTTTATTAAATATGCATATTGATATAAAAAAAATGTACGTTTTCCTCTACTTAACTGCAAAGGGCTCCATTGCACTTATAAATATATATGTCTATATATATATATATATATATATATATATGTCTGTAAATACACATATACACATACATCTGTACACACATATATACACACACAATATATATATATATATATATATACACACATACATCTTTACACATGTATATGTACGTATCTCAATGTTTAAGCCCTTTGCAGCCTTTTTTTATTCTAACACTTGAGACCTCATATCTTTGAATCCTTATAAAAAAAATTATGCAGTATTTTTTGGATAATTTTTATTAGATGGTGTTAGTGTTTTTAAATGTTTTTCTTAAGACACGGTGAGTCCACAGATCATCAATTACTGTTGGGAATATCACTCCTGGCCAGCAGGAGGAGGCAAAGAGCACTACAGCAAAGCTGTTAAGTATCACTTCCCTTCCCACAACCCCCAGTCATTCTCTTTAATGCAAGGAGGAGGCGAAGTTTAGGTGTCTGATTAAGATTCTTCTATCAAGATTTTTTTATTTTTGAAGCCTGAGCTTGCTCGGATCTTCCCTGACATTTGTGTTTAGCTGTATTATGTTAGTCTCTTCAGTAGGGCTGTTGTAGCTTTTAAGTAGTTAGGAACTTGTTGTTGTGGGCCTCATTGTGTTTTCCTGACGGATTGCTGCCCTCACTCAGAATGCCAGAGTAGGCTTACTCTGTTCATTTCTTCTATCCACAGGTCTCTGTGAGGCGTGGCTTCCTCTCATACCAGTGAGTTGTCCTCCTGCCGGACAATCAGGGGTTCAGGTAAGTGCCATGTTATTTCTTATAGCATCTATTTTGGCACTACAGCATATTGCTGTACCATATTGGGGACATATGTTCCTCAAGGTCAGGATTTTTTCAGGCAGGTTGCAGGGTACTGTGTGGCGGTAGAAGGGAATTTTAACTTGAATTTTATCTTGAATTTTTTATGTTAATATTTATTTGGTGGCTCAGACAGCTAAACTGCTTATACATGCAGTCGCTAATTTTGGGGGGCTTGTGATGGAATAATTACTTTTTAACAAAGTAGTTAAATGTTACCCGTTTTTCGGCTGTATTTATAGCTGAGGTGTAGAGAGTGACGTCACTAAGAGGCGTGTCTCCTCTTGGCACTGTTTTTACAGAGAAAGTCTTACGGCTTAATTTAGTCCTTCACCTTTCTGTGGTGTCGTTCCGGTTCTCCTGCAGAACGGAAGTTTCTAAAGCTGATTGTTCCGTGTCAAGAGGAGCAGGTAGGCACCTCAGCTTAGCGTTGAGGTGTAGAGAGTGCTCAGGAAGTTTATTTCAAGTTTATTTCAACATATACATATTTTATCTTGTTAACTTGTTAACAGAATAAGGGATTTTGAAGCCATAAACTGTCGCTTTTATTAACGATCTCCCTTAAAGAGACTTTAACGTTTTTGGCAAATAGAAAATAAAATATTTTTTTCTTTAAAAAACTCTGCTTAAATTTTTGATGCAAGATGGACCTGGAGTCTAGGCCTACTGTTGAGTGCAAGTAGAACCCCCTTTGCTTTTTTGCAGTTCTTGTATTGAGAGAACTCATGTATAAAGACAAACTGTTTGTTTCTGAGCCACCATTCCCTCAGGAGGATGCTGAACAGGCACTGCCACAGCCTCTCCCCAAAATGTCCCAATCTGTGGTAATTTAACATGCAGTGCCCTGTGGTTCCTCTCAATCTCCGGATGGAGTGTTTTTAAAGGCTTAGATTGCGGCCCAGGTATCCTCGGCTGTATCTGAGGCGATGGCAGCCATTCCCATGCTGCAGGGGAAGCGTAAGAGGAAAATTATAGAATCAGATAAGGTATCAGATCCTATTCAGGCTGACCGGGTTCCTCTTTCACATAGATCGGAGGAGGAAAATACTTTGGTAGCCTGTGAAGGTGAAATCTCAGATTTGGATAGTGTAATTCCTTCTTCTGATGCTGAAGTGGTTTTCTTCAGATTCAAGCTTGAGCACCTCCGTGTTTTGTTTAAGGAGGTTTTAGCTACCTTGGACGACTGATACGCCTATCGATGGCAACCCTAAAAAGTCTAGTAAATTAAATAGATACTTTGATGTTCCCTCACCTGGGGAGGTGTTTCCAGTGCCAGACCGTGCCACAGAGATTATTACCAGGTAAGGGGAGAGACCAGGAATTCCCTTTTCCCCCTCCCCTGTCTTTTGGAAAATGTTCCCAGTGGCCGACTCTATCAAAGAGTCGTGGCAGACGGTTACAAAGGTGGAAGGGGCAATTTCCACTCTGGCCAAGAGAAGTACTATTCCTATTGAGGATAGTTGCTCTTTCAAAGATCTGATGGATAAAAAGCTGGAGGCCTTTTTAAAGAAGATGTATACTCATCAGGGGTTACAATGGCAACCGGTGGTATGCATTGCTATAGTAACCAGTGCAGCAGCCTATTGGTTTGACGCTTTGTCAGAGTCCCTTCAAGCTGAGACTCCTTTGGAGGAGATTCAGGATAGGATAAAGGCTCTAAAGTTAGCCAATTCATTTATCACCGACGCTTCTTTGCAGGTCATCAAGTTGGAGGCCAAAATATCATAGCTCGTAGGTCACTATGGCTTAAGTCTTGGTCTGCAGACGTTTCTTCTAAGACTAAGCTTTTGGCAATCCTGTACAAGGGAAAGACCTTGTTCGGGCCTGCGTTGGCAGAAACTATTTCCAATATCACAGGTGGTAAAGGATCTTTTCTGCCTCAAGACAAGAAAAACAAATCGAAGGAACGTCAGACTAATTTTCGTTCCTTTCGTAACTTCAGAGGTAAGTCTTCCCCTGCCTCTACCAAGCAGGAACAATCCAAGCCCTCTTGGAAGCCCGGTCAGTCTTGGAACAAGGGGAAGCAATCCAAGAAACCCACAGCTGATTCAAAGTCAGCATGAAGGGTTTGCCCCCGATCCGGGATCGGATCAAGTTGGGGGCAGACTCACTTAGTTCTCGCAAGCTTGGGAACGAGATGTTCCAGACCCGTTGGTTTTTACTCCAACCTGTCTGTGGTTTTCAAAAAAGAGGGAACTTTTCGGCCCATTCTAGATCTAAAGCTACTAAACAGATTCCTCAGAGTGCCGTCCTTCAAGATGTAGACTATACGTTCTATTCTTCCTCTGATTGAAGAAGGTCAATTGATGACGACCATAGACTTGAATGATGCATACCTGCACATTCCCATTCACAGGGATCTTCACAAATATCTGAGGTTTGGCTATCTAGACAAACATTTCCAATTTGTAGCGCTGCCATTTGGTCTCGCCACAGCTCCCAGAATTTTCTCAAAGGTCCTGGGAGCTCTATTGGCTGTAATTCGGTCTCAGGAAATTGCAGTGGCGCCTTATCTGGATGACATTCTGGTTCAGGCTCCATCCTTGCAACTAGCAGAATCCCATACAAAGATCTTGTTGGCGTTTCTTCGTTCCCACGGTTGGAAAATGAATTTGGAGAAAAGTTCTCTTGTTCCATCTACAAGAGTGACCTTCCTAGGAACCATTATAGACTCTCTGTCTATGAAAAATTTTCTGACGGAGGTCAGAAGAGCCAAGATTCTGTCCACTTGCCTGTCCCTACAATCGGCGGCACGACCATCAGTGGCCCAATGCATGGAGGTAATCGGGTTGATAGTGGCTTCCATGGACATAGTTCCGTTTGCTCGGTTCCATTTGAGACCTCTGCAGCTATGCATGCTCGCTCAGTGGAGCGGGGATTATACAGATCTATCTCAGATAATAGTTCTGGATCAATCAACAAGGTACTCCCTTTCATGATGGCTGTCGCAAGAACATCTGTCTCAGGGGACGTGTGTTTTCAGAGACCTTCTTGGGTAATTGTGACCACGGATGCCAGCATGTTGGGTTAGGGAGCAGTCTGGGACCCGTTGAAGGCGCAGGGACTTTGGTCTCAGGAGGAATCTGCTCTCCCCATAAACATTCTGGATTTGAAAGCGATCTTCAATGCCTTGATGGTTTGGCCTAGTCCGGTCTATCAGTTTCCAGATGGACAACATAACCTCAGTGGCCTACATAAACCACCAAGGAGGAACTCGGAGTTCCTTAGCCATGAAGGAGGTGGCACAGATCATCCAGTGGGCGGAGGCTCACAATTGCTGTCTATCTGCCATCCACATTCCAGGAGTGAACAATTGGGAGGCAGACTTTCTGAGCAGACAGACTTTTCATCCCAGGGAGTGGGAACTCTATCCGGAAGTGTTCTCTAGGGTAACAACCAAATGGGGGTTACCAGAATTTGATCTGATGGCGTCTCGTCAGAACACCAAGCTTGAAAAGTACAGTTTGAGGTCGAGAATTCCTCAAGCCTTTCTGATAGATGCTCTGGCAGTTCCTTGGAACTTCAGGTTGGCATATCTCTTTCCTCCGTTTGCTTCGTTTCCGTGAGTCATCGATCGGATCAAGAAGGAGAATGCATCAGTGATCATAATAGATCCTTCGTGTCCTTGCAGGATCTGGTATGCACATCTAGAGAGTGGAGACTACCACTGAGGAAGAACCTTCTGCTTTAGGGGCCCTTCCTTCATCCAAATCTCGTTTCTCTGAAGCTGACTGCTTGGAGATTAAATGCTTGATTTTAGCTAAGCGTGGATTTTCCGAATCGGTCATTGATACCATGGTTCAGGCTCGTAAGCCTGTCACTAGAAATATTTACCATAAGATATGGCATAGATATCTTTATTGGTGTGAGTGTAAAGGATATTCTTGGAGTAAGGTCAGGAACCCAAGGACCTTATCTTTTCTCCAGGAAGGCCTTGAGAAGGAGTTATGTCAGTACCCTCAAGGGTCAGATTTCCGCTCTATCCATTCTGCTGCACAAGCGTCTGGCGGACATGCCGGCTGTACAATCCTTTAGTCAGGCCCTGGTCAGAATCAGGCCTGTGTTTAAATCGGTTGCTCTACCTTGGAGCCTTAACCTTGTTCTTAAAGTTTTACAACAGGCTCCATTTGAGCCTATGCATTCCATAGATATTAAGTTATTATCTTGGAAGGATTTGTTTCTTACTGCTATTTCTTCTGCTCTGAGGGTTTGTGAACTCTCAGCTTTGCAGTGTGATTCTCCTTATCTCATATTTCATGCAGATAAGGCAGTTCTCCGTACCAAGTTTAGTTTTCTTCCTAAGGTTGTTTCGGGCAGAAATATTAATCTGGAAATTGTTGTGCTTCTCTCTTTCCTTATCCTTCTTCTCATAGAGAATGTTTGTTGCACAACTTAGACGTTGTGAGGGCTCTTAAATTCTATCTGCAGGCTACGAAGGACTTTCTTCAGTCTTCTGCATTGTTTGTTTGCTTTTCTGGAAAAAGTAAGGGTCAGAAAGCTACTGCCACTTCTCTTTCTCTCTGGTTGAGAAGTATTATTCGTTTGACATATGAGGCTGCTGGACAGCAACCTCCTGAGAGAATTACAGCTCATTCCACTAGGGCGGTGTCTTCTTCTTGGGCCTTCAAGAATGAGGCCTCTGTAGAACAGATCTGTAAGGCTGCAACTTGTTCTTCTTTGCACACTTTTTCTAAATTCTATAAATTTGATACTTTTGCCTCAGCTAAGGCTTCTTTTTGGAGAAAGGTTCTGCAAGCAGTGGTGCCTTCTGTTTAGGTTACCTGTCTTGCCCTCCCTTATCATCTGTGTCCTCTAGCTTTGGTATTGATTCCCAACAGTAATTGATAATCCGTGGACTCACCGTGTCATAAGAAAGAAAACATAATTTATGCTTACCTGATACATTTATTTATTTCTTTACACGGTGAGTCCACGGCCCTCCCTGTTTTCAGACAGTTTTTTTTATATAAACCTCAGGCACCTCTGCACCTTGTGTTGTTTATTTCTCTCCTTTTCCTTCAGTCGAATGACTGGGGGTTGTGGGAAGGGAAGTGATACTTAACAGCTTTTCTGTGGTGCTCTTTGCTTCCTCCTGCTGGCCAGTACTTGATGATCCGTGGACTTAATGTGTAAAGAAATAAATAAATTTATCAGGTAAGCATAAATTATGTTTTTTGATGTGTTTTGTGACACTTTTTTGTTTCGCAAAACAGTTAACCAAAGCTTTGAGGTTGTGATAACCCGACGCGCATTAACTTCAATTGCTCTCAAGTGATCGTGTTTACTTTCAACTTGTAATACGACCGAAAAACCCATTGCGCACAAACGCCCGTGATAAACCCATTTTCGCTTGCGCATAACTGTTAGCACACCACTCGTAATCTAACCCACAATTTCCAAAAATAAATAAAATTTCTTTAAAAAGTTTATAATTTATTATGTTTCCTATATAGCTGGCTTAAACATAGATTAGGTTGCACTGGAGAAATAAGAGCAGGTGAATAAATATTTCTCTTTTCTAAGAACAGTCTAGTTTTTTGCACTACCAAATGCCCACCTCTAAGATCATATTCCACCTGACCACCTCATATTGGATGGGGGGTTTTAGTAGATGAACTAGTCAAATATGCCCCAGTTAAATGGACACTGAACCCAAATTTCTTCCTTTGTGATTCAGATAGAGCATGAAATTTTAAGCAACTTTCTAATTAACTTCTATTATCAAATTTTCTTTATTCTCAATGGTATCTTTTCTTGAAATACAAGAATGTAAGTTTAGATGCCGGCCCATTTTTGGTGAACAACCTAGGTTGTCCTTGCTGATTGGTGGATAAATTCATCCACCAATCAAAAACTGCTGTCCAGAGTTCTGAACCAAGAAAAAAGCTTAGATGCCTTCTTTTTCAAATAAAGATAGCAAGAGTACAAAGAAACATTGATAATAGGAGTAAATTAAAAAGTTGCTTAAAATTGCATGCTCTATCTGAATCACGAAAGAAAAAAATTGGGTTCGGTGTCCCTTTAAGTTTAGCTGGTTTGTCAAGCTTACTATTTATAGCATTAGTGAAGCCTAGGCATTTGTATATATGGTCTACAGTTTACTATTCAAGCAATGCTTTTTATTATATTACCCACTGTTACAAATTGGCCCTAAGGTTACCTATAAAATGTTGATTTTAGTGCCCTTTAACATCTATGTTTATAGAACCTACATCTTGCTAAAGTCCTGTCTTACTATCTAGCTGACGGCAGTCCTATAATACTCCTCTATTTGGAAGGTTATGATCCAATAGTGCTCCTTTGCCTAGAGTTTATAGTATTTCAGGTGCATAGTAATTATGTTGTTATTTATTAGCTCAGACCCTTACATATTCAAGTATTTTATCCTGTTTAAAGAGTATATTTATATTATAACTAGTCTTCTAAAAGGACATTCCTCTACGAGCCATATACTAAGAAACATTTGTGTTATTAGTCAGTTTCTTGTTAACCCAGTTGACCGCAGAGTGGCCTCTTATACTATTATATTATTATAAAAATGAGGTTTCCCTGACGAGATCCACGAGCGGTCTCTTTTATCTTAGAGTACCTTCTGTCACTGTAATTATTATATAGGTTTAGAAGGTCCACAAGTGGCCTCATAAGTAATTCATTTAGAAGGTCTCTACAGTAGAGTTGGTATACAATTTAAATACTGTTCTTTCCTTAATTTTCTTATGTGACATTGAATATTGAGTAATTATTTATTTTGCTTTCATAGCTGACTTTAATTCCCTTGATATATGTACTGTAATGTACATTTCTACAGCTTTCAATTATTTGTATGCCTCAAAGTGAACTTCAATAAAAATAATAAAAAGAAAATGATACATAGGGAGAGCCAGAATGATCTGTCACAATTCATGCAGTTACTGGTGTTTAGCTATAGATATATGCCTAAGAGCTGGTAACAGTATGGAACAAACCAGATTACTCTGGCTCACCTCGTATGTTTTTTTATAAAATAAAATATTTCTTTTTATCTTGAGTTCAGACACCTTTATTTTTTTAAGCTATCTCTTCAAGTGCAAATCCAGTTTCTATTAAATGGGACAATATCAGTTGGAATGTTAACTTAAAGGGACATTAAACCCACATTTTTTCTTTCATTATTCAGATAGAGAATACACTTTTAAACAACATTCCAATTTACTTCTATTATCTAATTTGCGTCATTCTTTAGATATCCTTTGTTTAAGAAATAGCAATGCACAACTGTGAGCCAATCACAAGAGGTATTTATGTACAGCCACCAATCAGCAGCTTCTGAGCCTATCTAGATATACTTTTCAACAAAGAATATCAAGAGAATGAAGCAAATTAGATAATAGAAGTTAAATAAAAAGTTGATTGAAATTACATTCTCTTTCTAAATCATGAAAGAAAAAAATTGGGTTTAATGTCCCTTTAAATGTACAAGTCATTAATAAAGCATACTTCTGGTAGTTTTCTGTAATTGTATGTGGTTAAACCATTGGCAAAACTCTTAATTAGTGGGACCCTAAAGCCAAAATTAGACTTCATGATTCAGATAATATGCACTATTAAAACAATTTCCATTTTGCTTCTGTTATCAAATTGTACACATTGTATACACATATGAGTCTGTGATTGGCTGATGGCTGTCACATGATACAAAGGCAGGGAAACTAAAGAAATACATCTGCCCGTATTTACAATTCAGAATAAGTGCAGTTGTATTGTCTCTTTACTATACATTTGCTAATTATGCTATGCTACTGTATTTAATGGTCATTTAATGATTTACTTTATCAACATAAGAAGTGCTAACAGATTTTAATTGCTTGTGGTAAATCTGTTAGCTCTGCCTTATGTCATCAGACCCTGCCTAAAAGCACCTTGATTTTTCATTTACTGCTGAATGATAATTTCCAATGACAGCAGCTTTGTAGCAACTTATAAAGCCATTAAAGGGGCAGTAAACACCTTGAGATTTTTATATAAAATGTTTAGTTATGTGTAATGAAACAACGTTGCAATATATTTTCATAATTTATTTTACCCTCTTTTCATATAATTCAGCTCTGAAAACTGAGTAGTTTCTATTTGCCAGAGCTTGAAATGCCCCCTGATTTCTTAAGGCTAACTCTGCTATATATATGTCCCTAATTGTCTTTATCAGAGAACAACTGCAAAGCAATAAACTTTATCCTAAAATTATGAGCATGGTGAACTTTGTTGCCTGCTACTCAGATCGTTTTTAGGCCCGTTATGTCCCCACACAGAGCTGCTACAGAAAGACGGAGGGGATATTGGAGTATGGTGTAGTGACACAATACTCCCAGAGTAGGAGTTAGTCACAAGCCTGCCACAGGTGTTGCAGGGACCGGTCTCCTAGCCTCCTCCTGTTGGGTCATCAAGATACTCCTTAAAGTAATCCTCTTCTGTGACGTACACAGCACTGGATGGTCTTTCTACTGCGATCAATCATTTTGCAGAGGGTAAGCTCAATATATTGAGTGCAGCTTCAGGTAAATACAATTTCTCTTGGTGCACTCTCCAAGCCCACAGGCTATTAGCAGGTACTTGTCTCAGTACATCATAGTCTCAGTACATCATAGCCAGGGGACTAAGGTTTTCAAACAGTATACCACTCTCATACTGTCATACTCTGCAAGGGAGCAGGTTCAGGAGTTGGGAGCTGTTGTGCAGAGGTGTCAGGTTCTGGGGTTAAAGTTGTGTTTTGTCTGCGTGTGTCTTTCCTTTTTGGCATAATTAAACAGGTACAAGGTTTTAGGAAATAAAGGTGATGGTTTTATTTATAGGATAATTAGCAATGCAGAGATATGCAATTAGATAAGGCAATGTCCATAGGCTGTGGTATTAGGCAGGAATACAGATCTTTGTAATAACAGGCAGGACACTTGCATATGCTGTAGATTGGAACTGTAATAACAGGCAGGAGTGCAGAGCTTTGTATAACAGGTAGGATACTTGCATATGCTGTAGACTGGAACTGTGTAATAACAGGCAGGAATGCAGGGCTTTGTAATAACAGGCAGGATACTTGCATATGCTTTAGACTGGAACTGTGTAATAACAGGCAGGAATGCAGAGCTTTGTATAACATGCAGGATATTTGCATATGCTGTAGACTGGAACTGTGTAATAACAGGCAGGAATGGAGCGCTTTGTAATAACAGGCAGGATACTTGCATATGCTGTAGACTGGAACACTGTAGTAACAAACAGGAAACTTGCATAGACTGCAAACTGGAACTCTATAGTGTCAGGTAACAAGCAAGCAAAAGTACCTGAGTCAGTCTTTAGGAAATAGAGAATTAGGCAAGATCAATTGCCAGGAAATCAGTCCAAAAACGAAACACAGTGCCAAGGGAATATCCAGAAGAGTAGTCAGGAAATGAAGCAGAAATCAGGAACCAGGAAATCCAAACAAATCTGTATTTCACTCAGGAAACAGGACCAGAGGGTCTTTCAGAGTATAACACTCAATGTCAAGGCCCAGAACTGCAAACAAACCTCCCAAATATAGCAGGCTGCTGATTATCTGATTTGTTACAGCTGGAAAGCAGGTGGAGCCAGAGAGCCAAAGTAGCAGCAAACAGAAAAACACAATATTCTTAACCTGTGATCAAGCCAACTGGTGGCAAAGTGGTAAAACAACAGGCTGGGAAGAACAGCAGCAGAAATAGATACAGGTCCCAGGTTCAATTCCAGGCTGAGTCATGACACATACTATAGTCTATGGAACTTTAAAAACTTGTTAAAAGTAACAAGGCAGGTGTATTGTATGGGCTGTGACTTTTAAGTTACTAGTGGCATTATGTACTTTTACTTTATTGTGCAATATTATTATTTTTTTAGTGCTTGTGTTTTTAATTTCACCCTCAGTAGACACTGTTATTTTTGAGAGATGCCGGGCGCTTACTTTGCGCTGGCCCTTACTCTTTCATTTAGCCCTATTCTTTTAATGTGTATAGTACATGTAGTTTTCTTCTTACATAGATCTATAATTTCACTGTGCTCCCAAGGTGCAATGCCGTTTCTGCTTAGTTTGCAGGGGGACTGAGGAGTATTTGATGGTACTGGTTACATTTTGTTCCCACCTTCAGCCATTCTGTGTGCGCTATCTTGATTTTCTGACCGTCTTTCTCTGCTATACCGTAGCAGTCTCATTATTTCCAGCAGTCACTACGAGTGTGTAAGATTCATGGTACTCCAGGCGTTATTAACAATTAACAAAGAAAGGGGGCTTTCAGTCATGAAGTATAAAATACTTCATGCTGAAAGTTCCTTTATTTGTCTGCAGCGTTTGCCAAGCTGAGCACCTCAGGCAGCCCGCTGCAGAATGCTATTTTGCTGTGAGGTGATCTTAGCCAATAGGTATCCGACATAATGCTAGCAGGCTGCACAGCTATTGGCTAAGAGGTGGAAACATCACCTCACAGCAAAATAGCGTTCTGCCTTGGGCTGCCTGTGGCACTTAGCTAGGCGAACACTTCAGACAAATATTTATTTGTTGCACTGGTAAATACTAGCATTTCACAAACGCTAGGATTAACTATCACTTTAATGTTAGTGGCAATACCACGTAAGCATAAAAGATCTGTCTCTCACCAACTCGAAAGAAATTAATTTATCAGGTAAGCATAAATTCTGTTTTTGCACATTTTGATCATAAACATTTGATTTTTTTTTTTTTAATTGTATGCTCTATCTAAATCAGGATTTTGGCTTTAGTGTCCCTTTAAGTATGGCTTCTCACGTT
This sequence comes from Bombina bombina, assembly GCF_027579735.1. Classification (NCBI taxonomy): domain Eukaryota; kingdom Metazoa; phylum Chordata; class Amphibia; order Anura; family Bombinatoridae; genus Bombina; species Bombina bombina. The sequence continues at coordinate 446,792,605 of NC_069504.1, read as the reverse complement.
TCATATTTACTGCTCTAAATCTGATATCCAACAGGTTAGAAAACTTCCTCATGATAACTAGTGTCGTTAACCATTAGCTGAAATAGGAAATTCTAAGTAGCATGGTTGCTGGGTTGTGGGCTTTTTTACTGCCTGTACTCAAGATCAAACTCTAGACATGCCCACGCTAGGGGACATTTAACCACTCTTGCACCTCTCCAAATTGACGGTCATGGGTGCTTCCCCAGTCTCGTAGTGTTACCACTTTATTTCTTCTTTAGTTCACTAGAAAGGATTGGCGATACTACTACTGTAAATTTCCTTATTGTCTGTACAAAATGAAACTGAGAAGTCTGTGCTGCAAAAATTAGTAATTTTTTTTATGCAAGGAAAAAAAAAGTGCAGTAAATAAAACATTATCTTACACATGTACAGTTTAACTTTGTGAGTTATCATAAGCAAAGCTACACTTCAGTTGCTTAAAAGCCAATTGTAGTTGTATTAAACACAATTTCTATGTATAGCTTTACTATATAGGTTATGAATGTGTAACATTATATTATAATACAGTGGCAGAAACCATTCAATTTGTTATTTCTTCATAAGACCATTGGCGGCATTGTGACATTTTATTTATGTCTATGCAATGTATTATTTCATATCATCTAATTCCTTACAGTAAGGCCAACTCCACATTCTACCAGCATAATTAGCAGTATAGTAGTCATGAAGTAATGGTGAGTTGTACCCTTGTTATCTGAAACTTCTGGTGTCGTCTCTTCTATTTATTTCAAAAAAGTCAAAATGTTTAGAAAAATACAGTATAGTGTCTGAATTCTAAGAACGTTTGATGATGTTAAACTTGGTGACTCTAATTACTCTGTAATTGAATTCAAGAAATTAGAAGTAATGCATTGCATCTTGTAAATAACTAACCAAAAATGCATTCGTCAGAAGGATAATTGCCAAATGTTCTTTCAAACTTATTAAATCGTATTAAAGATCTGCAGCTACATTGGTTTATTTTCAATAATAAAATTATTTTAAACTTGCGCCAGAGTGATTGACACTCCATCTTATAGGGAATATTAGATGAAAATATAAATATGGTTATATTAAAATGCCTTTATTTAAATATAATCAATATACCTGAATTGGCTTACTAATAAAAATCTTACAAATAAAACAAATAACAGGATCCTGTGAAAAAATGTTAGTAAAAAAAATCAAATCTTAAAGGGAAATTAAAAATGTATTTCACGATTTAGGTAGAACATACAATTTCCTTCTTAATATGAGGAGAGTCAACGGCATCATTCCTTACTGTTGGGAAATACTGAACCTGGCCACCAGGAGGAGGCAAAGACACCCCAGCCAAAAGCTTAAATACTCCCCCTACTTCCCTCATATCCCAGTCATTCTTTGCCTTTCATCACAGGAGGTTGGCAGAGAAGTGTCAGAAGATTCGGAGTAGTTCCTTATGAAGGGTATCTATCCTTTGAAATGGGACTGGAGTTTTAAGTAGTCTTGTCAGCCACTCAGTCAGAGCATTGACGAATGTTAGAGTCTGGAGATGCAGGGAGAGTCTTTCTGCGAACGCATCCAGACTCGTATTAACAGCTCCTAAGCAATCAGTGTTGACGAGTTTCACTGCCTGTTTCGATCACTCAAGTCCATGTCAGGAGAGATTCTACAAGACTGACAAACTTGAGAGGCTGTGTTTCTGTTCCACGGCATAGATTCCGGTAAGATCGTTTCACTTTTTTTTTACACATATGATGACGCATATCTTTATGGAATCAAGGGTTATCATCTCTGGAGGGGGATTATTGAACAGTGGAGATTAATCACATAAAAGTTTATTTGATTTTACCGCAACATTGTGAGATGAGGCCCAGGCAGATGTTGGAAACAGGGATTTTGACTTTCGTTTTGGGAAGCTGTGCAGCCTGAAAGGCTTGGAGTGCTTTTTTGCTATTATAGCAGGGGCGGTCCTGCATTGCGCACCATGTGACAGGGTGTGGTCATGCTTATTTCCTCTTTTCTGACCGTGCGGTTTACCGGAGAAGAAGCGGTTTCTCTGTTTGACCTGGGTCATAGGAGGTGGTGAGTGCCCCAGCCATTGGGGGTATAAAGGTGCCGTTTTTTCTTACTAATCAATAGTCTGCTCTGTAAGCACAAGCTATGGAGGATTCTGATGCGTTAGAGTGTACTCCCTCTTTAACTTAGTCTAATACCTGTCTCTATTGTGAGGAGGCCGTGGTATACCTGCCTGCTCAACTATGTTCCACATGCCTTGATAAAGTAATCATGTCAAAGAAGGTTAATATGTTTGATACCACTGAGCGGTCCACTGAGGAGTCTCCGTCCCGTGAGGTGCGCACCCTACAGGCATCTCCTAATACACATGCAGTTTCCCGTAGCACTCCTAATCCTTCATCTGGAGGGGGCCTTTTACCACCAGACTTTACTGAGCAGTTACAAACAGCAGTGTCTGCGGCCTTTAGTGATTTACCTCGCCCTGCTAAGCGCAAGCGAAAGGTTAAATATTGATATCCTTCCCAGGGGTCATCAACTAGTTTATTGGAATTATCTGATACAAGATTATCCGATGATGAAAGCGCCTCTGATACTTCAGTGGGAGCTGTTTCTGGGTCGGAATCTGCTGCCTCTAAACCTCCAGCTGCGGAGGAACCAGTCTTTAGATTTAGGATTGAGCATTTACACTTTCTGTTGTTTGGCTATGTTAGAGGTTCCATATCCCAAATCGCCTGAGGAACCTTTGATTCCTAAATTAGATAAGGTCTACGAGGACAGGGTTGTACCACATAATTTCCTGGTTCTTGTAAAGATGGCAAACATTATTAACAATGAATGGGAAAGGATTGGTTCCTTATTTTCCCCTTCTTCTTCCTTTAAGAAATTGTTCCCAGTCCCGGACTCTCAATTGGAGTTGTGGGGTTCCATCCCCAAGGTGGATGGCGTTATCGCCACGCTTGCTAAACGCACTACTATCCCGCTTGAGGATAGTTTGTCATTTAAAAAGCCCATGGATAAGAAGGTAGAAACTCTGTAAAGAAAGATGTTTCAATATACAGGATATTTGTTTCAACCGGCAGCGGCTGTTGCTGCGGTTGCTGGAGTGGCTACCTACTGGTGTGACAACTTATCTGGAGGGTTCCCTCAACATAATCCAGGAAAGAATTAAGGCTTTAAGGGTGGCTAATTCTTTTATTTGTGATGCTAATATTCAAATTATTTGCCTGAATGTTAAGGCTTCAGGTTTTTCTGTTCAAGCCCGTAGGGCACTCTGGCTTAAGTCCTTGTCTGCGGAGATGACTTCTAAGTCCAGACTTCTTTCCCTCCCCTTTAAGGGAAAGATTTTATTTGGTCCAGGCCTGGACTCAATTATCTCCATGGTTACTGGAGGTAAGGGTGCCTTTTTACTGCAAGATAAAAAGAACAAGCCTAAGGGACAAGGTCCTAATTTTCGTTTCTTTCGTTCTGATAAATCCCAACGTCAGCAGCCCTCTGAAAAGCCTGAGCAATCCAAGGGTACTTGGAAACCGGCTCAGCTCTGGAATAAATCCAAGCAGAGCAAGAAGCCCGCCGAGACAAAGTCAGCATGAAGGGGCGGCCCCCGAACCGGTTCTGGATCAGGTAGAGGGCAGACTGACGCTCTTTTCGGACACTTGGTTTGGGGACGTGCAAGACCCGTGGGTCCTGGAGGTTGTTGCTCAGGGATATAAGATAGGTTTCAAGTCTCATCCACCCAGGAGTAGATTCCTCTTATAAAACCTGTCTTCCAGGCCAGAAAAGAGAGGAGCTTTTCTGTGGTGCGTATGGGATCTCTCCTCCCTAGGAGTCATTGTCCCGGTATCTTTCGCAGAAAGAGGTTTGGAATACTATTCAAGCCTTTTTGTGATCCCAAAGAAGGAGGGAACTTTCCACCCGATTCTGGACCTAAAGTGCTTAAACAAATTCCTATCTGTCCCCTCGTTCAAGATGAAAACGATAAGGTCTATCCTTCCCTTAGTTCAGGAAGGACAGTTCATGACCATTATAGATCTGAAGGATGCTTACCTTCACGTTTCAATCCACAAGGAACACTTCAGGTTCCTAAGGTTTGCGTTTCTGGACCAGCACTTCCAGTTTATTGCACTTCTGTTTGGTCTTGCTACTGCTCCAAGAGTTTTTACAAAGGTTCTAGGGGCTCTGCTTGCAGTGGCCAGAACCAGAGGTATAGCAGTAGCTCCATACTTGGACGATATCCTGGTTCAAGCACCATCTTGTCGTCTGGCAGAAGACCATTCAAAATCTCTTCTGTTTCTTCTTCGATCTCATGGTTGCAAGATAAACTTAGAAAAGAGTTCTCTTATTGCCAGTACCAGGGTGGAATTCCTGGGTACTATCTTAGACTCCATATCCATGAGGATATTCCTTACAGACCAGAGATGTTACAAGCTAACTTCCGCTTGTTTGCCCTCCAGACCTCCTTAAGGCCCTCTGTAGCTCGGTGTATGGAGAAGATTGACTTCCTTTTGCCAGATTCCATCTCAGACCACTTCAGCTGTGCATGCTGAGACAGTGGAATGGCGATTATTAGGATCTGTCTCAACAGATTTCTTGGAACAACCAGTCGAGAGAATCGCTCTCCTGGTGGCTCTGTCCAGATCACCTGTCCCAAGAGACATCCTTCTTGAGACCATCCTGGGAGATTGTAACTACGGAAGCATGTCTATCAGGATGGGGAGCTGTTTGGGTTGCCAGGAAGGCACAGGGTCTGTGGACTCGAGAGGAATCCCTCCTCCCGATCAACATTCTGGAACTTTGAGCAATCTTCAATGCTCTGAAGGCTTGGCCTCTTCTGGGTTTGTCCCAGTTTATCAGATTCCAATCAGACAACATAACCTCAGTGGCTTACATCAACCATCAGGGGGGAACGAAGAGCACCCTATTAATGAGGGAAGTATCTCAGATTTTGGAGTGGGCGGAGGCCCACAACTGCTCGCTGTCAGCGATCCACATTCCGGATGTGGACAACTGGGAAGCGGATTTCCTCAGCAGACAATCCTTTCATCCGGGGGAATGGTCTCTCCATACTGAGGTGTTTGCGGAGATTTGCAACAAATGGAGTATGCCAGGGATAGATCTCATGGCTTCCCGGTTCAATCCAAGCTACCCAGATATGGGTCGCGGTCCAGGGATCCTCAAGCGGAGCTAATAGACACATTAGCAGTGCCTTGGAGGTTCAATCTAATTTACATTTTCCCGCAGTTACCACTTCTTCCTCGTGTAGTGGCCCGCATCAAGCAGGAGCAGGCATCATTGATACTGATTGCTCCATCGTGGCCGCAAAGGATGTGGTTCACGGACCTGGTGGGGATGTCCTCATCTTCTCTGTGGAAGTTACCTTGTTGCAGGGATCTGCTGGAACAGGGTCCTTTTGTTCAACAAAATCTAGATTCTCTGAGGCTGACTGCGTGGAGATTGAACGCTTAGTCCTAGTCGAGAGGTTTCTCTGAGAGGGTTATTGACACTCATTCAGGCTTTTAAGCCTGTTACTCATCGCATCTATTATAAGGGGTGGAGAATTTACTTATTCTGGTGTGAAGAGCGTCGTTTAGCCTGGCACAAGGTGGAGATTGAACGCTTAGTCCTAGTCGAGAGGTTTTGCTGAGAGCGTTATTGACACTCATTCAGGCTTTTAAGCCTGTTACTCGTCGCATCTATTATAAGGTGTGGAGAGCTTACATATTCTGGTGTGAAGAGCGTGGTTTAGCCTGGCACAAGGTTAAAGCTGCCAGGATACTTTTTTTTATCCAGGAGGGTCTGGAGAAGGGCCTTTCTGCCAGTTCCCTGAAGGGACAGATTTCAGCCCTTTCTCTTTTTGCTGCACAAGAGGCTTGCAGAGCTTCCTGACATGCAATCTTTCGTTAAGGCTCTGATTAGGAACAGACCTGTGTTTAGAGCTAACGCTCCACCTTGGAGTTTTAATCTTTTTCTTAAGTTTTTGCAACGGCTTCGTGTGAGCCTATGCATTCGATTGACATTAAATTGTTGTCCTGGAAGGTTCTTTTTCTATTGGCTATTGACTATTGCCTCTGCATGCAGAGTTTCTGAAATAGCTTCCTTGCAATGTGAGCCTCCTTATCTGGGGTTCCGCACAGATAAGACTGTCCTACGTACCCGCTTGGGTTGTCTACCTAAGGTGGTGTCTGATCGTAACATCAATCAGGAGATTGTGGTTCCTTCTTTATGTCCTAAATTCTTCTTCTTCAAAGGAACGTTTACTTCATAATCTGGATGTGGTTCATGCTTGAAGTTTTATCTTCAAGCTACTAAGGATTTTAGACAAACGTCTTCCTTGTTTGTTATCTACTCTCGGAAGCGTAATGGTCTGAAGGCTTCTTCAACTTCCTTATCTTTTTGGTTGAGGAGTGTTATACGCTTAGCTTACGAGTCAGCGGGACTTAGACCTCCTCAAAGGATTACGGCTCATTCCACTAGAGCGGTGGCTTCCTCTTGGGCCTTTAAGAACGAGGCCTCTATGGATCAGATTTGCAAGGCGGCTTCCTGGTCCTCCTTATATATGTTTTCAAAATTCTACAAGTTTGACGTTTTTGCTTCGGCCGAAGCAGCTTTTGGGAGAAAGGGTCCACCTCTCTTTTACCCCTCCCGTTATCATTCAGTGTCCTCTAGAGCTTGGGTGTAGTTTTCCCAACAGTAAGGAATGATGCCATGGACTCTCCTCATATTAAGAAGGAAAACATAAATTATGCTTACCTGATAATTTAATTTCCTTCTGTATGAGGAGAGTCTATGGCCCCCGCCCGTATACTCCGATGTGCGTACCAAAATTAGTTTTTCCACCTATAGGGGAGGAGAGTCCATGGCTTCATTCATTACTTTTGGGAATAAAGAACCTGGCCACATGAGGAGGCAAACACACCCCAGCCAAAGGCTTAAATACCTCCCCCACTCCCCTCATCCCCCAGTCATTCTTTGCCTTTCGTCACAGAAGAATGGCAGAGAAGTGCCGAAGATTTGGAGTTGTATCTTATGGAGGGTAGTACTCTTCAGAATGGGACTGGAGTTTTAAGTAGTCCTGTCAGCCTCTCAGTGAGAGCCTGGGTGAAAGTTAGAGTCCGGAGATGCAGGGAGACTATTTCTGCAAAACCATCCCAACTCATATTAACAGCTCCACAAGCAATCAGCATTGACGAGTTTCGCTGCCTGCTTTCTGCACTCAAGTCCATGTCAGGAGCAATGCTTTTAACTTTCACACTTGAAGGGCCGTGTTCCTGTTCCACGGCATTGATTCTGGTAAGATTGTTTCATTTTTTATACACAATGATAACACAGAAGACAGGGTCACAGTGTGGCACCTTTTATCTTATGGAATCAAGGGATAATATTCCTAGTAAGGGGATTATTGAACAGGGGGGGTTATACATAATATATTTTATTGTGTTATTGCTGCGTTATGTGCGAGATGTGGCTCTGGCAATGGTGGAACTTCAGGTTGACTCCCGGGAGTATTTGCGCGGCTGGTTTTTGCACGTTTTCTCCTTAATGCAGGGGCGGTCCTGCGAGGCATCCCAAGTGACCGGTTGTGTCGGTCTCCACTTCCTCTGTTGATCAGGCATAGGAGACGAAGCGGTTTCTGTAGTCCGGGTCATAGGACGTGGTGAGTGCCCCGGCCATTGGAGATGTAAAGGTGCCTGTTTATTCAGCTAGTCTAGTCCATAATAAAAGCGCAAGCTATGGAGGACTCTGACGCGTTATAGGGTACTCCCTCTTTAACAAAGTCTCATTCCTGTGTTTATTGTGAGGAGGTTCTTGTAGATCAGCCTGCTCAACTACGTTCCACATGCTTTGATAAAGTTGCGACATCTAAAACTAAGGGGAATTCTAGTACTACTGAGCCGTCCACCTGTGAGGGTTCTCCGTCCCGTGAGGTGCGTTACTTGCTTTTATCTCCGAGTGCACATGCAGCACCCCAGGGTTCAGACATTACTCCTACGGGAGAGATTTGTTGGCCGCCAGATTTTGCGGATCAACTGCAAACGGCGGTATCAAAAGTGATCCATGCCTTACCACGTTCCGCTAAGCGCAAGCGTAGGACGTATAATGGCGGCCCGGCCCAAGGGTTGTCTACGCCTATGGAAATATCAGAGGCATTATACGATGACGAGGCCCACTCTGACTCTTCGGAGGAGGCTCCTTCTGGGTCGGAGTCCTTGCCATCTCATCCTCCGGCGGTGGAGGAGCCTGACTTTAGGTTTAGTATGGAGAATTTGCGCTTTTTGCTGAAGCAAGTGCTTGCTACTTTGGAGGTTCCGGAACCGAAGCATCCGGAGCAACCTTCGATTCCTAAGCTTTATAAGGTATACGAGGACAGGGTGGTGCCTTAGACCTTCCCGGTTCCTGTTAAGATGGCTAATATTATTAAGAATGAATGGGAGCGATTAGATTCTTCCTTTTCCCCTTGTTCTTCCTTTAAGAAACTATTCCCCATTCCGGATTCTCAGCTCGAGCTGTGGGGGACTGTCCCTAAGGTGGATGGTGCTATCTCTACGCTCGCAAAGCGAACGACTATTCCTCTCGAGGATAGTTCGTCATTTAAAGAGCCCATGGATAAAAATTTGGAAAACATGTTAAGGAAAATGTTTCAGCACACAGGGTTTGTTTCTCAACCGGCAGCGGCGCTGCAACATATTGGTGTGAATCCCTGTGTGATATGGTCGAGAGGGAGACTTCCATCGACAAGATACATCATAAGATTAAGGTGTTGAAGGTCACCAATTCTTTCATTTGTGACGCCAATATGCAAATTATTCGCCTGAACGCAAAGGTTTCAGGATTCTCTGTTTTAGCTCACAGGGCCCTGTGGCTAAAGTCTTGGTCGGTGGACATGACCTCTAAATCGAGGCTGTTGTCCCTACCTTTTCAAGGAAAGATTCTGTTCGGTACAGGATTGTATTTGATCATATCTACAGTTACAGGAGGCAAGGGTTTGTTCCTAATGCAGGATAAGAAGGCTAAGCCTAAAGGATCTAGTTTTCGTCACTTTCGAGTGGACAAGGCCCAGCGCCAGCAGCCCTTGGAAACCTGCTCAGTTTTGAAACAAGTCGAAGCAGAACAAGAAGCCCGTCAAGACTAAATCGGCATGAAGGGGCGGCCCCAGACCGGTCTCCGGACCAAGTAGGGGGCAGATTGACTCTCTTCTCCGAAGCCTGGTTGCAGGACGTTCAGAACCCTTGGGTTCTGGAGGTTGTCGAGCAGGGTTACAGGATAGGGTTCAGGTCCCATCCGCCCAGGGGCAGAGAGCTCCTGTCAAACCTGTCTTCAAGACCGGAAAAGAGAGAGGCCTTTCTAGAATGCGTGAGGGATCTCTCCTCTCTAGGTGTTATCGTACTAGTACCCCGAACAGAAAGGGGTCTAGGGTATTATACAAATCTCTTTGTGGTTCCAAAGAAGGTGGGCACGTTCCGCACGATTCCCTTTGGTCTGTCGGCGGTCCAGAGAGTCTTCACGAAGGTTCTAGGGGTGCTTCTTGCAGTGGCCAGATCCAGGGGCATTGCTGTGGCGCCCTATTTGGACGACATCCTAGTCCAGGCACCGTTGTTCAGCCTAGCAGAGGATCATTCGAGGGCTCTTCTTTTATTGCTCCAATCTCACTTTTGGAAGGTCAACTCAGGAAAGAATTCCCTGGTTCCCAGCAACAGAGTGGAGTTCCTGGACATGATAATAGACTCTATGTCCATAAAAATATTTCTCACAGAGCAACGACGCAGGAAGATTGCGTCCACCTCCTCCTCAAGCCCTTCGGTGGCTCAGTGTATGGAGATGATCGGGCTCATGGTTTCCAGCATAAACGTTATACCTTTCGCCAGGTTCCACCTCAGGCCTCTTCAATTGTGCATGTTGAGACAGTGGAACGGCGATCATTCAGATCTATCTGTCACAATCGTTAGCTCAGTTTTAGTTGGGCAGCTATACCTTTAAGGGGCGATTACTTCACTTGCCCAAATCCTATTTCAAGCTTCACCTAACACTTCTCATTGCTTGGTAATCCTAAGGTATTCCCCAAGCTTGTTTGTATGCTGGACACTACGCCGCTTACTAATGGTCTTTGTTCTCCTACCTTTTGTCTTCTCTAATCGTTCCGGTTCTCCTGTGTGAGTACTGTGTGCCGGAACTAGTGGATCCATCCGCGCTGACGTCAGACGCCGAAGACTGTCAGTATCTCACACTCTCCTTCATCTCATCCCTGCTAGCAGCACCGCATCGATACCGGAGCTTACAGACCCTCACCAGAGACTTTCCTCAACCTCTCAGATACTGTACAGTAAGTCGCTATTTGCCTTTAAGTAATCTGTCTAGTTTTCTCGCATATGCTTATCCCCTGTTACCCGGCGTCTAGTTCCATCACCTCTGCTGCCACTGTTGCCTCCGGCTGCTATAGAGGCGTATGACACTAACCCACCAACAATAAGTGTATGACCTATACCTCTCACTATAGCTGAACATTCTAGCTTAGGTTTTGCCTGCATACTGAGGTATATGTCCTACTACACAAGCACACTTATCCCTGATACTTATGTATGTAAGCTAACAATCCACACTTGGGTTCTACAACTGATAAACTCAATCTCCCTCTCTTGTAGCGGTTTATGAGAAATTCTTGCCAGCTGTGACACTATCACAGCGGATATCCATAGATGCTCGGACCAGGGACTCCCTCTCTTGGTGCATCCGTCCAGAGCATCTGTCCCTGGGGACATCCTTCTTGAGACCGTCCTGGGAGATTGGGACCACGGACGCGAGTCTAGCAGGATGGGGAGCTGTTTGGGTTGCCAGAATAGCGCAAGGAAAATAGTCCTGGGAGTGGTCTCTCCTTCCGATAAATATTCTGGAACTTCGAGCAATTTACAATGCTCTGAGGCCATGGCCTCTTCTGGGGTCGTTCAGCTTCATCAGATTCCAGACCGACAACATTACCTCGGTGGCTTACATCAACCATCAGGAGGGTACAAGGAGCTCCCTAGCAATGAGGGAGGTGTCTCAAAATGTTGGAGTGGGCGGAGTCCCACAACTGCTCGATTTAATCAATTCACATTCCAGGTGTGGACAACTGGGAAGCGGACTTTCTCAGCAGGCAATCCTTCCATCCAGGGGGAATGGTCTCTTCACCCTGAAGTGTTTGCAGAGATTTGTCTCAGATGAGGAACGCCAGAGATAGATCTCATGATGTCCAGGCTCAATCGCAAGCTACCCCGATATGGGTCGAGGTCGAGGGATCCCCAGGCAGTGCTGATAGATGCCTTAGTGGTGCCTTGGGGATTCAACCTAGCTTACATTTTTCCCCCATTACCACTTCTACCTCGTTTAGTGGCACACATCAAGCAGGAGCAAGCTTCGGCATTGTGGCCGCGGAGGACGTGGTTGGCGGATCTGATGGGGATGTCATCTTCTCCGCCATGGAGGTTACCCTGTCGCAGGGATCTGCTGGAACAGGGTCTCTTTTAACATCAAAATCTCGTTTCTCTGAGGCTGACTGCGTGGAGATTGAACGCTTAGTCTTAGCCAATAGAGGTTTTTCTGAAAGTGTGATTGACACTCTAGTTCAGGCAAGGAAGCCAGTAACTCGTCACATCTACCATAAGGTGTGGAGGACTTACTTGTCCTGGTGTGAGAAGCACGGATATCCTTGGCACAAGGTGAAGGTATCCAGGATTCTGACTTTTCTCCAAGAGGGTTTGGAGAAGGGTCTTGCCGCCAGTTCCTTAAAGGGACAGATTTCAGCATTATCAGTTTTGTTGCACAGGAGACTCGCTGAGTTTCCTGACATTCAATCTTTTGTTCAGGCCCTGTCTAGAATCAGGCCTGTCTTTAGGAGCCTAAACTTGGTCCTTAAGGTATTGCAGAGGGTTCCGTTTGAGCCTATGCATTCTATTGACATTAAGATTCTGTCTTGGAAGGTTCTCTTCCTGTTGGCTATTTCATCGGCACGCAGAGTATCTGAGCTGGCTGCCTTGCAATTCGAGCCTCCTTAATTTTTTTTCATGCAGATAAGGCTGTTCTTCGCACCGGTTTGGGGTTTCTTTCCAAGGTGGTGTCTAACCGTAACATCAATCAGGAAATAATTGTTCCTTTTTTGTGTCCTAACCCTTCTTCTTCCAAGGAGAGGTTACTAAACAATCTGGATGTGGTTCGTGCCTTGAAGTTCTATCTTCAGGCTACAAAGGATTTCAGACAGTCTACATATCTTTTTGTGGTGTATTCCGGGAAGCACAAGGGGCAGAGGGCCTCTTCTACTTTGTCCTTTTGGTTGAGGAGCTTGATTCGCTTGGCCTATGAGACAACCAGACATAAGCCTCCTCAGAGGATTACGGCTCATTCAACTAGAGCTGTGGCTTCGTCTTGGGCCTTTAAGAATGAGGCCTCTATGGAGCAGATTTGTAAAGCGGCTACCTGGTCCTCCTTACACAACATTTTATAAATTTGACGTTTTTGCTTCTGCTGAAGCTGTTTTTTTGAAGAAAGGTTTTACAGGCTGTGGTGCCCGCAGATTAGGGTCCGCATTTTTACCCTCCCGGTTTCATTCAGTGTCCTCTAAAGCTTGGGTATATGTTTCCCAAAAGTAATGAATGAAGCCGTGGACTCTTCTCCCCTTTAGATGGAAAACATAAATTATGCTTACCTGATCATTTTATTTCCATCGTGGGGAGGAGAGTCCACGGCTCCCGTCCGTAACTCCGGTGAGCGGAGCTAAATTTAATTTATCTTCTGGCACCATTTATACCCTTATATTTCTCCTACTGTTCCTTGTTCCCTCGGCAGAATGACTGGGGGAGTGGGGGAGGTATTTAAGCCTTTGGCTGGGGTGTCTTTGCCTTCTCCTGGTGGCCAGGTTCTTTATTCCCAAAAGTAATGAATGAAGCCGTGGACTCTTCTCCCTACGATGGAAATAAAATTATCAGGTAAGCATAATTTATGTTTTATCTTCCGGCACCATTTATACCCTGATATTTCTCCTACTGTTCCTTGTTCCCTTGGCAGAATGACTGGGATATGAGGGAAGTAGGGGGGGGAGTATTTAAGCCTTTGGCTGGGGTGTCTTTCCCTCCTCCTGGTTGCCAGGTTCAGTATTACCCAACAGTAAGGAATGATGCCGTGGATTCTCCTCATACAGAAGAAAATTAAATTATCAGGTAAGCATAATTTATTTCTATTATCAAATTTGCTTCTTTCTATTGGTATCATTTGTTGAAGGTGCAGCAATTCACTACTGGTTTTAACTGTACACATAGGTGAGCCAATGACAATCGGTAAATATATGCAGCCACCAATCAGCAGCTATAACCTAGGTTTTTTGCTGTTCCTGAGCTTTCCTAGGTAAACCTTTCAGCAAAGGATAACAAGAGAATGAAGCAAATTATATAATAGAAGTAAATTGGAAAGTTGTTTTAAATTGTATGCTCTGTCAAAATCATGAATGTCTAATTATGACTTTACTGTCCCTTTAAAGGGATACTAAACAAAAATTTTTTCTTTTATGATTCAGATAAAGCATGCAATTTTAAGCAACTTTCTAATTTACTCCTATTATCAATTCTTCATTCTCTTGCTATCTTTATTTGAAAAAGCAGGAATGTAAGCTTAAGAGCCGGCCCATTTTTGGTTCAGCACCTGGGTAGCACTTGCTGATTGGTGGCTAAATGTAGTAAACCAATCAGCAAATTTTACCCAGGTGCTGAACCAAAAATGGACCGGCTCCTAACCAGTCTTGCATTTTCAAATAAAAATAGCAAGAGAACAACGAAAAAAATTGATAATAGGAGTAAATTAGAAAGTTGCTTAAAATTGCATGCTCTATCTGAATCACGAAAGAAAAAAAATTAGGTTTAGTATTCCTTTAATTCAATGAGCTCACAAAATAAGTGTCTTAAAATATTCTCTTTATATATACTTTACTATCACTTATGTCCAGTTTGGAGATTGTCTCACCTTACACAATATCATTCTTACAGGTTCTTTTTTTTTTTTTAGGTTTTATGTTATCTCTTGTTTTTATATATATATATATATATATATATATATATGTGTGTGTGTGTGTGTGTGTGTATATATATATATATATATATATATATATATATATACTGTATGTATTTTTTTTGGTTCAAATATGAATTGTGATGTATAGGTCCAGAACCAGTTGTAATTTTTAATGCTAGACCAGTATGCAACATTTTGGGTTCTAAATTGTATAGGTGCATTTGACTTGACAATGAAATCACAAAATGTTCTTGTATGGAAACGAAGAATTAAAGGGATATGGTACCCAAATCTTGGATCACTTGAAAGTGCTGCAGCCTATCAGTAAAAAAATGACAACAAATATAATATCATATATACACCTCTGTGTAAAAAAGGTAAGATATTTTCTCAAAATTTCCTTTGTAGTCACAACCCTCTGTGAAGGAATTGTATACACCCAACCAGGATACTAGTTCCAGGGCTTGCAAGAGAGCATGCTTCTGGTGTGCAGACATAGTCACTTTATTTTCCTCCTCAGTTTAAGGAGGTTTAGTATTAAATCCTGAAATCTCAAGAAATCACAGTAAAGCTGAATTCAGCACTGATGATGCTGATTGGCTATTATTTTTGTATTCATCATGCAGACAACTGTAAAAAGAGTAGCTCTGGATCACAGAGACATTTCTGTGGTTAACTCAATACATTTTGAGGTAAAATATCTTAATTGTTTTGTTGTCCATGTGATATTTTCCTTTCAGTTTTATACACAGAGTGCATCACTTTCAAGTGATTTAGCATATGGGTATTATGTCCCTTTAACAACCAGGTTTTCTTTCACCCAACCTTTCACCAAACTCTTGTTGAAAATCTGACACTGCACACTGATCTTGATAGTAGAAAGCTGTTGTTATCAACAGATAAATCAGTTTACATTTTAACAAGAGCATTCTAGGGAATAGTGTTAAGTGCCTGCTTTGCAATCCAATTCCTAGTAGTGATTCCATTTTATCTGTTTGTATGTAACTTCCAGTGTTCCATGCCATCCTGCATCACAGCTTTTCACGTAACCTGCGCCTTTGACCACAGCCTAGAAATGCACACTACCCTAGCAGAGAATGACGAAGTGAAATTCAAGTCCTTTTGCCTGGAGCATAGCAGTGGAACCCCCAAACAAGAGGATCAGTGTGGCAAAAGAGCTTCCTTATTGGCTCCAGAGGTGGAAGCGGATCAATCCAAGCAGGACATTGAAAAGATCACCTTGAGAAAACAAAAACTTTTGCAGCTGGAGGAACACTTTTATGATATTGTCAAGCCAGAAGAAGTGGCTGAAAACCTTGATATGAACAGGAATTTGGTTGATTTCATTTTCCAGTACTGGAAGCTAAAGAGGAAGGCAAACTTTAGCAAACCTCTTTTAACTCCCAAAACAGATGAATTTGACAACTTAGCTCAACAAGAACAAGATGTGCTGTATAGAAGATTAAAGCTGTTCACACACCTCAGGCAAGACTTGGAAAGGGTAAGTCAGTCATATAGTATATTTGTTTTCTGTGATATGTCCTGATGTCATGTTTTTAATGAAAGAGTATATTTCTTTCGTAAGATGAGTTCATAGGTGTCCATAACATGTGGGATATATTTTCTGCCACTAGGAGGAGGTGAGGAACCCTCACAAAAGCTTTAATCCTCCTCACCTCCTCTCCCAACTTAGTTTGTTCTTGGCATCCAAGGAGAGAGGTTGAGAGTGATGCTCTGCAAGCTAGATTCTGTTATTTTCTATCTAATCATTTATTGGGGGCTCAGACCTCGGATCAGCATTTTGTGGGAGAGAAAGGCCTCAGCAAGCTGGTAAGATACAGTGGAGGGGTGCTGCAGTCCTGGTGAGTGACTCAGACACTTAACACAGCCCAGGAACTATCCCCAGTACTCTCCTTTTATAGGTACTACATAGCTGGGGGTTCTCAGCCTTTACACATAGCACTCTGTGTTTAACACAACAAATTGTGGAATTCAGAGTTAAAATCCCTCTTTTTTTCATTGCCGTATCACCCCTTAGCAGCCCTCATTATGTTTTATACCTGGGTTCACTATTTCTTTCCAATGGCATGAAGAGTCCACAAATCCATTCGAATAACTAGTGGGAATTCAACTCCTGGCCACCAGGAGGTGGCAAAGAACACCCCAGCAAAGCTTTAAGTATCTTCCAACGATCCCCAGTCATTCTTTGCCTTGTACATCAGGAGGATGTTCGAAGATGGTGTCTGAAGATATTTAATTCTTTTATGGGTAGTTTCCCTGCAAGCAAGGATTGGGGCTATACTGTGTCCACGTAATCCTCTTTAGTAAGAGTAGTGGTGGCTTTTAGCAGTAAAAAGACAGCGAGGTAGTCCTTGCTTTCCTTCCAACAATTTATGCTACCCCTATATGGAAAACCAGGGTTGGTTACTCTGCTTTTCATTTCTCTCCAGGTCCCTGTCAGATGTTATTTGGGTTTGTCAGACCTGAGATGCGGTGCCTGCCCTGCAGTTGAAGCTCCAAGGTTCCTGTCAGGATTAGGACATTTCTTTCAAGACCTGGGGCTGCTGAGAAAGCTGCAAGACTGGTAAGTCCCTGGATCCCCTTATCCCTCTATGGCTTGCGGTCTAAGTGAGTGGTAGCCTAAGACTAGGGTGAGGGACTTTTACCTCCTTTCTACCTTAATCTCTCAGTCGGGGTAGGTACTATTGAAATCTACATTAGAGGCATTTGTCTATCAAAGCTTTTAGTTTTAGCTTCCTAATGCCGGTATATTTAGTTTTTCAGCAGCAGCGCCTCTGCTTATTAGATCAGGATGGAGGTCACCGCATGCTTTGTTTGTAGGCTCTTAATTAGGAGCTTCAATCTATACAAGACACTTGATATTCCTCTCCTGAGGATATACGGTCTTTTAAAGAGAGACATTTAGAATCTCTTATTAGGAAGCGGCAAGCAGGTCATCCGCCTGGGAATACGAGCTGCCATAGCTTGGTAGAATGGGAGAGTTAACCTCTAGGCTCCGATATTAGTTGTATTCTGTAATTATACTAAGGGCTACGATGCATATTAAAGATCCTTTGAGAGGAGGTATCCGCCGCTTATTTTGTCACCCTTAGCCCCGGCTTATGAGTCTTTTCCCCTATTGCTTAGTATGGGGGTGTAAGGTGCGATCGCTATATCACACTTAGAGCTCAACACCTGAATTTAAGGTGAAGTTTTATAGTTGCTGCTAAGGGGTATATGTATATATTTATTTTGTTGGGCACTGTTATGTCTTTAAGGGCTTACATACTTATTTGGCGCCATTTCCGGTACTTCTCATTGCGGTACGCACTTAGTTTATTTTTCCCACCAAAGGGTTTCACTTTGTTGACAGCTTGGCGCTCTACAACTTGAGTGATGAAGCTTCGTAAGGGCCAGTGAACTCAGCCGCATCAGGATTATGCTCACTGGCGGTATGTACATATTTGCGCCTTTATCTCAGTCCGGCGCTGGAATCACCATTTTAAAATTGTGCAAGTAAGATATTTGCCTTTGACATTCAAATAGGCTTTTGCTACACATCTTGTGTATTGAGTTAAAATGGGCATAGTGACTCAAGAAGACACTAGATAGTGCTTGATTTCTTTTTTAGGTTGTGGCTCGCATAAAGATTTAGCCTGCAGTTTTAGATGGCTCCTGTTTAAAGGCACGGCGAGAATTGTTCCCGCTCAGCTGCTACAGCCTTTGCAGAATCCTGTCTTTTATGCCGCTTATTAGATCAGGTTCTTTACTTCTACAGAACATGAGCTCAGTCTGCTACTGCATTGAGTGTATAGGGGATGTCTGCTGTACTTATTTAATATGCATTTTTAGGGATTGTTATCTTTTTCATGATTATCCCGATTTTTCTACAGTATAGGCATTTTCTAGATATGACATAAGCATTATGTTTGCTTATTTTATAGTTCTCTACTGTACATATTTAGTCTGTTTTTTTAGGGATTCTTATTCTTTTCATCCCTATTCTTCTACATATCCTTTGTCTGCCATGCATATTAAACATATGTTTTTAGGAGATGCAGTAGAAGAAGCTTATTTCTGAATTTGTTATAAGCATGTCTGCTTATTTTATATTTGTCTACTGTACAGTACAGTATGTTTTTAGGGATTCCTACTTTCTATCCCTATTCTTCTACATATTCTTTGTCTGCCATACATATTAAATATATGTTTTTAGGATCTGCAGTAGAGGAAGTATATTCCTGAAATTGTTATAAGCTTTGTTTGCTTATCTTCTTTTTCTTCTACTATGCTGATTATTGTGTGTCATTTGAGATTATTAGCATCTCTTCTCCGGTAGCAGTAGATTCTTGATATCGTCATAAGCATTATGATTATCATACTCTTTTCTACTGTGTATTTTTACTCCTGTGTTTTTAGGGAGTTTTTCAGCATTCTCTCTATCCTTTTATAGTAAAAGTATATTTCTATTGTTCATATTAAATTAAATTTTAGTATTTCATTTTTAGATATCATTATAAGCACTATTTCTGCTTATCTTATCTTTTTTATGCTGTTCATATTTACGTGTGCCTTTCGGGATTTTTAACGTTTGCATGTTTTTGCCCTATATCTCTATAATAGAAGTATTTAGAGCTCTGCAGTAGCTCAGAAGAATTGGGCACAGCCTGAAGGTCTGGGAGGCCCAGGCTCAGTCCTGGGCACGGACCAGACAGTTTCATCATCGGATCTGATCTATTTTTTTTTTTTTTTTTTATAAAATAAATTTTTATTGAGGCAATAACAGAAGTCAGGGTTACAAACATAGTGTGAAGGACAATATCTTAGGTAATAGTACAAGTCATTAAATCCCCAATACAACATGTATTCACTGAACAGTAATGGGACCGAGGTATTGACCTTAATGCTGCCTCATTTGTATTGTTAAATAACAGAACATTCAAATGTCAACAATATAAAATAGATCCACTCATGGGATCTGGTAACTGGTACTCAGCAGAAGACTTAATTCTTACATTCACATTTTCTCATTGTACATCATATCAAATAGAAACCAAATATTGTATAGATGTAAAGATATACTGGAAATAAGTTTTTGAACTATAGAGTGTAGAACATTTAATGGACACATCCTGTGAATGGGGGGGTGAATGACCCGAAGAACTGCTGTTGGGAGGTGGGGTTTGGGAGAGGGGTAGGAAGGAAGGAAGAGAGAGGTAAGGGAGGGAAAAAAAAAGGTAGCCCAGCAGGCTTGGAGGAGCGGTCGGACCACCATCAATCAAGTTCAGTCTTAGGGGCTGCACTTCAACCCAGCCTCCCACCTAACCGCTAACATCTCTAGTCCCCCTATACTCTTCCCAGGGAAACCAGATAGAGCAGTAAAAAACATAGCGACCCTCGACCCTCAACGCGTATTCTTCCATTTTTTGAATGTAGTCTAGGGACTCCAGGACTGGGGTCAGCGTGACAGGGGTATGTTTCGCCCACTGTCTGGCTATAATAAGCTTTGCCGTCAAGAGGATAATAACGCCTAATAGTCGGGATGATTTTGGAAGGTTCTGCAGTCCAAGGTGGAAGAGCGCAGTTTCACTAGTGAGAGTGTCAGTGAGACCCAGCCTCTGGAGCAGATCCGCCACCTGGGCCCAAAAGTGTCCCAGTTTGGGGCATTCCCACCAGATGTGTAGGTGAGTACCACGCCGCGCGCAGCCCCTCCAGCAGTCTGCTGACCGGGAGGGGTATATTCTATGCAACCTGGTCGGGACCCAATGCCACCTAAGTAAGAGTTTGAGGTAAAGTTCAAACAAATTAGAGCATCGAACCGCTGCATTGACATCCTGGAGAGCACGCTGCCATTTCCCATCTGGAGCCACCACCCCCAAGTCCCTCTCCCAAGCCACTGTAGACTGAGTTTTCATGAATTGGGGGGAGTTAAGGAGAGTTCTATAATGGAACGATAGGGTACTCCGTAAAGGTCTACCCCCAACCATCTCCTCTCCCACTTGGTGAGGACAAGTTTGATTTCTGAAATCCCCAGGACAGGAGAAGTGATACCAGACGAAGGTATTCAAACCGTAGCTCTCGGGGGAAATTGTCTG
This sequence comes from Bombina bombina, assembly GCF_027579735.1. NCBI lineage: Eukaryota > Metazoa > Chordata > Amphibia > Anura > Bombinatoridae > Bombina > Bombina bombina. Next base: position 446,772,467 of record NC_069504.1, on the reverse strand, counting down.
TCGGGTAAATATGGGGGGGGATAGCTAATACATCCCCTCGATATAGGTCTGAGAGTAGCCCGATCTCTAAAGCCTCCCATCTCTTGGGGTGGGAGTCAGGGAGACAGTATAGTAGAGCCTTAATGGAGTGTATTGGGGAGGGGTGCGGAGCAACCAATTCGAGGGACCTCAGCTCCCTCCAAAGTTTCAGGCAGGTCTTAATTATGCGGCTGTGAATTCCGCTCAGCACCTCTGCATGGTCCGGGATCCAAATAAGGTCGGCCAGGACTACTCCGGCAGGCAGCGATCCCTGCTCTAGTTGGAACCACCCGGAGGAGCAGTCCCTGACTCCCCAAGCAGTTATATGCGAAAGCATGGCAGCTTTGTAGTATAGTGAGACATTTGGGACCGACATGCCTCCGCACCTTTTTGGTTTCTGTAATTGGGTCAATGGGAGCCTCACGTGGCGTCCTTTCCATACGTACTTCGTAAAGATAGACTGAAAATGATTGAGTAGATATGCCGGGACAGGGACCGGAAGGCACCTGAAGAAGTAAATCAGTTTAGGTAACAGGAGCATTTTCACAGCCGCGACCCGTCCAGGAAACCTCCGCGACCCTCCAGCCAGCAATCATCTGCTGGAACTCTCTGAGGAGAGACCCATAATTAGCGGTCACAATTCGTTTGGGATCATGAGAGAGCACAACCCCCAAGTGCCTTAGACCTTCAGTGGACCATTTGAACGGGTAAGATCCTCTCAAGGTCTCCAGTGTGGTTTCGGATAAGCCTAAGGCGTAAGCCTCAGTCTTAGTATAATTAAGTTTGTAATATGTCAGGTTAGCAAACTCTGCCAATATTTTAAATAGTTCAGGAAGCGATTCCTCCGGCTCAGCCAGGAATATCGTCAAGTCATCCGCAAACAGCGCCAAGACTTGCGGGATGTCATGTAGCACCAGGGGTTGGATAGAGGGGGTCGCCCGGAGCCTGGTGGCCAGAGGTTCCATCATCAGGGCAAAAAGAAGTGGGGACAGAGGACACCCCTGTCTCGTGCCATTCTTGATCCTAAAAGCTCTAGATACAAACCCCAATCCTCTCACTCTAGCAGATGGGTCCGAGTACAGAGCCATGACCGCCGTAATTAAAGCGCAAGGGAAACCAAAAGATTGCAAGACCTCAACCATGTACTCCCACCGGACCCTGTCGAATGCTTTTTCAGCATCTAGGGGCAGGGTAACCAGTGGGATCCCGAGCGCAGCAGTCTCAAAGAAAATATTCAATAGACGCCTAGTGTTGTCTGAGCCCTGGCGACCTGGGGTGAATCCCACTTGGTCCGGGTGGACCAAGACCGGAAGGATTTTGTTTAGTCTCGAGGCCAGAATTTTTGCGTATAGTTTTACATCGCCATTTATGAGAGATATTGGGCGGTAACTCTCGCAGAACTCAGGATTCTTCCCAGGCTTGGGTATAGTTATAATTGACGCCTCCAAGAACTCTTGGGGGAACTTGCCAGCAACCATTGCCTCACCGAACACATGGGTAAGGATGGGACAGAGCTGAGCCACAAATTTTTTATAGAACATGGCATCAAACCCGTCTGGCCCTGGAGATTTGTGTGTCTTAAGGCTCTTTATCGTCGTCACGATCTCCTCCGCCGAGATGGGGGCAGCGAGAAAGTCCACCAAGTTCTCAGGAACCCTAGGTAATTGGAGCTTGTTAAGGAACTCAGGGATAGCGGACACCGGTGCGAAGTGTGAACAGGGGTCATCAGAAATCTGATATAGACCGCTGTAGTAGTCAGCAAAAACCTCTCCTATGTCGCTAGGGGAGTAGAATTTTCTATTATCTCTCATGATAAATGCTATTTTGCTTAGTAGGGTTCTTTGTTGAAGTTTGTGGGCCAGAAGCCTATCCACTCTGTCCCCTTTGTGATAGTACCTCTGTTTCAAAAGATAAAGTCCTCTGTGGACCCTCTCTAGCTCACAGGCCTCAATCTGTTTTTTAAGAGCTTGGACTTTCCTTATCAGGGAGTCCGATCTAGCCCCTCTAAGCTGACTTCTGGAGAGAGTGTAATCATGATAGAGTTGAGCTAAGCTAGCTCCCTTGAGCCGTCTGGTCTCCGAAGACCTTTGCATAAAGAGTCCGCGGAGATAAGCCTTGAGAGTCGCCCACAAAGTTAGTGCCGATATGGATCCCGTGTCATTTATACTGAGGAACCCCTCTATTTCCTGTATCCAGAAAGGGACCTGAGAGTCCGCAAGGAGATACTCCGGTAGGCGCCAAGAGCGTCCGCCCTCCCCAGAGGGAGAGAAAGTGATGTCTACAACCACTGCGTCGTGATCTGACCATGCACAAGGCATGATCCTAGCCGCCGGTACTGTCTGTAACGTCCACGAGTGGCAGAAGAAATAATCGAGTCTTGAAAGACTGGGAAGGGGGTGAGTAGCAGGTGTAGTCATCCACATCAGGGTGCAGGGCCCTCCAGGCGTCGTGGTACGAGTGCTGAGAGACAACATTTCTAAGAGGTGAGAGTAATGCTCCTCTCCCCATTGTGGAGGATTCCTTCTCTGCGACTTTCTATCCCTGCTCGGGTCCCACACCAGGTTGCAATCTCCGCCTATAATAACATGCCCTTTCTTAAGCCGGCTCACCTTACTTAGTAGGTTGCTGAGAAATCGGGTCTGGTTGACATTAGGGGAATACAGAGCCACCAGAGTAACCAAAATGTTGTCCAGCCGACAGACACATATTATATACCGGCCTGAAGGATCTGATTCAAGATAGATAGGCTCGTAGGAGACATGTCTACCAATTAAGACAGTAAATCCCCTGGCCTTTTTATGGAAGGTAGAGGACAGATCGGGAAATCTCTGGGGTGAAACATGGCGGCCCGCGACTCCGTCCAATGGGTCTCCTGTATATACGCAACATCTAGTCTTTGATTTTTCAAAAATTTGAGATGTAGGCTTCTCTTAGTAGGGGAATTAAGACCCCGAACATTTAGCGTGGCGATTCTCATAGTAGAGAGAAGAAAAAAAAAGGGCAGAGGGAGGGGGCGGGCCGAGATAGAAGAAATTAGGGAAGGGGTACACTGAAGTATACTAGGTTCTTCGGGCTGGGCAGAGACTACTACACTCTGCAAATAGGGAGTGCGGAGGATAAAGTGGACAATCCCTAACCGCACCAGAAGTATCAGTCCCCGGGGGGGAAGGGGAAGTTGATGAAGGGGCAGTCCAAAGGCTCCCCTCCACCACCAGTGCATGATGTATGAGCATTAAACTTCTTGCTGAAGGAGCTGTGGCCAGTTAGCCTAGAAGGCCGATGGGAGGGAAAGGGGAAGGGAAGGGCAACGGAGGGGGGAGAGAAGAGGGAAGGGGGACAAAGGGTGTTAGGGCTGGGGGGGGGGGAGAGTGGATGAACCTGTGCTATACTTTCGCGCCCTGGTTAAATAGGGTAGGGAAAGGGACCAAAGACTTCTAGGGGCAATGATAGGCAACAGGTGGCACTTGTGTGTCATAGTAAATAGGAAAATACAAATACTCATACAAACTTCTGCAAAATAGTAATAAGTAGCAATGGTCTCTAGTAACATCATTGAGCTAGAAAGTGACCTGGAGTCCTGGGGTGGACATGAGCAGTAAATAATTCACTAAAAGAAAACAGTAAACAGCAAACAATTGACAATTAACAAGGGGTTCATTCTGTAGTACGTTACCAGTCCTCTGGCAGCGTCAAGGTATTTGGAACAGTCTCAGTCCCTAGGGGGAGCTGGCCAACAAAGTTAGTCTGTATATCAGACGGCACATATAGGTCATAGAAAATAGACAAACAGCATTCATATAAGCATTTACAAAATAGACCTATAGAGAAGTACACGGTATAGAAAATCAAAGACACAGCAGGGCAGCATTACATTCTCAACATTGGCATTTCACATTTCAGGAGATATCCCCCAGGGGAAAGAGTTTACCAAAACCTGTCTCCTTCTGTAGCTCAATCGTAGGGGGGGGGGGGGGTACAGGCCTGATTCAGAGATCAGGTCGAAGGAGGAAGGAGTGATAGCTAGCTAGGTAAGGAAACTAGAGAGGTAGAAGTGAGGGAGGAAGGAGAAGGGCAGAGGAGATAGTTCTGGTGGAGAAATAAGAGAAGACGAGGGGAGGAGAGGACCATGGGTAGAGGGAGGGGGGGGTCAGGAAAGGAAGGGAGGAGCAACAGAGAGATGGAGAGGAGGCAAGAGGAGGAGGGGGGGGGGCGAGGAGAGGGGGGGGAACCAGTAGGGAGGAAGAGAAAAAAGGGGGAAAAGTAGTCAAGGGTAAAGATTGGCCTTTAGTAACACCACTTAATTAGGAAGTGACTTGGTAACCTGAGTCAAACATTTGCATTATGTAGGTCACCTGTAGAAACAATAAACAGTAAACAGCTAATAATTAACAAGAGGTTCATTCTTTGGTACATTACCAGTCCTCTGGAAACGCTAAGGCGTTGGAAACAGTCTCAGTCCTCAAAGAGAGCTGGCCAACAAGGGTTAGCCTGCAACACGACCAACAGGGGTCCTGTTATAGGTAGGAGATAGTCCATTGCAAATGGCAAAGAAGATTGGATCATCGAACCGGATTTTGCCGAGCTGGTTCCTGTCTGCCTGGATTCCAGGCCTGGGCCCCCGGCCTCAGCGGGGGTCCCGCCCCTTGTGGGCGAGGAGGGTCTCCATCCACATTTCCAGAAGGCAAATTCCAAACCCTCAGCAGATCCTGAGCCTGCCGCGGAGTAAGGGCTGTGTGTTGAGCTCCATCTTTGATAATGATCAGCTTTGTAGGGTATCCCCATCTATACCGGATTTGGTGCAACCGTAGGACTCTGGTGGATTCGTTGAAGCTTCTTCTTTGCTGCAGAGTAAAGGAGGACAAATCTGGATATAATGCTATGTCCTGAAATTGTTCTGGTAACTGAGGTTGTCTCAGGGTCACTTTCATAAGTCTGTCTTTGGAGGAATAGTAATGGAGCCTGGCTATGGTGTCTCTGGGCTTATCCATAGGGAGATTCTGTGGTCTAGCCGCTCTATGTATTCTATCAATTCTCACATCATGTTCCCCTGCAGGACCTAAAATAGCTCTGAAGAGTGCCTGGGCATACTTTTCTAGTTCCTGAGGGCCCACAGACTCAGGAATTCCACGTATCCTAATTTTGTTCCGTCTGGAAAGGTCTTCTAGGTCTGCTAGTTTCGCCTCCAGTGAGGACACCTGGTCTGGAAGATTTTGAGTATAGCTAACCCAGTTCGTATGATCTACTAGTAGGTCTTCTTGTTTACGCTCTATTATATCTGTTCTCTCGTTGACTGTGACAATGTCTTTCCGTTGGTCATCAAAAGACCTCTCTAGCTTGTCGAATCTTTTTGCAAAAGATTGGGTTTGTTGATCTAATAGCAATTTTATAGAGTCAATGGTGACTATTTCAGACTGCGTGCGGGAGGGTGGCGAGCTTCTCACACTGGCTTTCCCTTCAGATAGAGGAGGAGAGATAGATCTGTCATCATCTGAGATGTCCGGTATAGGATCTCTAATGGGTTGGAAATGGTCTCGGACTGTGTGCTTTGAGGGATGGGGTCCCTTAGACTTCCTTTTGGTTTGTTGTGACATTATATAGCAGGACCTTTGGTTGTAGGTGTATAGGATGTCGGAGATCTTATAGAAGAAAAAAGCAAAAGAAGGGTCTCAGCTGGGGAGACCTGGCAGGCACAGCTTTTTCGCACCAGTGGGGAGGGGCGCCGCAGGATTTAGCACCTCATTGCCAGGCTGAATAAGCTAGACAAGTAAGAAATGTCTTTAGTGGAAGACTATTGCAACTGTGGCTATAGGGCGGTCAGGCTGGGGGGTAGGTAATGAATAGCTCCTGGAACTGATATTCCGTTATTTGATGTGTCTCTCCCCAGGGAAAGTGCCACCACTGGGCTCAGCCGGAAAAGGGAAATAGGGTATGACCCGCTCTAAGGTAGAGCAGGAAAGGAGGGGGAGAGACACAATGGATCTACTCCACCCTGTGCAGCTGGTAAACACAGAGGCCTTGGCTTTCAAGAGGTGTCAGGGGTGGCAGAAGTATTATGAAGTTACGATACAGATCCCTTGTATCTGCAAGCAAGTCAAAAGTGCGACTTTGAGCCAGGCAGAGTGAGGGCTCAGGACAGTTAAACTTTACAGGCCCGTGAGACCATCAGTATTCAGAATGTGCTAGGTATGGGCAATCCAATGAGGGCCAGTAGGTCAAGGCCTGTATCACCTTAGGCAGTGTAGTGAAAAGATATAGTGGGACTTTCAAGGTGCAAGGACAAAGTGGTGATATCAGGGGCACCTGCAGTAAATGATCTCAGTGGTCTATTATAAACTATAATAATTTGTTGCGTAGTAGGGCCTTAGGCTGAGGGCCAAACTGGTGCAGGCAGGCTGAAAATCCCACTTAGAGTCAAGGCTGACCAGCTACTGTGGCCCAGGTAACTGAGAGTTCTTATCCGACTCACCTCTGCTAATCCGCAAACTGGTCACGTGGGTGTGTGTGTGCTCCGGAGCGGAGCCCCGGCCCTCCGGCACACAGTGACCTGCGGGTGTTGTAATCCTGCCTTCCCCCAGACCTAGCTTGCGGTACTCACTCAGAGGCAAAGGTGTAGCTGGATACTTCTACTTGTGTTTCCAGCGCCTGATCTTCAGCCCAGTTGCCGGTGTCTGCGCGGTCGCTTTCACTTTGCCGCGGACCGGTGACGTCAGTAAGGAATGGCGGTCTTTCGCGCCTTTTCGCCACCGGGACCGCTCTTCACCCTGTGACCCACGGCTGTGATCCTGCGTAGGTAGGTGTCCAGGGGGGTGCCTCCAAGCACCCGGTACTCGTAATTATGTTGCGCAGCGAGTCTACTTCTAAAGGCTGCCTCAGAGCTGTATACGGTCCGGTCTTGCAGGGTATGTAATGCGGCCAAATTTAGTGTCAGCAAGGGTCCCAACACAGGGTAGACAGTTGATTGTCTCTCCGCAATGTAGCGGTCAGTAGAAAAAAAAGGAAATACACTTTTTTAAGGCTTATTTTTCTAACACTCTTCAGGAGCTCTGTACAATCACTTCTACTCGGTTCACAGGCTAGCTCCGCCCCCCGATCTGATCTATTTTAAATAATATATTTATCAGATATTTTATTTCCCCTATGCCCCAAGGCAGAACATAGAGTGATCTGAGATGTCATCGCAGAAAATGCAGCATGTCTGCAGAAAGAACAGAAACTGTTAGCACTTTAACTTTTCAGTGCTGCTCCACATTAGGCTGTTCTTTTTAAACAGAGCTGTTCTCTGGCTGCATTGTATAAGTTTTCCTTAACACAGTGCATCCAGAGCAAAGTGCTGTTTGAAGACGACAGTCAAATATGCAGTAGTGCTACAAAGCAGCAGTGCATAGATTGTTGTCTGGCTCTGGGATTTTTGCAAGCTCGTTCCCTAGCTTTTCACAGTCTAAAAAGCTCTGAATGTAAGATGTTTGTATGAGCAATGCACCTTTTTTATTACTACATTTCTATGTTAGACTAAGAGAAAAGGAAACAAATTAATTCAAGAGACATTTTTGCAATTACTTTTTTTTGTCTGCAGCTAATTTGCAATGCAATTTTATTTTCAACTACTGCACTAGATTATACAACTTTAAATATTGCTTTATTCTCCAGTTAACAACACATTGCAATTAATCTGGTGCTTTAGTGTAACTGACAAATTTACAATTTTATTTTATTTAAAAATGACCTGCAGAAAAATTTTCACTAAAAAAATCTCATCGCAGAAAGTGAAAAAAAGTTCTGTCTCCGGGCCCCTATGGGGATCTTATGATTCTTTTATAAAGGGACCGTTTTAAATTTTTCCCCTATGGGGATAATTGTTATGTAGTCAGTAGTTTTCTTTTCTACTGAGATTTTATGTTCTTTTGCTGACAGCAAGTAGTCATAGTGATTTCAGCATCCTGCCTATTTTGTTCTAGTTGCTGAAGTTTTTTATTTATTACACTCCTCTTCTATCTCTGTATTTAGATATTATTTATCTATCCTACTTTGGGTCCACTTGGTAGCCCAGAGGTAATCCTCTGTGGTTTTATTCTTCAGTTCTGGTTTAAAAGCCAGCCGGTGTAGCCTAGTGGGTAGCTTAGCAGCCCGGCAAGTCAAGGGTTGCAAATTTGAATCCAGCTGTTGCTGCGTGGTCTTTATTTTTTTACCGTTTTAGACCATTTCTAAAATGGACAAAAGGAGTATGTACTATTATTGTAGCTGTAACTCCATACATTGTCATAGGGTTATTTCCCTTTTCTCCTCAGGTCTACGTGGACTTGAAGAGCAGTTTCTCTCCCTGAATGGGGACCACTCAAACCTTCTCAGAGGATTGTCCTAGACAAACTGATGTGTCTCTCTAGGTTCAGGTGGCTCATTCAGGACCCATGGTCCCTAGGCTCATGCCTCTCGTTTATGTCCTGTGAGATTGTTTCTACTGTTACCAGCCTTCAGGCAGGGGAACAGTTTAGGGACTTATAGTCTGGCCCCAACTGAGTTTGGTCTGTTTTATCTGATTTCTATCAGACAACTTTCTTCTGTGGTTTTGATCAAATATCAGGAAGGAACATGGAGTTCCTTAACTATGAGGTTGCCGTTTCTCCCAGGGGAGTGGGCATCTCATCCAGAGTTCATTTCTATGATATCCTTTATGTGGGGGACTCCGGAGGCTTCAGTGATTCTAATTGTTTCAGCTTGGCTTCTCAAAATTTGGTTTGCGGAACTGGACGATGTTGTCCTCTATCCTGAGGAAAGACCTTCTACTTCAAGGTCTTTTTCTACTCCAAACTCTATTCATTCTGCTTCAGAGAATCTATAATTGGAATGTCTAGTTTTGTCTAGCTAGGGTTTCCTGGCATAGGGTGTGAGTACCCCGTATTTGGTTTTTTTTTCTCCAGGAAGGTCTGGAGAAGAGTTTGCCAGACAATTCTCTGAAAGGTCAGATTTCTGCCCTTTCTGTTCTGTTATATAATCGTTTGACTCTCTTCCTTACGTTCTTGTTCAGATCCTGGTCAGATTCAGGCCTGTGTTAAATCAGCTTTAATCTTCAATTTTGCCCTTCTTGTGGTTTTTTGTAGAAGTATGGGCTGGAAAGGCCACGTCCTCTTCTCTTTCATTTGGTTCTGGAGTATCGGCCTATGTGTTAGCTGGACAACAACCTCCTGAGAGGATTTCTGCTCATTCAATCTGGACTGTTTCCTCTTCCGGAGCCTTTATAGACGAGGCGTCTGTGGAGCAAATTTGGTCCTCATTACATATTTTTTAATGATTTTTGATTGCTGTTGTTTTTTGCCTCAAATGAGGCTTCCTTTGGGGGAAAGGTTCTTCAAGCGGTGGTGCCTTCCGTTTAGGTCTGCCCGTCTTGTTCTCCCTCCCTTCCATTCTGTGTCCTCTAGCTTGGGTATTGGTTCCCACTAGTAATTAGAATGGATTCATAGACTCTCCATGCCATTGGAAAGAAAACTAAATTTATGCTTACCTGATAAATTCTTTTCTTTCCTGGCGTGGAGAGTCCACGACCCGCCCTTATTTAAAATTTAAGACGGCATTTGTCATTTTCTAAACTTCAGGCACCTCTATACCCTTTGTGTCCTCTTCTTCTCTTTCAATATTAGTTCGGCTAAATGACTGGGGATTGTGGGAAGTGGGAGGATACTTAAAGCTTTGCTGGGGTCTTCTTTGCCTCCTCCTGGTGGCCAGGAGTTGAATTCCCACTAGTAATTAGAATGGATTCATGGACTCTCCATGCCAGGAAAGAAAACAATTTATCATGTAAGCATAAATTTAGTTTTTTCATCCTAGAACAAAAAAGCTACACTATCTCTTTAAGAAAACAGCTTATTGCCTTATGCAGTTAGTGGTTCAGCTCATGATGGTTGTGGTTAGGGTTGGGTACACAAGGGGGATAAAAGGATGGGACCTTATTCAATAAAATATGTTTATGGTGTGTTTTAGTATTTTTTCTCACAGCCCCCCCCCCCCCCTTTGGGACCCTTTTTCTCTCCCTCACCGAATCTCCAGGTGGCTGAAAAATGTACTCTTGTCCTGTCTCCAGACCTTACAAACTATCTGGGTCCAGTTTTAACCCTTTATATGCCCAGGAGGTGAGTACCCTCATAGAACCTGCTGAGGGTGTGTGTAATAAAAACACTTTTTTCTGTCTTCTGGGGTTCTAAGGTGTTTTTATTGGCTGTTTGTTGTATTTTGTGCAAATACACTGATAACATAAGGTTTTAGTATATATTTTTATTTTCAATTACCTGCAGCTTTGCTTATTATTTTGTAGTCATGTCTGTACCCCCACTTGATTTGACTGACCCCTTACAAGTGACCCCTAGGGATCATACTGCAGCCCAAGAACATTCTGCAGTTCATTTTCCCTGTTTATTATGCAAAACTGTTCCAGTGGACCAAATTAACCAGTTATGTACTAATTCTATCCCACATATCCAATATGCAAGCCATAATCCTGTCATTATGATATCTGGCAGACAATTAGTGCCCATATTTGTTTTTTTGTGGCCCAGGGGGATTCCACTAACAGTCTTCAACAGACTATGACAGAGATTTTAGCAGCTATCCCCAAACCAAGTAAGCGAATATCAGGAGATTTACCTCATACTACTATACGCAGGGTCCTATCCCACAGGCTCAGTTACCTCCAACCTTACAAAAGTTCTGACTTGGCTAAGTCTCTGTCTGAGGGTTCTGAGGGTGAAGTCTCCTCTGAGGACCTTGATCCTATTCCCGTAGCTGATTCCGCATTCAGATTTAAAGTGGACCATCTGCTTCCAACGTCTGGAAGTTTTGAATACCTTGGAGCTACCAGAACGAATCCAGAGGATTCCAAACCTGTAAATAAGTTGAATCAATATTTTAAAGTTCTTCCGAAAGTGCCTAAGGCTTTTGAAGCACCAGACTTGGTTACAGACTATATATAAAGAAAGGAAAAAAACAGGCATTCCTTTTGCACCTTCAAACAGGTTCAAAAGAATATATCCACTTTCAGAGAACAATTTAACAGACTGGTAGGTAGTTCATAAGGTTTATGGAGCTATTTCCACCTTAGCTAGACACACTACTATTCCTATGGAGGATAGTTCTTTATTTAGGGATCCAATGGATTGCAAATCTGAGTCCTTGCTTAGAAAATTATTCTCTCAATCAGTTTCTGATCAATCCTCTGAGGATATTACCAAGTGCATTAAAGTCCTGAAAATGGCTAATTATTGCAGTCTTTGACATCATCAAAACTGATGTAAAGTGATGTAAAATATGTCCATTGCTGTAACTGGGGGGAAAAGGGAGTTTTCTACCTCAGGACACGAAATCTAAGGGGAAAAAATCGTTTTTGTTCCTTTCGCTCCCGAAGAGATTAAAAGTCCCCCTCCAACCAGAAGTCGGAAAGCTCCAAACCTTCCTGGAAAAAGCTGAACTCAAATCAGAAATCTGCATGAAGGAACGGCCCCCTGTCTAGAAGATCTTCTGGTAGGGGGCAGATTCATTCAGTTTCAAAAGGCCTGGTCTCTCTCAGTTCAGGATCTTTGGGTTCTCATTATTAGATCCCAGGGTTATAACATAATCTTTTGCACCCGACCTCCCTGGAAACAGTTTCATCTGTCTCATGTTCCAAAGGATCCTGTAAATTTGCATTTGTTCAATGTGTTCAAGACTGAGGGGACGATTTATCAATGTCTGTCCGACATGATACGCTATAAGCGTATGATGTCTGACAGACATCGCTGAATGCTAACAGCATACGCTGTCTGCATTTATCATTGCACAAGCAGTTCTGGTGAACCGCTTGTGCAATACCGCCCCCTGCAGATTCGCAGCCAATCGGCCGCTAGCAGGGGTGTCAATATAGGATCGGGCGGATTGATTCTGAGGCAGCGGACCAGTTAAGGAGCAGCAGTCTTAAGACCACTGCTTCATAACTGCTGTTTCCGGCGAGCCTAAAGGCTCACGCGGAATCAGGGGCCATTCGGCCCTTGATAAATCGGCCCCTTAGAGGATATGGAAACGATTCAACCTGGTCCAAATCGCTCAACAGGGTCAGGGTTTTTTCTCCACCCTCTTTATTGTCCCAGAGAAGGAAGGCACTTATCGTCCTATCCTGGCTTTGGGTGCCCTCTTTCAAAATGAAAACAGTCTGTACCATCTTGCCTCTAGTTCAGAAGGGTCAATTTATGACATCTATAGATTAAAAAAAAATACATATCTGCATGTTCCAATTCACAAGAATCATTTACAATTTCTAAGGTTTGCTTGTCTCAACAAGCATTAACAATTTGTGGCCCTCTCCTTTGGTCTGGCTACCACCCCTCGCATGTTCACGAGGGTATTAGGGGATCTTTTAGCCGTGATCAGAGCTCAGGAAATCTCTGTTGCTCCTTATTTGGACAATATCTTGGTCCAAGCTCCGTCTTTTTCTCTGGTTACTGCTCATACCCACAGAATGGTATATTTCCTTCAGGAACATGGATTGGAAATCAATGTCCCCAAAAGTTTATCACCAGCTACAAGGTGGTTTTTCTGGGTGTGATAATAAACTTGGTTCAAATACGCTTATTTCTCACAGAACTTCACAGAACCAAACTTTAGATTGCCTGTCTTTGCCTACAGATATCTCATTCTCCGTTTGTAGCACAATGTATGGAAGTAGTGGGTCTTTTAGTAGCAGCGTCAGACACAGTAACTTTTACTCGCTTTCATCTTCGCCCTCTCCAATTATCCATGCTTCAACAGTGGTCAAAGGATTTCTTCCATCTGGAACAGCAAATAGAACTCAGTTCTTCACTCAAACAATCTCGCTCATGGTGGAGGAAAAGTCCCTATTTGACCCTTGGAGCTTCTTTTCTTCAGCCTATCTGGATCGTAGTATCTACGGACACAATTATGATGGGTTGGGGTGCTTTTGGGGAGGCCCTTCAATATTGGCCCCTTCTCAAACAGGAACAATTAATTTGATTCCAGTCAGACGTCACTGCCGTGACATACATCAATCATCAGGGAGGGACTCAAAGTCCCTTAGCTATGCGAGAGGTATCTCACATTCTGTCTTCGGCAGAGGAAAACCACTGCTCCCTATCAGATATATACATTCCGGGAGTTAACAATTGGGAAGCAGATTACCTAAGTAGTCCGTTTTTTTCATCCAGGGGAAATAGTCTCCTTATCATGACGTGTTTAATCAATTAGTCCTGAGGTTGGGTCTTCCAGAAATAGGTCTCATGGCGTCTAAATTGAACTGCAAACTTCAGGTTTATTGCGCCGGGTCAAGAGATCCGAGAGCTCACATAATAGATGCTCTAGTCTGTTCTTGGAACTTTCATCTGGCTTATCTATTTCCTCTGTTCTTTTTCCAAAAATCATTGCAAGAATCAAACAGGATGTGGCTTCTATAATTATTATAGCTCTGGTGTGGCCATGCAGAGCTTGGTATACGGACCTAATACAGATGTCATCTCTTCCTCCATAGGCTCTACCTCTAAGAGATATGCTGTCTCAAGGATACTTGTATGATCCAGATCTCAAATCTCTAAATTTTATGGCATGGAGGTTGAACGACTAGTTCTCAAAAATAGAGGTTTCTCAGATTCTGTTGTCTCTACTTTACTGCAAGCCAGAAAGCCTGTCACACAGAAAATTTAGCATAAGATTTGGAAAGCTTACTTACTTTGGTGTTCTTCTATAGGTTTCTCTTGGAAATCTTGTAGAACCCCTAGAATTCTTCAGTTCCTTCAAGGTGGACTAGTTAAGGGATTATCGGCTAGTTCTTTAAAAAAAATCAGATTTCAGCATTATCTGTTTTGTTTCGCAAATTACCTGATGTTCAAACATTTGTCCAAGCCTTGGGGAGAATTCTCCCTGTTATTGGACCCATTTCACCTTATTTGAATGTGAATCTGGTTCTTCCTGTTCTGCAAGGTCCCCCCTTTAAACCAATGCACTCCTTGGACTAAATATGATTTTCTCCCAAAGGTAGTGTCTTCAGAAAATATTTTTCAGGTAATTGTTGTTCCTTCACTGTGCCCAAATCCTTCTAACCATATGGAATGCCTGCTTCACAATTTGGATGTAGAACCTTAAAATTCTATCTTCAGGCTACTACAGACTTTAGACAGACTTCTAGCTTGCTTGTCTACTTCTCAGGTCCCAGAAAGGGTCAAAAGGCTACAGCGGTGGCCTTGGCATCATGGTTAAAACAGACTATTCGTAAGGCTTACTTGGTTGTGGGAAAACCGCATCCAAAAAGAATAACTGCTCATTCTACTAGACCTGTATCTTCTACTTGGGCCTTCAAAAATGACACCTCCTTGGAACAGATTTGCAAGGTGGCAACTTGTTCTTCTCTTCATACCTTTTCTAAATTTTATCATTTTTATATTTTTGCTTCTTCTGAAGCTGCTTTTGGCAGGAAACTTCTTCAGGCTGCATTGTCCTGCAAATAGGAACTGCCATCATTTTGTCCCACCCGTCCTTAACATGGATTCTCAGCTCGGGTATTGTATCCCACATGTTATGGACACCTATGGACTCTCTGAATTTTACAAAAGAATTTATACTTACCAATAAAAAAATTATTTCAGGATGAGGAGAATCCATAGGACCTGCCCACATTGTTACTAGATGTGCGATAATTCTTATTTCCACCTCTTAACCCTGCTTTTTGTCCTTCCCACCTTTTCTATCTCTTTCTTCTGTTTGGCTACACGTAAACTGAGTGGGGAATGGAGGTGGGAGGGATTAATGCTCGTGTGAAGGTTCTTGACCTCCTCCTAGTGGCAGGAGATATATCACACATGTAATGGACACCTATGGACTCTCCTCACCCCGAAAGAAAGAAATTAATCGGTAAGTATATATTAGTTTTTAAGAAACAACATCAATAGGAGAGTGGGAGTCATGTCGAAACACGTTTTTTTAATAATGCTAATCTTTATGCTTTAGTTTTAGATAATATTATCGTATCATACTGTGCTTTATACTGATTTATGATTTAAACACTAGAACTTTTCTTAATATTTTACCTGGAATATTTAATCTCATTATATATCATTTTCTAAATGCTCTAAAACAGTGCTCAACAAACCCAGTAGCGAGGGAGCCACTGGCCCCTAGAATTTTACCTCTGACTTTCCATATATCTACTGTATATACAAATACCACCATCTGCCTCCTAAATATTCTTACTAGCTCCTAAATTTTAAAAAGATTTGTCGACCCCTGCTCTAAAATATATGAGTAATACGTTGTCTAACAACCTCCCTTTTATTTAGGCAAACTAAAAATTAAACGCCAGCTGCCCTGTTAGTGTATTGGAACATATAATATTTTGTAACTAAATTATGGATATTTAGATGCAAGCAATACAAAGACTGCTCACTTACGGCTAGATTTGGAGTTTGGCGGTAAAAGGGCTGTTAACGCTCCGCGGGTTTTTTTCTGGCCGCACCATAAATTTAACTCTGGTATCGAGAGTTCAAACAAATGCTGCGTTAGGCTCCAAAAAAGGAGCGTAGAGCATTTTTACCGCAAATACAACTCTCGATACCAGAGTTGCTTACGGACGCGGCCGGCCTCAAAAACGTGCTCGTGCACGATTCTCCCATAGGAAACAATGGGGCTGTTTGAGCTGAAAAAAAACCTAACACCTGCAAAAAAGCAGCGTTCAGCTCCTAACGCAGCCCCATTGTTTCCTATGGGGAAACACTTCCTACGTCTGCACCTAACACTCTAACATGTACCCCGAGTCTAAACACCCCTAGCCTTACACTTATTAACCCCTATTCTGCCGCCCCCGCTATCGCTGACCCCTGCATTACACTTTTAACCCCTAATCTGCCGCTCCGTAAACCGCCGCAACCTACATTATCCCTATGTACCCCTAATCTGCTGCCCTAACATCGCCGACCCCTATGTTATATTTATTAACCCCTAATCTGCCCCCCACAACGTCGCCGACACCTACCTACACTTATTAACCCCTAATCTGCCGAGCGGACCTGAGCGCTACTATAATAAAGTTATTAACCCCTGATCCGCCTCACTAACCCTATCATAAATAGTATTAACCCCTAATCTGCCCTCCCTAACATCGCCGACACCTACCTTCAATTATTAACCCCTAATCTTCCGAGCGGAGCTCACCGCTATTCTAATAAATGGATTAACCCCTAACGCTAAGTCTAACCCTAACACTAACACCCCCCTAAGTTAAATATAATTTTTATCTAACGAAATAAATTAACTCTTATTAAATAAATGATTCCTATTTAAAGCTAAATACTTACCTGTAAAAAAAATCCTAATATAGCTACAATATAAATTACATTTATATTATAGCTATTTTAGGATTAATATTTATTTTACAGGTAACTTTGTATTTATTTTAACCAGGTACAATAGCTATTAAATAGTTAAGAACTATTTAATAGTTACCTAGTTAAAATAATTACAAATTTACCTGTAAAATAAATCCTAACCTAAGATATAATTAAACCTAACACTACCCTATCAATAAAATAATTAAATAAACTACCTACAATTACCTACAATTAACCTAACACTACACTATCAATAAATTAATTAAACACAATTGCTACAAATAAATACAATTAAATAAACTATCTAAAGTACAAAAAATAAAAAAGAACTAAGTTACAGAAAATAAAAAAATATTTACAAACATAAGAAAAATATTACAACAATTTTAAACTAATTACACCTACTCTAAGCCCCCTAATAAAATAACAAAGCCCCCCAAAATAAAAAATTCCCTACCCTATTCTAAATTAAAAAAGTTACAAGCTCTTTTACCTTACCAGCCCTGAACAGGGCCCTTTGCGGGGCATGCCCCAAGAATTTCAGCTCTTTTGCCTGTAAAAAAAAACATACAAAACCCCCCCCCCAACATTACAACCCACCACCCACATACCCCTAATCTAACCCAAACCCCCTTAAATAAACCTAACACTAATCCCCTGAAGATCTTCCTACCTTGTCTTCACCATCCAGGTATCACCGATCCGTCCTGGCTCCAAGATCTTCATCCAACCCAAGCGGGGGTTGGCGATCCATAATCCGGTGCTCCAAAGTCTTCCTCCTATCCGGCAAGAAGAGGACATCCGGACCGGCAAACATCTTCTCCAAGCGGCATCTTCTATGTTCTTCCATCCGATGACGACCGGCTCCATCTTGAAGACCTCCAGCGCGGATCCATCCTCTTCTTCCGACGACTAGACGACGAATGACGGTTCCTTTAAGGGACGTCATCCAAGATGGCGTCCCTCGAATTCCGATTGGCTGATAGGATTCTATCAGCCAATCGGAATTAAGGTAGGAATATTCTGATTGGCTGATGGAATCAGCCAATCAGAATCAAGTTCAATCCGATTGGCTGATCCAATCAGCCAATCAGATTGAGCTTGCATTCTATTGGCTGATCGGAACAGCCAATAGAATGCGAGCTCAATCTGATTGGCTGATTGGATCAGCCAATCGGATTGAACTTGATTCTGATTGGCTGATTCCATCAGCCAATCAGAAAATTCCTACCTTAATTCCGATTGGCTGATAGAATCCTATCAGCCAATCGGAATTCGAGGGACGCCATCTTGGATGACGTCCCTTAAAGGAACCGTCATTCGTCGTCTAGTCGTCGGAAGAAGAGGATGGATCCGCGCTGGAGGTCTTCAAGATGGAGCCGGTCGTCATCGGATGGAAGAACATAGAAGATGCCGCTTGGAGAAGATGTTTGCCGGTCCGGATGTCCTCTTCTTGCCGGATAGGAGGAAGACTTTGGAGCACCGGATTATGGATCGCCAACCCCCGCTTGGGTTGGATGAAGATCTTGGAGCCAGGACGGATCGGTGATACCTGGATGGTGAAGACAAGGTAGGAAGATCTTCAGTGGATTAGTGTTAGGTTTATTTAAGGGGGTTTGGGTTAGATTAGGGGTATGTGGGTGGTGGGTTGTAATGTTGGGGGGGGGGTATTGTATGTTTTTTTTTACAGGCAAAAGAGCTGAAATTCTTGGGGCATGCCCCGCAAAGGGCCCTGTTCAGGGCTGGTAAGGTAAAAGAGCTTGTAACTTTTTTAATTTAGAATAGGGTAGGGAATTTTTTATTTTGGGTGGCTTTGTTATTTTATTAGGGGGCTTAGAGTAGGTGTAATTAGTTTAAAATTGTTGTAATATTTTTCTTATGTTTGTAAATATTTTTTTATTTTCTGTAACTTAGTTCTTTTTTATTTTTTGTACTTTAGATAGTTTATTTAATTGTATTTATTTGTAGCAATTGTGTTTAATTAATTTATTGATAGTGTAGTGTTAGGTTAATTGTAGGTAATTGTAGGTAGTTTATTTAATTATTTTATTGATAGGGTAGTGTTAGGTTTAATTATATCTTAGGTTAGGATTTATTTTACAGGTAAATTTGTAATTATTTTAACTAGGTAACTATTAAATAGTTCTTAACTATTTAATAGCTATTGTACCTGGTTAAAATAAATACAAAGTTACCTGTAAAATAAATATTAATCCTAAAATAGCTATAATATAAATGTAATTTATATTGTAGCTATATTAGGATTTATTTTACAGGTAAGTATTTAGCTTTAAATAGGAATCATTTATTTAATAAGAGTTAATTTATTTCGTTAGATAAAAATTATATTTAACTTAGGGGGGTGTTAGTGTTAGGGTTAGACTTAGCTTTAGGGGTTAATACATTTATTAGAATAGCGGTGAGCTCCGGTCGGCAGATTAGGGGTTAATAATTGAAGGTAGGTGTCGGCGATGTTAGGGAGGGCAGATTAGGGGTTAATACTATTTATGATAGGGTTAGTGAGGCGGATTAGGGGTTAATAACTTTATTATAGTAGCGCTCAGGTCCGCTCGGCAGATTAGGGGTTAATAAGTGTAGGCAGGTGTCGGCGACGTTGTGGGGGGCAGATTAGGGGTTAATAAATATAACATAGGGGTCGGCGATGTTAGGGGCAGAAGATTAGGGGTACATAGGGATAACGTAGGTGGCGGCGATTTGCGGTCGGAAGATTAGGGGTTAATTATTTTAAGTAGCTTGCGGCGACGTTGTGGGGGGCAAGTTAGGGGTTAATAAATATAATATAGGGGTCGGCGGGGTTAGGGGCAGCAGATTAGGGGTACATAAGTATAACGTAGGTGGCGGTCGGCAGATTAGGGGTTAAAAATTTTAATCGAGTGGCGGCGATGTGGGGGGACCTCGGTTTAGGGGTACATAGGTAGTTTATGGGTGTTAGTGTACTTTAGGGTACAGTAGTTAAGAGCTTTATAAACCGGCGTTAGCCAGAAAGCTCTTAACTCCTGCTTTTTTCAGGCGGCTGGAATCTTGTCGTTAGAGCTCTAACGCTCACTGCAGAAACGACTCTAAATACCAGCGTTAGAAAGATCCCATTGAAAAGATAGGCTACGCAAATGGCGTAGGGGGATCTGCGGTATGGAAAAGTCGCGGCTGTAAAGTGAGCGTTAGACCCTTTAATCACTGACTCCAAATACCAGCGGGCGGCCAAAACCAGCGTTAGGAGCCTCTAACGCTGGTTTTGACGGCTACCGCCGAACTCTAAATCTAGGCCTTAGTGTGCACTTACTTGATAGGATGGGACTAACTGGCTCTTAAATTGATCATTACTCTACCCCAAACAAACTATTAAACAGGTAACTCCTATTACTCTCACCCACTTACCTCTCCTTTAAGGTTTCCTATTTTTTCATACTCTCAAATAGAGCTCTTGCCCCTCTGAGTTACTTTAAAGAATCCTACCTTGTCTACTCATCAAAATTATGCCTGACCTGTCTATTTCTAGCTATATGGACTACCTCATACTGTAGCACTTTTCTGGCACAGAGCTTTCCCAAATCCCCTTCCTCTATATTTTGTGCTCTGAGATAACTATAAAGCAGTTAATATACAACAGTAACTTGCTCCGGCTATGTTAATGGTGAGTTCTACCACATGTTCTTACAGCCAGTGATCTAAATATTATCTGCTTTAACCATCTTCTTGCTCTTGCATGGGTACTGGTCTGTTAACTCTACAAGTCACAAGTGGCCTTCCTTAGAATCTGTCAAGTGGCTAAGAGGCCTTCATGTGTAAGCTGGCAAGTTTTAAGGGCCAAGATCTAAACAATAAAACATGCTCCTATCTGCAGGATATAGATTTTTTTTAGATTAAGTCAGCAATCTACACGGTTATTGCATCATCAGTGTAGGAGATCATTTCTATCTGTCCTTGTAAACAAAAGGATAGTTGTAAATATTTATTTTGTGTGCTGCCCAGCACTTAATTGCTGTTATGCAAATATCACCAAAGCAAAACAACATTAATGCCTTATTAATAACTCCAGAACTAGTGCATTCTACGTTCCCCCGGCTCCATTGTTGAAGAATACAGAGAAGCTTCTGGTGTGTATATAGTTTGCGATCTTGGAGTTAAATAAACATATGTTTGGTTTTTAAGACAACTGCCTTTATTGATCAATAGCAAACCCTCCTTTGGAAGACAAATCTAATCATTTTTATAGGACCAGTTTTAGAATGTTATAAAACTACATCTTGGCCTTAAAATGGCTCAAAACATAAGAAGTTGATTTGCTTGAAATGTTCCATAACACTGGAAATTTGCAGTCACTCATCATCAACAGATTTTAGCCATATTCCTTATAGCAATCTAGAGTTGTGAAAACAAACGCAAAATCGTTTTTTTATTGGAATCTCCAATCCACCTTAAAGTATGGCTGTACTGCTGTGCAGGTATAATATCTGTAAATATCATGTTATAGATAGTGTCTGTGTGACATATTGTAGTATGCATGGTTGTAGCATACCAACATTTTTTTAGGTTCTCTCTACCTTATTTGATTGCACCTTAAGGAGAATTGTATAGTCTACTAGTCTGGGGCTTTCAGTAAGAGTGTATAAAAATGTTATTTTATAAGTGCTATAAAATGATTCATATCAATTAAGCAGATGTGGGTGACACTGTCCTCCTTGTATGCAGTGCTTCAGAATGAAGTAATAATTATTAAGATACATTATTATACCTCTTTAATTACGCTGGTTGGTTGAAAGCCCTTGTTTTGTCTGTCTAGGCTGTTATTTATTATTCACATTCAAAGCAGCCTACTGTCAACGTGAAATTTCATAAGCCTTTATTTCTTAGAAAAGACTGCTGTGCAAATTTGGGTCCGCAGGCAACCTTTGTGTCAAAAAGCACAGCCATCTATTGTCTTGATAGCAAACATTAAGAGTGAAAGAACATATACAAAGGTCATGCTTGATTTGTCATTATTACAGACATAAGGTCTCCAGAAGATTTAAAACGTAAGTACTCTGCATCATAAAAATAAATTCAAGGGAAAAAAAGGCAATGAATCGGTTTTGAATGTCAGATAATGGTTGACGTTCATTATCTAGCGGAAAAAAATAAATGCAGGAAAGGCATACTAAACTATCCATTTATTGCATTTCCAATATATGTTATTTAAGATTTCCTCCCAACAGCTTTATTTCTAAATGAGCTTAGAGCAGTATTTTATTTACCTATTTATTTTCTGCAATTTGGCTCTTGAGTACCACAGTTGCTGTTTTCGCTTAAAACTATATACTCCCTGTCAAAAAAGACTCCTTTGTAGCTGTCAAATATAGCTTATGGTAGAAATTTGAGATGCTGCTGAAACATATATATGTGTATATATACACTCCCCGGCCACTTTATTAGGTATAGCTTGCTAGTATCGGGTTGGAACCCCTTTTGCCTTCAGAACTGCTTTAATTCTTTGTAGCATAGATTACACAAGGTGTTGGAAACATTGCTCAGAGATTTTGGTCCATATTGGCATGATAGCATCACACAGTTGCTGCAGATTTTTCGGCTGCACATCCATGATGCAAATCTCCAGTTCCACCACATCCCAAAGGTGCTCTATTGGATTGAGATCTGGTGACTGTGGAGGCCATTGGGGTACAGTGAACTCATTGTCATGTTCAAGAAACCAGTTTGAGATGATTTGAGCTTTGTGACATAGTGCACTATCCTGCTGGAAGTAGCCATCAGAAGATGGGTACACTGTAGTCATAAAGGGATCGACATGGTCAGCAACAATACTCAAGTAGCCCCGTGACGTTTAAACGATACTCAATTGGTACTAAGGGGCCCAAAGTGTGCCAAGAAAATATCCCCCACACCTTTACACCACCACCACCAGCCTGAACCGTTGATACAAGGCAGGATGGATCCATGCTTTCATGTTGTTTACGCCTAATTCTGACCCTACCATCTAAATGTCATAGCTGAAATCGGGACTTATCAGACCAGGCAGCATTGCTCCAATCTTCTATTGTCCAAGTTTGGTGAGCCTGTGCAAATGGTAGCCTCGGTTTCCTGTTCTTAGCTGACAGAAGTGGCACCCAGTGTGGTCTTCTGCTGCTGTAGCCCATCTGCTTCAAGGTTCCACTTGTTGTGCGTTCAGAGATGGTATTCTGCATATCTTGGTTGTAACGAGTGGTTATTTGAGTTACTGTGACCTTTCTTTTATTTCGAGCAAGTCTGCCCATTCTCCTCTGACATCAACAAGGCATTTTCGTCCACACAACTGCCGTTCACTGGATATTTTCTCTTTTTCGGACCATTCTCTGTAAACTCTATAGATGGTTGTGAAATTCCCAGTAGATCAGCAGTTTTTCAAATTCTCAGACCAGCACGTCTGACACCAACAATCATTCCACGTTCAAAGTTACTTAAATCCCCTTTCTTCCCCATTTTGATGCTCGGTTTGAAATCTAGCAAGTCATCTTCACCATGTCTAGATGCCTTAATGCATTGAGTTGCTGCCATGTGATTGGCTGATTAGCAATTTGGATTACCTAGCAATTGAACAGGTGTGCCTAATAAAGCGGCCGGTGTATATATATATATATATATATATATGTTTAATTTTTTTACATAGATTTGACGGTACATAAGAACCATGGGCACAGCAAGTCTGCCCATATTTGCTATAAATGCCTTATGGTTATCCCGGGCATTCTTGAAGTCCTCCACAGTGTTTTTCTTTACCATCTCTAATGGAAGTTCATAAATTAACCACCCATTCTGTAAAGAAGTGCTGTCATAAATTACTCCTTACCCTAATACTCTTCATCTTGCGATTATCACCGCTTGTTCTGGTGTTGTTTTATGAAAAATTCTTACATCCTTGGATTTATTTAGCCCCTTAATATACTGGAAAGCTTCTAACATATGACATCTCTCCACTCTTCTCAGCTATATATATTTAGGTCATCAAGTCTTTCTTGGTAAGTTTTATTTTTTTACATAATGTATCATTTTAGTAGCCCTCCCTTTACCAGATTCCCGTTTTTTTATATCCTTCTCGAGATATGGCCTCCAAAACTGTACGCAATGATCTTGATGAGGCCCAACTATTGATCTGTAAAGTGGCATAAACACATTTCTATTTCTGCTACAAATGATGTTATCCATACAACCAAACATTCTACTGCCTTTACAATACTACAATGTTTACCAAATTTCATATCATCTAAAATAATATATCCCAAGTCCTGTTTCTCTTTTGTAAGAGTAATAAAAGTCTCATTGAGTCTGTAATAAACCTTTGGATTTTTATTTCCTTAAGCCTAGGGCCAGATTAAATGTGGTACTCTAAATATTTTTTTTTTCGCTCACGTGATAACACCGATGAAAGTAAACTTTTAACATGGATGGGTTAGCGCACATATTACAAGTTTAAAGTAAAAAGTTAGCACTTGAGCAAAAACCAATGTGTGATGTCTTCAGGACTTCGGACATTGCGACCGCATTAAAGGAATATGAAACCTAAAAATTTTCTTTCGTGATTTAGACAGCGCATACCATTTAAAAAAAAGTTTCCAATTTACTTATATTATATAATTTGCTTTGTACCTATGATATTCTGTGTTGAAGAGATATTTAGGTAGGCATCTGGAGCACTGCATGGCAGGAAATAGTGTTGCCATCTAGTGCTCTTGCAAATGGATAGCATTCTTGCAAAACTGTTGCCATATAGTGCTCCAGAAATGGGCTGGCTCCAACAGATACCAAAAAAACAAAGACGAATTTGCTTAAAATCTCATGCTCTATCTGAATCATGAAAGCAACATTTTGAGTTTCATATGCCTTTAAATTCTTCTCCCCAGAGGGGTCAATAAAATAAAAAAACTAACACATATCTCTTGCCTACTAACCTGACACCGCGCTAGACTACAGTGCTAAACCTGAAGGTAGTTATGAATATTTTGCATTCCATTGTTCTTCACATGGAAGACAATTTATTTTTTATTTTGAAATATATATTTCTATAATTATCTGATGATTTTATTTTGTAAAATATATATCTACAGGGAGTGCAGAATTATTAGGCAAGTTGTATTTTTGAGGATTAATTTTATTATTGAACAACAACCATGTTCTCAATGAACCCAAAAAACTCATTAATATCAAAGCTGAATAGTTTTGGAAGTAGTTTTTAGTTTGTTTTTAGTTATAGCTATTTTAGGGGGATATCTGTGTGTGCAGGTGACTATTACTGTGCATAGTTATTAGGCAACTTAAGAAAAAACAAATATATACCCATTTCAATTATTTATTTTTACCAGTGAAACCAATATAACATCTCAACATTCACAAATATACATTTCTGACATTCAAAAACAAAACAAAAACAAATCAGTGACCAATATAGCCACCTATCTTTGCAAGGACACTGAAAAGCCTGCCATCCATGGATTCTGTCAGTGTTTTGATCTGTTCACCATCAACATTGCGTGCAGCAGCAACCACAGCCTCCCAGACACTGTTCAGAGAGGTGTACTGTTTTCCCTCCTTGTAAATCTCACATTTGATGATGGACCACAGGTTCTCAATGGGGTTCAGATCAGGTGAACAAGGAGGCCATGTCATTAGATTTTCTTCTTTTATACCCTTTCTTGCCAGCCACGCTGTGGAGTACTTGGACGCGTGTGATGGAGCATTGTCCTGCATGAAAATCATGTTTTTCTTGAAGGATGCAGACTTCTTCCTGTACCACTGCTTGAAGAAGGTGTCTTCCAGAAACTGGCAGTAGGACTGGGAGTTGAGCTTGACTCCATCCTCAACCCGAAAAGGCCCCACAAGCTCATCTTTGATGATACCAGCCCAAACCAGTACTCCACCTTGCTGGCATCTGAGTCGGACTGGAGCTCTCTGCCCTTTACCAATCCAGCCACGGGCCCATCCATCTGGCCCATCAAGACTCACTCTCATTTCATCAGTCCATAAAACCTTAGAGAAATCAGTCTTGAGATATTTCTTGGCCCAGTCTTGACGTTTCAGCTTGTGTGTCTTGTTCAGTGGTGGTCGTCTTTCAGCCTTTCTTACCTTGGCCATGTCTCTGAGTATTGCACACCTTGTGCTTTTGGGCACTCCAGTGATGTTGCAGCTCTGAAATATGGCCAAACTGGTGGCAAGTGGCATCTTGGCAGCTGCACGCTTGACTTTTCTCAGTTCATGGGCAGTTATTTTGCGCCTTGGTTTTTCCACACGCTTCTTGCGACCCTGTTGACTATTTTGAATGAAACGCTTGATTGTTCGATGATCACGCTTCAGAAGCTTTGCAATTTTAAGAGTGCTGCATCCCTCTGCAAGATATCTCACTATTTTTGACTTTTCTGAGCCTGTCAAGTCCTTCTTTTGACCCATTTTGCCAAAGGAAAGGAAGTTGCCTAATAATTATGCACACCTGATATAGGGTGTTGATGTCATTAGACCACACCCCTTCTCATTACAGAGATGCACATCACCTAATATGCTTAATTGGTAGTAGGCTTTCGAGCCTATACAGCTTGGAGTAAGACAACATGCATAAAGAGGATGATGTGGTCAAAATACTCAATTGCCTAATAATTCTGCACTCCCTGTATACCTATATACACCTATGTGTGTGTGTGTGTGTATATATATATATATATATATATATATGCAATTGCTGAATCCGCCCGCCTAGGTCAACCACCTGTGCTTGCACTCCAGTAATACATCCACAACACAAACAGTGAAGACACAGGAAATTTTTCAAAAGTGTAAATATAAATGACGTTTCGGGGATAGATTCTCCCCTTCTTCAGAATAACTTTAAAGTGTACAAACCACATTTAAATAGTGTTACAAAACAACCCACAATACCTCAAACATAATGAAAAAAAGCGCCAAACAATTAAGCACATACACAGCTCAAAATCGTCAAACCGGAAGTAGAAGGATTGTGTACCCAGTCCAGTCTGAGAGTGCAGTCCCCTTCCGTGTTTTGTATATGTCTAGGGTGATTACATAAGCCTGTGCACCCTTCACTTGTTCCCAGTTTGTTAGATTGAGAGCTTGCATTGTGTGGCTGTTTTAGGGACCCAGGTTTTGGAAGGGACCTTGACAAAGTACCTGGGCTTGTCCCATTTGGCCAGACGCGGTAACTAACCCTTCCATTCTTGCTTTTAATCTTAGCTGAGAGCTTGTAAGTGAGTGTTGGACTTTCTCTGTGTGTTATATATATATCCACAACACAAACAGTGAAGACACAGGAAATTTTTCAAAAGTGTAAATATAATTGACGTTTCGGGGATAGATTCTCCCCTTCTTCAGAATAACTTTAAAGTGTACAAACCACATTTAAATAGGGTTACAAAACAACCCACAATACATCAAACATAATGAAAAAAGCGGCAAACAATTAAGCACATACACAGCTCAGAATCGTCAAACTGGAAGTAGAAGGATTCCCCACTTCTAGTCCGGCGTTACAACTTATCTTAGTTTTTACAAAACATAAGAACATAACAACCTCAAATCAATAGTGTGAACAACTAGAATACCTCTGGAGTTAGTGTGCCTTACATCTCTAGTGTAGTATAGCAAAAAACGGGTCACTGTTGATCTGGAAGTGACATCACTGTGTGTGAACAGGAAGTGGGGCAAGAAACATAGCCTTGTGTAAAACAAACTCCTAGTGCCAAAAACGGAAGTGGGGCATATATGTGAGACACAGCTAGTTATAGACAATGCAAAAACAGCAAACTAAAATATACGGCACAGTGGTATGTTGAAAGAGAATATTTACAAATACAAGTGAGGCAAATAAAAATGAATAGGCAAAACTGGAAAAAATGGAGTTAGGCATAAAAAATGTGTAATCCAAAATGCCTAAAGCCTGCCTAATCGAACATAGAAAAAAACAGATTAATAATGGACATATAAACATGTAAATTGAGAACACCAAAAATGTCAGTTGTTAAAATGCACAACTGTATTATAATTAAGGAGGTCACAGCACTACTTAATAAAGTCAAATTAGAAACTAAAGAATCTCAAACACACCTTAAGTTTAGATACTACTGAAGACTGGTTACACAAACTGAAACAAAAGACAGACACATACCGTAATGAGTTGATAACATTTAAGAACAGAAAAATTAGATACAGTAAAAAGTGATTACGAAAAGGGGCGTGTCTACAGGTGGCTGACAAGTACTCAGGAAAGCAGAACACAGAAATCATACCGCCAGCGTAGAGTAAGGTTTGACACCATAGACACAAGTGGCGGTGAGACCTCAGACTCTGATAGGGAAACTTCCCACCTAGGACAACACAATATCTAGTCACAATCAGGCCCTAGATCCAACCTCACTGACAATTGGCAAGATTTTTTAGGAGTTACCACCCAATCAGGAGGGAGAGGCAGTGGACCCCAATTAGGACCAAAAAGAGTCACACACAGACCCCCCAGGAGGGGCAGATGATTGAGGACAGGAATATAGTCATCAACCTTAGCTCCCACATTTTGATGGAGTGAGAGAAATCTCTACTTAACAGAGGTTTGTCTTTTGTCCCTAGTCGTAACCTGAGTGAGCTAGACTTGATGATTGATATGTATAAATTACAAAGAGCATTAAAGATTAAAGAGTACTTCCAATCCACACCATCTTCACAACCACAGGGTTTTAAAATCACTAAGCACAATAACTTATTTGATCCGGCCAATTTCAGTGCAAGTATCAAAACATACACACGTATGGTACAGAGAGATTTAGTTGCTTCTAATTTTGGCCTTAAATGGAGGGATAATCTCAAAAGGGATGAGAGGGAAGCAATCAACACCCTCAGAAATGACACCAACCTTATCATCCGCCAAGCGGATAAGGGAGGGGCCATTGTCTTGCTCAATTATGAATCCTACAGACATGATATTTTGTGCCAACTAAGTGTTGAGGGCACATATCAGAAATTACATTTTGATCCTACATACAGGTTTAATGAACAGTTTGATTCTTTGATTAGATTCAGTTTTGAACAAGGCTATCTCACTGAAAAACTCAAAGACTTCATGATTACAAAATACCCTAAGAACCCAATACTGTACACAATCCCTAAGATACACAAGTCCCTGACAGCACCTCCTGGTCACCCCATAGTATCAGCCAAAGATTCTATGCTCCAACCGGTGGCACAGTTTCTTGATTATCTTTTTCAGTCAATTGTCAAAGCAGATAGATCCTTTCTGTTGGACACTAATGACTTGTTGCGCACGTTGAAACAGACCAATGTCATGGAGGATGATTTGTTGGTTACACTTGATGTAAATAACCGGTATACCATCATCCCCCATGACATTGGTCTATCAGCTGTGAGGGAGACACTCAGACAGACTGATAGATACATAGGTTCCCCTGTCGAATATGTCATTGAACTCTTAGAGTTCTGTTTAAAGAAAAAATATTTTAAATTTGAAAAGACATTCTTTCTCCAAACATCTGGCACGGCAATGGGGTCCAATGCGGCCCCAGCCTATGCCAACATGTTTATGGCTAGATTTGAGAGAGAATACCTTTGGTCTAAAAATGTATATCCTGTGATTTTTTACAGGAGTGTTAGGAATATACATAGATAATATCATACTTGTGTGGAGGGGGGATGTTGATAGTCTCCAAAAATGGTTCACAGAGTTTAATGACACCCCTAATACTGTTAGATTCAAAATGAATTACAGTTTGTCCACTGTACAGTTTCTAGACTTACAAATTACAAAACAGAATAATAAACTTGAAACTACTCTTTACACAAAACCAACCAACCGCAATTCCTTACTTAGGGCAGAAAGCTGCCATCCTCCTACACTCACCAAGGGAATAATCAAATCACAATTTATACGTACAATACGTAACAATTCTGATCCAGGTGTAGGGGTCTCACAACTGAGTGGTATGAAAACCAAGTTCCTACAGAGGGGCTAAAAAGTGAAAAGGATTGATTCCATTCTTGAAAGCATTGAAGGACTCACACAAGATGATGCTCTTAAAGAGAGGACCAACAATACAGACAAAGTCCCAAAAGTAATATTTACTTCTACATTTGCTCCAAACACCAAACAGTTAGGCCAAATTACCAAGCACAATTGGACTATCCTAAACTCTGATTCCAAGCTGCAGTTTGCAAGAACTCACACCCTAATGGTGGGGTTTAAACGCAATGCCAACATTCGAGACCTGTTGGTTAAAACCGATCCTGATCTAGCATATCAAACTTCACACTCAACCAATGTTCGAGGCTGTTACAAGTGCCCTAATTGTACCACCTGTAATGGCTTAATAGCCACAGAAAAATTCAATCACCCACACAACAATAGGAAATACAGCATCCTACATTCCATCACATGCACTACGGAATTTGTAATCTATATGCTGTTTTGCCTATGTGGGAAACATTATATCGGAAAGACACAGGGTACAGTATGGCTAATCACAGATCGGCTTTGCGACAAGCCCTGGACAAGGGACACTCTGACCAGCTTGTGGCTCGCCACTGGCTTGAAGCTAAACATCTTGTGGCGGCGGTGAAGGTGATATTGATTGACCACATCCCCAAGCCACTCAGAGGCGGGGATAGAAACAAGCTACTATTCAAACGGGAGGCGGAATGGATCCTGAGACTGGACACTGTTGTCCCAAAGGGACTGAACTCCATGCCCGATTTGGGAATTTTCTTGTGAGCTGTTTTGAGGCTAGAGTGGTATATGGGTAGCTGGAATTAGATCCATACCCTGGGGTATTGCGAATATTTGGCATCTGTAGATGTGGGACATGTGCATACACACCCTGGATCCGGGGGCTGATTTGGATTCTATCGATCCAAGTGTGGCACCCCGGTTGGAGGGTATAATCATTCCTTGCCATAATCCCTGAATATTACCTGATAGCCTTCAATTATCACTTGATTCCCTAGTGGCGATGTTGTATAGGATAAGAATGCATCAAGTTATTAGATCCATCATGTCCCCCTATAGTGGCTTTATCTAAGCAGACTTGAAAACAGCTGCAAATGCCTTGCTCTTTACTATCTAAACAGGTCACCTTATTCTTATTTTATGCTAGAACTAGTTGACAGTTCATTAACATGTCTTAATTCCATACTGACACGTTAATATGTATATTAGCAACAGGACCTCTTGTTTTGTTTCATAGTCTATGGTTCAGTATATTTTGGTATATAGGTATTTTTTACTTTTTATAACACAATCTAAACAGGTAGTTATCTCCCACATTCACAGCATTATAATACAGTTGTGCATTTTAACAACTGACATTTTTGGTGTTCTCAATTTACATGTTTATATGTCCATTATTAATCTGTTTTTTTCTATGTTCGATTAGGCAGGCTTTAGGCATTTTAGATTACACATTTTTTATGCCTAACTCCATTTTTTCCAGTTTTGCCTAAAAAATATTTTAAATTTGAAAAGACATTCTTTCTCCAAACATCTGGCACGGCAATGGGGTCCAATGCGGCCCCAGCCTATGCCAACATGTTTATGGCTAGATTTGAGAGAGAATACCTTTGGTCTAAAAATGTATATCCTGTGATTTTTTACAGGAGTGTTAGGAATATACATAGATAATATCATACTTGTGTGGAGGGGGGATGTTGATAGTCTCCAAAAATGGTTCACAGAGTTTAATGACACCCCTAATACTGTTAGATTCAAAATGAATTACAGTTTGTCCACTGTACAGTTTCTAGACTTACAAATTACAAAACAGAATAATAAACTTGAAACTACTCTTTACACAAAACCAACCAACCGCAATTCCTTACTTAGGGCAGAAAGCTGCCATCCTCCTACACTCACCAAGGGAATAATCAAATCACAATTTATACGTACAATACGTAACAATTCTGATCCAGGTGTAGGGGTCTCACAACTGAGTGGTATGAAAACCAAGTTCCTACAGAGGGGCTAAAAAGTGAAAAGGATTGATTCCATTCTTGAAAGCATTGAAGGACTCACACAAGATGATGCTCTTAAAGAGAGGACCAACAATACAGACAAAGTCCCAAAAGTAATATTTACTTCTACATTTGCTCCAAACACCAAACAGTTAGGCCAAATTACCAAGCACAATTGGACTATCCTAAACTCTGATTCCAAGCTGCAGTTTGCAAGAACTCACACCCTAATGGTGGGGTTTAAACGCAATGCCAACATTCGAGACCTGTTGGTTAAAACCGATCCTGATCTAGCATATCAAACTTCACACTCAACCAATGTTCGAGGCTGTTACAAGTGCCCTAATTGTACCACCTGTAATGGCTTAATAGCCACAGAAAAATTCAATCACCCACACAACAATAGGAAATACAGCATCCTACATTCCATCACATGCACTACGGAATTTGTAATCTATATGCTGTTTTGCCTATGTGGGAAACATTATATCGGAAAGACACAGGGTACAGTATGGCTAATCACAGATCGGCTTTGCGACAAGCCCTGGACAAGGGACACTCTGACCAGCTTGTGGCTCGCCACTGGCTTGAAGCTAAACATCTTGTGGCGGCGGTGAAGGTGATATTGATTGACCACATCCCCAAGCCACTCAGAGGCGGGGATAGAAACAAGCTACTATTCAAACGGGAGGCGGAATGGATCCTGAGACTGGACACTGTTGTCCCAAAGGGACTGAACTCCATGCCCGATTTGGGAATTTTCTTGTGAGCTGTTTTGAGGCTAGAGTGGTATATGGGTAGCTGGAATTAGATCCATACCCTGGGGTATTGCGAATATTTGGCATCTGTAGATGTGGGAAATGTGCATACACACCCTGGATCCGGGGGCTGATTTGGATTCTATCGATCCAAGTGTGGCACCCCGGTTGGAGGGTATAATCATTCCTTGCCATAATCCCTGAATATTACCTGATAGCCTTCAATTATCACTTGATTCCCTAGTGGCGATGTTGTATAGGATAAGAATGCATCAAGTTATTAGATCCATCATGTCCCCCTATAGTGGCTTTATCTAAGCAGACTTGAAAACAGCTGCAAATGCCTTGCTCTTTACTATCTAAACAGGTCACCTTATTCTTATTTTATGCTAGAACTAGTTGACAGTTCATTAACATGTCTTAATTCCATACTGACACGTTAATATGTATATTAGCAACAGGACCTCTTGTTTTGTTTCATAGTCTATGGTTCAGTATATTTTGGTATATAGGTATTTTTTACTTTTTATAACACAATCTAAACAGGTAGTTATCTCCCACATTCACAGCATTATAATACAGTTGTGCATTTTAACAACTGACATTTTTGGTGTTCTCAATTTACATGTTTATATGTCCATTATTAATCTGTTTTTTTCTATGTTCGATTAGGCAGGCTTTAGGCATTTTAGATTACACATTTTTTTATGCCTAACCCCATTTTTTCCAGTTTTGCCAATTCCTTTTTATTAGCCTCACTTGTATTTGTAAATATTCTCTTTCAACATACCACTGTGCAGTATATGTTTGCTGTTTTTGCATTGTCTATAACTAGCTGTGTCTGACATATGTGCCCCACTTCCGTTTTTGGCACTAGGAGTTTTTTTTACACAGGGCTATGTTTCTTGCCCCACTTCCTGTTCACACACAGTGATGTCACTTCTTGTTTCACAGATCAACAGTGACCCGTTTTTTGCTATACTACACTAGAGATGTAAGGCACACTAACTCCAGAGGTATTCTAGTTGTTCACACTATTGATTTGAGGTTTTTATGTTCTTATGTTTTGTAAAAACTAAGATAAGTTGTAACGCCGGACCTGAAGTGGGGAATCCTTCTATTTCTGGTTTGACGATTCTGAGCTGTGTTTGTGCTTAATTGTTTGGCGCTTTTTTCATTATGTTTGAGGTATTGTGGGTTGTTTTGTAACACTATTTAAATGTGGTTTGTACACTTTAAAGTTATTCTGAAGAAGGGGAGAATCTATCCCCGAAACGTCAATTATATTTACACTTTTGAAAAATTTCCTCTGTCTTCACTGTTTGTGTTGTGGATAAATATATATAACACACAGAGAAAGTCCAGCACTCACTTACAAGCTCTCAGCTAAGATTAAAAGCAAGAATGGAAGGGTTAGTTACCGCGTCTGGCCAAATGGGACAAGCCCAGGTACCTTGCCAAGGTCCCTTCCAAAACCTGGGTCCCTAAAACAGCCACACAATGCAAGCTCTCAATCCAGCAAACTGCAAACAAGTGAAGGGTGCACAGGCTTATGTAATCACCCTAGACATATACAAAACACGGAAGGGGACTGCACTCTCAGACTGGACTGGGTACACATCCCATGACCTTGCAACATGCTCAGCCCAGGGTGCTCACTGGCATTCACAGGAAGCTGTGTTGTCCCCAGAGTCACAGGCAGTTAACCCCAGACAGGCCTGGGTGCAAGGCCCATAGGGAATTCAGTTTGAATGAGAGCTTGCATTGTGTAGCTGTTTTAGGTACCTAGGTTTTGGAAGGGACCTTGACGAGGTACCTGGGCTTGTCCTATTTGGCAAGATGCGGTAACTAACCTTTCCATTTTTGCTTTTAATCTTAGCTAAGAACTTGTAAGTGAGTGCTGGACTTTCTCTGTGTGTTGTATTATTTTGTTTTGTAATTTTCCCTATGGGCCTTGCACCAAGGCCTGTTTGGGGTTAACTGCCTGTGACTCTAGGAACAGCACAGCTTCCTGTGAGTGCCAGTGAGCACACAGGGCTGAGCATGTTGCAGGGTCATGGGATGTGTACCCGGTCCGGTATGAGAGTGCAGTTCCCTTCCGTGTTTTGTATATGTCTAGGGTGATTACATATACCTGTGCACCCTTCCCTTGTTCCCAGTTTGTTTGGATTTGAGAGCTTGCATTGTGTTGCTGTTTTAGGGTCCCAGGTATTGGAAAGGACCTTGGCGAGGTACCTGGGCTTGTCCCATTTGGCCAGATGCGGTAACTAACCCTTCCATTTTTGCTTTTAATCTTAGCTGAGAGCATGTAAGTGAGTGCTGGACTTTCTCTGTGTATTGTATTAATTTGTTTTGTAATTTTCCCTATGGGCCTTACACCCAGGCTTGTCTGGGGTTAACTGCCTGTGACTCTGGGGACAGCACAGCTTCCTGTGAGTGCTAGTGAGCACCCACGGCTGAGCATGTCGCAGGGTCATGGGATGTTTTCCCAGTCCAGTCTGAAAATGCAGTCCCCTTTCGTATTTTGTGTATATATATATATTTTTATATATATATATATATATATATATATATATAAATGCAAAGAAAATTTTCTTCTAAGTGAGGAACATTGGAATGTAAAAAATGTACGTTGAGAAGGATCACTACGATGCAGAAAAAAATATATAAACACGTGGGGGGTGAGGGATTGAAAAAAGCTGTTTGGGAGGGATCAGGTAGGGATCAGGGGGTGGGAGGCTAATATCTACACTAAAATTAACCTTACAAGCTTCCTGTTTAACCCCTTCACTGACGGAAATAATAGAAGTGTGGTGCACAGCTGCAATTAGCGGCATTCTAATTACCAGAAAAAATGGTAAAGCCATGTATGTCTGCTATTTCAGAATAAAGGGGATCCTAGAGAAGCTCTTACAATCATTTGTGCCATGATTGCACAAACAGTATGTAAATAATTGTAGTGAGAAACACAAAGTTTGTGAAAAAATGTATGATTTTTTTATATGATTGCATTTGGTCGTTAAATGGTGGCATGAAATATACATATACAGTGGTGGCAAAAATTGTGCACACTTTTTGACATTTTAATGTTTTGCAACTGCAGGCTTATAGGAAATGCTATTTTGCACCAAATGCAAATGTTTATATGCCAATTTAAATACAATTTAATGCAGAATTTAAAACAAAAAACAGAATGTACATTATATGCAGTACAAAAAACGTTATGCAGGGAATACTACAATCATGCTGAATATATTATAATGCACTTATGGTTTCAATGAACTATCAGTATTTAGTAGGATAGGCTTTATTCCTTAAATCCGCATGACAGCGACATCTCATTGAGCCAACAAGAGTTTGAAGCTCTGCCTGCGTTATTACGTTGTGCCAGGAAGCAATTATAGCCTCAATTAATTGTCTTTATTTGATGGATGCTACATTCGTACAAGGCTTTTCAAACTGTGCCACAAATGTTTTCTCGGTTTCAGGTCAGGGCTGTTTCCTGGCCAGGTCAACAATGGAATGGACTTTGTTGTGAACTACTGATTGTATATTTTTGCTTTGTGGCATGGAGCTGAATCCTTCTGAAATAGAAATGGTGCATTGTTGGGAAAGAGATCCCTGATGGAAGGTAGCCGTTTTGGTTCCAGGATGGTGTCAAAGTATTTTCTTGCGTTAAGCGTGCCGTCGATTACATGAAGGCAGCCAACACCATTTGCTGCCATATATGTCCAAATCATAACGCTTGTTGGTTGCTTTACATTGGTCTCTAAACAGTCAGGAAGTAGCTCGTTTACTACTGTACGTCTCACGTATTTTCAACCATTACTACCAAATAAGGATCAGTTCCCATTTGACCCACTCCTCCTAGAAGATTAAAAATGTGTGTCGTCTACAAACAGGCATACCTTTCCTCATAGTCCATTGCTAATATCAATGATAAATGTGTTCAACAAAACAGGCCACAAAAGGGACATACATGTTGTTTTTTGTTGTCATTTAATTATAATATTTTGTTAAAGATGCATGCTGTACATTATATGATATCTAAAGAGGTAGTTTAGTATACTTGAGCAGAAAACCGTTGAAAAATATCAGGTACTGTTAGAACTATACTACATGAGTGGTACATATTTTAGAAGGTGTCTGACATTTCATTATGAACTTTGGTGGCTTATTTAAAAAAGAAATGGATTTCAGGGGGAGTGATAAAGGGACATTAAACCCAAAAATGTTTCTTCCATGATTCAGATAGAGAATACAATTTTTTAAAAGTTTCCAATTTACTCCTAGTATCAAATTTATTTCATTCTCATGGTATTCTTTGTTGAAGATATACCTAGGTAGGTAGTGTGCACTTGCCTGAAGCACTACATGACAGGAAATAGTGCTGCCATCTAGTGCTCCTGCTAATGTATAACAATGTTGCAAAGCTGTTGCCATATAGTGCTGCAGACACGTGCACACTCTTGAGCTTACATTTCTGCTTTTCAACAAAGGCTAACAAGAAAACGAAGAACATATGATTATAGAAGTAAATTAGAAAATTGTTTAAAATGTTATGTTCTATCTAAATCATGAAAGAAAAAAATTGGGTTTTATGTCCCTTTAATAGTTGTTAGGTCTCTGGATTAAGGGTCTTTGGTGGCCCTTAACTATACAATATGCTGATGCAGGCAAGCTTCTTTTTAAGGGAATTTAAAGCATCTAGATACATTGCTGGCCTTCCTGAGGAACATGCTTGGTGCATTAAAAAAGCTTGCTGATTTCCAAAACGTAGGTGTCCTTTCTAGAGTGTTAGATAGACTCATTGTCTATGAGGTTGTGTCTGACAGTAGCATGCAGGGAGAATCTTTGGTCAGCCTGTTTGAGGCTGGAAGACAACTCTCACCCAACTGATGAAACACGCATGGAGGTTTTGGTGGAAGATGCAATTAGTTTTCTCCTGTTTCATCTAAGGCCTCTGCAGTTGTCTCGCCTTTGTCAATGGAATAAGGATAATGAGGATCTATCCCAGGTGACAATCCTGATTTAGGAAAATTAGTAATTCCCTTTTGTGGTGGTTGGTTTCCATTTAACATTTTGGAGCTCCTAGCAATCTTCAAAACTCTGATAAGCTGGCCCAATCTTGTTGAAATGTCTCTATACACTTTCAGTCAGACAACATTAGAGCTGTGGCATATGTTAATCATCAGGAAGGAAAGCAGAGTCGCTCAAGGATGCAGGAGGTAGCACGCATCATGAGATGGGTGCATCATCAGGTGGTCCTTTCTGCTATCCACATTACATGTAGACATTTGTGAGGAGGACTTTCTCAGTCACCAACCCCTTGATCTAAGATAGTGATCACTCCATCAAGAAGTATTCAACCAGATTGTCAGGTATTGGGTTCAGCCAGAGACAGATCTCATTACTTCTTGTTTGACAACAAGCCTCCCGGGCAGGACCAGAGATCATCCCTGGTGGATGTGTTATAAGTCCTAATGTACATCTTTTCCCCTTGTGTAGTGGCCAGAATTTGCAAATAGAGGTCACCAATTATTTTCAGTGCCTTGGCATGGCCACAGAGGATATTGTACGTGCACCTTATAGAAATGTCAACTTGCCCTCAGTGGTTTCTTCTTCCTAGAGAAAAACTTACAGTTTTTGTCCTGGTAGGGAACCTTTTTTATTAGCTATCTCCTCAGCTATGACTATGAGAGTCTAAGAGGTGCTGCCTTTATCTTGTATGTGACCTTTGATTGTCTTCCGTAAGGATAAGACTGTTTTGAGGAATGATTATTCTATTTTGTCTAAAGTACAGCTAGATTACAAGTAGCGCGCTAATGTTTGAGAACAATATAGAAATATTGTGAGCGTGTTAATTTGCACGTGTATACACATGAAAGTGAGCGTGTTTGCTTGAGCACAGTCAAATTTAACGTGCATAAAGGGTAAGGGATAAAATGAAAGTTGCACCAAGCACAACATAAATATATTAAAATAAACTGTTGCGCTAATATAAACACTATCTGATAAAAATAGTCATATAAATGTTAATATTTCTTTTAAAAAAAGGGTTCAAAGGTATATGGTATATGGCCATGTATTTGACTGCAAAGGGCTATAATATATATATATATATATATGTGTGTGTGTGTGTGTCTAAATAATAATTCAATAATAATATTTTA
The DNA here is from genome assembly GCF_027579735.1 of Bombina bombina. Taxonomy (NCBI): domain Eukaryota; kingdom Metazoa; phylum Chordata; class Amphibia; order Anura; family Bombinatoridae; genus Bombina; species Bombina bombina. Next base: position 446,734,175 of record NC_069504.1, on the reverse strand, counting down.
TATTTAATAAATGTATAACGCACCTTAATATATCTAATGAGGAATGTGTACTACTGTTGAGTATCCACACATAAGTCTGACAGGAGTACACTAAATCTTTATGTGCATTAATCCGGCATGTTATATTAGGGTGTGTTATGCATTTATTAAATATAAAATATTGAAAAATATGAATAATCAATGTAAATTATTACTATAGATGTACTAAAATATAGAATATATGATTTTTTTTACAGTATCTATAATAATAATTATTTTTTATTAATATATTTTCAATATTTTATGTTTAATATTTACAAAACGTACTTTAAGATAACTAATTCTTCACCACATTAGACCTAAAGTGTGCAAACCCAAAGCATCTTAGGCATATTTTACATTCCAATTTTCTTCACCTAGAAAATGTTTTACTTTTTATTTTTAAATGCATGTAGTAGATAATGCTGAGGTATTAGTAACAATGTTTAGGAAATGTAGCATTCACAGGTAAGTCAGCATACAATTCACTGCATAAACATCTGAGGCTAATCAGCCTTGTGAAACATAGGCGGTAACAAAAGATTTTGCCGTTTAACACAGGTAAAGTCAGATAGACTGCTGTCCAGAATACTCTTTCCGGTAAATGACCGCGGCTGTCGCCGCCCACAAGGTCTGACCGGACCGGTGTTTAGTCCTTAATGCAATGCAAGTACAAGAAATTCTTATGTGACTTTAGCGATAGAGCAGTTTACAATCCCCTCCTGGGACTCCCTTTTTCGAGAGCTTGTATGCAAACGAGTAGCTTGGCAGCGTTAGGTAAGCCCTCCTCCTTCAGCGTCACTGCATGTCCCTCTCCAGTGAGAGATCTTTACAAACCAAGACAGCTATTCTCTTAGCCCATTCCAATTATTGCATTCGGTTGAAAAGATAATCGCACACCTTAGGCATTGCATTGCTTCTTCAAGGCTTGAAGATTTAAGATTTTCACCTTTTGAGCCAAGACTGGCTAAATCTCCACGTCCACTGCTTTCACAAATGTTACCATACGCAGTCAATGATTAAATCTTATGGAAAAAAGAAGAGGGCGCCTCATAGTGTATTACAGATGGTAAACATATCAGAAAGCAAGAGAGTAAATGCTCACCAAATGTACTGTGACCGGTGCTGGAGCGCAGGCTAGCCCTTATTACAGCGGCTAGTAAACTTTCAGCTAATCCTTTAGCTGAAGGCTGGAAGAGATTTCCCAAATTGGGTATTCAAATGCAGGTGTTACCACCACTCAAAGGCTGCTAGGCTCTATAACACTCTGGACGAGATATATACACACTGGAAATGATTTGTGTATGAAAACAACTTACCAAAATATTAAAACCAAAAACTTTTAATGTCTCTTTTGGCTGCAACGCGTTTCTTGCCCGTTCAAGGGTCGTTTCTTCAGGCAAGTAAAAAAGACGGAAATGTTACCATATGCAGTCAATTATTAAATCTTGCTTGACACCTTTAGCCTATGAATGTCCAGGGTATAACATGGATATCTTTTAAATCACAGTCCTCTTTAAACAACGACAAGTAAAAGTAATGCACATCCAGTTCTTAAGAGTAAGGCGCAACTGTTCTTCCCTAACAAAATTTGATGAACACGCGATACCCATGATGGATAGGTTTAGAAAGCGAGGCTTTTCCAATAAGTGTATAAAAAAAGCCTATATCAGGGCTTGAAATACCCGCAGAGACACTCTCCTCTTCCAAAATAGACTCAAGGACAATACTAGGCAGATAAGGTTTATAACAAAATATAACAACCAATGGAAAAATTTAAGAGAAACATTAGAAAAAAATTGGTTCATTTTGCACCTGGATGATAAGGTAAGAGAGGTGGTGGGAGATGTTCCCTTGCTTACAGCAAAAAGAGCACCAAATTTAAAAAATAAATATTGTAAGGAGTAAATTTGAAAAAAGCCCCTCTGCAGCTGATTGGCTTAGAAAGAATAGAGGAATAAAAGGAAGTTTTCCATGTGGGAAGTGTGTATATTGTCCCTATATGGAGAAAAGCCATAGGTTCTCTGGGAATTGTACAAAAGAATTTGATGTAAGATATTTTTTCAGCTGTGACTCAGTGGGAGTAATATATCTTTTACACTGTGGATGCCCCCGGTTCTATGTAGGTAAAACAAAGCGTGTTCTTAAAGACAGGATCCAAGAACATAGAGATGATATCTATAATCTATTACAAGAGGGATTCTAGTGTAGCTAGACACTTTTTAAAGTGCCAATCTGGGGATTCAGGTTCACTGAAATCTGTAGCTATAGATAAGGGGGACCCAAACAATAGAGGGGGCGATATAGATAAAATTCTCCTACATAAAGAAGCAAAATGGATCTTTGTGTTGAAAACTAAGTTTCCGTTAGGCTTAAATGAAAAGTCTGACTATGCATGTTTTCTCTAAAAGGTTAAGTTATATGGATAACCCTAGTGTGATATATATCCTTGAAAGATTGAGGTTGTAAGCTAAATAAGTAGCAAGTGGGGTTTCTGAATAAGTGTATGCCGTTTCAATAAAAAGAGAACTTTGTAAATAGATATATAGTAAGATAAATGTATATAATTGATATGAGTAATGTCCCTTTAAGAGCTGCAGGTATTTTCACAAAGTAGGTTGGGTTATACAAGGTTAAAAAGGCTGTTTGGAGCCAAGGTAATCATAGGCCTAACGAAGCCCCAGAAGGAAGGTTGCCTGGAGGGTGAAACACATATGTTGTTGGCTTGAAGCTTTTACTTGTCGTTGTTTAAAGAGGACTGTGATTTATAAGTTATCCATGTTATACCCTGGACATTCATAGGCTAAAGGTGTCAAGCAAGATTTAGTCATTGACTGCGTATGGTAACATTTGTGAAAGCTGTGGAAGTGGAGATTTATCCAGTCTTGGCTCCAAAGGTGAAAATCTTAAATCCTCAAGCCTTGAAGAAGCAATGCAATGCCAAAGGTGTGCGATTATCTTTTCAACCGAATGAAATAATTGGGATGGGCTATGGGAATAGCTGTCTTGGTTTGTAAAGATCTCTCACTGGAGAGGGACATGCAGTGACGCTGAAGGAGGAGGGCTTACCTAATGCTGCCAAGCTACTCCTTTTGCATACGAGCTCTCGAAAAAGGGAGTCCCAGGAGGGGATTGTAAGCTGCTCTATCTCTAAGGTCACGTAAGCATTTCTTGTACTTGCATTGCATTAAGGACTAAACACCGGTGTGGTCAAACCTTGTGGGCGGCGATAGCCGCGGTCATTTACTGGAAAGATTATTCTGGACATCAGTCTATCTGACTTTACCTGTGTGCTTACACAGCAAAATCTTTTGTTACCGCCTATGTTTCACAAGACTGATTAGCCTCAGATGTTTATGCAGTGAATTGTATGCTGACTTACCTGTGAATGCTACATTTCCTAATCATTGTTACTAATACCTCAGCATTATCTAGATTACTTAGACAACGATGCATTTAGGAATATAATGTATATGGATATTTTTGTTTCTTTTTGTTGATGTGTCACATGGAAATTCTTTGTTTGCAGAGAATTAATAATAAATATATAATATATAAATATAGTTATCCTCTTTTTCTTCTTATTTAAAGTTAAAAATAATCTAAATTAAAGGGTCTGTACCACTACCTTTCAAAAGGTTTTTAACACGTACCAGGCTTTTTTAGCCTATTTGGGATAAGAATTTTTTTTTATATATATAAATGTGTATATTTATCTACTTTTGGCTGTGTTAACACTTGAGCAAAAGCGCTATTCAGCACACCACTCTGGTCCCTAGTCCCTTCAGAAAATCATGCTTACTTCTCTTTGCCCGGATCCTAAGTCAGAAAATGAAAGTTTTCTTCACAATGAATGTGGTAAGAGTTTAGAAATAATAAATCCGTTTGTCTTTTCTTTGAACTTTTTTAGCATTTCTGGGCATCGAAAGTAATGTAATTACATACTTTGGCTGGATAGCTCAACGCTTTGAGCAAGAAAGCTTATTCGTTGGTAAATCTCCACCTGAATGGATCAACACCCTTTCTACTAGATCAGTAGATACTCACTAGGCTTTTTGTAATGAGACCTCCATGGAGCAGATTTGTATGGCAGCTTTTTGATGTTCTGTCTATTCCTTTGCAAAATTCTATAATTTGGTGTTTTTGCCTCAGCTATGGCTGCTTTTGACAGGGAAGTTTTGTGGGCCATTCTGCCTGACTAGCAACCTTGCTTTTCTTTGTACCACTCATTCTGCGGGCTGATGGATTCTCACTATCTTAAGAAAGAAAAAAATCTTTATTGTCAAGAGTCCATGAGACCCCTCCTTTTTATATTTGGAGTATCAGGTTCCTGAGTTGTACTTCAAGTGCCTCACTGTACTTTATTTTTATGGCTATTTTCTTTACCTTTTCTGCTTTGCCATATGTTTAACTGAGGATTAGAGGGAATGCTGGGTGGGGATGAGCAAAGCTCTCGAATTGTTATAAGTGTTTTGACTCTTCCTTCTAAGTGGGGACTTGAATCCCACAAGGGATGGACTAGAGGGAAATGCTCTGTGAGCATTTGGTTATCCTCTGGGGTGGAATATTTGGTTCCTCTTGCTGTTTGCCTCTGTGAGCCTCAGATACCTCAAGCGGTGCTGTGTACCTGCCGAGCGGCCTCAGATACCTCAGTGGTGCTGTGTACTTCCTGGACGGTGATTCCTGCAGTGGTGTAGTCGGATTGCAAGTTAGCTAGACCATGGTTTCTCAACAGCCGGGCCGTGGCCCAGTACCGGGCCGTGATAGCCCTGCTGGTGGGCCCTGACCTGTCATGCCCCCACTGCACACCAGGGGCAGACTGAGACCAATCAAGGCCCCTGGAACACTGCCTCACACTGACCGAAATGTATAAAATATTATGCAAATGAACATGGTAGCCTCCGTGCTCTGCCCCCAACAGGCCCCTCAACCTCCAGAGCCAGGACCCCCAACATTAAGGTCCAGAGAAAGGGCACCCAACCTCCAGGGCCAGACCCCACACTCCATGGCCCTCACAGCGACAGACCCCCGCCAGGGCCCCCACTAAACCCACACTTATTTGCTTAGTTACTGGTAGGGCAACTGAAAACTCCAGCTTAAGGAATGCACCAGGATCCGTGGAGATGCCATTTGTGGGCCCCCCTACTTTCTGGTCCCTCGGCCCAGGTCCTATTTGCCTGGCTGATCAGCCCACCCCTGCTGCTCACTTATATATATATATATATATATATATATAACTACCGGGCCCTGGACATGTCTAGCTAAAATTTACCGGGCCTTGAGATCACTTTGGTTGAGAACCACTGAGCTAGACGACTCTGATAGTTCAGCTTGCATGAATTTGCACTATTGAGTGCATTGTGCTTGTGAGTATTGCCTATACACTTTAGTTATTTTTTATGTCTGTTGCAACCTACTTCACTATTGGAGCGCCCTCTTTTATCTCATCTTCAGTAAAAAATAATAGTAGTGGTTGTGCGGCGACTGGGTCACTGCCGTAATGTCCATTTCTTCCTTTTGAGCTTGGTAACCAAGTGGAGAGACATGTACTCGTGTGTCGTTAATTTCCAGATAGAAGTAGTCATACCAGCAACCAGTAGAGTTGGATTTGTTACTGCTATACTTACTGTGCATTATTAACAGTGCAATGAAAACCAGGGTTTAGACTCAAGTGAGTTGAAACCCTTAGGGGAACAGTGGGGAGAGGGAGAGCGGATCGAGCGGGAGTAGAACCGCAAATGGAGAAATATGTGAGGGTGGGTATGATGAGGCCTAGAGGGATTGGGATTAGGGGATGATGAGGTTGATCGTTTGGGGGGCAGCTGTGTCCGGTGTAAAATCTGTAGTTTGCTGGGAGGGGGTCACAGGCCTATGTACATGGTGTGTTTATGTTGGGTGTTGAATGGATTCCCAATAAAATTTAACATCAGCAAAGAAGTAAACTTTGTTCCTTCTATAGTAGCCTTATTCCTCAAGAAGAAGAAGTTTTTCTGTTTTTGTAAATCACAACTTTAATGTTGGTAACTGCGGGGACTTCCAGTGTAAGGCTATAACGGATTTTGCGCTGTTAAGGCCTATTCTCAAAAGTGTTGGTCTAATTTTACATCTAAAAGGTGGATGCTTGTTTAGGAGGGTAACTGTGAGCATTAACACGAAATCCAGTTCTAAAAGAACTTGGAATGTGCGTTCAATATCTCCCCCAAAAAGGTAAAGTTTGCTCCAATGCCACCACATGTGTATCATGTTGCCTTGAGTATTACAGCCTCTCCAGCATAATGCCGATGAGGCAGGGGGCAGGGTAAATATTTATAAATCTCACTGGGGCCAGGTACCAACGTAGAAGGATCTTATAGTTTAGTTCAAGGATCTTAGGTGATGTTGAGGACTTGTGTGTATTTTGAGAGATTTTTTGCCATTGTTTAGCATCGATAGGGGTGTATAGTTCACGATGCCAGTGAGCAGTGTAGAAAGGGAGTACATGTGATTGAGCATTATGCAGTCGGTTTTTCGCTAGTGAGAGGGAGCCCTTAGTTATCATAAAAAGTAAAAAAGTGTAGTGAGGCGCTATTAAAGCAAAGAGTGTAAAAAATTTAAAAACAGTGATGTATCTACTCAAATACCAAAATATAATTAATGGATCTAAATTGAGAATTAGATTTTGTAAATAAACCAAATCTTATCAATGTGTATGGGGGATACTTCCCTATAGATTCCCTGAAACTATATCCCAAAAAGAAGTGCGTTAGTGTAATATTACAGTAAACATAGAGAGAGTGCAAAAAATACTATACTAATTCCTTAAAGTGATTTAATCCTAACACAATACAAAATAAAATTATATAACCGTGGTCTATTGGTCTGATTCAGTAGATTTAATAACTATTAAATCTTAAAATACAACAACAAATCTTAAAATCATTTCTAAAACAATGGATATAAACTTGGGGACGTCTCCCCGCTGCCAAGTCCTTACTATTTAGAAAGTTTCAATGGATAAAAAAATCATATATAATTCGCTTTCTCTCTTCAAATGTAGTTTCAGTGGGTAAAGAAGTACAGTGTTTCAGCTAGTGAGAAGACACTACAATGTTTCACTCAGAAGTGTACAGATGGTTATTACTGCAGCCCTGTGCAAGTAATTCTTACCTCCGTGGCCGTTATCAGGTGTCTAAGGTGATGTAGTTGGTAATATTTTAGCCGAGTAAAAAAGGAGCCATGCCGGGATTTGTTTTAGGTCTGCTCTTGGTTTCAATTTGCCTTGCTCAAGGAAATTGGCAATAGATACCGATTCTAGCAATTCTTGGACAGTGTGGCCTTTCTTTGGTGGTTCGAACCCTATGATTTTTTTTTTTTTAATCTACTTATTTTTAATACTACTCATAAACATAGAAGTATGGTACAGGAATGAGGCCATATTTTGGCTCCTCTTTCATCAGCCTATTCTTGGTTTGGAGGGAAGTTGTCCACATTTTTGCAAATAGAAATAAATCCCTTTAAGGAAAATATAGCTTTTTCAAAAGATGTATTGATTAATTGATTTTTATCTGGAAAAACTAAGGCAATAATAATGCTTTATTTAAAATACTATACTGAAGTGAGGCAGGTTTACATATGAGATGGATCGATTAATTTACTGATGGGGCAATTATAAAATCTTCTGTTTATAGAAAGCCCATTGAGGGCAATACTCTATTAAATACATGCAGTATCCACCCTTGTCATGTCTATTGGTTATAGTTAAGGGTAATTTACTAGATTCAGCTGAAAAATGCTCCACTAGTAGAGAATTCAAAAAACATATTTTGGATTTGATAAAATGCTTGAGGTTGAAAAGCTATTCTAAAGAGCCTATGAGAAAGCAAATACATCTTAAAGGGAACATCTTTTGTTTGAGAGTGTTTGTTAATCTATATCTACTGTAGGTTTCAGGTCTTAACTGTTATGAGGTAACCATAAAACGGACGAAATTTGGTAATAAAAGTATATTATTTATTTCACATTTTTTCTGGAAAAAAAAGTGGCGGTTTGAATTGTACATAAAAGCAAATAATTTAAACATTCTTAGTAGAGAAAATTGACATTCACTTTAAGCAACCAGTGTTGACGAGTTTCACTGTCTGCTTTTCTTCACTCAAGTCCATGTCAGGAGCGATACTACAAGACTGTCACACTTGAGAGGCTGTGTTTCTGTTCCACAGCACGGATTCTGCTAAGATCGTTTACATTTTTACTTATGTTGGGTCACAGTGTGGCTCCTTTTATCTTAATAGAATCATGGGTTAATATCTCCTGAGGGAGGTTATTGAATAGTGGGGATTAATCAAATATGATACTTTGATTTTATGCTGCTTTTTGTGTGAGATTTATTTTTTTGGGCTCATAGACTGTTGTATGCAGTAACAGAACATACAGGTTTTTTTTTTTTCTTTCAATTTGATCGCTCCAAAGCTTGTAGCTTTGTGCTTTTTTTCTCATAGCAGGGGCAGTCCTGTCTTGTGCACCATGTGACCGGGTGTGGTCACACTTTTGTTTTCTCTTTCCTGACCGAGCTAGCTGTCGAGAGAAGTCACTTGTTTCTCTGTTTGCCTGGGTGTAGGAGTTGGTGAGTGCCCCAGTCATTGGGAGTATAAAGGTGCCATTTTTTGAGAAATAAAAAGTTCATTTATTCTGTATCCTACTGTTGTTAGCGCAAACTATGGAGGATTCTGATATTCTTGAGGGTACTCCCTCTATTCCTAATAGTAATACCTGTCTATATTGTGAGGAGGCCTTGGTGTGCCCGCCCTCTCAACCATGTTCCATATGCATCAGCAAGGTTATTATGTCTAAGAAGGTTAACCCCTTTAGTACTACTGAGCCGTCCACCTCTGAGGACTCGCCATCCCGTGAGGTGCATACCCCTCAGTCATCTCCATTATCTCATGCAGCTTCCCGTAGCACACCAGATCCTCCGTATGGAGGTAGCCTTTTACCATCTGACTTTACCGTGCAGTTAAAGACAGCAGTGTTTGAGGCTATTAGTGCTTTACCTTGCCCTGCCAAGTGCAAGCAAAAGGTTAAACATAGCTCTCTGGTCCAGGTGACATCCAGTGATTTATTAGATTTGTCTGCTTTTCAAGTATCCCAGGATGGGTCACACTCTGAGCCTTCAGAGGGTGAAATTTCTGGATCAGAGTCTGCTACCTCTAGGCCTCCGGCTGCGGAGGAGCCAGCCTTTAGATTTAAAATTGGCAAACATTATTAAAAACGAATGGATAGAATTGGATCTTCTTTTTCCCCTTCGTCTTCCTTTAAAAAGATTGAAACTTTTCTCAGGACAATGTTTCAGCATATGGGATTTTTATTTCAACCGACAGCGGCTGTTGCCTCGGTTGCTGGAGCTGCGGCCTACTGGTGCGACTCCTTAGCGGATTTGATCGAGGTGGAGGGTCCCCTTGATGTTATCCAAGAAAGAATTAAAGTGTGGAGAATTGCTAATTCTTTTGTCTATGATGCAAACATGCAGATTATTCGCCTGAATGCTAACATTTCTGGGTTCTCAGTACAGAACCATAGGGCGCTCTGGCTGAAGTCCTGTTCTGCGGACATGACTTCTAAGTCTAGATTACTTTCCCTACCCTTTAAGGGAAATATTTTATTTGGTCCAAGCCTGGACTCCATTATCTCCACGGTTACAGGGGGCAAGGGCACCTTCCTACCGCAGGATAAAAAGAACAAATCTAAGGGACAAGGATCTTATTTTCGTTCCTTTCGTTCTGATAAGTCCCAACGTCAGCAGTCCTCCTCTAAGCCCGAGCAAACCAAGAGCACTTGGAAGCCGGCTCAATCCTGGAATAAATCCAAGCAAACTAAGAAGCCCGCCGGCATGAAGGGGCGGCCCCCGATCCGGCGCTGGATTGTGTAGGGGGCAGACTGTCGCTGTTTTCAGAAGCTTGGTTCCGGGACGTGCAGGATCAGTGGGTCCTGGAGGTTAGAGGCTCAGGGATACAAGATAGGTTTCAAATCTCATCCACCCAAGGGCAGATTTCTCCTCTCAAGCCTGTCTTCAAAACCTGAAGGGAAGCCTTTCTGTGGTGTGTGCGTGATCTGTCCCAGTTCCTATCGCAGAAAGAGGTTTGGGATATTACTCAAACCTGTTTGTGGTTCCAAAGAAGGAGGGAACTTTCCGCCCCATTCTGGACCTCAAGTGCTTAAAGGACCAGTCAACACATTAGATTTGCATAATCAATAAATGCAAGATAACAAGATAATGCAATAGCACTTAGTCTGAACTTCAAATGAGTAGTAGATTTTTTTATAACAAATTTCAAAGTTATGTATATTTCCACTCCCCTTGTACCATGTGATAGCAATCAGCCAATCACAAATGCATATACGTATAGTCTGTAAATTCTTGCACATGCTCAGTAGGATCTGGTGACTCAAAAAATGTAAATATAAAAGACTGTGCACATTTTTTTAATGAAAGTAAATTGTAAAGTTGTTTAAAATTACATGCTGTCTCTGAATCATGAAAATTTAATTTAACCTGAGTGTCCCTTTAAACAAGTTTCTAAATGTCCCCTCGTTCAAGATGGAGACAGTAAGGTCCATCCTTCCTCTGGCTCAGGAAGGACAGTTCATGACCACTATAGATCTGAAGGATTCCTACCTTAACGTTCCAATCCACAGGGACCACTTCCAGTTCCTAAGGTTTGCATTCCTGGATCAGAACTTCCAGTTCATTGCACTTCCGTTTGGTCTAGCAACTGCTCCAAGAATCTTTACAAAGGTTCTAGGGGCTCTCCTGGCTGTCACCAGAACCCAAGGTATAGCAGTAGCTCCCTACTTGGACGACATTCAGGATCAAGCACCATCCTTTTGTCTGGCAGAGGACCATTCTGTATCTCTTCTCTCCCTTCTTCGATCAGATGGATAGAAGATAAACTTAGAGAAGAGTTCTCTTATTCTAAGCACCAGGGTAGAATTCCTGTGTACTATAATAGACTAACTAAGACCATAGACGTTGCAAGCTAGCTTCAGCATGTCTTGCCCTCCGGACCTCCTTAAGGCTGTGCATGTTGAGACAGTGGAACACCGATCATTCGGATCTGTCTCAACAGATTTCCCTGGACAGCCTGTCAAGAGAATCGCTCTCTTGGTGGCTCTGTCCAGATAATCTGTCCCGAGGGACATCCTTTCTCAGATCATCCTGGGAGATTGTGACTACGGACGTGAGTTTCTCAGGATGGGGAGCTGTTTGGGGTGCCAAGAAGGCAGAGGGCCTGTAGTCTCAGGAGGAACAATCACTCCCGATCAACATCCTGGAGCTTTGAGCAATCTGCAATGCTCTGAAGGCTTGGCCTCTTCTGGGTTCGTCCCGGTTTATCAGATTCCAATCAGACAATATAACCTTGGTGGCTTACATCAACCATCAGGGGGGAACGAGAAGCTCCCTAGCAATGAGGGAAATATTTTGGATTCTGGAGTGGGTGGAGGCCCACAGCTGTTCGCTGTCAGCGATCCACATTCCGGGTGTGGACAACTGGGAAGCAGATTTTCTCAGCAGACAATCCTTTCATCCGGGGGAATGGTCTTTACACCCCAAAGTGTTTGTGGAGATATGCTACATGTGGGGGACGCTGGAAATAGATCTCATGGCGTTTCGTCTCAATACCAAACTACCCAGATATGGGTCGAGGTCCAGGGATCCTCAGGAGGAGCTTATAGATGCATTAGAGGTGCCTTGGCGGTTCAGTCTAATCTACCTTTTCCACCGTTACCACTCCTTCCTCTAGAAGTGGCCCGCATAAAGCAGAACCAGGCATCAGTAATAATGATTGCTCCATCGTGGCCGAGAAGATCGTGGTTCATGGATCTAGTGAGGATGTCATCTTCTCCTCCATGGAAGTTACCTTGTCGCAGTGATCTGCTGGAACAGGATCCTTTTGTTCATCAAAATCTAGATTATCTGAGGCTGACTGCATGGAGATTGAATGCTTAGTCCTTGCCAAGAGAGGGTTTTCTGAGAGAGTTATTGATGCTCTCATTCGAGCTTGTAAGCCAGTTACTCAACGCATCTATCATAAGGTGTGGAGAACCTACTTAATCTGGTGTGAAGAGCGTGGTTTTCCTAGGCACAAAGTTAAGGTTGCCAGGATTCTATTTGTTTCTCTAGGATGAACTGGAGAAGGGTCTTTCGGCCAGTTCCCTGAGGATTTTACTGCACAAGAGGCTCTCTGAGCTTCCAGATGTTAAGTCTTTCGTTAAGGCTCTGATTAGGATCAGACCTGTGTTCAGATCTTCGTCTCCCCCTTGGAGCCTGAATCTGGTTCTTAAATTTTTGTATTGGGCTCCATTTGAGCCTATGCATGACATTGACATTAAGTTGTTGTCCTGGAAGGTTCTTTTTCTACTGGCTATTGCTTCGGCGCGCAGAGTATCTAAGATTGCCGTCTTGCAATGTGAGCCTCCTTATCTGGTGTTCCATTCGGATAAGGCTGTCCTACGTACTGTACTAAGTTAGGGTTTCTCCCTAAAGTCATATCAGACCACAACATCAATTAAGAGATTGTGGTCCCTTCTTTGTGTCCTAATCCATTTTCTTCGAAGGAACATTTACTTCATAATTTGGACGTGGTTCGTACCTTGAAGTTTTATCTTCAGGCTACTAAGGATTTTAGACAAACTTCTCCCTTGTTTGCTGCATATTCTGGGAAGCGTAAGGGCCAGAAGGTCTCTTCGACTTCCTTATCTTTTTGGTTGAGGAGTCTTATTCGCTATGCTTATGAGACAGCAGGACATAGACCTCCTCAGAGAATTATGGCTCATTCTACTAGAGCAGTGACTTCCTCTTGGGCCTTTAAGAACGAGGCCTCTATGGATCCGATTTGTAAGGCGGCTAACTGGTCCACCTTACACACTTTTTCAAAATTTTACAAGTTTGATGTATTTGCTTCAGCAGAAGCAGCCTTCGGGAGAAAGGATTTGCAGGCTGTGGTGCCCTCAGATTAGGGTCCGCCTCCTTTTTTTGTCCCTCCCGTTATCATTCAGTGCCCTCTAGAGCTTGGGTATAAGTTTCCCAACAGTAAGGAATGAAGCCGTGAACTCTTCTTATATTAAGAAGGAAAACATAAATTATGCTTACCAGATAATTTCATTTCCTTCTGTATAAGGAGAGTCCACGGCCCCCGCCCATGTTTCTCCGATGGGCGGCTGCCTACATTTATTTTCTCCTCTGGCACCTTTTATACCCTGATATTTCTCCTACTGTTTCTTGTTCCCTCTGCAAAATGACTTCTTGGGGATAGGGGAAGTGGGAGAGGTATTCAGGCCACTGGCATGTGTGTCTTTGCCTCCTCCTGGTGGCCAGGTTCAGTATTTCCCAACAGTAAGGAATGACACTGTGGACTCTCCTTATACAGAAGGAAATGAAATTATCTGGTAAGCATAATTTGTTTTGTTTTTAAATAATTTTTATCAGATAGTATTTATGTGAGTGTTACTGTACTTTTAAGTGTTGTGTTAAATGCAAAAAAAAATCTTATCCTACCCTTTACGTGAGTTCTCAAGTCGCAATAACCCAACGAGCATAAATCACGATTGCACTTGAGCGAACGTGTTTACTTTCTACTTAATACGCACACTATTTCTGACGTGTGAAAAAATATTGCTCGCGCACTAACTATAGAGCTCCACTGGTAATCTAGTCCTATATCAGAAAAGGACAACATTCATGCTTTCTCAGTTAGTACTGTAGAAAAGTATTTATTGCCAACTGTATATGTACCTTTGACAAGCTATATTTAACATGAACCATCATTGCAGTGTATATGATTGTCAAGATGGCTTTTGCTTAAAAGCATGATCTGCAGTTGTATTCAGTAATGCTTCAATGATTTTGTGAATACTTTCCAGGGAAATGCACACACTAAAGCTAAAAAGGGCAATGATGCCAATGATTATATGGCTGCTTTATATTCAGAAATATTGGATTTCCTTTAATTTAATACACTGCTTGACAAATGCACTTCCCCATGGCACCCCATTAATGACCAGATAATGACTGGAGCGCAATTTAGCGCTCCCACTTGAGCGTTAACGATGCTAGAAGGAAGCTTTTTGCATGCGTCAGGTTGTGCTCTTATTACAGGTTTTTAAAGTTAACTTCTCCCATAGCCTTCAATGGAGCACAAAAAATGCAAAAATCCTAACATCTACTCATTCTTACCCGACCGCATATATTCTCTCTAAATCCGACTTGAAATATGAATATTTCGCATTACAATGTTCTTTGCATAGAAGAATATATTCTATTTATTCTTAAATTAATATTTTTATATACACATTTATTTTTATATATATATATACAGTAAACTCCAAGTAAACCGGCACCCATGGGGATTGGTAGATTCCGGATTAGTGTAGTTTCTGGTTGCTTGAAAGTTACTATTAAAAATAGGCCTAACTAGGTTCTATAGCCCTCACTATACTATAAACGCTGTATTTACTTGATATTAATATTTAAATACAGTAATATTAATGCCGCCTCCGTTCAGTCCTGGGCACCCAGTGGCAGCGTCTAATTCTCACACTGCCTTGTGCTAACAACTTTCAAGAGCAGTTAGGTAGGGTCTGGTGGCATGAAAGGGGCTTGCTTTAACCTTTGAGAGCCCACTATAGAGAAAGGAAGCTGCAGAGCAAAGTTAGTGTTTATTTTAATGTACAGTATCTTTGTTTTTTTTTGTTTGCTTGAGTTCTGGTTAACTGAGAGTTTACTGTATATATATATATATGTATGATGATTTTTTTGGGGGGTTATATATATATATATGTATGATGATTTTTTGGGGGGTTATATATATATATATATGTATGATGATTTTTTGGGGGGTTATATATATATATGTATGATGATTTTTTGGGGGGTTATATATATATATATATGTATGATGATTTTTTGGGGGGTTATATATATATATGTATGATGATTTTTTGGGGGGTTATATATATATATGTATGATGATTTTTTGGGGGGTTATATATATATATATGTATGATGATTTTTTGGGGGGTTATATATATATATGTATGATGATTTTTTGGGGGGTTATATATATATATATATGTATGATGATTTTTTGGGGGGTTATATATATATATATATGTATGATGATTTTTTGGGGGGTTATATATATATATATGTATGATGATTTTTTGGGGGGTTATATATATATATATATATATATATGTATGATGATTTTTTGGGGGGTTATATATATATATATGTATGATGATTTTTTGGGGGGTTATATATATATATATATGTATGATGATTTTTTGGGGGGTTATATATATATATATATATATTCACACACATAGTAACATAGTAGATGAGGATGAAAAAAGACAGAAGTCTATCGAGTTTAACCTATACAAATCTTAACCCCTTAACGACCAAGGACGTACCTGGCACATCCTCAGGGGTTTTAAGCGCTGGAAGCGATCGTGAGAGGGGATTGAGAGTTCCAGGAGTGGGCGGAAGGGGACGAGAGCAGGTGGGACCGCTACACTATGGCAAATGTTTAGTCAGCGGGAAGGAGGGAGAGGGGTGATATGTGTTGCGAAAGGGATCTGGGAGGGGGGAAGGGTATTGAGGGGGGCAGCTACACTTCAGAAAAAAATGTTTTGTTTTGTTTTTTAAAGAAATCCTAATTTGTTACAAACTAAGATGGCGGCAAATAGGTAGAGGGGGGTGGGAGCTGTTTGGGGGGGGTCAGGGAGGCTGGGGGGATCCAATACTGCAGAAAAAATATATATATACATATATATATATATATCGCTATTAAAGAAGAAACAGTAACTCTTAGTCCAGCACAATGGAATCTCACAATATTAATCCTAAAGCCTTAAAGATCTGACCCCATAATATATTAAAACAGACACATAGCAATTGTAATTAGGTTGGAATTTATCATAATACATAACACAAAAATATATACATGTATTGTGTGGCAACAAAAAGAACAAACCAGATAGTCCCCTGTACGTATAAAAGTCAATTGGTATTAACCCTTTTTAGAGGCCTCTATTGTAGGGTGTATAGACATGAATTCACTGGCTATTATTCTCAGCCAAAAAAGTTACACCTTCATTTGGTCTCCAAAGAAATATAGACGTGATGCACTGAAAAGCATAATTAAGTTCACTTGATTGCAGAATGTATAACGCTGAACCAGGACAGCAATTCTAACAATCCCAAATGCACTTAATAAAATGTCACCTAAGATCGACTTAGGGATAGGTGTCATTGATAAGGCAACTTAAATAAGCTTGATTGCAGAGATATTCTGAGCATCTAGGATTCGGACCAGAACATCGTAAACAGCATTCATATACACACTGTGTTCATATGCCTAGTGCTTCCCTCAATCAGCATTTATCAGCATACTGACATAAAGTGTTCCTTATGTTACCTTGTCATTTCTTCAGCATTGTTTGTAAAGAGTAGAGGCACTTAGTGGTATGTACCACGCCTACCTTCTTAGTGCATCACGTAACTTGGGTATACCCGTAAGGCTTGTTGCAACAAGGGATTTCCAGCAGCGGTGGGGATCAGCTGTTCTTCTCAGCCAGAAGAAGCCCGTTGAACTGTGGGTGAAATGCGCATAGCTGTTTGTCAATCGGCGGGGGAACAACTGATCCCCGCCGCTGCTGGAAATCCCTTGTTGCAACAAGCCTTTTCTTGCATAATGGTTAACCAGAGCTCTGAAGTCGCACTAACCCGCCACGGATTAAATTAAATTATGCTCAAGCAAACGTGTTTACTTTCAACTCATAGTACACGCGCAATTTTTTTTGTCGTGGCCAAAGAGCCCACAAAATACCCCTAATCTCTTGCATGTCACTTGTAATCTAGCCCAAAGAAGGTCTGGAACCAAGATTTGTGTACCCTACATTTCTTCCTGGTGTTTGTGTTAAAAAAAAAAAAAGACTTATGTTTATACAACCACAAACAAGCACATGGGGGAGAGCTGAGTCTGAAGGGAAGGCAGGTAAAAGCCAAATTTGGTCCACCCAACTGAACCAAAGGAACTGACGACAGTGTGATGCAACAGGGACTGTCAAATATTTTAGGTCCAGGTGCACCATCCAGTCGTTCAAAGCAAATCTCTTAACATGTGTATAGCCTCCCTCTTGAAGTTGCGGTGCACCACAAAATAATTGTGATCCCTCAGATGATGATCGGACGGTAACCACTTGACTTTTTCCTGACCAGAAAAAGGTTGCTGAGAGAACCCTCTGGGGAATCTAGAGGATCCAGTTCTATAGCTCCTTTGGACTGAAGAGACAAAACCTCCTCTTAGATGAGATTTGGACCCTCCAAGGATAAGCAAATGGGGTTGGGGGGAAGGGGCTGGAAGGGAGTATAAAATAAGTCTATTACAAGCCCCTGGACAGTCTGAAGAATCCATGGATCTACAAAAATTGTTAGTCTAAAACTGTTGCCAGAATCGCCAGTTTAGGGTAAATGTGCATAAGCATTTTCTTCTATGTGAAGAACGTTGGAATGTAAAGTATTTCTTACTTACTTTGGGTTTAGCCCTGTTGGTCTAATGCGGGGTTGGGTTTGCACATGAGCGATAACAGTTTGGTTACTTTTTAAATAGGGCACCCATAGAAGTCTATTGGGAGAAGTTAGCGCGGTCGTGATATTTGAAGTCCTGAAGTAAGCGCCCCTGATCTTTTGCTCATGTTCTAACTTGTTACTTTCATCTTGTAATATGCACGCTAACCTGGCCGTGTTAAAATTTAACTTTTAGCGCAGTTAGCACACAAGTGAAAAAAATATTTAGCCACTTGTAATCTGGCCCTATATTAGTTACTTTTCACTGTTACTTTGTATTTTACTTTTGTATATGAATGTTTTAAACAATACTATGTAAAATGTCTTTTCTCCAACATAGGTGTGTCCGGTCCACGGCGTCATCCTTACTTGTGGGATATTCTCTTCCCCAACAGGAAATGGCAAAGAGCCCAGCAAAGCTGGTCACATGATCCCTCCTAGGCTCCGCCTACCCCAGTCATTCTCTTTGCCGTTGTACAGGCAACATCTCCACGGAGATGGCTTAGAGTTTTTTAGTGTTTAACTGTAGTTTTTATTATTCAATCAAGAGTTTGTTATTTTGAAATAGTGCTGGTATGTACTATTTACTCAGAAACAGAAAAGAGATGAAGATTTCTGTTTGTATGAGGAAAATGATTTTAGCAACCGTCACTAAAATCCATGGCTGTTCCACACAGGACTGTTGAGAGCAATTAACTTCAGTTGGGGGAACAGTGAGCAGTCTCTTGCTGCTTGAGGTATGACACATTCTAACAAGACGATGTAATGCTGGAAGCTGTCATTTTCCCTCTGGGATCCGGTAAGCCATGTTTATTACGATTGTAAATAAGGGCTTCAAAAAGGGCTTATTAAGACTGTAGACTTTTTTTGGGCTAAATCGATTGATTATTAACACATATTTAGCCTTGAGGAATCATTTTATCTGGGTATTTTGATATAATAATATCGGCAGGCACTGTTTTAGACACCTTATTCTTTAGGGGCTTTCCCAAAGCATAGGCAGAGCCTCATTTTCGCGCCGGTGTTGCGCACTTGTTTTTGAGAGGCATGGCATGCAGTCGCATGTGAGAGGAGCTCTGATACTTAGAAAAGACTTTCTGAAGGCGTCATTTGGTATCGTATTCCCCTTGGGGCTTGGTTGGGTCTCAGCAAAGCAGATACCAGGGACTGTAAAGGGGTTAAAGTTCAAAACGGCTCCGGTTCCGTTATTTTAAGGGTTAAAGCTTCCAAATTTGGTGTGCAATACTTTTAAGGCTTTAAGACACTGTGGTGAAAATTTGGTAAATTTTGAACAATTCCTTCATGTTTTTTCGCATTTGCAGTAATAAAGTGTGTTCAGTTTAAAATTTAAAGTGACAGTAACGGTTTTATTTTAAAACGTTTTTTGTACTTGTTATCAAGTTTATGCCTGTTTAACATGTCTGAACTACCAGATAGACTGTGTTCTGAATGTGGGGAAGCCAGAATTCCTATTCATTTAAATAAATGTGATTTATGTGACAATGACAATGATGCCCAAGATGATTCCTCAAGTGAGGGGAGTAAGCATGGTACTGCATCATTCCCTCCTTCGTCTACACGAGTCTTGCCCACTCAGGAGGCCCCTAGTACATCTAGCGCGCCAATACTCCTTACTATGCAACAATTAACGGCTGTAATGGATAATTCTGTCAAAAACATTTTAGCCAAAATGAACACTTATCAGCGTAAGCGCGACTGCTCTGTTTTAGATACTGAAGAGCATGACGACGCTGATATTAATATTTCTGAAGGGCCCCTAACTCAGTCTGATGGGGCCAGGGAGGTTTTGTCTGAGGGAGAAATTACTGATTCAGGGAACATTTCTCAACAAGCTGAACCTGATGTGATTGCATTTAAATTTAAGTTGGAACATCTCCGCATTCTGCTTAAGGAGGTATTATCCACTCTGGATGATTGTGACAAGTTGGTCATCCCAGAGAAACTATGTAAAATGGACAAGTTCCTAGAGGTGCCGGGGCTCCCAGAAGCTTTTCCTATACCCAAGCGGGTGGCGGACATTGTTAATAAAGAATGGGAAAGGCCCGGTATTCCTTTCGTCCCTCCCCCCATATTTAAAAAATTGTTTCCTATGGTCGACCCCAGAAAGGACTTATGGCAGACAGTCCCCAAGGTCGAGGGAGCGGTTTCCACTTTAAACAAACGCACCACTATACCCATAGAGGATAGTTGTGCTTTCAAAGATCCTATGGATAAAAAATTAGAAGGTTTGCTTAAAAAGATGTTTGTTCAGCAGGGTTACCTTCTACAACCAATTTCATGCATTGTCCCTGTCGCTACAGCCGCATGTTTCTGGTTCGATGAGCTGATAAAGGCGGTCGACAGTGATTCTCCTCCTTATGAGGAGATTAAGGACAGAATAAATGCTCTCAAATTGGCTAATTCTTTCACCCTAGACGCCACTTTGCAATTGGCTAGGTTAGCGGCTAAGAATTCTGGGTTTGCTATTGTGGCGCGCAGAGCGCTTTGGTTGAAATCTTGGTCGGCTGATGCGTCTTCCAAGAACAAGCTACTTAACATTCCTTTCAAGGGGAAAACGCTGTTTGGCCCTGACTTGAAAGAGATTATCTCGGATATCACTGGGGGTAAGGGCCACGCCCTTCCTCAGGATCGGCCTTTCAAGGCAAAAAATAAACCTAATTTTCGTCCCTTTCGTAGAAACGGACCAGCCCAAAGTGCTACGTCCTCTAAGCAAGAGGGTAATACTTCTCAAGCCAAGCCAGCTTGGAGACCAATGCAAGGCTGGAACAAGGGAAAGCAGGCCAAGAAACCTGCCACTGCTACCAAGACAGCATGAAATGTTGGCCCCCGATCCGGGACCGGATCTGGTGGGGGGCAGACTCTCTCTCTTCGCTCAGGCTTGGGCAAGAGATGTTCTGGATCCTTGGGCGCTAGAAATAGTCTCCCAAGGTTATCTTCTGGAATTCAAGGGACTTCCCCCAAGGGGGAGGTTCCACAGGTCTCAGTTGTCTTCAGACCACATAAAAAGACAGGCATTCTTACATTGTGTAGAAGACCTGTTAAAAATGGGAGTGATTCATCCCGTTCCATTAAGAGAACAAGGGATGGGGTTCTACTCCAATCTGTTTATAGTTCCCAAAAAAGAGGGAACGTTCAGACCAATCTTAGATCTCAAGATCTTAAACAAGTTTCTCAAGGTTCCATCGTTCAAGATGGAAACCATTCGAACTATTCTTCCTTCCATCCAGGAAGGTCAATTCATGACCACGGTGGATTTAAAGGATGCGTATCTACATATTCCTATCCACAAGGAACATCATCGGTTCCTGAGGTTCGCATTCCTGGACAAACATTACCAGTTCGTGGCGCTTCCTTTCGGATTAGCCACTGCTCCAAGGATTTTCACAAAGGTACTAGGGTCCCTTCTAGCTGTGCTAAGACCAAGGGGCATTGCTGTAGTACCTTACTTGGACGACATTCTGATTCAAGCGTCGTCCCTTCCTCAAGCAAAGGCTCACACGGACATTGTCCTGGCCTTTCTCAGATCTCACGGATGGAAAGTGAACGTGGAAAAGAGTTCTCTATCTCCGTCAACAAGGGTTCCCTTCTTGGGAACAATAATAGACTCCTTAGAAATGAGGATTTTTCTGACAGAGGCCAGAAAAACAAAACTTCTAGACTCTTGTCGGATACTCCATTCCGTTCCTCTTCCTTCCATAGCTCAGTGCATGGAAGTGATCGGGTTGATGGTAGCGGCAATGGACATAGTTCCTTTTGCACGCATTCATCTAAGACCATTACAACTGTGCATGCTCAGTCAGTGGAATGGGGACTATACAGACTTGTCTCCGAAGATACAAGTAAATCAGAGGA
The DNA here is from genome assembly GCF_027579735.1 of Bombina bombina. Taxonomy (NCBI): domain Eukaryota; kingdom Metazoa; phylum Chordata; class Amphibia; order Anura; family Bombinatoridae; genus Bombina; species Bombina bombina. The sequence continues at coordinate 446,712,679 of NC_069504.1, read as the reverse complement.
CCAGAGACTCACTCCGTTGGTGGCTGTCCCTGGACAACCTGTCACGAGGGATGACATTCCGCAGACCAGAGTGGGTCATTGTCACGACCGACGCCAGTCTGATGGGCTGGGGCGCGGTCTGGGGATCCCTGAAAGCTCAGGGTCTTTGGTCTCGGGAAGAATCTCTTCTACCGATAAATATTCTGGAACTGAGAGCGATATTCAATGCTCTCAAGGCTTGGCCTCAGCTAGCGAGGGCCAAGTTCATACGGTTTCAATCAGACAACATGACAACTGTTGCGTACATCAACCATCAGGGGGGAACAAGGAGTTCCCTGGCGATGGAAGAAGTGACCAAAATCATTCTATGGGCGGAGTCTCACTCCTGCCACCTGTCTGCTATCCACATCCCAGGAGTGGAAAATTGGGAAGCGGATTTTCTGAGTCGTCAGACATTGCATCCGGGGGAGTGGGAACTCCATCCGGAAATCTTTGCCCAAGTCACTCAGCTGTGGGGCATTCCAGACATGGATCTGATGGCCTCTCGTCAGAACTTCAAAGTTCCTTGCTACGGGTCCAGATCCAGGGATCCCAAGGCGGCTCTAGTGGATGCACTAGTAGCACCTTGGACCTTCAAACTAGCTTATGTGTTCCCGCCGTTTCCTCTCATCCCCAGGCTGGTAGCCAGGATCAATCAGGAGAGGGCGTCGGTGATCTTGATAGCTCCTGCGTGGCCACGCAGGACTTGGTACGCAGATCTGGTGAATATGTCATCGGCTCCTCCTTGGAAGCTACCTTTGAGACGAGACCTTCTTGTTCAGGGTCCGTTCGAACATCCGAATCTGGTTTCACTCCAGCTGACTGCTTGGAGATTGAACGCTTGATCTTATCGAAGCGAGGATTCTCAGATTCTGTTATCGATACTCTTGTTCAGGCCAGAAAGCCTGTAACTAGAAAGATTTACCACAAAATTTGGAAAAAATATATCTGTTGGTGTGAATCTAAAGGATTCCCTTGGGACAAGGTTAAGATTCCTAGGATTCTATCCTTCCTTCAAGAAGGATTGGAAAAAGGATTATCTGCAAGTTCCCTGAAGGGACAGATTTCTGCCTTGTCTGTGTTACTTCACAAAAAGCTGGCCGCTGTGCCAGATGTTCAAGCCTTTGTTCAGGCTCTGGTTAGAATTAAGCCTGTTTACAAACCTTTGACTCCTCCTTGGAGTCTCAATTTAGTTCTTTCAGTTCTTCAGGGGGTTCCGTTTGAACCCTTGCATTCCGTTGATATTAAGTTGTTATCTTGGAAAGTTTTGTTTTTAGTTGCAAAGAAGGAACGTTTGTTGCACAATTTGGATGTTGTTCGCGCTCTAAAATTCTATTTAGATGCTACAAAGGATTTTAGACAAACATCTTCCTTGTTTGTTGTTTATTCTGGTAAAAGGAGAGGTCAAAAAGCAACTTCTACCTCTCTCTCTTTTTGGATTAAAAGCATCATCAGATTGGCTTACGAGACTGCCGGACGGCAGCCTCCCGAAAGAATCACAGCTCATTCCACTAGGGCTGTGGCTTCCACATGGGCCTTCAAGAACGAGGCTTCTGTTGATCAGATATGTAGGGCAGCGACTTGGTCTTCACTGCACACTTTTACCAAATTTTACAAGTTTGATACTTTTGCTTCTTCTGAGGCTATTTTTGGGAGAAAGGTTTTGCAAGCCGTGGTGCCTTCCATTTAGGTGACCTGATTTGCTCCCTCCCTTCATCCGTGTCCTAAAGCTTTGGTATTGGTTCCCACAAGTAAGGATGACGCCGTGGACCGGACACACCTATGTTGGAGAAAACAGAATTTATGTTTACCTGATAAATTACTTTCTCCAACGGTGTGTCCGGTCCACGGCCCGCCCTGGTTTTTTTAATCAGGTCTGATAATTTATTTTCTTTAACTACAGTCACCACGGTACCATATGGTTTCTCCTATGCAAATATTCCTCCTTAACGTCGGTCGAATGACTGGGGTAGGCGGAGCCTAGGTGGGATCATGTGACCAGCTTTGCTGGGCTCTTTGCCATTTCCTGTTGGGGAAGAGAATATCCCACAAGTAAGGATGACGCCGTGGACCGGACACACCGTTGGAGAAAGTAATTTATCAGGTAAACATAAATTCTGTTTTCCTGGAACATATAGCATTTATTAACAATGCTGTCTTTAATTGTGATACTAGAAAAAGATATTGTTGGCATCTTCTTTTTCCCAGTAATTTAAGCCATTTGAATGAATTTTCTTTGGAAAACTGATTCATACATCTGCATTAACAAAACAAATCTTTATGCTTTCACAGGTTAGAAATTTATGTTACATGATCACCAGGCGTGAAAAGATGAAACACTCCATGTGCAAGCTTGAAGAGCAGATTTTTGAGCTACAAATGAAGCTTATTGAGAAAGATCTTCACCCTGGTAAGAAACTAAAACCAGAGGTATTTAGAAATACAGAACAAAACAGTTTACAGGTAGCCCTCAGTGTACACCGGGGTTAGGTTCCAGAAGGAATGGTTGTAAATAGAAACTGTTGTAAATTGAAACCCAGTTTATAATGTAAGTCAAAGGGAAGTGAGGGAGTTAGGTTCCAGGCCCCTCTCAAAATTGTCATAAGTAACACCTAATGCATTATTTTTAAAATTTTGAAATGAAGACTTTAAATGCGAAACAGCATTATAAACCTAATTAAATAATCACACAACACAGAATGTATCATCAAACGAAGTTTAATGAACAAAAACATTTGCTAAACGGCATTATAAACCTAATAAAATAATCACACAACACAGAATGTATCATCAAACGAAGTTTAATGAACAAAAACATTTGCTAAACGGCATTATAAACCTAATAAAATAATCACACAACACAGAATGTATCAGCAAACTAACGGCTAGATTTAGAGTTTTGTCAGTAACGACCCGCGTAGCTAACGCCGGCTTTTTTCTGGCCGCACCTTTAAAATAACTCTGGTATTGAGAGTCCATATAATGTCAGCGTTAGGCTCCAAAAAAGGAGCGTAGAGCATATTTAACGCAACTGCAACTCTCGATACCAGAGTTGCTTACGGACGCGGCCAGCCTCAAAAACGTGCTCGTGCACGATTCCCCCATAGGAAACAATGGGGCTGTTTGAGCTGAAAAAAAACCTAACACCTGCAAAAAAGCCCCGTTCAGCTCCTAACGCAGCCCCATTGTTTGCTATGGGGAAACACTTCCTACGTCTGCACCTAACACCCTAACATGTACCCCGAGTCTAAACACCCCTAACCTTACACTTATTAACCTCTATTCTGCCGCTATCGCTGACCCCTGTATATTATTTTTAACCCCTAATCTGCCGCTCCGTAAACCGCCGCTACTTACATTATCCCTATGTACCCCTAATCTGCTGCCCCTAACACCGCCGACCCCTATATTATATTTATTAACCCCTAATCTGCCCCCCACAACGTCGCCTCCACCTGCCTACACTTATTGACCCCTAATCTGCCGAGCGGACCGCACCGCTATTATTATAAAGTTATTAACCCCTAATCCGCCTCACTAACCCTTTAATAAATAGTATTAACCCCTAATCTGCCCTCCCTAACATCGCCGACACCTAACTTCAAACATTAACCCCTAATCTGCCGACCGGAGCTCACCGCTATTCTAATAAATGTATTAACCCCTAAAGCTAAGTCTAACACTAACACCCCCCTAAATTAAATATAATTTAAATCTAACTAAATTAATTAACTCTTATTAAATAAATTATTCCTATTTAAAGCTAAATACTTACCTGTTAAATAAATCCTAATATAGCTACAATATAAATTATAATTATATTATAACTATTTTAGGATTTATATTTATTTTACAGGTAACTTTGTATTTATTTTAACCAGGTACAATAGCTATTATATAGTTAAGAACTATTTAATAGCTACCTAGTTAAAATAATTACAAATTTACCTGTAAAATAAATCCTAACCTAAGTTACAATTAAACCTAACACTACACTAGCAATAAATAAATTAAATTAAATACCTACAATTACCTACAATTAAACCTAACACTACACTATCAATAAATTAATTAAATACAATACCTACAAATAACTACAATGAAATAAACTAACTAAAGTACAAAAAATAAAAAAGAACTAAGTTACAAAAAATAAAAAAATATTTACAAACATAAGAAAAATATTACAACAATTTTAAACTAATTACACCTACTCTAAGCCCCCTAATAAAATAACAAAGCCCCCCAAAATAAAAAAATGCCCTACCCTATTCTAAATTACTAAAGTCCAAAGCTCTTTTACCTTACCAGCCCTGAACAGGGCCCTTTGCGGGGCATGCCCCAAGAAGTTCAGCTCTTTTGCCTGTAAAAAAAAACATACACTACCCCCCCCCCCCCAACATTACAACCCACCACCCACATACCCCTAATCTAACCCAAACCCCCCTTAAATAAACCTAACACTAAGCCCCTGAAGATCTTCCTACCTTATCTTCACCATACCAGGTTCACCGATCGGTCCAGAAGAGCTCCTCCTATGTCCTGATCCAAGCCCAAGCGGGGGGCTGAAGAGGTCCATGATCCGGCTGAAGTCATCATCCAAGCGGGAGCTGAAGAGGTCCATGATCCGGCTGAAGTCTTCATCCAAGCGGGAGCTGAAGAGGTCCATGATCCGGATGAAGTCTTCTATCAACAGCATCTTCAATCTTCTTTCTTCGGGAGCCATCATCTTCCATCCAACGCGGAACATCCTCTTCTCCCGACGCCTACTAGCCGAATGACGGTTCCTTTAAATGACGTCATCCAAGATGGCGTCCCTCGAATTCCGATTGGCTGATAGGATTCTATCAGCCAATCGGAATTAAGGTAGGAAAATTCTGATTGGCTGATGGAATCAGCCAATCAGAATCAAGTTCAATCCGATTGGCTGATCCGATCAGCCAATCAGATTGAGCTCGCATTCTATTGGCTGATCGGAACAGCCAATAGAATGCGAGCTCAATCTGATTGGCTGATCGGATCAGCCAATCGGATTGAACTTGATTCTGATTGGCTGATTCCATCAGCCAATCAGAATTTTCCTACCTTAATTCCAATTGGCTGATAGAATCCTATCAGCCAATCGGAATTCGAGGGACGCCATCTTGGATGACGTCATTTAAAGGAACCGTCATTCGGCTAGTAGGCGTCGGGAGAAGAGGATGTTCCGCGTCGGATGGAAGATGATGGCTCCCGAAGAAAGAAGATTGAAGATGCCGTTGATAGAAGACTTCATCCGGATCATGGACCTCTTCAGCTCCCGCTTGGATGAAGACTTCAGCCGGATCATGGACCTCTTCAGCTCCCGCTTGGATGATGACTTCAGCCGGATCATGGACCTCTTCAGCCCCCCGCTTGGGCTTGGATCAGGACATCGGAGGAGCTCTTCTGGACCGATCGGTGAACCTGGTATGGTGAAGATAAGGTAGGAAGATCTTCAGGGGCTTAGTGTTAGGTTTATTTAAGGGGGGTTTGGGTTAGATTAGGGGTATGTGGGTGGTGGGTTGTAATGTTGGGGGGGGGGGGGTATTGTATGGTTTTTTTTACAGGCAAAAGAGCTGAACTTCTTGGGGCATGCCCCGCAAAGGGCCCTGTTCAGGGCTGGTAAGGTAAAAGAGCTTTGAACTTTAGTAATTTAGAATAGGATAGGGCATTTTTTTATTTTGGGGGGCTTTGTTATTTTATTCGGGGGCTTAGAGTAGGTGTAATTAGTTTAAAATTGTTGTAATATATGTTTGTAAATATTTTTTTATTTTTTGTAACTTAGTTCTTTTTTATTTTTTGTACTTTAGTTAGTTTATTTCATTGTAGTTATTTGTAGGTATTGTATTTAATTAATTTATTGCTAGTGTAGTGTTAGGTTTAATTGTAACTTAGGTTAGGATTTATTTTACAGGTAAATTTGTAATTATTTTAACTAGGTAGCTATTAAATAGTTCTTAACTATTTAATAGCTATTGTACCTGGTTAAAATAAATACAAAGTTACCTGTAAAATAAATATAAATCCTAAAATAGCTATAATATAATTATAATTTATATTGTAGCTATATTAGGATTTATTTAACAGGTAAGTATTTAGCTTTAAATAGGAATAATTTATTTAATAAGAGTTAATTAATTTCGTTATATTTAAATTATATTTTATTTAGGGGGGTGTTAGTGTTAGGGTTAGACTTAGCTTTAGGGGTTAATACATTTATTAGAATAGCGGTGAGCTCCGGTCGGCAGATTAGGGGTTAATGTTTGAAGTTAGGTGTCGGCGATGTTAGGGAGGGCAGATTAGGGGTTAATACTATTTATTATAGGGTTAGTGAGGCGGATTAGGGGTTAATAACTTTATTATAATAGCGGTGCGGTCCGGTCGGCAGATTAGGGGTTAATAAGTGTAGGCAGGTGGAGGCGACGTTGAGGGCGGCAGATTAGGGGTTAATAAATATAATATAGGGGTCGACGGTGTTAGGGGCAGCAGATTAGGGGTACATAGCTATAATGTAGGTGGCGGCGCTTTGCGGTCGGCAGATCAGGGGTTAATTATTGTAGGTAGCTGGCGGCGACGTTGTGGGGGGCAGGTTAGGGGTTAATAAATATAATACAGGGGTCGGCGGTGTTAGGGGCAGCAGATTAGGGGTACATAAGTATAACGTAGGTGGCGGTCGGCAGATTAGGGGTTAAAAAATTTAATTGAGTGTCGGCGATGTGGGGGGACCTCGGTTTAGGGGTACATAGGTAGTTTATGGGTGTTAGTGTACTTTAGAGCACAGTAGTTAAGAGCTTTATGAACCGGCATTAGCCCAGAAAGCTCTTAACTACTGACTTTTTTCTGCGGCTGGAGTTTTGTCGTTAGATTTCTAACGCTCACTTCAGACACGACTCTAAATACCGGAGTTAGAAAGATCCCATTGAAAAGATAGGATACGCAAATGACGTAAGGGGATCTGCGGTATGGAAAAGTCGCGGCTGAAAAGTGAGCGTTAGACCCTTTTTTGAGTGACTCCAAATACTGGCGGTAGCCTAAAACCAGCGTTAGGAGCCTCTAACGCTGGTTTTCACGGCTACCGCCAAACTCCAAATCTAGGCCTTAGTTCAATGAACAAAAATATTTTTTTACTTGCATTTTTCTGCAAACAGTTCTCTGCATTGTTAGCATGTTAGATAATATGGGGTCTGCAGCTATTCTATGCATTCCAGTCTGGACTGATTTATAGGCACCCTGACCTTCAAGCAGCTGGGCAGGAAGATAAAGAAGGAAGTGGCTGCTAGATCTTGTTCCTTTGAAAGCTGCTTGATAGCTCAGGTCTGCTTACACTGATTAATTTCAGCCTTTTTGGCTTGCATATCTTTGCTGCAGCACAAGCGGACAGCTCCACCTGCTGACCTGCCCTTATTTTCAATAGCAGTCACATGACTGAAAATGGGTGCTATTCTGAAACGGCGCAAATTGAACCATCGTAAACTGAGGGCCACCTGTATTTTATCTTCTCTTTTGTATTTTATCTTCTCTATACTATTCACAGTAGCTTCCATCCAAATCTATTAACATGTGATCATGTGAAAACATCAGATTCCATTTTCTTCCTTTTCTTTGGCATTTCAATATATCAGAATCCCAGCTATTTGAACTAGGTAAACTATTTCAAAAAGTGTTTTCTAAACAATTGAAAAAATCAGTAGAAAAACATGTTTACAGGTTATCTGATTTAAAGTGAATGAATTGTAGGTGCACTAAGTCTTAAGAGATCCGAAATCCTTTGGTTTTGTTTAGTTTTTTTGTCTGTTATTTTGCTTATTATTATACAAATTAAACATGGCAGCTTTGGAAGCCAATAAAAAAGCACATTATAAATGTCACAAGATATTGCAGTATTCCAAATGGACTGTACAAATATACACCTAGATTACGAGTCTTGCATTAGCCTTAGAAAGCAGCGTTGAGAGGTCCCAACGCTGCTTTTTAACGCCCGCTGGTATTACGAGTCTTGAAATGACAGGTGTACCGCTCACATTTTTGGCCAGACTCGAAAATAACGCAAATCCACTTATGTCAATTGCATATCCTATATTTTCAATGGGACTTGCATAACGCCGGTATTACGAGTCTTCCAAAAAGTGAGCGGTACAGCCTCTCCTGTCAAGACTGGTACCGCATTTAAAAGTCAGTAGTTAAGAGTTTTATGGGCTAACGTCGTAGCATAAAACTCTTGACTAAAGTGCAAAAAATTACACTAACACCCATAAACTACCTATTAACCCCTAAACCGAGGCCCCCCATATCGCAAACAATAAAGAATATTTGTAACCCCTAATCTGCCGAACCGGACATCGCCGCCACTATAAAAAATATATTAACCCCTAAACCGCCACCCTCCCGCATCGTAAACACTACTTAAATTACCTACCTACATTTATTAACCCCTAATCTGCCGCCCCCAACGTCACCGCAACTATATTAAATGTATTAACCCCTAAACCTGAGTCTAACCCTAACACCCCCTAACTTAAATATAATTTAAATAAATCTAAATAAAATTACTAGAATTAACTAAATTATTCCTATTTAAAACTAAATACTTACCTATAAAATAAACCCTAAGCTAGCTACAATATAACTCATAGTTACATTGTAGCTAGCTTAGGATTTATTTTTATTTTACAGGCAACTTTGTATTTATTTTAACTAGGTACAATAGTTATTAAATAGTTATTAACGATTTAATAGCTACCTAGTTAAAATAAAGACATTTACCTGTAAAATACATCCTAACCTAAGTTACAATTACACCTAACACTACACTATAATTAAATTAATTACCTAAACTAAATACAATTAAATACAATTTAAAAAAAATATCTAAAGTTCGGAAAAAAAAAACACTAAATTACAGAAAATAATAAAATAATTACAAGTTTTTTAAACTAATTACACCTAATCTAATCCCCCTAATAAAATAAAAAAGCCCCCCAAAATAATAAAAAGCCCTACCCTATACTAAATTACAAATAGCCCTTAAAAGGGCCTTTTGCGGGGCATTGCCCCAAAGTAAACAGCTCTATTACCTGTAAAAAAAGTACAATACCCCCCCAACATTAAAACCCACCACCCACACACCCAACCCTACTCTAAAACCCACCCAATCCCCCCTTAATAAAACCTAACACTATCCCCTTGAAGATCACCCTACCTTTAGAAGTCTTCACCCAGCCGGGCCGAAGTCCTCAACAAAGCCAGGCGAAGTGGTCCTCCAGACGGGCAGAAGTCTTCATCGAAGCCGGCCAGAAGAGGCCCTCCAGACGGGCAGAAGTCTTCATCCAGGCGGCATCTTCTATCGTCATCCATCCGGCGCAGAGCGGCTCCATCTTCAAGACATCCGACGCGGAGGATCCTCTTCCAACGTCCAACTGAAGAATGAAGGTTCCTTTAAATGACGTCATCCAGACGGGCAGAAGTCTTCATCGAAGCCGGCCAGAAGAGGTCCTCCAGACGGGCAGAAGTCTTCATTCAGACAGCATCTTCTATCTTCATCCATACGGCGCGGAGCGGCTCCATCTTCAAGACATCCGACGCGGAGAATCCTCTTCCAAACGAAGTCCAACTGAAGAATGAAGGTTCCTTTAAATGACGTCATCCAAGATGGCATCACTTGAATTCCAATTGGCTGATAGAATTCTATCAGCCAATCGGAATTAAGGTAGAAAAAATCCTATTGGCTGATTGCAGCCAATAGGATTTTTTCTACTTTAATTCCGATTGGCTGATAGAATTCTATCAGCCAATTGGAATTCAAGTGATGCCATCTTGGATGACGTCATTTAAAGGAACCTTCATTCTTCAGTTGGACTTCGTTTGGAAGAGGATTCTCCGCGTCGGATGTCTTGAAGATGGAGCCGCTCCGCGCCGTATGGATGAAGATAGAAGATGCTGTCTGAATGAAGACTTCTGCCCGTCTGGAGGACCTCTTCTGGCCGGCTTCGATGAAGACTTCTGCCCGTCTGGAGGACCACTTCGCCTGGCTTGGTTGAGGACTTCGACCCGGCTGGGTGAAGACTTCTCAAGGTAGGGTGATCTTCAAGGGGTTTAGTGTTAGGTTTTATTAAGGGGGGATTGGGTGGGTTTTAGAGTATGGTTGGGTGTGTGGGTGGTGGGTTTTAATGTTGGGGGGGTATTGTACTTTTTTTTTTTACTGGTAATAGAGCTGATTACTTTGGGGCAATGCCCCACAAAAGGCCCTTTTAAGGGCTATTTGTAATTTAGTATAGTGTAGGGCGTTTTTTTATTATTTTGGGGGCTTTTTTATTTTATTAGGGGGATTAGATTAGGTGTAATTAGTTTAAAAAACTTGTAATTATTTTATTATTTTCTGTAATTTAGTGTTTGTTTGTTTTCGTACTTTAGATAAATTTTTTAAATTGTATTTAATTGTATTTAGTTTAGGTAATTAATTTAATTATAGTATAGTGTTAGGTGTAATTGTAACTTAGGTTAGGATTTATTTTACAGGTAAATTTGTCTTTATTTTAACTAGGTAGCTATTAAATCGTTAATAACTATTTAATAACTATTGTACCTTGTTAAAATAAATACAAAGTTGCCTGTAAAATAAAAAATAAATCCTAAGCTAGCTACAATGTAACTATTAGTTATATTGTAGCTAGCTTAGGGTTTATTTTATAGGTATTTAGTTTTAAATAGGAATAATTTAATTAATGATAGTTATTTTATTTAGATTTATTTAAATTATATTTAAGTTAGGGGGGTGTTAGGGTTAGGGTTAGACTTAGGTTTAGGGGTTAATAACTTTAATATAGTGGCGGCGACTTTGGGCGGCAGATTAGGGGTTAATAAGTGTAGGTAGGTTGCGGCGACATTAGGGGCTAATAAATATAATGTAGGGTTCGGCGATGTTGGGGGCAGGAGATTAGGGGTTCATAAGTATAATGTAGGTGGCGGCGGTGTCCGGAGCGGCAGATTAGGGGTTAATAATATAATGCAGGTGTCGGCGATGTCGGGTGCGGCAGATTAGGGGTTAATAAGAGTAATATTAGGGTGTTAGGTGTAGAATCAATGGGGCTGCATTAGGAGCGTTACGCTGCTTTTTTGCAGGTGTTAGGTCTTTTTTCAGCTGGCTCTCCCCCATTGATTCGTTTGGGGAAATCGTGCACGAGCACGTTTTATCAGCTCACCACTGACGTAAGCAGCGCTGGTATTGAGGTGAGATGTGGAGCTAAATTTTACTCTACGCTCACTTTTTTGCGGCTAACGCCGGGTTTCTAAAAACCCGTAATACCAGCGCTGTCTGTAGGTGAGCGGTAAGGGAAAACTGCTCGTTAGCACCGCACAGCCTTACCGACAAAACTCGTAATCTAGGCAATAGTAAATCAGTGTTTTAAATCGCATTAAAAAAACAAAAACACAAAATGTGGTACCATTGGTATATTACCTTAAAGTTTTGTTTTCCCAAAACATTGTACCCTAAACTGTAACAATTGTTTTCATATTTTAGACAGTGAAGTCCTATTTAGACATGCATGAATCAGACAGAGCCAGAGCATACAATTTTAACAACTTTCCAATTTACTTATATTATTTAATTTGCTTCCTTCTCTTGTTATCCTTTGCTGAAAGGTTTATTTAGGAAAGCTCAGGAGCAGCAAAGAACCTAGGTTCTAGCTGCTGATTGGTGGCTGCATATATATACTGATTGTCATTGGCTCACACATGTTTTCCAGTTAGAAACCAGTAGTGCATTGCTGCTTCTTCAACACATGATACCGAGAGAATGAAGCAAATTTGATAATAGAAGTAAACTGGAATGTTGTATGTATGTTCTACCCAAATCATGAAAGAAAATGTTTGTGTTTCATGTCCCTATAAGTGTATTTTTTCTCTTGTTAAGTGTATCCAGTCCAAGGATCATCCATTACTTATGGGATATTAACTCCTCCCCAACAGGAAGTGCAAGAGGATTCACCCAGCAGAGCTGCTATATAGCTCCTCCCCTAACTGCCATTACCAGTCATTCTCTTGCACCCAACGAATAGATAGGATGTGTGAGAGGACTGTGGTGATTATACTTAGTTTCATACCTTCAATCAAAAGTTTGTTATTTTATAATAGCACCGGAGTGTGTTATTCCTTCTCTGGTAGAATTTGAAGAAGAATCTACCTGAGTTTTTCTATGATTTTAGCCGGAGTAGTTAAGATCATATTGCTGTTTCTCGGCCATCTGAGGAGAGGTAAACTTCAGATCAGGGGACAGCGGGCAGATTAATCTGCAAAGAGGTATGTAGCAGCTTATTATTTTCTGACAATGGAATTGATGAGAAAATTCTGCCATACCGATATAATGTAAACTCAGCCTTAAATGCAGTAGCAGCAACTGGTATCAGGCTGTCATGTATGTATATTTTACACTTCAGTATTCTGGGGAATGGCACTTCACTGGAATTATACTGTATGCATAAAACTTTAGCCTAATTTGCAGGGACTAGCAACAGGCTTTTTAATAACACTCAATTTATTAATGTTAAACGTTTTTTGCTGGCATGTAAATTCGTTTAATTTTCTGAGGTACTGGGTGAAAAAATGTTTTGGGCACTATTTTTTTCCACTTGGCAGTCGTTTTATTTAATTTATGACAGTTTACTGATCTCTCTCACTGTTATGTGTGAGGGGGAGGGACCTTTTTTGGTGCTTTTGCTACGCATCAAAAAATTCAGTCAGAAGTTTATTGTCTTCCCTGCATGATCCGGTTCATCTCTACAGAACTCAGGGGTCTTCAAAACTTGTTTTGAGGGAGGTAATCACTCACAGCAGAGCTGTGAGATTGTAGTTGACTGTGATAAAAAAAAAACGTTTATTTCTGTATTTTTTTTTTTTTTTTCTGCTATCAGGGTTAGTTATCCTTTGCTAATGGGAGCAATCCTTTGCTAAAATTGTGTTTTTTACAAAGATTTGATGCTATAACTTTTCAGTTTATTAATTTTCAACTGTCATAACTTTTTCTGTGCTTCTTATAGGCACAGTACGTTTTCATATTATAGTAAATTACTTGAAAAGTATTTCCAAGTTGCTAGTTTATTTGCTATTGTGTTAAACATGTCTGATTCAGAGGAAGATATCTGTGCTATATGTGCTAAAGCCAAAGTGGAGCCCAATAGAAATTTATGTACTAACTGTATTGATGCTACTTTAAATAAAAGTCAATCTGTACAAATTGAACATATTTCACCAAACAACGAGGGGAGAGTTATGCCGACTAACTCGCCTCACGTGTCAGTACCTGCATCTCCCGCTCGGGAGGTGCGTGATATTGTAGCGCCGAGTACATCTGGGCGGCCATTACAAATCACATTACAGGATATGGCTACTGTTATGACTGAAGTTTTGGCTAAATTACCAGAACTAAGAGGTAAGCGTGATCACTCTGGGGTGAGAACAGAGTGCGCTGATAATATTAGGGCCATGTCAGACACTGCGTCACAATTTGCAGAACATGAGGACGGAGAGCTTCATTCTGCGGGTGACGGTTCTGATCCAAACAAACTGGATTCAGATATTTCAAATTTTAAATTTAAGCTGGAAAACCTCTGTGTATTACTAGGGGAGGTGTTAGCGGCTCTGAATGATTGTAACACAGTTGCAATACCAGAGAAAATGTGTAGGTTGGATAAATATTTTGGGGTACCGGCGAGTACTGACGTTTTTCCTATACCTAAGAGACTTACTGAAATTGTTACTAAGGAGTGGGATAGACCCGGTGTGCCGTTCTCACCCCCTCCGATATTTAGAAAGATGTTTCCAATAGACGCCACCACACGGGACTTATGGCAAACGGTCCCTAAGGTGGAGGGAGCAGTTTCTACTTTAGCTAAGCGTACCACTATCCCGGTGGAGGATAGCTGTGCCTTTTCAGATCCAATGGATAAAAAGTTAGAGGGTTACCTTAAGAAAATGTTTGTTCAACAAGGTTTTATATTGCAACCTCTTGCATGCATTGCGCCTGTCACGGCTGCAGCAGCATTTTGGTTTGAGTCTCTGGAAGAGACACTTGAATCAGCTCCATTAGATGAGATTACACACAAGCTTAAAGCCCTTAAGTTAGCTAGCTCATTTATTTCAGATGCCGTAGTACATTTAACTAAACTTACGGCTAAGAATTCCGGATTCGCCATTCAGGCACGCAGAGCACTGTGGCTAAAATCCTGGTCAGCTGACGTTACTTCTAAATCTAAATTGCTTAATATACCTTTCAAAGGGCAGACCTTATTCGGGCCCGGGTTGAAAGAAATTATCGCTGACATTACAGGAGGTAAAGGCCATGCCCTGCCTCAAGACAGAGCCAAACCTAAGGCTAGACAGTCTAATTTCTCCAACATAGGTGTGTCCGGTCCACGGCGTCATCCTTACTTGTGGGATATTCTCTTCCCCAACAGGAAATGGCAAAGAGCCCAGCAAAGCTGGTCACATGATCCCTCCTAGGCTCCGCCTACCCCAGTCATTCTCTTTGCCGTTGTACAGGCAACATCTCCACGGAGATGGCTTAGAGTTTTTTAGTGTTTAACTGTAGTTTTTTATTATTCAATCAAGAGTTTGTTATTTTAAAATAGTGCTGGTATGTACTATTTACTCTGAAACAGAAAAGAGATGAAGATTTCTGTTTGTATGAGGAAAATGATTTTAGCAACCGTTACTAAAATCCATGGCTGTTCCACACAGGACTGTTGAGAGGAATTAACTTCAGTTGGGGGAACAGTGAGCAGTCTTTTGCTGCTTGAGGTATGACACATTCTAACAAGACGATGTAATGCTGGAAGCTGTCATTTTCCCTATGGGATCCGGTAAGCCATTTTTATTCAGACAGTAAATAAGGGCTTCACAAGGGCTTATTAAGACTGTAGACATTTTCTGGGCTAAATCGATTCATATATTACACATATTTAGCCTTGAGGAATCATTTAATCTGGGTAATTTTGTTAAATAATATCGGCAGGCACTGTTTTAGACACCTTATTCTCTAGGGGCTTTCCCTAATCATAGGCAGAGCCTCATTTTCGCGCCGGTATTGCGCACTTGTTTTTGAGAAGCATGACATGCAGTCGCATGTGTGAGGAGCTCTGATACATAGAAAAGACTTTCTGAAGGCGTCATTTGGTATCGTATTCCCCTTTGGGCTTGGTTGGGTCTCAGCAAAGCAGATACCAGGGACTGTAAAGGGGTTAAAGTTAAAAACGGCTCCGGTTCCGTTATTTTAAGGGTTAAAGCTTCCAAATTTGGTGTGCAATACTTTTAAGGCTTTAAGACACTGTGGTGAAATTTTGGTGAATTTTGAACAATTCCTTCATACTTTTTCGCAATTGCAGTAATAAAGTGTGTTCAGTTTAAAATTTAAAGTGACAGTAACGGTTTTATTTTAAAACGTTTTTTTGTACTTTGTTATCAAGTTTATGCCTGTTTAACATGTCTGAACTACCAGATAGACTGTGTTCTGAATGTGGGGAAGCCAAGGTTCCTTCTCATTTAAATAAATGTGATTTATGTGACACTGAAAATGATGCCCAAGATGATTCCTCAAGTGAGGGGAGTAAGCATGGTACTGCATCATTCCCTCCTTCGTCTACACGAGTCTTGCCCACTCAGGAGGCCCCTAGTACATCTAGCGCGCCAATACTCCTTACTATGCAACAATTAACGGCTGTAATGGATAATTCTATCAAAAACATTTTAGCCAAAATGCCCACTTATCAGCGTAAGCGCGACTGCTCTGTTTTAGATACTGAAGAGCATGAGGACGCTGATGATAATGGTTCTGAAATGCCCCTACACCAGTCTGAGGGGGCCAGGGAGGTTTTGTCTGAGGGAGAAATTTCAGATTCAGGGAAAATTTCTCAACAAGCTGAACCCGATGTGATTACTTTTAAATTTAAGTTGGAACATCTCCGCGCTCTGCTTAAGGAGGTATTATCCACTCTGGATGATTGTGAGAATTTGATCATCCCAGAGAAACTATGTAAAATGGACAAGTTCCTAGAGGTCCCGGGGCTCCCAGAAGCTTTTCCTATACCCAAGCGGGTGGCGGACATTGTAAATAAAGAATGGGAAAGGCCCGGTATTCCTTTCGTCCCTCCCCCCATATTTAAAAAATTGTTTCCTATGGTCGACCCTAGAAAGGACTTATGGCAGTCTGTCCCCAAGGTCGAGGGAGCGGTTTCTACTTTAAACAAACGCACCACTATACCCATAGAAGATAGTTGTGCTTTCAAAGATCCTATGGATAAAAAATTAGAAGGTTTGCTTAAAAAGATGTTTGTTCAGCAAGGTTACCTTCTACAACCAATTTCATGCATTGTCCCTGTCACTACAGCCGCGTGTTTCTGGTTCGATGAGCTAGTAAAGGCGATCGATAGTGATTCTCCTCCTTATGAGGAGATTATGGACAGAATCCGTGCTCTCAAATTGGCTAATTCTTTCACCCTAGACGCCACTTTGCAATTGGCTAGGTTAGCGGCGAAGAATTCTGGGTTTGCTATTGTGGCGCGTAGAGCGCTTTGGTTGAAATCTTGGTCAGCGGATGCGTCTTCCAAGAACAAACTCCTTAACATTCCTTTCAAGGGGAAAACGCTGTTTGGCCCTGACTTGAAAGAGATTATCTCTGATATCACTGGGGGTAAGGGCCACGCCCTTCCTCAGGATAGGTCTTTCAAGGCCAAAAATAAACCTAATTTTCGTCCCTTTCGTAGAAACGGACAAGCCCCAAGTGCTACGTCCTCTAAGCAAGAGGGTAATACTTCTCAAGCCAAGCCAGCCTGGAGACCAATGCAAGGCTGGAACAAGGGAAAGCAGGCCAAGAAACCTGCCACTGCTACCAAGACAGCATGAAATGTTGGCCCCCGATCCGGGACCGGATCTGGTGGGGGGCAGACTCTCTCTCTTCGCTCAGGCTTGGGCAAGAGATGTTCTGGATCCTTGGGCACTAGAAATAGTCTCCCAAGGTTATCTTCTGGAATTCAAGGGGCTTCCCCCAAGGGGGAGGTTCCACAGGTCTCAATTGTCTTCAGACCACATAAAGAGACAGGCATTCTTACATTGTGTAGAAGACCTGTTGAAAATGGGAGTGATTCATCCTGTTCCATTAGGAGAACAAGGGATGGGGTTCTACTCCAATCTGTTCATAGTTCCCAAAAAAGAGGGAACGTTCAGACCAATCTTAGATCTCAAGATCTTAAACAAGTTTCTCAAGGTTCCATCGTTCAATGGAAACCATTCGAACAATTCTTCCTTCCATCCAGGAAGGTCAATTCATGACCACGGTGGATTTAAAGGATGCGTATCTACATATTCCTATCCACAAGGAACATCATCGGTTCCTAAGGTTCGCATTCCTGGACAAGCATTACCAGTTCGTGGCGCTTCCTTTCGGATTAGCCACTGCTCCAAGGATTTTCACAAAGGTACTAGGGTCCCTTCTAGCGGTGCTAAGACCAAGGGGCATTGCAGTAGTACCTTACTTGGACGACATTCTGATTCAAACGTCGTCCCTTCCTCAAGCAAAGGCTCACACGGACATAGTCCTGGCCTTTCTCAGATCTCACGGATGGAAAGTGAACGTGGAGAAGAGTTCTCTATCTCCGTCGACAAGGGTTCCCTTCTTGGGAACAATAATAGACTCCTTAGAAATGAGGATTTTTCTGACAGAGGTCAGAAAAACAAAACTTCTAAACTCTTGTCAAACACTTCATTCCGTTCCTCTTCCTTCCATAGCGCAGTGCATGGAAGTAATAGGTTTGATGGTAGCGGCAATGGACATAGTTCCTTTTGCGCGCATTCATCTAAGACCATTACAACTGTGCATGCTCAGTCAGTGGAATGGGGACTATACAGACTTGTCTCCGAAGATACAAGTAAATCAGAGGACCAGAGACTCACTCCGTTGGTGGCTGTCCCTGGACAACCTGTCACAAGGGATGACCTTCCGCAGACCAGAGTGGGTCATTGTCACGACCGACGCCAGTCTGATGGGCTGGGGCGCGGTCTGGGGATCCCTGAAAGCTCAGGGTCTTTGGTCTCGGGAAGAATCTCTTCTACCGATAAATATTCTGGAACTGAGAGCGATATTCAATGCTCTCAAGGCTTGGCCTCAGCTAGCAAAGGCCAAGTTCATACGGTTTCAATCAGACAACATGACGACTGTTGCGTACATCAACCATCAGGGGGGAACAAGGAGTTCCCTGGCGATGGAAGAAGTGACCAAAATCATTCAATGGGCGGAGACTCACTCCTGCCACCTGTCTGCAATCCACATCCCAGGAGTGGAAAATTGGGAAGCGGATTTTCTGAGTCGTCAGACATTACATCCGGGGGAGTGGGAACTCCATCCAGAAATCTTTGCCCAAATTACTCAACTGTGGGGCATTCCAGACATGGATCTGATGGCCTCTCGGCAGAACTTCAAGGTTCCTTGCTACGGGTCCAGATCCAGGGATCCCAAGGCGACTCTAGTAGATGCACTAGTAGCACCTTGGACCTTCAAACTAGCTTATGTATTCCCGCCGTTTCCTCTCATCCCCAGGCTGGTAGCCAGGATCAATCAGGAGAGGGCATCGGTGATCTTGATAGCTCCTGCGTGGCCACGCAGGACTTGGTATGCAGATCTGGTGAATATGTCATCGGCTCCACCATGGAAGCTACCTTTGAGACGAGACCTTCTTGTTCAAGGTCCGTTCGAACATCCGAATCTGGTCTCACTCCAACTGACTGCTTGGAGATTGAACGCTTGATCTTATCAAAACGAGGGTTCTCAGATTCTGTTATTGATACTCTTGTTCAGGCCAGAAAGCCTGTAACTAGAAAAATTTACCACAAAATATGGAAAAAATATATCTGTTGGTGTGAATCTAAAGGATTCCCTTGGGACAAGGTAAAAATTCCTAAGATTCTATCCTTTCTTCAAGAAGGATTGGAGAAAGGATTATCTGCAAGTTCCTTGAAGGGACAGATTTCTGCCTTGTCTGTGTTACTTCACAAAAAGCTGGCAGCTGTGCCAGATGTTCAAGCCTTTGTTCAGGCTCTGGTTAGAATCAAGCCTGTTTACAAACCTTTGACTCCTCCTTGGAGTCTCAACTTAGTTCTTTCAGTTCTTCAGGGGGTTCCGTTTGAACCCTTACATTCCGTTGATATTAAGTTATTATCTTGGAAAGTTTTGTTTTTGGTTGCAATTTCTTCTGCTAGAAGAGTTTCAGAATTATCTGCTCTGCAGTGTTCTCCTCCTTATCTGGTGTTCCATGCAGATAAGGTGGTTTTACGTACTAAACCTGGTTTTCTTCCAAAAGTTGTTTCTAACAAAAACATTAACCAGGAGATAGTCGTGCCTTCTTTGTGTCCGAAACCAGTTTCGAAGAAGGAACGTTTGTTGCACAATTTGGATGTTGTTCGCGCTCTAAAATTCTATTTAGATGCTACAAAGGATTTTAGACAAACATCTTCCTTGTTTGTTGTTTATTCAGGTAAAAGGAGAGGTCAAAAAGCAACTTCTACCTCTCTCTCTTTTTGGATTAAAAGCATCATCAGATTGGCTTACGAGACTGCCGGACGGCAGCCTCCTGAAAGAATCACAGCTCATTCCACTAGGGCTGTGGCTTCCACATGGGCCTTCAAGAACGAGGCTTCTGTTGATCAGATATGTAGGGCAGCGACTTGGTCTTCACTGCACACTTTTACCAAATTTTACAAGTTTGATACTTTTGCTTCTTCTGAGGCTATTTTTGGGAGAAAGGTTTTGCAAGCCGTGGTGCCTTCCATTTAGGTGACCTGATTTGCTCCCTCCCTTCATCCGTGTCCTAAAGCTTTGGTATTGGTTCCCACAAGTAAGGATGACGCCGTGGACCGGACACACCTATGTTGGAGAAAACAGAATTTATGTTTACCTGATAAATTACTTTCTCCAACGGTGTGTCCGGTCCACGGCCCGCCCTGGTTTTTTAATCAGGTCTGATATTTTATTTTATTTAACTACAGTCACCACGGTATCATATGGTTTCTCCTATGCAAATATTCCTCCTTAACGTCGGTCGAATGACTGGGGTAGGCGGAGCCTAGGAGGGATCATGTGACCAGCTTTGCTGGGCTCTTTGCCATTTCCTGTTGGGGAAGAGAATATCCCACAAGTAAGGATGACGCCGTGGACCGGACACACCGTTGGAGAAAGTAATTTATCAGGTAAACATAAATTCTGTTTTTCGTTCCTTTCGTAATTTCAAAGCAGGAGCAGCATCAACTTCCTCTGCACCAAAACAGGAAGGAGCTGTTGCTCGCTACAGACAAGGCTGGAGACCTAACCAGTCCTGGAACAAGGGCAAGCAGGCCAGGAAACCTGCTGCTGCCCCTAAGACAGCATGAATCGAGGGCCCCCGATCCGGGAACGGATCTAGTGGGGGGCAGACTTTCTCTCTTCGCCCAGGCTTGGGCAAGAGATGTCCAGGATCCCTGGGCGTTAGAGATCATATCTCAGGGATACCTTCTAGACTTCAAATTCTCTCCCCCAAGAGGGAGATTTCATCTGTCAAGGTTGTTAACAAACCAAATAAAGAAAGAGGCGTTTCTACGCTGCGTACAAGATCTTTTATTAATGGGAGTGATCCATCCGGTTCCGCGGTCGGAACAAGGACAAGGGTTTTACTCAAATCTGTTTGTGGTTCCCAAAAAAGAGGGAACTTTCAGGCCAATCTTGGATTTAAAGATCCTAAACAAATTCCTAAGAGTTCCATCGTTCAAAATGGAAACTATTCGGACAATTTTACCCATGATCCAAAAGGGTCAGTACATGACCACAGTGGATTTAAAGGATGCTTACCTTCACATACCGATTCACAAAGATCATTACCGGTATCTAAGGTTTGCCTTTCTAGACAGGCATTACCAGTTTGTAGCTCTTCCATTCGGATTGGCTACGGCTCCGAGAATCTTCACAAAGGTTCTGTGTGCTCTTCTGGCGGTACTAAGACCGCAAGGAATTGCGGTAGCTCCGTACCTAGATGACATTCTGATACAAGCTTCAAGCTTTCAAACTGCCAAGTCTCATACAGAGTTAGTACTGGCATTTCTAAGGTCGCATGGATGGAAGGTGAACGAAAAGAAGAGTTCTCTCTTTCCACTCACAAGAGTTCCCTTCTTGGGGACTCTTATAGATTCTGTAGAAATGAAGATTTACCTGACAGAAGACAGGTTAACAAAGCTTCAAAATGCATGCCGTGTCCTTCATTCCATTCAACACCCGTCAGTAGCTCAATGCATGGAGGTGATCGGCTTAATGATAGCAGCAATGGACATAGTACCCTTTGCACGTCTACATCTCAGACCGCTGCAATTGTGCATGCTAAGTCAGTGGAATGGGGATTACTCAGACTTGTCCCCTACTCTGAATCTGGATCAAGAGACCAGAAATTCTCTTCTATGGTGGCTTTCTCGGCCACATCTGTCCAGGGGGATGCCATTCAGCAGGCCGGACTGGACAATTGTAACAACAGACGCCAGCCTACTAGGTTGGGGCGCTGTCTGGAATTCTCTGAAGGCTCAGGGACAATGGAATCAGGAGGAGAGTCTCCTACCAATAAACATTCTGGAATTGAGAGCAGTTCTCAATGCCCTTCTGGCTTGGCCCCAGTTAACAACTCGGGGGTTCATCAGGTTTCAGTCGGACAACATCACGACTGTAGCTTACATCAACCATCAGGGAGGGACAAGAAGCTCCCTAGCAATGATGGAAGTATCAAAGATAATTCGCTGGGCAGAGTCTCACTCTTGCCACCTGTCAGCAATCCACATCCCGGGAGTGGAGAACTGGGAGGCGGATTTCTTATGTCGTCAGACTTTTCATCCGGGGGAGTGGGAACTTCATCCGGAGGTCTTTGCCCAAATACTTCGACGTTGGGGCAAACCAGAGATAGATCTCATGGCGTCTCGACAGAACGCCAAGCTTCCTCGTTACGGGTCCAGATCCAGGGATCCGGGAGCGGTTCTGATAGATGCTTTGACAGCACCTTGGACCTTCGGGATGGCTTATGTGTTTCCACCCTTCCCGATGCTTCCTCGATTGATTGCCAGAATCAAACAGGAGAGAGCATCAGTGATTCTAATAACGCCTGCATGGCCACGCAGGACTTGGTATGCAGATCTAGTGGACATGTCATCCTGTCCACCTTGGTCGCTACCTCTGAAACAGGACCTTCTGATCCAGGGTCCCTTCAAACATCAAAATCTAATTTCTCTGAAGCTGACTGCTTGGAAATTGAACGCTTGATTTTATCAAAACGTGGTTTTTCTGAGTCAGTTATTGATACCTTAATACAGGCTAGGAAGCCTGTTACCAGAAAGATTTACCATAAGATATGGCGCAAATACTTATATTGGTGCGAATCCAAGAGTTACTCATGGAGTAAGGTTAGGATTCCGAGGATATTGTCTTTTCTACAAGAAGGTTTAGAAAAGGGTTTATCCGCTAGTTCCTTAAAGGGACAGATTTCAGCTCTGTCCATTCTTTTACACAAACGTCTGTCAGAAGTTCCGGACGTTCAAGCTTTTTGTCAGGCTTTAGCTAGGATCAAGCCTGTGTTTAAAACTGTTGCTCCACCATGGAGTTTGAACTTAGTTCTTAATGTTTTACAGGGGGTTCCGTTTGTACCCCTTCATTCCATTGATATCAAGTTGTTATCTTGGAAAGTTCTGTTTTTAATGGTGATTTCCTCGGCTCGAAGAGTCTCTGAGTTATCTGCCTTACATTGTGATTCTCCTTATCTGATTTTTCATTCAGACAAGGTAGTTCTGCGTACTAAACCTGGGTTTCTACCTAAGGTGGTCACTAACAGGAATATCAATCAAGAGATTGTGGTTACATCTTTGTGTCCTAATCCTTCTTCGAAAAAGGAACGTCTGCTACACAATCTAGATGTAGTCCGTGCCCTGAAATTTTATCTACAGGCAACTAAGGATTTTCGACAAACGTCTTCCCTGTTTGTCGTTTATTCTGGTCAGAGGAGAGGTCAAAAAGCTTCGGCTACCTCTCTCTCCTTTTGGCTTCGTAGCATAATACGGTTAGCCTATGAGACTGCTGGACAGCAGCCTCCTGAAAGAATTACAGCACATTCTACTAGAGCTGTGGCTTCCACTTGGGCCTTTAAGAATGAGGCTTCTGTTGAACAGATTTGCAAGGCTGCAACTTGGTCTTCTCTTCATACTTTTTCCAAATTTTACAAATTTGACACTTTTGCTTCTTCGGAGGCTGTTTTTGGGAGAAAGGTTCTTCAGGCAGTGGTTCCTTCCGTATAAAGAGCCTGCCTGTCCCTCCCGTCATCCGTGTACTTTAGCTTTGGTATTGGTATCCCATAAGTAATGGATGATCCGTGGACTGGATACACTTAACAAGAGAAAACATAATTTATGCTTACCTGATAAATTTATTTCTCTTGTAGTGTATCCAGTCCACGGCCCGCCCTGTCACTTTAAGGCAGGTAATTTTTCCATTAAACTACAGTCACCACTGTACCCTATGGTTTTCCTTTCTCTGCATGTTTTCGGTCGAATGACTGGTAATGGCAGTTAGGGGAGGAGCTATATAGCAGCTCTGCTGGGTGAATCCTCTTGCACTTCCTGTTGGGGAGGAGTTAATATCCCATAAGTAATGGATGATCCGTGGACTGGATACACTACAAGAGAAATAAATTTATCAGGTAAGCATAAATTATGTTTTTTAGGCACCTGTGTAGATTATTTCAGAAAACTTATGGTTTATATGCTTATAAGATACTGGGGGGAAAAAGTATTTTAATTTTATATTATATTTCAGTTTTTACTACAACCATTCCTCTTTAATATCACACCTATCTTTACAAAAGGTGCAACTTTCTTAGCATTTAACTACTGTTTTTTGTTCCAAGCGTATAACTTGCATAGATTCTTGAGCATCACCTGACCTCTTTAGTGGAAACACGGTCCTATGAATATTTTCTTCTTTACAAACTGATACTGTTATCTTATACCTCTAACATTTTAAGATAATCTCTTACTTTTTGTTAATATTCACAATAACCACATTCACAACTAGTTTAAAGGGGCAGTAAATTCAAACTTAAACTATCATGATTCATATAGAAAATGCATTTTTAAATAACTTTCCCAGTAACCTCTATTATATAATTTGCTTTGTCCTCTTGGTATCCTTGGTTGAAAATCATTCCTAGATAGCCTTAGGAATAGCAATGCATTACTTGGAGCTAACTGCTGATTAGTGGTGCACATATATATGCCTCTTCTCATTGGCACACCTGATTTGTTCAGCCAGTAGTGCATTCAGTGGAATTTGTAACCCTGACCCTCTTAGACAATGCACACTGATTGCTTGATATAAAGAGGAGCTCACTTATATACTGTATGTTGCTAATGGATCACAACAAAGGAGATAAGGAAAAGGGTTGTCTACCTGGTTACACAACAAAGCAGGTTTTGCTAACAAAAAAGACATTTCATTTTCATTTAAAACATTTTTTATTTGCATACAGGTATTTCCTGTCCCTTCAACATGTGCAGCAAGACATATCATTTTCTGGCAGTTGGTTCTCTTTTCTCTAGGGTTGCATTGAACAACCTGTAATTGACTGGGAATAGTTAATTGATGGGGGGGGGGGGTCACACATGGCCATCCCTAACACCCTACATGGGGCCCCACCATTGACCCATTAGAGTTATATATTTTCCTTCCCAAGGCAGGGAGAGTCCACAACTTCATTCATAACTGTTGGGAATATCATCAACTGGCCACCAGGAGGAGGCAAAGACACCCCAGCCAAAGGCTATAAATATCCCTCCTACTTCTCCATCCCCCTAGTCATTCTTTACCTTTTCGTCACTAGAGGAGGATGGCAGAGAAAGTGTTAGAAGAAAGAAGATAGTCCTTTAATGGGTATTTCCTTCTTAATATAAGGAGAGTCCACTGCTTTATTCCTTACTGTTGGGAAACACTAAACCTGGCCACCAGGAGGAGGCAAATACAACCCAGCCAAAGGCTTAAATACCCCTCCAACTTCCCATATCCCCCAGTCATTCTTTGCCTTTCGTCACAGGAGGATGGCAGAGAAGTGTTAGAAGATTTCTAGAGTTGTTCCTCAGAAGGGATATATGCCTTTCGTTATGGAACTGTAGTTTTAAGTAGTTATGTCAGCCTCTCAGTGAGAGCATTGATGAAAGTTAGAGTCTGAAGATGCAGGGAGAGTCTTTCTGCGAATCCATCTAGACTGCTTTCTTCACTCAAGTCCATGTCAGGAGCGATGCTACAAGACTGTCACACTTGAGAGGCTGTGTTTCTGTTCCACAGCATGGATTCTGGTTAGATCATTTCAATTTTTACTTATGTTGAAATTGCTGAAGACAGGGTCACAGTGTGACTCCTTTTATATTTATAGAATCATGGGTTAATATCTTCTGATGGAGGTTATTGAACAATGGGGATTCATCAAATGTGTTTTCTTTGATGTATGCTGCTTTATTTGTGAGATTTATTTGGGCTCATAGACTTTTGTTATGCGGTAACGGAAGATACAGGTTTTTTACTTTCACTTTGAACGCTGCGCACCTTGTAGCTTGGCGCACTTTTTCTCATAGCAGGGGCAGTTCTGCATTGCGCACCACGTGACCAGGTGTGGTCACATTTTCGTTTTCTCTTTCCTGACTGAGCTAGCTGTCGGAGAGGTCGCATCTTCTCTGGTTGCCTGGGTCTAGGAGGTGGTGAGTGCCCCAGTCATTGGAGGTATAAAGGTGCCGTCTTTGTAAGAAATAAAAAGGGCATTTATTTGTGGCCTACTGTTGTAGCGCAAGCTATGGAAGATCCTGATATGCTTGAGGGTACTCCCTCTATACCAAATAGCTTTTTATATTGTGAGGAGGCCTTGGTGTGCCTGCCCTCTCAATTATGTTCCATATGCATCAACAAGGATATTATGTCTAAGAAGGTTAACCCCTTTAGTACGACTGAGCCGTCCACCTCTGAGGACTCTCCGTCCCATGAGGTGCATACCCATCAATTATCTCCATTGTCACATGCAGCTTCCCGTAGCATGCCTGGTCCTCCGTCTGGAGGAAGCCTTTTACCATCAGAGTCCATCAGTGCTCTACCTCGCTCTGCTAAGTGCAAGCAAAAGATTAAACATTCCAGGGGATATCCAGTGATTTGCTTGATTTCTCTGCCTTTCAAGTATCCCAGGATGGGTCACACTCTGAGTTGTCAGAGGGTGAAATTTCTGGATTGGAGTCTTCTACCTCTAGGCCTCCGGCGGCGGAGGAGCCAGCCTTTTGATTTAAAATTGAACACCTACGTTTTCTTCTAAAGGAAGTTCTGTCGACATTAGAGGTTCCAGAGGCTAAGTTGCCTGACGAACCTTTGATCCCTTAATTAGACAGAGTGTACGAGGACAGGGTAGCCCCGCTAGCTTTTCCTGTCCCTGTAAAAATGGCGAATATTATTAAAAATGAATGGAATAGAATTGGATCTTCCTTTTCCCCTTTCGTCTGCCTTTAAAAAATTATTCCTGGTCCCGGACTCTCAGCTGGAGTTGTGGGGTTCCGTCCCTAAGTTGGATGGTGCTATCTCCACATTGGCTAAACGTACTACTATCCCTCTTGAGGATAGCTTGTCTTTCAGAGAGCTGATGGATAAAAAGATGCAAACTTTTCTCAGAAAAATGTTTCAGCATATTTATTTCAACCGGCTGTTGCCTCGGTTGCTAGAGCTGCGGCCTACTGGTGCGACTCCTTAACGGAATTGATCAAGGTGGAGGGTCCTCTCGACGTTATCCAAGACAGAATTAAGGCTTTTGAGAATTGCTAATTCTTTTATCTGTGATGCAAACGTGCAGAATATTCGCCTGAATGCAAAAATCGCTGGTTTCTCAGTGCAGACGTGTCAGGCACTCTGGCTGAAGTCCTTGTCTATGGATATGACTTCTAAGTCTAGATGACTTCCCCTCCCCTTTAATGGAAACTTTTTATTAGGGGGCAGACTGTCGCAGTTTTCAGACGCTTGACCAGGGACATGCAGGATCCGTGGGTCCTGGAGGTCATAGCTCAGGGATACAAGATAGGTTTCAAATCTCATTCACCCAAGGGCAGATTTCTCCTCTCAAGCCTGTCTTAAAACCAGAAAAGAGGGAAGCCTTTCTGGGGGGCATGCGGGATCTGACCTCCTTGGGGGTCATTGTCCAGGTTCCTATCACAGAAAGAGATTTGGGATACTACTCAAACCTGTTTGTGGTCCCAAAGAAAGAGGGAACTTTACACCCAATTCTGGACCTAAAGTGCTTAAACAAATTTCTAAATGTCCCCGCATTCAAGATGGAGACAATAAGATCCATTCTTCCTCTAGTTCAGGAAGGACAATTCATGACCACTATAGAGCTGAAGGATGCCTACCTTCACGTTCCAAGCCACAGGGACAACTTCCAGTTCCTAAGGTTTGCGTTCCTGCATCAGCACTTCCAGTTTATTGCACTTCTGTTTGGTCTTGCTAAGGCCCCAAGAATCTTTACAAAGGTTCTAGGAGCTCTCCTGGCCATCGCCAGAACCCAAGGTATAGCAGTAGCTCCCTACTTGGACGACATTCTGGTTCAAGCACCATCCTTTCGTCTAGCAGAGGACCATTCAATATCTCTTTTCTCTCTTCTTCAATCAAATAGATGGAAGATAAACTTAGAGAAGAGTTCTCTTATTCCAAGCACCAGAGTAGAATTCCTGGGTACTATAATAGATTCAATATCCATGAGGATATTTCTAACCGACCAGAGATGGTGCAAGCTAGCTTCAGTATGTCTTGCCCTCTGGACCTCCTTAAGACTATATGTGGCTCAGTGTATGGAGGTAATTGGTCTCATGGTGTCCAACATGGACATAATTCCTTTTGCCAGGTTCTGTCTCAGACCGCTACAGCTGTGCATGCTGAGGCAGTGGAATGGCGATCATTCGGATCTGTCTCAACAGATTTCCCTGGACAAACGGTCGAGAGAATCGCTCTCTTGGTGGCTCTGTCCAGATCATCTGGCCTGAGGGACATCCTTTCTCAGACCATCCTGGGAGATTGTGACTACGGACACGAGCCTCTCAGGATGGGGAGCTGGTTGGTGTTCCTGTGGTCCCTCCCGATCAACATTTTGAAGCTTCAAGCGATCTACAATGCTCTGAAGGCTTGGCCTCTTCTGGGTTCCTCCCGGTTTATCAGATTCCAATCAGACAACATAACCTCGGTGGCCTACATCAACCATCAGGGGTGAACGAGAAGCTCTCTAGCAATGAGGGAAGTATCTTGGATTCTGGAGTGGGCGGAGGCCCACAGCTGTTCGCTGTCAGTGATCCACATTCCGGGTGTGGACAACTGGGAAGCGGATTTTCTCAGCAGACAATCCTTTCATCCGGGGAAATGGTCTCTCCATCCCGAAGTGTTTGCAGAGATATGCTACAGATGGGGGACGCCGGAGATAGATCTCATGGCGTCTCGTCTCAATACCAAACTACCCAGATATGGGTCGAGGTCCAGGGATCCTCAGGCGGAGCTAATAGATGCATTAGCGGTGCCTTGGAGGTTCAATCTAAACTACCTTTTTCCGCTTTTACCACTCCTTCCTCGAGTTGTGGCCCGCATCAAGCAGGAGCAGGCGTCAGTAATACTGATTGCTCCATCGTGGCCGTGAAGGACGTGATTAGCGGACCTAGTGAGGATGTCATCTTCTCCTCCATGGAAGTTACCTTGTCGCAGGAATCTGCTGGAACAAGGTCCTTTTGTTCATCAAAATCTAGATTTTCTGAGGCTGACTGCGTGGAGATTGAAAGCTTAGTCCTTACCAAGAGAGGTTTTTCAGAGAGAGTTATTGATACTCTCATTCAAGATCGTAAGCCAGTTACTCGTCACATCTATCATAAGGTCTGGAGAACCTACTAATTCTGGTGTGAAGAGCTTGGTTTTCCTTAGCATAAAGTTATGTTTGCCAGGATTCTGCTGTTTCTCCAGGATGGTCTGAAGAAGGGTCTGTCGGCCAGTTCCTTGAGGGGGCAGATTTCGGCCTTGTCTGTTTTACTGCAAAAGAGGCTCTCGGGGCTTCCAGATGTTCAGTCTTTTTTTAGGGCTCTGATTAGGATCAGACCTGTGTTCAGCTCTTCGGCTCCACCTTGGAGTCTGAATTTGGTTCTTAATGTTTTGCAAAGGGCTCTGTTTGAGCCTATGCATGATATTGATATTAAATTGTTGTCCTGGAAAGTTCTCTTTCTACTGGGTATTACCTCGGTGCGCAGAGTATCTGAGATTGCCGCCTTCCAATGTGAGCCTCCTTATCTGGTGTTCCATTCAGATAAGGCTGTCCTACGTACTAAGTTAGGGTTTCTCCCTAAAGTTGTGTCAGACTGTAACATCAATCAAGAGATTTTGGTCCCTTCTTTGTGTCCTAATCCTTCTTCTTCTGAACGTTTACTTCATAATTTGGACGTGGTTAGTGCTTTGAAGTTTTATCTTCAAGCTACTAAGGATTTTAGACAAATTTCTTCCTTTGTGGCATATTCTGGGAAGCGTAAGGGTCAATAGGTCTCTTCGACTTCCTTATCTTTTTGGTTGAGGAGTCTTATCCGCTTAGCCTATGAAACAGCGGGACATAGACCTCCTCAGAGAATTACGGTTCGTTCTACTAAAGCAGTAGCTTCCTCTTGGGCCTTTAAAAACGAGGCCTCTATGGAGCAGATTTGTAAGGCGGCTACCTGATCTTCCTTACACACTTTTTCTAAGTTCTACAAAGTTAATGGTTTTGCTTCTGCTGAAACAGCCTTCGGGAGAAAGGTTTTGCAGGCTGTGGTGCCTCAGATTAGGGTCCGCCTCTTTTTTGTCCCTCCCGTTATCATTCAGTGTGCTCTACAGCTTGGGTATAAGTTTCCCAACAGTAAGGAATGAAGCCGTGGACTCTCCTTATATTAAGAAGGAAAACATAAATTATGCTTACAGATAATTTAATTTCATTCTGTATAAGGATGTGTTTCTCTGATGGGCGGCCGCCTAAATATTAGTGTTTTCTTCTGGCTTCTTTTATACCCTGATATTTCTCCTACTGTTCCTTGTTCCTTCGGCAGAATGACTGGGGGATAGGGGAAGTGGGAGGGGTATTTAAGCCTTTGGCTGGGGTGTCTTTGCCTCCTCCTTGTGGCTAGGTTCAGTATTTCCCAACAGTAAGGAATGAAGCGTGGACTCTGCTTATACAGAAGGAAATTAAATTATCTGGTAAGAATAATTTATGTTTTTCCCTGCAAGAGAGGACTAGGGTATGGAGTAGCCATGTAAACCTCTCAGTGAGAGTAATGGTGAAGGTTAGATCCTTATGCATCAGGGAACATTCTCTGTTAGACATATGGATAACTTGCTAACTACCCATAGGAAATCAGTGTAGACGAGATACACTGCTTATCCTTTTTCACACTCAGGTCCCTGTCAGAGGAAGAGAGGTCTGTCACACCTTTGAGCAGCAGCTGTGTGTGTGCTCCACGGAGCGATTCCTAAGGGGTAAGTCCTATATTTTTATTTAGGGGATATGTTTCTCTCCTAAGGGACAGCTCAAGTAACGCTCACAGTGTGGGTTTGCTCTTTACCCCTGAGGGATCAGAAGAAGGACCTCCGGAGTTGAGGTTTATTTCACAGAGCACGTGGGGACTTAGCTCCTTAGCAGAGCACTTGTGAGGTTGAGATTAGCGGCTCAGGGGCCCCTTATGACAGATGGAATCTGGGATTGTGTATTTTAAGCGCTATAGACTTTATTTTACTTTATTTATGCTGCGCAATGCGTTTTCGCACTCTTAGACTGGTAGTAGAGGCGGGCTTGCGCCCCACGTGAACGCTTTCATTTCCTACTGCAGAGTGAATGCGGAGCTGTGGCGCATCTGAAATATCCACTCTGTGGAGAGTCTGAAGGAGAGTTACCAGGAGAGGGTGAGCAACCCAGCCTACAGCAGGGTAGAGGTGCCTTATTTTTCTTTAAAGGGACACTGAACCCAAATTTTATCTTTTGTGAATCAGATAGAGCATGCAATTTTAATCAACTTTCTAATTTACTCCTATTATCAATTTTTCTTCGTTCTCTTGCTATCTTTATTTGAAAAAGAAGGCATCTAAGCTTTTTTTTGGGTTCAGCACTCTGGGCAGCAGTTTTTTTTATTGGTGGATGAATTTATCCACCAATCAGCAAGGACAACCCAGGTTGTTCACCAAAAATGTACCGGCATCTAAACTTACATTCTTGCATTTCAAATAAAAATACCAAGAGAATGAAGAAAATTTGATAATAGGAGTATATTAAATGCTTAAAATTTTATGCTCTATCTGAATCACAAAAGAAAAAATGTGGGTTCAGTGTCCCTTTAAGTTTATTTAAAGGGACACTGAACCCAATTTTTTCTTATGTGGTTCAGATAGAGCATGCAATTTTAAGCAACTTTCTAATTTACTCCTATTATCAATTTTTCTTCGTTCTCTTGCTATCTTTATTTGAAAAAGAAGGCATCTAAGCTTTTTTTGGGTTCAGAACTCTGGATAACACTTTTTTTATTGGTGGATGAATTTATCCACCAATCAGCAAGGACAACCCAGGTTGTTCACCAAAAATGGGCCGGCATCTAAACTTACATTCTTGCATTTCAAATAAAAATACCAAGAGAATGAAGAAAATTTGATAATAGGAGTATATTAAATGCTTAAAATGTTATGCTCTATCTGAATCACGAAAGAAAAAATGTGGGTTCAGTGTCCCTTTAAGTTTATTTAAAGGGACACTGAACCCAATTTTTTCTTATGTGGTTCAGATAGAGCATGCAATTTTAAGCAACTTTCTAATTTACTCCTATTATCAATTTTTCTTCGTTCTCTTGCTATCTTTATTTGAAAAAGAAGGCATCTAAGCTTTTTTTTGGGTTCAGAACTCTGGACAGCAGTTTTTTTTATTGGTGGATGAATTTATCCACCAATCAGCAAGGACAACCCAGGTTGTTCACCAAAAATGTACCGGCATCTAAACTTACATTCTTGCATTTCAAATAAAAATACCAAGAGAATGAAGAAAATTTGATAATAGGAGTATATTAAATGCTTAAAATGTTATGCTCTATCTGAATCACAAAAGAAAAAATGGGGGTTCAGTGTCCCTTTAAGTTTATTTAAAGGGACACTGAACCCAATTTTTTCTTATGTGGTTCAGATAGAGCATGCAATTTTAAGCAACTTTCTAATTTACTCCTATTATCAATTTTTCTTCGTTCTCTTGCTATCTTTATTTGAAAAAGAAGGCATCTAAGCTTTTTTTGGGTTCAGAACTCTGGATAACACTTTTTTTATTGGTGGATGAATTTATCCACCAATCAGCAAGGACAACCCAGGTTGTTCACCAAAAATGGGCCGGCATCTAAACTTACATTATTGCATTTCAAATAAAGATACCAAGAGAATGAAGAAAATTTGATAAAAGGAGTAAATTAAAGTTGCTTAAAATGTCATGCTCTATCTGAATAACAAAAGAAAAAAATTGGGTTCAGTGTCCCTTTAAGGATTAACGGTTGGAGGACCTATTATTTTAGCTATGGAGGACTCTGATGTTAACCCCTCTGAGGGTTCTTTGGTCGCAATTAATATTGCTAATAACTGCCTTTATTGTGAGGAGGCCATGGTATGCCCTCCTGCCCAGTTCTGTTCCATCTGTCTGGGGTTGTTCTTAAAGCCAAGAAGAGCTATGGAAACGTTATATTTTCTGATAAATTACCTCCTTCTGAGACTTCTACCTCTCAGGACTCTGTTATCCAAGAGATGGCTATCCTCTCCCCTCAACCAAAATGTATCCCTAGCTCACAAGCAGTTCTCTACGGTTAGCCCTTAAACCCCTTTGGGGGTAGTTTTTTCGGCTGATTTCTCCTCACAATTGCAATTCACTGTATTGGCGGCCCTAAATGCCTTGCTGGGAAACGCAAGAAAAAAGGTCAGACATAGTCCTGCAGATTTGGGGGAGATAGGTTAGAATTGTCTAACCTATCTCATATTTCTTAAAATGACTTAACCTCTGTTGCGTCAGAGGGTGAAATCTTTGATGCAGAGACTTCTGAAGCTAAGACTGCTGCTTCTGAAGAATCAAAATTCAGATTCAAGATTGAACACCTCTGTTTCCTATTGAAGGAGGTTTTAGCCACCCTGGAGGTTCCAGAGGCTAAACTCAAGGAGGAACCTAAGATTCCTAAGCTTGATAGGGTCTACTAGTATAGGAAGGACCCTGAGACCTTTCCGGTCCCGGTCGGTATGGCGAGTAATATTTCCAGTGAATGGGAGAAAATTGGATCTCCTTTTTCCCCCCCTCGTCTACCTTCAAGAAATTGTTCCCGGTCCCTGACTCTCATCTGGAACTTTGAAGTTCCATTCCTAAGGTAGATTGAGCTATTTCTACTCTTGCGAAGCAGACTACCATCCGGAAGATAGCTCTTCTTTAAGGAAACCTATGGATAAGAAATTGGAAAGTTACTTAAGGAGAATGTTCCAACACATGGGTTTCCTTTTTCACCCGGCGGCTGCGGCGACCGCTGTGGCGGGTGTAGCCACTTATTGGTGTGACTCCCTGTCGGAATTAATTAAAGTTGAATCTCCTTTGGAGGAGATTCAGGACAGGGTCAAAGCTTTGAGGATAGCCAATTCCTTTATATGTGATGCTAATATGCATATTGTTCGTCTGAATGCTAAGGTTTCAGGATTTGCCGTCCTTGCTGGCAGGGCCCTTTGGTTAAAGTCTTGGTCAGCTGATATTGTTTCCAAGTCCAGGCTTTTTTCCTTACCTTTTAAAGGGAAAGTTTTATTTGGTCCTGGTCTGGACTCAATTATTTATACAGTTACAGGATAAGAAGGCAAGACCTAAGGGTCTCCAGTCATCTAATTTTCAGTCCTATCGATCTGACAAGTCTCAGAGGACAGGCTAAGGGGACTTGGAAGCCCTCCCAGTCTTGGAACAAATCCAAACAGACTAAGAAGCCTGCCGATATCAAGTCGGCATGAAGGGACAACCCCCGATCCAGGATCGGATCAGGTAGGGGGCAGATTATCTCTTTTCTCAGAGGTCTGGGTGCAAGATGTTCAGGATCCCTGGGTGTTAAACATTGTGTCCCAGGGATACAAAATAGGATTAAAATCTCATCCTCCAAGATGAAGATTTATCCACTCAAGACTGTCTTCAAGGCCAGAGAAGTGAGCAGCCTTCCTAGATTGGGTTCAGGACCTTTCCTCCTTGGGAGTAATAGTCCTGGTGCCTGCCTCTTAAAGGGGTCTAGGTTTTTATTCAAATCTCTTCGTAGTTTCCAAAAAGGAGGGAACTTACCATCCTATCCTAGACTTAAAGTGTCTAAACAAATTTCTCAGAGTACCAATGGAGACTATCAGGTCCATCCTTTCCTTAATCCAGGAGGGACCGTACATGACTACGATAGACCTAAAGGATCCATGTGCCGATCCACAGGGACCACTTCCAGTTTCTGAGGTTTGCTTTTCTGGGCCAGCACTTTCAGTTCATAGCACTTCCACTTGGCTTAGCTACTGCTCGCAGAATATTTACAAAGGTTCTGGGTGCTCTTCTAGCCGTGGCCAGATCTCAAGTTATTGCTGTAGCTCCTTACCTGGACGATATCTTGGTTCAGGCTCCCTCTTTTCCTTTGGCAAGAGATCATTCGGCCTCACTACTGAGTCTCCTTCAGACTCATGGTTGGAAGATAAATCTAGAAAAGAGTTCTCTGATTCCCTCTACCAGGGTTGTTTTTCTGGGTACCATCATTTACTCAGTTTACATGAGGATCTTTCTGACAGACCAGAGATGTTCCAAGCTAGCTTCAGCTTGCCTTTCACTTCATTCCACCTAAAATCCATCAGTGGCTCAATGTATGGAAGTGATTGGTCTGATGGTGTCATCTATGGACATTATTCCTTTTTGCTCGCTTCCATCTCAGACATCTACAACTATGCATGCTCAGGCAATGGAACAGAGATCACTTGAACCTGTCTTGTCTAAGCAGATTGTTTTAGACAGCCAGACGAGAGTCTCTCTCTTGGTGGCTCTGTCAGGATCATCTGTCCCTAGGAACGTGCTTCTTGAAACCGTCCTGGGAGATTGTGACTACTATCGGTTTTGCTGCATAGGAAATTGGCTAATTTCCTAGATGCACAGTCCTTGTTAAGACACTGGTAAGAATCAAACCAGTATTTAGAATTGTTGCTCCTCCTTGGAGGACCTTCCAGTTTAAGGTCAGCCTCCTTTTCTTTTGTCCCTACCGTTTATTCATCTGTGTCCTTTGTAGCTTGGGTATTGGTTCCCAACAGTTATAAATGAAGTCGTGGACTCTCCCTGCCTTGGGAAGGAAAACAAAATGTATGCTTACCAGATAAATTCCTTTCCTTCCTTGCAGGGAGAGTTCACTACCCCGCCAGTAATATTTTTGGCGGCTTCCTTATTGATTTTATTTTTCTTCTGGCACCTCTACACCCTAATGTCTCCTGCTTTTCCTCATTCCCTCGGCCGAAAGACTAGGGGGATGGGGAAGTAGGAGGGATATTTATAGCCTTTGGCTGGGGTGTCTTTGCCTCTGGTCTGGTGGCCAGGTGATGATATTCCCAACAGTTATGAATGAAGTTGTGGACTCTCCCTGCCAGGAAGGAAAGGAATTTATATGGTAAGCATACATTTTGTTTTTCACAACTGATCATTTCATCCCCCTTGGCTGCTATTAACACACAGATCAATGATTACCTGATTGGCTGCCAGTAACACACACACATAATTGATTTAACGCCTCTTGATTTCAAGTAGTACACACTGTGCAATGTTTTTACACCCCCATAACTGTCAATAGCACATAAGAGAGTTTTTTTATTTTATCCTCATTGGCTGCCAGTGATGCATGGAGACATGAAAGTGCAGTGTCACTTTCTGGGCTCTATTTGTAATGCACAGAGGCACAGGTGGCCTTTAAAATTTAGTTGCCAGTCAGGTGGCAAAAAAAGTTTGAGTGTCTATTGTTTATATAGGTTGCACAGGACATCCTGTTAACATACTGAACACTGTACACCTGACAACCCTACTTTTAAACCTATGATGATCGGAAAATTGTAAGCAAGAGCCCCCACTATTTCAGTATTATAATTTAAACTTCATCCTAAATATTTTATTCATTGTACTGCTCCTCATAAATAAAGGATTACTAGTATAGGTTACAATGCAATATTACTGTTGTTAGAACAAATGGGAAACGTTTCTATCTTGCCTTATCCTTTATTAAAATATATTGATTCTCTAAGAAACACTTAAAACTAACAAGATGTTCTCCATGCTATGATAAAACGGCCAGGAGCACTTTCCATACTTCATGCACTTTTAATGCATGTAGGACTTTCATCTATTTTTTTTATATCTTTTTTTTTTCAGATTACAGAAGCCTTCCTTTATTTTGTGGCTTCTGGAAGTAAGACATGTAATTAGTATATTTAATGCTTCCATTTAAACCCTTGGGCATCACAGTGAGAAGAAAATACTCTTTTGATAGATTTCTCAGCATATCAAGTTAAGTTTGATCTATTCTAGTAGACAAGAAGCGCTGACAGTGATTAAGTAAAACATTTAGATTTGTATTTCGGCCAGGGCAACAGGGAAACATTTAGATTTGTATTTCGGCCAGGGCAACAGGGAACAGAGCTTTAGAAATTGTCCGTTAACAGATGATCCTGTTCGACATTGAAGCAAGCAGGACTGGCCTGCACAATCTTTTCTTTTCATTATGGATTTCCCAAGAGAAATCAAGCAGGAGGCAGAACCCTCCTAAATCAGGGACTTATCACAGTCTTATTCATATAATCTGTCAAATAAAGTAACCTTGCACAACTGAAATGGAATGCCCGGGTAATTCAGAAAAAAAATAATTTATTCTGTGGTTGCATGCTATTTCCTAGACCTCATTTCTACATTCCTACATCTCCTCCCCTTATTTGGATGGTAATTACAGATATCAGACGCCAAGTTTATGTATTTTATTTCCCTAAAAGCTGCATCTGGCGCACTGGCAAGTGTTATTGGCAGTTGAGTAGGTTTCTCTGCTGCTTCCTAACTTCAGTATCAAGAAGGTTAAGCTTCTGCTTGCTTTATAAAAGAACGTTTACAGACAGGTTCTTATCCTTTAGAAGACCACTCCTATATCATTAAAATGTTGTTTTCTTCCAAATGGAAAAAAAAAAAACTAATTAAAATAAACATTGTGTCAATTCATGAATTTCTCAGAATTTCTCTGTCCATTATTAATGGCAGCATATGAGATAGAAAGCCAAATGTGCATCAGGTTTTTCCAAAAGAGATCTGACTGCTTGGCTGTCTCTTCATGCAGTAGTGTTTGTGGCTTTGGAGGAGACTCTTAAATACGTGTTTGGTTTGCTCTGCAGACTGTCTGGTTTAGGAACAGGGTTGCACAAAACATTACTTTGATTCATCTTTTCTGTTAAAATCTCTATTTACTATGACTATTTTGTTTGCTGGAAAGATATCAAATAGGAAACTTTATTATTCTAAACAGTTATGAGTATTTACCTCAGTGATTATTTAATATATAATTTAGGTACTGTGTATAAATATTTTTACATTACTTCATGTGGAGGAACAGGTAATATTTTAAACAGCAGAAAAAGAGTCAATTCAGGTGTTTATGCAGAAAACTGTGATAATTCCATGCATAATAATGTAGTATGTGAAGGCTTGTAGTTTTCAGTTGTAAATACAAAAGAATAGTGTAATGCTACAGTCACTGAGTTTTAAAGTGATATTTTTTATCTATTGGGCCAGATTACGAGTGAAGCGCAAATGAACGATTCCACTCGAGTGTTAATTAAGATAGAAGTAAGCTTTTTGTGCTTGTTGAATTGAAAGTTAATTTTTTGCGCTCTCTCGCTAACCCGATATGCTCAAAAAAACTTTAGAATATCGCATGATACCCCACTCTCACGCAAACCTCATTGCATATTCTCATTTGCGCTTACCTGACATGAAAATATGAATATTTCACATTCCAATGTTCTTCACATTGCAGAATATATTCTATTCATAAATACATATTTTTACATATACAGTATATGATGGTATTTTGGTGCAATATATATCTTTTCCTATTATATATACACAATTAGATATATAGGTATAGATATATATATATATATATATATATATATATATATATATATATATATATATATATATATATATATATATATATATGAATATCTATTTATAAATATATAGAACATACTCGGCTATGTGCACAACATTGGAATCTGAAACATTTACAGTAAATGCACAGTATAAAATTTTATTAAATATGAATATTGCATAAATATGCTTTAACATGTTTTTATCTACTTAACGGCAAAGGGCTTCATTGCACTTCATATATATGTCTATATACAGTATCTGTACATATGTATTTATGTGTTTATATGTGTATATGTCTGTAAATACATATATACAGATATAAATACATAAATGCATATGTACACATACAGTATATAGACATATACAGTATATGTAATTATATACATATACATCTTTAGACATGTATATGTATGTATGTCTATGTTAAAGCCCTTTGCCTGCTTTTTTTCTAAACCTAACATCTCATATCTTTGAGGCTTTGAAACTTTTGTGTTCAATATTTTTTTAAATCATTTTTATTAGATAGTGTTATTATGAGTGTAGCTGTACTGTACTTTGTAATCTATTTTTGATGTGTTTTGTGCAACTTTTATGTTTTGCAAAACAGTTAACCAGAGCTCTGAAGTCACGGTAATCAATCTAGCTTAAATCGTGATTGCGCTCAAGTGATCATGTTTACTTTCAACTTGTAATACCATTGCAAACCCCCACGATAATCCTCTTATCGCTCACACGCAAACATGCACTCCACTTGTAATCTGGCCCATTATGTTTTTGATGACCTTTTAAACATCCTCCTAAGATTACTGTGCAGCCAATCTGGACTTCACAAGACAACTTGCAACATATTGATAATATTATTATGGAATTTTCTTGAAGCATGTTGGTTTTAGACAGGGCCGACTGGGAATAAAAAGCAGCCCTGGAAAAATATGAAGACCAGCCCTATTTTCCGTTAAGTCGGTAGAATTCACAGGCCCCATTTTTCTTAAAGATGATTACTGGGATACTCCTTCCCCAATATTTTTTTTAGAATTAAATTATATTACTTTCCATTAAATAAAAATGCCAAATTGTTGTTATATAAGCACCCTACAACCCAATTGCAGCTCCCCTTTAAATTGTAGCTTCCCAGCCCCAACTTCTGCAGCCCACCGGGAAATCTCCTGGTATCCTGGTAGGCCAATCCGGCCCTGGTTTTAGATACGTTTACACTGTAGAATTAATTCTTTTGTTTTACATTTCATACTTGTTATACAATGCTTTCAATAAATGTTAGTCATTTAACTAATTATCACTGAAAAATAAACTGTGTTTCCCAAATGTTCATTATACTGAGATAAGAATTTTTGCAATTTTATATATACACTGCGTGTGTGTATGTATGTATATATTTAATATATGTGTGCATATATATGTATATATATATATATATATATATATATATATATAAAAACATATATAAATAGTGTTCTTCACCCAGCCGGATGGCATTATGAAGTAGCCGGGTGTGGGTAGTGTAATATTTTCTGCTATCCAAAGCACATATAAAATTTGTGCTTTGCAAGATGTCATCAATGACATCAATAAATACATCACACATTACATTGTTGATCATATCATCAATGACATTACTAGGGACATCACCTATGACATCATCAATGGCATCAGTAGTAACATAGTAGATAAGGTTGAAAAAAGACTGAAGTCCATTGAGTTCAACCTATACAAATCTAAAATACTTACAAAAAGCTCCAGTTAAGATTAAATAATCACACTAAAAGGTGACCCATTTAATACTAGCAATCAAATCTATGAATTTTATTTATAGACAGAAATGTATCCAAACAATTTTTAAATGTATCTAGGGTATTGGCATTCACCACCTCCTTTGGTAATGAGATCCACAATTGTATTGCTCTTACAGTGAAAAAAACGTTTCAGTTGCAGCAGATTAAATCTCCTTTCCTCCAACCTTGTAGTGTTATGTAGTGACATAAACCACAACTTAATCCTACAGAAATAATTTCTAAATCATCAATTACATCACAAGTGACAGTTACATCAGTAAAGACATACCTATCACATCATTCTTCAAATCAAAAAGATTATATTTTCTAAAAGTATAACTCATTAACAACCACCACAACACACAGCAATTTCTTTCTGCTTTTTTAACCCTATTTTCCTCACCCTAGAAGACCATGGCCTCATCTGTACACAGAAGCATCTCCTCATTTCTCCATCTCATTCTTTCCCTCACACACAGCCTTCTGTGTTGTCCCTTCTATCAACCACATCTACCTCACACCAGCACTTAATGACTCTCAACATCTTAACATGTACCTGTAATCTGTGGCCTTGTCACACTAGTCTTTTTTAACCCCCCATCTTCTTTTTCTCATATGGAGTCCTTCTCATCCTTTCCATTAATCATGCTGTATTCTTGACCTCATATCTTTCTCCCTTATGCACATCAGTCTTCTCATCCTTTACCTTTTATTGCCCTAATTTCACTTGCTTAGTTGTCTCAGACTCACCTGACCTCCTACAGCATATTTCTCCTTTCCTTCTAAATACAGGGAGAGTCCACTGCTGCATTCATTACTTGTGGGAATACAGAACCTGGCCACCAGTAGTAGGCAAAGACACCCCAGCCAAATGCTTAAATACCTCCCCCACTTCCCTCATCCCCAGGAATTCTTTGCCTTTTGTCACAGGAGGTTGGCAGAGAAGTGTCAAAGGTTTTTCAGAGTAGTTCCTTATGAGGGGCATCTGCCCTTCGGGATGGACCTGGAGTTTTAAGTAGTCTTGTCAGCCTCTCAGTGAGAGCATTGATGAAAGTTAGAGTCTGAAGATGCAGGGAGAGTCTTTCTGTGAAACCATCCAGACTCAGATTAACAGCTCCTATAAGCAATCAGCATTGACAAGTTTTGCTGCCTGCTTTCTTCACTCAAGTCCATGTATCTGTCAAACTTGAAGAACTGTGTTGCTTTTCCACGGATTGGATTCCGGTAAGATCGTTTCATTTTACACACACATGTTAGAGATAGAAGACAGGGTCTCAGTGGGACTCCTTTATCTTTATCGAATCAAGGGTTAATATCTCCTGAGGGGGTTATTGAACAGTGGGGTCCTTTTTAATCATGTTTGTTATGGGATTTTGACTGCGTGCGAATGTGTACGGAGACATTTTTAGGCTCTTAGGCTGATACGGAACACACAGGTAATAGAGCGGCACAGTTTTATTAAGATGGCATGCTTTTACTTAGCAGGGGCAGTCCTGCATGCGGCACCATGTGACTGGGTATAGTCACGTCTTGTTTTTCCATTTCCAATTCCTGACCGAGTGCCTGCGGAGAAGAGTTAATTTCTCTACCTGTCTGGGTTATAGGAGGTGGTGAGTGCCCCAGCCATTGGGGGTTTAAGGTGCCAGTTGTTTTTTTGTCTAAAACTCTTATTTAGAATCATAAAGGGTTCTGATATGCTAGAGGATTCCTCTGATTCAGATTTCAATACCTGCGTATGTTGTGAGGAAAACCGGGTAGAAAGGGTTGGATCCTTTTTCTTTATTGTCTATATGTATATAGTTATAAAATCCAAGTCCCGAGCTCTATGGGGGGTTTGTGTTATACTCAGGCAGGATCTGTTAGTTTTGCACACCCTTTTGAAATTCTCCTTTGTGAATTTAACAGATTTAATTTCTAATCCGTTTGGGATAGTTTTTGTTTTAGAGCTCGGGGTTCTTGTGGACACTCTTTTGGAGTTTCGCCACTTAGGTTGTTTATGGTTTTATCGATTTCATGGTCGTAATTAATGGTCTTCTGTGGAAGCCTCTAGATCTCTGTTCAGGGTGATGATTACCTCGATTCCGTATATTTAAGCTTCGGTGCTTATTTTCTTTATTGTTTATTCTCCGTTTTTCTAGCACTGCT
The DNA here is from genome assembly GCF_027579735.1 of Bombina bombina. NCBI lineage: Eukaryota > Metazoa > Chordata > Amphibia > Anura > Bombinatoridae > Bombina > Bombina bombina. The sequence goes on along the minus strand of NC_069504.1, from coordinate 446,670,432 downwards.
GGAAATTAAGATTATGGCTTTTTTTTTTGTTTGTTTATGACAGACATATCATACCCTTGTTGACGGGCAGATCCTGTTTTTGGTAATTGTGGAGCCTGTTCTTTCTTCTACTCTAGAGAGTGAAGTCCCATAGTGTAGTGGTTTTTATGTCTGCTTGACACGCAGATGATCCTGGGATCATGACCCAATGGGACTAGTGCACAGGTTCCTTTGAGCTGCAAATCATAAACAACCCAAGTGCTGAGTCGTGACGGCTTTTACCAGCTTCGGCTAGAAGACTTGTTCTGATGCTTCTTCCATTTTTCCATCGATCAAAGGTGGACCTAGACTGAGTTCTTGTGTGGCACCAGGTGGATTCTTTGGATGAGGTTTGGTTTTCAGACAGGAAGGCTCTTTGCCTTACAGCTTACGAAGTTAGAGCTTCTTCGGGTTCTGTCCTCCAATTCCCCTTCAGGCCTTCTTTGGCGCTGTGGTGGGGGTGTTGGATTCAGCCCAAGTCGGGTCTTCTCCCTAACTTGTTTTTTTTTTTTTTAACTCTGTCTTTGCAGGCTTTCTGGATTAACGGTGGGGATATCACTCTCCAGTGGGTTCAGATCTCCCGATATTGGGGATTTTTTTCTCCTAGTTCCCCTGGGGCAGTTCTATTTTGGTCTCTTCCCTGTCAGTAGGGAGAGTGTGTTTCTGAGGAATGTGGATCAGGAATTCCCTTCCATTTCTCCTTAGGGCTTTTTCAGTAGAGCACTTTGCTCTGAGGTCTGGTCTTCTGGATCCATGCCAGTTGGGACCTCTTGGTCTTTTTTGAGTTTGTGAGTTCCTCCTGCGTAGAAGGAAGGGTCTCAAATTTGGTGGTGGGCGGAGGCCCACTACTGCTCTTGTCAATAATTCGGTCTCTGAGCGTGCTCTTTTATATCGGATGGTCCTTACGTTCATCCGTTTTGCTCTGTCTATCCAGAGGTTCTTCTAAAATAGAAGAAATCAGATCGAGTTTTTTAGCTGAGGTCCTCTGGACTATGTGGCCTAAGGGATTAGTTCCTGGCCTAGCGAGTGGTAGGCTTAGAGTTTGAATCCTGCTGTGGCAGTTTTCTTTAGACTGAGAAGGTATATCCAACCAGCTTCTTTTTGGTCACGTCTTTCTCTGGTGACAATGTCTCGATCCTATCTGGAGTGCACATCAGTGAGACTGTTACTCCATTGTTGCCGCAAGCTCGTACTCACGGTTTAGAGGTCTCGATGCCATGAGAGTTTCCTTGTTGCAGGCCTACCACCACACTACTCTGAATGCACCCAATGCTGTCTGATCTCTGAAGTTAAGCAGGGTCAGGCCCGGTCAGTACCTGGATGGCAGACCACCTGGGAACATTGGGTGCAGTACGAGAACTTTGTAAGGGGTCGCTTGGTTCTAGCCAAGAGGAGGCTGCTTTCTGAAGGCTTTCCCTTCAGCTCGTTACTGGTTGCTCATCACCTATTTTAGGTGTGGAGTGTTCCCTCTTTCTCTCCCTTTGTTGGGAGGAGTTTGCTGGTTCTGGGTTTTTTCTGGATACTGGAGTATGCTTCTTTCCCTCTAGTATAAGCTGGATCAGAGTTAGTCTAGCTTGTTCTTGTTCGAAGGGGCAGCCGGCTTGGATAGCCTGTTGGTTAGCTTAGCTGCCTAGCAAGCGGAAGAATGCAGTTGGATTCCAGCTGTAGTACCTTTCTCTGGCATGTGATTTCACAAGCAATTTTTGCTTTTTGTTTGTGTTCTGGTTCCAGGGCTTTATGCTTCCAGGTGTTCAGTTGTGTTTGCTAGGGCCCTGCCTGTGGCAGGACCGGCAAGTCAATCCCTTTTTCGGGTTTGTTTATCCTTCTGGGCTTGCATCAGGTTCCTTTGTACCTGTGCAGGAGGTGAGCTTTGAATTCTTATTCAATTACCTATTTCGTCTGTAGATTGTTTTTTTCTACGTGTCATAGGTCTGTATTGCAATTTGCAATACATTCGTCTTTTTTGTGATGTCCCTCTAATAGGGCTATTTCTGGGTTTTCTATTTGTCCATATGGGAAGAGGTTCTTCCTTTTTTCTGTCAGTTTTCATTAGAATAGACAGTTTTTTTTCCTGGTAGGTGAAGGAGTGTTTTTGCAGGATCTAGGAGTCTGTGGGACACGAGCCTCCTCAGAGGTTTATGGCTCAGTTCGAGTACAGTACTTTCTTTTGGATCTCTGACATAGCATCCTATGGTTCTGATTGTTGGGTGGTTGCTTGGTCCTCCTAACATTCTTGTTCCTTTTATTTTTTACTTCTCTCCAGGAAGACTTCTGAGTTGGTTTTCTTGCAGGCTGTGGTGCCCTCAGGTTGGCCCGCCTCTTTTTGTTCCCTCCCGTTAGCATTCAGTGTCCTCTGTAGCTTGGGTATTATTTCACACAAGTAATGAATGCAGCCGTGGACTCTCCCTGTATTTAGAAGGAAAACAAAAATTATGACATGCCAGATAATTTCCTTTCCTTCGATACAGGGAGAGTCCACAGCTCCCGCCCATGCTCTCCGGTGGGCGGCCCTAAATTTGAATTATTTTCTTCTGGCACCTTTTTCACCCTGATATTTCTCCTGCTGTTCCTTCGGCAGAATGACTGGGGGATGAGGGAAGTGGGGGGAGGTATTTAAGCCTTTGGCTGGTGTGTCTTTGCCTCCTCCTGGTGGCCAGATTCTGTATTCCCACAAGTATTGAATGCAGCTGTGGACTCTCCCTGTATCGAAGGAAAGGAAATAATCTGGTAAATCATAATTTTTGTTTTTCCCCAACACAGAGCATCTTCCTAAGCCTCTTACACCTATCATACCCAATCTACATAATCCATCTTTACCCTCTTAGGTCACAGTTAACACATTTCCTACAACTTACCGTAAGTCAATAAAAACAACAGACTAAATATCTCACTACATACTTGTTTTGTTCTCCTTAGGTGTAATTTACACAAACATTATAGCAATATATCCATACTCACATCTAAGGATATTGTAGTCCATCAGTGCTTATTAGACTATCATCAGTTTAACCTCTACCATGTAACTCCTGTAATCCGAGCAGCCAAGCTCTGAACTCTGGGTTTGCGGGTGCTGGGTCTGACGTAACAATTCACTTTTTGGTATACAATGGAAGCCCTTTGGCCTGTGCTGAGCAACACATTTCCAATCTTTGTCAAGCACAGTCTCGACACGCGCCATACATGTTATTTATAGCGTGTACACTTAAAGGATAATAATAGGATGAATATCACTAAGAAAAATTCACATATGAAATAAGCCCTTATCAGGCAAACTTTCTAGATTTAGAAATCAGTATAAAGAAAGGCAAAGTTATAACTAAGACTTTTTTTTTTTTTTTAAACAAGTTGATGCAAACAGCTACATACATATAGCTAGTTGCCATTTGGACAAATGGAAAAATAATATTCCTAAAAATTTATTTTTAAAGATAAGAAAAAATTGCAGAGTAGACAGTGATTACTTGGAACAATTAACATTCGGCTAGATTACGAGTTTTGCATTATGGTGAAAAAGCAGCGTTATGGCTCTTTTTTACTACCGCTGGTATTACAAGTTTTGCAGGTATATCTGTACCGCACACTTTTTTGGCCGTAACGCAACGTAACTACCGCAGCTTTCAAAAAGGCCTTTTTCAATGGGACTTCCACAGCGCCGGTATTACGAGTTTGCCTGTCCGGCCAAAAAGTGAGCGGTACAGCCTATACCGTCAAGATCCGTACCGTAAACTGAAAGTCAGTAGTTATGGCTTTTATGTTACAGAGCTGTAGCATAAAACTCATAACTTAAGTGTTACAAAGTACACTAACACCCATAAACTACCTATTAACCCCTAAACCGAGGCCCTCCCGCATCGCAAACACTAAAATAAAATTATTAACCCCCTAATCTGCTGCTCCGGACATCGCCGCCACTAGAATAAACATATTAACTCCTAAACCGCCGCACTCCCGCATCGCAATCACTAGTTAAATATTATTAATTCCTAATCTGCTACCCCCAATGTCGGCGCCACCTACATACATTTATTAACCCTTAATCTGCTGTCCCTAAAATCGCCGCAACCTACATTACTGTTATTAACACCTAACCCTAAGTATAACCCTAACACCCACTAACTTTAACATAATTTAAATTATTCCAAATAAAAATTACAATTACTACATAACTAATTCCTATTTAAAACTAAATACTTACCTGTAAAATAAAAACTAAGTTACCTACAATATAACTAATAGTTACATTGTATCTATCTTAGGTTTTATTTGTATTACACAGGCAAGTTATTAACTATTTACTAGCTACCTAGTTAAAATAAATACAAATTTACCTGTCTTACACTAACACCTAACATTACACTAAAATTAAATACATTACATTAATTAAATGCAATTAACTAAATTACAAAAAAAATCAAACACTAAATTACACAAAATAAAAAAGAAATGATCAAATATTTAAACTAATTACACCTAATCTAATAGCCCTATCAAAATAAAAAAGCCCCCCAAAAATAAAAGAACCCACTAGCCTAAACTAAACTGCCAATAGGGCCTTTTGTGGGGCATTGCCCCAAAGAAATCCGCTCTTTTACCTGTAAAAAACAAAACAAAAAACCCAACAGTAAAACCCACCACCAAACCCCCCAAATAAAATCCTATTTAAAAAACTAAGCTCCCCATTGCCCTGAAAAGGGCATTTGGATGGGCATTGCCCTATAAAGGGCATTTAGCTCTTTTTCAGCCCAAACCCTAATCTAAAAATAAAACCCAACCAATAAACCCTTAAAAAAACCTAACACTAACCCCCCGAAGATCCACTCACAGTTTTTGAAGACCGGACATCCATCCTCAACAAAGCTAGGAGAAGTCTTCATCCAAGTGGCAAGAAGTCCTCATCGAAGCCGGGAGAAGTCTTCATCCAAGCGGAAAGAAGTGGTACTCCAGGCTGGCAGAAGTCTTCATCCAGACGGCATCTTCTATCTTCATCCTTCCGACGCGGAGCGGCTCCATCTTCAAGACATCCGGCATGGAGCATCCTCTTCTGTTGACGGCTACTGAAGAATGAAGGTTCCTTTAAGGGACGTCATCCAAGATGGCGTCCCTTGAATTCCGATTGGTTGATAGAATTCTATCAGCCAATCGGAATTAAAGGTGAAAAAATCCAATCAGCCAATAGGATTGAGCTTGCATTCTATTGGCTGTTTCAGTCAGCCAATAAACTGCAAGCTCAATCTTATTGGCTGATTGGATCAGCCAATAGGATTGAAGCTCAATCCTATTGGCTGATTGCATCAGCCAATAGGATTTTTTCACCTTTAATTCTGATTGGCTGATAGAATTCTATCAGCCAATCAGAATTCAAGGGACGCCATCTTGGATGACGTAATTTAAAGGAACCTTCAGTGCACTGCTGGGACCATATGAAGAGAATGCTCCACGCCGGATGTCTTGAAGACGGAGCTGCTCCGCGTCGGAAGGATGAAGATAGAAGATGCCGTCTGGATGAAGACTTCTGCCTGCCTAGAGGACCACTTCTTTCTGCTTGGATGAAGACTTCTCTCGGCTTTGTTGAGGATGGATGTCCGGTCTCCAAAACTGTAAGTGGATCTTCGGAGGTTAGTGTTAGGTTTTTTAAGGGTTTATTGGGTGGGTTTTATTTTTAGATTAGGGTTTGGGCTGAAAAAGAGCTAAATGCCCTTTTAAGGGCAATGCCCATCCAAATGCCCTTTCCTGGGCAATGGGGAGCTTAGGTTTTTTTAGATAGGATTTTATTTGGGGGGTTTGGTTGTGTGAGTGGTGGGTTTTACTGATGGGGGTTGTTTGTATTTTTTTTTTACAGGTAAAAGAGCTGATTTCTTTGGGTCAATGCCCCGCAAAAGGCCCTTTTAAGGGCTATTGGCAGTTTAGTTTAGGCTAGTGGGTTTTTTATTTTGGGGCTTTTTTATTTTGATAGGGCTATTAGATTAGGTGAATTCGTTTAAATATTTGATCATTTCTTTTTTATTTTGTGTCATGAATTTTTTTTTTGTAATTTAGTTAATTGTATTTAATTAATGTAATTTATTTAATTTTAGTGTAATGTTAGGTGTTAGTGAGGTTAGGTTTTATTTTACAGGTAAATTTGTATTTATTTTAACTAGGTAGCTAGTAAATAGTTAATAACTATTTACTAACTAGTCTACCTAGTTAAAATAAATACAAACTTGCCTGTGAAATAAAAATAAAACCTAAAATAGCTACAATGTAACTATTAGTTATATTGTAGCAAGCTTAGGGTTTATTTTATAGGTAATTATTTAGTTTTAAATATGAATTAGTTAGGTAATTAGATTAAGTTTTATTTAGATTTATTTTAATTATGTTAAAGTTAGTGGGTGTTAGGGTTATGGTTAGACTTAGGGTTAGGTTTAGGGGTTAATAACTTTAGTATAGTGGCGGCGACGTTGGGGGCGGCAGATTAGGGGTATTTAGACTCTGGGTTTATGTTAGGGTGTTAGGTGTAAACATAAGTATTCTTTCCCCATAGGAATCAATGGGGCTGCGTTACGGACCTTTACGCTCCTTTATTGCAGGTGGGTTTTTTTAGCCGGCTCTCCCTATTGTTGTCTATGGGCAAATCGTGCACGAGCACATAAAACCAGCTCAAAGCAGCTCTGGTATTTGAGTGTGGTATGGAGCTCAATTTTGCTCAACGCTGCAATATTGCCTGCTAACGCCGGGTTTTTGCAAACCTGTAATAGCAGCGCTATAGGGAGGTGAACAGTGGAAATAACTTGCAAGTTAGTACCGAGCCATTCATAACGCAAAACTCGTAATCTAGCCGATTATTAGTAGATAAATTTATAGAAGGTTGCTATGACCCTAAAACAATTATTAGAGAGAAGCAAAAAGTTTTAAATTATGATAGGAAAACACAGTTAAAGGGACACTGAACTATTTTGTGATTCAGATAGAGCATGTAATTTTAAGCAACATTCTAATTTACTCCTATTATCAAATTTTCTTCCTTCTCTTGGTATCTTTATTTGAAATGCAAGAATGTAAGTTTAGATGACGGCCCATTTTTGGTGAATAACCTGGGTTATTCTTGCTGATTGGTGGATAAATTCATCCTCCAATAAAAAAGTGCTGTCCAGAGTCTGAAACAAAAAAGAAGCTTAGATGCCTTCTTTTTCAAATAAAGATAGCAAGTGAACGAAGAAAAATTGATAATAGGAGTAAATTAGAAAGTTGCTTAAAATTGCATGCTCTATCTGAACCTAAATCAAGAAAAAAAGGGCCCACGTTTTTTGCCTTCTATGAACAAACTGTTTTTTTCCTACATGGGCATTAGCATAGTGTGTGTGTATGTATATATATATATATATATTGTAGAAGTGTGGGTTAATTCAAGGAAAAATCCACTTCCACCAGTGGCCAAAAATATTTTTGTTTTGTAGTGTTGTTTTTGAAGAGCGCTCTGTATTTTCACATAAACAAGGAGGAGAAAATGAATATACAAGCCATAAATAGTGAAGTAAGTTATTTGCAATAGGTTTTAAATACACAAAAGTAAACTGTGATTCCTAAATGCTCACCTTCTTATACCTCATCAATATGAGGTATATATAAAGCCTAGGAGGAGACTTGTATGTTAAAGATGAGATGAAATTCCATTTGGTTCCTTTTCAGTAATTACTTTCCAGTGGTTACTTTGGATGAATGCTTGGAGTAAAACTGTATCAGCTTCTCTATTGTAGCAGTTAAAGGGACAGTCTTGTTAAAATTAAACTTTTAGATACAAGGTAATCACAGAGGTAAAACATATACTAATATAACTGTGTTGGTTATGCAAAACTGGGGAATGGGTAATAAAGGGATTATCTATCTTTTTAAACAATAACAATTCTGGTGTAGACTGTCCCTTTAAGCTGTAACATATACTTCCAAGTTTATTATAAATCAAAGTAAGTCCAATAAAAAAAATATTTATTAAATTGGTTAAAAATTAAATAAATTCCACTAAAAACATAATAAAACAAAAGATAATGTGGAAAATGTTGCTGGTTAAAAGGAAAAATAGACATACTATGCTCTTTTAAAATAAAAATGGTACTTCTATTACTACTTCTATTAGTTGTCTGTTAACTTGTAGTTAAAAATACTACTTCTATTAGTTGTCTGTTAACTTGTAGTTAAAAATACATGCAGATAGGGATAGGTATAACCCAGCAATAGCGAATTGTTGGTGCGTGGGAGCCACTCTTAGCGTTTACTGAATTAGTATGCCAATAGAGTTTCGGCGAAAAAAAACGGAGGTTATGTTGATGATGTCACAGTCACGTATCCCTACGTATTTTGTGAGTCTCTGCTCACTTTATCAGTGGTCAAAGCAATCTCATATATATAAATAATGTATATAGTGTGTGTGTGTGTGTATATATATATATATATATATATATATATATATATATATATATACAGTATCTCACAAAAGTTAGTACACCCATTACATTTTTGTAAATATTTTATTTTATCTTTTCATGTGACAACACTGAAGAAATGACACTTTGCTACAATGTAAAGTAGTGAGAGTACAGCCTGTATAACAGTTTAAATTTGTTGTCCCTTGTCCCCTCAATATAATTGTCCCCTCAATATAACTCAACACACAGCCATTAATGTCTAAACCGTTGGCAACAAAAGTGAGTACAACCCTAAGTGGAAATGTCCAAATTGGGCCCAATTAGCCGTTTTCCCTCCCCGGTGTCATGTGTTAGTGTTACAAGGTCTCAGGTGTGAATGCGGAGCAGGTGTGTTAAATTTGGTGTTATCGCTCTCACACTCTCTCATGCTGGTCACTGGAAGATCAACATGGCACCTCATCGCAAAGAACTCTGAGGATCTGAAAAAAAGAATTGTTGTTCTACATAAAGATGGCCTAGGCTATAAGAAGATTGCCAAGACCCTGAAACTGAGCTTCAGCACGGTGGGCAAGACTATACATTGGTTTCACAGGACAGTTTCCACTCAGAACAGGCTTTGCCATGGTCGGGTTGACTAAAGAAGTTGAGTGCACGTGCTCAGCGTCATATCCAGAGGTTCTCTTTGGGAAATAGACATATAAGTGCTGCCAGCATTGCTGCAGAGGTTGAAGGGGTGGGTGGTGAGCCTGTCAGTCATATGCCGCACACTGCATCAAATTGGTTTGCATGACTGTCGTCTCAGAAGGAAGCCTCTTCTAAAGATGATGCACAAGAAAGCCCGCAAACAGTTTGCTGAAGACAAGCAGACTAAGGATTAATGGAACCATGTCCTGTGGTCCGATGAGAATAAGATAAACTTATTTGGTTCAGATGGTGTCAAGCGTGTATGGCAGCAACCAGGTGAGGAGTACAAAGACAGGTGTGTCTTGCCTACAGTCAAGCATGGTGGTGGGAATGTCATGGTCTGGGTCTGCATGAGTGGTGCCGGCACTGGGGAGCTACAATTGATTGAGGGAACCATGAATGCCAGCATGTACTGTGACATACTGAAACAGAGTATGATCCCGTCCCTTTGGATACTGGGCCACAGGGAAATATTCCAACATGATAACGACCCCAAACACACCTCCATGATGACCACTGCCTTGCTAAAGAGGCTAAAGGTGATGGACTGGCCAAGCATGTCTCCAGACCTAAACCCTATTGAGCATCTGTGAGGCATACTCAAACAGGAGGTGGGGGAGCGCAAGGTCTCTAAGATCCACCAGCTCTGTGATGTCATCATGGTTAAGGCAGTGCTGGAAAATAATTGTGGCCACACAAAATATTGACACTTTGGGCCTAATTTGGACGGTTTAGACATTAATGGCTGTGTGTTGAGTTATTTTGAGGGCACAGCAAATTTACACTGTTATACAGGCTGTACACTCACTACTTTACATTGTAGCAAAGTGTCGTTTCTTCAGTTTTGTCACATGAAAAGATATAATAAAATATTTACAAAAATGTGAGGGTTGTACTCACTTTTGTGAGATACTGTGTGTGTGTGTGTGTGTGTATATATATATATATATATTATACTGTATGTATATATATATATATATATATATATATATATATATATATACACACACACACACATAATAAATATATATACACACACACATAATAAATATATATATATATACCAACACATAATAAATACATATACACACCCGCACATAATATATATATATATATATATATGTATATATACCCACACGTAATAAAGATATATATATATATACCCACACTTAATATATATACACAGCCACACATAATATATATATATATAGCGCAAAACATGAAGCACTCCAGAGGTCTTTCATATGCATCACCTTTAATTAGTGAACGTTTTCGGGCAATAAACTGCCCGTCCTCAAACTTACAAGGTTTACAGAAAACTTACCACCCAGCTGTGTTATAAACCGCCACCAGAGAAAAGTGCGTCACGCTCTCCACGGTGGATGCGCCGCCCCTAACGAGTGACGTCATCGCCCGTGGCAACGTGTATGGACTAAATAAACAAAACAAAACAAAGAAACGGCATGATTATAAATGCACATAACAAGCGCTAAACATAAAAGATTGTGAACATGAGCAATATTAATGACAATGGGAAGTACACACTATATCGCTATGTAATATATCAAATGCCACATACAGTTACCATAGCAACCCATAGTAAACAAACGCCATATGCAGCAGGTATAAAAATTAACCAAAGACAGCATTACATATCCAAATGTGTCAGACCCCATAAGACAAAACATGGAGAAAAGGAAATGGCAAGATAAACATACTAGAAATGTAACAATTGTCAAAGATACCATAAAAAGAGGTGCTAGAACGGAACATGGCTCTCATAGAATTATAAACAGCAATTAGAATGATTCTGGACTCCAAAACAGATTAAAATGATTCTGGACTCCAAAAGAGATGACAGCTGATGGGAAGGGATCATAAAAACACCTGCCAATCCAGCTGTGTGTTCAGCCCATAAGGCACAAGAGTGTTCAACTCAAATGTCCATTTTGCTTCTTTTTGGAGAAGCAATCGGTTCCTATCGATCTGCTATCAAGACGGCACTCAATAAGGGCACATCGGAGCAACCAGTGGCCAGACACTTTTTGGAACAAAAACATAGTGTTATGGACCTCAAGTATACAATCATTGACCATGTACCGCCGCTGTTAAGAGGAGGTGATAGGGGACATGATTGTTCTATATTGATGATACTGGCAGAACATTTGATAAAGATGTCATAACGACATCGAAACGTTATGGATGTGTACTTGCTTTTTGATATGAATTAAAAAAAAATTTCACTAAAGACCAGTGAGTGCCTTCTTGCAAACGAGGAAAATAAATATATATATATATATATATATATCACCGGGTCATAATAAATATATATATTTATTTTTATATATATATATATATATATATATATATATATATATATATATACATACACACACCCCCACACATAATATATATAAATATATATATATAAATATATACACCCGCACCCACCCACACATAATATACTGTATGTATGTGTGTATATGTATATATATATATATATATATATATATATATATATACACACAATATGGAATGTGAAATATTTACATTTTCATGTCAGGTAAGCGCACTTTCTATGGGTGAATACGTTAACATGATTGAGATATTCAAATTTCGGCATTCTGCACGCATCAGGTTAGCGCGCAAGTGAAATCTTGTAATATGAACGCTACCCGACGCACGCAAAAAACTTACTTCTAGCAGAGTGAGCATGGGATAGTTAAATACCGCTCAACTTGTTATCTGGCCCTTATTGTTTTTGGTACTATGAACCATTGTGCAATGTATACAGAAAATGAATTGGTAGAAAATATGTAAACATAAAAAATATATTAATATATCTAAACATACAAATATTAGATACATTTTAAAATCATACAATATTCTGATTACCCAGAGTGGTGATTTTAAACCATTTTGACAATTATTGCATACTCCTAGCCCTATCCAAACTCACTCAGTGTAGCAAAAATATATTTTAAAAAACAAACAAAACATAAAATAGTCATTCTACATTTCTCCCATTTGTTTAGATTCTTAACCGTTGTTATTACTTCAGAGAAACAAAGGCCTAGATTTGGGGTTTGGCGGTAGCCGTGAAAACCAGCGTTAGAGGCTCCTAACGCTGGTTTTAGGCTACCGCCGGTATTTGGAGTCAGTCAAAAAAGGGTCTAACGCTCACTTTTCAGCCGCGACTTTTCCATACCGCAGATCCCCTTACGTCATTTGCGTATCCTATCTTTTCAATGGGATCTTTCTAACTCCGGTATTTAGAGTCGTGTCTGAAGTGAGCGTTAGAAATCTAACGACAAAACTCCAGCCGCAGAAAAAAGTCAGTAGTTAAGAGCTTTCTGGGCTAATGCCGGTTCATAAAGCTCTTAACTACTGTGCTCTAAAGTACACTAACACCCATAAACTACCTATGTACCCCTAAACCGAGGTCCCCCCACATCGCTGCCACTCGATTAAATTTTTTTAACCTCTAATCTGCCGACCGCCACCTACGTTATACTTATGTACCCCTAATCTGCTGCCCCTAACACCGCTGACCCCTGTATTATATTTATTAACCCCTAACCTGCCCCCCACAACGTCGCCGCCAGCTACCTACAATAATTAACCCCTAATCTGCCGACCGCAAAGCGCCGCCACCTACATTATAGCTATGTACCCCTAATCTGCTGCCCCTAACACCGCCGACCCCTATATTATATTTATTAACCCCTAATCTGCCGCCCTCAACGTCACCTCCACCGGCCTACACTTATTAACCCCTAATCTGCCGACCGGACCGCACCGCTATTATAATAAAGTTATTAACCCCTAAAGCTAAGTCTAACCCTAACACTAACACCCCCCTAAGTTAAATATAATTTAAATCTAACGAAATTAATTAACTCTTATTAAATAAATTATTCCTATTTAAAGCTAAATACTTACCTGTAAAATAAATCCTAATATAGCTACAATATAAATTATAATTATATTATAGCTATTTTAGGATTTATATTTATTTTACAGGTAACTTTGTATTTATTTTAACCAGGTACAATAGCTATTAAATAGTTAAGAACTATTTAATAGCTACCTAGTTAAAATAATTACAAAATTACCTGTAAAATAAATCCTAACCTAAGTTACAATTAAACCTAACACTACACTATCAATAAATAAATTAAATAAAATACCTACAATTACCTACAATTAAACCTAACACTACACTATCAATAAATTAATTAAATACAATACCTACAAATAACTACAATGACATAAACTAACTAAAGTACAAAAAATAAAAAAGAACTAAGTTACAAAAAATAAAAAAATATTTACAAACATAAGAAAAATATTACAACAATTTTAAACTAATTACACCTACTCTAAGCCCCCTAATAAAATAACAAAGTCCTAATAAAATAAAAATGCCCTACCCTATTCTAAATTACTAAAGTTCAAAGCTCTTTTACCTTACAAGCCCTGAACAGGGCCCTTTGCGGGGCATGCCCCAAGAAGTTCAGCTCTTTTGCCTGTAAAAAAAAACCATACAATACCCCCCCACCCAACATTACAACCCACCACCCACATACCCCTAATCTAACCCAAACCCCCCTTAAATAAACCTAACACTAAGCCCCTGAAGATCTTCCTACCTTATCTTCACCATACCAGGTTCACCGATCGATCCAGAAGAGCTCCTCCGATGTCCTGATCCAAGCCCAAGCGGGGGGCTGAAGAGGTCCATGATCCGGCTGAAGTCATCATCCAAGCGGGAGCTGAAGAGGTCCATGATCCGGCTGAAGTCTTCATCCAAGCAGGAGCTGAAGAGGTCCATGATCCGGATGAAGTCTTCTATCAACGGCATCTTCAATCTTCTTTCTTCGGGAGCCATCATCTTCCATCCGACGCGGAACATCCTCTTCTCCCGACGCCTACTAGCCAAATGACGGTTCCTTTAAATGACGTCATCCAAGATGGCGTCCCTCGAATTCCGATTGGCTGATAGGATTCTATCAGCCAATCGGAATTAAGGTAGGAATATTCTGATTGGCTGATGGAATCAGCCAATCAGAATCAAGTTCAATCCGATTGGCTGATCCGATCAGCCAATCAGATTGAGCTTGCATTCTATTCCTACCTTAATTCCGATTGGCTGATAGAATCCTATCAGCCAATCGGAATTCGAGGGACGCCATCTTGGATGACGTCATTTAAAGGAACCGTCATTCGGCTAGTAGGCGTCGGGAGAAGAGGATGTTCCGCGTCGGATGGAAGATGATGGCTCCCGAAGAAAGAAGATTGAAGATGCCGTTGATAGAAGACTTCATCCGGATCATGGACCTCTTCAGCTCCCGCTTGGATGAAGACTTCAGCCGGATCATGGACCTCTTCAGCTCCCGCTTGGATGATGACTTCAGCCGGATCATGGACCTCTTCAGCCCCCCGCTTGGGCTTGGATCAGGACATCGGAGGAGCTCTTCTGGATCGATCGGTGAACCTGGTATGGTGAAGACAAGGTAGGAAGATCTTCAGGGGCTTAGTGTTAGGTTTATTTAAGGGGGGTTTGGGTTAGATTAGGGGTATGTGGGTGGTGGGTTGTAATGTTGGGGGGGGGGTATTGTATGTTTTTTTTTACAGGCAAAAGAGCTGAACTTCTTGGGGCATGCCCCGCAAAGGGCCCTGTTCAGGGCTGGTAAGGTAAAAGAGCTTTGAACTTTAGTAATTTAGAATAGGGTAGGGCATTTTTTTATTTTGGGGGGCTTTGTTATTTTATTAGGGGGCTTAGAGTAGGTGTAATTAGTTTAAAATTGTTGTAATATTTTTCTTGTTTGTAAATATTTTTTTATTTTTTGTAACTTAGTTCTTTTTTATTTTTTGTACTTTAGTTAGTTTATTTCATTGTAGTTATTTGTAGGTATTGTATTTAATTAATTTATTGATAGTGTAGTGTTAGGTTTAATTTTAGGTAATTGTAAATATTTTATTTAATTTATTTATTGATAGTGTAGTGTTAGGTTTAATTGTAACTTAGGTTAGGATTTATTTTACAGGTAATTTTGTAATTATTTTAACTAGGTAGCTATTAAATAGTTCTTAACTATTTAATAGCTATTGTACCTGGTTAAAATACTGACA
This sequence comes from Bombina bombina, assembly GCF_027579735.1. Lineage (NCBI taxonomy): Eukaryota > Metazoa > Chordata > Amphibia > Anura > Bombinatoridae > Bombina > Bombina bombina. The sequence goes on along the minus strand of NC_069504.1, from coordinate 446,655,190 downwards.
AAGTTACCTGTAAAATAAATATAAATCCTAAAATAGCTATAATATAATTATAATTTATATTGTAGCTATATTAGGATTTATTTTACAGGTAAGTATTTAGCTTTAAATAGGAATAATTTATTTAATAAGAGTTAATTAATTTCGTTAGATTTAAATTATATTTAACTTAGGGGGGTGTTAGTGTTAGGGTTAGACTTAGCTTTAGGGGTTAATACATTTATTAGAATAGCGGTGAGCTCCAGTCGGCAGATTAGGGGTTAATAATTGAAGTTAGGTGTCGGCGATGTTAGGGAGGGCAGATTAGGGGTTAATACTATTTATTATAGGGTTAGTGAGGTGGATTAGGGGTTAATAACTTTATAATAATAGCGGTGCGGTCCACTCAGCAGATTAGGGGTTAATAAGTGTAGGCAGGTGGAGGCAACGTTGTGGGGGGCAGATTAGGGGTTAATAAATATAATATAGGGGTTGGCGGTGTTAGGGGCAGCAGATTAGGGGTACATAGGGATAATGTAAGTAGCGGCGGTTTACGGAGCGGCAGATTAGGGGTTAAAAATAATATGCAGGGGTCAGCGATAGCGGGGGCGGCAGAATAGGGGTTAATAAGTGTAAGGTTAGGGGTGTTTAGACTCGGGGTACATGTTAGAGTGTTAGGTGCAGACGTAGGAAGTGTTTCCCCATAGGAAACAATGGGGCTGCGTTAGGAGCTGAACGCAGCTTTTTTGCAGGTGTTTTTTTCAGCTCAAACAGCCCCATTTTTTTCTATGGGGGAATCGTGCACGAGCACGTTTTTGAGGCTGGCCGCGTCCGTAAGCAACTCTGAAGTTGAAGTTGCGTTAAATATGCTCTACGCTCCTTTTTTGGAGACTAACGCAGCCATTCTGTGGACTCTCAATACCAGAGTTATTTTAAAGGTGCGGCCAGAAAAAAGCCAGCATTAGATACGCGGGTCCTTACCAGCAAAACTCTAAATCTAGCCGATAGATCTTAGAGCCTTAAAAAAGCAACACAACAAAATAAGGCTAGCGGCTACTGCCAGGTATATGGAAATCATCTAGCATTGTGTCAAACACAGGAGGACACATTTGTAAGAAAAGGATTGCTGTTTCACATAAGGGATCTCAAGTTTGTCTGTGTATTGTGGGGGCAAATTAGAGCATACGTCACCCCTTTAATGTAGTTCCATATACCTATATTTCTGTCAGGTGATCACTGATGACATGCTCATCAGCTAATAGCCACCTGGTCGTGGGACATTGTTGGGCACTCTGGGGGAGGGGTTTACAAATTGCAGATTTTAGTATTCCATGTTGTTTTCTAAGAGATAAGATTTGGCAGGACAGATGTCCCAGCTCCGAAATGACCTGATGTATGTTGGGTACTTTTTGCTATGTACTACTGTAATGTTGTTTTTCGTCTTCAGAATTTTAATAGTTTTGGTGTATGGGCTTTATTAAATGTTTAATAAATCTTTCAACAGAAAAACCCAAGAAGAAAACCAATGGTAAAAAAGCTAACCCTAAAAGAAGAGGAAGAGATGGTAAGAAGGGCACCCCAGAGAAGAAGGAAAAGATGAAAACAGGGAGTGGGTCTGTACTGGGACAACTTGGTAAGTACATCTCAGTGTGTTACCTTTTAAGGGTTTGCCTTCAATCATATATTATGTTATCTGTTTTACAGATTTGGGATTTTTTTCTCAAAGGGATTATTGATTGGAATTGGTGTATCATTTTCTTTTTAATCCTAAAACCAGTTTTCTTTCAGGTGTTTTAAAAATATCTATATTGTTTTTGGTAATCTCATTCTTCCTTGGGTTTTTGCAGGTTCTCCTGTATTCCATTGAACCTGTGCATAAATTGTCTTTGAGTTGTTGATCTTCTCCACAACCTAAAGTTTTTTTGAGTAGGACACTCCACACATCACTAATTATATGATTTGTCATCAGAAGTTGTTGTTTACAACCTCAGCCTTTTCTTCCACTGCTGCTTAATTCTCATGATAACAAATCTGAGATTGTTCCACCATTCTGTTTGAATTTTTATGATTGTGAAGCTCTTCTTCATGGTCTTGAAGTAGATAGAGCAGTTGAGTATAATTCAGGAAATAGGCTGTGCTTAACAAATTCTAAAAGCCATGGATCCATGGTCCTAAAATGGCATTTATTTATGCTAAAAAATATCTTAACTAGCTGTGTGACTGGCTCATTTGTTTCATTTAAATTGATCAACCCCCTGGACAGTTCCTTTAGCCTCCTACTGTTAGGCCTCATGATGTACTCCCTCTGTATAACCTCTACTGTAAGTTACAGTACTGAATGGGCTCTCTACTGAATACTTTATTCATTTCAGTGTAGTGGGCAGTTGCTGGGTAAGTGCCTGTTTTGTTCACACAGCCCGCAGGCTATTAGTAGGTACTTTTAGTAGTGTACAGCACAGCCAACACTTGTCCAGTCTGTGACATTTATGCTAACAGTAATTACTTCAGTACATTTAGTAGTGTAGAGCACAGCCAACACTTGTCTAGTCTGTGGCATTTATGCTAACAGTAATCACTAAAGTACATTAAGTAGTGTACAGCATAGCCAATACTTGTCCAGGCTGTGACATTGATGCTAACAATGATTACAACTGTATTTGGGGAAAATATTTAGCAATGTATGCACAATATAATATGTCTGTATGTTTGTGCACCTTTGGTGTTGCCCTTTTCAGACTGTTGCCACTTTAAGGGCTCCGGGATTACTTTCCTTCCGACACTAATTTTGACTCCTTATCTATCTGGCAGGGGATGGATTCGTTCTGGCTCAAAAGATTTTGGCATAGTGCTTATTCCTTGCTCAGCGAGGGGCAAATTTGAGGTCAGGGAACGTATTTTATATACTGTAGTGCTTGGCACACTTATATATTTAATTGGACAGTCTACACCAAAAGGAGACTTATTTTATTGGAATCCTTGCCCTCTGATGACACTGCAATACATTATCCTAAAGATAGTGCTCCATGTTCTGTGTATGTCCTTATAATACACACATGGGAGGTGGTCGAGGGAGAGGATCAAGATGAAGTCAGTGGTGGGATTCGTGATCGGTGTTGTGCAAATGAAACGCTTTGACAAATAAAGGTCCGCTATTGAAATGAGACCTTTAGATGTGTTCCGGGTACTAAAAGGCCGGCTGAGACAATTCCACACACTGCACGTGTCACTCTCCGTGCATTAGCATGAATCAGCGCGCACAACACAGAGCATATTTGACTCCACACACCCTGGAGACACAATGACATCACTACTAGAAGGCGGAGTCTGGTGGCCATTTAAAAAAAAAAAACTGCTGGCAAACAAACTCTTATTTCCAAAGAATGCAAAAAATGACAATATTTAGTATAATTTATTTACAGTGTCATCAGAGGCCAAGGATTCCAATAAAGTAAGTCTCCTTTTGGTGTAGACTGTCCCGTTAACAAGGATTTTATGTGTGCGCATTGCTGCAGATTTTTTTTTCCAGCACGGTAGCAGTTTATACGTTTCCCGCACTAAGGATTCCTCTTCGCACTCTCTTCTCCTTCGTACTGCGTCACTATATTGGCAACCATCTTATTTACAGCAAAGCTGTTCCCTACTGTACAGTTGGTCCGGAGGGGGTAAGATCACTATAAAAGGAGCTAAGTGGGTTAGTTTTTACGGGTTTAGGCAATTTTTTGTCCTTCCAATCATTTTGTAACCTACATTGGGCTGTGCTTTTTACTATTCTTGTACTTTCCTTTTGTACTTTATTTTCAGTACTGTTTATTTTGTATTTGTCCTTATGGAGTGAACTGAGCTGCCCCTCCTGGGTTAGATCCATTAGAGGTTGGTTCACAGACTTTATATTACCATCTATCAAGTGCAAGTTGATTGTGGTCTGTCTTCCAGCTCAGCTGTAATGCCTCTACCTTATCTCTGTGTTGCAATCACAATTACTACTTATTTATGTTCCCAAGCTATTAATACTCTAGGTAGCGCTACTGATTACTTTCCAGGATTTAGGGATTATTTACAATCCGCTACTTCTGAGGCTTTGGATGCTATGCTAATGTCTAGTAAACGTATAGGTATTTCCTCTAGCTCTTTAGCTAGGGGTGATGTACCTATAATTCATTCTTTTGCTGAACCAGTTCAGGTGTCTGCCTCTGAAGCTTCCTCTTTCTTCTCGGAGGGTGAGTTATCTTCAAAGGATTTATCTTCACATTCAGTTCAAGTATCTAAAGAGACATCTTTTAATTTCAAGGTGGAACATATTTGGTCTCTACTGAATGAGGTTTTCAACACCTTAGTGATTCAGTATCTAGAGCCGGTTGAGGACAAGACTATTCAACAGTTATATATTATCTTCAAACATAAAGCTTAATCTGTGGAAGCCTTCCGGTTCCTGCTGTAGTTTCTGAGATTATGTTTGAGGAATGGGATAAACCATGAGTTCCTTAATTTCTCCAACATTGGTGTGTCCGGTCCACGGCGTCATCCATAACTTGTGGGAATATCTCTTCCCCAACAGGAAATGGCAAAGAGTAAAGCAAAAGCTGTCCATATAGTCCCTCCTAGGCTCCGCCCACCCCAGTCATTCTCTTTGCCGTTGCACAGGCAACATCTCCACGGAGATGGTTAAGAGTATGTGGTGTTTAGTTGTAGTTTTTTTATTCTACTATCAAGAGTTTGTTATTTTAAAATAGTGCTGGTATGTACTATTTACTCTGAAACAGAAAAAGATGAAGAGTTCTGTTTGTGAGAGGAATATGATTTTAGCAGCAGTAACTAAAATCGTTTGCTGTTTCCACATAGGACTGTTGAGATGAAGTAACTTCAGTTGGCGGAAACAGTTAGCAGACTTTTCTGCTTAAGGTATGACTAGCCATTTTTCTAACAAGACTGTGTAATGCTGGAAGGCTGTCATTTCCCCTCATGGGGACCGGTAAGCCATTTTCTTAGTCTCAAACAGAATAAAGGGCTTAATATGGGCTATAAAACTGGTAGACACTTTTATGGGCAAGATCGATTGCTTTATTTGGGCATTTTATACATCTTTATGTCGAAATTCACACTAATAAACTTTGGGGAACTTTTTTTTAACGTCAGGCACTGGGTTAGACACCTTTCCAGTCAGGAAGGGCCTTCCCTGTAGTAGGCTGAGCCTCATTTTTGCGCCATTACTGCGCAGTTACTTTTGAGAGCAAGACATGCAGATGCATGTGTGTGGATCTAAAAGTAGTTGAAAAGGTTCCTAGAAGGCTTCATTTGGTATCGTATTCCCCCCTGGGTTTGGTAAAGTCGCAGCAAAGGCTGTAGCTGGGACTGTAGAGGGGTTAAAACTGTACCGGCTCCGGTTTCTTCATTTTAAGGGTTAAAGCTCTGAAATTTGGGGTGCAATACATTGAATGCTTTAAGACACTGTGGTGAAAATTTGAACAATTCCTTCATAGTTTTTCACATATTCAGTAATAAAGTGTGCCCTGTTTAAAATTTAAAGAGACAGTAACGGTTTTATTTTAAAACGGTTTTTTGTACTTTATTGACAAGTTTAAGCCTGTTTAACATGTCTGTGCCTTCAGATAAGCTATGTTCTATATGTATGAAAGTCAATGTGTCTCCCCCTTCAAAATTGTGTGATAATTGTGCCATAGCGTCCAAACAAAGTAAGGACAGTACTGCCACAGATAGTAAAGTTGCCCAAGATGATTCATCTGATGAAGGGAGTAGACATAGTTCTACATCATCTCCTTCTGTGTCTATGCCAGTTTTGCCCACGCAGGAGGCCCCTAGTACTTCTAGCGCGCCAATGCTTATTACTATGCAACAATTGACGGCAGTAATGGATAACTCCATAGCAAATATTTTATCCAAAATGCCTGCATATCAGAGAAAGCGCTATTGCTCTGTTTTAAACACTGTAGAGCAGGAGGGCGCTGATGATAATTGCTCTGTCATACCCTCACACCAATCTGAAGGGGCCATGAGGGAGGTTTTGTCAGATGGGGAAATTTCAGATTCAGGTAGAATTTCTCAACAGGCAGAACCTGATGTTGTGACATTTAAATTTAAATTAGAGCATCTCTGCGCACTGCTTAAGGAGGTGTAATCTACTCTGGATGATTGTGACAACCTGGTCATTCCAGAAAAATTATGCAAGATGGACAAGTTCCTAGAGGTTCCGGTGCACCCCGACGCTTTTCCTATACCCAAGCGGGTGGCGGACATAGTGAATAAGGAGTGGGAGAAGCCCGGCATACCTTTTGTTCCCCCTCCTATATTTAAGAAATTATTTCCTATGGTCGACCCCAGAAAGGACTTATGGCAGACAGTCCCTAAGGTCGAGGGGGCAGTTTCTACACTAAACAAGCGCACTACTATTCCTATCGAGGATAATTGTGCTTTCAAAGATCCTATGGATAAAAAATTGGAGGGTTTGCTTAAAAAGATTTTTGTACAGCAAGGTTACCTCCTGCAACCCATTTTGTGCATTGTTCCTGTCACTACAGCAGCGTGGTTCTGGTTCGAGGAACTAGAAAAGTCGCTCAGTACAGAGACTCCGTATGAGGAGGTTATGGACAGAGTTCACGCACTCAAGGCTAATTCCTTTATTTTAGATGCCGCTTTGCAATTAGCTAGATTAGCGGCGAAAAATTCAGGGTTTGCAATTGTGGCGCGCAGAGCGCTTTGGCTAAAGTCTTGGTCAGCGGATGTATCTTCCAAGACAAAATTGCTTAATATCCCCTTCAAGGGTGAAACTCTCTTTGGGCCAGAATTGAAAGAGATTATCTCAGACATCACTGGGGGAAAGGGCCACGCCCTCCCACAAGATAGGCCTTTCAAAGCCAAGAATAAGTCTAATTTTCGTTCCTTTCGCAATTTCAGGAACGGACCGGCTTCCAACTCTGCATCCTCTAAACAAGAGGGTAATGCTTTGCAAACCAAACCAGCTTGGAAACCGATGCAAGGCTGGAACAAGGGTAAGCAGGCCAAGAAGCCTGCTGCTGCTAACAAAACAGCATGAAGGAGTAGCCCCCGATCCGGGACCAGATCTAGTAGGGGGCAGACTCTCTCTCTTTGCTCAGGCTTGGGCAAGAGATGTTCAGGATCCCTGGGCACTAGAAATAGTTTCTCAGGGTTATCTTCTGGAATTCAAGGAACTACCCCCAAGGGGAAGGTTCCACATGTCTCACTTATCTTCAAACCAAATAAAGAGACAGACATTCTTACATTGTGTAGAAGACCTGTTAAACATGGGAGTGATACACCCAGTTCCAACCGTGGAACAAGGAATGGGGTTTTACTCAAATCTGTTTGTAGTCCCCAAAAAAGAGGGAACTTTCAGACCAATTCTGGATTTAAAGATCCTAAACAAATTTCTCAGAGTGCCATTGTTCAAAATGGAGACCATTCGAACGATTCTACCTACAATCCAGGAGGGTCAATTTATGACTACCGTGGATCTAAAGGATGCGTATCTACATATTCCTATCCACAAAGATCATCATCAGTTCCTAAGGTTCGCCTTTCTGGACAAACATTACCAGTTTGTGGCTCTCCCATTCGGGTTAGCCACTGCTCCAAGGATTTTCACAAAGGTACTCGGGTCCCTTCTAGCGGTTCTAAGACCAAGGGGCATTGCAGTAGCACCTTACTTGGACGACATTCTAATACAAGCGTCGTCTCTTTCAAAGGCAAAGGCTCACACAGACATCGTTCTGGCCTTTCTCAGATCTCACGGATGGAAAGTGAACATAGAAAAAAGTTCCCTGTCTCCGTCGACAAGAGTTCCTTTCTTGGGGACAATAATAGATTCTTTAGAAATGAGGATTTTCCTGACAGAAGTCAGAAAGTCAAAACTTCTAAACGCTTGTCAAATTCTTCATTCTGTTCCACGTCCTTCCATAGCTCAGTGAATGGAAGTAGTAGGGTTGATGGTTGCAGCAATGGAAATAGTTCCTTTTGCGCGAATTCATCTAAGACCATTACAACTGTGCATGCTGAAACAGTGGAATGGGGACTATACAGACTTGTCTCCAGCGATTCAAGTAGATCAGAAGACCAGAGACTCACTCCGTTGGTGGCTAACCCTGGACCACCTGTCCCAGGGAATGAGCTTCCGCAGACCAGATTGGGTCATCGTCACGACCGACGCCAGTCTAGTGGGCTGGGGCACGGTCTGGGACTCCCTGAAAGCTCAGGGGCTATGGTCTCGGGAAGAGTCTCTTCTCCCGATAAACATTCTGGAACTGAGAGCGATATTCAATGCTCTCAGGGCTTGGCCTCAACTAGCAAAGGCCAGATTCATAAGATTCCAATCAGACAACATGACGACTGTTGCTTACATCAATCATCAGGGGGGAACAAGGAGTTCCCTGGCGATGAGAGAAGTGACCAAAATCATAAAGTGGGCGGAGGATCACTCCTGCCACCTATCTGCGATACACATCCCAGGAGTGGAAAACTGGGAGGCGGATTATCTGAGTCGTCAGACATTCCATCCGGGGGAGTGGGAACTCCACCCGGAGATCCTTGCCCAGTTGACTCAATTATGGGGCATTCCAGACATGGATCTGATGGCGTCTCGTCTCGTCAGAACTTCAAGGTTCCTTGCTACGGGTCCAGATTCAGGGATCCCAAGGCGACTCTAGTGGATGCATTAGTAGCGCCTTGGACCTTCAACCTAGCTTATGTGTTTCCACCGTTTCCTCTCATTCCCAGGCTGGTAGCCAGGATCAAGCAGGAGAGGGCCTTGGTGATCTTGATAGCTCCTGCGTGGCCACGCAGGACTTGGTATGCAGACCTGGTGAATATGTCATCGGCTCCACCATGGAAGCTACCTTTGAGACAGGATCTTCTTGTACAGGGTCCATTCTAACATCCAAATCTAGTCTCTCTCCAGCTGACGGCTTGGAAATTGAACGCTTGATTCTATCAAAGCGTGGGTTTTCAGATTCCGTGATAGATACTCTGGTTCAAGCCAGAAAACCGGTAACTAGAAAAATTTACCATAAAATATGGAAAAGATATATCTGTTGGTGTGAATCCAAGGGATTCTTATGGAATAAGATCAAAATTCCTAAGATCCTTTCCTTTCTACAAGAAGGTTTGGATAAGGGATTATCAGCGAGTTCTCTAAAGGGACAGATTTCTGCTTTATCTGTCTTGTTACACAAACGACTGGCAGCTGTTCCAGATGTTCAAGCATTTGTTCAGGCTTTGGTTAGGATCAAGCCTGTTTACAGACCTTTGACTCCTCCCTGGAGTCTAAATCTAGTTCTTTCATTTCTCCAAGGGGTTCCGTTTGAACCTTTACATTCCATAGATATTAAGTTGTTATCTTTGAAAGTTTTGTTTTTAGTTGCTATTTCTTCTGCTAGAAGAGTTTCTGAGTTATCTGCTCTGCAGTGTACTCCGCCCTATCTGGTGTTCCATTCAGATAAGGTTGTTTTGCGTACTAAGCCTGGTTGGTTTCCAACAAGAATATTAACCAGGAGATAGTTGTGCCTTCTTTGTGTGCGAATCCAGTTTCAAAGAAGGAACGTGTGTTACACAATTTGGATGTAGTCCGTGCTCTAAAATTCTATTTAGAAGCTACAAAAGATTTCAGACAAACATCTTCTCTGTTTGTCGTCTATTCTGGTAAAAGGAGAGGTCAAAAAGCGACTTCTACCTCTCTTTCCTTTTGGCTTAAAAGCATCATCCGATTGGCTTACGAGACTGCCGGACGGCAGCCTCCTGAAAAAATCACAGCTCACTCTACTAGGGCTGTGGCTTCCACATGGGCCTTCAAGAACAAGGCTTCTGTTGATCAGATATGTAAGGCAGCGACTTGGTCTTCCCTGCACACTTTTGCCAAATTCTACAAATTTGATACTTTTGCTTCTTCGGAGGCTATTTTTGGGAGAAAGGTTTTGCAAGCCGTGGCGCCTTCCGTTTAGGTAACCTGATTGGCTCCCTCCCTTCATCCGTGTCCTAAAGCTTTGGTATTGGTTCCCACAAGTTATGGATGACGCCGTGGACCGGACACACCAATGTTGGAGAAAACAGAATTTATGCTTACCTGATAAATTACTTTCTCCAACGGTGTGTCCGGTCCACGGCCCGCCCTGGTTTTTTAATCAGGTTTGATGAATTAATTTCTTTAACTACAGTCACCACGGCACCCTATAGTTTCTCCTGTTTTTTCTCCTGTCCGTCGGACGAATGACTGGGGTGGGCGGAGCCTAGGAGGGACTATATGGACAGCTTTTGCTGTACTCTTTGCCATTTCCTGTTGGGGAATAGATATTCCCACAAGTTATGGATGACGCCGTGGACCGGACACACCGTTGGCGAAAGTAATTTATCAGGTAAGCATAAATTCTGTTCCTTCTCCAAGCTTTAACAAATTAATTCCGGTACCCTTTACTACTTTGAAACTTTAGGAAACTATTCCAAAGGGGGATGGAGCTATTTCTACTTTAGCTACCACGATTCCTCTGGCTAGGCCAGCACTTCTTTTTGAGATCCATTGGATAGGAAAATGTAGAGCTATCTAAGGAAAGCCTTCATTCAAGGAGGTTTGTTGTTTCAACCAGCGGTGGGTATCGTCTGTGTTGCAGGTGCCGCATGCTTTTGTTACTCTTCCCTAAATAATCTGGTTTCAGTTGAGTCCTCCTTAGAAGATATTCAAGAACATATTAGATACTTAAGATTAGCAAACTAATTTATTTGTGATACAGTAACTGTAATTATTTGCATCCATGCGATGGATACTGCGTTGGCGGTATTTACTAGACAGGCCTTATAGTTGAAGTCCCGGTCTGTGGACATTGTCTCAAAGTCCAGACCTTGGTTTTTATCTATTAAAGTAAAGATTATGTTTGGGCCAGGTTTGGACTCTACTGGTGGCAAAGGAGATTTTCTGCCCCAGTATAAAAAAAAAGATATACTTATCCAAAGGCGAATCTAATAATCGCTCTCAGGGATACAGACTAGTTTTCAATCATGCCCTCCTTGAGGTAGGTTTTTTCTGTCTAATGTCTCAAAGAATCCAGAAGACAGGTTAGCATTTCTCCAATGTGTTCAGGACCTAGAGGCTTTGAGAGTGATAGTCCCTGTTCCTTTATCAGAACGTAGGAAGGGGTTTTATTCCAATTTGTTCATCATTCCAAAGAAGAAAGAAATGGCCCATTCTGGATCTAAAGACTCTAAACAAGTTTTTGAGATTTTCTTCTTTCCAGATGTAAATAATTAGATCTATCCTCCTTTTGGCTCTCCAGGTCAGTTTATGACTACAATACATTTGAATAATGCATATCTTCATATTCTAATTCACTTAGACCATTGCTAAATTTGTTGTGCCTTTCTGAGCAGACATTACCAGTTTGTCAGATCTGCCTCTTGATCTAGCCACGGCTCCCAGAATATTTAAGAAAGGTACTGGGGGCTTTTCTGTCAGTCATTAGTGCTCAGGGTATTGCTGTAGATCCAAATTTTGACGATATTTTGGTTCATGCTCCATCTTACCTTTAGGGACTGCTCTCACAGAGAAACAGTTTTTTAGCGAATCAGCGCATGTTGGCATCTACAATCGCTTTCTTGGGCTTCTGTAGCTAAGGGTCTGGAGGTTATAGGCCTAATGGAGGCAGTGTTGGATGCCATTCCATATGCAAGGTTTCATTTAGGTCCTTTACAACTTTACACGCTAAGGCATTGGAGTAGAGACCTGTCAATTCTGTCTCAGAATATTATTCTTGACCCAGTATTCAGAGTCTCTTACTTTGTGGATTTCCCCAATCCAGCTTTTTAGGGGAAATAGTTACCACAGATCTATAGGGGAAATAGTTATCACAGATGCGAGTTTATTGGGCTGGGGCGAGGTCTAGGGTTCTCGGAAGTTGCAAGGAGTTTGGTCTCCTTAGAAGGCGAGGTTACCTAGTAACATCTTAGAACTATTTGATATTTCTCTTGTTAAGTGTAGTCAGTCCACGGGTCATCCATTACTTATGGGATTATATCTCTTCCCCAACAGGAAGTTGCAAGAGGATCACCCAAGCAGAGCTGCTACATAGCTCCTCCCCTCACATGTCATATCCAGTCATTCTCTTGCAACCTAACTAAAGATAGGTCGTTGTGAGAGGTCTGTGGTGTTTTTAAACTTAGTTTATTTCTTCAATCAAAAGTTTGTTATTTTAAATGGCACCGGAGTGTGCTGTTTGTTCTCAGGCAGCATTAGAAGAAGAATCTGCCTGCGTTTTCTATGATCTTAGCAGACGTAACTAAGATCCACTGGCTGTTCTCGCACATTCTGAGGAGTGAGGTAACTTCAGAAAAAGGGAATAGCATGCAGGGCCCCCCTGCAAACAAGGTATGTGCAGTAAATTATTTTTCTAAGCAATGGAATTGACTGAGAAAATACTGCTGATACCAATGTAACGTAAGTTCAGTCTTAAATGCAGTGGTAGCGACTGGTATTAGGCTGATGAGTGTGTGTACACTGAAGCATTTTTCTAGGGAATGGAATTTGACTCAGAAAATACTGTTAATACTGAAGTAATGTATGAGCCTTAACTGCAGTAAAAGCGACTGGTAGCAGGCTTATTAATAACACTTCATAACTTTTAAAATGTATGTTCAAAACGTTTACTGGCATGTTAATCGTTTTTTGTGAGGTACTTGGTGATAAAGCTTATTGGGGCATGATTTTTACCACATGGCTAACTTTTGTTTCTGCATAGAAACAGTTAACTGAGCTTCCCCACTGTTGTATTATGAGTGGGAGGGGCCTATTTTAGCGCTTTTTTGCGCAGTAAAAATTCAGTCGCAATCTTCCTACTTCATCCTCCATGATCCAGGACGTCTCTAGAGAGCTCAGGGGTCTTCAAAATTCATTTTGAGGGAGGTAATCAGTCACAGCAGACCTGTGACAGTGTGTTTGACTGTGATAAAAACGTTAATTATTAAATTGTTATCCGTTTTTTGGATATTAAGGGGTTAATCATCCATTTGCTGGTGGGTGCAATCCTTTGATAACCTAATCCATTTACTGTGAAAATTTGGTTGCTATAACTAATTTGGTTCATTGTTATTTCAACTGTGATAGCTTTTTGTGCTTCTTAAAGGCACAGTAGCGTTTTTTATATTGCTTGTAAATTGATTTGAAAATTATTTTCCAAGCTTGCTAGTCTTATTGCTAGTCTGTTTAAACATGTCTGACACAGATGAATCTGTTTGTTCACTATGTATGAAGGCCAATGTGGAACCCAACAGAAATATGTGTACCAATTGTATTGATATTACTTTAAATAAAAGTCAGTCTTTACATGTAAAGAAATTATCACCAGACAACGAGGGGGAAGTTATGCCGACTAACTCTCCTCACGTGTCAGTACCTTCGCCTCCCGCTCAGGAGGTGCGTGATATTGTGGCGCCAAGTACATCAGAGAGGCCCATACAAATCACTTTGCAAGACATGGCTACTGTTATGACAGAAGTATTATCTAAATTGCCAGAATTAATAGGCAAGCGCGATTGCTCTGGGTTAAGAACAGAGCACGCTGATGATGGGAGAGCCATGTCCGATACTGCGTCACAATTTGCAGAACATGAGGACGGAGAGCTTCATTCTGTGGGTGACGGATCTGATCCAGGGAGACTGGATTCAGAGATTTCTCATTTTAAATTTAAGCTTGAGAACCTCCGCGTATTGCTAGGGGAGGTATTAGCGGCTCTGAATGATTGTAACACGGTTGCAATTCCAGAGAAATTATGTAGGCTGGATAGATACTATGCGGTACCGGTGTGTACTGACGTTTTTCCTATACCTAAGAGGCTTACAGAAATTATTAACAAGGAGTGGGATAGACCCGGTGTGCCTTTTTCCCCCCCTCCTATATTTAGGAAAATGTTTCCAATAGACGCCACCACAGGGGACTTATGACAGACGGTCCCTAAGGTGGAGGGAGCAGTTTCTACTTTGGCTAAGCGTACCACTATCCCGGTGGAGGATAGTTGTGCCTTTTCAGATCCAATGGATAAAAAATTAGAAGGTTACCTTAAGAAAATGTTTGTTCAACAAGGTTTTATCTTACAGCCCCTTGCATGCATTGCGCCTGTCACTGCTGCGGCGGCATTCTGGTTTGAGTCTCTGGAAGAGGCCATTCGCACAGCTCCATTGGATGAAATTATGAACAAGCTTAAAGCACTTAAGCTAGCTAATGCATTTGTTTCTGATGCCGTCGTACATTTAACCAAACTTACGGCTAAGAACTCCGGATTCGCCATCCAAGCGCGCAGAGCGCTATGGCTTAAATCCTGGTCAGCTGACGTGACTTCTAAATCTAAATTGCTTAATATTCCTTTCAAAGGGCAGACCTTATTCGGGCCCGGCTTGAAAGAAATTATCGCTGACATTACGGGAGGTAAGGGCCATGCTCTGCCTCAGGACAGGGTCAAATCAAAGGCTAAACAGTCTAATTTTCGTGCCTTTCGTAACCTCAAGGCAGGAGCAGCATCAACTTCCTCCGCTCCAAAACAGGAACGAGCTGTTGCTCGTTACAGACAGGGCTGGAAAACTAACGAGGCCTGGAACAAGGGCAAGCAGGCCAGAAAACCTGCTGCTGCCCCTAAGACAGCATGAAGAGAGGGCCCCCTATCCGGAAACGGATCTAGTGGGGGGCAGACTTTCTCTCTTCACCCAGGCTTGGGCAAGAGATGTCCAGGATCCCTGGGCGTTGGAGATCATATCTCAGGGATATCTTCTGGACTTCAAAGCTTCTCCTCCACAAGAGTTCCATCATTCAAAATGGAAACTATTCGGACCATCCTACCCATGATCCAAGAAGGTCAGTACATGACCACAGTGGACTTAAAGGATGCCTACCTTCACATACCGATTCACAAGGATCATTATCGGTACCTAAGATTTGCCTTCCTAGACAGGCATTACCAGTTTGTAGCTCTTCGCTTCGGGTTAGCTACGGCTCCAAGAATCTTTACAAAGGTTCTGGGCTCACTTCTGGCGGTACTAAGACCGCGAGGCATAGCGGTGGCTCCGTACCTAGACGACATTCTGATACAAGCGTCAAGTTTTCAAACTGCCAAGTCTCATACAGAGATAGTTCTGGCATTTCTGAGGTCGCATGGGTGGAAGGTGAACGTGGAAAAGAGTTCTCTATTACCACTCACAAGGGTTCCCTTTCTAGGGACTCTTATAGATTCTGTAGAGATGAAAATTTACCTGACGGAGGCCAGGTTATCAAAACTTCTAAATGCTTGCCGTGCCCTTCATTCCATTCCACACCCGTCAGTAGCTCAGTGCATGGAAGTAATCGGCTTAATGGTAGCGGCAATGGACATAGTACCATTTGCGCGCCTGCATCTCAGACCGCTGCAATTGTGCATGCTAAGTCAGTGGAATGGGGATTACTCAGATTTGTCCCCTCTTCTAAATCTGGATCAAGAGACCAGAGATTCTCTGTTATGGTGGCTTTCTCGGCCCCACCTGTCCAAGGGGATGACCTTTCGCAGGCCAGACTGGACGATTGTAACAACCGACGCCAGCCTTCTAGGTTGGGGCGCAGTCTGGAATTCCCTGAAGGCTCAGGGATCATGGACTCAGGAGGAGAAACTCCTCCCAATAAATATTCTGGAGTTAAGAGCAATATTCTATGCTCTTCTAGCTTGGCCTCAGTTAGCAACTCTGAGGTTCATCAGATTTCAGTCGGACAACATCACGACTGTGGCTTACATCAATCATCAAGGGGGAACCAGGAGTTCCCTAGCGATGTTGGAAGTCTCAAAGATAATTCGCTGGGCAGAGTCTCACTCTTGCCACCTGTCAGCGATCTACATCCCAGGCGTGGAGAACTGGGAGGCGGATTTCCTAAGCCGCCAGACTTTTCATCCGGGGGAGTGGGAACTTCATCCGGAGGTCTTCGCTCAACTGATTCATCGTTGGGGCAAACCAGATCTGGATCTCATGGCATCTCGCCAGAACGCCAAGCTTCCTTGTTACGGGTCCAGGGACCCGGGAGCGGTGCTGATAGATGCTCTGACAGCCCCTTGGGTTTTCAACATGGCTTATGTGTTTCCACCATTTCCGATGCTTCCTCGACTGATTGCCAAGATCAAACAGGAGAGAGCATCAGTGATTCTGATAGCGCCTGCGTGGCCACGCAGAACCTGGTATGCAGACCTAGTGGACATGTCGTCCTGTCCACCATGGTCTCTGCCTCTGAGGCAGGACCTTCTAATTCAGGGTCCTTTCAACCATCCAAATCTAATTTCTCTGAGGCTGACTGCATGGAGATTGAACGCTTGATTCTATCAAAGCATGGTTTCTCGGAGTCGGTTATTGATACCTTAATACAGGCTAGGAAACCTGTTACCAGAAGAATTTACCATAAGATATGGCGTAAATATTTATATTGGTGCAAATCCAAGAGTTACTCATGGAGTAAGGTCAGGATTCCTAGGATATTGTCTTTTCTACAAGAGGGTTTAGAAAAGGGCTTATCCGCTAGTTCGTTAAAGGGACAGATTTCTGCTCTGTCCATTCTTCTTCACAAGCGTCTGGCAGAAGTTCCAGACGTTCAGGCTTTTTGTCAGGCTTTGGCTAGGATTAAGCCTGTGTTTAAGACTGTTGCTCCGCCGTGGAGCTTAAACTTAGTTCTTAACGTTCTGCAAGGCGTTCCGTTTGAACCCCTTCATTCCATTGAAATCAAGCTGTTATCTTGGAAAGTTCTGTTTTTGATGGCTATTTCCTCGGCTCGAAGAGTCTCAGAGTTATCTGCCTTACATTGTGATTCTCCTTATCTGATCTTTCATTCAGACAAGGTAGTTCTGCGTACTAAACCTGGGTTTTTACCTAAGGTTGTTTCTAACAGGAATATCAATCAAGAGATTGTTGTTCCATCATTATGTCCTAATCCTTCTTCAAAGAAGGAACGTCTTTTGCATAATTTAGACGTAGTCCGTGCCCTGAAGTTCTACTTACAGGCAACTAAAGATTTTCGGCAAACTTCTTCTCTGTTTGTCGTTTACTCTGGACAGAGGAGAGGTCAAAAGGCTTCGGCTACCTCTCTCTCCTTTTGGCTTCGTAGCATAATACGTTTAGCCTATGAGACTGCTGGACAGCAGCCTCCTGAAAGGATTACAGCTCATTCTACTAGAGCTGTGGCTTCCACCTGGGCCTTTAAAAATGAGGCCTCTGTTGAACAGATTTGCAAGGCTGCAACTTGGTCTTCACTTCACACTTTTTCAAAATTTTACAAATTTGACACTTTTGCTTCTTCGGAGGCTATTTTTGGGAGACAGGTACTTCAGGCAGTGGTTCCCTCCGTTTAAAGTTCCTGCCTTGTCCCTCCCTTCATCCGTGTACTTTAGCTTTGGTATTGGTATCCCATAAGTAATGGATGACCCGTGGACTGACTACACTTAACAAGAGAAAACATAATTTATGCTTACCTGATAAATTTATTTCTCTTGTAGTGTAGTCAGTCCGCGGCCTGCCCTGTCTTTTAAGGCAGTTCTAAATTTTAATTAAACTCCAGTCACCACTGCACCCTATGGTTTCTCCTTTCTCGTCTTGTTTCGGTCGAATGACTGGATATGACATGTGAGGGGAGGAGCTATGTAGCAGCTCTGCTTGGGTGATCCTCTTGCAACTTCCTGTTGGGGAAGAGATATAATCCCATAAGTAATGGATGACCCGTGGACTGACTACACTACAAGAGAAATAAATTTATCAGGTAAGCATAAATTATGTTTTTGAGGGCTCTTCATGCTTGGCCTCTACTCAAATCAGTCTCCTTCATTCTTTTTCAATCCAACAACATCAAGGTTGTAACTTCTATCAATCAGGGTGGTACTCGCAGTACCCTAGCAATGAAGGTAGTGTCTCGCATTCTAGCTTGTGCAGTATCTCACCAGTGTGCCATTTCAGCAATCCACATTCCCAGTGTTAACATTTGAGAAGCAGACTATTTGAGTTTTTAAATTCTGCAATTCTTGGGAGAGTAGTCACTCAATCAGGAGATTTTCGTTCAGTTAGTATTTTGTTGGGATCTACCTGAGATTGACTTGTTGATGTCCTGTGTAAAGCATAAGTCGAGAGACCCACCAGCGGAATTAATAGATGCTCTAGCAGCTCCTTGGCCATTTTGTCTAGTTTCTTTGTTTTCTACAATTGTGCTTTTCCAAAGTGTGGTTGACATTGCCTGAGGCCATGCTGTGATTGGAGGAAGCTGGATTAGTCATTGCTGACGTGTGAATAGAGGATCTCTAGGTGGGGGAAGCTGCTGTAGCAGTGAAAAGAAAAACAAAACGACTGCTTTGTAAACGTTGATGAATGAAAGTGTCCCTGTTTTTAATAGTCTTTTTAAAAAACGGCTTTCATTCACCAAAGTTTACCTTCACTTTAAGACACGGAGCTCCTTACAGATGCATGATGCAACCTCACAGTTCCGCAGCTAACTCCACCCCCAGCATGCAGCATTACATAACAATTCATTATTTTATTTATTATTTTTAAAAACGTATGATCATATCAATATTTTTTGAGCGGGGAAAACATTCCATTTGGGTGGGCATTGCCCCCCTTGAAGCCGACCCTGCTTCCATATCTAGTTTTTCATCAGGACAAAGCAGTTTTATGTACTTTGTCCTGTTTTCTACTAAAGGGGGTTACTTTAAAAATATTAATCAAGGAGCTGTGGTTTCATCTTTTTGTCCAATTTCAAAATCTTCCAAGGAGAGATTGCTACATAACTTGAAAGTCGTTAGGGCATTAAAGTTCTATCTGCAAACTACTAAGGATTTGTGTCAATTCCCTCATTTTTTTTTGTTATGTGTTCTTGCAAATGTAAGGGTCAGAGGGCTATTTCTGTATCTTTAGTCTCTTAGTTGAGGAGCTTAATTCATAGGGTTTATTTGGAGGCGGGGCAGTCTCCTTCACGCATTACAGCATACTTAAAGGGACAGTATAGTAAAAAATAAATTTTATGATTCAGATAGAGCATGCAATTTTAAGCAACTTTCTAATTTACTCCTATTATCATTTTTTCTTCATTCTCTTGGTATATTTATTTAAAATAAACTGGAAAGTAAGCTTATGAGCCGGCCCATTTATGGGTCAGCACCTGGGTAGCGCTTGCTGATTGGATGGCTACATTTAGACACCAATCAGCAAGAGCTACCCAGGTGCTGAATCAAAAATGGGCTGGCTTCTAAGATTACATTCCAGCTTTTTAAAATAAAGATACAGAGACAACAAATAAAAATTGATAATAGGAGTAAATTAGAAAGTTGCTTCAAATTGTATGCTCTATCTGAATGATGAAAGTTTAATTTTGACTATACTATCCCTTTAACTCATTCTGTGTCTACTTTTGGGGTCTTCAAAATTGAGACTTCAGTAGTGTTTCCATGCATACCTTCACAAAATGGTATCATTTGATGTGTGTTCCTCAACTGAGGCAACTTTTGACAGAAAGGTTTTCAGGTGGTAGTGCCTGGTAAGTAGGTGCCTGCCTTATTTTTGTCCCACCCATTTTCGTGGAATCCACAACTTCATTATTGATTCCCACAAGTACGTAATTGTGAACTCTCCCCACCTTAAGACAGAAAACATCATTGATTTTTACCTGATAAATTTCTTTCTTGGTGGTGAGAGTCCACAAACCCACCCACTTTTCTTCTTTTATTTTAAGCTCTTGGTGTAGGGTGTCATTGTATCCTCCTGGTGGCTAGGTGATGAATTCCCACAAATAAGGATTTGTGGACTCTCACCACCAAGATAGAAAGGAATTGATCAGGTAAGAATAAATTTAGTTGTTCTATGTAACTGCACCCTCTTATAGTGCTATGTCTACCTCATGGGCTCATTTTCATAAAGGCTCATCTTATTCATCATAATAAGCCACTTTGTCTTGATTGCATACTTTCACTCATATTTATTAGCTCTTGCTACGCAGGAGAAAGCCTTCATAGGGTCTTTTAGTACAATCTCTGGCAGTAATGGAATGCTATGCCACCACAGGGGTGTGTGAGAAAAGAGTATATACTTTCCAATTGATCAATCTCCTCAAACTAAAATTGCTTAAGACCCTTTTTTCTTTTGTCTCTTGAGATTTATTTAACTACCAAGAGATATTTATAGTGTTGAGAATTACATTTTTTTTTCATTTAAATATGCTCTTGACTGCAAGTGAAACTGACAGAAAGAGCTGAGGTGTATATGAGGAGTGATGGTGCCCTGAAGACTTTTCTTCCTACTCGAAAAAGGAAGGAGGGAATTTACCCCACTAGTACTAGAGAAACTGGGAATTATACATCTGTATATCTATTTTTACAGTAAAACTTTTGTAGACCGTTTTCTTAAAGCGATATGAAATCCCCAAAAAAAGATTTAATGATTCAGACAAAGCATACAGTTTTAAAAAAAAGTTTCCAAATTACTTCACTATTATCAAATTTGTGAGAAAAGGGATTTTATCCGACAGCGCTAACTCAAAATAGACCTCTAGCTCCTAGAACAAATGGGTCCCCAGTTACCCATAACAAACAATATGGAACTGACTAGTAAGTGGAAGGAGCGCCTAAATGAAAGGCCAGGTCTGACAGGGGATGAAGTATAATAAATATAATAAGACAATATATATCAAAAAGTAAAAGGACTTGTGGTTAACGATCGTGGTGTGGTGGTGTAGATAATAGTGATATTACAATCCTAGCATATGTAAAATATACACATAGAAAGTTTAATAACAAATATTAGATATTAGATGAACACAATAATAATACATGGATCCATGATACAATAAAAACAATAATATAATAAAAGCAAATATCTTAAAAACAATGAGAACACTAATAGTTATACAAATGCATTGAATGGGTATGATCAACTCTAAGGTGTACTGAAGTGCAACAAAGGACCAGGTATTGGTTCAAATGCGATAACAGTAGAGCAAAAAATATATAATAATAGGAAGACCCCAAATTTAGCAAAAATTGTCAAAACATTTTAACAAAAAATTTTAACAGTGAAAAATAAAAAAGGTGAAAAAGAAATTGTTCATCAGTGACTGAAATAAAACCTAAAATGTGAAAGTCAATAAAGCAATAGCAAATCAATCCAATGTTCCAAATTATCCAATGTAAGTGTGATGGGAAATGTTATAAATCCAAGAAACAGGTGATGAAGACGAAAAAAGTAAATGAAAAACAAAAAGCAAAATATCAAAAATATAAAATAAAAAATCAAATTGGAATAAAAAATGTGAGGTGAAAACTGGAGGTCAAAAATCAAGTAATGAAAACATCAATCAAAAATTGAAGACTCCAAGCTTATAAACCAGTGAACAAATCTTGATAGTGATCAAAATCAAAAAACAAAAATCTCCAAATCCTGTGAAAGATTTCTTTCATACCCATTCAATGCATTTGTATAACTATTAGTGTTCTCATTGTTTTTAAGATATTTGCTTTTATTATATTATTGTTTTTATTGTATCATGGATCCATGTATTATTATTGTGTTCATCTAATATCTAATATTTGTTTTTAAACTTTCTATGTGTATATTTTACATATGCTAGGATTGTAATATCACTATTATCTACACCACCACACCACGATCGTTAACCACAAGTCCTTTTACTATTATCAAATTTGCTTTGTTCCCATGATATTCTTTGTTAAAGAGAAAGCTAGCATAGCAGGAAATAGATCTGCCATCCAGTGCTCTTGCAAAACTGCTTCCATATGGTTGTCCCGACACATGCAGAGCTTTCCGCCTGGCTTTTTAACAAAACAAAAAAAAGAAAACAAAGAAAAATTGATAATAGAAGTAAATTAGAAAGGTGTTTTTGTGTGCCCGTAAAAGGGCAAACTCGCCCGTTTACGGGCACGCACTAAATAACCAGCCATTACAAGTGGCTGGTTATTGCTACCTCGAGCTTGCAGTAGCAACTCGCACTCTGAAAATTAACAAGAGTTCAGATGTCTGATTCATTTTCAAAATATCCCCCAATTGCCCCCAACTAAAGTATATTGTAGTTTTTTTATTTTTTTAAAAATGTAGCTTTTTTTTAAATAAAAAAAACACTTCACAAAGCAGTTTTTAGGGGTTGGCGGATGTGGGGTGTTAGAAAACAAAACGGTACTGAAAAGTGCCTCTACATTGTGGTCTATGGGGACTGTGTTACCCCTGTAAATGTATATGCTTATATATATATATACTTAAATTTACTGCCCATCGCTATGCAACTTCCCCGTTCACTGTGCTAGGTGACGGAATGAGAACGATGCTCCCATTGGAGCCTATGGTTGCATGCTCTCATAAGTGCAAAGCTTCTGTGCAACGCGTTCTCAATGCACCTAACTTGTAATATCAATGCATTTGTGTATGCTGGTATTCCTGAGTGGAGCGCAAATATCGAGCTTGCTTAAGCAATATTTTGTGCTCCATTTGTAATCTGGCCCATAATGTGTTTCTATCTATCTTCAGTACATAAAATATTTTTAAAATGAAAACATTCAGCTTTTAACCCTTTCACGCTGTTAGTACGTTCCATGCCATCCTAACAGCGCTGGGCCTAACGCCATTAGGACGGCATGGAACGTACTGCAGACTCTTTTTTTTGCTAGTGAAAACTGCATGCCTAGCAGCATAGGCAGTTCCCCATGATCCGATCCCAGCCTTTAAATCCCATGATCACATTGACGATTGCGTGATTTTATTTTTTCAGCAAGTGTTTACATCGGAAATTCAATCCAATCTAATCATTTGCTCCCCCGGCATGAAGGGGTTAAAGCCTGCTCACACAATTTCTCATTGTTTTGGTTAATACAAATAGTAGGGAGCCTACAACAAACTAATCATATACATCATGCCTGAAAAGTTGTTTTCATGTATACAAAAATTAAAAATTCAAAGGAATATCTAATAGGTTACTGGCAGTATTTTTCAATGACATTGCTCTAATTTCATGAGATTTTTTTTAACCTTTTTCATGCTATTGTTGCCATTTTGTATTTTGTTTTTATATCATTATTATTTTAAATTGGAAACTATAATTAGCACTATGGAAGTTTGCCGTGCTATACAAATAAAAAATAATAATATTAATAATAATAATCTAATCTATTTTGTTTTTTTCTGTAGGTTTATCAAAATCTTTCCCAATAGATGGAACTATTTTCAGCAGCTGGTTGGCTCAATCAGTCCAAATTACTACTGAGAACCTGACAATGAGTCAATGGCCCTTGAAAAATTGTCACCATGAAAATAACACCTCCGGCCTTCTTTCCGAAGAGCTGTTACAAGATGAAGAGACTTTGTTGAGCCTCATGATAGATAACTCATTAAAGTCTCCTTTTAAGCACACTGAGACTGTGAAAAAAGTGAAAAGCAAAGTGAAGACTAATTGCAAAAAAAAACAGCTAAACAGCAGCTCAAACACTGTCTTCAAGAGTCATCAAGGTGATATTGTCCAGTGGAATAATGGGAGATATTTGTCAGATCAAATTGAGAAGCGCGTTACCCAGAACACGAGATCCAGCAAGACAGGAAAATTGGCAGTCAAGGTACAACTAGACCGCAAAGGGTATGGTGAAATGAAGGCTTCCAAAAAGGGTCCAGCACATTCACCTGGGTTGAAACCCAATGGTTCAACTAGTTTGTCAGATCTGAGTCCATTAAGCAATGCTGAGAAGACATTAAAATATGCTGAGCCTGAGTCTAATTCTGTCAAAGTGCCTGACTCTGTGGTTTGTCCAAAAACATTGAGGTATAAATTACCAAAGGAGGGGAAAATGAGTGTGGAGTTGAAGATACAAAACCCAGAAGTGGCAAATGAACCTCGGATCAGTGAAAGATGCAAGGGAAACTCTCACTTTGACAATGAGACTGATGGCTACTATTCAGATGCAGAAATGACCGACTCTGAAGAGGAATCAAGTCAAAGAAGAATGCAGCTTAGTCAGTTTGATTCATCAAATGACGACATTGTGAGAAGGAGCATATTGGCATCCTAAATCACCAGAGTTAATGGACAGTTTTATGAGGCCTAAAACCATGATAGATATGATATGACTGCCATCTGACTTCTGCCTGCCTGTTTTCATTAGAGGTGTTTTTGAGGCACACACATGCATACACGCACGCATGTATGTACAAGTTTGTGTATATACATATATATATACATACATACACACACATACACACACTCTGTTCAAGCTTCATCAGTTGTCTTGCTGTCGCTTTGACACCTCTTAAACCTCACAAACTTAGATAACTGTACTGTAGTTGTCTCTTTTGTAGTTGACATGCATTTTCCAGATAATGCAAGCATGTGCATTAAGGGACTTGTGCTTCTAAATGTAAGCAAGGATGTCAATACAGATTTCAGTCATTGACCGAGACCTAAATAGTTTATCGGGCATTATTTAGGAAAAGAAGCAGATAAATTGTCAAACATATGTTTTAAGAACCATGGTATCACGCCATACAATAAACATAAAAAAAAGTTGGAAATATTAGAAGTAAAATAAGCAAAATTAAAAACTGCATAAAGCACAATAAAGCTTATTTGAATAAAGCACTTACATGTGGAGGAAGGCAGCTTTGGCTGTTAACCTGAGTTTTTACCCCTTTCTGAACTCACTTTCTTCCGTCCAAGTCTCTCACATTGGCCATATCAGGCGTGTAAATAGCAGAGTGAGCGGCACTATATGAGCCATTTATGGCTTACCTTATTCACACATCTGCTTCGTCTGTGCGTGGAACATGCAAACGGCTATTGAATATTTTATTAAATCTTACTTAGCAATAGCTGGTTGGATTTATTTGCTCAGGTGGATTGATTAGGCTTCACCTCAGTGGTTAGGCCAAAAGGAAACTAAAAGGCATTACTTTCCTTATAAAACATTTTAAGCCGCCCATGCATTGTTAGAAAATAAGTTATCAGTTTAGTACTAGAGTTCCAAAATCCATAAAACAAAATGTATAGAATGGGGATCAGTGATACTCTTGGTATGTGAATATGGTATTATTAAATGAAAGGGATGAAGGTTTAACATTATACACTTATATAAAATGATCAACGGCTTTCTCCGTTATTTCATGGAAACAGTTATATTAGCAAGTTTTAGTACTACAATCAGTAATTGAAATGTAATGACTGTGGCAATACACTGGTACTCTGAGGAAAATTATGCAAGTATCTAGCAATGATCTAATCTGCTGATTATACTTTGACTGTTTAGGATTTTACCACATGGTTCCAGTTTGTGGGTTTTATCCTAAACTCTCTAAATAGAACCTGATGCTGGGTTGGTTTGCACTGCCCATTACCTGTGACATTGTTGGCTTTTCCATAAATCTAACTTGCAATAGCGCTTCCTATTTACTCCAAGGAAGAAGGGAATCTCCATACTGCTGTAATAATTAACCCCTACAGTACAATCTTTCCAACTGTCTAGGGGTTGCTATAGTTCATGCTGTAGCATGTTAAACAATAAAAATGTAACTGGTGGTTAAAAAGCTGTATTTACCTTCGAGATAATGGACCCCATTGTTCTGACAATGACACTTCTGTATCAAAAAAGTAACTAAAGCCACTACAGCGCTTCCAATTTTAAGAACCATTTAATGGTGTCAGACAACCATCAGCCTCATGTCATGACTTGTCACAGGGCTAGCACCAACTACCAGCTTCAAACATTGCTTGTTGATGTATCTACGTTCGCTTCAAATGTATAGATGTATATGTCTCAGGTCTTTACTTCGTTTGCACTTAAACTTTTGAGAGATCTGTAAAAATTAAGTCAAAAGGAGTTTTGTGTAACCAATTTATGTTCCAAAATCTGAAAACCATGTAAAAATGACCTTATTCAACAACTGCTTTTCATGTGTGACTTTTACACAAACGAAAGTGTTTTGTGCTTTTCCCTGCAGGGATGTAAACATTTGCCTTTGTTACTAGTGTATTTACATTATTCACTGCTGAAAGGGACATACAGCTTTGCAGAGCAAGAAAGTATATTAACATCACCCAGAACAGTGTATATAACAGTTTTCTACAGGGACAGTACAAAAGTCATCTTTATTTAATCATTGGGATGATCAGTAAATAATGGTTACTCCATCACAGTTTAAATGTCCCTCACAGGCCTTAAATGATGCTTATGTGTTCAGCCAATCAGTGAACCTGGCATTTATAGGTGTTTGCACTTATACATTTCATTTTATTTTTTCAAACGGTCACAGACACATTGGATCATTTTCTCAATTTGCGTGACCCTAGTGTGAGCTCAGGGAAATCCACAAGTAACTCTAAAAAATAATGAAGGTTGTTTTTATTTTCCTTCGTATTTGGGACACTTCTGCATCCCACAAATCTGTATCTTTCCAAGAAAGCAAAATCATGCCAGAAATATTACAAACACAAATCATTTAATGGATGCCAAAGAATACTTGCATCACTTCAAAACACATGCAAAGAATCTGCACAGGTGGCAAAACAGATATAAGCAAATATTTGAGCAAACGAAACACAAATAAGTTATGTGAAACTTGGACCACATGAGCTCACAAGACCCAACAATAAGATTCCAAGCTTCCTGCACGTTATGTCTTTGTTGACGGCACCCCCTGCTGTTTTGATTTGAAATGTCTGCTTCACCAATGAAGGTTTTCTCAAATTGTAATGGGAAAGGCCAAACCAGCAGCTTAAGGGTTAAAGTTTTACCTTTATAAAATATAACAATGTTGCACTTATTTTATAAAACAAAAGATAAACTGTAGCGTAACAGGGTTTTATCCCATTGCGATGACAATGTAGTTTCTATCTACGTTGTTATGTAGGAAATTAAAAACATTCACAGTGTCCGTCATTTGACAACATTCTGGGTTTTTTTTTTTTTCCAAGAATGCAAATTAAGCCAAACAATGAAATTGGTTGGTATTATTTAGCATTATTTAGCAGACTCGCTGAGTTTAGAAACTCATGCATACTCCTTTCCTCACAAGGAGTAAATGAAGGGTTAGTTTGTTCAGACAATGTTAAATAAAGTTAATAGGACTTTGTTCAATTTAACATGCTTGGTAGAATAATAGCTATAATTACTAGTATAGGATTCATACCAATAATGAATATGCTGCATTTTAATTGTTCTTGCTTCAGTGTGCTTCAGTTAAACTATGGTTGAAAAAATACCCACAATCCACAGCTTTATGACCTGCTTTAGTATCGCTTGCCTGATCAGCACCGAAAACAATTTATGGAATTCCCTTAAAAAACAACCAAGATTCAACATGTTTGAGAAGTATAAATGGGATATTGTTAGTTTCATGCATTTATTTTTTTGCTCTCAATCTTTTTAATGTTTCAAATGGTAAATTAAATATAGTACTGTGTGCATATGTTCTGTTTGAGCACATTATAGGAAAATGTAAGGCTTAATCTATAGTCTAAACAAGAGTTTTCATTGGCTTGTCCACTAAGTTTTATTGGTTAAGGCAAATAGTTTCACTTTTATGTTTGCATCAGCATTCTGTAACATATAAATGTGTTACACCCTTGGCTGCCAGAGTGAGCTGTTCTCTGGCGACTAAGATGCTAAAACAGGAAGAACGCATCTATTGGTTTAATGGCAAGTAGCACTTATCATAATATAATGCCTTACTGTATCTTACACTGTGTTAGCCATCTCCACTACACTGTTATGAACCTCAGGATATAAGTACACATTCCAAAGAGTCAGCTCAAATGTGTGTAGACATGACTGATACATTTTATTTGTTTGTTTTTCAGATAAAATAAACCTAAGGAAATCCCTGTGTTTTCCCAAACCTGTTTACATTACAGTCTTGTATTTTTGTATTCAATAATATATATTGATCATAAAATAAAAAGCCAAACATAAACCTCTGCTCACAGAATCATAGAGTAAACTGTTTTAAATCGCTAACAAGCTCCATTGACATTTAAACTAGTGCCTCCAAAAGTGTGTTTAATGATACTTATTAGTTTTACGAGTGTAGAAAGTAAATGGTTCAGTAGTAGGGTAAAAAATGTGCACGTTTGTATGAATAGGTCAATTAACACAGCCACTACATACATACTACTTACACATACTGCTTGTGTGTGCACTAATGAAAGTATTATTGGGAAAAAAAATAAAATAATGTACTTGTTTATTGCCCAAAAGTCATCACAATTTTGTAGTAAATTAAATTATTTAAGCCTTAAAGTGAAGGTCAATTTCAATGAATTAGTGTCCGGTTTTTAATAATCCTATTGAAAACAAGGGCACTTTAATTAATCAAAATTGATATTTCACTTGTTTTCTTCAAAAACTTACCTTTTAATCCTGACAGCCGCTCCAGCGCTTCCTCCGCCTGTCGCAATCCCTCTTCGCAGGTCAAAAATGACGAATCCGGCTTCCTCCGGAAGCCGTGATTGGAGGAAGCTGGATTCGTCATTTCTGATGTATGAAGAGGCTTCTGACGGCCGGGGGAATGGCTGGAGCGGCTGTCAGGATTAAAAGGTAAGTTTTAGAAGAAAACGAGTGAAATGTCAATTTTGATGAAGTAAAGTGCCCTTGTTTTTAATAGTATTATTAAAAACCGGACACTAATTCATCAAAATTGACCTTCACTTTAAACTATTTTAACAACATATCTATTAAAGTAAAAGATTAATACTTAATAATTGCAGTTCAGAACAGTATTTCTTGCTGTAATAAGAATTTCCTTATCTGAAGAAATTACAATTAGATGTAATATAACGCTTACTTTCGCTCATATTGCAAGTTAAAAGTAAACGCGACTGCACGATCACTAAACTCGTCGGGTTAACGTGACTGAATTCCTCGCATAAAGGGTTAGGGCTGAATTAAAAGTTGCACCAAACACAAGATAAATACATTAAAATAAAGTGTAACACTCCTATATACATTATCTAATAAAAAATATTCATATAAACATTAAAAATGAAAAGTTATAATGGTTAAAAGGTATTTGGTATATGACAAGATGTTTTATTGGAAAGGGCTATATTGTGTATATATTCATGCATATACATGTCTAAATATGTGTATGTATGTATATATACATATGTATTTATGTTTATATATGTGTAAATATGTATATATATATATATATATATATATATATATATATACATATGTATATTTTACATTCCAATGTTGTTCACATAGAGGGAAATGTTCTATGTATTTTTAAATAGATATTCCTATATATATATATATATCTGTATATAACTTTAAATATTCTTATAGAAATATAGGAATAGATATATTTATATTTTTTTTTAAAAAAAACACATTATATATATATATATAAATATCTATTTAAAAATAGAAAAAAATATCTATGTGAAGAACACATCGAGTTAGCGCAGTTGGTCTAATGCATGTCAGATTAGCTCTCGAGCTATAAGTGTTTTTTTGGGGTTTTTTACAGTTTGCTCTCTCCATTAAAGTCTATGGAAAGAAGTTAATGCAATCACGATATCTAAAGTCCTGAAGTTATCGCACGTCAGTTTTCGCTCACGCGCAAACATTTTACTTTCAACTTGTAATATGCGTGCTAGGCGTGCACATTAAAAGTTTACTTCTGGCTGTGTTTGTGTGCGAGCAAAAGCGCTAAATAGCACACCACTTGTATTCTGGACCTTAATATTTTGAAAAGAGGCCCACATTTCATTTCATTAGCATCTTTTTTTTATGACATTCCCATCCATTGGAAGCCCCCATATGAATTAGTCAAGCCACTCTAATTAGGTATACAATATAAGGAACATAAAGATTTTCTTACAAACACATAAACTGTTGCAAAATCCTGTATTTTGTTTCCTTAAATTTAAAGGGACACTGAACCCAATTTTTTTCTTTCCTGATTCAAATAGAGCGTGCAATTTTAAGTAACTTTCTAATTTACTCCTATTATCAAATTTTCTTCATTCTCTTGGTATATTTATTTGAAAAGCGGGAATGTAAATTTAGATGCCGGCCCATTTTTGGTGAACAACCTGGGTTGTTCTTGCTGATTGGTGGATAAATTCACCCACCAATAAACAAGTGCTTTCCAGGGTCTGAATCAAAAATTGTCTGGCTCCTTAGCTTAGATGCCTTCTTTTTCAAATAAAGATAGCAAGAGATTGAAGAAAAATTGTTAATAGGCGTAAATTAGAAAGTTGCTTAAAATTGGATGCTCTATCAGAATCACAAAAGAAAAAATTTGGGTTCAGTGTCCCTTTAACTTTAGTCCTCTGCTATGCTGATAATGAGGCAATGAGCACTATATTAATTAAATATTTGACCCATATATGACTTTTTCTAGCAAAATACAATTATCCCTTATTTCCTAATAAAATAACATACAAAACTTGGATAGTTAGGTGGCATAAGGTAAAGTATAGCCTTAAAATGCCATAAAATGCCTTTTCTGTTTTTAGCTCCCAAGAATGGCATGTTTAGTCCCAGTGTTAGTGTCAGAGTAAAGCTAGCTGGTGATTAGTCTATAGTCACAGTGCACACTTGTTATTGACAGGCTGATGTCATTATGGTCTCTATGATATGAGACTGGCAGAGGGCCTCTCCTCAGAGTCAATTAATGTCTCTAAGCCAGGCAGGGGATACAGAGGCCCCTTAATAATATATCAAATAATAAAACGATAGTTTTGCAACGTCCCATCAAGTCCCTTTGTTTCTTTGACTGATCAATTTCTTTTTACATGTTTGTAATGTACGTTTATAAAAAAAAAAGTAACCATCAGCTTACTTCTACACTCTTTACTTTACTGGTAAATTGCCTCACACTTGTTACTTAGGATATAAGTTTTAATATTTTTGCCAGCTAAATAAAAAGATGATATATTTGTATTAGAAAGTGGCCTGAGCTGGCTATCAGTAACAGAGAACTCGCACTGAATCTCTGTATTTCGTGTTGTCGGAGTTAATAGTTTAATGGTCTGTTGGTTGTTTTTTAAGGGAGTGGCCAGCTACTCAATTCAACAAGTCAAACCGAACTTCACATCAGATGCAGAAAACAATATGAATGTCGCAGGAGGAAACACTTCTGCCTTTGTTTTTTAAAAAAAAATAAAAAAATCTAAGTGATGTGCCATTTGTTAATATAAAGAGAAATATTGAAATATATTGAAAAGAGCAATTATAAATTATTTTTGGCTTATGTTGCAATATTTATTTTCTTGTATTAGAAATTCCTTTGTAGACAAAAAATGTATTTTTCATTAATGCAAAAATCTATTTCTCCTTTTTGTACATTTTTCATGTTAGGCAATCCTTACAGCAATATAATGTTTGGGATTTGTTCAGTGTTACTGTATATGCATGCAGTTTTGTGTTGCCTTGGAATAGTCTGTCTGCTATTGTTTCATCTTGTTTAGAGATCCGTGTTTGCTTTAGGACACATGGGACCACAGTCCATTGCTCATGATAAATCCTTTGCATTCATTAATGTGATTGCAAATACAGTTAATAAAGCAGTGTTTTATGTGAATGTGTCTGTTTTTTTAAGTCTGCATTTATATTCACTAAGTCACATGAATTAAACAGTATATATTATTTATTTCCATACAAATGAGCAATAATTGATATGTCAAGAGATACCTGTGTTTAGTTAAAGGGACGTGAAACCCAACATTTGTCTTTCATGATTTAGGTTGAACATACAATTTGAATCAACTTTCCAGTTTATTTCTATTATCAAATTTGCTTCATTCTCTTGGTATCCTTTGTTGAAAGAGCAGCAATGCACTACTGGTTTCTAACTGAATACATGGGTGAGCCAATGACAATCGGTATATATGTGCAGCCACCAATCAGCAGCTAGAACCTAGGTTCTTTGCTGCTCCTGGGCTTTCCTAGATAAACCTTTCAGCAAAGGATAACAAGAGAAGGTAGCAAATTAAATAATAGAAGTAAATTATAAAGTTGTTTAAAATTGTATGCTCTGTCTAAATCATCAATGTCTAATTATGACTTTAATGTGCCTTTCAGATAGTTTGAATTTGAATATTATACAGCAACATTTGAAAACAAATCCAAATTATAGCATAGTAACAAACAGGGAGAAAAATAATCATAGTTCAAGGGGCATGAAACCCACATTTCTTTCTTTCATGATACAGCATACATTTTTAAACCATATTCCAATTTACTTCTATTAACACGTTTGCTTCATTCTCTTGGTATTCTTTGTTGAAGGAGGAGCACTGCACTGCTGGGATTAGCTGAACACATTGCTTAGCCAATGAAATAAGGCATATATGTGCAGCCACCAATTAGCAGCTTATCCTGAGCCTACCTAGTTATGCTTTTGAACAAAGGATTCCTAGAGAATTAAGTAAATTAGATGATGAAAGTAAATTGGAAAGTTGTTTAAAGTTATATGCTTTTTCTAAATTATAAAGAAAGAAATCTGGGTTTCATGTCCTTTTAAAGTGACAGTACACTGTAAAATTGTTTATCCATTAATGTATTTTCAATGACTTTTTATACCAAAATGTATGAGAAATTGCATTTTCAGGTTTATTTGTGTATATGAAATAACTGGGGATGTGCTTTTAAACCACAGCCTATTACAATTGGTTGAGCTTCCAGCTAATATCAGATCCCATTATGTTATCACTTTCATGTACACACACTTGCTTCCTTATCTTATATCTGTTTGTAAATCAAAGAACACTGGAAAATTAACATTTAATTACTTAAACTATCCTGCACCCTACTGAGAGTGGAATTTATTCCGCTGGCTGTGTTTACATAAGCTTGTCAATAGCATATACTCCAGTATAGAAACTTTAAGTATAGGTTGGGATACCACAGGCTAAATCAGCTATTTCAAATTCTGAAATAAGGGTAAATGAGCTATTTGTAAACAATTTAATACACTCTAGCAGGTAAAATGGATCATTGGGAACAATTTAAAGGGGAGAAAAAAGTGGGTAAACTGCCCCTTTAAGTGTATTAAGATGAAAGTTATGATAAACAGAGTTGTAATGGAACATTCAAGTATTCAGAAGTATGTAAAGGTACTGGTATATTCAAAAGAAGAATCCAAGTTATTAACAAAGACACTAATACTGTGTAAACATATAAATTTACAAATATTATACTGAAATGAAACCATGAAAACCCAATTTGCCCATAGAAAAAAAATATTTACTTGTAAAGTAAGATTCTTCCATTTGCCCTGTTTGCTGCTGTGCTGATTCCCTTGCAGAGACAGTGTCAGGGTGCCAGGAATCAGACTGAGACGAGAAGTGCAAAAATAAGCACACCTTTATTAATACCAAAAAATAATAAAAAGTCCACAAGTCAAATAACAAGCCAGGAGTCAAAACCAGAGTTGGTAGTCAGACGAGCCGAGTCAGGAGCCAAAGCGAATAGTCAGACAAGCCGGAATCAGGAACAAGGAAAACAGCAGAGTCAGGAACAAGCCAGGGATCAGGAACCAGGAAGGACGTCAGGCAGCTAGGTAACACACAGGAACTCTCACAAACAGGTCTGAGACAACGCAAAGGTGCAAAGCATACTGAACAGAGACCCTTTAAATAATAAGTGATGACATCACAATTCTGAGACTGCATCCTGTCTCACATGGATGATGCACACCAGTCTGGCCATAAAAGGAAGTGCAGGAAATGAGCAGCATCCCCCACAATGCACAATAGTCAGGAAGAGAGGTGAGTAAAATGGCTGCCAGCAGCACATGGCAAACAAAACAGGGAAAATCCCTGACAGTACCCTCCCCTCAACGACCCCTCCCCCGCGGGAGGACAAAAGGCTTATTGGGGAAACGGGCATGGAAGGCACGGAGGAGGGCGGGAGCATGAACATCAGAGGAGGGAACCCAAGAACGCTCCTCCGGACCGTAGCCCCTCCAGTGAACCAAAAACTGTACATGGCCCCTGGACATACAAGAGTCAATAATGCTGCTGACCTCATACTCCTCATGGTTGTCAACAAAGATAGGACGGGGACGAGGCAACACAGTGGTAAACCGATTACAAACCAATGGTTTCAAGAGGGAGACATGAAAAACATTGGAGATGCGCATAGCAGGAGGAAGGTCAAGAGCGTAGGCAACAGGATTAACCCGTCGGAGTATTCGAAAAGGACTAACATAACGGGGAGCAAATTTATTGGAAGGCACACAAAGGTTCAAGTTGCGGGAGGACAGCCAAACTCTCTCACCAACCTGGTAGGAAGGTGCGGGCAGATGCCTACGATCAGCCTGGAACTTTTGGCGCTGCATAGAACGATGAAGGCAATCCTGAATCTGCACCCACGTGGAACGGAGTTGCCGGAGATGCTCCTCCAAAGCCGGAATACCCTGAGACATGAATGAATCGGGCAACAAGGATGGTTGAAACCCATAATTCGCCATGAACGGGGATAACTTGGAGGAAGCATTAATAGTACTATTACGAGCAAACTCTGCCCAAGGTAACAGTTCAGACCAATTATTGTGGTGATCTGAGACATAGCAACGGAGGAACTGTTCCAGAGCTTGATTAGACCATCCGCAGTCCCATTGGATTGAGGGTGATATGCCGAGGAGAAGGAAAGCTGGATCCCCATTTGAGCACAAAAGGAATGCCAAAATCTGGAGACAAACTGGCTACCCCAGTCCGACACTATCTCCTTGGGTAACCCATGTAAACGGAAGACCTCCCGGGCAAAAATTTAAGCAAGCTCCTGAGCGGTAGGCAGCTTAATCAAGGGAATGCAATGTGACATTTTAGAAAAACGATCAACCACCATAAGGATAACGGTATTGCCATTGGAAACAGGGAGCTCGACAATGAAGTCCTTGGAAAGATGTGTCCAAGGACGCTCACCATTAGCAATAGGTTGAAGAAGACCCACAGGAAGACGTTGAGGAGTCGTATTCTGTGCACAAACTGAGCAGGAGGCAATATACGCAGCAACATCAGAACGAAAACCTGGCCACCAGAATTGTCGAGTGACAGACCAAATCATTTGGTTCTTGCCTGGGTGACCTGCGGCTTTAGGATAGTGGTAAGTGGGCAAAAGTTTAGTTCGAAGATTCTCAGGAACAAAACACTTACCACTTGGTTTCTCAGGAGGTGCATTGGTTTGTGCAGCCAGAATCTCCTCCCCCAAGGGAGAAGTCAAATTAGTACGTATGGTAGCCAAAATATGGTCAGGAGGTATAACAGGAGTAGGTACAGACTCCTCCTTGGACAGAGGCGAAAATTGTCGAGAGAGGGCATCAGCCCTAACTTTCTTACTACCAGGCAGGTAGGAGACCACATAATTAAACCGAGACAAAAATAGCGCCCATCTGGCCTGTCGGGGCGACAAACGTTTTGCTTCAGATAGATAAGTTAAATTCTTGTGGTCAGTAAGAATGAGCACTGGCACGCTAGTACCCTTGAGAAGATGCCTCCATTCCTTGAGTGCCAAAATTATGGCCAGTAATTCCCTGTCGCCAATTTCATAATTGCACTCCGCTGGAGACAATTTCTTAGAGAAGAAACCACACGGATGCAAGGAACCATCAGGCGTAGGACGTTGAGACAAGAGGGCACCTACTCCAGTCTCAGACGCATCAACCTCAAGAACAAAAGGCAGGATAGGGTTAGGATGAACCAGAACTGGAGCGGCAGCACAAGCAGTCTTAAGACCATCAAAGGCCTTAATGGCAGTAGAGGACCAATGGAGTGGATCATTCTCTTTACGTGTCATGTCTGTGAGGTTTGACCAAGGAAGAAAAGTTTTTTGGGTTTTTTTTCAAATTAAGTTTTTTATTGAGAAAGTCAAATTCAAACAAAAAAAAACAGCTTGACTATCCATGCAGGGATGGATATATAGATAGACTTGCATATGTAACATATAATACATAACCTAGGACAACCATAATCATTCAGAGAAGATTAGACAGACATGCATTGTACATTTTGGAAATAGTTGAGTCAATACTAGCCGGATATGCATGATGAATATCATATAATGAAGGTGCAGACTCTAAGGCCTAGATTTGGAGTTCGGCGGTAAAAGGGCTGTTAACGCTCCGCGGGCTTTTTTCTGGCCGCACCATAAATTTAACTCTGGTATCGAGAGTTTAAACAAATGCTGCGTTAGGCTCCAAAAAAGGAGCGTAGAGCATTTTTACCGCAAATGCAACTCTCGATACCAGAGTTGCTTACGGACGCGGCCGGCCTCAAAAACGTGCTCGTGCACGATTCTCCCATAGGAAACAATGGGGCTGTTTGAGCTGAAAAAAAACCTAACACCTGCAAAAAAGCAGCGTTCAGCTCCTAACGCAGCCCCATTGTTTCCTATGGGGAAACACTTCCTACGTCTGCACCTAACACTCTAACATGTACCCCGAGTCTAAACACCCCTAACCTTACACTTATTAACCCCTATTCTGCCGCCCCCACTATCGCTGACCCCTGCATATTTTTTTAACCCCTAATCTGCCGCTCCGTAAACCGCCGCAACCTACGTTATCCCTATGTACCCCTAATCTGCTGCCCTAACATTGCCGACCCCTATATTATATTTATTAACCCCTAATCTGCCCCCCTCAATGTCGCCGACACCTGCCTACACTTATTAACCCCTAATCCGCCTCACTAACCCTATCATAAATAGTATTAACCCCTAATCTGCCCTCCCTAACATCGCCGACACCTACCTTAAATTATTAACCCCTAATCTGCCGAGCGGACCTCACCGCTACTATAATAAATGTATTAACCCCTAAAGCTAAGTCTAACCCTAACACTAACACCCCCCCTAAATTAAATATAATTTACATCTAACGAAATTAATTAACTCTTATTAAATAAATGATTCCTATTTAAAGCTAAATACTTACCTGTAAAATAAATCCTAATATAGCTACAATATAAATTATAATTATATTATAGCTATTTTAGGATTAATATTTATTTTACAGGCAACTTTTTAATTATTTTAACCAGGTACAATAGCTATTAAATAGTTAAGAACTATTTAATAGTTACCTAGTTAAAATAATAACAAATTTACCTGTAAAATAAATCCTAACCTAAGATATAATTAAACCTAACACTACCCTATCAATAAATTAATTAAATAAACTACCTACAATTACCTACAATTAACCTAACACTACACTATCAATAAATTAATTAAACACAATTCCTACAAATAAATACAATTAAATAAACTAGCTAAAGTACAAAAAATAAAAAAGAACTAAGTTACAAAAAATAATAAAATATTTACAAACATAAGAAAAATATTACAACAATTTTAAACTAATTACACCTACTCTAAGCCCCCTAATAAAATAACAAAGCCCCCCAAAATAAAAAATTCCCTACCCTATTCTAAATTAAAAAAGTTACAAGCTCTTTTACCTTACCAGCCCTGAACAGGGCCCTTTGCGGGGCATGCCCCAAGAATTTCAGCTCTTTTGCCTGTAAAAGAATAAATACAATACCCCCCCCCCCAACATTACAACCCACCACCCACATACCCCTAATCTAACCCAAACCCCCCTTAAATAAACCTAACACTAAGCCCCTGAAGATCTTCCTACCTTGTCTTCACCATACCAGGTTCACCGATCCGTCCTGGCTCCAACATCTTCATCCAACCCAAGCGGGGGTTGGCGATCCATCATCCGGTGCTGAAGAGGTCCAGAAGAGGCTCCAAAGTCTTCCTCCTATCCGGCAAGAAGAGGACATCCGGACCGGCAAACATCTTCTCCAAGCGGCATCTTCGATCTTCTTCCATCCGGTGCGGAGCGGGTCCATCTTGAAGCAGGCGACGCGGATCCATCCTCTTCTTCCGTTGTCTCCCGACGAATGACGGTTCCTTTAAGGGACGTCATCCAAGATGGCGTCCCTCGAATTCCGATTGGCTGATAGGATTCTATCAGCCAATCGGAATTAAGGTAGGAATTTTCTGATTGGCTGATGGAATCAGCCAATCAGAATCAAGTTCAATCCGATTGGCTGATCCAATCAGCCAATCAGATTGAGCTCGCATTCTATTGGCTGTTCCGATCAGCCAATAGAATGCGAGCTCAATCTGATTGGCTGATTGGATCAGCCAATCGGATTGAACTTGATTCTGATTGGCTGATTCCATCAGCCAATCAGAAAATTCCTACCTTAATTCCGATTGGCTGATAGAATCCTATCAGCCAATCGGAATTCGAGGGACGCCATCTTGGATGACGTCCCTTAAAGGAACCGTCATTCGTCGGGAGACAACGGAAGAAGAGGATGGATCCGCGTCGCCTGCTTCAAGATGGACCCGCTCCGCACCGGATGGAAGAAGATCGAAGATGCCGCTTGGAGAAGATGTTTGCCGGTCCGGATGTCCTCTTCTTGCCGGATAGGAGGAAGACTTTGGAGCCTCTTCTGGACCTCTTCAGCACCGGATGATGGATCGCCAACCCCCGCTTGGGTTGGATGAAGATGTTGGAGCCAGGACGGATCGGTGAACCTGGTATGGTGAAGACAAGGTAGGAAGATCTTCAGGGGCTTAGTGTTAGGTTTATTTAAGGGGGGTTTGGGTTAGATTAGGGGTATGTGGGTGGTGGG
The DNA here is from genome assembly GCF_027579735.1 of Bombina bombina. Taxonomy (NCBI): domain Eukaryota; kingdom Metazoa; phylum Chordata; class Amphibia; order Anura; family Bombinatoridae; genus Bombina; species Bombina bombina. The sequence continues at coordinate 446,616,578 of NC_069504.1, read as the reverse complement.
TTGTAATGTTGGGGGGGGGGTATTGTATTTATTCTTTTACAGGCAAAAGAGCTGAAATTCTTGGGGCATGCCCCGCAAAGGGCCCTGTTCAGGGCTGGTAAGGTAAAAGAGCTTGTAACTTTTTTAATTTAGAATAGGGTAGGGAATTTTTTATTTTGGGGGGCTTTGTTATTTTATTAAGGGGCTTAGAGTAGGTGTAATTAGTTTAAAATTGTTGTAATATTTTTCTTATGTTTGTAAATATTTTATTATTTTTTGTAACTTAGTTCTTTTTTATTTTTTGTACTTTAGCTAGTTTATTTAATTTGTATTTATTTGTAGGAATTGTGTTTAATTAATTTATTGATAGTGTAGTGTTAGGTTAATTGTAGGTAATTGTAGGTAGTTTATTTAATTAATTTATTGATAGGGTAGTGTTAGGTTTAATTATATCTTAGGTTAGGATTTATTTTACAGGTAAATTTGTTATTATTTTAACTAGGTAACTATTAAATAGTTCTTAACTATTTAATAGTTATTGTACCTGGTTAAAATAATTACAAAGTTGCCTGTAAAATAAATATTAATCCTAAAATAGCTATAATATAATTATAATTTATATTGTAGCTATATTAGGATTTATTTTACAGGTAAGTATTTAGCTTTAAATAGGAATCATTTATTTAATAAGAGTTAATTAATTTCGTTAGATGTAAATTATATTTAAGTTAGGGGGGTGTTAGTGTTAGGGTTAGACTTAGCTTTAGGGGTTAATCAATTTATTAGAATAGCGGTGAGCTCCGGTCGTCAGATTAGGGGTTAATAATTGAAGGTAGGTGTCGGCGATGTTAGGGAGGGCAGATTAGGGGTTAATACTATTTATGATAGGGTTAGTGAGGCGGGTTAGGGGTTAATAACTTTATTATAGTAGCGCTCAGGTCCGCTCGGCAGATTAGGGGTTAATAAGTGTAGGCAGGTGTCGGCGACGTTGAGGGGGGCAGATTAGGGGTTAATAAATATAATATAGGGGTCGGCGGTGTTAGCGGTAGCAGATTAGGGGTACATAGGGATAACGTAGGTGGCGGCCCTTTGCGGTCGGAAGATTAGGGGTTAATTATTTTAAGTAGCTGGCAGCGACGTTGTGGGAGGCAGATTAGGGGTTAATAAATGTAATACAGGGGTCGGCGGGGTTAGGGGCAGCAGATTAGGGGTACATAAGTATAACGTAGGTGGCGGTCGGCAGATTAGGGGTTAAAAATTTTAATCAAGTGGCGGCGATGTGGGGGGAGCTCGGTTTAGGGGTACATAGGTAGTTTATGGGTGTTAGTGTACTTTAGGGTACAGTAGTTAAGAGCTTTATGAACCGGCGTTAGCCAGAAAGCTCTTAACTCCTGCTATTTTCAGGCGGCTGGAATTTTGTCGTTAGAGCTCTAACGCTCACTTCAGAAACGACTCTAAATACCAGCGTTAGAAAGATCCCATTGAAAAGATAGGATACGCAAATGGCGTAGGGGGATCTGCGGTATGGAAAAGTCGCGGCTGAAAAGTGAGCGTTAGACCCTTTAATCACTGACTCCAAATACCAGCGGACGGCCAAAACCAGCGTTAGGAGCCTCTAACGCTGGTTTTGACGGCTACCGCCGAACTCCAAATCTAGGCCTTAGTGTCTTTGATATCAGTGTAGAACAATGTGCCCTAAGTTACTCAATTTGTTTCTCTTTTTATTTTTATGTTATGGAAAGAGGAAAAGAAGGAGAAAAGAAATTCAGCTGGCAAGAGCCGCTTAAAATGAAGGAAAGAAGAGAGAAGGAAGGAAGGGGCGGGATTTAGTTAGGATGCTAAACTTATAGATACTCTGGTGCTTTTAAACTAAGTGAATGCAGAGGAGGAGAGGATATCTCATGTCAGGTCTGCTATTAAAGGAGGGGGGTTGAGATATGTTGTAATCCCCATCAGGAGAAGCTATGGGCAAAGAGCAGTAGCTATTCCATTGCACTGTAGTAGTCTGATTGTGTGATAACGCAATTCTGTCCTGTAAGTCTATCCTTAACATATACAGAATAGTGTCCTCTAAGACCTTCTAGTTTTGCCTTTAAATATATAATTGTTCCTCTCCCTCTATGTTAAGATATTGCATTTGAATCAATATGGGTCTAAAAAAGGAAATGGAGGTTTCTTTCGGCTATTCTAGGGGTTATACTAGGGGTTTAGTATAAACAAGGGTTCTATATATATGAGTGATAAGTTCCCAACCCCGAGATCAGATATATAAGAGTGTTTCATTACTTATACCCTGGAAAACAAATAACAAAAATAAATAGAAGCAGGTTTGCACTAGGAATTATAGAACCTGTAATAGTGACTAGGATAAAGAGTAGGCAATAAAGGAGAGGAGATAACTATAAAAACAAGAAAGATGAAATATTTCTTAAACAGGGCGTAACATGACAAACCATATACTACTACCTTTAATAAAAAAATAAAAAAAAACAGTTCTGCTAATCAACTATATATTAATTATAGGGGTTGTTGTGAGGGACATTTGCATACATTCAGGTAGGTAGTCCTTCATTTAATATCTCAGCAACGGTTCCATTAATGTCTTATGAGTTAGAGAGGACTATATGTTAGCCATAAATAAAGTGATATCTATTCTCGGCAGATAAGATGGAATATAGCCTATGTTGTAAGGGCCACTTAGGAAAATCATTCTTATAAGTATGCAGGCTAAGGATAGGCAAAAATCAGCGACAGTCCTCCAAAATATATAACCTTTTACAGATTCTGGCATCTCCATATGAATTCAGAAGACAGGCTAAAGAGTCAACCTATGCCACAAGCTGAGCGGGTATGGGAATATTCAAGGAGTATAAACCAAGCTGTCTCCTTCTTATATACCTGGGTGGTTGGGAAATAGAAATCCCTGAATGAGGTAAGAAAATTGGAGGCCTCCGGTAGTAGTCCTGTATCCCAAGAGACCCAAAGAAGAGAAAGATCTCTCCCGCAGCTACTGTCAAGCTGCCTTATCAGGGATGTATCAGCTACAGGGTATAGCCTGTCCAGGTCCTCCAGTAATGTAATATCTCCAGTGCACCGAGGTCCCCCAATGACCGGCCGCCTCGCCGGGGGCCCAGGGTTCCATGTCACAGACTCAGGGGACTGCGATTATCCCATAAGGAAGGTGGTTCGGTCAGTGCGACATCCTTTGTCGGTAGTTTGTTTGGTAGTCTGAGCCACCCAGGATACAGGTCACGAGCACCTCACTCAGACGACTGTGCCGGATCTGTAAGAAGACAATCTGTCTCACCATTAGTAGTAGCACCTCGATCTGTCCTTAGGAGCCTGGTAAGCGAATTGAATTGAGCATCCATCTTGTGGGCAAGCATATGTACCATAGCGGTGACCGCATATTCCATCTTCAGTAGTGGCTTGGGCTCAGCTCTACAATGATCTGTAAGTCCAGCTAATGTTACTTCGTATGCTGTTCCCGCCAATAATAAAAGCTTAACCCAGCTAACCGGGGGGGGGGGGGAGATGTTGAGAGAATGATGTTAGGCCGCTGCATACAGGCTTAGACCGATTGAAGGTTCCTGCTTGATAAATCGTATTAAAAACTATCTATTCTTGTATTATGCCAGCTTCTTAGTATTAATGTAAGGTATCGAGTTAGAGTGGCTCTTTATGAGTAATGTAAATAGAAGATTAGGCAATAAATTAGCAGAGCTCCAAAATTATGCGACCTAACATGTCTGCGGTGAAACCACACCCCCGGAAGAAAAGTTTTTAATAAACTTTCTATAGTAATTGGCGAACCCCAAAAAACGTTGAATAGACCGAAGACCAACTGGGCGAGGCCACTGCAGAACTGCAGATAACTTGTCAGGATCCATGGATAACCCTGCAACGGAGATAACATAACCTAGGAAGGTTACTTGAGTCTGATGGAACTCACATTTCTCGAGTTTACAAAACAGGTCGTTCTCACGTAGTCTCTGAAGAACCCGTGTAACATCAGAACGATGAGCCTCAAGTGTTGGTGAGTGTATGAGGATGTTGTCTAAGTACACCACAACACACTGTTGCAACATATCTCGTAGGACATCATTAATAAATTCCTGAAAAACAGCAGGAGCATTACATAGGCCAAAGGGCATTACAAGATACTCATAATGCCCGCTCCTGGTGTTAAATGCTGTTTTCCATTCGTGGCCCTCCTTAATCCTAACGAGATTGTAAGCTCCTTTCAAATCAAGTTTAGTAAAGACCGTAGCTCCCTTGAGGCGGTCAGAGAGTTCCGTAATGAGCGGAATAAGGTAAGCATTCTTAATGGTAAAATGATTAAGACCCCTATAATAGATGCATGGTCTTAACTCGCCACCCTTTTTCTTCGCAAAGAAGAAGCCAGCCCCTGCAGGTGAGCAGGATTTGCGGATGATCTCCCGCGACAGAGCATCGGCAACATACTCCTCCATAGCACAATTCTCTGCAACAGACAGAGGGTACACCGGCCCCGAGGAGGAATGGCTCCGGGTTGCAGGTCTATGGCACAATCGTAAGACCTATGAGGAGGCAACGTATCAAAAACGTCTAGTAACTCTCGGTACTCCTCTGGCAATTGAGATAAGCACAAGACTTTAACTGATTTCCGAAGACAAGTGGAAATACATTGCGGGGACCACGACAAAATTTCGAACCTGTGCCAGTCGAGACTGGGATTGTGCTTTTGGAGCCAGGGATAACCCAGAACAACCGGAAAATGCAGAGAGTTTATCACCTGGAACTGGAGGGTTTCAAAATGGAGAGCCCCAACAGCCATGGACAACGGAGCAGTTTCGTGAGTAACGAATGCGGGCTGAAGGGGCCTGCCATCAATGGCTTCAATAGCAAGCGGAACGGACCGAGGCAAAACAGGAATGGAGTGTTTTGATACAAAAGCACTGTCAATGAAATAGCCCGCAGCACCGGAGTCAACAAGAGCCTGAGTGACTATAGAAGAGTCCACCCAGGAAAGGACAACCGTGACCAAGGGTTTCTCCTTAAGCAGTTCCGGGGACGAGGATAAACCACCCAAGGTCTGCCCCCAACAGGACCTTAGGTGTGAGCGTTTCCCGGCCGTGTAGGACAAGATTTCAAAAGGTGGCCCTGTAACCCACAATAGAGGCAGAGCCCCTCCCTCCTCCTAAAGGCCCTCTCCGCCACGGAGAGACGCGTGAATCCCAACTGCATCGGCTCAGCAGTACCTGGTGACTTGGGACCAGGAGGCATGGGAGGAGAGGGAGGCATGGGTGGGAACGAACACGTAGGAGACAATGGAACAGGAGGCTCCTTGAAAGAGGGCCTCTCTCTGAGTCTGATGTCAATTAGGATCAAAAAAGACACCAATGCCTCGAGATCCTCTGGTAAATCTCTGGCAGCAACTTCGTCTTTAATCGCATCAGAGAGCCCATGAAAGAAGGCGGCAACAAGGGCTTCATTGTTCCAACCTACCTCTGCGGCAAGCGTACGGAACTCAATAGCATACTGAGCAACAGATCTTGTACCTTGCTGAATGGACATGAGTCGTTTAGCAGCAGAGGAGGAGCGAGCCGGAACATAAAATACCCTTTGAAAGGAGGCCACAAAGTCAGGGTAATTTGAAATCACAGGTTTATTAGTCTCCCACAAGGGATTAGCCCAGGCAAGAGCTGTGTCAGAGAGTAATCCCACCTTTGCTCTGTCAGAGGGAAACGCCTGAGGTAACATCTCAAAGTAAATGCCCACCTGGTTCAAAAACCCTCTGCACTGAATAGGATCACCTCCATAACGCTGAGTTAGAGATGCAGAACCGGACATGCTCCTTGCAGCCATAAATTGCAGGACACTTTGGTCCAAATGTGCAGTGCGAGTAAGCAGGGTTTGCAGGGCTAATGCAAATTGATCCAAGCGGTGATCCTGTACATCCATCCTGGAAATGATGGCAGGTAAAAGGTGAATAATTAGCACCATCAGGATTCATGGCCTTTTGCGTAATGTCAGGGTGCCAGGAATCAGACTGAGACGAGAAGTGCAAAAATAATCACAAATTATGACAAAGTTTGTATAACGCTGCCCAGTGGATAAAATACTTTGTAAGCATCGGAATGGTGTATACCAGGATACATATAACAATGCACAGGTGAGATTAATGCAGTCTAGCAATTTGTAACACACACTTGACACGGCGGTCTTATCACATACTTCACCCGCACACTCGCATTCACCTTAGCCCTTCTTTACCTTTCCGTGAAGGCGGAAGTCTTCCACTTCTCTCGGCTAGGCTCACCTCTGTGTAGACGAAAGGGTAGTCACGCTGTGAAGCACGACCATCACTCTCTCTCCAACTCCGGTTCCACTGCAAGCGTGTGCGGGACTTACCGATCGGATGTGACGTCAGAACCTCCTTCACATTCTCACCGGTCTGTATCCAATCCGTGCCTCTGAATAGGCCAATGCTCCTCTGTATGCCGATATAATCTGGGACTTAATGAAGAGAGTTCCTCTACTCTCAAGTAAAGTATCAAGAAAAAAATGTAGCAAAGTCCCAGTTGTAGATTAATAAAAACAGAATTTTATTAGTATCGGATTAAAACATGAAAAAATGTTTGTAAAAACCTAGAAAGGTCTAACGCGTTTCGGCTAGCTCTTGCTAAAATAGGTGTCGAATTACATGTAAACCCAAATCAGCTGAATACTTAACCCTATCTAGCAATATGGAAAGCTGCTATCCATGGTAGACTGTTCACCATATCTGAGATAAAATCTCTCTTTATCTAATCAATTAATTAACTCCACATATGTGTCTAGGAATATGTTACATATAGATATATACAATTATCCTTAACTCTCATATTATTAACAACGTTTACATTCTATGAGAATATATAATAAACTAATAAACTTTAGTATGTTATATATATAAATGATCAGATGAATATTGTATTGTATCAAGATTTAACTTATAGATATTCTTATTACAGTAAATACACTTAAATGAATATTGGAGGTTATAAGCAAAACAGAACATGGGTAATAATCTACAACATCGGGGACCATATAGCATATGCAGATGTGTGGATATACAAACTGGATACTTATAGTGAACTTTCTTATTCAAACAAAATTTTGTATATACCAGTAATTATTATAGGTCTAGATGAATATACACATATCATGGAGCTTTTTGTCTTGTAATTTAAATAACTATTCCCAAAAATTTACCAGATCGAATTCTGAATTAAAACCGTTAGGAATCTGGGTTTTTAGTCTAAAGATCCAATAGACTTCCTGTCTACCTAATGTTTGCGACCTATCTCCTCCTCTAGGTGGAGTTTTAATTGCTTCTATTATGTTCCAACTAAAAGAATGAACTGACTGGTTATGGACCTCAATGAAATGACGACTTAGCTCAGAACAGGGAATTTTGTTCCTTATATCTCCCAGATGTTCTCTGATACGTGTCCTTATATCCCGTGTAGTGAGTCCTACATACTGACCCTTGCATAAATTACATTCTACCAAGTATATCACAAAATTTGAGCTACAATTATGACAACCATGTATCTGAAAGGTTTCTCCTGTTGTATATGATTTGAATGTGCTAGTAACATTATGGTAGTCGCAGGCTTTACAGCGAGCGCTGCCACATCTATAGCTGCCATTATATCGTAGCCATGAGCTTTCGTTGGTTTGTATCTGTGTATTCTTTAGCACGCTAGGTGAGAGTGAATTAGCAAGTGTATCATTTTTCTTATAGACAAATTTACATCCGTCACCAATTACTTCTTTCAATATTTCATCCCCATACAAGATAGGGAGATATTTCTTTACAATATTGCATATATCATTGTATTGATTCGAATACTTGGTGACGAATGTAGGTCTATTATCTGTTTTGTCCTTCCTTTTTGGGGATAATAAATCCTCTCTGTTGTATCTATCAACTTCTTTTTTAATTTTTATAACCTCAGTTTTAGAGTAACCTCTGGCTATTAGCCTATGTGCTAACTCTTCACTTTCTTTAATGTAATCATTATTAAGTGAGCAATTACGTTTTACTCTCATCATCTGTCCTTTAATAATGCCTTTAAAGACATGTTTTGGATGTCCACTAGTAGCATAAAGCAGCGCATTACCTGCTATGGGTTTACGGTAAAGTGCTGTGTTTACAGAGTTGGATTTAGAATTCCCATATAGTGTAATGTCTAAGAAATTTATCTCTGTTTTATTCCATTCTTTGGTGAAGTTTAATCCCATTTTATTATTATTTAGATGTTGAATAAATTTATCAGCTGATGTTTCATCTGTCTTCCAAACTATTATAAGGTCATCAATAAACCTATTATATTGAATTATATGTTCGCGGTAGGGATTTGTATCACCATAAATGTAGGTTTCTTCAAACCAACCCATCACGAGATTTGCGTATGAGGGCGCAAATTTCGCCCCCATCGCCATCCCTTGTTTTTGTATATAGTGATCATTTCCAAACACAAAACTATTATGTTCTAACAGAAACCTAATAATTTTAAGTACATAGTTTTTAAAGTCTACTCTGTAAACACAGCACTTTACCGTAAACCCATAGCAGGTAATGCGCTGCTTTATGCTACTAGTGGACATCCAAAACATGTCTTTAAAGGCATTATTAAAGGACAGATGATGAGAGTAAAACGTAATTGCTCACTTAATAATGATTACATTAAAGAAAGTGAAGAGTTAGCACATAGGCTAATAGCCAGAGGTTACTCTAAAACTGAGGTTATAAAAATTAAAAAAGAAGTTGATAGATACAACAGAGAGGATTTATTATCCCCAAAAAGGAAGGACAAAACAGATAATAGACCTACATTCGTCACCAAGTATTCGAATCAATACAATGATATATGCAATATTGTAAAGAAATATCTCCCTATCTTGTATGGGGATGAAATATTGAAAGAAGTAATTGGTGACGGATGTAAATTTGTCTATAAGAAAAATGATACACTTGCTAATTCACTCTCACCTAGCGTGCTAAAGAATACACAGATACAAACCAACGAAAGCTCATGGCTACGATATAATGGCAGCTATAGATGTGGCAGCGCTCGCTGTAAAGCCTGCGACTACCATAATGTTACTAGCACATTCAAATCATATACAACAGGAGAAACCTTTCAGATACATGGTTGTCATAATTGTAGCTCAAATTTTGTGATATACTTGGTAGAATGTAATTTATGCAAGGGTCAGTATGTAGGACTCACTACACGGGATATAAGGACACGTATCAGAGAACATCTGGGAGATATAAGGAACAAAATTCCCTGTTCTGAGCTAAGTCGTCATTTCATTGAGGTCCATAACCAGTCAGTTCATTCTTTTAGTTGGAACATAATAGAAGCAATTAAAACTCCACCTAGAGGAGGAGATAGGTCGCAAACATTAGGTAGACAGGAAGTCTATTGGATCTTTAGACTAAAAACCCAGATTCCTAACGGTTTTAATTCAGAATTCGATCTGGTAAATTTTTGGGAATAGTTATTTAAATTACAAGACAAAAAGCTCCATGATATGTGTATATTCATCTAGACCTATAATAATTACTGGTATATACAAAATTTTCTGAAAAGTAAGAAGATATACAGAGGGCGTTTGTTTCATATACAAAATTTTGTTTGAATAAGAAAGTTCACTATAAGTATCCAGTTTGTATATCCACACATCTGCATATGCTATATGGTCCCCGATGTTGTAGATTATTACCCATGTTCTGTTTTGCTTATAACCTCCAATATTCATTTAAGTGTATTTACTGTAATAAGAATATCTATAAGTTAAATCTTGATACAATACAATATTCATCTGATCATTTATATATATAACATACTAAAGTTTATTAGTTTATTATATATTCTCATAGAATGTAAACGTTGTTAATAATATGAGAGTTAAGGATAATTGTATATATCTATATGTAACATATTCCTAGACACATATGTGGAGTTAATTAATTGATTAGATAAAGAGAGATTTTATCTCAGATATGGTGAACAGTCTACCATGGATAGCAGCTTTCCATATTGCTAGATAGGGTTAAGTATTCAGCTGATTTGGGTTTACATGTAATTCGACACCTATTTAAGCCCTTGTAAAACATACATTAGACATGGTCTATGATTACGGCAAGAGCTAGCCGAAACGCGTTAGACCTTTCTAGGGGTTTATAGAGATTTACTTGCATCCTGTACTATTGTCAAAGCCATTTATTATATAATAAGTAGTTATTTTAACTTGAACAGAAGTTAAAATCAGAACAGTTCTTGGCAGTGGTGTTGAGGTGTAGGATAAATATATTTAAATAAACCAAAACAAAAGGGTGTCCATACTAATGTGTGCTCAAGGTGAATCCAATTAGGGTCGGTTATAGAGGATGTCCAGTTAAGAAGATGAATGAGCATAGCAGAATTTCAAATAAATATTCTAAGGCTAAGCAGCTCATTTTAAAATATGTGGGGAAAAAAGTTTAATGGAAATCTCTGACCAAGAGAAATGATAAGTACTTTAAAGGGACAGTCTACTGTAGAATTGTTATAGTTTAAAAATACAGATAATTCCTCTATTATCGATTTCCCAGTTTTGCCTTACAAACTTATTAATATACTTTTTACCTCTGTGACTACCTTGTATCTAAGCCCCTGCAGACTGTCCCCTTATTTCAGTGCTTTCAACAAACCTGCATTTCAGCCAATCAGTGCTAACTCATAAATAACTCCACGGGAGTGAGCACAATGTTATCTATATGAATTACAACCATCTAGCTGTGAAAAACTGTCAAAATGGCAACCTTCAAGAGCTTAGAAATTGGCATATGAGCCTGCGTAGGTTTAGCCTTCAACAAAGAATACCAAGAGAACAAAGCAAATTTGATGATGATAAAAGTAAAGGGGAAAGTTGTTTAAAATTGGCTGCCCTATCTGAATCACCAAAGTTTAATTTTGACTAACCATCGGCTAGATTACGAGTTGTGTGTTAAGGTAAAAAAGCAGCGTTAAGAGGTCCTAACGCTGCTTTTTTATGCCCGCTGGTATTACGAGTCTTGCCGGTTTAGGGGCATACTTCTTTGGCCTTACCGCAAAACGATTTACGTAAACTTCGTAAAGTCTTTTTTCTATGGGACTTCCATAGCGCCGGTATTAAGAGTCTGTCCTGGGAGGCCAAAAAGTGAGCGGTACACCCTCTACCTCCAAGAGTCCTAACGCATTTAAAAGTCAGTAGTTAAGAGTTTTATGGTACAACGCCGTAACATAAAACTCATAACTAAAGTGCTAAAAAGTACACTAACACCCATAAACTACCTATTAACCCCTAAATTGAGGACCTCCCGTATCACTATAATAAACATTTTAACCCCTAATCTGCCGCTCCGGACACCGCCGCCACCTACCTTATATTTATGAACCCCTAATCTGCTGCCCCCAACATTGCCGACACCTACATTATATTTATTAACCCCTAATCTGCCGCCCCCAATGTTGCCGCAACCTACCTTCACTTTTTAAACCCATATCTGCCATCCCCAACATCGCCGCCACTATAATAAACATATTACCCCCTAAACCGCCGCACTCCCGCCTTGCAAACATTAGTTAAATATTATTAACCCCTAATCTGCCAGCCCTAACATCGCCGCCACCTACATACATTTATTAACCCCTAATCTGCCGCCCCCAACGTCGCCGCCACTATATTAAAGTTATTAACCCCTAAACCTAAGTCTAACCCTAAACCTAACACCCACTAACTTAAATATAATTTAAATAAATCTAAATAAATATTCCTATAATTAACTAAATTATTCCTATTTAAAACTAAATACTTACCTATACAATAAACCCTAAGGCCTAGATTTGGAGTTCGGCGTTAGCCGTGAAAACCAGCGTTAGAGGCTCCTAACGCGGGTTTCTTACGGACTCCGGTATTTAGAGTTCAGTTACCGACACTCAAAAAAAACCTAACGCTCACATTTCTACCGACACCTCAGACCCAGTAGTAAACATATACCGACAAAAAAAACATCCACGAATCAAATAAAAAATATTACATAAACTACACTTACAGTCATATAAACACTACACTATGTTTATTTTTCATATTTAATAATTTTTCAGCAAAATACAAAGGATTAAAGTTGTGAGATCTCGGGTGTTTGAAAAAAAACAACACAAATCCATTTCCCATTGACTTACATTGACACACGGGAAAAGACCCTCATATACCTACATCTAACTAATAACATTATCACAAACATACACTCATCGATGCATACAAACAATATACACCACATGACATACCCAAAATATTTATTTATCACAAAAAGAACACGATTTAGTTACTTTTTCACAAAAGCTCATGACGTCACTCACTTTACGATGAAAACCAGTCTTAGAAAAAAAAATGACCAATTTTCAGAGCCTCCATTGACTTCTATTGGGAAGACGTGCTCGTGCACGCGAAACCCTCATTTCCCTAACGCACGCAAATAGCGTAGACAGAAAAACTCCAAATACCAGCGCTAGAAAAGACATGATTTCATGCGTTAGACCCAGCTATGATAAATAGATCAAGACTATTTACCTATGGTGGATTTATGGATTTTACTGTTTGAATATTCACAACACCATTAAATTCTTTCAGACTTTTATATTACATCAAATACAATTCAACATCACTAGTAACAACATTTTTGTTTTAAAAATATTACATTTAAACGGACACAAAAATAATGTCAACTTTTCAGGATTCACAAACACTACACAATGGGAAACAATTCTCATTTACCTTTATTATTGCATTTCAGTTATTCAACTCATATGCTTGCAGCAACAGCATATCTACATAGGCTTAACACATGATCACTCATGGATGCACATACATTACTTTTAACATTCACTCATACATGTGCATTCAAATGATGGGGGAAAAACACATTACATTCTCTAGAGGAATCACAAAACACAACATATGCATTTTACTGTACTTTTAACATCATGATTCCATCACCAGAAACCATTAGGAATTACGTACAACAAGAACATCATTACACCAGATTACAGATGTCACTTTATGGGAAGGAACAACAATGCCAGACCGCTATATAGAAGTCAGCATATGTGGGACACAATCACAATATATACGTAAATGTACATAACACGCATCACCCATCACGCAACCACAAACCACACATTTAGATTTTATTCAGCACACAATAACAATGTAGTCAAATACAACAACACAATGAGGATTTCAGAACTACATAGGCAGGTTAATAATATCATGACGTCATTAGAAGATTCAACCATACACATCACAGATTCACCACTGTACCGCCCCTTTCGGAACTTTAACACTCAATACTACAATACAACATATACGTAAACAACAGTTTGGAACAGCATTATTAAGGCGATTTCAATGGGACAATTAATAAATCTTGTCAGATCGCAAATCACTTATATATATAATACTACAGATGACAGCCGGAAGTTCTTCAGTATTAGCGCCATTTGAATGGGACGCATACAATATTGACATCTCGGCAATCACTTATATATACAATACTACAGATGACAGCCGGAAGTTATTCAGTATTAGTGCGATTTGAAAGGGACGCATACAATATTGACATCTCGGCAATCACTTATATATACAATACTACAGATGGCAGACGGAAGTTATTCAGTATTAGTGCGATTTGAAAGGGACGCATACAATATTGACAGCTCGGCAATCACTTATATATACAATACTACAGATGACAGACGGAAGTTATTCAGTATTAGTGCGATTTGAAAGGGACGCATACAATATTTACAGCTCGGCAATCACTTATATATACAATACTACAGATGGCAGACGGGAAGTTCGGAATTATTATTGCGATTTTAAAGGGACGCATACAATATTGACAGCTCGGCAATCACTTATATATACAATACTACAGATGACAGCCGGAAGTTATTCAGTATTAGTGCGATTTGAAAGGGACGCATACAATATTTACAGCTCGGCAATCACTTATATATACAATACTACAGATGGCAGACGGGAAGTTCGGAATTATTATTGCGATTTTAAAGGGACGCATATGTTACGGTTACCCTTAGTCTCGCTGAGAGATGGACCGCTTAGTAGCCTGGATTCCTATTGCTGAAGAGGGGAGAAACTGCTTTCCATAGTATTCTATATGAGTCTCGCAAATGTAGAATAATCCCCCTTAGCTATAGTACAGCTAGGATACCCTTCTGCCCACAAAAACGAGTCAACGCTGCGATTGAGGGACAACCAAGAACTGAGGACTGGGATGCCCAGCCTGCTTTTTATTTAGGTTACATGCACACAGGGCACTCCCAGGGGGGGAAGCATAAAATCCCCCATCACACATTTAGACAAAGCCCTTGGACAGGCCACCGCAGATAACAAGTACACACAAGAAAACAATTGAGTCCTTCTTATCACCTAGCAGTGAATGCTTATCACAAACTTAATTACAGTACACAATATGCTAGGAAACCTGCCTCAGAAAATAGTTTTCTCAAAACTGAACAGAGTTAACCCTTTATGAAATGATACTTGTTACAGTTTTCTTGGAGCCCTTCTTAGGCGCTGGCTTGGCTGGTTCAGGCATTGCTGCTGGGAAATAAGTTTCTTCACTACAAAATAACTAATGCTTCTGTAACAGTGCTCCCTTTCTGTGGAACACTCTGGCAGACACGGTCTGACCCCTTTTCGGGGCAGACTAAGGCTGTCCAGACCGCTGGTTATGCGGGGCTGAGGTCGGTTTGTCTGGACAACCCGTCGGCGTTGCCATTCTGTTTCCCAGGTCTGTAAGTAATGGTGAAATTGAAGGGTTGCAACGATAAACTCCAACGTAATAGCCTGCCATTATCTCCAGAGACCCGGTTCAGCCACACCAACGGGTTATGGTCGGTGACCAGAGTGAACTCCTGCCCATATAAATAAGGAGTCAATTTCTTTAATGCCCACACCAAAGCCAAACACTCCTTTTCGACCGCTGCATAGCTGACTTCGCGGGGCAGGAGCTTCCGGCTGATGTAGGCAACTGGATGCTCCCCTCCATCTTCGCCTACTTGGCTGAGGACGGCTCCCAGCCCGAACATGGAAGCATCTGTGTGGACGATAAAACGTTTGTTAAGGGCTGGAGCCGCCAAGACAGGAGCGTTAATTAGAGCATTTTTGAGAGCCTGGAAAGCCGTTTCACAGTGGGGAGACCACAGGACCTGTCGAGGTAAGTTCTTCTTGGTCAAGTCAGTCAGGGGTTTGGCAAGTGTGCTGTAGTCTGGTACAAACCGTCTATAGTACCCTGCCGTGCCCAGGAAGGCTAGGACCTGAGTCTTAGTGATGGGGGTGGGCCAATTGGCGACAGCTTCTATCTTGGCCGGCTCTGGTCGCTGCTTTCCACACCCCACCCGGTGACCCAGGTACTGTACCTCGGCCATCCCAAAGTGGCATTTTTCTGGCTTCAGAGTCAGGCCAGCAGCCCGGATCTGATCCAGAACCATTCCTATGTGAGCTAAGTGGTCCTCCCATGACTCACTGTGGATCGCTATGTCGTCCAGGTAGGCGCAAGCAAAACTCTGGAAGCCATCCAGGAGCCTATCCACCAAGCGCTGGAATGTAGCTGGGGCATTCTTCATCCCAAACGGCATTACCCTAACCCGAGGTACAGTACCTGGGTCACCGGGTGGGGTGTGGAAAGCAGCGACCAGAGCCGGCCAAGATAGAAGCTGTCGCCAATTGGCCCACCCCCATCACTAAGACTCAGGTCCTAGCCTTCCTGGGCACGGCAGGGTACTATAGACGGTTCGTACCAGACTACAGCACACTTGCCAAACCCCTGACTGACTTGACCAAGAAGAACTTACCTCGACAGGTCCTGTGGTCTCCCCACTGTGAAACGGCTTTCCAGGCTCTCAAAAATGCTCTAATTAACGCTCCTGTCTTGGCGGCTCCAGCCCTTAACAAACGTTTTATCGTCCACACAGATGCTTCCATGTTCAGGCTGGGAGCCGTCCTCAGCCAAGTAGGCGAAGATGGAGGGGAGCATCCAGTTGCCTACATCAGCCGGAAGCTCCTGCCCCGCGAAGTCAGCTATGCAGCGGTCGAAAAGGAGTGTTTGGCTTTGGTGTGGGCATTAAAGAAATTGACTCCCTATTTATATGGGCAGGAGTTCACTCTGGTCACCGACCATAACCCGTTGGTGTGGCTGAACCGGGTCTCTGGAGATAATGGCAGGCTATTACGTTGGAGTTTATCGTTGCAACCCTTCAATTTCACCATTACTTACAGACCTGGGAAACAGAATGGCAACGCCGACGGGTTGTCCAGACAAACCGACCTCAGCCCCGCATAACCAGCGGTCTGGACAGCCTTAGTCTGCCCCGAAAAGGGGTCAGACCGTGTCTGCCAGAGTGTTCCACAGAAAGGGAGCACTGTTACAGAAGCATTAGTTATTTTGTTGTGAAGAAACTTATTTCCCAGCAGCAATGCCTGAACCAGCCAAGCCAGCGCCTAAGAAGGGCTCCAAGAAAACTGTAACAAGTATCATTTCATAAAGGGTTAACTCTGTTCAGTTTTGAGAAAACTATTTTCTGAGGCAGGTTTCCTAGCATATTGTGTACTGTAATTAAGTTTGTGATAAGCATTCACTGCTAGGTGATAAGAAGGACTCAATTGTTTTCTTGTGTGTACTTGTTATCTGCGGTGGCCTGTCCAAGGGCTTTGTCTAAATGTGTGATGGGGGATTTTATGCTTCCCCCCCTGGGAGTGCCCTGTGTGCATGTAACCTAAATAAAAAGCAGGCTGGGCATCCCAGTCCTCAGTTCTTGGTTGTCCCTCAATCGCAGCGTTGACTCGTTTTTGTGGGCAGAAGGGTATCCTAGCTGTACTATAGCTAAGGGGGATTATTCTACATTTGCGAGACTCATATAGAATACTATGGAAAGCAGTTTCTCCCCTCTTCAGCAATAGGAATCCAGGCTACTAAGCGGTCCATCTCTCAGCGAGACTAAGGGTAACCGTAACATTTGGCGGCAGCGGTGGGATTTTTCCTGGATTTCCTAGGAGAGGTACAGAACGGATGGAGAGCGCTTACGAAAAATTGAAGCGTACAACCCTAAAGGATTTACTTGAAAGCAGAGGGGGGTACGCCAGCAACCGGCCGAGGAGAGAGCTGATCGCAGAATTGACCGAACTGGATCAGAGCTTCACAATGGCGGAAACACCGACCACGATTAGTGACGAAAAAACCAGGATTGTTCGGGAGAGGCTCTCACTGTACGGGCCGAACCCCTCCATGGAATTGGTACAGCAGTTGATGGCGGAAGCGGACAAGGATATACGAGAGACTCGAGCCCACGAACTCAACCTAGCGAACGCACACCGCAATGCTGAAGCCCCGCAGGTAATCATCCCTGTCGAAAATGCTGGGAGGCCCAAGATACCCTATGCGGCATTTCGACCCTTCCTAGAGAGCGAGACAGGGATTGATGAATATTTGGCGGACTTCGAAAGGCAATGTGCCCTGCACCAGATTCCCAACAGGGAGTGGCCCACGATATTGTCTGGGAAACTATCCGGGCGAGCCCTGGAAGCCTTTCGTACTCTGGGTGCTGAGGAAGTGACACAGTATGAGCTAGTTAAGGATACACTGTTGCGACGGTACGCAGTAACTCCGGACGCGTATCGCCGACAGTTTCGGGGCACGAAAAAGAAGCCTAACGATACCCATATGGAATGGGCGCACCGAATGCGGAGAGCGGCAAATCACTGGATGAGCGGAAGTAAAGCGGTGACTGGTGAGGAAATTTTACAATTGTTTCTCTTAGAACATTTTTATAATGGCATGGAACAGCAAGGGAAGGAATGGCTGCGAGACAGGCGACCTTCTACCTTAGAAGAAGCAACCAAATTGGCCAATGAACATTATGACTCCCGTCTTCACGAACCCAGAGAGGTTTACCGTGCACCCCCTCGTGCTGAATTCCGAGCCCCGGTGCCCGCAGGGCCCGCCCGACACTCAGGACCACCCAATAACAGCTCTGAGCGTCCCAGACCGACTTGCCACCGATGCAAGCAACCAGGGCATTTCATGGCTAGCTGCCCCCTTAATACGCACCAGACACCCAGGAATTACAATTACCCCTCTGGGGCATATCGTCCGGCCCGGACCCTCTGTGTTAACCAAGAGGCCCCTATGGAGGAATATTTGGGGCCGCTTCACGAGGCGGACCCTGTATATGCTGCCTCAGATAACCGCCAGCACCATCGGCAGAAGGTATGGCTCGAGGGGCGATCTACCGAGGGATTGAGAGACACAGGGGCTACTATCACGCTGGTACAGAGTCATTTGGTGCCGGAGCACAAGCGATCTGGACAGACTGTGGCCGTTAGAGTGGCGGGGGGGGGATGTGTACAAAATTCCAACAGCTAAAGTGCATCTTGATTGGGGAGCGGGAAAGGGGGCTGTGAACGTGGGCATAATGGATAATTTACCTGCCGAAGTACTACTGGGCAATGATTTGGGCCCCATGACTTCTGCCTATGCTCCAGTATGCAACAACGAGGCGGACCCAGTGACTACACGGGCCCAAGCCCGGACGGAGCGAGAACTCTCAACAGTGCGGGAGACACAGGTAAGACCTACCCCGACATTGCCTGACATGTTAGGCCCCATACCCTGGGACACCCCAGATGCTTTCGAGACAGAGTCTAAGACTGACCCGACCTTACAAAAGTACCGGGAACGAGCAGAGACCGGAGGGGGCGGGGCAGATAATGAAACATTCTTATGGGAAAAAGGGAAACTATACCGCTGGACAGAGAAAAGGGGACAGCGTAGGCGACAGCTGGTAGTGCCCCACAAATACCGTCAAGAAATCCTCAAGATAGGCCATGACATCCCACCGCTGCCACCAAATGTTACGGTTACCCTTAGTCTCGCTGAGAGATGGACCGCTTAGTAGCCTGGATTCCTATTGCTGAAGAGGGGAGAAACTGCTTTCCATAGTATTCTATATGAGTCTCGCAAATGTAGAATAATCCCCCTTAGCTATAGTACAGCTAGGATACCCTTCTGCCCACAAAAACGAGTCAACGCTGCGATTGAGGGACAACCAAGAACTGAGGACTGGGATGCCCAGCCTGCTTTTTATTTAGGTTACATGCACACAGGGCACTCCCAGGGGGGGAAGCATAAAATCCCCCATCACACATTTAGACAAAGCCCTTGGACAGGCCACCGCAGATAACAAGTACACACAAGAAAACAATTGAGTCCTTCTTATCACCTAGCAGTGAATGCTTATCACAAACTTAATTACAGTACACAATATGCTAGGAAACCTGCCTCAGAAAATAGTTTTCTCAAAACTGAACAGAGTTAACCCTTTATGAAATGATACTTGTTACAGTTTTCTTGGAGCCCTTCTTAGGCGCTGGCTTGGCTGGTTCAGGCATTGCTGCTGGGAAATAAGTTTCTTCACAACAAAATAACTAATGCTTCTGTAACAGCATACAATATTGACTGCTCGGCAATCACTTATATATACAATATTACAGATGGCAGCTGTTACTTTATTGTTTACAAACAATATTGCAGCAACATTGATCGATCACATTCGATGCACATTATACACAACTATGCACTTTCATTCATGTTAGCCTGGACGTGTGCTTGTTACTATAAGATCGCGTTTAAGAAATATTGATTACGCATATGATCAAACATTACAAACATGCACTGTATGTGTGATATTGTACACTTTCACATTGAGAATCATTGTTTGAAACTAACATTTCAGCAAACAACAAATAAACGCCCACTGTGAAAGCATTCGCGCCGCTCACATACAAACAGGTGAATACAATCAGCAATCATTGCTGATTGTACTATAAATCCCCCAAACAACATGGCCAATGCATCACTTGTGATCCACATCAGATCAAGTGCTTACCTTGTTACGCTGTTTTGAAAGATGGATGACGATGACATGGTAGACGCTGCTGGTGCTGCTATTGGCGAACTAGCTGTTGGTCGAATCAGGCAGCCTCGGCGGCTCAGACTGAGACGAAGGGGTCATCTGGTTCGAGGTCCTCGTGTCTACAGGGTATCGGCTCGATCGCGAACAGCTCATTGGCCTTTACGATCTTCTTAAACCTCATTTGGAGCCACGTATAAGAATAAGGTCTGCTGTTCCCACCATGAGTAGGATGCTAAGCTGTCTATACGTCCTGGCCTCCGGGAGTTTTCAATCCGGAGAACTGTACATGCATGGCCTGGCTCAAGGTACATTCTCTGTGGTGTTTGATAACTTTCTGGACGCCATGGTACGTATCAGTAAGCAATACATAGGATTCCCACAGAATGATGGTGATTGGAGGCGCCTGAAGCGGGAATTCTTTGATATTGCTCAAATGCCCAATGTCTTGGGAGCCATAGATTGTACCCACATTGCGCTGCGTGCTCCAATTGATGACTCGCCCTTCAGAAATCGCAAACATTTTCATAGCCTCAACGTGCAGTATGTTTGTGACGCACAGATGAGGATTATGCATGTGTGTGTGAATTTTGGAGGAGCTTGTCATGATGCCCGCATCCTCTCTCTGTCGTCCCTGTGGAGACAGTTTGAGGAAAGACAAATGCCCCCTGGTTATCTCGTTGGTGAGTATTTGTGCACAACATGGTTAATTATTGTGACAATTGCCACTGTAGTTTTAAAATGTTAGCGTAATGTTCAGCTATAGGATGCAATTTAACCATATATTTTCCCCCCGCTAATGTCTACTTTTAGTTCAATGCAGATATGTAGCATGTCTTACCTTAAATGCTCAGAGAATGTAATGTAACCATGTAGTTAGCATTTTACACAAGGCTTGATTTAGGAGAAATACGCATATGTAGCATGTCTTAGCTGAAATGTGAAGATATTAGCTAATGCAATTTAACCATGTCATTGTCTCTTTCCGCAAATGTCTTTTAGTTCAATGCAGATATGTAGCATGTCTTACCTTAAATGCTCAGATAGAGAATGTAATGTAACCATGTAGTTAGCATTTTACACAAGGCTTGATTTAGGAGAAATACGCATATGTAGCATGTCTTAGCTGAAATGTGAAGATATTAGCTAATGCAATTTAACCATGTCATTGTCTCTTTCCGCAAATGTCTTTTAGTTCAATGCAGATATGTAGCATGTCTTACCTTAAATGCTCAGATAGAGAATGTAATGTAACCATGTAGTTAGCATTTTACACAAGGCTTGATTTAGGAGAAATACGCATATGTAGCATGTCTTAGCTGAAATGGGAAGATATTAGCTAATGCAATTTAACCATGTCATTGTCTCTTTCCGCAAATGTCTTTTAGTTCAATGCAGATATGTAGCATGTCTTACCTTAAATGCTCAGAGAATGTAATGTAACCATGTAGTTAGCATTTTACACAAGGCTTGATTTAGGAGAAATACGCATATGTAGCATGTCTTAGCTGAAATGGGAAGATATTAGCTAATGCAATTTAACCATGTCATTGTCTCTTTCCGCAAATGTCTTTTAGTTCAATGCAGATATGTAGCATGTCTTACCTTAAATGCTCAGATAGAGAATGTAATGTAACCATGTAGTTAGCATTTTACACAAGGCTTGATTTAGGAGAAATACGCATATGTAGCATGTCTTAGCTGAAATGGGAAGATATTAGCTAATGCAATTTAACCATGTCATTGTCTCTTTCCGCAAATGTCTTTTAGTTCAATGCAGATATGTAGCATGTCTTACCTTAAATGCTCAGATAGAGAATGTAATGTAACCATGTAGTTAGCATTTTACACAAGGCTTGATTTAGGAGAAATACGCATATGTAGCATGTCTTAGCTGAAATGGGAAGATAGAGAATAATATTGAACTAGATATTTTAAAGTTAAAATAAACATTTGTTAATGGATTATCGTGTACAAAACTTTTTATTGTACTACAAATACTATTTTGAGGATTCTGTTGGAATTATGTTCTGTTCATAATTTATAGGTGATTCTGGGTACATGAGCCGGCCTTGGCTCATTACCCCCTTGCGTAGCCCGACTGATGTGTCTGAGGAGCGCTACAATAGGGCTCATAAGAGAACCAGGGCGGTGGTTGAACGGATGTTCGGGCTCCTGAAGATGAGGTTCAGGTGCCTGGACAGGTCGGGAGGAGCCCTCCAGTACAACCCAAAGAAGGTGGCTAAGATCGTTGTAGCCTGTAGCGTCCTGCATAATATTGCACAGCGGGCTGGGATGCTGCAGGCCGTCCGGCCGGACAGAAACCTCCTCAGAGATGAGGATGATGATCCTGTTCTAGAGGGGCCATTCCGGGACGAGGGCCTCAATGTCAGAGCAGACATCATCAACCGCAACTTTAGATGGTAAAGAATAGAAGTTAGACTGGAGTATTATCAATAGATGTGAACTGTAGGGAAATGACAAGTAGAGAATTGTGCAAACATGTTAGGATTGTTCATCAAATGCTAAAAATGTGTTTCATTTATTAATATAGGTGATGCTCTGGCCATTGGGTCCTGTAGCGAGTCTTTGCCACCTGGTTTTTAAAGAGGACATCAGCTGGTAAGTATAAATGTCTGGACTGTTGCTGGCATGAATTGTACACAAATACATCATATGGCATACATTTTCTAAACTAGTATTTAGTTTACACATTACTTAAAATGTAAATACTCAGAAAGGGATCCTCTAGCATGACTATGGTTCAATGTCACACATTAGAGGTTTGTTCTGCTCAATATGACTCATCTTCACACTTGATAGAACATAACACAAGATGCTACACAGTAAGTTAGTGACAGAAATTTCTTATGAAATGGGGGGTGGGAGAGGGCTAGAGAAATGATTCACACACTTGTAGTAATTTTGAATAAACCTTTTATGCCATTAGGGAGCTGACTTAATCTAAAGACTGAAAGGGAAGAATTAGAAGCCTGACAGTGAAGATTGCCCAGACTGACAGTGGAAAAAGCCAAGATTGAAATTGAAGTATACCAATGGGATCATGTCTGGCATTATCTTTCAAATCTGCTGACCTTGAAAAGCATACAAAGACATGTTCACATGGTAAGTGCCAACTATTTAATAGAATAAGGCTGTTGAGGCATCCTATTGGAGACACTTAGATGATTTTCTAATTTTTAGATGGTATTTCACAGTCCTCTATTTTTGAAATGATGAATAAGACACCTATTGAAGATCAACTGTTTAGCCCTGAATTGACTTTCAAAGACCATGCATTATCCAGGTTGGTGTACCAATGCATGCTAGTTAATAATCACAGGAAGAATGTTGATTATTGGTAGCTTACATAAATTAGTCATACATATTTCATCATTAGATATTTAAGGATCACAATCATAAAAAGGAATACATATTATAGTTGATATAGAGGTATTTGAATGGACATGAAATATGACATTTATGTTCAACATATATATTATTGAAATGTGATATACATTTTTATGTATAATTCGAAAATCATATTTTTTTTTTTTTAAATATAATTAATAAATATCTTTAAAAAATGTTGAACAAAGTTAGAGCATAGACACAAGATGATTGTAAATGTATTTTATGATTCTTTGACTACGTGTGTATTAACTTTTGTAAAAACATTTTTTACATTTCAGATTGGCATCTGATGACTTCCAGGAATATATTTTTATTTTTGGTTCAGAAACTATTAAATTTTAAAATGGTAATAATAAAAAGTTTAGTATTAAATACACTATTTGGAACAGATTATAATAAATATCCATATTATCTGTCAATAAAAATCAATTTGACTCCCATGACTGGTAGTTGTCTATTTGACAAGCACATGCATAAGATCAAATAATGCTTTAATTGTTGAAAATCCACTGATTCAGAGAATATTACATTAAACTATCTTTTTTAACATTCATTGGGGAGTGAGATCCATCAATGCTTTTCTTTTGAAATTCTTAGATGTTAAAATAATTTCGGATATGTAGTCAATTTCACAAAAATTATTTTTTTTCACTTTTTTTTTTTTTTTTTTTGAGAACTGTTTTATTGATTCAAAACAAGATTGTACAATGCATTTCCAATGATATTCTTATCTATGGTAGACATATATTATATACATGGCATTGACATTATTGGTTTTGAGCTAACTATAACCCGGGTTCTTGTAAATGTCTCAAAGTCCAAAGTTTCACACCGGGGATTGATAACTGGTCTATGTTAACTTACTCTTATACTTTGAATCACATAAAAGAGAATTGAATCTTAAAGATAATAACAGTTTGTAAACAACTTAAGCTTGCACATAAAACAAACAGAAGAAGAAAGAAAGTAAAAGAAAAAAGAAGAAAAGAAAAGGGGAAAAAGAAAATATCTGTCTTCCGCTATATTATATGTCTTGAGGAAGTACGTCTTCAAAAGAGATTTTAAAAGTGTGGTTGTCAATCTGTCCTTTCGTTCATTAGTCCTTCTAAAGAAAGTCTTGTTGAAGTGCCCCCCCTGGGGGCCTAGGAGCTAAGTTTCCGTGGATGCAGTTGGGGCGCCATCTCGTCTACCACCCTCCCATAGGAATTTTATGTCTGCTAGCATGTGTGCTTTCCCCCTCTTAGTGTAGCCATATTCCTCCATGTTTAGGAGGTCAGTTACTTTGTCTATCCAGTTTGTCAATGTCGGTGAGTAGGGGGTCTTCCAGTGTAAGGCTATGAGCGATTTGGCTCCTGTCATGCTCATTTGGAGTATAGTCAGTCTTAATTTGCATGGTAGTTTCGGCAGGTCATTCAGTAGCGCAATTCTAGGCGACAAAGAGATGTCATTCCCCAATAGTGGTCTAAGATAACTCTCCACTGCGCTCCACAGGGGTTGTACCTTGGGGCAACTCCACCACATATGTAGGTAGGTGCCTCTCCCCTCACACCCTCGCCAGCATTTCCCTGAGGTTTCAGGGTAGATAGATTGTAACCTCTCCGGGGTGAGGTACCAACGTGATAAGACCTTGTAGTTGAGTTCTAGGGCTTGGGGGGAGGTTGAGGCTTTCCCTGTTCGCATGAAAATGTATTGCCAATCTTCTATCTGTAACTCAGTGCGAATTTCTGTATGCCAGTGATGTGTGTATGAAGGGAGTTGTTGTGCATGTTTTCCTTGGATCATTTTCTTTGCTAAAGACAGTGAATGTCTTGCTGTTCCTTTAGTGATGCAGTGGCTCTCAAATGGGGTTAGCTCCCTCAGGTAGTCCTGTCTATGGGGTGATGTATGTACAAAGTGAGCTAACTGGGAATATTTTAACCATCCTGAATAACTACCTCCTAGTATGTCATTCAAATCTTCTTTCTTTTTGAGCTTCCCCCGTGTAACAAATTCATTTAATGGAATAGTATACCCCCAGCCCGTCAATCTCCTTTGACCTTTATCCAATCCCCCTATTAGTTCTGCATTTCTCGGGATTGGGAATAGTGGAGAACGAACTCCCGAGATATGTTTTCTCCTTGTGGTGATTAAATCCCAAGATTCAAATGTTCTACGGTGTATGGTAAGCTCTGTACACTGGGGTGGTCTGAGTTCTTTAGGGACCCAACAAAGGGCTCCTACCTCAGGGGTTTTGAGGATGTGTGAATCTATTGCTACCCACGCTTTAGTATCAGCCGACCTGTGCCAATCTATTACTCTCTGCAACGTTACTGCGTCTAGATAATCTTGTATACAAGGTAAGCCCAATCCTCCCCTATCCTGTGTTCTATATAGGTTTTCCCTATTCACCCTCGGCTTAATTTTCCCCCAAATAAATAGATTGATAAGTTTTTGTATATGCACTACATACCATTTGGGGACTGGGATTGGGAGGGTTTGGAATACGTACAAGACCCTGGGCAAGACTGTCATTTTAACACATTGAGTTCTCCCCCACCATGTAATTGGTTTAGATGACCATGTATTGAGGTCTACTTGTAGTTTGCGAGAAAGTGTCAGGTAGTTTTCGTCAAATAGTTGTGCCATGTTTGGGGAGATATTTACCCCCAGATATTTTAAAGATTTTTCTTGTAGTTTTAATGGGCATATCTCACTGATGGAGCGAAAGTTGGAAGTAGGGAGTGATATGTTTAAAATTTCTGATTTATGTTTGTTAACTAGGAAGTTGGAGAATTTACCAAAGGTGTCTATTTGTCGCAGCACTTCAGGTATACTGGTGAGGGGATCTGCTAGTGAAAATAAGATGTCGTCTGCGTACATCGCTACTTTAAAGCTATGAGGTCCTATTGGGATTCCTTTAATCTCTTTGTTCTGCCTGATGTTAGCTGCAAGGACTTCCATAGTCAGGATAAACAGTATGGGGGATAAGGGGCAGCCCTGTCTCGTCCCGTTTTTTATGTCAAAGGGATCCGAAAGCATTCCATTGGCTTTGACTCTAGCTGTAGGTTGGGAATATAAACTAAGTATACGTTGTATCATTTTGGGGCCGAATCCTTGGGAATGTAAAGTTTCTTTTAGAAAGGTCCAATTAATGCGATCGAATGCCTTTTCGGCATCTGTCCCTATAAGGACTGAAGGGATGTTATAACGTTTGGCATAAGAGGACAAGGTAACCGCCCTAATTGTGTTGTCCCTGGCTTCCCTCCCAGGGACAAAACCCACCTGATCCGTATGTATGAGGGAGCTAAGTATTCCATTAATTCGTGTGGCCAAAATCTTGCCCAGAATCTTGACGTCCGAATTTAAGAGGGATATGGGCCTGTAACTACCCGGGTCGGTGGGGTCTTTGTTGGGTTTTGGTATGACCGAAATATGTGCCATCAGCATATCCCTAGAGAGAGTAGGGTTTTCGTCTAAGGTGTTGAATAAGTGCAATAGGTGTGGAGCTAGAATACCTTTAAAGGATTTGTAGTATGCGTTGGTAAAGCCGTCGGGACCTGGGCTCTTTCCTGTGGGTAAATTGGTAATGGCTCTAACAACTTCCGTTAATGATATGGGAGCTTCCAAAGCTTCCTTTTGTGTTTGATCTAAGGCCGGAAGGTCTGCGGCTTTTATATATTCCTGCATGTCTTTCAAGTGTTCCAACGTGTCTATGCTGTCTAAATTGTATAGCTTAGAATAGAATTTACTAAAATAGTCTGCTATTTGTTTGCTATCATGTAAGTGTTGTTTGTCTGTGGTCACTAGCTTTTCCACTTGGGATCTAGCGCGTTGGGCTTGTAAGAGTTTAGCGAGGAGAGGGCCTGATCGGTTTCCTTCGTAAGCATATAGCTTCCTAATATTTAGAGCTTTTCTTTGTGCTTCCTTCCTTAAAATATGATTTAGTTCCTGTCTGGTTTTGGTTAACATGGTGTATATCATAGTATCTGATGGTGCATTTTTGTGTTGGAGTTCTAAATTCCCAAGTTGCCCTGTCAAAGTGTGTACTTTCTCATTATATGTCTTCCTCCTATATGACAATTGTTTGATGCATTCTCCCCTCATAACAGTCTTATGGGCTTCCCATACCAGTTTAGGTTCCATATCAGGTGTAGCATTTATTTGGAAATATTCCCGTAATGTCTTAGTCAGGGTCTCTTTGGTTGCTGGATCGTTGAGGAGCGAGCTGTCTAATCTCCATATGAAGGGGGTGATAGGGTGATTGGGCCATTTCAGATTGATGCTTATCTGGGAGTGATCTGACCAGGCGGTTGGCTGAATATCGGATTCTGTGGCTAGAGCTAGGTGGTGTCTCTCAATTAAGAGGTAATCTATTCTCGTGTAGACTGCCCAGGGGTGAGAATAAAACGTGTAGTTTCTTTGTGAACTATGCTGTATTCGCCAGACATCTATCAGGCCTAGCTGTGACAGGCAATTATAAATCGCGTTTGGGGGTCGGGCTAAGGAGGGTGTCTTCCCAGAGGAGGAATCTAACGTGGGGTCTAATGTGACATTCAAATCCCCACCCAAAATTAAAGTCCCCTTCTTATTATCGTTTATTAGTTTGCTAAGTTGGTTGAAGAATTTCGCCTTATGATTATTGGGAGCATATACATTTGCTAAGGTCACCGGGTTGTTAAATAGTGTCCCTATTAGTATCAGAATTCTACCCTCATCATCTGTTACTTTTTTCGTTAGTTTAAAATGAATATTCTTGTGTAGTAGAATCCCCACACCATTTGCTTTTTTACCTGGTAGGGAGTTAAAATAAACCTCTGGATGTGACTTGGAGAGGAATCTAGGTTCCGCCTGCTCTTTGAAATGGGTTTCCTGAATAAAGATAATCGAGTCTTTGTGTTTAGCAAAGCATCGCAGTGCTATTGAGCGTTTTGTGGGAGAGTTTAGTCCCTTCACATTTTGTGAAATGAGCGTCAATGTGTTGTCAGTCATTTGTGAGTGTGTCGAGTATATGTAAAAGCTCTTACCCCATGTAGGTATTCAGCAGTGGTAGTTGTCAAAGCGGCTGCATCAGGATGACCTGGCTTATAGTAAAGGACAGAAAGGAAGAAGGTCGGATAAGGTGACTTTACCCTTTTAAGTGGAGCAGAAGTGACAGACATGAGAGGAAAAACAAAAGAAAAATTAACATAACTGTAATAATACAAATCTTTTAACAAAATCTTGATACATCTCAATAGTGCAAATAAGGGGTATAAACCCATATCTACTAGAAGTCGGGAGACTATGGGAAGCAAGAGAAGGAAGTGGAGGGAAAGGGGGAGAAGCTGAAGGTGGATGGAGGGAAGGATCGGGGAGAAAAGGGAGGAAGGGGGAAGGGGCGAGGAGGGAATAGAAGGGAGGGAGAAGAGCAGCTGGCCAAAGTAACAGTAGTAGTAGTAAAGGGGGATTAAGAACCAAGTTTGGCCAGCTCTGTTTCCGGGGCGGGACCCCGAACCGGGATGGGGAAATTGGAGGTAATTCAACTAATGGAACATTTCAACTCTTTCAAATAAACCCCTCAAATCATTCAATTACAGTGAAGGCAGTTTATAATAACTATTTCAATATATTAACTGTTGATCAAACCTAACATATCTGGTGAAGCCTATGAGGCTAGCAGTCAGCACTTGGCCTCGAGTCACCTAAGAAGAAAGACTCTGTATATGTCATGTAGCAATTCAGGTTATATCTTCTTCTTCTCCGTCTCCAGTCAAGGAGCCAGAGGGGGTGTTTCTCCTTTTTTTCGGGACTGTTGTCCATTCTGGGCGTTGTGGCCTCTGTGGGAGGTTAGTCTGAGTTTTATTACCCCGGTCTGGGGCTTTTAAAGATGGAAGGG
This sequence comes from Bombina bombina, assembly GCF_027579735.1. Lineage (NCBI taxonomy): Eukaryota > Metazoa > Chordata > Amphibia > Anura > Bombinatoridae > Bombina > Bombina bombina. Next base: position 446,587,277 of record NC_069504.1, on the reverse strand, counting down.
ATGGTTGCGATATTTCCAATTGCTTGCAGAAGCTCTCTATGTCCTCAGGGCTCCTATATGTATAGGTCTTGTCGTCCTTTGTGACTTTGATGGAAAAAGGGAAGCCCCATCTATATGGGATGCCAAGGTCGGTTAAATGCAGAGTCAGGTACCGTGCTTCTTTTCGTTTCGCCAATGTGAGGCTGCTAAGGTCTGCATATATCTGTATACTGTCTTCCCCAAAAATGATCGGTGATTTCTTTCTCGCTGCCTGCAAAATTCTCTCTTTGTCTGTAAATTTATGACAGCACAAGACAATGTCCCTTGGAGGAGCTGTTGCAGAAGGCCGTGCTCTCAAGGCCCTATGTGCTCTGTCCAGAACAATAGTTTCGCCTGTATTCAGATCCAGCAAGTATTTAAATAAGTTTTGTAGGTATGAGGCTATTTGTGCTTGAAGTATCTGCTCCTTGACACCTCTGATTCTGAGGTTCTGTCGTCTACCTCGATTGTCGAGGTCCTCCATTTGTTCCTGCAGCCGTACTATCGCTGTATTCTGTTGTTGAACAGCTTCTTCTAGTTTATCTGAGGTTTTAGTCGTTTCTTCTACTTGTTCTTCTAGCAACATCACTCTATTTCCTAAAGCAGTAATTTCTTTCTTTACCCCTGCTAAACCTTCCTTAATCGCTTGGTTAACCTGTGACATGAAAAAGGTAAGATCCTTCTTGGTGGGAAGGTTGTCCAAGTCAGCTTTTGTGAGTGGGGTGTTTTGAGTGTCGCCCCATTGTGAGTTTTCTTCCAAGCCATCTGCGCTGTCTTCAGTAAGCATGTTTGTGTTTGAGGATGTTAGCCCTTCTTGGGGTTTGAAAAAAGCATTTAGCTTGGTATTTGCAGACATAGCTGGTTTATTTGACTTTTCAGCTTTATGCTTGTTGCGTGATGCCATGTTGGTCTTTTATTTAGAGGTATCTCGGCTGCGGATTCCGCGCCCTCGTGATTATGAGAAGGGAAAAGTTTGTGCAACCTCAGAATGTTCTATGTATTTGCTGCTGTTAAGTGTTCCACTGTCACCCAATGATGAGTGTGGGCTGCATCTAATTTGTATAGGTGTCGTCCGGAGGAATTCTTTGACCGTTTTAAATAAAGTCAGGCTGATTGTTTATAAATATAGTTACTGTCCCTGCGGCTTTTCTGGCATGGAGGCCGGTTTTAGCGTTATCCCCCCTCGGGGGTTTCCATGTTAGGCTGAAATAATATTGAGGGCCTGCCAGGAGTGTAGTTTGCAGAGGCTTATGTAGATTGATATCTCGTGTTTCAGGGGGGGCCTAAGTGCTAGGTCAGTCTCTGCTTGTAATGTCCCTTGTGAGCCCCTGTCGTGTGCATTAAATGTATACTTGCGGTCAGCTGTAGGTGTAGGTAATCAGCGGCATCGATGTCCAGCTCCTTTTGGGTCCCTGTTACATTCAGAGTGGGTTGCTTTGGTCCGCTTGCTGCTAATTGTTCTCACCGCTGCTGCCTAGTATGTGTTGTAGCTGCGTCACCATGCTCCTGCGCGATGCTTAGGCCTCGGGGTCGGCGTTCTCACAAAATTGTGTTGATGTGGGGGTTTTTCACCCATGTTAGGCTCCCAAGGTGGTCGGATAGATGATGCCTCCTAATGGCAGTAAATTAGTGTTTGATACTGCCCGGGGGGACCCGCCACCCGGTTTCAGAGCTCCGGAGCTATCTTATTCTGCGGCCATGTTCTTCGTCGGCCGACTCCGCCCCCATTTTTTTTTTCACTTTTAAGAAGGGGAAGTGGTTCAATTACATTAAAGTGACAGTGTTGTTGAATGTAAAATTAATTTTATAAGATCTTGTATCTTCCTTAGGTATCTCAAAACATTATTTGCAAAATTATTTTAATTTTTACATTTATAAATGGTAGGTCATTTAACTTTATATTTTTCACAAGCTAGTTATTGGATGGCAGGTTAATCGATTTGATTTTCTAGTGGAGTCATTTAACTATAGTTAATAATATTATGTAGTTTTTAAAATCTTACCTCTTGGGTTAGACATCACATATCTATATATAATTTTCATTCCCCTTTAGTTTATTTTGACAATGTTAAATCAACATTACAAATGTTTTGGTCCTTAAAGGAACATTCACAAAGTATATTGTGTATTGATTTTTAAATTATTCATAAAATAATTTAAACATATTTAGAAAGTACTATAGAATTACATTCAGTCTTTAAATATACTTTGTAAAAAAAAAATCAATGCACATATCTTAGTCAATTACATAAGGTATCTATGTGCAACCAACAATCAGCATCAAAATAGCCTATGTAGATATGTATTTAATCCAAAAATATATATAATTACAATCTAATGATTGAATACCAAAACATATTAAGTTGTTCAAATATTATAATCTTATCCAAAATGCATACATAACATATAGCTTAATGTCCCTCTAAGCTGAAGACTCCGAAATACCTCCTTTACAATATATATTTCAGTCAGTGTGTAAAACAATCCAGAAGTTAATCTAAATTTTATTGACTCATATGTTATACTAATTTATCAAAAGGAAGGTGCCTAGGTTTCTGATATTTCAAGCATTATTGTGAAATGTTTATTTAAAGGGACATGAACTAAAAATATACTTAAAGGGAGACAGTTAAAAAATTAATGATTTATACATTCTGAATGAGTATTCTATTTTAAGCAACTTTAAAAATTGTCTCATATTATGAATGCTCCTTGTGATGTTGCTATCATTACTTTAAAAATAAGGCATTAAATAGATAATTTATTAGCTTCAGTACTCTGGACTGAACTTGGTTTTTTGTGGTGGATTAATTTATCCAACAATCATCAAGGACAACCCAGGTTTTTGAAAAAATTGTCCGTAATCTCAAATATCATTATTGATTTGCAAAGAAAGATAACAAGATAATTGTTAACATTTGAGAATCGGATTAAATTATAACGTTGATGAACATTTCATGCTCAATCTGAATCACCAACGCTAAATTTGTTTGGACAGTGTCCCTTTAAGAGATTTAAAGAGTGTATTTACTTCTCTTCCTATCTTGACATACTTTGCTTGAAAAGCATATCGAGATAGGCTCAGTAGATGAAGATTGGTGGATGCACAGAGATGCCTTATGTGATTGGCTCAACCATGTGCATTTAAATTTCTTCTGTTGAGGGTATCTAAATACTAAGATAAATTGATTTACATTTTAAAGTCTAAACAATTTTCTATCTCTACAGATCATTTGATACAATTGTTTGTTTGTAATGTCTATTTAAAAATAAAGACGCCATTGCACAATAATATATATGAGCACTTCAGACAAATACAAGCTCGAGGTTTATTTACTAATAACAAACAAACCTGTAGTTTAACATTTATAAACAGATTATCCAAGTGAATGACCTTATAACCTGAATTTGAACATTCAGAAATATTGCGTGGGAAACACATCTTGAAACACCAGATTAGCATCTTTAAACATTAAAGTATAATGTCACGCAATAGCACACAATCAATGTACATTATGAAATACATTTAATAGAGCAATATCAATACTTCACAATAAGTCAATAAATGGATTTTATGAACAACAAAGACATACAATATTAAATGTGTATTTGTATTAAAGAAACAGACCGTTATTAAACCGAGAAATGTCTACAACATTAATAATGTGACAGTATTAGATGTTAAATAAAATTTAATCATTAATATTTAACGGATCACGGATATTAAATCTGCGTCACACATATCCGCATGACAGGCCCATGAGTTACAAATAAGTCTACATGAAAAATGAAGTTACAGCACCACCATGAGGTATGTGTAAGGAAGTTACTAAGATATGAAACATTAAGGAACGGCCAATCAGAGTTCATCACACAAACACAACTTGAGTCAGGATGGTCTCACAGACATTCTAACAATATTTCAAACTTTTATCCTATCAGATGTACAGATAACTTGTCCCATGGTGCATCTCATGTTTACTTCACCATATAAAAGTCCATTACACGTTGCCATCTTTGTCAGTTCTCTAATGCCTGCAGGCAGTATATATTATATCCCTACATATATTCTACAACCCAGCAGGCATGTCAGCTCCCAGGTTCACCAAGGAGGAGAGCGCTGCACTGGTCCACGCCGTCAAGGACTTTTATCCCCAGCTGTTTGGGAACAAGAGGAGGTTGACAGATGCGCCTGTTAAGAAGGCCCTCTGGGAGTCTATCACCAATGCGGTTAGATTGGTGTGTGACGTCCAGAGGACCCAGGATCAGATCATGAGGAGATTCGTAGATATGAGGTTGCGGTTAACCAAAAAAGTCAACCTCATAAGGGACTGGGTACAAGCCCGTAAAAGAGGTGGCAAAAGAGAGGCCCCGCGGAAACTGTACCTACTCCCTTATGAGGTGACTTTATGCGAGCTCCTCAATCTCCGGGTCCCCAAAAGATTCAGATCCTCGCCATCCTCGGCCTCCTCTTCTTCCCTCCCAGCTGCGGGATCTGAAAGTCCTGACGCGGGGGCCAGGGCAGCTGCTTCTCCGTCCGGTGGCCTGGGAGGAGATGGAGAATCTGAACCAGGTAATTATCCAACTTCATATAATATCTTATTTTATTTTTTTTAATCAATAAATGTGTATATAGTCAGATACTAAACCTATACAGATCTCACAACATACACTACATATGATGTTTAGATATCTGATTTTAGATTAGTGACACATGAAATAGGAATGATGTGTCTTGCGCTCTACAGAATATGCGTCACAGAGCGAAAATGGAATTGCGCATACACGTTAACATGGCTTTGCTGTAAGTGGCATTGCTTTATACATGTTGGTCAAATGACGGATGCGTAATTCCGCTTTGAATCATTGCGCAATGATCGCGAAAATGGAATTGCGCATACACGTTAACATGGCTTTGCTGTAAGTAGCATTGCTTTATACATGTTGGTCAAATGACGGATGCGTAATTCCGCTTTGAATCATTGCGCAATGATCGCGAAAATGGAATTGCGCATACACGTTAACATGGCTTTGCTGAAAGTGGCATTGCTTTATACATGTTGGTCAAATGACGGATGCGTAATTCCGCTTTGAATCATTGCGCAATGATCGCGAAAATGGAATTGCGCATACACGTTAACATGGCTTTGCTGTAAGTGGCATTGCTTTATACATGTTGGTCAAATGACGGATGCGTAATTCCGCTTTGAATCATTGCGCAATGATCGCGAAAATGGAATTGCGCATACACGTTAACATGGCTTTGCTGTAAGTGGCATTGCTTTATACATGTTGGTCAAATGACGGATGCGTAATTCCGCTTTGAATCATTGCGCAATGATCGCGAAAATGGAATTGCGCATACACGTTAACATGGCTTTGCTGTAAGTGGCATTGCTTTATACATGTTGGTCAAAATGAAATGTGAATTATTATATATGTGAAGAATACAGTATTCTTATTTTCAATATTATACATAATAAAAAAAGAAGAATCCAAATAAATTATAACATATGCCCATCAATTGATGAGAATGAAATAACACCAAAAAATAATTAAAGCTACAGTAAACAACACAACTGATTGAAAATAAGAGTACAGGATATATTTATCATGAATTGAATTGAGGAAACAATTAACTCATGGGACTACCAAAGGATTAATAGTTTTAAATTGATTTGCTAATAATGTAAAGATTTTAAACATGGCATGATTTGTATTAATGATATGCAATCCTCATTTAATATATTACAGATATGGATGTTGCTGATGGATCCTTAAGGCAGGGCTTGTCACAGTATGGTATGTCTCATTTTAATTGACATTTGTCTTAGAAACATGGACAGAACATTACATACTAAATCCACATTGTTCAATATTTATATGTAATGTCCCTTTAATAGATGAAAATTAAATAATTCTTCGGATATCCTTAAATAACATATTAGATTTGAATTGCATGCTCAATCCCATTCATTACATCAACATATGGAGTAGAGAATTCATTAACACCAACATTGTCAAATCAATATAATTTTATATTAAAGGGATACTGATCTACAATTATTAATGTTGTCATTCAGATAGAGTATGCAATATTAATAAACATTTAAATATAATACTATCATCATATGTGAAATATTCTATTGCTAAATGTATTTTAAAATCAAGAATGTACGTTTATCTGCATCTCAATTTTGGTTGAACAACCTGGGTTTTTATTGATGATTGGTAGATACCTTCAACAAACAATATTTATTGAATACAATATTGCTTATCTGCCTTTAAGATTAAAATGTAGCAACATTCAAATTATAATAGGAGTCAATGTTAAATCATTTTGAACAGTTTGAACAGAGAAATCAATGATTTAAATTAATCATGTCAGTGTCCCTTTAATAAACAATAGATTCATTCATCTTTACATTCTTTGGATTAAACAATATTGATATATAATTCACATATTCACTGTTGGAGTTACTTTATAGATATCAGCATACTCTAACAGCACCATGATTACATATTTGTACTAATCAATTTGGTTTTGTATTGTGATAAATATGTGTTGTGTCCTAAACAAGATTACTGTACATTGCACAAATGGCTCGATGTGCCACATGTGTTTGTTTAGATTTGTCAACAGCTGCTCTTCAAAATGTGGTTTGTGTGTATTCTTTTAAGAACATTGATCAATGGGTATATTTAGATATGCAATAGCATCGTATGAGATGAGTTTGATGTCTAATATAGTCTGAAATTAAACATATGTTCAATACATCATTTTTAACAGAATCCCCTTGATTCAATCAAGCATTTTCTGGTTTAATGACTGCTCTATTCTTCACAATTTCAAGTTGATTAATCTTAAAATTCGATACAGATGTGATTTAGTGATATCCCAAATGTGTTTCCTAATATATATCTATATCATTCATAGAGAGAGTTGGTGTGGTGAGCCCACAGGAATCCAGCAGTGACATAGAGCCGCCTTTGCGGTCTCCTGGTAAGTCCATTGACTCATTTATATGTCATTGAAGGTGTATTGGTAATCAATATTATGAGCATGATTCTGATGAAGCATAACATTTGAAACAAACATATAATTTTCTCTTCTGATTATATATTAATTTTCTTTTAATATTGAAAGATTCATAATTAAAACTTTATTAGTCTACACATTTGTTATTCAGAAGATGTATAGCATATGTTTGTTTCCATGTTCATTTTTGACAACAGTCATCAAGTGATACACACATGAGAAATCTTAAATGTTCTATGTACTATGCTTTTATGATTTTTAAATTAATACAAACAATACATCGAAAATATGAATCATTGAGAATAACAAATCTAATGTAATTTGTATGCTCCATCAAAATTATGTAAATCATAACTTTGGGTGTGTATATCTTTAATGCAACATTGATGTGTGTCTTTGAACAACAGTAACATATGTTATAATATCTGTTCTTAACGTGTACACAACATGTTATGTTTTACAGAGATTGATTTAACATATGTGACGGAGGAGGAAGAGGCTGCCTTGGAGTCTAATGGTATGTGAAATATATCTATCATGTTTCCAACATGTTGCTTTATTTGAAATCATTTCATTGAAGACATTCAAAGTCTACAGCTTTTTGCACTTTAAAAAGGAATATTATTTGTCTGTTCAAATACACTACTGCCCCCTTTCTATATCAGGCAGCATGACATTTTTTTTTTTTTTTAAATGTATAATTCATGCCATCATTATGTCACATGCATATTCCAGGCCAAAACACAATAATAATGTTATAATTGTACAGACAGTAATTGATATTCATCTGAGTGCCTATATGCATGCCATATCCTCATTTCATAATTGTTTACAAATTCAAACACACTTCTAAGTATATTGAAAACATAATCAATTTGAAATGCGTTGATTTGATTTCATGATGTATGAGATGTTAATATATATTTATTAAATTTTCAGATGGATCCACCACTTCTGGTCATCTGGTTTCCGCCCCTGCCCAGTCCCCTGACCAGTCACAGACCCCTCCCCATGCCCAGACCCCTGCCCAGACCCCTGCCCAGACCCCTGCCCATGCCCAGACCCCTGCCCATGCCCAGACCACTGCCCATGCCCAGACTCCTGCCCATGCCCAGACCCCTGCCGGCCCTTCCCATTTATCATTTCCTGCCCCTCCCAAAAAACGCCCCTACAACCCCCTTCGCCGCTCTCCCCGTATTATGGCCTGTACAGCTGCCCAGAACCCAACTCCCCACTCCCCAGCTGTACGGCCTACCCCGGAGCATCAGCTCATCCCTCCCCAAGCCAATCCCATCCCTCCCCCCTGTCTCAACCTTCATTGTCCTGAGTGTCGGATTGTCCTTCCCAGGCACAGCTGTAAGTATCATTCAAAATCAACATTATAAGATACTTAAAGGTACACTGAAGGAAAATATTTTCTATTGTGATTCAAATAGAGCATGCAATGTTAATCAAATTTATAATTTACTACTCTTATGAATTATTCTTCATTCTCTTGATATCTTTATTGAAACAAAGAAATGCCTATAATTATTTTAAAAAATAAAATAATTGTGGACATCATTTCTTTATTGTTGGATGAATGTATCCATCAACCAGCAGGGACAAACAAAGTTGATAAACAAATACGGCCTGCCCTAAAAACCGACATTCTTGCATTCAAAATCTAGCTATAGAATTCAAACATTTAAAGAATATGTGTAATTTTTAAATATTTGTAATGTCATGCTCTATCTGAATCAGTCAATTAAATATTTAGGTTCAGTGTCCCTTTAATTGGATATCACTACATATACCAATCACCACTACTTGGATCCAACAATTAATGTACAAATGTTTATACATTATCTTTTGTCTAACCCAGTGGGAATGTAATTTCTTCAGGTTGCTATGTTTACACAGCTTGTCCTCAATGCCAAAATGTTTAAGGATAGGTGTGCCTACCACAGTATAATTAAAATATTTAAATTGCTAATGTAAGTACAATGTAAATCCTTTAACAAGATTTTATACACTCAAGCTGTATAAGTGGATCATCTAAAACCAATTAAAGGGGACAACATGTTTGAGTAAACTGTTAATGAATGTATTTCCATTTCTAAAGCGTTTTTGTCCTTTTTACATGAACAAGGACATATAATCTTATTAATAAACAATCTTATTGTAATGTTGACAGCACATGTATTTCATTTTCTATTCTATCTTATTGTAAAAGTGTAACCAAATAAATCTCTGTGTGTAATGCAAATATTTTAGATGATGAATATTTTTTTAAAAATATGTTAACAAAATAATTCTACTCCCATATATGGCTATAGGTGTAAGGTCACCGGTTCTCTCACACTGTCCCTTTAAGAGAGATCACCGGTTCTCTCACAATGTCCCTTTAAGAAGCGCTCCTCCTCTTTACTATAAATTAGCATAGCATACATAGTTAGTTGCTGGATTATTGAAGCAGACGAACCTACTAAAAGCTTCGTTACAACTAGCCACTATCTTGGATATCATCACTGACATATTCAACAATATAACCTAATTCCTTCAGTTCAGTTGATTCCGGTCAGCTAAAACTTTCACTCCTTGAGACACAGACGCCGGAGCTGCAGTGACGTCATCCTCTACCGACCGCACCTGTTCGGCAGCGTCTCTTTCTTTCATTGTGAAGTGGTTGATGCGGTTTGCCTTAAGTCTTACTTCGAGCCAAAACAAACTTTCAGTAACTCTGACTGTTCCCATCTACAGCCTAAGGAAGGTAGGAACATTCTATTCCATAACTTAAGCCACTAATAACCACTCTGATCTTCTAGCATTCCGGAGAACAGTGGGTTAATCTGAGGCTAAACTAAATCATTGTGTTAACTTAGGAAACTCCTATTTCGGGTTAGCATTTTGATACATCACAACATATTTCTAAAAAATATATATTATTATCAATTTTTCAAGTATCAAAACTGTAACATTATCAAGAGCTGAAATTGAGTCGTTACATAATAATCCAGCCTTAAAAAGTTACAGCTCATATAGACCTGTATGAGGTTATACTATAAAAATTACTATTTTGTGTTGTGAATACATCATGGAAATGGAGCCTACCACTATGGCTGATCACTTAAAAAGTTTGTCTGATAGGGTTGAACTTTTATCTAATTCATTCAGAGAATTACAACTAGAGAACCAGGCCCTAAAAGCCTGTCTTAGGGAAACATTATCTGCCAAATCTCCTGCTACTGAACACTCTCCTGAACCATCTGTTTCAACTCCTGAAAAGTTATCTGGTAATAGGGCTCAGTTTAGGGAATTCAGAAATTCATGTTTACTTATGTTTCAACTGAAACCCAAAACTTACGCCACAGAAAGAACCAGAGTACTAACAGTGATCTCATATCTAAGAGGAGAACCAAGGGCATGGGCAGATGTTTTTTTTGAATCGGAAGATCCTATTTTGGGATCCCTGGAAGCATTTTTTACTGAGATGTCAACTCTGTATGAGGATCCATATAAACAGATATCTGTAGAAAATAATTTGAGAGCTTTAAAACAGTCAAAAAACCCTGTCGAAACTTACATTACACAATTCAAGATCTATGCAAGAGATGCTAAGTGGAATGAGATTTCTCTCAAAAATCAATTCCGTTTAGGGTTAAGTGAGGAATTAAAAGACGAAATATCCCGTATAGGAATACCTGACACTTTGGAGGAATTCTATACAGTTGCTATCTCTATTGATCGACGTCTTAGAGAGAGACGCAGTGAAAGATTTGGTATTACAAAAAGGCCTTCTATCTCACCTACCACCTCTACAAAAGACTTACCACTACCCATGGAAATAGGGTTCATAAAAGGCCCTCTTTCTGCTCAGGAAAAGACCAGAAGAAAGACGTTGAATCTATGTTTATACTGTGCATCACCCAAACATGAGGTAAAAGACTGCCCCCAATTGGCAAAACAGAAAATAGGTAAGATAAAAAACTATCAACCTAATTTTTTTTCTAAACTTGTTTCTGCCACATATCTCACTATTCCTGTCAATTTACAGTGGGAGTCCTGCAAGATTCAGACGACAGCGTTAATTGACACAGGATCCTGTGGAAACTTCATTGACATGAATTTTGTGTTTAAAAATAAAATACCTATAATTTCAAAGCAAGTACCTGTCTCTGTTAAAGTTATTGACGGTAGTATACTCTCAAGTGGGCCACTCACTCACCAGACAATTCCCCTGACTTTACACTTAGAGAACCATAAAACTGACATGATATCACTTGATGTTATATCTTCCCCCATGTTCAAGGTTATCTTAGGTATAAATTGGTTAAGGGCTCACAAACCTCATATAGATTGGGCTCACCTATCCATATCTTTTCCCAAAGAGATAGATACAAAACAAATTAAAGACAGCTCTACCCTCCTTAGTGTGATTAATGGTGAACAACTTATTCCTCAACATTATCAAGAATTTAGAGATGTTTTTGATAAGACTGAAGCAGAAAGCCTTCCACCACATAGGGCATACGACTGCCCCATTGATCTCCTCCCTGGGGTGTCCATACCCTTTGGTCATTTATATCCATTGTCTAAACCTGAATTAGAACACCTAAAGGTGTACATTGACGATAACCTTAAAAAGGGGTTCATAAGACCTAGTACCTCCCCCGCTGGTGCGGGAATATTTTTTGTGACCAATAAGGACGGTACACTCAGGCCCATAATAGACTATAGGGAGCTAAACAAGCGCACTAGGAAAAACAGGTATCCCCTTCCATTAATCCCGGAATTAATGGAAAGATTACGCGGCTCCTCGTACTTCACAAAGTTGGATCTCAGAGGAGCCTATAATCTGATAAGAATAAGAGCTGGGGACGAATGGCTTACAGCATTTAGGACAAGATATGGTCTTTATGAGTATACTGTAATGCCATTCGGATTGTGTAACGCCCCAGCTACATTTCAATGTTTCATAAATGACATATTCAGGGATATACTTGACGTGTACGTTATAGTCTATTTAGATGACATTCTAATTTACTCTTCTGATTTGAATCAACACAGAAGTCATGTCAGGGAAGTTTTGCTCAGGTTAAGACAAAATAAATTATACGCTAAGCCTGAGAAATGCATATTTGAAGCAAATAACATAACCTTCTTAGGTTATAATATCACTAAGCAAGGTATTTCTATGGATAACAAAAAGATCAGTGCTATACTAGAATGGCCTACTCCTTCCTCCAGAAGGGATGTACAACGTTTCCTTGGATTCTCTAACTTTTATAGGAAGTTTATTCCTGGATTCGCTGCTATTTGCAAACCTCTCACGGATCTCACTAAACAACATCTTAAATTCTCATGGACTCCCCAAGCTCAAGAGGCGTTCGATTTTTTAAAACAAAAAAAAAACTTCAGAACCTATCCTCAGGTATCCTGATCTAACTCATCAGTTTGTTTTAGAGGTTGATGCCTCGGATTATGCTATTGGGGCAATCCTTTCACAAAGACCCTCTTGTAAGGAATCTCTCCATCCCGTTGCATATTATTCTAGGGTCCTTCAACCAGCAGAGAGGAATTACCCAGTGGGAGAAAAGGAGTTATTGGCCATTAAATGTTCATTTGATCACTGGCGACATCTCCTGGAGGGTGCAGAACATCCAATAATCATATTTACAGACCACAAGAACTTGCAATACCTCCAAACTAATAAGACTCTCTCCTCAAGACAATTGAGATGGAGTCTTTATTTTTCTAGATTTCGATTTACCATCTGTTATAGGCCAGGTGAAAAAAATGGAAAAGCTGATGCCCTCTCTCGAATGCCCATCAATCTAAATTCGGATTTTCCACCCACTACTATTGTTCCACAAGAGTGTTTCGTTGGGTTAACTACTTCTCAGATACAAAAAGACCAGAATCTCAACACTGATATTAACCTAGACGAACTCACATTACACTCCGATGGGTTATATTACAGACAGAACAAACTATTTATACCTGTTAACCTTCGTCAATCCTTACTAAAGCAAGTACATGACTCACCATTAGCAGGACATAGGGGTGTGGAAAAAACCATGGAACTTCTCACTCGATTTTACTGGTGGCCAAGAATCAGACAATCCGTACGTAGCTATGTATCCAACTGTGAAACATGTGCCACCTCTAAACATGCAAAACAACTACCTTTTGGGTTCCTACAACCAGTATCAGTACCAGATAAACCCTGGGAGAAAGTCTCCATGGACTTTATTGTAGATCTCCCTAGATCTAATGGTTTTAACACCATCTTTGTCATCACGGACCTCTTCTCCAAAATGGCTCATTTTGTTCCAACAACTGCTTTACCTACCTCCAAAATCACTGCTGATCTATTCCTTAAAGAAGTCATTCGCTTACATGGTATCCCGAAGATTGTCATAAGCGATCGAGGGTCACAGTTTACGTCCAGATTTTGGAAGAATCTCTGCAAATCACTTCATATAGAACAATCCCTCACGACTTCTTTCCATCCACAGTCAAATGGATTAACTGAAAGAGTGAACCAAAGCATTGAACAGTTCTTACGCTGTTATTGCTCTCAGGAACAACATACTTGGGCCGATTACATTCATTTAGCGGAATTTTCTTATAATAATCATGTGAATTCTTCGACTCGGTTCACTCCTTTCTTTATTAATTATGGTTTACATCCCCGAGCAGACTTTTTGCCCAGGATCGATACACCTTGCCCTCAGGTAAATGATACAATGAATGACATCTCCCGAATTTTCTCCTCAGTGAAAAAGCACATTCTTGATTCCCAAAACACTCAAAGTAATTATTACAATTTAAGACGCAGACCTGGACCAATCTACTCAGTTGGACAACGTGTCTGGTTGTCCACTAAGAATTTAAAATTGCACTACCCATCCAAAAAACTTGGACGTACTTTCATTGGACCATTCTTAATTTCCTCAATTTCGAATCCTCTTACCGTTACCTTGGATCTTCCACCATCAATTAAGGTACACCCAACTTTTCATATATCTCTGGTGAAACCTTGTAATTCAGATGTGCCCCTGCTCTCTCATCTCCCGGGTGTTTCAGTACCAACTGACCAGGAAGAATTCCAGGTTCATAGTATTATAGACTCCAGACTTGATCATGGACAATTATTTTACCTTGTCCGTTGGCTAGGTTTTGGTCAGGAAGAGGACTCATGGGAACCTGTCTCGAATCTTTCTGCACCCAGATTGATCTCTCAGTTCCATCGGAGGCATCCGGACAGACCTCGTCCTTGAAACCTCGCTGTGGTTTCATTGGGGGGGGGACTATGTAAGGTCACCGGTTCTCTCACACTGTCCCTTTAAGAGAGATCACCGGTTCTCTCACAATGTCCCTTTAAGAAGCGCTCCTCCTCTTTACTATAAATTAGCATAGCATACATAGTTAGTTGCTGGATTATTGAAGCAGACGAACCTACTAAAAGCTTCGTTACAACTAGCCACTATCTTGGATATCATCACTGACATATTCAACAATATAACCTAATTCCTTCAGTTCAGTTGATTCCGGTCAGCTAAAACTTTCACTCCTTGAGACACAGACGCCGGAGCTGCAGTGACGTCATCCTCTACCGACCGCACCTGTTCGGCAGCGTCTCTTTCTTTCATTGTGAAGTGGTTGATGCGGTTTGCCTTAAGTCTTACTTCGAGCCAAAACAAACTTTCAGTAACTCTGACTGTTCCCATCTACAGCCTAAGGAAGGTAGGAACATTCTATTCCATAACTTAAGCCACTAATAACCACTCTGATCTTCTAGCATTCCGGAGAACAGTGGGTTAATCTGAGGCTAAACTAAATCATTGTGTTAACTTAGGAAACTCCTATTTCGGGTTAGCATTTTGATACATCACAACATATTTCTAAAAAATATATATTATTATCAATTTTTCAAGTATCAAAACTGTAACATTATCAAGAGCTGAAATTGAGTCGTTACAATAGGTAGGCTGACCATATTTAAACTTGAATAAATGACACGTTTAATCAATCCATGTATCATTATTGTTATTCCAAAACAATCAAAACATATCTTAAAACATCAATGGCATATGTATTTCTCATGTGTATCTTTTAAATGTTAAAGATATACACCATAGCTATAGTTCAAGGGACAGTCAAGTCCGAAAAGATGATTCATGATTTGGTGACATTCCTAGATAGCAATCTAGACACATACTAGTTCCTAAATTATAAATACGTTTTTTAGTGAAATGCCAAGCTGTCAACTGAGTCCTTGTATTGGCTGCGGTTTTTCAGCTATCTCGGATGCGCCATGTTGCTTAAAACGTCACCTGCCAGGCTGTCCAATGATTCCTTGTATTGACTGACGTTCTTACGTGATCAAGAATGTGCCTTTTATTGGATGGCGTTTTTACGCGATCAAGGATGCGCCTTTTTTTGGGCGTTCTTACGTGATCAAGAATGTGCCTTTTATTGGATGGCGTTCTTACGTGATCAAGGAAGCGCCATGTTAAGACGTCACATGCAAAGGTAAAAAAACGTATGATTGGATTACGTAGTCCCACAATATTTGTTTGTGCACGTTAAACACGTTTGTGACTGCAGCCAATTTTAAAAACCTTGCGAATATGTATTATTTGCATCATGTTACATTGTTGACCCGTAGCTGATAAAGACCACCACATTCTCTTTTGCTGGATGTCTGGTTGAATAAACGAACGAAAGCAAAATGTTTTCATGCATATGATATTTCGAGGCAAGTGCAAATCTCTATAGTCCATGTTGTTTAATATGTTTGTCAACAATATGTTCCTTTTTCTGAAAAATGACTGTTGTTTTTAATGTTAAAGATATCTAATTAATAAATATGCGCTATTGTGTTAGAATAAAGTAATCAATATGCATTTAGCTTTATCATATGCTAAATATATGATGCCGACTTCTAAATGTAATTTCGTTGTATATTTTATTAAAGGTTCATTAGACACTCACATTATAAATCAAAACTTTTTATTTTGTCTCTAGTTAGATAGTCCATTGTTTAACAAATACACGTTTCATTTTGCTTCTGTTCAAAGAAAATGTAATTAATTTTCAGACTCCTCGCCCAGCCTCTGAGTTTCATGTGAGTACCATCTCCAGCTTTCTCCTGTTTGTGTAAAGGGTCTTTTCATATGTTAATGATGGGGTATTGTCTTGTTTTACGGTTGTAATGGGGGTTCATCTATATTTTCAATAGAGCTAACCCGATTTTCTTTGAAAGTGTTTGAAGCTTTGTAATATTGATATCAGTATATGTTAATCTTGTTGTTTGTAGTAGTGTCTATTACATACAGTTCTGTTAAAAATATAGTATACTGTCCCTTTAATGCAAATGTTGATTTTTGTGCCATGTATTAGTTCCACATTGTTTAATCTTCAAATATATTATTGTTAGCATATTTTCACCCCCCACTCCTAAAAGGACTTTAAACCATATTCATTGTTCAAACAAATGTCTTTCTTAAAAAAAATTAACACAATAATGTCTCTTTAAGAAAATATACTTTATTTAACACGTCAATATAAATCTGATTTCAATATTTAATTTTTGACCAAGTACATGTAGATATACCAACAAGCTTCAAATATCTGTTAGCATATGTAATTTTGTTAAAGGGACAGTTTAGAAAACAAATAATGTTTTGCATTATTATAAAAGTCAATTTTGTAATATCAATGATATCAAAGGTTTCTCACCAATTAATCATTTGTCTTTGTTTATTTAAATTTGCTAGTTAAACCTATGAGGTTCGTGTGCTCATTTCTTCGAGCTTGAAGAGTGCATGTAATCATTATACAATTTGACCACTAGAGGGCATTTGGATAGCATTTGTATATGTAAAACCTTGTGCTCTGTTACGGTTACCCTTAGTCTCGCTGAGAGATGGACCGCTTAGTAGCCTGGATCCCTATTGCTAAAGAGGGGAGAAGCTGCTTTCCATAGTATTCTATATGAGTCTCGCAAATATAGAATAATCTCCCTTAGCTGCAGTACAGCTAGGATACCCTTCTGCCCACAAAAACGAGTCAACGCTGCGATTGAGGGTCAAACAAGAACTCAGGACTGGGATGCCCAGCCTGCTTTTTATTAAGGTTACATGCACACAGGGCACTCCCAGGGGGAGAGGGGGGGGAAGCACAAAATCCCCCATCACACATTTAGATAGAGAGCACTGTCCTTTGACAGGCCACAATAGGATTACAGTACTTAAGATAACAAGTTTACAAGTTCATCTTATCAATTAGCAGTCTGGCTCCAGAGGTGATTAGACAATAGTTTCTAAAAGCTGAAAAAAAAAGAGTTAACTCTTTATGAAATGAAACTTGTTACAGTTTTCTTGGAGCCCTTCTTAGGCGCTGGCTTGCTGGTTCAGGCATTGCTGCTGGGAAATAAGCTCTTCACAACAGAATAACTAATGCTTCTGTAACATTGCTCCCTTTCTGTGGAACACTCTGGCAGACACGGTCTGACCCCTTTTCGGGGCAGACTAAGGCTGTCCAGACCGCTGGTTATGCGGGGCTGAGGTCGGTTTGTCTGGACAACCCGTCGGCGTTGCCATTCTGTTTCCCAGGTCTGTAAGTAATGGTGAAATTGAAGGTTTGCAACGATAAGCTCCAACGTAATAGCCTGCCGTTATCTCCAGAGACCCGGTTCAGCCACACCAACGGGTTATGGTCGGTGACCAGAGTGAACTCCTGACCATATAAATAGGGAGTCAATTTCTTTAATGCCCACACCAAAGCCAAACACTCCTTTTCGACCGCTGCATAGCTGACTTCGCGGGGCAGGAGCTTCCGGCTGATGTAGGCAACTGGATGCTCCCCTCCATCTTCGCCTACTTGGCTGAGGACAGCTCCCAGCCCGAACATGGAAGCATCTGTATGGACGATAAAACGTTTGTTAAGGGCTGGGGCCGCCAAGACAGGAGCGTTAATTAGAGCATTTTTGAGAGCCTGGAAAGCCGTTTCACAGTGGGGAGACCACAGGACCTGTCGAGGTAAGTTCTTCTTGGTCAAGTCAGTCAGGGGTTTGGCAAGTGTGCTGTAGTCTGGTACGAACCGTCTATAGTACCCTGCCGTGCCCAGGAAGGCTAGGACCTGAGTCTTAGTGATGGGGGTGGGCCAATTGGCGACAGCTTCTATTTTGGCCGGCTCTGGTCGCTGCTTTCCACACCCCACCCGGTGACCCAGGTACTGTACCTCGGCCATCCCAAAGTGGCATTTTTCTGGCTTCAGAGTCAGGCCAGCAGCCCGGATCTGATCCAGAACCATTCCCACATGAGCTAAGTGGTCCTCCCAGGACTCACTGTGGATCGCTATGTCGTCCAGGTAGGCGCAAGCAAAACTCTGGAAGCCATCCAGGAGCCTATCCACCAAGCGCTGGAATGTAGCTGGGGCATTCTTCATCCCAAACGGCATTACCCTAAACTGATATAAGCCGAATGGGGTGACGAATGCCGACTTGGGGATAGCCTCCGGGGCCAGGGGAATCTGCCAGTAACCTTTGCAGAGGTCAATAGTGGTCAGGTAATTTCCCCTGGCTATACGATCGAGTAGCTCGTCTACCCTGGGCATAGGGTAAGCGTCCGTCACGGTATTTTCATTGAGCCTCCGATAGTCTACGCAGAACCGGGTGGTCCCATCTTTCTTGGGCACCAAGACAACTGGGGAGGCCCAGGGACTATCGGAGGGCTCAATTACCCTGAGCTGGAGCATCTCATCGATCTCCTTCTTCATTCCTGTCCTAACTGCTTCGGGGATTCGGTACGGAGCCTGGCGCAAGGGAGCTTGTCCCGGAGTATCTACCTGGTGGGTGGTTAAAGTAGTGTACCCTGGCTTCGGGGAGAAGGTGAGGTGTTTGGACTGGAGGAGTTGGTTGAGCTGCTCCCTTTCAGTGGGGCTAAGTCGGTCCCCTATCTGAACCTGCGCCACTATACCTGTGGGGAGGCTCTTTTCTAATAGGTCTGGAATGGGTAAACTGTCGGGGTCTTCCTGAGGGGAACAACATACGGCCGTCACGTTCTCTGGTCGCTCAAAATATTCCTTGAGCATGTTTACATGGAATGTCTTTCTAAGATTGTTGTCGTGGCAGCTAGCTATCACATAAGTGGTGTCTCCCCTTTTCTCTACGATCTGGTAGGGACCCTGCCAGGATGCCTGCAATTTGTCTGTCTTCACCGGCTTAAGTACTAACACCTTTTGTCCTATGGTGAAGATTCTCTTTCGGGCCCCCCGATCGTACCATACTTTCTGTCTTCTCTGGGCCAACTGGAGATTAGCCCGCACGGATTTGGCTAATTGCTCCATTCGGTCCCTGAGTTCCAGCACGTATGGCACAATTGGGACACCGTCAGCCTCCATCTCTCCCTCCCAGTGCTCCCGGATCAGGTTTAGGGGTCCCCGTACCTTTCTTCCGTAGAGCAACTCGAAGGGAGAGAACCCTGTCGTTTCCTGGGGCACCTCCCGATAAGCAAATAGGAGGTGCGGCAGGAAGCGTTCCCAGTCTCGGTATTCCTGAGTGAACGTCTTGAGCATTTGCTTGAGGGTCCCATTGAACCTCTCACACAGCCCGTTCGTCTGGGGGTGGTATGGGGAGCTTAGGAGGGACTTAATTTTGCAAACCTGCCAGAGTTGTTGGGTCAATTCAGCCGTAAATTGGGTGCCTCGGTCGGATAGGATTTCTTTTGGAAATCCTACCCGGGAGAACACCTGTACTAGTGCATTCGCTACCGTATCCGCTTGTATGTTGGATAGGGCGACAGCCTCTGGGTACCTGGTAGCGTAGTCCACTACGGTAAGAATGTATCGCTTACCGGAGGGACTAGGGGTAGCCAGTGGTCCCACTAGGTCAATAGCAACCCGGCTGAAGGGTTCCTCTACAATGGGCATATTTACTAGCTGGGCTTTAGGGTGATCGCCTCGCCTTCCTACTCGTTGACACACATCGCAGGTGTTACAGTAAGTTCTAACGTCAGCGTGCACCCCTGGCCAAAAGAACGTGTGAGTAATGCGGTGTAGGGTACGGGTAACGGCTAGGTGGCCTGCTAAGGGGATGTCGTGGCCTATTTTGAGGATTTCTTGACGGTATTTGTGGGGCACTACCAGCTGTCGCCTACGCTGTCCCCTTTTCTCTGTCCAGCGGTATAGTTTCCCTTTTTCCCATAAGAATGTTTCGTTATCTGCCCCGCCCCCTCCGGTCTCTGCTCGTTCCCGGTACTTTTGTAAGGTCGGGTCAGTCTTAGACTCTGCCTCGAAGGCATCTGGGGTGTCCCAGGGTATGGGGCCTAACCTGTCAGGCAAGGTCGGGGTAGGTCTTACCTGTGTCTCCCGCACTGGTGAGAGCTCTCGCTCCGTCCGGGCTTGGGCCCGTGTAGTCACTGGGTCCGCCTCGTTGTTGCATACTGGAGCATAGGCAGAAGTCATGGGGCCCAAATCGTTGCCCAGTAGTACTTCGGCAGGTAAATTATCCATTAGGCCCACGTTCACAGCCCCCTTTCCCGCTCCCCAATCAAGATGCACTTTAGCTGTTGGAATTTTGTACACATCCCCCCCCGCCACTCTAACGGCCACAGTCTGTCCGGATCGCTTGTGCTCTGGCACCAAATGACTCTGTACCAGCGTGATAGTAGCCCCTGTGTCTCGCAATCCCTCGGTAGATCGCCCCTCGAGCCATACCCTCTGCCGATGGTGCTGGCGGTTATCTGAGGCAGCATATACAGGGTCTGCCTCGTGAAGCGGCCCCACATATCCCTCCATAGGGGCCTCTTGGTTAACACAGAGGGCCCGGGCCGGACGATAGGACCCAGAGGGGTAATTGTAATTCCTGGGTGTCTGGTGCGTATTAAGGGGGCAGCTAGCCATGAAATGCCCTGGTTGCTTGCATCGGTGGCAAGTCGGTCTGGGACGCTCAGAGCTGTTATTGGGTGGTCCTGAGTGTCGGACGGGCCCTGTGGGCACCGGGGCTCGGAATTCAGCACGAGGGGGTGCACGGTAAACCTCTCTGGGTTCGACCCGTGCTGGAGCTCGGTAGTTCATGGGTTCGTGAAGACGGGAGTCATAATGTTCATCGGCCAATTTGGCTGCTTCTTCTAAGGTAGAAGGCCGCCTGTCTCGCAGCCATTCCTTTCCTTGCTGTTCCATGCCATTATAAAAATGTTCTAAGAGAAACAATTGTAAAATTTCCTCCCCAGTCACCGCTTTACTTCCGCTCAGCCAGTGATTTGCCGCTCTCCGCATTCGGTGCGCCCATTCCATATGGGTATCGTTAGGCTTCTTTTCCGTGCCCCGAAACTGTCGGCGATACGTGTCCGGAGTTACAGCGTACCGTCGCAACAGTGTCTCCTTAACTAGCTCATACTGTGTCACTTCCTCAGCACCCAGAGTACGAAAGGCTTCCAGGGCTCGCCCGGATAGTTTCCCAGACAATATCGTGGGCCACTCTCTGTTGGGAATCTGGTGCAGGGCACATTGCCTTTCGAAGTCCGCCAAATATTCATCAATCCCTGTCTTGCTCTCTAGGAAGGGTCGAAATGCTGCATAGGGTATCTTGGGCCTCCCAGCATTTTCGACAGGGATGATTACCTGCGGGGCTTCAGCATTGCGGTGTGCGTTCGCTAGGTTGAGTTCGTGGGCTCGAGTCTCTCGTATATCCTCGTCCGCCTCCGCCATCAACTGCTGTACCAATTCCATGGAGGGGTTCGGCCCGTATAATGAGAGCCTTTCCCGAACAATCCTGGTTTTTTCGTCACTAATCGTGGTCGGTGTTTCCGCCATTGTGAAGCTCTGATCCAGTTCGGTCAATTCTGCGATCAGCTCTCTCCTCGGCCGGTTGCTGGCGTACCCCCCTCTGCTTTCAAGTAAATCCTTTAGGGTTGTACGCTTCAATTTTTCGTAAGCGCTCTCCATCCGTTCTGTACCTCTCCTAGGAAATCCAGGAAAATCCCTCCGCTGCCGCCAAATGTTACGGTTACCCTTAGTCTCGCTGAGAGATGGACCGCTTAGTAGCCTGGATCCCTATTGCTAAAGAGGGGAGAAGCTGCTTTCCATAGTATTCTATATGAGTCTCGCAAATATAGAATAATCTCCCTTAGCTGCAGTACAGCTAGGATACCCTTCTGCCCACAAAAACGAGTCAACGCTGCGATTGAGGGTCAAACAAGAACTCAGGACTGGGATGCCCAGCCTGCTTTTTATTAAGGTTACATGCACACAGGGCACTCCCAGGGGGAGAGGGGGGGGGAAGCACAAAATCCCCCATCACACATTTAGATAGAGAGCACTGTCCTTTGACAGGCCACAATAGGATTACAGTACTTAAGATAACAAGTTTACAAGTTCATCTTATCAATTAGCAGTCTGGCTCCAGAGGTGATTAGACAATAGTTTCTAAAAGCTGAAAAAAAAAGAGTTAACTCTTTATGAAATGAAACTTGTTACAGTTTTCTTGGAGCCCTTCTTAGGCGCTGGCTTGCTGGTTCAGGCATTGCTGCTGGGAAATAAGCTCTTCACAACAGAATAACTAATGCTTCTGTAACATGCTCATACAGCATATTATTTACCATGTATTGATCATTGATATCTAAAAGGTTGTTATGTCAGAACAACAAATAAGTGGTCATTTTTCCTAGGCATAGATACAAGGTTAAGCACATAAGTCACACGTATTTCTCCATGTTTCCCACTTGATAATGCGTAATACAGTGTTTTCTTTGTAATCAATAATTTTCTGACTGTCCCTTTAAGCTGTGTTATTGGCATTCAAACAGTAATATGCCATCATGGATAATTGTAATGGTAATTTTGTTTGCGATTCGGGAAACAGTTTGGACATCACATCACAGAAACCAATCAATATCATGAACAAGGATAGGTATGTGATGATGTGGTTTTCACACACTTATAACCCATACTCTGCAAACAATCTTCCTCCATGGACCCGGTCCCATAGAAGTAGATTATATACAGAGTGTGGTCCACAAGTGTATGAAAACCACATCATCACATACCTATCCATTACACATTAAATAAAAAAAACATTAAAGATGAAAATAAATACTTACTTCCTCTTCCTTCCCCTCTTCCCACGGGGCTGAGGCTCTGGGAGGGGCAACTGCCGACTCCGAAGAGTTCTCCTTGGAGATGTTGTGGGAAGAGTGGAAGGAAGAGTACTGGGACGACCAAGGTGAGGAGGAGAAGATGGCTGAGGAGGAGAAGATGGCTGAGGAGGAGATGCTGGCTGAAGAGGAGGAGATGGCTGAAGAGGATGAGATGGCTGAAGAGGAGTAGATGGCCCAGCAGGAGTAGATGGCCCGGCAGGAGTAGATGGGCCGGCAGGAGTAGATGGGCCGGCAGGAGGAGATGGGCCGGCAGCAGGAGGCCCAGCAGCAAGAGGCCCAGCAGCAAGAGGCCCAGCAGCAGGAGGCCCAGCAGCAGGAGGCGGACCAGGAGGTAGACCAGCATGCGCCTCCCGGAAAAAATTGAACATCTCTTGGTGCAGATTAAAGATTCTGTTTTGGCCTTGTTCGATTCTATTGAGTATGTTCATTATTTGGTTTTGTCCTTCAATTATTTGATTTTGTCCATCAAGAATTCGAGTGCGGCCTTCGATATTTTGTATCCGGGAGTTACGCATCTGGTCTATGTAGTCCAGTAGAACCCGCACCTCCGCTATTTCCTCTTGTTGTGCTTGGCGGGGTACCCGTGCACGGCGGGGTGCCCGTGCACGCCGGGGTGCGGGTCCTTGAGGGTCCTCTGGTTCCGCGTGCTCCTCCTCTGCTTCCAGGGGCCTCTTCATCAGCTTCCGTGCGCTCTTCGTCACGGGGGGCCTCTTCCCTCCGAAGTGGAAATTCCTCCCCACCACTCTCATCCCGGGGAGATAGATGAGGCTGTGTTTCTTGTGCTGCCTCCTCCCCAGACTCTGTATATTAAAAAAAAAAGAAAAATGTATATATTAGCATATTTGCAAATCAAGCTTTAAATGACTTAGCTTACGATACAATTACAAATGCAGAATCATTAATCCACTTTGAAATCTAACAAACAATCAATACGATTTCCGCTTTTTCAAAACCGTGTTTGTGATATCTCTGGTCAATCTGAATGTTTTCGCGTTTGTTTTCAGTCTGTTTAAATGCACACCTAACCTATAGCCTAGATAGTGATGTAACCGCAAAGTAATTGAATGCGTGTAAACAACGTTATAGCATTAATCTGATCCTTAAAGGGACATGAAACCCAATGTTTTATCTTTCATGATTTAGAAGCATACATTTATTATCAACTTTCTAATGTACTTTTCTTATCTAATTAGCTTCATTCTCTGGATATTCTTTGCTGAAAAGCATATCTAAATATGCTTATAAGATGCTGATTGTTAGCTGAATATAGCTGCCTCCTGTGATTGTTTCACCGTGTGCATGGCTATTTCTTAATTAAAATATATATCAAGAATGATTCAAATTAGGTAATATAAGTACATTTGAATGTTTTGTAAAATTGTATTCGCTACCTCAATCATGAAAGTAAAGGTTTGCGTATAGTGTCCCTTGAAATACATTCGTATGTGAAATTATTGTTCAATGAGCTTACCGTCAGATGAGAGTGGTAGGTTCCCGGTATCAATTCCTCCGATACCGAATATTTCCACCTCGGAGATGCTGGGCCGCAACATTTCCTCCCATCGGCAGTACTCTATTTCCAGGGCAGGTCCGCCACCGGTTCCTGCGGCATGTCGGGCCTCCAGGCTTAACTTTTTCTTGAGATCCATCTTACAGTCCCGGTAGCGATGTTTTATCGAATCAAGATCTCTGTTCCGGCCACCCACTGCATTGACTGCATTTCTTATCTCATTCCAGAGCCTCCTCTTGTCAGTCGGGGTAGTCTTCTGGTGCTGCAGCCTCCTATACCTGGCCATATAGGCCTCTATGAGGGCCTCCTTCTCCTCCATCGAAAACCTCGCCTCCCTAGTCGCCTTGGCCTTCCCCTGTGACGATGCCCTCTGTTTCCCGGACTGTGAAGCCCTACTCTGTCCGCCACTGGGCCCAGCCACTTGTTCATCTTGAACCAAGTGGCTGGGTCCACCCACCGCTTCCACCCCCGCTTCCTGCCCCCCTTCCTGCCCTGTTCCTCTCCCCCTCCCTCTCCTCCCCCCTCTACCTCTCCCCTGCCTGGCCTCCATCTGTTCCCTAAACTAACCCCCAAATAATAAAAAAAAAAGTGAGTGTGATGAAATGAAAGGGGGTCAAAATAAAGAACTAAAAAGACAAAAAAAGTGCTGAAAGTGTGAGAGGGATGTAAAAAAACAAAGAGGGTAAGGAGTATTTAAATAAACCAAAAGAAGAATAAGACTAAAAGGAGGATATGTAAACTAAATGTAACTAGGGGATGGGTATGGGATGGGTATGGGGTATGGGATAAGAGTAAATGGGACTACAGGGAATGGGACTACAGGGAATGGGGTATGGAGTGTAGTATGAGGGGGTAGGGGGTATGGAGTGTATGTACTGTTATTGATAAGTGTATGTATGTATTGAATGTGTTTGCGTGTAAATGTGTTACGTGTACAGAAAAATCACTCGCTCGCTAACTCACACTACTACTAATTCTCACTAACACACTACTACTAATTCTCACTAACAAACACTCCCACTAACTCTCACTAACTACCAGTAACTTACGCTCCCACTAACAACTCTCACTAACAACTCCCACTCCCACTAACTCACTCACGCTCCCACTAACAGACTCTCTCCCACTCCCACTAACTCCCACTAACTCACTCACGATAACACTAACAACTGACTCTCTCACGCTAACACTAACTCACTCACAATAATGCACCAACTCTCTAATCTTAAACCTCCAATCTCCAAAGACCCACCAGCAACACAGTCAAAGAAGCCCTGCTTGTGTGGTGCTTATATACCCTGTGTAAATGTTTAATGATGTACCAATTTCCGTTGTAAATTGTGTTCAGGTGTGCTTTATTAGCAATTAATATTAGTGCAATGTGTATTAGTTGTGTGAATTTGCGCATGCTCATTTGGAGTTAGTATTTGTGGAATGTGTAGAATGCAATGATGTCATAGTGGTCGTTTTCTCTAACATTGTCCAATAGTATTCTTTTTAAATGTGAATTTGCGATGGTGTGTTATTAGTGAAGTGTTGTATATGTATGTTTGTCCTAATATATAGTGATATTGAATGCGATTATTTTTCTAGTGTATGTATATATTTTTTATTCCTTGTTGTTATTTTGCGATTTTCCGCATCTTAAAGTATATGCGTATTCCCCGTATTAAATTTTATTTCAAATCCCCCCGTTTGTGAATGTGTAATGCTTGTGTGCTTTGTTGATTGATTGTTGTTGTGACATTTGCGGCGTGTTATTGTTGTGCATGATGTGGTATGCGTCATATGACCGAGCTGTGCGTATTCTCGCGAGATCGAGTGTTAGTTGAAAAAAGCAATTTTTTTGCTTTCCCATTGATCTCTATGGGAGACTGTCTTACGCGGGCAGTATTACGCGTGTGACATACACGCATTAGGAGCATCGTTAAATGGTCTGTTTTGAACTCTAAATACCGGAGTCAAACAATGCCATGCGTTAGACATAAAACACGCGTGGCGTTAGCAACCCATCTACCGCCGAACTCCAAATCTAGCCGTAAGATAGCTACAATATAACTAATAGTTACATTGTAGCTAGCTTAGGGTTTATTTTTATTTTACAGACAAGTTTGTATTTATTTTAACTAGGTAGAATAGTTATTAAATAGTTATTAACTATTTAATAACTACCTAGTTAAAGTAAAGACAAATTTACCTGTAAAATAAAACCTAACCTAAGTTACACTAACACCTAACACTGCAATATAATTCAATAAATAAATTAACTAAATTAAATACAATTACCTAAATTAAATTAAATTAAATTAGCTAAAGTACAAAAAAAAACAAGACTAAATTACAGAAAATAAACAAATTACAGATATTTAAACTAATTACATCTAATCTAATAGCCCTATTAAAATTAAAAAAAGCCCCCCCAAAAATTAAAAAAAAACCTAGCCTAAACTAAACTACCAATAGCCCTTAAAAGGGCCTTTTGCGGGGCATTGCCCCAAAGTAATCGGCTCTTTTACCTGTAAAAAAAAAAAAAAAATACAAACAACCCCCCCAACAGTAAAACCCACCACCCACACAACCAACCCCCCAAATAAAATACTATCTAAAAAAAACCAACCTCCCCATTGCCCTGAAAAGGGCATTTGGATGGGCATTGCCCATCCAAACCCTAACCTAAAAATAAAACCCACCCAATACACCCTTATAAAAACCTAATTCTAAGCCCCTGAAGATTGACTTACCGGAAGACATCTTCATCCAAGCCGGGCCTAAGTCCTCAAAGAAGCCGGGAGGAGTCTTCATCCAAGCCGGGGTGAAGTGGTCCTCCAGACGGGCAGAAGTCTTCATCCAGACGGCATCTTCTATCTTCATCCATCTGGCACGGAGCAGATCCATCTTCAAGACATCTGACATCAGCCAACAGAATGCAAGCTCAATCTTATTGGCTGATTGGATCAGCTGATTGGATCAGCCAATAGGATTGAACTTCAATCCTATTGGCTGATTGCATCAGCCAATAGGATTTTTTCTACCTTAATTCCGATTGGCTGATAGAGTTCTATCAGCCAATCGGAATCTAAGGGACGCCATCTTGGATGACGTCACTTAAAGGTACCTTTATTCAGTAAGAAGACTACAGATGAAGAGGATGCTCCACATCGGATGTCTTGAAGATGGACCCGCTCCGCGCCGGATGGATGAAGATAGAAGATGCCGTCTGGAGGACCACTTCGCCCGGCTTGGATGAAGACTTCTCCTGGCTTCGTTGAGGACTTTGGCCCGGCTTGGATGAAGATGTCTCCCGGTAAGTTGATCTTCAGGGGGTTAGTGTTAGGTTTTTTTAAGGGTGTATTGGGGGGGGGGGGTTTAGGTTAGGGTTTGGGCGGCAAAAGAGCTAACTGCCCTTTTAAGGTCAATGCCCATCCAAATGCCCTTTTCAGGGCAATGGGGAGCTTAGTTTTTTTTAGATAGTATTTTGTTTGGGGGGTTGGTTGTGAGGGTGGTGGGTTTTACTGTTGCGGGGGTTGTTTGTATTTTTTTTACAGGTAAAAGAGCTGATTACTTTGGGGAAGTGCCCCGCAAAAGGCCCTTTTAAGGGCTATTGGTAGTTTAGTTTAGGCTAGGTTTTTTTTATTTTGGGGGGGCTTTTTTATTTTAATAGGGCTATTAGATTAGGTGTAATTAGTTTAAATATCTGTAATTTGTTTATTATTTTCTGTAATTTAGTGGGGGGGGTTTGTACTTTAGCTAATTTAATTTAGGTAATTGTATTTAATTTAGTTAATTTATTTAATTATTTTGTAGTGTTAGGTGTTAGTGTAACTTAGGTTAGGTTTTATTTTACAGGTAAATTTGTCTTTATTTTAACTAGGTAGTTATTAAATAGTTAATAACTATTTAGTAACTATTCTACCTAGTTAAAATAAATGCAAACTTGCCTGTAAAATAAAAATAAACCCTAAGCTAGCTACAATGTAACTATTAGTTATATTGTTGCTAGCTTAGGATTTATTTTATAGGTTAAGTATTTAGTTTTAAATAGGAATATTGTAGTTAATGATAGGAATATTTATTTAGATTTATTTAAATTATATTTAAGTTAGTGGGTGTTAGGTTTAGTGTTAGACTTAGGTTTAGGTGTTAATAACTTTAATATAGTAGCGGCGATGTTGGGGGCGGCAGATTAGGGGTTAATAAATGTAGGTAGGTGGCGGCGATGTTAGGGCCGGCAGATTAGGGGTTAATAATATATAGCTAATGTTTGCGAGACGGGAGTGCGGCGGTTTAGGGGTTAATATGTTTATTACAGTGGCGGTGATGTTGGGGGCGGCAGATTAGGGGTTAAAAAGTGTAGGTAGGTTGCGGCGACATTGGGGCGGCAGATTAGGGGTTAATAAATACAATGTAGGTGTCAGCGATGTTGGGGGCAGCAGATCAGGGGTTCATAACTATAATGTAGGTGTCAGCGATGTCAGGGGTGGCAGATTAGGGGTTAATAAGTGTAAGATTAAGGGTGTTTAGACTCGGGGTTCATGTTAGGGTGTTAGGTGTAGACATAACTTTTATTTCCCCATAGAAATCAATGAGGCTGCGTTACTGAGTTTTACGCTGCTTTTTTGCAGGTGTTAGACATTTTTTCAGCCGGCTCTCCCCGTTGATTCCTATGGGGAAATCGTGCACAAGCTCACCGCTGACTTAAGCAACGCTGGTATTGGAGTGCGGTAATGAGCAAAATTATACTCAATGCTCACTTCTTGTCTTTTAACGACGGTTTCTGAAAACTCGTAATACCAGCGCTGCATGTAAGTGAGCGGTGATGGAAAACTGCTCGTTAGCACCGCATAGCCTCCAACGCAAAACTCTAATCTAGGTGCATGTTAGTTATGCAAAACTGATGAATGGGTAATAAAGGGATTATCTATTAAAAAAAAATAATAATTCTGGAATCGACTGTCCCATTAAGAGTTGATCTGTAAATCCAAGAATTGTTTTATGAATTCCCTTCAGCCCAGAAGTAAAGGAAAACTCCAGTGTGGTACACACAGAGGCTCTAGTTTGTTTTGCAACTGTTCCTGCTGAGGGGGATGCGATCAGTATCCTGGAGCGGGTTGAATATTCTGTACATGGCTAAGCTGCTGTTCAATGTGATGAGATGCCTCATTCTCCTGAAGCTCCGGGCTACCTGACTCTGGGGGACCCCCTGCTGCTAAGTTCAAATAACGAAAGCATAAAGAGAGATCACCCACTGGGTCAGCTGTTGCTACAATGCAGCAGGTTCCATATGCTTTTAAGGAAGAAGAACCCTGCAATGTTTTTCAACAAGCTGTAACCCTGAAACATAGTTTTGATGCACTATACCTAATGCAGTCTAATGGCTCCAATCTACCTGCACCTTCCTCTAGAAGTACTCAGATTATAGTGGTCTGGCATATTTGCTGATTTTACAAACAGGCCATCTAGTTCATATAAGTGTGGGGCAGGTTAATTGCAGTAGGTAATAAGGATTCTGGATGGGATTATTGTAAGCAGGACAATTCTGCTTTATTAGTTCATTTTTCTTTCTGCAGTTGTTTTACACTTATTAATACATGTTGACGGGGTTATTTAAACAGAATTCAGGGTTCTGTTTATCTGATGACATCATTTTTTTATCACATTCATGTTCAACTGTATGTTTTCTTCTGATGTATATTGGTATACCAAAGTGATAGCTCCCAGTAAGTTTAACTCTTTCCACTACTACTAGCCTTATTAGGTACAATCCATACATTATTTGATAAGTCCATATATAACCTCAGTCTACTCTCTGTATATATTACTACATATGCCCTTGCAGATCATATAACCTGTTTAGTAGTGGTACAACCACCAGCAGCAGCTTCACACATGAACTAGCACTATCTAAATGCACTGAGATAACAGGCATCATTCAACAGCTTAGAGTGCATAAACCTAACTAGGTTTAGCTTTCAAAGAATACCAAGAGAACAAGTAAATTAGAAAGTTGATGAAAATTGCATGCCCTATCTGTATCATGAAAGTTTATTTTGGCCTAGACTGTCCCTTTAATAATGTTCTTCACTTATAATGGCAGTGAGAGGCTATGAGAAACATTCATAACCTAAGGGACTTACCTATCCTGGCCACCAGGAGGAGGCAAAAACTCCCCAATAAAGCTTAAAAAAAACCTTCCCCTACACTTCCAGTAGTTCTTTGCCTCATGTCATGGAGGAAGGCAGAGAGAGGTGCTCTGTTAAAGAAATAAAGTTTATCAACTTGGATTTGGCTCCTCCGAGCTGGGGATGATATCACCATGTAAATCTCAATGCAGTATTGGAATATCTATACTAGTAGACGCTGGGTCTCCCATGCCTCTTTCCAGCTTCCTAAATCCACTGTCTGATAAAGTTGTATCTCTGTTTATAGTTGCTCTGTGCACATTTATGCTCCCCAATGCGGCAAGTTGTGACCTGTCATAACGAACCGGCAGACCCGGTATTTAGCCGACCTCATGGTGCGTCATGGCTGGAGAAGGAGCGCCACCTGCATGCTGTTATACAGGACTCAAACAATGATATAGGGACCGGTGGTACAGACGACATATCACTCAGAAATAATGGTATTGTGACACGCAATGGTGTTAAGTTTGTTGCCGAATCAGTACTCGATACCGGGCACCAGGTCACTCACTACATCATGAGTGCAGGTGCATCCCAGAGTAGATACCGTTCACTGGGTTACTATATTTACTACAGCCTGCAGGCCTTTGCATGAACTAGGCCACAGCAGTGAGCGGAGAAGCAGTTTTCTTGCCATAGACAGCATTTCATGCGCTGTCTGCCCAGTTCCACTGCACAATAGTGTTAAGATGCACTAACAGGGCTTTGTAGGGACAGTTAATTTGTGCAGGATAGCCTGGGGTATCCCCCACAGAGGCTCATGATTGTTGCTAAATTGTCCATAATACCACTCTGTACCTAGGATGACAATATTAATTAAGAGGTGCGACCTCGGAGGGTTTGGCGGAGGTTAATAGTTAGTTACAATTCACTTCTGATGACGACCCTGAAGGTAGTTTGGAGGAAGAACTCTCTTCCTCTGACAAATCGGAAGGGGCCTCCTAAGAGGTCTCAATTAGATTCAAGATGGAGCAATTAAGACTCCTGTTTAAGAAAGTTTTCTCAACCCTGGGAGTCCTGGTGGGTGCATCGCCGAAGGATGACCAAGTCCAGAGACTGGAGTCGTTGTTCAGGCTGAAGCCTAGGGCTCTGGAGGTATTCCCTGTACCATCTATTATAGCGGAGATTATCTCAAAGGAATGAGATAGACAGGGTCCCATTTATCCCCTGCAAATTCTTTAAGTAGTTTAATAAATAAATAAAATAAAAAGCCCCTATATAGCCCCCCTCCCCCATGAGGCTTCCAAAATGGTGATGCCCAGTGCATCATGGGGCCTCTGGGGGTGTCCCTAACCTGCCTCATCATAGGGGCAAGCTAGGGTCACCCAATCTGAGCCTTCCCACACAAAATAATAATAATAAAATCTCCCATTTGTCTGATCAAGTCAATATTTGTAAATATTGATTCTGATCAGTGTGGATCTCCCTCTCCTCACTTGCGATTTTGTTGGAGAGAGAGAGAGACCTGTATTTAGCAGAGAGAGATTTATTTATTTTATTTGTTAAAAATGTTAAAATCCAAAGGCTCTTTTCAGAGCCATTAACCCCTAGCTTGCCAGTGATCACTATAAATCACTGGCAGTAGCATAGCTGCACTTTTTTTGCTGTCTGTGCATTTTTTTAGGGGTTAATTTTTATTGTATTTAAAAAAAAAAAAAAAAAAAGGCTCTTTTCAGAGCCATTTAGCTAATTTAATTTAATTTAATTTCCAGAGTATTTAACCCCTAGCTTGCCAGTGATCGCTATAAATCACTGGCATTAGCATAGCTGTACTTTTTTGCTGTCTGTAGGTATGGAATAGTATACCTAAGGTATATGGTGCCATATCCACTTTGGCGAAATGCTCTACCATCCCACTAGAGGATAGCACGTCTTTCAAGGACCCTTTAGACAGAAAGATTGAGGGATACCTGAGAAGGGTATTCCTGCAGTCAGGCTCCCTATTTCAGCCGTAGGTGAGAATAACCCATGTATTCCTGTCCGATCAAATTACTGTAGAGACTCCCCTGGAGGAGATAAATGATCACATTCAATCCCTGAAGTTGGCTAATGCCTTCTACAGAGATGCCATCTTTCAGATATCTGCATTAATGCCAAGACTTCTAGCTTTTTAGTTCTGGCTAGAAGGGCCCTGTGGCTCAAGTCATGGTCGGTAGATAATGTCTCCAAATCAAGGTTACTATCCCTGTCCTTCAAGGGCAAGTCCTTGTTCGGACCTGTGCTGGATTCGATCATAGCTACGATCACTGGAGAAAGGGAGGCTTTCCTGCCACAGGACAAGAAGGCCAAAGGCTGTTTAGCTGGATGTTTACATCCCTTTTGTCCGAATAGAAACCAGAGGAGCAAGGAAGTGCCTAAGATGGACTCTCCCAAACCTACTTGGAAGCCCACCCAGGGTTGGGAGCTTTGCTGGCCGCCGTTCGTCTGCAGGGTATTGCTGTAGCTCCTTACCTGGATGACATCCTGCTTCAGGCACCAAGTTTCCCAGTGGCTCATGATAGAAGGTAAATCTGGAAAAGAGTGCTCTCATCCTGGCTATGAGGGTACATTTTCTAGGAACGATAATAGACTCAGTATAAGCATCTACCTCTCAGATCAGCGCAGGAAAAAGTTTCAGTCAATTTTCTGCCTTCAGTAGCACAATATATGAAGGTGGTAGGTCTTATAGTTGCGGCGTCTGATGCTATTCCATTTGCTTGCTTTCATCTGATACCACTACAGTTGTGTATGCTCAGACAATGGATTGAGATCATGCAGATCCGTTGCAGACCATCCTCCTGAATACCCAGGTAAGAGAGATTCTCAATTTGTGGCAGTCTCCTGTTCCAGTTCTCCTAGGATCAAGTTTCCGTTGCCCATTCTGGGTGATCATCACCATAGATGCGAGTCTGTTGGGCTGGGGTGCTGTATGGAGTCCTCTGAGAGCCCAAGGAACCTTGTGTCCAGGGGAGTGTCTCTTCTTTTCTTTTTTTATTCTTTATTTAACAACTTCGGGTACAGTTATATAGACGCTTGACGAATAATTCTGCAACAAAGCGTACAATGATAAACAATATACAGCGTACAGTTTTATGTGCATTTCTTCCTACACAAAATATTACATATCAAAACCATATATATCAAGTCTGTGATCAGAATATAAAGCAGAATAATAATATTGATTTGTATAGGTCATTACCCGACAGATACATAACCATTGTTAAGATTTAAAATGTGGTGGCCTGCAAAAACAGGGAAAAAAGAAAGGCTCATCCTAGTACCCTTGTGGTTTTTTTTTTTTTCTTTTCCTCTTCCCTCCCTGTCTCCTACTAGGAGGACTAGGGGGGGACAAGGAACACAAACAAAGCAAAACAGGACAAAACAAAAACAAAAAAAAGGAGTAAAGCTCCTCCTCTCCCCAGCCCCCCAAGTATCGATTGAGTAGGAACTAATACCATCCAGCTGGAAAAATATTCCATAGGATTAGTAGTTAAAAATATTCTGTTTTAAGATAATGGCGTGTCAGCAAAAATTGAGTTGACAGTGGGTAGAATAAAATAACTCTTAGCCATTTCGTAAAAAAATCTTAAATCATTTTGTTATGTATAGGTGATAAATTAAATTGTTAAAAAATTATTTTGTGATAGATGGAGTGTAAAAAGTTTGCTATTGTAGGTGCTGCCTTATTCTTCTAATTTTTCAGTATCAAGCTACGGCCCAGGATGATTGCAGTGTTTATTAAATTTGCATTTTCGCTATAAGGCTTTGTTGTTAAAAGAAAAAAAATATCTCTAGATTTAAATTTCAACCTATTTTGTAAATTTTTATTTAGCCAATATTCCACTTTGCTCCAGAACTGTGTAATTCCAGGGCAGGACCAGAAACAATGCAATATATCTGCAGTGGGATTATTACATTTGGGACAATTACTAGTTATATTTGCATTCCATTTAGTCATTTTCAAAGGTATAATATAAGCTTTATTAAGGGAGGAAGTGTCTCTTCTGATCAACTTTGCCAGTGGCTCAAGATCACACAGAGAGGTTTCTCTCTTTTCTGTGAAAGCACAGATGGAAGGTCAATCTGGAAAAGAGCGCCCTCATCCTGGCTATGAGGGTACATTTTCTGGGAACGATAATAGACTCAGTCAGTATGAGCATCTAACTCTCAGATCAGCGCAGATCATCATCACAGATGCAGGTCTGTGGGGTCCTCTGAGAGCCCAAGGAACCTGGTGTCCGGAGGAAGTGTCTCTTCTGATCAACATCCTCCATCAGGGTAATACACAGAGCTCTCTAGCGAAGCAGGAGGTGTCCAAGATCCTTCTGTGGACGGAGAGACATCAATGTCAAATATCAGCTATCCACATCCTATGTTTGCAGAATGGGGAAGCAGACTTCCTGAGCAGGCAGACTCTCTCCGCTCAGGGGAATGGGCCTTAGATCAGGAGGATTTAGTTTAAGGAAAGCACCCTCAGGGAGGGGGGCATTCTTAAAGGGACAGTTCACCCAAAAATTTTCTCCCCTATAAATTATTCCCAATGATCCTTTTAACCTGCTAGAGTGTATTATGGCCAAGAAAGGTAATTCCCATAGGTTATGAATGTTTCTCGTGGACTCTCACTGCCATGAAGGAAATTAAATTATCAGGTAAGAATTATTTTTATTTTTATACTATGTATTATGCTTCAAGATTCTATTTATTGTATTACTTTAACCAAGGTCTGTAATATTCTCTTTCAAGTTCGCTCTTCTTATTTATGATGTTTCCAAATAGTAGGTTGTTATTTAATAGTTTTCTACGATTGATGATAGACTCATTATATTCTTGACTCTCACATTATTTTTTCAAATATGTAACTATGTGCCTTATAAATATATTTTTAAAATAAAATATAAGCCTTAAACAATTGCCATACGGAAAATGTTATGTGTTGTAATCTATAAAAAAAAATCAATAAAACATTATTTAAAAAAATATATATATATATATATTTATATATATATATATATATAAATAAATATCACATTGACATAAGTATTCAGACCTTTAAAGAGACATAAAACTCACATATACAAAAGGGATAGACAATATGTAATACATTGGGCCGCATTTATCAAAAAGCGGTTTCTACTTTGGAGGCTCATCTGAAACTAATGGTAAGACCACTGCTCCTTAACCATGTCCGCTACACCTAAAAGGCAGCGGATTGAATCATCCCAATCCGATACGATCGGGATGATTGACAGCCCCTGCTAGTAGCCGATTGGCAACCAGTGAACAAGGGACAGCATTGCACAAGCATTTCTGGTGCAATGATAAATGCGAAAAGCGTATGTTGTCCGTCTGCAGCAATGTCCAGCAGACATAGTTCGATACAGTGAATCATGTCCGCTTAACAATTGATAAATGGAGCCCATTATCTTAAACAACTGAAGTTTGTAAACACCAGAAATATTTCTATAACAAAGATTTTCATTTGTATGTGAAAAATGCTATTTCTGCAGCATATAGAAGTGTATTTATTTTTTAAATTATTAGTTTGCATTTATCTTCTTATGATTTATTTTCTGTGCCTTCTGCCAAGACTGCACTTTATAGTTCATCATATTTATATCTTTACTTATTAGCTCTGTTCACCAAGTTATTTCTACCAAACTGTGTATCATTTTTATTCCCAGCGTGATTTATGAAAAAATGAATTCAACTCTCACCTAGGGGATAAAACTGTAATTCAGTTTTGAGGTCTGATACAGTGTTCATTTTATAAGCAGAAAGCTGGATTAAATGTGACAATGTTTCAAATAAAATCAGCAACTTACTATCAGACCTTATCTACCATTTATATACTTGTTTATATAAAACAAAAATCCTTATATCTCTGTAGATTTAGAAATTATTATTAGAATTTTATAAGTTTAACCCTGGAGATATAATTTATAACATCCTGCGTTATTAACCCTTTCTGTTGGGGTATATTTGACTTAGATATGGCAATAACTTAGCAGTCTGCAAGCATCATGATCTGTAAAAAGAAATATCCAAATGTGCATTTATGTTGTTGAACTAGTAACTTGAAAAATATTTTATCATTTTGTATTTATACATCCTGACAGATTATAAAGTGCTAAATAATGGATGTTCATAGGTTACATCATATAGTATTACACTACAAATTATAAAGCATACAGAGAGATAGGAAGGTGAGTGCCATACAGAATACAAAGTTTATCACATAAAGTACAATATGTCTTGAAAAAGGCCCTGTTTCGAGGGCCGAAACGCGTAGACGACTTTATACCAAAGATTTGAGAGGCTCATTAATATCCAGGACCAGGCTTTGATTGGTAAGACTATTTCTAATAGTCCATACCCCTGTAGTGCTTTTGTTTAGTGCACTTTTTTCAAACATTTTTCAGGTCTCTGTTTTTACAAAGGAGTAGGATATTGGACCCCATCGCACATCAAGGAGACTTTCTTTTATCAGACATTTTATGGATTTGACATTTTACCAATTGACTTTATAGGATATGATCGTTTTATTAGGATTTGTGATTTATTTTTCATTGGCTAAATCAGATATTTATCAATTGTTCATATAACGTTTTATATTTTATGTTTAGTTTATAGCAATAGTGAAGTTAGACACTTCACACGGACCGCCAAGTTCACAATTATACAAATTCTCATAGTCTAGATTTGAAATAGGTTTATAACAACATTATTGGCTGGTACCAGTTTAGTTTAGGTTCTCACTAGTGGGATAATTTATCATACTATTGTGTTTGATTGTTTTAGATAGTTTTTGATTGCACTTACTCACGGAATTTATCACAAAATTGTTTTCCATTTTATTTTCATTTTTGCTTTTTGTTGTTTGATTGTTGACCTATAGCACAGGTCATGCACCACTAATTCGAGTTGGTTTTATCACATATTGCTCACATTGCATGAGATAATATCGTCTTATTGACACTACTAGGATTTGTACTCATTCTAGATAAACTCAAATCTAGTAATACATTGTATTGAAATTTATGCTTGAAATTTTTGCTTAAGGTTTTACACACCTGTACACAAGAGGGTTTATGACCCAAGATTATCGTATCTTAAGAAATCCATAAATCTGGTTGCAATAACCGGACTTTATTCTGTTTCATGAGATCCCATATCTATTTTTGATTTTGTTTTTATCTTTTCATTGTTAAGATCAGCATTGAATTTTTTTACATTTAAGTATTAATTTTTAACTGTGGATTTATGTATGAGCTTAATTAAATATTTTTGTATGGAATTTTGGTGAATAATCTTAATTTTCCAGTTAACACTTAGGAGTACACCAATTCTAAGGGTACTAATTAGAGATTAGTTCTATTCCTGTGGTATATCTAAGCCAGTGGCGCTCCTATATATCCTACTTTTGTGTTCAGTCTTTAGACCTGTTAGGGGGTCTTCCTTATAGTGAGCAGATATCGGTTACTTTGCTGGTTACTTTTCTTTACAAGTTATCACATAAAGTAAAAAGCTGCCTGGACAATGAGGGAGTGCAATAAATTATATAGTAAAAAAGGGAAATAAATGGTTATACTGAGCTATGTATAGTATTTAGTATAGAAAGGTTTGACAGCTGGGTTCAGCTGCTTGTGTGTACCTACAGTGGGGCCCTGCCAACATGTGTTCACAAGTTGTAAGAATATATATATAACAATACTGACACCATTTTGTCTCTACTCATACATTTTGTTTTAGACTCCATTTTAAGATAAGTTCATTATATTTCTTCATAATTTGTTTTATTATGCTGTGAGAACATATGCTGACATTAGATTTTAGTTTCATATGCAACAATTGTATCTCAAGAATGGACTTGCTATGTCCTAGCGATGCGCCCAGATACACCGATATCTAAAACTGTTTGTTTCTCAGTATAACTCTTTTTTTCTATATTTTTACTGTGCTTCTTTGTTCTAACTTATGCTGTGTAGAATGGTATGATTATGATACGCCATTTGTTTAACCCCATATACTGTAACCATTGTCTATAAAAGTATGTGATGCCTTATAATAAATAGAACAGTAATTAGACTTTACGTGCTGCTTGTCTGATTGTTCCTGAGATCTTGCTAAGTAACCCATTCAGTTCCAGATGAAGGGGTAGAATACTGATAAGTGTAAAGTGATACCCCCGGTTATAAGATAATGCCTAACAATTCTGGTGTCAGAAGTGGGATTCACACAGGGGTAAGTAGATAAGTGTTTTTATTCTGCTTTTCCCTCTGTGAATCTGAACCCAAAGTCTGGACGGCGTTATTGATATACAAAGGGTTAAAGTCCCTTTATAAGGGGTTAAACTCCCCTGGACAGGTTTGAGTCCTGCTGTTAAGTGTGGGGTTTGCATAGGTTTGGGTCCTAGCGCAAGTTATAGCGTAAGTTAAAGTCTCAGCTTATTTGTTTGCAAGTTATAGTCTTGCGATAACTGAAGTTAAGTCTTTCGTTTAAAGGGTTTTAAAGGGTTAAAGTCCCTTATATAAACATATAATTTAGTTTAAATATCACTTGAGCTGAATGGTCAATTGATGCTGGTTGCTTAATTGCTTATTTCATTGCTAATCGTATTGTGTTGTGAATGTGTTTTTTGTTCAAAGGACTTAGTGATAAGTGTTGTTGTTGTTTGTTGCATACTGTGCTCATGGACAAAAGTTCCTGACTTCCTGTACATAATGTTGTAATGTGACATGACAGGATGTATCTTGAAAAATAGCTTGGTATGTGAAAACCCTTTCTTTTTGTTTTATGGTCTTTGCAGTAACGAAACAGAGATTCTGTGTAAGAAGTGTTTGTCTGATGTTTCACTGTGTCTTGTGTTACGTGTAAAAGGTTTACTCCCCACTAAATATCTGAGGTTTTATTATCTTGTCTAAAAATAAATTGTTAGAATCCTAAATTGCTTGTAAAATGGCCATTCTTACGGCTAGATTTAGTGTTCTGCGGCCAAAGGGGTGCGTTAGCTACGCGTGCTTTTTTTCCCCCCGCACCTTTTAAATACCGCTGGTATTTAGAGTTCACAGAATGGCTGCGTTAGGCTCCAAAAAAGGGAGCGTAGAGCATATTTACCGCCACTGCAACTCTAAATACCAGCGGTGCTTACAGACGCGGCCAGCTTCAAAAACGTGCTTGTGCAGGATTCCCCCATAGAAAACAATGAGGCCGTTTGAGCTGAAAAAAAAACCTAACACCTGCAAAAAAGCAGCGTTAAGCTCCTAACGCAGCCCCATTGTTTCCTATGGGGAAACACTTCCTAAGTCTGCAGCTAACACCCTAACATGTACCCCGAGTCTAAACACCCCTAACCTTACACTTATTAACCTCTAATCTGCCGCCCCCGCTATTGCTGACCCCTGCATATTATTATTAACCCCTAATCTGCCGCTCTGTACACCGCCGCAACCTACGTTATCCCTATGTACCCCTAATCTGCTGCCCCTAACACCGCCGACCCCTATATTATATTTATTAACCCCTAATCTGCTGCCCCCCAACGTCGCCTCCACCTACCTACAATAATTAACCCCTAATCTGCCGACCGGATCTCACCGCTACTCTAATAAATGTATTAACCCCTAAAGCTATGTCTAACCCTAACACTAACACCCCCCTAAGTTAAATATAATTTAAATCTAACGAAATAAATTAACTCTTATTAAATAAATTATTCCTATTTAAAGCTAAATATTTACCTGTAAAATAAATCCTAATATAGCTACAATATAAATTATAATTATATTGTAGCTATTTTAAGATTAATATTTATTTTACAGGTAACTTTGTATTTATTTTAACCAGGTACAATAGCTATTAAATAGTTAATAACTATTTAATAGTTACCTAGTTAAAATAATTACAAAATTACCTGTAAAATAAATCCTAACCTAAGTTACAATTACACCTAACACTACACTATCAATAAATTAATTAAATAAACTACCTACAATTATCTACAATTAAACCTAACACTACACTATCAATAAATTAATTAAATACAAATACCTACAAATAAATACAATGAAATAAACTAACTAAAGTACAAAAAATAAAAAAGAACTAAGTTACAAAAAATAAAAAAATATTTACAAACATTAGAAAAATATTACAACAATTTTAAACTAATTACACCTACTCTAAGCCCCCTAATAAAATAACAAAGACCCCCAAAATAAAAAAATGCCCTACCCTATTCTAAAATTAAAATAGAAAAGCTCTTTTACCTTACCAGCCCTGAAAAGGGCCCTTTGCGGGGCATGCCCCAAAGAATTCAGCTCTTTTGCCTGTAAAAAGAAACATACAATACCCCCCCCAACATTACAACCCACCACCCACATACCCCTAATCTAACCCAAACCCCCCTTAAATAAACCTAACACTAAGCCCCTGAAGATCTTCCTACCTTATCTTCACCACACCGGGTATCAGCGATCCGTCCAGGCTCCGATGTCTTGATCCAAGCCC
This sequence comes from Bombina bombina, assembly GCF_027579735.1. Taxonomy (NCBI): domain Eukaryota; kingdom Metazoa; phylum Chordata; class Amphibia; order Anura; family Bombinatoridae; genus Bombina; species Bombina bombina. The sequence continues at coordinate 446,545,898 of NC_069504.1, read as the reverse complement.
AAGTGGGGGGCTGAAGACATCCATCCTCCGGCTGAAGTCTTGATCCAAGCGGGCAGAAGAGGATATCCGGACCGGCAAACATCTTCATCCAAGCGGCATATTCTATGTTCTTCCATCCGATGACGACCGGCTGATCTTCAAGACCTCCAGCGCGGATCCATCCATCTTCACCGACGACTTCCCGACAAATGACGGTTCCTTTAAGGGACGTCATCCAAGATGGCGTCCCTCGAATTCCGATTGGCTGATCGGAACAGCCAATAGAATGCGAGCTCAATCTGATTGGCTGATTGGATCAGCCAATCGGATTGAACTTGAATCTGATTGGCTGATTCCATCAGCCAATCAGAATTTTCCTACCTTAATTCCGATTGGCTGATAGAATCCTATCAGCCAATCGGAATTCAAGGGACGCCATCTTGGATGACGTCCCTTAAAGGAACCGTCATTCGTCGGGAAGTCATCGGTGAAGATGGATGGATCCGCGCTGGAGGTCTTGAAGATCAGCCGGTCGTCATCAGATGGAAGAACATAGAAGATGCGGCTTGGATGAAGATGTTTGCCGGTCCGGATGTCCTCTTCTGCCCGCTTGGATCAAGACTTCAGCCGGAGGATGGATGTCTTCAGCCCCCCCGCTTGGGCTTGGATCAAGACATCGGAGCCTGGACGGATTGCTGATACCCTGTGTGGTGAAGATAAGGTAGGAAGATCTTCAGGGGCTTAGTGTTAGGTTTATTTAAGGGGGGTTTGGGTTAGATTAGGGGTATGTGGGTGGTGGGTTGTAATGTTGGGGGGGGGTATTGTATGTTTTTTTTCCAGGCAAAAGAGCTGAATTCTTTGGGGCATGCCCCCCGCAAATGGCCCTTTTAAGGGCTGGTAAGGTAAAAGAGCTTTTCTATTTTAATTTTAGAATAGGGTAGGGCATTTTTTTTATTTTGGTGGGCTTTGTTATTTTATTAGGGGGCTTAGAGTAGGTGTAATTAGTTTAAAATTGTTGTAATATTTTTCTAAAGTTTGTAAATATTTTTTTATTTTTTGTAACTTAGTTCTTTTTTATTTTTTGTACTTTAGTTAGTTTATTTAATTGTATTTAATTGTAGGTATTGTATTTAATTAATTTATTGATAGTGTAGTGTTAGGTTTAATTGTAACTTAGGTTAGGATTTATTTTACAGGTAATTTTGTAATTATTTTAACTAGGTAGCTATTAAATAGTTATTGTACCTGGTTAAAATAAATACAAAGTTGCCTGTAAAATAAATACAAATCCTAAAATAGCTACAATATAATTATAATTTATATTGTAGCTATATTAGGGTTTATTTTACAGGTAAGTATTTAGCTTTAAATAGGAATAATTTATTTAATAAGATTTATTTTATTTCGTTAGATTTAAATTATATTTAATTTAGGGGGGTGTTAGTGTTAGGGTTAGACTTAGCTTTAGGGGTTAATACATTTATTAGAGTAGGGGTTAATTATTGTAGGTAGGTGGAGGTGACGTTGGGGGCAGCAGATTAGGGGTTAATAAATATAATATAGGGGTCGGCGGTGTTAGGGGCAGCAGATTAGGGGTACATAGGGATAACGTAGGTTGCGGCGGTATACAGAGCGGAAGATTAGGGGTTAATAATAATATGCAGGGGTCAGCGATAGTGGGGGCGGCAGATTAGGGGTTAATAAATATAATATAGGGGTCGGCGGTATTAGGGGCAGCAGATTAGGGGTACATAGGGATAACGTAGGTGGTGGCGGTGTGCGGTCGGCAGAATAGGGGTTAATAATTGTAGGTAGGTGGCGGCGATGTTGAGGGGGGCAGATTAGGGGTTAATAAATATAATATAAGGGTCAGCGGTATTAGGGGCAGCAGATTAGGGGTACATAGGGATAACGTAGGTGGCGGCAGTGTGCGGTCGGAAGATTAGGGGTTAATAATTGTAGGTAGGTTGCGGTGACATTGAGGGGGCAGATTAGGGGTTAATAAATATAATATAGGGGTCAGCGGTATTAGGGGCAGCAGATTAGGGGTACATAGGGATAACGTAGGTGGCGGTGGTGTGCGGACGGCAGATTAGGGGTTAAAAAATTTTAATAGAGTGGCGGCGATGTGGGGGGACCTCGATTTAGGGGTACATAGGTAGTTTATGGGTGTTAGTGTACTTTAGAGCACAGTAGTTAAGAGCTTTATAAACCGGCGTTAGCCCAGAAAGCTCTTAACTACTAACTTTTTTCTGCGGCTGGAGTTTTATCGTTAGATTTCTAACGCTCACTTCAGCCAAGACTCTAAATACCGGCGTTAGAAAGATCCCATTGAAAAGATAGGATACGCAAATGGCGTAGGGGGATCTGCGGTATGGAAAAGTCGCTGCTGCAAAGTGAGCGTTAGACCCTTTCCTGACTGACTCCAAATACCAGCGGTAGCCCAAAACCAGCGTTAGTAGCCTCTAACGCTGGTTTTGACGGCTACCGCCAAACTCTAAATCTAGCCGTTAGTAATTTCGGATATTCTTAGCTACATTTTAAATTTGGTGGAGATTTTATCTTGTTGTGTTACTAATGTCCCTGATATATTTTCCTTAAAGAGATAGAATGTTAATAAAATGTGTTTCCTGTGTCACTAAAAGTTTGATGTATGTTAAAATTGCTTAAGAATAAATGTTGGGAGTGAATTTACGGTATGGAAGTTGATATACGTTTGTGTGTGTATCTCTGCAAAAGCTGGCCTTGGTGCTTTTTTTTATCTGTGTTTTCTGACTGGTAATTAATTTAACTATGTGTGTATCAGTGTTTCTTTGCTAAGAAATCTGACACTGTATTGATTTGCTTGAAGTGTTATTGCTTGAACTCGATTTTAAAGTCATGTAATAATACAAATGTGTACAATGCTTAATTATGTGTGCCAATAATAGGATTGATAAGAGATTTGATGTGTCTAAGGCATATAAATACATTCGGCTAGATTATGAGTTGTGCTTTAGGGTAAAAAAGCAGCGTTAAGAGGTCTTAACGCTGCTTTTTTACGCCCGCTGCTATTACGAGTCTTGCAGGTTTAGGGGCACCGCACACCTCTTTGACCTTACCGCAAAACGACTTACGTAAACTTCATAAAGTCTTTTTTCTATGGGACTTCCATAGCGCCGGTATTACGAGTCTGTCCTGGGAGGCCAAAAAGTGAGCGGTACACCCTACCCCGTCAAGATCCCTAACGCATTTAAAAGTCAGTAGTTATGAGTTTTATGGTACAACGCTGTAGCATAAAACTCATAACTAAAGTGCTATCATTTACTATCATTAACTAAATTATTCCTATTTAAAACTAAATACGTACCTGTAAAATAAACCCTAAGATAGCTACAATATAACTAATAATTACATTGTAGCCAGCTTAGGATTTATTTTTATTTTACAGGCAAGTTTGTATTTATTTTAACTAGGTAGAATAGTTATTAACTATTTAATAACTACCTAGCTAAAATAAATACAAATTTACCTGTAAAATAAAACCTAACCTAAGTTACACTAACACCTAACACTACAATATAATTAAATAAATTCTCTACATTAAATACAATTAAATAAATTAAATTAAATTAGCTAAAGTACAAAAAAACAACACTAAATTACAGAAAATAAACAAATTACAGATATTTAAACTAATTACACCTAATCTAATAGCCCTATTAAAATAAAAAAAGCCCCCCAAAATAAAAAAAAACCCTAGCCTAAACTAAACTATCAATAGCCCTTAAAAGGGCCTTTTGCGTGGCATTGACCCAAAGTAATCAGCTCTTTTACCTGCAAATAAAATACTAGCTAAGAAACCTAAGCTCACCATTGCCCTGAAAAGGGCATTTGGATGGGCATTGCCCTTAAAAGGGCAGTTAGCTCTATTGCAGCCCAAAGTCCCTAACCTAAAAATAAAACCCAACCAATACACCCTTAAAAATACCTAACACTAACCCCCTGAAGATCGACTTATCGGGAGACGTCTTCATCCAAGCAGGGCGAAGTGGTCCTCCAGACGGGCAGAAGCCTTCATCTAAGCCAGGCAAAAGTGGTCCTCCAGACGGGCAGAAGTCTTCATCCAGACGGCATCTTCTATATTCATCCATCCGGCGCGGAGCGGGTCCATCTTCAAGACATCCGACGCAGAGCATCCTCTTCATCAGACGACTAGAATGAAGGTACCTTTAAGTGTTGTCATCCAAGATGCCGTCCCTTAGATTCCGATTGGCTGATGGAATTCTATCAGCCAATCGGAATTAAGGTAGAAAAAATCCTATTGGCTGAGGCAATCAGCCAATAGGATAGAAGTTCAATCCTATTGGCTGATCCTATCAGCCAATAGGATTGAGCTTGCATTCTATTGGCTGATTGGAACAGATAGTAATTTAGTGGGGGTTTTTTGTACTTTTGTCAGGGTATTCACTATTACAATCCTGTCCCTTTAATTCTGAATCCTCTTTTCCTATTTAAGGCCCCTCCTCTCTATGCTCCTCGCTTGGTAATTTGAATCAGTTACTTTATGTGACTCCTCTCTGAAGACACCTAGCCCTTTCCTCAATCTGTGGGGATTTCTTACTTGTTGCTTTGAATCTTTGCAGCCTACATTAATCCTTCATTGCTGTGTGCCGGTGTGCCTATTCTATTACTTGCAGTTTCTTAGGAACCAAAGGAGCTGCTTTCAATTCCCTAACTGTTACACCGGGTGGCTGTGACGTCACACCCGGCATCTCAGCGTCTATGCAGCGCGTGTACCGCGCTGTGTCCTTTCTACAAACAAGCATTCAGGATACCGTAAGGTTTTCATCTGGCTCTGACTTAGCCTTCCAAATAACCATCAGGAATTGGTCTGTATATTTTATTACTCTATTTGGATATCATTATGTCTCTCAAGTAAGCAAACTACCTAAGCACTGTATTCAATGACTGTTACTATCACTAAAATGCAGGATTAACTTCAACTGCCTGTTACATTGCCTACTCTGTTTGAACTGCTGCTTGATTAACATCATTTGCTGTGACCACCTTGAACCTAACTAAGTGACTTATCGTTGTTACTATCTTATCCTTGCATAAACTATATCTGATAACATAATCCAAAATATCATTCTAACTACATATGATATTCCCTGAAGTGCTGAATTCCTAACAAATACATTTTGGCCTATTACAATATCTCTTTGTACTACATCTGTTTGTATTACACTCCATTTCACTACCTGTCTTCTTTGTATATGTGTCAGCTATATCATTTAATCACTAAGTAATTAGTTGATTAACTACCTACTCTATCTATAGATACTCCTCCTATCTGTTGAAATACAGACATCCTGTAACCTGGTTGCGTGACAGCTCCGTTTTCACTCTGTACCCTGCAGTAGTGACCCTCAGTTCAATGAGCAAAACCGGATTCCTGTAAGTTAAATCTGTGTGAATCCAAGGTTTGGTGTGAGGCTGAGTGGTCCTACTATAGTGGATACTAGGTACCTAAACTTATTTACCACCTGTTCTAACACATAACTTTACAGAACTTAACATATTACCAAGCCAAAAATAAAAGTACCTCTATCCACTATCATGGAGTTGAGTGAGCTTTCCAATAGAGTGGGTTCTCTAGCACAAAGTATGGATAGTATGTTACAGGGTTTAAGAGAGATACAAATTGAGAACCAGAATATTAGAAAATTTATTAATGAGCATATGACAACTAAACCTTCTACTTCTGAGATTACACCGGAGCCTGTTGTAAGTCCGCCAGAGAAATTCTCTGGGGACAGGTCCATGTTCAGAGACTTTAGAAATTCTTGCACTCTTATGTTCACTTTGAAACCTAGGTCTTATCCTACTGACAGAATTAAAGTTTTGACTGTGATTTCTTTTTTGCGTGGAGAAGCTAAATCTTGGGCCAACACTTTCTATGAGACTGATGATCCCATATTAAATTCTCTTGATTCTTTTTTTTCTGCGATGTCCCTTTTATATGAGGATCATAACAAGCAGAATACTGCTGAAACAGCTTTGAGATCCTTACGCCAAGGGAAAAGGATGGTAGAGGAATACATAACAGACTTTAAAAGATGGGCTCCTGACACTTTATGGAACAACCCAGCTCTGAAAAATCAATTTCGCTTGGGCCTCAGTGACTCATTAAAAGATGAACTTGCTAGAGGTATCATTCCAGATGTTCTTGAGGATCTCATGACTTTATGTATTGGTATTGACCGGAGACTCAGGGAAAGGAAATATGAAAAATCCACAACTGACATCACTCCTAAGAAATACACTCCCTATCATATAAATCTTCCTACCCATGCTACCAAGAATGTTGATGAACCCATGGATGTTGCTGTGATTAGAGGCCCTCTAAAGCCTGAAGAGAAAGCCAGACGCAAACTGCTTAATTTGTGCCTCTATTGTGCCGAAAAGGATCATGGCGTAAGGGATTGCCCATCTCTCCTTCGTCAAAAGAAGGGTAAGAGAGTGAGATTTAAGCACAATGTTAATATGGTTAATAATAATTTGCTTCATTTATCAATCCCTCTCTTGTTGCAGTGGGATCAGCAGAAGATAGACGTACAGGCCGTAATTGACTCTGGAGCATCTGGGAATTTCATAGATTTAGTTTTTGTTGATAAGCACAAAATACCACTAATAAAAAAGAGTGTTGCACTAGCCATCCGTTTGGTTGATGGATCATTTTTTAGTTCTGGTCCTATTTCACACCATACAGTTCCACTTAAGGTTACCTCAGACTCAGGGCATACTGAGTTAATATCTTTTGATGTTTTACCAAGTTCTGTCTACCCTATGATACTCGGTATTCAGTGGTTGTCTATGCATAACCCCACTATTTCTTGGACAGACTCTACTGTAGTTTTTGATTCTCAGTACTGCAAGCAATTCTGCACTGATTCTCATACACTTTGTCATATTAATGTAGAGACATTACCAGATTGCTACAAAGAATATGCTGATGTTTTTGATAAGGTTGAGGCAGCCACACTTCCACCACATAGGAAGTATGACTGCCCTATTGATCTCATTCCTAACTGCACCATTCCATATGGTCATATATATCCTTTGTCCCAACCTGAACTAGCACACCTTAAGGAATATCTAGACGAAAACTTGAAAAAAGGGTTTATACGTCCATCCACTTCCTCTGCAGGTGCTGCTATGTTTTTTGTGAAAAATAAAGATGGCAGTTTACGCCCCATTATAGATTACAGACAACTGAATAAATGTACTAAGAAAAACAGATATCCCCTGCCTCTCATTCCTGAACTAATTGAGCGCCTTCAGGGTGCCACCATCTACACCAAGCTCGATCTTAGGGGTGCATACAATTTAATCAGGATGAGAGCAGGGGATGAGTGGTTAACGGCTTTCCGTACACGATACGGACTTTACGAATACACAGTAATGCCGTTTGGGCTCTGCAACGCCCCAGCCACTTTCCAGTGCTTCATAAATGATGTTTTTCACGACCTTCTGGATGTATGTATTGTTATCTATCTAGATGACATTCTTGTCTATTCAGACACTTTTGAAAATCATTTAAAACATGTAAAATTAGTTCTATCTCGTTTAAGACAACATCATCTCTACGCTAAACTAGAGAAATGTATATTTAATACTAACTCTATTTCATTTCTGGGTTACTGTATCTCTCCTACTGGGATTACTATGGAGACCAGTAAAGTAGAAGCTATACTCAAATGGCCAGTACCCTCATGTAAAAAAGATGTCCAGAGGTTTCTTGGTTTTGCGAATTTTTATAGAAAATTCATTAAAGATTTCTCACATATTGTCAAACCATTAACAACTTTAACTAAGAAACATATCAGGTTTTCATGGGATAGTAAAGCTCAGGACTCTTTCACTACCCTCAAGAATAAATTTACTTCAGCCCCTATTTTGCAATTCCCAGATCCCAGTTGTCATTTTACGCTTGAGGTTGATGCTTCTGAATTTGCAATAGGGGCTGTTCTATCCCAGAGGGCCTCTCAAGAAAAGCCATTACATCCTGTTGCATTCTACTCTCGTGTCATGAGCTCAGCTGAGATAAACTATGGTATTGGTGATAAGGAATTGCTTGCCATCAAATCCGCATTGGAATTCTGGAGGCATATCTTGGAAGGTACAAAATTTCCAATTACTATTTACACAGACCATCGTAATTTAGAGTATTTAAAGTCAAACAAGACCCTGACTTCTCGTCAAGTCCGCTGGAGCCTTTTCTTTTCACGTTTTGATTATGTGATCACCTATCGTCCAGGTTCTAAGAATCTTAAGGCAGATACCCTCTCTCGTATACCTCCTAAGCCACAAGATCATTTGACACCTGCCTCAGTGATACCTGCGGACAGAATCATTTGTTTAACAAACGATTTCTTGGAGACCCTAAAGCTGCAACAGAAGGAGGATTCATTAATAACACACCTCAATTTAAATAAACATTCTGATGAACTGTTCTATCATCATGATCAGCTATATGTACCCAAGGATCTCAGGAATCAACTTTTAGCAGCAGCTCATGATTCCTCTTTAGCAGGTCATCCTGGCGTACATAGGACTTTTCATATCCTCTCAAGGAATTATTGGTGGCCCAAAATGTCTGATACAATCAAGCAATACATCAAAACATGTTTTCTTTGCACTACTAAAAAACATCAACATACACGTCCCTACGGATACCTTCTATCTCTTCCAATACCTGAAAGACCTTGGGCAGATATTGCCATGGACTTTATTGTCGATCTGCCACCTTCTGCTAACTTCAACACTATCATGGTCATTGTTGATCTTTTTTCTAAAATGGCCCATTTCCTGCCACATAGAGGTCTACCCACAGCTCAAGAAACAGCTACTCTTTTCATAGATCATATTGTCAAATTACATGGTCTACCAAATTCCATTACTAGTGACAGAGGTTCTCAGTTTACCTCTAGATTTTGGGAACATCTTTGTAAATCCCTCAACATCTCTAGGAGGTTAAGTACAGCTTTTCATCCACAAACCAATGGGCAGACTGAGAGAACAAATCAAGCCCTGGAACAGTATCTCCGTTGTTACTGTTCTCTAGAACAAGATAACTGGCATTCTCTCCTTTCCACTGCTGAATTTGCTCATAATAACATGCTCAACTCCTCCACTAAAATGTCTCCATTTTTCCTTAACTACGGTTTTCATCCTTCTTATGACATTCAGACTCCAAAAAATTCTCCTATACCCGTTGTTAATGATAAAATCAATACCTTAGTGAAAGGTTTCGCCACTGTTAAACAACTACTACTCGATGCTCAAAAAGCTCAAAAACATTACTACGATCTACGACGTTCTAAACCTCCTGAATATAAGGTGGGAGATAAAGTTTGGTTAAGCACGAAGAATATAAGATTACAAGTTCCTTCCAAAAAGCTCGCTTCACTTTATTTGGGTCCCTTTGAAATTAAGAATGTTGTTAATGTGAATGCAGTCACTCTTCAACTACCTTCTTCCATGAGAATTCATCCAACATTTCATGTCTCACTCCTTAAACCCTATGCTTCTATCAGGGCTACATCTTCGATGGAGACTTCTTTAACTCATGTGACAGATGAGAAGGAGTACGAGATTGATTCTATTCAAGATTCTCGATACTTTCGAAACCACCTTCAGTATTTGGTCAGTTGGAAGGGTTATGGACCTGAAGAAGACTCTTGGGAGCCTGCTACTAATGTTATGGCTCCACGCTTGGTTTCCTTGTTCCATAGGAGGAATCCACACCGTCCAGGTCCTTGATCCGCTGAGCGGCTCCTTGAGGGGGGTGTCCTGTCAGGGTATTCACTATTACAATCCTGTCCCTTTAATTCTGAATCCTCTTTTCCTATTTAAGGCCCCTCCTCTCTATGCTCCTCGCTTGGTAATTTGAATCAGTTACTTTATGTGACTCCTCTCTGAAGACACCTAGCCCTTTCCTCAATCTGTGGGGATTTCTTACTTGTTGCTTTGAATCTTTGCAGCCTACATTAATCCTTCATTGCTGTGTGCCGGTGTGCCTATTCTATTACTTGCAGTTTCTTAGGAACCAAAGGAGCTGCTTTCAATTCCCTAACTGTTACACCGGGTGGCTGTGACGTCACACCCGGCATCTCAGCGTCTCTGCAGCGCGTGTACCGCGCTGTGTCCTTTCTACAAACAAGCATTCAGGATACCGTAAGGTTTTCATCTGGCTCTGACTTAGCCTTCCAAATAACCATCAGGAATTGGTCTGTATATTTTATTACTCTATTTGGATATCATTATGTCTCTCAAGTAAGCAAACTATCTAAGCACTGTATTCAATGACTGTTACTATCACTAAAATGCAGGATTAACTTCAACTGCCTGTTACATTGCCTACTCTGTTTGAACTGCTGCTTGATTAACATCATTTGCTGTGACCACCTTGAACCTAACTAAGTGACTTATCGTTGTTACTATCTTATCCTTGCATAAACTATATCTGATAACATAATCCAAAATATCATTCTAACTACATATGATATTCCCTGAAGTGCTGAATTCCTAACAAATACATTTTGGCCTATTACAATATCTCTTTGTACTACATCTGTTTGTATTACACTCCATTTCACTACCTGTCTTCTTTGTATATGTGTCAGCTATATCATTTAATCACTAAGTAATTAGTTGATTAACTACCTACTCTATCTATAGATACTCCTCCTATCTGTTGAAATACAGACATCCTGTAACCTGGTTGCGTGACAGCTCCGTTTTCACTCTGTACCCTGCAGTAGTGACCCTCAGTTCAATGAGCAAAACCGGATTCCTGTAAGTTAAATCTGTGTGAATCCAAGGTTTGGTGTGAGGCTGAGTGGTCCTACTATAGTGGATACTAGGTACCTAAACTTATTTACCACCTGTTCTAACACATAACTTTACAGAACTTAACAACTTTAGCTAATTTAATTTAATAGTTAATAACTATTTAATAACTATTCTACCTATTTAAAATAAATACAAACTTGCCTGTAAAATAAAAATAAATCCTAAGCTGGCTACAATGTAACTATTAATTATATTGTAGCTATCTTAGGGTTTATTTTACAGGTAAGTATTTAGTTTTAAATAGGAATAATTTAGTTAGTGATAGTAATATTTATTTAGATTTATTTAAATTATATTTAAGTTAGGGGGTGTTAGGTTTAGGGTTAGATTTAGGTTTAGGGGTTAATAACTTTAATAGGTTGATTTAAGTATGTCCAAGATTTATGCAAGGAGTTTGTGAAAAAGGAGAAAAGAAAGGTTATACACTGTATGTTATTAAATGTATCTACAGTATTTGGGTCTGTTTCTTTTGCAAGTAGAGTAATTCAGTAGAGTTTTAAAATAAACTGGTATTGCTGTGTAATATTATTTATGCTGTGATAGCTCTCATTTAAATATATGCAGGTTAAGATACAGTAAAGAATTAGAATTGTAATTGTAAATAATACACGTTTCCTAATCATGGCTAGGCTATATATGTAGTATACATATTATGAAGGGTCAGCCCTTAAAGGGACAGTACACTGTAAAAAAAAATGTTGATGTGTTTTCAATGATTTTGTTACACCAGTTGTATAGTATCAAGTTTAGGAGAAATTGCATTTGCAGGTTTATTTTTGTATATGAAGTATCTGCTTTTGTGCCTTTAAACCACAGCCTATTACAATGGGTTGAGTTTCAGGTATTTTCATATCTCATTGTCCTTATCTGATATTTGTCTGGGAAACTGGAACTCAGTGCTTAGACAGAACAATGGAAAGTTATAATTGTATTACTTAACTATCCTGTACCACGCTGAGAGTGTAATTTCTTCTTCTGGCTGTGTTTACTTAGGCTATTTAATAGATGAGGCTCCAGTATTCAAACTTTTACTATAAGTGGGTATACCACAGGCTAAATCAGCTATTTCAAAATCTTAAAATATGGGTGAAGGAGCTACTTGTAAAAATGAAATACACTCCATCAGGTAAAATAGATCATTGGGAACAATTTAAAGGGGAGAGTTTTTGGGGGTAAACTGTCCTTTTAGTCTATTAGTGTAAATTATTATTATTATTATTATTATTATTATTATTCTTTTCAGAAATTTCCTTCGTGTTGTATAAAATTGTTATATTTAGTCAGAGAGCTGCAAAAATATTGAATATCAAATTATATATAAAAATTAGATTGCATAATTGTGTATTTATTAAAATTCTGATTATATTAAAGTATAGCATAGCATGTAACGGCTACGTGGCTGGTTATTGCCGCCAATAGACTGGATTCTAAAGCTTTTCCCAAATTATTTGTGACAAACATGATTCTTTAACAGTGGGTTTGCCCTATGCATACAAACAGAAACCATAGAGAGGTGACAATGCCTGTATTATCTGACCATTCCTAGATAATAGTATTGTGTGTTCTCTTTGTCAATTTATGATTAGGGATTTTATTTGTAAATGTGCAACTAGAGTTTATTGGTTTTCTAAAGTGATTGCATTATTAGCATGATTTCATAGTATTGTGCAGGGTAAAATTTACAAAACCATAGCTAAAGGTTGTTATAGGATTTTAATTATTTGCAGTGTTTTGTTAGAATGTAGTATTTCTGAGGGCTGTGTTTCAGTGAGTGTAAGTATATGTGCTTGCTTTCAGGTTGATAGTTTTTGTTAAAAGTTTGTGACAGCTGTTAATGTTTTGTTTTGCGTAGTGGACAGTTGTTTTTATATGATTTTTAGAGAATGTGTATGGAAGGGTGCTGGGTAGGAATGGAATGGAATATTTAATATTGAGGTGTATTTGATTTTGTCTGATTTTAAGGATACTACTTCTTTTAGGAGTTCATGGATTGTCTTTTAGTTTGCTGTCATATTCGCCTAGATTTAGAGTTTTGCGGCCAAAGGGGTGCGTTAGCTACGCGTGCTTTTTTCTGGCCGCACCTTTTAAATACCGCTGGTATTTAGAGTTCACAGAATGGCTGCGTTAGGCTCCAAAAAAGGAGCGTAGAGCATATTTACCGCAACTTCAACTCTCGATACCAGCAGTGCTTACGGACGCGGCCAGCTTCAAAAACGTGCTAGTGCACGATTCCCCCATAGAAAACAATGGGACAGTTTGAGCTGAAAAAAAACCTAACACCTGCAAAAAAGCTGCGTTCAGCTCCTAACGCAGCCCCATTGTTTGCTATGGGGAAACACTTCCTACGTCTGCACCTAACACTCTAACATGTACCCCGAGTGTAAACACCCCTAACCTTACACTTATTAACCCCTATTCTGCCGCCCCCGCTATCGCTGACACCTGCATATTTTTTTTAACCCCTAATCTGCCGCTCCGTAAACCGCCGCTACTTACATTATGCCTATGTACCCCTAATCTGCTGCCCCTAACACCGCCGACCCCTATATTATATTTATTAACCCCTAATCTGCCCCCCACAATGTCGCCTCCACCTGCCTACACTTATTAACCCCTAATCTGCCGAGCGGACCGCACCGCTATTATAATAAAGTTATTAACCCCTAATCCGCCTCACTCCCGCCTCAATAACCCTATAATAAATAGTATTAACCCCTAATCTGCCCTCCCTAACATCTCCGACACCTAACTTCAAACATTAACCCCTAATCTGCCGATGAGCTCACCGCTATTCTAATAAATGTATTAACCCCTAAAGCTAAGTCTAACCCTAACACTAACACCCCCCTAAATTAAATATAATTTAAATCTAACTAAATAAATTAACTCTTATTAAATAAATTATTCCTATTTAAAGCTAAATACTTACCTGTAAAATAAATCCTAATATAGCCACAATATAAATTATAATTTATATTTATTTTACAGATAACTTTGTATTTATTTTAACCAGTTACAATAGCTATTAAATAGTTAAGAACTATTTAATAGCTAAAATAGTTAAAATAATTACAAAATTACCTGTAAAATAAATCCTAACCTAAGTTACAATTAAACCTAACACTACACTATCAATAAATTAATTAAATAAAATACCTACAATTATCTACAATTAAACCTAACACTACACTATCAATAAATTAATTAAATACAATACCTACAAATAAATACATTTAAATAAACTAACTAAAGTACAAAAAATAAAAAAGAACTAAGTTACAAAAAATAAAAAAATATTTACAAACATTAGAAAAATATTACAACAATTTTAAATTAATTACACCTACTCTAAGCCCCCTAATAAAATAACAAAGCCCCCCAAAATAAAAAAATGCCCTACCCTATTCTAAATTACAAAAGTTCAAAGCTCTTTTACCTTACCTGCCCTGAACAGGGCCCTTTGCGGGGCATGCCCCAAAGAATTCAGCTCTTTTGCCTGTAAAAAAAACATACAATACCCCCCCAACATTACAACCCACCACCCACATACCCCTAATCTAACCCAAACTCCCCTTAAATAAACCTAACACTAAGCCCCTGAAGATCTTCCTACCTTATCTTCACCTCGCCGGGTATCACACCGATCCGTCCTGGCTCCAAAATCTTCATCCAACCCAAGCGGGGGCTGGCGATCCATAATCCTGCGGCTGAAGAGGTCCAGAAGAGGTTCCAAAGTCTTCATCCTATCCAGGAAGAAGAGGCGATCCAGACCGGCAACCATCTTGATCCAAGCGGCATCTTCTATCTTCATCCGATGAGGAACGGCTCCATCGTGAAGACCTCCAGCGCGGACCAATCTTCTTCCTCCGATGTCCAACTGAAGAATGACGGTTCCTTTAAGGGACGTCATCCAAGATGGCGTCCCTCGAATTCCAATTGGCTGATAGGATTCTATCAGCCAATCGGAATTAAGGTAGGAAAATTCTGATTGGCTGATGGAATCAGCCAATCAGAATCAAGTTCAATCCGATTGGCTGATCCGATCAGCCAATCAGATTGAGCTTGCATTCTATTGGCTGATCGGAACAGCCAATAGAATGCGAGCTCAATCTGATTGGTGGTGTACGGAGCGGCAGATTAGGGGTTAATAATAATATGCAGGGGTCAGTGATAGCGTGGGCGGCAGATTAGGGGTTAATAAATATAATATAGGGGTCGGCGGTGTTAGGGGCAGCAGATTAGGGGTACATAGGGATAACGTAGTTGGCGGTAGTGTACGGAGCTGAAGATTAGGGGTTAAAAAATTTAAATATAGTGGGGTACATAGGTAGTTTATGGGTGTTAGTGTACTTTAGAGCACAGTAGTTAAGAGCTTTATAAACCGGCGTTAGCCCAGAAAGCTCTTAACTACTGACTTTTTTCTGCGGCTGGAGTTTTGTCGTTATATTTCTAACGCTCACTTCAGCCACAACTCTAAATACCGGCGTTAGAAAGATCCCATTGAAAAGATAGGATACGCAATTGACGTAAGGGGATCTGCGGTATGGAAAAGTCGCGGCTGCAAAGTGAGCGTTACACCCTTTCCTGACTGACTCCAAATACCGGCGGTAGCCCAAAACCAGTGTTAGGAGCCTCTAACGCTGGTTTTGACGGCTACCGCCCAACTCTAAATCTAGGCCCTAGTGTTTGCGTGACAAATAGGGTGTTTCACGCGAAGAAAGTGGGGAGTATTGATGAATATCTTTATTTATGTGATTTGAGTGATTGTCTTTAAGAAAGAAAATGAACCTAAAATGATCAGACAAGTTATTAACAAAATATTTGTATTTGCAGGAAGAGATCATGGAGCTGTATACATAAAAAAAAACACTAACTAAATGATTTTTGAGTTTTTCATATTTAGGTAAATCTGTACAGATAAAATAAAAAGATTGAAGATTGAATGCAAGTAAACATTTTAAATAAAGAGATGCCTGGCGCCTAGGTGAAGGAAAGAAAAGGAAGATAAAAAGACCTTTGTCAAGTTTGTTTAACCACCATACTGCAGTTAAAGTTGCAGAACTATCTTGTGGATCCATTCTTTGCATTGCAAGCTGGTACCAGCCCCAGAACTGGACTCTAGGTAGTCTATGACTGTTTCCTATGATGTGTGTCTTCAGAACATAAAGGCTATCCTTCTCTGGACTGTGCCTTGACTGTTGGAGTTGAGGACCTGTTACGCTGTTACATCCACAGCTAAATTAGGGGAGTATTGTTTTAACTTGTTTACTCATATTGCTTGTTTTGTATTCTCTTGTAATTGTGTTATTTTTATTGATCATATTAGTTATAAGAAGTCATATAACTTTGTCTGCATAAAAGTATGATTTATTTGTATTAGTATTCATTGTAGTTTATGTGCTTAAACAAAGTAACCCTCCAGATAAGTGTAACTCTAAACCTTGCAGTATTGTAACCTATTGTATGGCCCACTGAGTATAGAGAATATGTTTGCACATTTATAGTTTAAAGAAAATGCTGCAATATCTCAAAATATTCTAGACCCTTCACTATTGTAGAACACAGAAGGTTTCCCCATGTTTCTATACTGCCCCTTAATATTTAAGCGAAGAAGGGATATATGTGTCTTACAGTGGAGAATGGTATGAGAATAGGAAGTTTTTGTAGGAATTTCCCATTGTAATCTTTCCTTAGTATATAGTCAAACTACTCACAATAAAGAAGTTAAGAACACAACCTCAGATAGAAATTTATATCAATTGTACAGAGAAATATGAGTTTTGAGAGTAGTATAATTATAATAGTATTGATGATATATTTTCTATTTACAATGGCTCTTATTGGATCTGTGTTACTAAAGCATATGTATTGTTCCCTTTATTAACTGGTATGGTTAATGGTATGGTATCTGCTATTTGAGTTTTGTAATTCCAGGTGCTTGTCAGCAAAAGGAATTATTTTATCATAAAGATGTGTTTACCTTTAATAAGATTGTGTAGTTTTAATAATGTTATGATTGTATTCTTTCCTCATACAGTAGTGCAAGAGAATTTAGGTTGCATAAAATAATTAGGCCTAGATTTAGAGTTTGGCGTTAGCCGTGAAAACCAGCGTTAGAGGCTCCTAACGCTGGTTTTAGGCTACCTCCGGTATTTGGAGTCACTCAAAAAAGGGTCTAACGCTCACTTTTCAGCCGCGACTTTTCCATACCGCAGATCCCCTTACATCAATTGCGTAGCCTATCTTTTCAATGGGATCTTTCTAACTCCGGTATTTAGAGTCGTGTCTGAAGTGAGCGTTAGACATCTAACGACAAAACTCCAGCCGCAGGAAAAAAGTCAGTAGTTAAGAGCTTTCTGTGCTAACGCCGGTTTATAAAGCTCTTAACTACTGTACTCTAAAGTACACTAACACCCATAAACTACCTATGTACCCCTAAACCGAGGTCCCCCCACATCGCCGCCACTCGATTAAATTTTTTTAACCCCTAATCTGCCGACCGCCACCTACGTTATCCTTATGTACCCCTAATCTGCTGCCCCTAACACCGCCGACCCCTGTATTATATTTATTAACCCCTAACCTGCCCCCCACAACGTCGCCGCCAGCTACCTACACCTATTAACCCCTAATCTGCCGACCGGACCGCACCGCTATTATTATAAAGTTATTAACCCCTAATCCGCCTCACTAACCCTATAATAAATAGTATTAACCCCTAATCTGCCCTCCCTAACATCGCCGACACCTAACTTCAAACATTAACCCCTAATCTGCCGACTGGAGCTCACCGCTATTCTAATAAATGTATTAACCCCTAAAGCTAAGTCTAACCCTAACACTAACACCCCCCTAAGTTAAATATAATTTAAATCTAACGAAATAAATTAACTCTTATTAAATACATTATTCCTATTTAAAGCTAAATACTTACCTGTAAAATAAATCCTAATATAGCTACAATATAAATTATAATTATATTATAGCTATTTTAGGATTTATATTTATTTTACAGGTAACTTTGTATTTATTTTAACCAGGTACAATAGCTATTAAATAGTTAAGAACTATTTAATAGCTAAAATAGTTAAAATAATTACAAAATTACCTGTAAAATAAATCCTAACCTAAGTTACAATTAAACCTAACACTACACTATCAATAAATTAATTAAATAAACTACCTACAATTACCTACAATTAACCTAACACTACACTATCAATAAATTAATTAAATACAATTCCTACAAATAAATACAATTAAATAAACTAGCTAAAGTACAAAAAATAAAAAAGAACTAAGTTACAAAAAATAAAAAAATATTTACAAACATAAGAAAAATATTACAACAATTTTAAACTAATTACACCTACTCTAAGCCCCCTAATAAAATAACAAAGGCCCCCAAAATAAAAAAATGCCCTACCCTATTCTAAATTACTAAAGTTCAAAGCTCTTTTACCTTACCAGCCCTGAACAGGGCTCTTTGCGGGGCATGCCCCAAGAAGTTCAGCTCTTTTGCCTGTAAAAAAAAACATACAATACCCAAGCCCCCCAACATTACAACCCACCACCCACATACCCCTAATCTAACCCAACCCCCCCCTTAAATAAACCTAACACTAAGCCCCTGAAGATCTTCCTACCTTGTCTTCACCTCACCGGATTCACCGATCTGTCCAGAAGAGCTCCTCCGATGTCCTGATCCAAGCCCAAGCGGGGGGCTGAAGAGGTCCATGATCCGGCTGAAGTCTTCATCCAAGCGGGGCAGAAGAGGTCTTCCATCCGATTGAAGTCTTCATCCAAGCGGCATCCATCCGGAGCGGCAGCATCCTGAAGACCTCCGACGCGGAACATCCATCCTGGCCGACGACTGAACGACAAATGACGGTTCCTTTAAATGACGTCATCCAAGATGGCGTCCCTCGAATTCCGATTGGCTGATAGGATTCTATCAGCCAATCGGAATTAAGGTAGGAATATTCTGATTGGCTGATGGAATCAGCCAATCAGAATCAAGTTCAATCCGATTGGCTGATCCAATGAGCCAATCAGATTGAGCTCACATTCTATTGGCTGTTCCGATCAGCCAAGAGAATGCAAGCTCAATCTGATTGGCTGATCGGATTAGCCAATCGGATTGAACTTGAATCTGATTGGCTGATTCCATCAGCCAATCAGAATATTCCTACCTTAATTCCGATTGGCTGATAGAATCCTATCAGCCAATCGGAATTCGAGGGACGCCATCTTGGATGACGTCATTTAAAGGAACCGTCATTCGTCGTTCAGTCCTCGGCCAGGATGGATGTTCCGCGTCGGAGGTCTTCAGGATGCTGCCGCTCCGCTCCGGATGGATGGATGCTGCTTGGATGAAGACTTCAATCGGATGGAAGACCTCTTCTGCCCCGCTTGGATGAAGACTTCAGCCGGATCATGGACCTCTTCAGCCCCCCGCTTGGGCTTGGATCAGGACATCGGAGGAGCTCTTCTGGACAGATCGGTGAACCCGGTGAGGTGAAGACAAGGTAGGAAGATCTTCAGGGGCTTAGTGTTAGGTTTATTTAAGGGGGGTTTGGGTTAGATTAGGGGTATGTGGGTGGTGGGTTGTAATGTTGGGGGGCTTGGGTATTGTATGTTTTTTTTTACAGGCAAAAGAGCTGAACTTCTTGGGGCATGCCCCGCAAAGGGCCCTATTCAGGGCTGGTAAGGTAAAAGAGCTTTGAACTTTAGTAATTTAGAATAGGGTAGGGCATTTTTTATTTTGGGGGGCTTTATTATTTTATTAGGGGGCTTAGAGTAGGTGTAATTAGTTTAAAATTGTTGTAATATTTTTCTTATGTTTGTAAATATTTTTTTATTTTTTGTAACTTAGTTCTTTTTTATTTTTTGTACTTTAGCAAGTTTATTTAATTGTATTTATTTGTAGGAATTGTATTTAATTAATTTATTGATAGTGTAGTGTTAGGTTAATTGTAGGTAATTGTAGGTATTTTATTTAATTAATTTATTGATAGTGTAGTGTTAGGTTTAATTGTAACTTAGGTTAGGATTTATTTTACAGGTAATTTTGTAATTATTTTAACTATTTTAGCTATTAAATAGTTCTTAACTATTTAATAGCTATTGTACCTGGTTAAAATAAATGCAAAGTTACCTGTAAAGTAAATATAAATCCTAAAATAGCTATAATATAATTATAATTTATATTGTAGCTATATTAGGATTTATTTTACAGGTAAGTATTTAGCTTTAAATAGGAATAATTTATTTAATAAGAGTTAATTAATTTTGTTAGATTAAAATTATATTTAATTTAGGGGGGTGTTAGTGTTAGGGTTAGACTTAGCTTTAGGGGTTAATACATTTATTAGAATAGCGGTGAGCTCCAGTCGGCAGATTATAGGTTAATGTTTGAAGTTAGGTGTCGGCGATGTTAGGGAGGGCAGATTAGGGGTTAATACTATTTATTATAGGGCTAGTGAGGCGGATTAGGGGTTAATAACTTTATAATAATAGCGGCGTGGTCCGGTCGGCAGATTAGGGGTTAATAAGTGTAGGCAGGTGGAGGTGACGTTGTGGGGGGCAGATTAGGGGTTAATAAATATAATATAGGGGTCGGCGATGTTAGGGCAGCAGATTAGGGGTACATAGGGATAATGTAAGTAGCGGCGGTTTACGGAGCGGCAGATTAGGGGTTAATAATAATATTCAGGGGTCAGCGATAGCGGGGGCGGCAGAATAGGGGTTAATAAGTGTAAGGTTAGGGGTGTTTAGACTCGGGGTACATGTTAGAGTGTTAGGTGCAGACATAGGAAGTGTTTCCGCATAGCAAACAATGGGGCTGCGTTAGGAGCTGAACGCGGCTTTTTTGCAGGTGTTTTTTTTCAGCTCAAACAGCTCCATTGTTTCCTATGGGGCAATCGTGCACGAGCACGTTTTTGAGGCTGGCCGCTTGCGTAAGCAACTCTGGTATCGAGAGTTGAAGCTGCGTTAAATATGCTCTACGCTCCTTTTTTGGAGCCTAACGCAGTCTTTATGTGGACTCTCAATACCAGAGTTATTTTTATGGTGCGGCCAGAAAAAAGCCGGCGTTAGCTACGCGGGTCCTTACCGACAAAACTCTAAATCTAGCCGTTAGTAAATTAGTAGTGCTTATATCAGATGAGACAGCTGATTCTACTAAGATCATATTTGGAGAATTATAAACATTACATATAGTAGCTTTGCAGAATAAAACAACACTGGGTTATTTTTTTAGTAGTTCAAAGAGAAAGTGTGAAGAAATTAATTGTAAAGAAAATGTTTTTATTGACAGTTTTACTTTTCATTTTTGTTGCAGGGCAGGCCTTAGTACCAGTTACTTAGCATAGCCATACAGCCTCTTGATGAAGTCTAGGAGTTTTTACTTGCTTAGTATTCGTGTTTAAGGTATCATTTAAATTGTATAGAATAGCTGTGAGTTATTCTCTGTAAAAGTATAATAAATGTTTTTAACTTGTATTATATATCCAAAATGTTTTCCTGGATTTAAATGACATAAGATAAGTTAAGCTATTAAAGGAAATTGTGATGCTTACAAAAAAGTGCAAAAGTTTTGCTGGGCATAAATGTGATTGTATCAGGGTGCTTGCTCATCTTGTGCTGTTTTGTTTCCTTCTTAGACTCCTTCTGTCTCGAGTGTCTGTTGCTATGAGGATCCACCTGTTTCCCTTGTCTGCCCCATGAACAAACCATCGTACTTCCAGCATGTATCTGCAGATGGACACTTTCTCATGTGCAAAGCACCCCTACTGCAAATTGACTTTAGTATTGAAGCAGAGTGCCTGAGGTAGGTGGAGCTCAAGAGGACAAAGACTGTTCTTAAAGTGATCAGAGGCCACCCAGAGATACTTGTGCCATTCCCATGTTATGCTTCACTGTGGAGAGTATACAGAACAGGGAAATGTTGATGCTATTTGGGGATGCTAGCTATGCAGGTTGAGAAATAAAGATGCAGCATTGTTTGGGGGTAGATAGGGGGCTTGTTGGGTCTTTATGCCGACAGACCAGTAGTTTGGGGATGCTGGGAGGTAGACAGAGAGTATTGGAGAGCCCGTACTCATGTGCAGTGACATATTGTGGCCTATTCAGTGTTTTATTATAGTTAACTATTATAGCAGTAAATGTGAATGAATTTCTCTACAGTATTCTCACATAGATTCATGTTATACAGTAATATTAGGCTTAGATTGTTGATAATAGATTTACTAATTGTCAGTGCTTTTTATATAGTTTAATTTTCATTTATTCTGTTAGAATAAAAGGGTGGAGTGTAAGAATATATCTAACAATACTGTTAATATTTTTTTTTTTCATAATGTGTTTTATTATGCTGTGAGAACATATGCTGACATTAGATTTTTAGTTTCTTCTGCAACAATTGTATCTCAAGAATGGCCTTGCTATGTCCTGGCCCGGATACACCGTTATCTAAAACTGTTTGTTTCTTAGTATAACTCTTCTTTTTTTCTATATTTTTACTGTGCTTCTTTGTTCTAACTTATGCTGTGTAGAATGGTGTGATTATGATACGTCATTTTAACCCCATATACTGTAACAATTGTCTATACAAGTATGTGATGCCTTATAATAAACAGAACAGTGATTAGACTTTACTTGCTGCCTGTCTGATTGTTGTTCCCGAGATCTTGCCAAGTAACCCATTCAGTTCCAGGTGAAGGTGTAGAATATTGCTAAGTGTAAAGTGATACCACCGGTTATAAGATAACTCCTAACACAAGTCAAGATGGTTTATTATGGGCAGAGCCTGTGTGGTGTATTCAGGAGTCATTTAGCTATAAGCTTTGTTCTCAGGTAAGCTATTTTTATGATTACACCTTCTTGACATAGCAGAATGCTATTTTTGGAATAACACTGTAATGTTTATTTAATATTGATCCCCAGCATTTTCTTCTAATTAGATTGGGCTGTTCTTCTTGTTTAACTGCACATTCAGATAAAGAGGAACATGTAAGAATTTCTTGACAGAGTATTTTTGGATTTCCTTCAATTTTTATTTTTTATTTTTTCCATTTGTTTTATGATGCACTATGAACATGGAGATGTATATGATGACTTGAAAACTATCTTATCAAATCATACAGCAACCTTCTTTCTTGTAAAGATTTAATTTAATTTAAACAATAAACACATTCGTTATAGGATAACATGAAGATAATACATTTTTTGTTCTTTTAGGTTAACTATTAATTCATTTTACTTTTTATTGAAAGATTATTATTTTTATTATTGAGGATTATGTTTTGTTGTTCTTTGGCTATATTTGCAATATTTTTTTATTTTAGTTTTAGTTATTTCTGCTTTTTATGTTTAAAGATTCATCATGGAACCATAGTGTGATTTTTCACTGTTATAATAGAGATCTATTTTAATACTTTTAGTGCGTGTGACGACACATGGTCGACATTTGCTTGCTTACCAGGGGTTGCAAGTAGGCCAAGTGTCCCTGCATGGCTAGGGAAATTCGGGGATGCCATCAACTTGCCGGTGATTCTGGAAATCCAGAAGTGCAGAGTAGCTGCACAGGACACAGTCTAGTCAAAATTAAACTTTCATGATTCTAATAGGGCATACAATTTTAAACAACTTTTCAATTTACTTTAATCATCAAATTTGCTTTGCTTGCTGTATTCTTTGTGGAAAGCTAAACCTAATGCATTTTGACTGTTTTTCACAGTTAGACACTCCAAGTTCATGTGTGTCATATATATAACATTGTGCTCACTGTGAAAATTGATTGGCTAAACTGCATGTCTGTCAAAAGAACTGAAATAAGGGAGCAATCTGCAGAGGCTTAGAAACAAGGTAATCACTGAGGTAAAAAGTATATTAATATAACAGTGTTGGTTATGCTAAACTGGGGAATGGGTAATAAAGGGATTATCTATCTTTTTAACCAATAAAAATTCTGGTGTAGATTGTTCCTTTAAGGGAGCTTAAGTATTTAAACCCCTCTATCTCAGCTCCCTTAAGTCAGAGAGATGCCCAAGACCCACCATTTGAAAGGTAATTGCCTGGTATTAGAGTATAAGCACATTTAAAAAAAAAAAAAAAAAATACACACATTGAAGCACTTTATAACAGGTCATCAAAAAGGCCTAGAGAACCCCAGGGCCCCTTGTTTTAAAGCCCAAACGACCATCTTTAAAATAAAGCCCATATATAAGTTTTAATAGCCAGGTGATCACTGTGATAATATTAAATTGTATTCTGTGCGATTTGATAAATTTGTAATATACATCAAATTATATATGCTAATGTTAAGAGTTGAAGAAAAGGAGTGTATATGTTGTAGTGTACATGTGTTAGTGCTTATTATATACAGTTTCTTAATAAGGGCCAGATTAAGAGTGGTGCCCTAACAGTTACACACAAGCGAAAGGGGTTTATCGTGGGTGTTTGTGTGTGTCGGGTGTAGCGCTCGTGTTACAAGTTGAAAGTAAATGCGTGAGCACAATCGCAATTTATGCTAGAATGGGTACCGTATCTCAGAGCTGTGGTTAACTGATTTGCAAAGCAAAAAAGTGTTAGAAAACACTTTAAAAATACATTACAAAGTACAGTTACACTCATAATAACATTATCTAATAGAAATTATTCCAAAAATATTGCACAAAAAATATAAGGAATAAACGATATGAGGTCTTGGCTGTTAGAAAAAAAAGTCAGGCAAAGGGCTTTAACATAGAGATACATACATATACATGCCTAAAGATGGATATGTATGTGTGTGTATATATATATATATATATATATATATATATATATATTTATTTTTTTAACACACACACACACACATATATATATATATATATATATATATATATATATATATATATATATATATAGTATATAAGAGCATTGGAACCAATTTGATGGAAACATGTAACATCATATTTATTCAATATTCATATTTAATAAAGTGTTATACTGGATATTTGCTGTCAATATTTCACATTCCAATGTTCTGCACATAGCATAATATATGTTCTATGTATTTTTAAATCAATATTGCTATATATCTCTGCATATATCTATACTTCTATCTATATATAATCATCTATATAGATAGATAGATAGATAGATAGATAGATAGATAGATATTTTAGCAAAATACCATATATATATATATATATATATATATATATATATATATATAAATATGTATTTATGTTTAAATAGAACATATTATTTTATGTGAAGAACATTGGAATGTGAAATATTTATATTTCTATGTTGTGTTAGTGCACTTGAGAATATGCAATTGTGTTTGCGTGCGAGTAGGGTGTTTTTTTAAACTTTTTTTTTTTCCATTGACTTCTATGAGGCAATACGTTATCGTGTGTGTGCAATATTCTAAGTTCGGCTTTTTACACACATCTGGTTAGGGTGAAAACGAAAACAGTTGTTAAATACTGCTCCGTTGTTTTCTGGCCCTTAAAGGGACATTAAACACAATTGTGTTAAACAACAACAATGTTAAACAACTTTCTAATTTACTTCTATTATCTAATTTGCTTCATTCTCTTGTTATTCTTTCCTGGAAAGCATATCTTTAACAGAGGATATCTAAATAATGAAGCAAATTAGATAATAGAAGTAAATTGTAATGTTGTTTAAAATTGTATTCTCTGTCTAAATAATGAAATCATTTTTTGGGGTTTAACCCCTTAAGGACCAAGGACGTACGCCGTACGTCCTCCAAAAAAATACACTTAACGACCGAGGCCGTATGGCGTACGTCCTTGGTCTTGGAAAGCGGTGGAAGCAATCCTGATCGCTTCCAGTCACTTTCCGGTTATTGCAGTGATGCCTCGATATCGAGGCATCCTGCAATAACCCTCCTTGGCCATCCGATGCAGAGAGAGCCACTCTGTGCACAGTGGCATTTAACGGCCTTCTAATTTCCAAAAAGCAATGCCAAAGCCTTATATGTCTGCTATTTCTGAATAATTTCAGTGAGAAACCTAAAGTTTGTGAAAAAATTTGTGAAAAAGTGAACATTTTTTTTTATTTGATCTCATTTGGCGGTGAAATGGTAGCATGAAATATACCAAAATGGGCCTAGATCAATACTTTGGGATGCCTTCTAAAAAAAATATATGCATGTCAAGGAATATTAAGGGATTCCTGAAAGATATCAGTGTTCCAATGTAACTAGCGCTAATTTTGAAAAAAAGTGGTTTGGAAATAGCAAAGTGCTACTTGTATTTATTGCCCTATAACTTGCAAAAAAAGCAAAGAACATGTAAACATTGGGTATTTCTAAACTCAGGACAAAATTTAGAAACTATTTAGCATGGGTGTTTTTTGGTGGTTGTAGATGTGTAACAGATTTTGGGGGTCAAACTTAAAAAAATTGTGTTTTTTTCCATTTTTTTCCTCATATTTTTTTTTATAGTAAATTATAAGATATGATGAAAATAATGGTATTTTTAGAAAGTCCATTTAATGGTGAGAAAAACGGTATATAATATGTGTGGGTACAGTAAATGAGTAAGAGGAAAATTACAGCTAAACACAAACACCGTAAAAATGTAAAAATAGCCTTGGTCCCAAACAGACAGAAAAGTACTGTGGTCATTAAGGGGTTAATGTCCCTTTAATTGGGTAACATTTATTAATGGCTGTTATAATAACCTGACTGATATCTGGGATGGAGGATCTGGATATTTTGCTGATTGAAAGTGAATTTACCTAAATGTATATATTTTCCTACAACAAAGGTCTGGGGCCCGATCCAATATGCAGTGTCGCCCGCAAATGCCGGCGATGCTGAATTTTGCACTGGTTTGGTATCCTATATACGGCGTAACCTAGAAGTTACGCTCGTATATTTCTGCCGTCGCCCGTAGTTTTTTGGGCCATAGGCAGGTATACCAAACCAGCTCAGTTTGGTATCCAATATACAGCGTAAGGACTTACGTGGCGAAAATGGAGAAATCTTACTCCATTTTCACCTCGCCACAAAAAGCAGCCGTAGTAAGCCTTACGCTGTCTATTGGAGCCCCGTAACTCCCTAAACTAGCTACAAAATAAACCTAACACCTAACGCATGCGCAATGTCTATCTACCTGTCAACCACGATCTGCTAAATAAAACCTAACACCTAACGCATGCGCAATGTCTATCTACCTGTCAACCGCGATCCCCCACCGCAATCCCTAATAAAGTATTTAACCCCTAAACCGCCGCTCCCGGACCCCGCCACCACCTACATTAACTACCCCCTAATGTGATCCCCCTACACCGTTGCCAACTATATTAAACTACCCCCTAAAGTGAGCCCCTTACACCGCCGCCATCTACCTTACCTACCCACTAAAGTGAGCCCCTTACACCGCCGCCATCTACCTTACCTACCCCCTAAAGTGAGCCCCTATGCCGCCGCCATCTACCTTTAATTAATTTAACCTTTAAATTAATTAACCCCTAATTTAATCCCCCTACCCCGCCGCCAGCTATATTAAATTAATTAACCCCTAATTTAATCCCCCTACCCCGCCGCCAGCTATATTAAATTAATTAACCCCTAATTTAGTCCCCCTACCCCGCCGCCACCTATATTAAATTAATTAACCCCTAATTTAATCCCCCTACCCCAACGCCACCTATATTAAATTAATTAACCCCTAATTTAATCCCCCTACCCCGCCGCCAGCTATATTAAATTATTTAACCCCTAAAATACTAAACTATCCCTACCACTAAACCTAAGTCTAACCCTACAAATAGCCCTGAAAAGGGCTTTTTGCGTGGCATTGCCCTAAAGTAACACCTCTATTGCCAGCCCTTAAAAGGGCTTTTTGCGGGGCATACCCCAAAGAAAACTGCTCTTTTACCAGCCTTTAAAAGGACTTTTGGCATTGCTTTGTCACAAAGTAAACTGCTCTTTTGCATCTAATCTAAATCCCCCTACACCGCCGCCACCTATAATAAATGTATTAACCCCTAATCTAATCCCCCTACACCGCCGCCACCTATATTAAACACATTAACCCCTAATCTAATCCCCCTACACCGCCGCCAGCTATATTAACTATATTAACCCTAATTATATTAGGGTTAATATAGTTAATATAATTATTATATTATATATATTAACTATATTAACCCTAATTATATTAGGGTTAATATAGTTAATATCGTTATTATATTATATATATATATATATATATATTAAGTATAATAACCCTATCTAACTCTAACATCCCTAACTAAACTCTTATTAAAATAAATCTAATATTAATATTATTAATTAAAATATTCCTATTTAAATCTAAATACTTACCTATAAAATAAACCCTAAGATAGCTACAATGTAATTAATAATTACATTGTAGCTATTTTAGGGTTTATATTTATTTTACAGGTAACTTGGTATTTATTTTAACTAGGTACAATAGCTATTAAATAGTTAATAACTATTTAATAGCTACCTAGTTAAAATAATTACCAATTTACCTGTAAAATAAATCCTAACCTAAGTTACAAATACACCTACACTATCAATAAATTAAATAAACTACAAATATCTAACTAAAATACAATTAAATAAACTAAACTAAATTACAAAAAAAACAAAACACTAAATTACAAAAAATAAAAAAAAAGATTACAAGATTTTTAAGCTAATTACACCTATTCTAAGCCCCCTAATAAAATAATAAAGCCCCCCAAAATAAAAAAAAATCCCTACCCTATTCTAAATTAAAAAAGTTAGCTCTTTTACCTTACCAGCCCTTAAAAGGGCCTTTTGCGGGGCATGCCCCAAAGAAAACTGCTGTTTTGCCTGAAAAAAAAACACAATACCACCCCCAACATTACAACCCACCACCCACATACCCCTAATTTAACCCAAACCCCCCTTAAATAAACCTAACACTACCCCCCTGAAGATCTCCCTACCTTGTATTCACCCAGCCGGGCAGAACTCTTCATCCGATCCGGGCGATGTCTTCAATCAAGCGGCAAAGAAGTCTTCTTCCATATGGGCGATGTCTTCAATCAAGCGGCAGAGAGTCTTCTTCCATTCAGTGATGTCTTCAAGCAAGCGGCAGAGAGTCTTCTTCCATCCGGTGATGTCTTCAAGCAAAGCGGCATCTTCAATCTTCTTTCTTCGCTCCTCCGCCGCGGAGCATCCATCCGGCACGACGACTTCCCGACGAATGAGGTTCCTTTAAATGACGTCATCCTAGATGAACCAATCAGCCAATCGGATTGAACTTGAATCTGATTGGCTGATTCAATCCTATCAGCCAATCGGAATTTGACGGACGCCATCTTGGATGACGTCATTTAAAGGAACCTCATTCGTCGGGAAGTCGTTGTGCCGGATGGATGCTCCGCGGCGGAGGAGCGAAGAAAGAAGATTGAAGATGCCGCTTTGCTTGAAGACATCAACGGATGGAAGAAGACTCTCTGCCGCTTGCTTGAAGACATCGCCGGATGGAAGAAGACTCTCTGCCGCTTGATTGAAGACATCGCCCGGATGGAAGAAGACTTCTTTGCCGCTTGATTGAAGACATCGCCCGGATCGGATGAAGAGTTCTGCCCGGCTGGGTGAATACAAGGTAGGGAGATCTTCTGGGGGGTAGTGTTAGGTTTATTTAAGGGGGGTTTGGGTTAGATTTGGGGTATGTGGGTGGTGGGTTGTAATGTTGGGGGGTGGTATTGTGTTTTTTTCAGGCAAAAGAGCAGTTTTCTTTGGGGCATGCCCCGCAAAAGGCCCTTTTAAGGGCTGGTAAGGTAAAAGAGCTAACTTTTTAATTTAGAATAGGGTAGGGATTTTTTATTTTGAGGGGCTTTATTATTTTATTAGGGGGCTTAGAATAGGTGTAATTAGCTTAAAAATCTTGTAATCTTTTTTTTATTTTTTGTAATTTAGTGTTTGTTTTTTGTAATTTAGTTTAGTTTATTTAATTGTATTTTAGTTAGATATTTGTAGTTTATTTAATTTATTGATAGTGTAGGTGTATTTGTAACTTAGGTTAGGATTTATTTTACAGGTAAATTGGTAATTATTTTAACTAGGTAGCTATTAAATAGTTATTAACTATTTAATAGCTATTGTACCTAGTTAAAATAAATACCAAGTTACCTGTAAAATAAATATAAACCCTAAAATAGCTACAATGTAATTATTAATTACATTGTAGCTATCTTAGCGTTTATTTTATAGGTAAGTATTTAGATTTAAATAGGAATATTTTAATTAATAATATTAATATTAGATTTATTTTAATAAGAGTTTAGTTAGGGATGTTAGAGTTAGATAGGGTTATTATACTTAATATATATATAATATAATAACGATATTAACTATATTAACCCTAATATAATTAGGGTTAATATAGTTAATATATATAATATAATAACTATATTAACTATATTAACCCTAATATAATTAGGGTTAATATAGTTAATATAGCTGGCGGCGGTGTAGGGGGATTAGATTAGGGATTAATCTATTTAATATAGCTGGCGGCGGTATAGGGGGATTAGATTAGGGGTTAATGTGTTTAATATAGGTGGCGGCGGTGTAGGGGTATTAGATTAGGGGTTAATGTGTTTAATATAGGTGGCAGCGGTGTAGGGGGATTTAGATTAGATGCAAAAGAGCAGTTTACTTTGTGACAAAGCCCCACCAAAAGTCCTTTTAAGGGCTGGTAAAAGAGCAGTTTTCTTTGGGGCATGCCCCGCAAAAAGCCCTTTTAAGGGCTGGCAATAGAGCAGTTTACTTTGGGGTAATGCCACACAAAAAGCCCTTTTCAGAGCTATTTGTAGGGTTAGACTTAGGTTTAGCGGTAGGGATAGTTTAGTATTTTAGGGGTTGAATAATTTAATATAGCTGGCGGCGGGGTAGGGGGATTAGATTAGGGGTTAATTAATTTAATATAGGTGGCGGCGGAGTAGGGGGATTAGATTAGGGGTTAATTAATTTAATATAGGTGGCGGCGGGGTAGGGGGATTAGATTAGGGGTTAAATAATTTAATATAGGTGGCGGCGGGGTAGGGGGATTAGATTAGGGGTTAAATAATTTAATATAGGTGGCAGCGGTGTAGGGGGATTAAATTAGGGGTTAATAATTTTAAAATAGATGGCGGCGGGGTAGGGGCTCACTTTAGGGGGTTATAGATGTAATATAGCTGGCGGCGGGGTCCGGGAGCGGCGGTTTAGGGGTTAATAACTTTATTAGGTGGCGGCGGGGTCCGGGAGCGGCGGTTTAGGGGTTAATAACTTTTTTTATTGTTAGGATAGTGAGGGGGGATAGCGGATAGAGGTGCAAAGTGAGGTAGGAAAGCAGACACTGCTCAAAAGGGTTCTTATTTCAACATCTTAAAAAGTTAACAGCTTCAAACGCTGAAAATTGCGTTTTAGAAAAAGGTACAAAAAATAACAAATACAAGGCAGGGGGTAAGTGACACAAGTAGTCAGCGTTTGAAGCTGTTAACTTTTTAAGATATTGAAATAAAGGATCAAGTTTTATGGAACCCTTTTGAGCAGTGCCTGCTTTCCTACCTCACTTTGCACTTGTACAGTGGCTGGGTTTCGCCACTGCTACGGCACTCCGTTGGCTCTCTATGGGAAGATTGTATTGCAGCCGGCGTCACTTCCGGTTATCACGCCAGGTCCGCAGTAGCTGCTAGGATCGTCATCTCTCCATGTCCAAATTAGACGTGTCGGGCTATGTTTGGGAGGCGTGACAGTGCGGGAGATTTCATACTTTAGTCAGGTTTTGTAGGCGCCGGCAGTTTCTAAAGTGCAGTAAGTCACTGGCGACTCCAGAAATTTGTACTTACGCAGATTTCTGGACATCGCTGGTTTGTCAGACTTACGGCACTTTAGCCTCTGACGGCGCCGTAGTTGCGAGCTGAAACTGCGGGGGGGGGGGGGGGATCCCTCGCTTGCGCTGCAAACTACGCTGCATATCGGATCGCGCCCCTGGTGAGCAATTAAAAACTTTTATTGATTCTGTGTCCAAGACAAGTGTTGTTTTTTTTTAACTGTTGAATTGACTGATAAATGCAAATAGCTATCAATATTTCAGAATAGAATATCTCAGGATATTATGATAAGTGTTAATGGCTGTATGTTAAAGGATACTAAATGTGTCAGTCATTTCTGATATTATAAAAATTAACTTGTGTAGTTTCAGTCATGATTGGGCACGTGCTGTGTATAACGTAGCCACTATACATTGATCCTATTGTACACTATGCTGTTTATCCTCATGATGTATGATTACATTTTGTTTTTCAATAAAGCTTTTAAAATAAAAAAAAAAATAAAAAAATTTTTTAACTTGATACCAGTGTTCCCTCTAAGGTCAAATTTTGTGAGCACCCCAGCAATGAAATGGTTAAAAATGAAACCATACTTTGCAGTCTTCTCTAATGTTTGCTAACTGCAGGGTGCGGTTTCCTAATTAACTGTTTGAATGCTCACAAAATGTGGCCTTAGAGGGAACACTGCTTGGTACTACAATGATTTAGCTTAAAGGGATATGAAACACACTTTTTTCTTTCTTTCATGATTCATATAGAACATACAGTTTTAAAAAAACTTTCCAATTTACTTCTTTTTTTTTTTTAATAATTTTTTTATTGAGGTTTAAGAAGAGAACAAAAAATAACAAGCGTGATGAGTTACAACAATCTTATACATATACAAGCAAACACGCTGCTGCAACATAGCAAATCTGTTACATCACAAATATGCAAAAATACAGTAAAAAAAAAAGAAAAAAAACTCACATTTTCTATTTTAGTTACATAAAGAGGAAGATTTTGAAGTTTACATTTTCAAAAATAAGATTTAAGAAATAATCATTAGCCACAAATACAATAGCCTTTAAGGAAGAGAAAAAAAAAAAAAAAAAAAAAAGGGGAATAACTTTCCCTCGATCCCCACCCCACCCCCACCCCATCCCCCCCGAGCGCTATCGATCAGTACTCCCTCATAGTGCCATCAATCCATGTATGTGGAAAAACATTAAGTAACGTTAGTTCCGCAAAACACACTGAAGAAAGAAAGGGAGAAAGTATCCTTTTTTGCAAAGGATATGGATAAGACAGGATAACTGGTGTCCATTTCCATAGAAACTTCTTAATCCTTTTCTCCGATACATCATAGAGATGAAAAGATTCAAAAGCAATTTGATCTTGCAAAAATTTAAAAACCATAGTTAATCCCGGTATCTGCCTAGCTTTCCAATTTTTAAGAATACAATATCTAACAGTGAGAATAATAGTATTTAAGCTATTTATGGTGTTCACATAAAAGGCCTCTTGTGAAGGACATAAAAAGATAATATCTTCCGCAGATAAAGCAATTGATACTTTATATAATTTATTAAACCAGAATATAATCTTTAACCAAAATTGTCTTACATTAGGACATGTCCAAAACATATGAAGTAGGTCAGCCCTATCATGTGAACAGCGGGGACATAAATTAACCAAGGTCGGGTAAAATCTAGAGATTTTCCACGGAGAAAGATAAAAATTATTAATCAATTTCATGTGAGATTCATTCCAAGATATCGGGACTTTACACTTACGTAAAGAGTCAAAACTCTGAATAATCTTATCATGATTTACTGATGGGATTAGTGGCAACCAGGACCTACAGATATTATCCCTAAATACGAGACTCTGCTTGGTCAACATAATATCATACATCAATGATATTGAAGAGTTTCCTGCTACAAATTTTCGTATAAAGAGTTTAATATCCGACCAATCAGAGAGCGAAGAAATAGGCCAACTTTGAGATAGGACAAAGTGGCAAATTTGAAAATAAGCTAATAGATTAGACCTAGCTAAATCATATTTATGAAAGATCGTATCCATCGTTAATAATTGGTCATTCTCATCCAATAACTGTTTGACATAATGTAGTTCCTTATCGGACCAATCTTTAAAAACTTTTTGATAGAGGCCAGGCAAAAAATTTGGATTATTTACAATAGGAAGCCATTCGGAAAATGAATAATCTATATTTAACATTGCGCAGAACTTTTGCCAGGCAAAAACTATGTTTCTAATAGTGATAAGACATCTGACATTCTGAGGTAGTTTCTGGACATGAATATGTAATATAGCTTTTAACACAAATGGAGCAATCAAATAATTTTCTAACTCTTCTGATGAGACTAAATTAGTGCCAGCGATCCAATCTATTGCCGTTTTGACCATAGCAGCTAAGTTATACAATTTAATGTTAGGAAGCGCCAATCCGGCCGACCCGGAGTTTTGCATTAATCTAGCCAATGCAATTCAGGGCTTTTTATTGTTCCAAATAAATTTAGAAACTTGGGAATTAAAAAACTTTAAATCTTTATTCAATAAGAATAAAGGCAAATTTTGGAGCGGGTATAACAACCGCGGAAAAATGATTGATTTTATCAAATTAACTCTAGCTGTGATAGACAGTGGGAAGGCAGCCCAGAGATGTAAATCGAATTCAATTTTTTGAAAAGAGGCTCAAAATTAGCTTTATACCAAAATTTAGGATTTTTATGCAAAACCAAACCTAGATATTTAATAGCATCAACCAATTTAAATGGCATATCGAGACCTTCTAGCTGAGAAGTATTTATACACATTAATTCGCTTTTTTCCAAGTTTATCTTATAACCTGAAAAGGAGCTGAAAACTTTTAACACATGTAGAATCATAGGAATAGATTGCTGTACATTGGTGAGAAAAATCAACACATCGTCTGCGTAGAGCAACATTTTGAGACGGTATATACCGAATGGGACTCCTATCAAAAGATCTCTGCATCGAATCGCGAGAGGTTCCAAAGCTATATTGAAAAGTAAAGGAGAAAGGGGGCACCCTTGCCTAGTGCCTCTCTGTAGTATTATTTGAGACGATAAAGATCCATTAATAAGTAAAAAGGAAATTGGTTTATGATATAGTCTAATAATAAATTGTACAAATTCCCCTTTAAAGCCAAACTTCTCCATTGCCCTAAAAAGGTATTCCCAAACAATTGAATAAAAGGCTTTGATCGCATCTAGGGAGAGTATCGCAGTCCCTTGCCATAGTGGCTTCTTCCTCTAATTATCCACATTCCAGGCATAATCTAAAAAATTGATCAATTTGCGAGTATTCTTTGCTGGATTTCTAGCTACCATAAAACCAGTCTGGTCTGGATGAATAATTTTATGTATATAAGAAGATAGCCTTGAAGCAATAATAGCCATTAAGATCTTATAGTCTGTGTTCAGAACTGAAATCGGCCTATAAGAGGCCGGATCTTCGGGATTTTTACCTTTCTTTAAAATGAGAAAAATATTGGCCGCAGAGAAATAACTAGAGATCAGATTATTAGACATATAATAATAATTAAAAAGTTTTTTGAAAGTGGGCAGAAGGAGCTCACCAAGACATTTATAAAACTCCGCTGGAAACCCATCTGGTCCAGGAGCCTTATTCATCTTCAAATGATCTATGGCTTTTCTAATTTCATTGATAGATATTGGAGCATTAATCGATATTAAGTCCTCGCTACTTAATTGAGGCAGCTTTATCATGGACCAAAAGGTATCTTGGTTAATAATATCCGTCTCTACTCTAGAGTATAATTGTTGATAATAAGCAAAAAATGCCTCCATAATCCCCTTAGCCTCCGTATATCTTCCCTTTTCAGTTTGAATCGCGGGAATAATATTTTTCTTTTTTCTGACCTTAGTGAGTCTAGCTAAATATTTAGTGGAGGAACCGTGCAATCCTTTAAATTGGAGATTTATTCTTGCTTCCTCCTCTAAGAGTTTTTGTTTTAAGAACAAGTCTCTTTCCTTCCTATTATCTTGATATTTTTTCCAGTTTCCCGAAGTGCGCCTTAAACAATAATTTCTATATGAGTTCCTGATTTTATTCATGATTTGAATTTCCCAGGCTTTACTCTTTTTCTTCGCTATACTAATATATGATTGTATTTCTCCCCGCATTACAGCTTTAAAAGCTTCCCAGAAAATTTCCGGTTTATTAGCATAGCTTATATTGTCAGAATAGTATCGTTGCCAGAGGGATCTCAAAAAATTAACAAATTTAGGGTTAGTGTGCAAATGTCGAGGAAAATAAAAACTGGGCGTTTGTATCCTATTCTTTAGCCCAGAAGGAAATGACAAGGAAATAATTGCATGGTCTGAGATAATGATATCTCCAATTCCTGTCCCTAATTTCTGACTGGCTAAATTATCCGTAATTAACAGTAGGTCAATTCTCGAGAAAGTGCAGTGTGCTTTAGATTCGCAAGAAAATACCTGTTTATCTGGGTTTTTTAGACGCCATATATCCACTAATTTTAGCTTTGCACAAAATTGTGATAAATATTTTGCATTCTTTTCATGGGCTAATCTATTTTTATTAGAAAGTCTATCTAATACCAGACATAAGGTAGCATTAAAATCACCCCCTAGAATTAAGTTGTCAGCACTAAAGGGAAATAATTTGATTTTTATTTTCTCCCAAAATTCTCTAGAAAACTTATTTGGGGCATATATATTACAAATTATAAATTTAATATCCTTTATAAACACATGGATAATGATGTATCTTGCATCCGAATCTATTTCTACCTTATCCAATTTATATTCTAACTCTTTATGAAAAAGGATAGCAACCCCACATTTTCTAGCACGCCCGGTCGTAGAGACTACTTCCCCTACCCATTTTATCTTCAGTTTAGCCGCTTCAAGCTCATTAAGATGTGTCTCCTGAAGGAGAACAATATCTGGTTTATAGCTAGCTAAATTTTTAATAATCAATTTGCGTTTAATGGGGGAAGAAATCCCTCCTATATTCCAAGATAAAATCTTAATTTCTTCCACCATCTAAAAATCCGATTAATTAGCCATTTCACAAGGAAGAATCCACTCGGGGCGGGGGAGGTCGGGGAGGGGCGGCGGAGGAGAGGGGCGAGAGAGAGAGGGAAAAAAAAAAAAAAGGGGGAGTACATCAGGATAGGAAAAACATATCACACATAAAATACAATATAACAACTTCACTGCATTTGTTAACATGTAATTTCTATTATTTAGAACAAAAACAAATTCCATATAGAATAACCTTTTCATTATATGCAGACTAAAGCTTTACCCTGTCTCTATAAATTTTTTCACATCTGCCACCTCATCAAAGGAATATTTAATACCTTTGTCCTCAATAATTATACGAGCTGGATATATCAAGCGAGCTTTAACCCCTTTATTTATTAATTGCGAGCAATAAGGGGCCATTAGTTTTCTTTTAGCTGACGTCTCATATGAGAAGTCCTGGAACAACAGAATCCGGTTCTTTCCAAAAATGGGTGGATCATTTTTTTTAAATAATTTCAATATTTCCACTTTATCTTGAAATTTTAACAATTTAAAGATACAGATTCTGTTCCTTGTGACTCCATCCGAGTAGGATTTCTTGGGGCCCAACCTATGTGCTCTTTCTATCGCTAGGGGTAGCAACTTAGGGGGCATCCCTAGTGTTTGTGGTAGTGTAATTGAGGTGAATTTCAACAGATCCTCATATTCTGATATTTCTGGGAGGCCCACTATCCTAATATTATTGCACCTGGAGCGATCTTCAAGGTCCTCCAGGCGTGACTGCATGTTTTTAATTTTAGCTTCCTGTTTCTGAATTGTCTCCATGAATATGAGAAATATCTTCTACCTCAGAGATTCTTGTCTCAGCCTCAGTTAATCTATTCGAGAACTGCCTAACTTCAGAAGACAGTGTGACTAATTCAGCGGAAATAGTCCCTAGCTCTTTCTTGATTACTTCAAACTGTGGGGAAAATATTTCTGTTAGCTGAGAAATCAATGTTTGAGAATCAGAGGACATTTTATTAGTTTCTATTGAGCTATCCAAACTGGTGTCTGATGTTTTACTTTTTTTTCTTTTATTTTTACAGGCATTTTGGGTGAATTAGATTTCACCTGAGTGATAAATCTATCCATAAAGGACAGAGTGAAAAAAAACAAATAAATCAAGTGCACATTGAAGTGAAAACCCTCAAACACTAAAAAAAACCAGTAATAAACACACAAAAAAAAAAAGAAACTATGAACAATTCTCTATAACCCCCTCCCCCCGTTTCCCTTGTATTATATTTCCAGAAGAGATGTGACAATTATAGTAGTATTATTATAATAGTGATAATAGTGCATAGCAGTGCATACAGGCCTGTAAATCTCTCCTACCTAAACCAGTTAGTTTTCGTTATTCTTATATTTATATGAGCTTGTCTCCTTTTCTATATGTGCGCAAGCACATAAACCCAATATAACGTATTCAGCGTCTCCCTTTAAATGATAAAGTTTCCAGAAACCTTTCCTTCAAATAAGCTTATTTAACTGAATAATACAGATTTTAAACAGGCTATATATCCCCCTGGGTTTCAGCTTGACACAACAATTACCATATAATATATTTCTTAGGCACAGTGTTTAGAAATGTCCGATTAAAGTTTTAACCCTCACTTCAAAGTTTGAAGGTATATGGCTTGCGTTTATGTAGTAACTTAATCTTTTTTCCACGGCAATATATGCCAGATATACCAGTCAGTTATTTGAAGGGATGTTTTCACTATCACAATGGCTCAAAGAGTTAACTTTATAGATGTTCCCCACAGATAGCTCTTATTCCAGGTTTCCAAAGTGTAGGGGCATTAGGACTTATTTCCATATAGTGGCACAGCGGCCTCTCCTTTACCCAGCAATTACGGCTGTATCACAAGCCTCCCGACCAGATAGATATAATAAAGTTAGTAACTTACAAATACTGCGTACTTCGCTCCGCTCTCATGAGCCTGTTTCAGCTGGGGATTAAAAAGTCTGCTCTCGTCTTCAGTGATGTACCCTGTGCTGCTCAGCGTGTCTGTACAGGTTCCGTTTGCATAGAGAGCGTGACGTCAGTGTCCTTACACACCTCCAATCCTCTATTGGTTCAAAAGAGAGGCTCGACCTCAATACTGATCCTGGATTGGTCAGAGCCCTTCTTTGGATATATCCCCGGTTTAGCACACACCGGGTACAATGACTTGAAGTGGGCCGAGGAAATCCGTCACACTAACAGTGCCCTAGGAGGCAGAACCACCCCACAATGGGCACAACTTTTCCTCTTTGTTCCAGCGGCGCCCAAGGCACCGATCCGCTCTCGACGCTCTGTTACCCTCTGACAGCACGAGCCTCCCAGACTCCGCCAAATATACCACTGCCAACTGGGTATTTCACATTTTGTAGGGTATAGATTCCAACTTTAGGGTAAGAATGCTTGCGTTCACTTGATCGGCTTTATCGGGTTTTTTTCCGGGACCCAGTGAAGTTGCGGCTCAGACTGAAAGCCGTTTGTAGTCAGTTGAGGGTTTCCTGCCGGGGCCGAAATGGATTTGCCCGGCTCCCTAGGGTGCTATCAAACACCAGCAGCGGGAGAGATGGCCACAGGAGGAAGGTGCACAAGCTGTCCGAACTCGGTGTCACACGCCAGCCTCAGCGTGCTCTACTGAACAGCTCCTCCCACCGGAAACCCCTGCCTCCAATTTACTTCTATAATCAATCTTGCTTCACTCTCTTGGTATCCTTTATTGAAGGAGCAGCAATGCACTACTGGGAGCTAGCTGAGCACATTGGTAAGACAATTATAAGAGTTATATATGTGCAGCCACCAATCAGCACCTAGTTCCAAGCTCCTGAACCTACCTATTTATGCTTTTCAACAAAGGATACCAACAGAACAACAGATAATAAAAGCAAATTGAAGGGGTGTTTAAAACAGTATAAACTATAATTAGTAAATGTACCTGTTTTCAGCCAATACTTGGGAGCTGTTCTGTTGCCCACCATAAAGAGAGCATTACAACCACCCTTTTTGCTCCCTGAAAGAAGGGCTGAGATAGAAACTGAAGATGAACCCAACAGAAAATTGTCTGGATGGACATTTCTTTCTCCAGTCCCTTTGGGACAGAAAACTGTGCTATTAAAGTGATAGATTCTGTTATTTTCTCCTATTTATTTTATTCTATTTGCATTGTGTTATTTTGTTTGTACTTTTTATACAAATGAACAGTGACACGTTTTTGTTCTTAATGAATATTCCTTTGTTAAGTTCTGCCATTGTCTAATATTGGAGCTATGTTACAGGAGAGACCATAATTAAGTTTATGGCTTTTAATCTTTTAATTAGGGGAAACCTAGGGCATCACAGTTTAATTATCCTTGTGGGTGGGAGTAGAGATATCTGTGTGTGGTTGACATTAAAGGGTCTTAGC
Source organism: Bombina bombina (assembly GCF_027579735.1). Classification (NCBI taxonomy): domain Eukaryota; kingdom Metazoa; phylum Chordata; class Amphibia; order Anura; family Bombinatoridae; genus Bombina; species Bombina bombina. Next base: position 446,505,682 of record NC_069504.1, on the reverse strand, counting down.
TTATTTTCTGGGTCTACTATGGACTACAGATTATTGTTTTTTTTAACCCTTAAACATGTATTGAGAAACTCACATGGTGAGAAATCAATGAACATCTTTAGGGGCTTTTTGAGAATTAAATTGTAATATATGTATCTTTTCTTCACACCAAGAACCCTGTATAGTTAGACAAACAGCTCTCAAGCTAAATTTGCCTTTTTACATTTATTTGAGGGACCTTGCAGCACTAACAAGACCTCTTAGATAATTCTACTAGAGCAGAGAGCATTAGATCATTTGGCCCTAAGCCAAGGCTTGCCTGGAGTGGCTTGTTCCTCATTTTCATTTTCACTATTTTTTTTTCCAAATAATTTTTTATTAAGGTTCAAGTCAAAGCATAGAAGCATTGAATATCAGTAGATCATAGACAATAAAGAGAAAAATAATGTCAAGGCTTACAACCAGTATAATTCTGAAAAGAGAGGAGAAAAGCGCAGACTCAAATGTAGAATAAAGGATATTTAATATATGTGCACGCACAACAAGTGACAGCAAATAACACGATGTGTCAGCATTACAAATGTAACTTATCCCACATAACACGGATTCTGAAAGACAGCTCCAGAAGACAGCAGTCCAAAATTCCTGGGTAAATGGAAAACAATCCGTGGTCCGGGTGAATGGCGATATCCCCAAAGTTTATCTGGGCTCTTTGTATTCTCTGTGTTAAAGGCAGGCTATATATGTCCCGCAAATATATAAATATACAAATTGATATAAACAGTTAGTTAATACCTTGATCCTTGGCACACAAGCCGATATGTTCCCAATGCCGAGGATCAATGTATTAAGGTATTAACTAACTGTTTATATCAATTTGTATATTTATATATTTGCGGGACATATATAGCCTGCCTTTAACACACGGAATACAAAGAGCCCAGATAAACTTTGGGGATATCGCCATTCACCCAGACCGCGGATTGTTTTCCATCTACCCAGGAATTTTGGACTGCTGTCTTCTGGAGCTGTCTTGCAGAATCCGTGTTATGTGGGATAAGTTACATTTGTAATGCTGACACATCATGTTATTTGCTGTTTAAAATGATACCTCTTGTGAGTTGCCACTTGTTGTGCGTGCACATATATTAAATATCCTTTACTCTACATTTGAGTCTGCGCTCTTCTCCTCTCTTTTCAGAATTATCATGTTACAAGGTCTGTGGAACTGCCTTTAAAAGAGGAGCTGTTAGACTTTTATGTTATATATATTTATATGTATAGATATATCTATTTTGCATATATATCTGTTTAGGATCATTGAATTACATAGATCCGTTTCTGTATTGTGTATATATATACCTATATTACATATATATCTGTATATGATCATTGAATTACATAGATCCGTTTCTATATTGTGTATATATATACCTATATTACATATATATCTGTATATGATCATTGAATTACATAGATCCGTTTCTATATTGTGTATATATATACCTATATTACATATATATCTGTATATGATCATTGAATTACATAGATCCGTTTCTGTATTGTGTGTATATATATATATATATACCTATATTACATATATATCTGTATATGATCATTGAATCACATAGGATCCATTTCTGCATCGTGTATTTTCAGGCACTGTGGGTTTTTACATATGTCACATTTAATAATATTTTTTTTAAATTATTGAACATTCACATTTAGATTTAGGATTAGCGCTACTGGGTGTACTTAGTTACACTACTTTTTGTTTTACAACCAGTATAAGTCAGGGAAAATATACAGAACACGTTCATATGACATATTGAAAATTTAGTAAACATATTGTTTGCCTGTTAAACGAGAAACCCAATTAATGGCTTATGAGACTTCTCTTGGACCTCGTATTTATCTAGCAGTTTACTAGTAATCACCTAATTTGATGTTTTATTCTTGGACCTCCTATTGACTTATAAGAAATGAAACTATAGTAGGTAATCTGAAACAAAAGGAGACAACTTTCGGGTCCCAAATGGTGAACCTTATTTTATGTTTCTTAAATTTGTATATAGTAGAATAATTTTTATGTAAACAAACAGTATAGGTTATCTAGGGGTATAATCTAGTTAGTTGTTTCTCAAATACCGTATAAAAAAATAATTCTGGAATATAGGTCATAGGATATAGTTTCCTATGTTTACCAAGTAAACTAAAGCGGGGGGATGGGACTAGCAGTAAAGGATTATGTTTCCTAGTTGGATAGGGATATGTAAATAGGATAAGATACAAGATCAATGGTGGCTATCCTCCAAGAAACACAAATATGTCAATATGGAGCCTAAAGGAGCCCTCACAAACTTTAAGACAATAAGTGGGAACTATTACCTACCTAATACCTTCCATAAGTTAGTCTTAAAAAATAGGCTAAGAATCTATTTTGCCGTCAATAGACATATTCCTCAGGTCACATACTGATGGAGCCCTGTTATCTAGGCCATTGACAACGTGGTTCAATTTAAATTCTAAACCATGAGGAATTCTTCATCTAAATAGCTAGAAAATAGTGTGCCAGACATAATACTGTATATGTGGGTATAGGAAAGTAGACATAGGTAACTATTAATTTGGCTAACAATAACAAATATGTAATACTTCTGAGAAATAACATTAGGAGGGGCTAATGGATATCTAACGCTGACCATTATAGCTCTTGATATCGGAGCCAACTGCAGTAACTATACATCAGCAGTACTATAAGATTAACTTCTATAATAAGTGAGAACTATAGGCAACAGAAAAACATTAAACAGTTTAGAAACACAAACATATATTGAAGTTCAATGCTCTGTGATCACTTATCATTAAAAAATAAAGGACATGTCAATATAGAAACATAACTATTAGCGTGCATTATATGAGGGTTATAGTCCCTTTTACCGTCCTATAAGATATGTGTAGATTCTAAAAGCAAGGAACTTTTGGACAATATCTTTTAGAGGACATAGATTCAGCTCAAAGTCCAGGAAGAGTATATCTGTATATCAAGAGGAGGAGAAAATGGCTCTATCCTACCACTATTTTCTGATCCTTGTAGGTGTGGGGTGAGAGTGCTTTAGACAGATACTCCAGTCTAAAAAAATCTCAAGACTGAGATTCCCAGGGAGGTAGCACAATCTCAGGCCAGAGACCAGTGGCAGGCAGCCTCACAGTGAGTAACAGCATGATCTTCTTTGAGTATGCAGCTGGGCATAGGACTATCTTGCTGTCGCAAGTATTTTGGAGAATATATGAATCACCATCCATGGTGCATGAAGGATGCTGTCGTGGGTTTCCCTGCAAAATGAATTTCGATGTTGTCAAAACACAGCTGCTGCGATCAAATGGTTAGGGTTTCCTAGAGGTATGGAACAGATAAGAATTCTGATGTCCCGCTCTCAACGATCTCTGCTAGTCTATCAGCAGGTTCTCCTCTGTAAAGTAAGATGGTTCTTCTATTGTAGTTATATGGGTGTCAGTGGTCGCATCTAGTGTATTTTCTGACGTGCTATGTACTTCTTGCCCCTGTGTAGCATGTATAGTTGGCTTTCGGCGAGGTGTCATCTCTGTTAGAGCACTGATCAACTGTGATTTAAGTTGCTGAAAAGAAGTCCCAAGGAGACGCAGAACTATCTTTTCCCAGCCATCCACAGCTGCCATTTTCCTTTTTAAGACACACAGAACTGGACTTAATATTATGTCCAGAGCAGCTCCACCGGCTTAATTTAGCAATCTGGGTGTGGGGTATAAGCAGTGGCTTAGGTACTGTGAGCTGTAAATCTCGCTATATCTGTCTCTGAACTTTTAGCAACTGCAGCTGTAGTCTGTAACCTTGTGGCCATCCCAAAGGAATTAAATCAAGGTTAAGTTAGCTGATTAGGCTCCCAATTTTGATTGGTAGCATTCATAATGAAGAAGTCTTATTGGGGTCTTCAGCAATGCTTCTGAACAGTATATCAAACTATTAATTTACCCCTATCAGTGTTAGGAGCTGGAGATCATGTAGTGTGCGTCCGACTGCCTCCATTATCACTATTTTAAATTAAAGGGACAAAAAAGTCAAATTTAAAACTCTCATGATTCTGATGAATTATCCAATTCACTTTCTCTTGGTATCCTTGGTTGAAACTTGATCCCATCACATGAGGACATACTGAAATAGGAATAGGAGTGTTCATTTGTGGAAATATTATACAAGCAACCCATAGGGGGAGAGTTAGAGTGCAGTAACTTTACCCACTGTGGTAAATAACGTTAGTGCTGTATAGCTAGTAACACAATTTAAACACAAGTGTATCTAACTTTGGATAGTAGATAGCCAAAAAGTGTTTACATTTAGTAACTATGCCCAGTATGCAGCAAACAAGGTGGCTAGAACAAGAGCTACAGTAAGGCTCAACAAATCTGTCTATGCAAGCTAAATCCAGCTGGAACAAGAGATATGTGTTTCCTTTCTTGCAAGCATTATTTTCTATGTTATTGCAATCCAAGTAGTGTCAATACTTTAATTTCGCTACACAAGTTGCTGTGAACACATAGGGTTCCATTTATCATACAGCAGAAGCTGCTTTTAAGTACTTTTGGGGAAGGCTCACCCATGCAAGCCAGCTTACAGCAAGCTAAGATGTAGCATTTTTAAAACAGTTGCTTCCTAACCTCTCTGCCACCTCAGAGGTGGCAGATTTATTGTCACCCTGAACTTGCTTGTCCAAAGTGATTGACAGGCCCTGCTCTTGTGCAATTGGTTGCAAAAGAGTAGGGGAGGCTCCGCACAAGCAGTTGCTTTGGCAATAATAAATGTGGAAAGCAGGTGCAAATTGTCCGCTGCCCACTTGCCACAAGTGTAGGTGAACAGGTTTCTTTGTCTATCAAACTCATCAAACCATGTCTTCACGGACCACACATTGTGCACAGGGCAACAGTCATGCTGAACAGGAAAATACTTTCCCAAACTGTTGGAAGCACCCAAATGTCTAAAATATATTAGTGTTATGTAGCATTAAAATGGTCCTTTAATGAAACTGATGGGCTTAGCTCAAACCCTTAAAAACAGCCTCAGGACAAAACCCCTCCTCAGTCAAACTTTAGAGTAAGCAGTATGTTTTCCGGTGGTTATGTTCTCCTGGAATCTGCCACAAACAGTTTATTCCATCAGACTGGCAGATATCGAATCATGATTCATCACTTCAGAGAACACATTTTCACTGCTCAAGGGTCCAGTGGTAGAGTGTTTTATGCCATTCCAGTCGACGATTGGCATTATGCATGCTGATGTGAGGCTTGTGCACAGCTGTTCGGCCATGGAAACTCATTTCATGAAACTCCCTAAGCAAATTTCTTGCGCTGATGTTGCATTTCACCTGTTAGCAATGAGTGTAGCTGAAACACCTGAGCTCAATAATTAGTAGGGGTGTCCACTGAGTGTTTGTGCTCACTTCTGAACCTACTGTAATGTACTCTAATGGAAAGAGGTAAAGCTTCCACCAAAGAGACCAAAAGAAAGAGGTTAGTTTAATAAAAGAAGCAAACTGGAGTTTAAAACTAAGCTCTGCCTTAATCGTATAGATAAAGATAGGTTGTGTCCACGGAACTAAAAGAACACAGTCTTGGCCAACTCACTGATCGCACTTCTCACAATGCGCGAACATAAATACAAGAGATATTGGAATAGGATGTGGGTGGCGCTTCAGGGCTAACTGTGCTACGTCAATCTAAATGAATATAATTGAATGTATAATACAGACCTTAAATGTTCAGATATACCTTAACAAGAAAATAATACAGGGATGGTCACCTCAAATAGGTTATCCCGGATGCTTAAATTGTTGGACTATTCAGAAATAATTGTTATAGGTACAATGTAATTCAATAATTTTAATTAATAAAATACACAAACAAAAACTTACAAATGGTAAATATACCATGATAAAATTAGCACTATATAGAACGTTTATAATATGAATTTAAAACATATATGGTAAAAATTAATGACACCGGTGTCCTAATACATTTGATTCCCTACAAAATGATGCATAAAACAAAATTCAATAAATACACTTAAAACAATGAGAACCTACTACTAATAATATCATTCTTAATAAAAATTATTTTAAATTTGATGATAAATACTTTCTACAGATACAGGGAACGGCTATGGGCACAAGATTCGCACCCAGTTATGCAAATTTATTTATGGGCTACTTCGAAAAAGATTATTTTGAGGGTGGCCCATAGGGTGCGAATCTTGTGCTCTATAGGCGCTACATAGATGATTTGTTTGTTATATGGAGAGGTGATTTAGAATTACTCAATTTATTCATAGAAGATTTAAACACTAACAATCTTGGCCTAAATTTTACCCATGAATTAAGTAAGAAGAAAATAAAATTTTTGGATATTGAAGTTGAAATTATTAACGATGAGATAAAGACCAGAACTTTTTTCAAGAAAGTTGACTCCAACAATTATATAGATTCGAAAAGTTGCCATCATAAAACATGGAAAAATAATATACCTAAAGGCCAACTTCTCAGAGAAAAAAAAAACTGTACAGACCTTTCAGATTATGAACAACAGTCAAGAATTTTAATTGATAGATTTAAGCAAAAGGGTTATAATGGAGATAAAATTGAACAAATGGCTGAAACCATTAAGGAGGTAGATAGGAGTACTCTATTAAAAAGAGAAAGGAAAGTTAACAAAAAGGAGATTAACGACCAAACATTAGAAATACCAATAATTGCCACCTATTCAGCTCAATATATAACATTTGAAAAAATAGTTAAAAAGCATTGGTCTCTACTTTTAAAAGACCCAATAATTGGACATACACTTGGGAAGAATCCCAAATTCATTTATAAAAAAGCGAGAAATTTCAAGAATCTGCTAGCTCCCAGTGAGTACAAAAAGAAAAAAATATAATTTAATGGTAGTTTTAAAGACCTCAAAGGAAATATGATTGAAGGTTTTTTTCCATGCCAGCAATGCAAGTCTTGCAAATTTAGTACCAAATTAAAAAGCATAAAATCAGATAAACTAAGTAAACCTTTTAAAACAAATGGAATAATAAGATGTTCTGATATGAATATAATATATCTCATACAATGTAGCTGTAATTTGAAATATTTTGGTCAAACCAGTAGAAAGTTAAGAGACTGCATAAGGGAACATCTATTAGGTATTGAACATAATAGGAAAGATACAAATCTATATAGACATTTCCAAGAAGTACATCAAGGGAAAACTGCTCATTTTAAATTTTGGGGGATTAAGAAGATAGAACAAGAAGGCAGACGAGGTAATATGGAAGAAAAATTACTAAAACAAGAAGCAGAGATTATTTATAATTTTGGAACACTGGCACCCACAGGTTTAAACAGTGAACTTGATCTTAATTTCATTATGAAATAATTATAATATTTACAGAATAATTTTTAACAGAATAATATTATCAGATAAAATAATCACCTAGTCTTTGATACAGTATAGAACTTTATGTGTATAGAAAAGATCAATTGATCCAACCTTATTATAAGTCTTTCTTTCATGTAATTAGCAAGAGTCCATGAGCTAGTGACGTATGGGATATACATTCCTACCAGGAGGGGCAAAGTTTCCCAAACCTCAAAATGCCTATAAATACACCCCTCACCACACCCACAAATCAGTTTTTACAAACTTTGCCTCCTATGGAGGTGGTGAAGTAAGTTTGTGCTAGATTCTACGTTGATATGCGCTCCGCAGCAGGTTGGAACCCGGTATTGCCTATTTGAATTCAATGATCTCCTTCTACGGGGTCTATTTCATAGGTTCTCTGTTATCGGTCGTAGAGATTCATCTCTTACCTCCCTTTTCAGATCGACGATATACTCTTATTTATATACCATTACCTCTGCTGATTTTCGTTTTAGTACTGGTTTGGCTTTCTACAACATGTAGATGAGTGTCCTGGGGTAAGTAAATCTTATTTTCTGTGACATTCTAAGCTATGGTTGGGCACTTTTTTATAAAAGTTCTAAATATATGTATTCAAACATTTATTTGCCTTGACTCAGGATGTTCAACATTCCTTATTTCAGACAGTCAGTTTCATATTTGGGATAATGCATATGAATAAATCAATTTTTTTCTTACCTTAAAAATTTGACTTTTTCCCTATGGGCTGTTAGGCTCGCGGGGGCTGAAAATGCTTCATTTTATTGAGTCATTCTTGGCGCGGACTTTTTTGGCGCAAATTTTTTTTTCTGTTTCCGGCGTCATACGTGTGGCCGAATTTGCGTCATTTTTGACGTTCTTTTGCGCCAAAAGTGTCGGCGTTCCGGATGTGGCGTCATTTTTGGCGCCAAAAGCATTTAGGCGCCAAATAATGTGGGCGTCATTTTTGGCGCTAAAAAAATATGGGCGTCGCTATTGTCTCCACATTATTTAAGTCTCATTTTTTATTGCTTCTGGTTGCTAGAAGCTTGTTCACTGGCATTTTTTTCCCATTCCTGAAACTGTCATTTAAGGAATTTGATCAATTTTGCTTTTTATGTTGTTTTTTCTATTACATATGGCAAGATGTCCCACGTTGAAACTGAGTCAGAAGATACTTCTGGAAAATCGCTGCCTGGGGCTGGAGCTACCAAAGCTAAGTGTATCTACTGTAAACTTATGGTATCTGTTCCTCCAGCTGTTGTTTGTACTGTTTTGTCATGACAAACTGTTAATGCAGATAATATTTCCTTTAGTACTGTTACATTACCTGTTGCTGTTCTGTCAACATCTAATACTCAGAGTGTTCCTGATAACATAAGAGATTTTGTTTCTAAATCCATTAAGAAGGCTATGTCTGTTATTCCTCCTTCTAGTAAACGTAAAAAGTCTTTTAAAACTTCTCATTTTTCAGATGAATTTTTAAATGAACATCATCATTCTGATTCTGATAATGGTTCTTCTGGTTCAGAGGATTCTGTCTCAGAGGTTGATGCTGATAAATCTTCATATTTATTTAAAATGAAATTTATTCGTTCTTTATTTAAAGAAGTCCTAATTGCATTAGAAATTGAGGATTCTGGTCCTCTTGATACTAAATCTAAACGTTTAGATAAGGTTTTTAAATCTCCTGTAGTTATTCCAGAAGTTTTTCCTGTCCCTAGTGCTATTTCTGAAGTAATTTCCAGGGAATGGAATAATTTGGGTAATTCATTTACTCCTTCTAAACGTTTTAAGCAATTATATCCTGTGCCATCTGACAGATTAGAGTTTTGGGACAAAATCCCTAAAGTTGATGGGGCTGTCTCTACTCTTGTTAAGCGTACTACTATTCCTACGGCAGATGGTACTTCCTTAAAAGGACAGTCTAGGCCAAAATAAACTTTCATGATTCAGATAGAGCATGTAATTTTAAACAATTTTCCAATTTACTTTTATCACCAATTTTGCTTTGTTCTCTTGGTATTCTTAGTTGAAAGCTTAACCTAGGAGGTTCATATGCTAATTTTTTAGACCTTGAAGCCCACCTCTTTCAGATTGCCTTTTAACAGTTTTTCACCACTAGAGGGTGTTAGTTCACGTATTTCATATAGATAACACTGTGCTCGTGCACGAGAAGTTATCTGGGAGCAGGCACTGATTGGCTAGACTGCAAGTCTGTCAAAAGAACTGAAAAAAGGGGCAGTTTGCAGAGGCTTAGATACAAGATAATCACAGAGGTTAAAAGTATATTATTATAATTGTGTTAGTTATGCAAAACTGGGAAATATGTAATAAAGGGATTATCTATCTTTTAAAACAATAAAAATTCTGGTGTAGACGGGGCGGAGCTAACCGCAGCACAGCTAGGACGTGTGTGTACTGAGCTCCTGAGATTTACAACAGATAAATCTTATATATGCTTGAAAATTTAACTTTATATCCTAAATTGCAGTAAGGATATGTGAGATCTATTCATATATCTCAACTGACAGCCTCTCTATTCATATATTCTAAAAGCAGCACTGAGGATTTTAGCGTAATATCCCTGCTTGAAGGACATATCTATCTCACCCAGCCGGAGGCGACTACTATTTATCCAGTTACAGAAGTGGGGAGTTTAGCCACAGGAACAATTCTAACTGTCGCCTTTACTACGGCTACTTTTGCAGGCTGCTCCACGGATACTCTGAGAACTCCACTCCGGAGCACTTACGCTGAGACCCGGTCATTTCACAAGAAGAGGATCACTGACCGGACTCACGGTGTACGGGACGCCTGAGCTCCCTTAAGGTTAGTGGGCATTTGTGAAGTAGAGACCGGGAGGAGAATAACCAACCTTCCGTTTGGGTGTAAGAGCCAACATAAAGCCTCAAAGCCCACGAGGTTTTCTACAGGGCCTCCTTGTTACCAGTAGCGCTTGAAAGGCGCGAAAACACGCCATTTTGGGCAGAGCTCCGGTGGCAACTATGGTCTTTTTTTTGCCCTGAACTCTAGCTCCCAGGTGTTACCTTACTGGATCACAGTTTTCATTTACCTAACAAGTAAAGGGGAATCATGACAAAGTGCTTCTAATAGTCCAAATAGAGGTATTAGAACAATAACAGAACCTAGAGGACTATTAGCATTAATATAGCTGTAAGCAAGTGATATCCAGGCTGCACCCACGTGGCTATTACAGTGCAATTTTCATAACGGTTTATACCACCTCTTATTTTACATAGCCCTGAACAAGTTGCCCTCTCCCCTGATAGAAACCTGATATAACAGCTGAACTGCTTTCCCACACTAACTGCATCTTTAGTAAATACTACAACTTTGCTTTTCAATTAAGAACCCATCTACAATAACTGAGTAAACTATTACTTTTAGCAACTTCAGCTCCCAACAACTGCAACATAGACTCATATTTGGAAACTGTGAGCACTAGATATTACTATCACAAATTCAGAAAATATAGGCTGCTGCGTCAGTCTTACTGTCCTCAGGCCCATAACCTGAGGTGGAGTGTAATTTAATACTGTGTTCTGATATTGCGCTTTTTACTTCCTCAGGGTTCCAGAGTATTATTTTGCTATATGTACATATTGGATTGGTATTTACTGTTTATATTTGAGTATACCTCTAATGTAAATCTAAATAGCTGCAGGTTCTACTTCACTATTTTCCTTACAGGTACATACATTCTCACCCTTACTTTAAACCTGCTATCTGCAATTTCCAGGTTAGAAACTTTACTATCTGATTTTGTTTGTCTCTGCATAAAACGTTGTGTTGCCATTGTACTGTTATTGGTTGATTAGATTTATAACCACTGACTTAGGCACACTGATATAGGGGGGGCGGGGGATAGGGTCTGTTTTTTCAGGCTCCCCTATTGCACCTCTCCCGCTCCGATCCAGCTTGTCTGGATTGGTCATTTCCCATACCCCTCTCCCTTCCTCTTGGTCGTATCCCACTCCCTGAGGTGCGTGGGGGGATCCTGGGACCTTCCCCCTTCCCCCCCTCTTCATCTCCTCTAGGAGGCTACTGAACTAATTTATACTGAACAGCTTGCTTAAACAACCACTGTCAGGTATTAAGTGTAAATAACTCCTATGGGTTATGCCTGGCCCCGCTCTCTCTATCTCATCTATGTATTACAATGTTGAAACACTAATCCTTAGTGATTGTAACTTTTCCTAGTCAGTTCCTATTTGTTAGCAACTTTTCTTTCAGGTTCCACAGTGGTTAAGGTGGTCAAGGTGGTCAAGGTGATCCATCATTCAAATCAACGACTACTCCCCAAAGAAACACTAGTCATGCCTCACGCATCTAAAAGAAACCCCAGAACTCCCGCTGCACTCAAGAAAACGGTGCTCGACCATTTCTCTCAACCCCCTAAAGACTCTCTCCCTTTGCGGAAGGAAATGAGCGACCCAGAATCACAAGATGAGGACTCCCAGTCAAGCTCCCACTCAGGAGCCCACTTAAATCACTACATTACAGAGAGCACATTACAAAAGATGCTAGCAGCCCAAACCAAATCCATCACAGCTGAAATTCAGAGGAGCTCAGCTGAACTCAGGAAGGATATCGGGGAGATGGGTGACAGGATCGACACCTTAGAGAGACAACATGATGACCTAGCCACAGACAATTCCAACATCCTCGCGTACGCTGAAAACCTTGCAGAACAGATCTCCCAACTCGAATTAAAGCTGGCAGATGTAGAAGATAGGGCCAGAAGAAATAATATACGATTCAGAGGTATACCCGAGTCAGTCCTGCCGGGGAACCTACAGGAGTTTCTCATAAACCTCTTCACTGCTTTGCTTGGCCCCCTGGAGGGCGATAGTCACAACATGGAGCGAGCACACAGGGCCCTGAGGCCGAGATCAATGTCTTCTGACAAACCGAGAGATGTGGTGGTCTGCTTTCATAACTTCAAATTCAAAGATCGCTTGATGCAGGCATCTTATAGCAAACCCAGCCTATCCGATGACTTCAAAGATATTCAACTCCTGCCCGATCTCTCATCACATACGCTACAACAACGCAAATTGTATGCTCCTATCACTACACAACTTAGGAAGGCCAACATCAAATATAGATGGGGATTCCCCACTAAATTAATAGTGACAAAGGACAATCAATCTCATGTTGTCTCCTCTCCTTCGTTAGGAAGTACACTTTTAGCTAACTGGGGACTACAACCTGCGGCTGAACCTCAGACAGCTACCCAATCCAAGCTTCGTGTCTCAGCCCCAATTTGGTCTGTTAAAGAGCAGAGACCCAAACGCCAAAAACCTAATCCACCTGACCACATCCCGAGGCCTCAAGCCTCACCTACCTGATACCCCACTGGACTCATGCTCATATGCTAATCAGTTTTTGCTAATGCTTATTATCTATATACAAATGTTTGTGTTAACTTGTTCAGAACAATGCAGGTTGGCTGGCCTCTGGTTAGACCGCCAGACTTGAAATTGACCAGCGCCCTCATGGAAAACTTCCATGCATGTTGCGGCGGTCCGGGCAGGTGGCTAGCCTCCCTGCATTCTTTTTAGAGAGCGGGGCTATACGTTCAATAGCCCATTCTGTTGATTTGGTTTAGCTCCCCCCCCAGACTTTGGAACCCACGCTCGGGTCCCACTTAGGTGGACTACTTCCACCAGTCCCCTTTCTTTTACCTTCCCTTTCATTCTCCTTCTCTCCTTTACCTATTCCCCCATCTACCCTATCCTTACGAGTTTAGAGTGTACAAATGACACCCCTTAGGTTCCTGACACTGAATGTTAGGGGTCTAAACACTTTTGGTAAACGCAGTTTGCTTGTTAGAACACTAAAATTTCATAAGGCGGATATCGCCTTTCTTCAGGAAACACACCTTTTAGGAGATGTCTCACCTGGCCCGTCATTTCGGGATTATCCCGTAGTAAAGACAGCCTCTTACTCTAAAAAAGCCAGAGGTGTCGCTATCCTCATTAACAAAAGAGTGGCCTTCGAACCGATTTATGAATTCAGAGACCCACAAGCAAGATTCCTTATCCTGATATGCAACCTCGACCATGTCACCTACACCTTAGTATCTGTATATTTACCTAACACCCTCCAGCCCAGATATCTGAAGAAAATCTTACATAGAGTTGACCTAGTGAGACAGGGCAGAGTGATAGTGGTGGGAGACCTGAACATGGTGTGGGATGGTGGTCTTGACAGACAACCAAAACCTGCTAAAAAAAGTCCCTCTTACCCAGAGTCTGTTAGTCGCAGATTCCGAGAGCTTATGTCACAATTTAATTTTTTTGATGTTTGGAGATCTCTGCATCCTCTGGACAGAGATTATACTCACTATTCTATACCCCACTCCACACACTCTAGATTAGATTACATGTTTTGTCACCCAGACTCCTTGGACATTATTCTTCGCACAATGATTTGTGCGTGCCCATGGTCAGACCATGACATGGTTTTAATGGACATAGAGTCACAGAACACCATTAGGTTCAGACCCAACTGGAGACTACCCCACACCCTTCTCTCCAACATCCCCCTTAGAGAGGAGCTTAGGAAAGAGATAAACTTCACCCTACGAACTAACGACACGCCCGGAATCCGGGCGGATACTCTGTGGGGAGCCTTTAAGGCTACCACTAGAGGCTTCTTTATTCAGAAACAAGCCCATTTGAGGAAACAGGCGGGCCTTTCTATGTCTCAAGCCCATCGTAAACTTCGGGATCTTGAATCCCAAAGTCATACAGCAGATAACATACAAATCATGGAGGAGATCAGAAAGGTAAGGAGACATATATGCAAGCTAGAATACACCAAAACCCAAAATAATTTGCTCAAACTGAAACAGCTTTTCTACACTAAAGGTAATAAAGCTGACACAATCTTAGCGAATAAATTAAGACACCGCACTAGCATCTCTCGCATTCATGAAATTAAACAAGACACACAATCCTACAAACTTCCATCACAGATAGGCCAACAGTTTAGCAAGTATTACTCAACACTATATAACATCCAAAAGGATACCTCATTCCACCCAGCCCCATCAGAGGCTATAGGCCCTTTCCTGCGCTCCCTAGGATTACCCACACTAGATGAAGCTTCCGTTGATAGCTTAGATGGCCCGGTCACGTCCCAAGAGATTAAATTCGTTATTAAAAATCTGAAATCCCTGAAAGCCCCTGGACCAGACAGCTTTACCGCAATATTTTATAAAACATACCTCCGGGAGATTGCCCCCGTCCTGACCAGATTCTTCAACCTGGCTAGAGACGAAGGACAATTTAAAAAAGAGTTCCTAGAGGCCTCCATCACCACAATTCTCAAGCCCAACAAAGACCCAACACTGTGCGCTAGCTATAGGCCCATATCTTTGATTAATACTGATGTTAAAATATATGCAAAAATCTTCGCGAATAGACTCGCAAGACTCCTCCCCTCACTTATTAACCCTGACCAGGTTGGCTTCATCCCTGGAAGAGAAGGTCCCGACAATACAAGAAGGCTCCTTAATATTCTTCTAGAAGCCAAAAGACACAATAAACCAATTGCAGTGCTTTCTCTCGATGCTGAGAAAGCATTCGACCGGGTAAGATGGGACTTCCTATGGGAAGTTCTAAAGATCTTTCGCTTCCCGACCTCCATCATTCAAGCAATACAAGCTTTGTACTCGGCCCCTACGGCCTCAGTTAAGGGCCTAGGATTCCATTCCTCCCCCTTCCCCATTTCAAATGGCACCCGGCAGGGTTGCCCCCTATCGCCCATCCTGTTTGCGCTGGCCATTGAACCGCTCGCTGCTGCCATTAGAGCTGACAAAGAGATATCTGTAGTTATCTTACACGGAACGGTCCACAAAGTGGCTCTGTTCGCAGATGACACCACCATACTCTCCGCAAACCCTCTCAGTGAGATTCCTAAACTTTTATCTACACTGGAAGTATTCAGTAGCCTATCCTATTATAGGCTAAATCAATCCAAAACCGAACTTTACACTCAGGGTTTCCCGGACTCTGTCACTAATTCGCTACGAGACACATACAAATTTGTTATCAACAATACGTATGTCTCCCACTTAGGAGTTAAACTCTCTAACTCCATCCCCAACCTCATCTTAAATAATTATAAGCCCCTTCTGACCGAATTACACACCTTGTCCAATAGATGGAATTTCCGTTCCATATCTTGGCTAGGTCGGATAACAGCCCTTAAGATGAGCTTTCTTCCAAAATTAACATACATCATGCGCTGCCTCCCTATTAGAGTACCTAGAGCCCTGCTCACTCAATTTCAGGGCGCCTGTACCAAATATATATGGCAAAACAAACCTCCACGGGTGGCCCACAGACTCCTACAATACCCCAGAATGCATGGAGGAGTGGCCTCCCCGTCCATACTTAGATACTATGAGGCTCACACACATTACCCAATGGGGTATAAAAGATTCTGATAGCAAATGGAGGTCAATTGAACAGGCCTCCCTACCCTTCGACCTTACCCTGAGGGACCTGATCTGGACCCCTCCACATTCCAGAAAAACCTTAGGCATTGAGAATCAGGTGATCCGAGAATGCCTAGCCTCCTGGGAACTCCTGAGACATTATTCCCAGGTGGCCCCCCACCCATCCCCTATCACTTCATTAACTGGCCTATTATCTGGCCTCCCAGACTCCCATCCCTCAACGTGGCTGAGACTTGGTGTTGCGAAGGTGGCTGACCTATGGTCCTCAACTTCCCGAGATTCGTTTATATCCTTTGCCCACATTGGCGGTTCAGTACCCCCCCCCCCGCGCTATATGCGCTTCGAATATACAAGAGTCCTCAGCTTTCTGACTAGCTGGGGCTTTAAATCATCCCTCTCCAGACCACTAACCATTTGGGAAGCCAGATGGCAACAGGGGTTGAGACTGGGTAAGCCACTATCTTTCCACTATTCCATTATGGAGGGCGCATCCCCCGCAGACAAGGCTACTCATGTCATTAAATGGGAACAAAAACTCGAGTTCTGTGCCCCTACCAAAGAGTGGCACCGTACATTACTCCTCACAAACAAAACTCTCCACTGTGTCACTATGCATGAGAACTATATCAAACTCCTCACACAGTGGTACTTTGTGCCTGCTAGGCTAGCCACAATTTTCCCTGGTGCATCTCCTGTCTGCTGGAGAGATTGCGGCAGAGTAGGAGACATGACACACATTTGGTGGACTTGCTCCAAATTGAGGCCCATTTGGAATAAGTGTTTCTCAACTCTTAGGACTATGGGCATCTCCCTTCCCAATACACCAGAAGTCGCCTTACTACACATAGGTACCTGCAAACTCCCTAGACACTATGCTTCCTTGAGCATATATTTTTTTTCAGCTATCAAACTCAACATAGCTAAAGCTTGGAAAAGAACTAGCCCCCCATCCTGGTCTGACATCACCCAAACCATGGCCTACATCTACACCATGGAAAAACCTATCTATTATTCCAAGGGTAAAGTTGACCTTTTTGAACTGATTTGGGCAGAATCAGCATCCCACACCCATCTAGGTTTATTTGGTGACCACGACAGGTCTGTTCCCTTGGCCTTAGACCCTATCCTTCCCTATCCTTCCCCTTCCCCCTCCCCTCTCACAAGGATGAACCCCCCCCCTCCACCCCCTCTCTCCCCTTTCAAGGATGATCCCCCTCCCCCCCCTTTCTGTCTCTCTCTTCTTCTTTCCTTTTCCCATTCTCCCTTTTTTCAGTTACTTCTGATATAAGTGAACAATTTTGTCATACCCTTATTTTAGACACTGAGGTTACAGATGTTTAGTTGATCTATTAATGTATATACTGTGTCTTCTTATGTATCTATTTCCTTTGTCATTATTATTGAAATAGTACGCTTTGGTCGTACTCATGTTGTACATCTTTATCTCATATGAAAAATCTAATAAAAATTACTTTAAAAAAAATAAAAAAATTCTGGTGTAGACTGTCCCTTTAAGGATCCTTTAGATAGGAAAATTGAATCCTTTCTAAGAAAAGCTTACTTGTGTTCAGGTAATCTTCTTAGACCTGCTATATCTTTAGCAGATGTTGCTGCAGCTTCATCTTTTGGTTAGAAGCTTTAGCGCAACAAGTAACAGATCATAATTCTCATAGCATTTTTATTCTTCAACATGCTAATAATTTTCTTTGTAATGCCATCTTTGATATCATTAAGTTGATGTCAGGTATATGTCTCTAGCTATTTTAGCTAGAAGAGCTTTATGGCTTAAGACTTGGAATGCTGTTATGTCTTCTAAGTCTACTCTGCTTCCCTTTCTTTCCAGGGTAATAATCGTTTTTGTTCCTTTTGTCACAACAAGGAACAAAAACCTGATCCTTCATCCTCAGGAGCGGTATCAGTTTGGAAACCATCTCCAGTCTGGAATAAATCCAAGCCTTTTAGAAAATCAAAGCCAGCTCCTAAGTCCACATGAAGGTGCGGCCCTCATTCCAGCTCAGCTGGTAGGGGGCAGATTACGTTTTTTCTAAGAAATTTGGATCAATTCCGTTCACAATCTTTGGTTTCAGAACATTGTTTCAGAAGGGTACAGAATTGGCTTCAAGATAAGGCCTCCTGCAAAGAGATCTTTTCTTTCCCGTGTCCCAGTAAACCCAGCGAAGGCTCAAGCATTTCTGAAATGTGTTTCAGATCTAGAGTTGACTGGAGTAATTTTGCCAGTTCCAGTTCTGGAACAGGGACTGGGGTTTTATTCAAATCTCTTCATTGTACCAAAGAAGGAAAATTCCTTCAGACCAGTTCTGGATCTAAAAATATTGAATCGTTATGTAAGGATACCAACATTCAAAATGGTAACTGTAAGGACTATCCTGCCTTTTGTTCAACAAGGGCATTATATGTCTACTATAGATTTACAGGATGCATATCTGCATATTCCGATTCATCCAGATCACTATCAGTTTCTGAGATTCTCTTTCCTAGACAAGCATTACCAGTTTGTGGCTCTGCCGTTTGGCCTAGCTACAGCTCCAAGAATTTTTACGAAGGTTCTCTGTGCCCTTCTGTCTGTAATCAGAGAACAGGGTATTGTGGTATTCCTTATTTGGACGATATCTTGGTACTTGCTCAGTCTTCACATTTAGCAGAATCTCATTCGAATCGACTTGTGTTGTTTCTTCAACATCATGGTTGGAGGATCAATTTACCAAAAAGTTCATTGATTCCTCAGACTTAGGTAACCTTTTTAGGTTTTCAGATAGATTCAGTATCCATGACTCTATCTTTGATAGACATGAGACGTCTAAAGTTGATATCAGCTTGTCGAAACCTTCAGTCACAATCTTTCCCTTCGGTAGCCTTATGCATGGAAATTCTAGGTCTTATGACTGCGGCATCGGACGCAATCCCCTTTGCTCGTTTTCACATGCGGCCTCTTCAGCTCTGTATGCTGAACCAGTGGTGCAGGGATTACACAAAGATATCTCAATTAATATCTTTAAAACCGATTGTACGACACTCTCTGACGTGGTGGACAGATCACCATCGTTTAGTTCAGGGGGCTTCTTTTGTTCTTCCGACCTGGACTGTAATTTCAACAGATGCAAGTCCTACAGGTTGGGGAGCTGTGTGGGGGTCTCTGACAGCACAAGGGGTTTGGGAATCTCAGGAGGTGAGATTACCGATCAATATTTTGGAACTCCGTGCAATTTTCAGAGCTCTTCAGTCTTGGCCTCTTCTAAAGAGAGAATCGTTCATTTGTTTTCAGACAGACAATGTCACAACTGTGGCATACATCAATCATCAAGGAGGGACTCACAGTCCTCTGGCTATGAAAGATGTATCTCGAATTCTGGTATGGGCGGAATCCAGCTCCTGTCTAGTTTCTGCGGTTCATATCCCAGGTATAGACAATTGAGAAGCGGATTATCTCAGTCGCCACACGTTTCATCAGGGCGAATGGTCTCTTCTCCCAGAGGTATTTCTTCAGATTGTTCAAATATGGGGTCTTCCAGAAATAGATCTGATGGCTTCTCATCTAAACAAGAAACTTCCCAGGTATCTGTCCAGATCCAGGGATCCTCAAGCGGAAGCAGTGGATGCGTTGTCACTTCTTTGGAAGTATCATCCTGCCTATATCTTTCCGCCTCTAGTTCTTCTTAAAAGAGTAATCTCCAAGATTCTGAAGGAATGCTCATTTGTTCTGCTGGTGGCTCCAGCATGGCCTCTCAGGTTTTGGTATGCGGATCCTGTCCGGATGGCCTCTTGCCAACCGTGGACTCTTCCGTTAAGACCAGACCTTCTGTCACAAGGTCCTTTTTTTCCATCAGGATCTCAAATCCTTAAATTTAAAGGTATGGAGATTGAACGCTTGATTCTTAGTCAAAAAGGTTTCTCTGACTCTGTGATTAATACTATGTTACAGGCTCGTAAATCCGTATCTAGAAAGATATATTATAGAGTCTGGAAGACTTATATTTCTTGGTGTCTTTCTCATCATTTTTCCTGGCATTCTTTTAGAATTCCGAGAATTTTACAGTTTCTTCAGGATGGTTTGGATAAAGGTTTGTCTGCAAGTTCCTTGAAAAGACAAATCTCTGCTCTTTCTGTTCTTTTTCACAGAAAGATTGTTAATCTTCCTGATATTCATTGTTTTGTACAAGCTTTGGTTCGTATAAAACCTGTCATTAAGTCAATTTCTCCTCCTTGGAGTTTGAATTTGGTTCTGGGGGCTCTTCAAGCTCCTCCATTTGAACCTATGCATTCTTTGGACATTAAATTACTTTCTTGAAAAGTTTTGTTCCTTTTGGCCATCTCTTCTGCCAGAAGAGTTTCTGAATTATCTGCTCTTTCTTGTGAGTCTCCTTTTCTGATTTTTCATCAGGATAAGGCGGTGTTGCGAACTTCTTTTAAATTTTTACCTAAGGTTGTGAATTCTAACAACATTAGTAGAGAAATTGTGGTTCCTTCATTATGTCCTAATCCTAAGAATTCTAAGGAGAAATCATTGCTTTCTTTGGATGTAGTTAGAGATTTGAAATATTATGTTGAAGCTACTAAGAATTTCTGAAAGACTTCTAGTCTATTTGTTATCTTTTCCGGTTCTAGGAAAGGTCAGAAGGTTTCTGCCATTTCTTTGGCATCTTGGTTGAAATCTTTAATTCATCATGCTTATGTCGAGTCGGGTAAAACTCCGCCTCAAAGGATTACAGCTCATTCTACTAGGTCAGTTTCTACTTCCTGGGCGTTTAGGAATGAAGCTTCGGTTGTTCAGATTTGCAAAGCAGCAACTTGGTCTTCTTTGCATACTTTTACTAAATTCTACCATTTTGATGTGTTTTCTTCTTCTGAAGCAGTTTTTGGTAGAAAAGTACTTCAGGCAGCTGTTTCAGTTTGTTTCTTCTGCTTATAATTTCATTTTTTTTCATTATAAGTTTTAAACTTTGTTTGGGTGTGGATTATTTTCAGCGGAATTGGCTGTCTTTATTTTATCCCTCCCTCTCTAGTGACTCTTGCGTGGAAGATCCACATCTTGGGTAGTCATTATCCCATACGTCACTAGCTCATGGACTCTTGCTAATTACATGAAAGAAAACATAATTTATGTAAGAACTTACCTGATAAATTCATTTCTTTCATATTAGCAAGAGTCCATGAGGCCCACCCTTTTTTGTGGTGGTTATGATTTTTTTGTATAAAGCACAATTATTCCAATACCTTATATTTATGCTTCGCACTTTTTTCTTATCACCCCACTTCTTGGCTATTCGTTAAACTGATTTGTGGGTGTGGTGAGGGGTGTATTTATAGGCATTTTGAGGTTTGGGAAACTTTGCCCCTCCTGGTAGGAATGTATATCCCATACGTCACTAGCTCATGGACTCTTGCTAATATGAAAGAAATAAATTTATCAGGTAAGTTCTTACATAAATTATGTTTTTTATTAGTCTATTTATATAATTTATTATAAGTTTATTGTATTTAGGTCTATTTATAGGATGTTTCTATTACATTTATGAAGGTGAATTTAGTTCACACCATGTAATCTATAATCTTGAAGTAATTGGTAATAATAAGTAATACGACTTTAAGAAAGCGGCTAGTATAAATAAGTTATAATATAAACACTAATATATATATTCTTGAAGAAACAAAACTGTTATTCTTAAGGAGCGGCTAATATGTTGGGATAATTGCTTTTTTCACAGATTCAAATATACTAAGAAGATTGAGCAGAAAGTTAAAAGTGAGTTAAGTGAAGAAAGGGTTAAATAACCCTATAAAAAGGAGGAGCGGTAAAAGAGGAACATCTTGATAAGGCTCTGAGTAGCTGAAACGCGTAGACATACTACCATACGGCTCCTAATTATCTGGACAGACACCGAGGATCAACTCCCATAACCTATTCATTCAACGCTGCACAAATTGGTTGTAATGAAGTGGTAGGAGTTTGGAAAGGGACCAGCGGTTAAACTTTTTTGAATAAGTGCGCGCACTTTACCTTCTGGCACCGATTGGAGGAAAGATTCAGGTAACACACACTGATTAAGGAAATCAGTCTGGTGAGGACGCCGAAGAAATAGTGAGTACTTCACAGTGTTAACATCAAACTTTTCACTGACGCTCAGAATAGTGACTACAGCAATGGTAACACTCACTTTAGGAGACATTTGAAGTGTGTTACAATTGGGAACGCATCAGTAACTTTGTATCAGTAGCGGTGTATTTATATTTTCCGGATATTGACATTGAACACAAAACTATGTAGTTATCCTGGCATACTTATACCCAAAGAACTGTTCTTACTAGAAAAGGGTGAATTTACCATAAAGGGTTAATTTACCGACGCATCGGGTTCATACTAGAGATTCTAAACATATGTCAATTGCTGACCCCAATATACATCTGCAGTAACTATTGTATTTTAGTATTGAGTTTATTGTACTAGATACGCTATTTGCTTAATCAGTACTAGCCGCTATCATATTCTTCTAGAGTAGGTTCTCATTGTTTTAAGTGTATTTATTGAATTTTTTTTTATGCATTATTTTGTAGGGAATCAAATGTATTAGGACCGGTGTCATTCATTTTGACCATATATGTTTTAAATTCATATTATAAACGTTTTATATAGTGCTAATTTTAGCACGGTATATTTACTATTTGTAAGTCTTTGTTTGTGTATTTTATTAAATAAAATGATTGAATTACATTGTACCTATAACAATTATTTCTGAATAGCCCAACAATTTAAGCATCCGGGATAACCTATTTGAGGTGACCATCCCTGTATTATTTTCTTGTTAAGGTATATCTGAACATTTAAGGTCTGCCTTAATCATGAAAGTTTAATTTTCACTCCATAAAAATAATAACAACATTGTCAACCTAATAATAATAATAATAATTTACACTTTCAAATACAATATACATTTATACTTTTTACACCAACCTTATGCAATATAAAATATGATTATGCCAGTAACATACATGAGACAGGAGAGGACCATTTTTATAATGTCCAGATCAATCAACTGCAATTTGAGCAAGTTCACAGTATGATATCTAGGGTGGGGGGGGGGGGGGGTCAGCTATTTCAGTATTTTCTAACACCATTTGCTCAGCAAATATTTTGTCTAAATATTTAAAAAAAAAAAAACATTATCTGCTGCAATATTAATAAAACAATCATCTCCTGAAATTTCCATTCTATTATTGTTTCTGGGCTAGAGTACAAGATTGTTGATAACTTTTGCTCCTAGAAAAACATTCTACATGTGAGTTCATATGATTAAGCAGTGAGCACCTGTTAGAACCATTAGACAAATGAAATCAGTTCTAAGGAGCAATAGTTATGAAATTTTAATTTAAAAAAATTACTTTTCTATAAAAAGGTATATAATTATTCTCAAATGTCAAATGTCTCAAATTTTGGCAAAAAAAAACATAAAATGGAAAAAACATAGACAGACAAGATTTTAAAATAAAAAATAATTATAGATACTGTAATATATATATATTTATATTATTTTGATTAATTAGAATTGTTTACAGTATCTATAACAATTTTTAAATAATATACATTTTTAAAAACATCTTATATTTAATTTAAATAATGTGATGTAAGATTAGTAATTCTTCATGTGCGCTAACCTGACACTGTGTTAGACCTAAATCGCGGACCCCGACGTGAGCCCCGATGAGTGTTACGCATATCATATATATATATATATATATATATATAGAGAGAGAGAGAGAGAGAGAGAGAGCAAGATAGAGAGAGAGAGAGATATCCAAAAAAGACAGTACGGTGGGCTGGGCTTTAAAGTAAAAAATAACTTTTAATTATCCATAATTAAAAATGGAGGATAGGCATGACGTTTCGATGCTGTACTAGCATCTTTATCAAATGTCCCAAAGTGAAGAGGGCGATGCTTCAGTGTAGGTGCACCATTAGCGTGATGCCCCAAGGAAGACATATTAGAAATGGCAGCACTGCAGGTATTTATAGCTTCTTCTGTGTGAGCAATCTAACTGGAAACGCTACAGCTGATTATATGTCCTGTTCGCGCTAAAGCACAAGCATCCTCCACGTGGGTAGTCTAAGCTGATTGCTGTGTTGTACTTGGCCCCCGCCTATTGTTGCATTGTGAATGCCTCGTGGCTAATTAGCATATGCATCATTACGGCCATTAGCCTATGCCCCCCGGGCGTGCGTCATCATGTCAAAGGATTCAGATGCCTCTGTCTTCACTTTTGGACATTTGATAAAGATGCTAGTACAGCATCGAAACGTCATGCTGATCCCCCATTTTTAATTATCGATAATTAAAAGTTATTTTTTACTTTAAAGCCCAGTGAGTGCTGTCTTTTTTGGATCTCTGCATTTTGTTTTGACATATGCACCCTGGCTGATGTAGAGTTGTGTATAAGGAGTGCAATACCTATTTGGGACTTTTATATATATATATATATATATATATATATATATATATATATATACCTATATATCTATAGGAATAGATATACAGGTATAGGTATATACAGATATATATATATATATAGTTAGGTATTTACATTAAAAATAACATCCTATGAAGAACTTTGGAATGGGAAATGTATACAGCAAGACACATAATTACATACATACACATATAATATACCCAAAGGCATTCACTTAATTAGACTGAGGACGTTTAAGATGGGCCACACTTAAAACATAACTTTTATTAAATTATACTTAAAGGATACAAATATATTGTATCAAGGTACTGAGATAAAAAAACAGTTAAAATGAAACACAATGTTCACACATTTATTTCAAAAAGGTCAGGTCAATATCCACTGCATATTAGTTCTAAAAAGTGATGATAAAAGGACCCACAGTTAGCCAAAATTAATATAACACACTCCCAGAGATACACAGAAAGGTGAACGCCTACACAGACAGGCGAACGCCTGATGTGCGTTTCGTCTGAGCTTTTTCAAAGGCCTTTTTTACACTTGTATTACTGCAGTCAATGATCGATGGTGACTAAACTGCTTTATTTTGATATATGAGATACTTTTCTGTATCATTAACCAGAGTCACAGACTGTTTTTTGGGAATTTTGTGTTTTATTTTAATTGTTTTTAGTACCTTGTTGGTAAAATATGTTATTATCCTTTAAGTATAATTTAATCAAAGTTATGTTTTAAGTGTGGCCCATCTTAAATGTCCTCAGTCTAATTAAGTGAGGGCCTTTGGGTATATTTCTATTTTCCTTTTTCGAGATATTAGTTAGTAAGACGGTATACCTTGGCACCCACCCACACACACACTTTCCTTCTTAGTGTGTGTTTGAGTGTATGGGTCTATGATTGATACTACTACAAGTCATGTGCCGTCATAGGAGGCAGGTGAGGCAGCGCCTCCCCTGTCCTATCTGGGTATTACACTTTTTAAAAATTGTTTAAAGAAATTTTTTTTTAAGTTTATTAAAAAAAAATTCTGTACCCCAAGTTAGCCCCCCAACACCCCACCACCCAGACGCCCACTCCACCACACTGCCACATTTGAGCTATGTTGATTGTGCTTTGCTATCTATATTGCGCAATGGAGAGGCTATGAGCTGTTCAGCTCCCCCTCCATTGCGCAATATGGATGGCTTTCTACATTTTTGTATAAGCCGGATCCAGCGCCACCAAGTGGCGCTGGATCATTTCTCCCATTCTGCTCTCAAAGGAGGTTTCTCTCTAAGCCGCCGCTGGAGCCAATCAGCGGTCGGTGTCAGATTCTGTGCAGTAAGAGAGCCGACCGCCTGAGTCAAGTGACATCACGTGGTGTGAGCCTGCTGCCAGTGAAAAGTGGAGACTGAGAGAAAGGACAGACAGGAGCCGGAGGAGAAGTTTGCCAGGGAAGTGCAAATTAATTACAAAATCACATTCAGAACCGGCAGCAGTAAAGGGGGTAGCTGGGGCTGTTTAACACGGCTGTTCTGTGGTGTGGGTGAGGAAAGTGGGGACTGAACTTGTGTGCTCTGCTCTCCGTCCCCATGCTGCATTTTTTATGTTAAGAACAGTTATACTCAGCTGTGCAGGCAAGGCTAGGGAATAATATATGAGGTCCGTGTGTGCTGTGTGTGAGGTGGTAAATCACACTGGTCTGGAATACTTTAGTATATAAAAGCATTAGTGCAGTGTTCTACTGGTTTTAAGCTCTTTTGTTTTCCAATTCCAAATGTCATTTTCATGCCTCCTTTTTTTCTCATCCTGAGAAAGAAAAAGGAGACATGAAAATGACATTTGGAATTGGAAAACAACCGTTACATCATGCCCTTAGCGCATCTGGAGTGGCTTCAGCTGAGTCTTTTCCCGGTTAGGAACCCAGGAGGAGCCGTGATCTGCTCAGACTGTTATTATGCTAACCTGTCAACAGGATCACAGAGAGCTGCTAACACTCCAGCAGCATGTCCCACTGTGGATAAATGGAGTGAACTGACAGCAAGATTTCCCTCTAGAGCAGGATCGCACAGCAGACTCATTAACAACTTCCTACCTCTTCTTAAGAATTTTACCGGCAGAGTGGCTGACCTGTGCAGGCTGTGTGTGAGTTGGACAGCTGAGGTAATTTACTCACACAATGTCATAGGAGCAATGCATGAGTTACAAAGAAAGGGGAAGGGCAGTCTAAAAATGGCAGAGCTTTTAAATCAAAGTACTCTTTAAGCATTACATGACAGCCTATACGGTACATCTCAAGTAATGCTGCTGCACTTATTGCCCCTTCCCAGCTAGTTGACTGTTTTGATGGCAGGGAATTTTACACAACATTCTTGCAGCTTGCAAATTATTTGTCCTCATGTGCCTGTGTTCTGGTAAGAGGCCGAACTTTTCAAAAGAGCGAACCATGTCACTTCCTGTGACGTTACATCAGCTGTTTTCACCAGCTTCTGACCTCACTGCACGTTACTGTCAAGACCACCATATTTAGTGTAGCAGCCTCCCCTCTTTTCTTTTATAGATACATACACACATATTTACATATATGTATAGACATGTATTTGTATGTTTATATACATTATAGCCCTTTAGTTTGTACTTTGTTTAGTTCTTGCCCTAAAGAGCATCACCTAAATTACAAGTTATGCTCTAAACTAAATGCGCAAATACTATAGCGCTGCCATTACAAGTTACTAAAAAAACTTCTTGTGTTGTGCGATATGGTGCGATAAGCTCTATACCGCACATAAGCCAAGTCTTGACTTGACGTGCTCGTGCACGTTTTCCCCTATAGATATCAATGGAGAAAAAGTGTTATAAAAAAACTAACACCTGCAATTGTGGAATGGTGATCGCTTTAACGCATTCCCCATTGATGTCTATGGAGACAAGAAAGTTAACCCCTAAACCACCAACCCCCCGCATCACCAACACTACAATAAATATATTAATCCCTAAAACAGCGCCCCCCGCATCGCAAATACTAAACTAAACCTATTAACCCCTAAACCGCCAAACACCCACATTGCGACACACTAAATTAAACTATTAACCCCTAAACCTAACACCCTCTAACTTTAAATTAAACTTACAATATAACTACCTTAAAATAAATAAAAACTTACCTGTGAAATGAAAAAACCCTAAGCTTAAACTATAAATAAAGCTAACATTACTATTTAAAAAAAACTAAAATAAACTAAAAATAAAAAACCTAAATTACAAACTAAAATTTAAAAAAAAAACAGTCTAAAATTCCGAAAAATAAAAAAAATCTAAGATTACAAAAAAATAATAAACGAAATTATCCAAAATAATAAAAATTAAACCTAATCTAATACCCCTATAAAAACAAAAAAGACACCCCAAAATAAAATAAAACCTAATCTAACAATAAACTACCAATAACCCTTAAAAGGGACTTTTGTAGGGCATTGCCCTGAAGCAATCAGCTCTTTTATATAAACAAATTACAAAGTACCCCCTAACAGTAACTCTAAAAAAAAAAGAAGCTATTTGTATGGGCCTTGCCCTTAAAAGGGCAATCAGCTTTTTAGTGCCCATTAAAAAAACAAAAAAACCTTATCTAAAAAAACACCCACCCAACAAACTAACACTAACCCCAAAGAATGTACTCACTTTTCCTGAAGTCCGGACATACATCTTCTTCCAGGCGGAGTATTAGGTTTTTTTTTAAGATTAGGACTTATTTTTTAATGGGCACTAAAGCGCTGATTGCCCTTTTAACGGCAATGCCCATACAAATACCCCTTTAGGTTTCATTTTTATTATTTTGGATAATTTCTTTTATTATTTTTGTAATCTTAAAAAAAATTATTTTTTGTAATTTTAGTGGGTTTTTTTTTTGTAGTGTTAGGATTTTTAATTTTGTAATTTAGGTTTTTTATTTTTAGTAATGTTAGGTTTATTTATAGTTTAAGCTTAGTTTTTTTTCTATTTCACAGGTAAGTTTTTATTTATTTTAAGGTAGTTTTATTGTAAGTTTAATTTAAAGTTAGCGGTTGTAAGGTTTAGTGGTTAATAGTTTTTGTGTTGCAATGTAGGTGTTTGGCGGTTTAGGGGTTAATAGGTTTTGTTTAGTATTTGTGATGCGGGAGGCCGCGGTTTAGGGTTTAATGGGTTTATAGTAGTATTAGCGAAGTGGGGGCCAGCAGTTTAGGCGTTAATGGGTTTATTTTAGTATTAGCGATGTGGGGGGTGGCAGTTTAGGGGTTAATAGGTTTATTTAGTGTTGGTGATGTGGGTGGGCCACGGATTAGGGGTTAATACTTTAATTTAGTGTTGGCGATGTGTTTGGGTGGCGGATTAGGGGTTAATAGATTTATTATAGTATTTGCGACGTGGGGGATGGCGGTTTAGGGGTTAATAGGTAGTTTATGGGTGTTAGTGTACTTTGTAACATTTTTGTTATGAGTTTTGTGAAACATTTTTGTTTCGCAAAATCCTTAACTACTGGTCTTTTATAGCAGAATGGATCGTGATGGTATAAGCTATAATGCTAGCGTAATAGCTGGACCACACAACCTGTAATATGGATGACCTGAAAATTTCACACTCAAGTTTTGAGTGCGGAATGGAGAGTTGCGGTATAGGCTAAAACGCTAACGGCATAGCCGTACTGCCGCGACTTGTAATACGTGTGATCTGAATATTCCGCTCGCAAAGGCCAATTTTTCATCAGTAAAGCCGTAACGCAACACTTGTAATCTAGGTGCAAATGTGCAAAATTTAAAAATACCGTGAGATTAATGTTATAGTGGAACATAAATGACAGGATGCCGTAAAAATTCTATGTTTTATTTACTAGGGAAAAATAAGCTCTTTGGTGCACAACTGATTCCAGGTGGTGAGATATCCCATTGACATATGCAGTGAAGGAAATAATGAATAAAGATACAGCCAGATGAGAACAGCAGCTGACATGCAGTTTATATCTGATGGAAGTAACTGCTCTCCTGCTACAACGCAAATAACCAGCACAGCAGTAAAAAGGTGTTTTCGTACTAAAATGAAAAACACTGTGCCTGTCATATTGGGAACAATTCCTGTTCCAGTGCACCTTACAATTCACTCTATCAGTCCTTGCCAGGGGAATGTATAGTCCTGTCCTTGTGTTTAAACATATACTTAGCCCTGCAGTGAGGTGGGTTGTAGTTTAGTGACATCAGACTGTTTTCTATGTAACCAAATGTGTGAAAGATTAGTAATAATTCTATATATTCATTATTATATCACAATTAGGGTTTTTGCCAGTAGCTATGGAACATGTTCCCTGTGTGAAGCACAAGTTTAGTTTGGCTTAACAAATACTTCATGTCTTCACAAAACCTGGAATGCAGTCGATTTACAGGGATGAAATCCAGTTGAACTATTCTTTGTTTTATATATATATATAAAGTTAGACATCCAAAAAAAGCAAACCTGACCTGTAATGACAGCTATATTAAAGGGTCATAATAGTAAAAAAATTGCATGCTCAGATTCGTTAGATCATGTTGTTTTAAGACCCTAAACTTAAGACCCTACACTATTGAGTGTTTAATCCTCACAAAGGGGTTAAGCACAGTAGAAGTACCGCTCAGGACCCACGGTGCACTGTTGGTTCCTAACAGAACCTGCTGCTCATCCAATCAGATGTGCAACAGCACTGCTAATTGGATCAGTAGCGATTTACACTTGGGACCAGCAGTGATGTAGGGTTGATAGTCTTAAAAGGACATGTTCTAATGAATCAGAGCATGTGATTTTTTTAGTATTTTGATCCTTTATAGTAAAAATCTAGATGCTTATTTGCGAACATACCTGCAGAGAACATACTGGATCCTGAAATAGAGATTGGAATAATATAATAGCTATGACTTTTTCAAAATCTGATATATCCTTATGAAGACACAATAAATGTAAGTATGGAATCTAAGCTAATACATTTCTGTTCAAAATTGCTTCTACAACTGATAGTTCTCCTAAACAATGTTGAAATTTACTGAAGGCCTCATTGGCCTCTGTAGATGTCTGCAGACAAGTAGATTCCAAACTTTATCCCCGTTATTTGCATGCGTTAACCATAAGACTGATTCCGAATCATCAGAAAACATTTCTTGCATCAGTTTTCACGCAAGGTATTTAAAAATAATTTTAATAATGTTACCATGTTGAAAACCCATTTTGATCATTGTCACACACTACATCTAGGCTTTAACAAATGCAATGAGACGTGAAAGTCAAAATAAATGTTGTATCGTTCAGAGCAATTTTATGAGACTGTTTTGTTACTTCTGTCTGTTAGTTACTTCATTCTCTTGGTATCCTTTGTTGAAAAGCATACCTAGCACTACTGCAAGCTGGCTGGTGATTGCCGGCTACACACATATGCCTCTTGTCATTGGCTTACCAGATGTGCTCAGCTACATATATAAAACTTTAAAATTTATTTGTAATAGGAAATTCAAAATCTCTGTTATCTCTTGCATTGGATAAAGATTTATATTTATTAAAACACGTTCGTGAGCCTTAACATCTTGTTGAAAAAACTCGCTGTAACATCGTAACTGCCCTGGTAAAACTGTCAACTCTAAATGTGCCTAAATAGAAATAATGAGGGAAACATAAAAAAGACAACATTGTTAGCTTTGAAATAGCAAATGTAAGATGAGATATTTCACAAAAGCAATAAAGTCTTTATGAACATACTTGAACAAGGACTAGTTAAAAAAAATGATGACCACGCCTCTTGATTGGCTATGGCCACCCCCACATTCACATCTGTGTGCTTTCTGAGATGCCTATAGTTATTAACATTTATTTATAAAGTGCCAACATATTATGTAGCGCTGTAACTTTAAGTATACAGTTATGGAGTACAATAATTGAAGACATTTACATAAATCATAAGGGTAGGACAGGTGAACGTATGAGCTTACATTTTAAAGGAAGTACATATGTAAGTTGAGGGAGAGGGAAACATATGTGGCCAGAGGTGTAACTAGAAACCACAGGGCCCAGGTGGAAGAATCCAAGCAACCACCCAAACACATTTTTTTGAATTGAACACATTTTTTTGTTTTGACATTTAACTCAGAAAAAAATGAATTTATTTGTGCTGTATACATATATATATATATATATATATATATATATATATATATATATATATATATATATGACTTTGCTGCATACATATATATATATATATATATATATATATAGCTGACTGTGCTGCATACACACACACACATATATATATATATAGCTGACTGTGATGTATACACACACATATATATATATATAGCTGACTGTGCTGCATACACACATATATACACATATATATATAGCTGACTGTGATGTATACACACACACATATATATATATATATATATATATATATAGCTGACTGTGCTGCATACACACATATATACACACATATATATATAGCTGACTGTGATGTATACACATATATATATAAATATATAGCTGACTGTGCTATATACACACATATATAGCTGACTGTGATGTACACACACACACACACACACACATATATATATATATATATATATATATATATATATATATATATAGCTGACTGTGCTATATACACACATATATTTATAGCTGACTGTGATGTATACACACACACATATATATAGCTGACTATACACAGACATATATATATATATAGCTGACTGTGATGTATACACACATATATATATATATATATATATATGACTGTGCTATATACACACATATATATATATATATATATAGCTGACTGTGATGTATACACACACATATATATATATATATATAGCTGACTGTGCTGCATACACACATATATTTATAGCTGAATGTGATGTATACACACACATATATATATAGTTGACTGTGCTGTATACACACACATATATATATATATATATATATATATAGCTGACTGTGATGTATATACACACACACACATATATATATATATAGCTGACTTGCTATATACACATATATATATATATATATATATATATATATATAGCTGACTGTGCTGTATACATGCACATATATATATATATATATATATATATATATAGCTGACTGCGATGTATACACACACACATATATATATATAGCTGACTGTGATGTATACACACATATATATATATATATATATAGCTGACTGTGATGTATACACACACATATATATATATATATATATATATATATATATATATATATATATAGCTGACTGTGCTGTATACACACTTATATATATATAGCTGACTGTGATGTATACACACACACACACACATATATATATATATATATATATAGCTAACTGTGATGTATACACACACACACATATATATAGCTGACTGTGCTGTATACACACACATATATATATATATAGCTGACTGTGATGTATACACACACATATATATAGCTGACTGTGCGCGAGAGAGAGAGAGAGAGATGGGGAGAGACAAAGGGGGACAGAAAAAGACAGAGGGGGAGGACAGAGAGAGAGAGAGACAGAGTGAGACAGGGGGAGGACATAGAGAGAGAGACAGAGCGAGACAGGGGGAGGATAGAGAGAAAGAGACAGAGCGAGACAGGGAGGACAAAGAGACAGAGAGGGAGACAGAGAGAAAGAGACAAAGGGTAGAGAAAGACAGAGGGGGAGAGAGTCAGTGGGGGAGGGGGAAGGCAGATAGAGACAGAGGGACAGAGCGAGACAGGAGGAGGACAGAGAGAGCACTGAAAGGAGAAGAGATCCCAAGGGTACGTTTCCCTCTCTCTTCCTCATATCCCTGGGGCCACTTTCCCTCATCTCTCTGCTATAATCCCTGCCAGTCTCACAGATAGCTCCAGCTACAACTTCTATGTGCTTGGAGACTCACTCTTGGCATTCCCCTACTAGAGCCCTAACCCTGTCTGTCACACAGCACGGTACACAAGCACTTTATAATACAAAGGGTATTAATAAAAAGAACAACACTTCCAGTTGCGCTCACCCAGTGCAAGAGCACAGGCACCAGTTAGTAAGTATGCGCCATGCACGGTTTAGAGGGCATATATACCAGTCAGTGTTACCCCAGAGATCAGTAGTATGCTAGATGGCTTAAATTGTACAGCCCAGCACACACCTGAGTAATATGTCCCTTTAATAAATCAGCTTTTTTGCCTACAATAGTCCTTAAATGGTAATACTCAAATTAAACTCTACACACCCAAATCCAACATCATCACCTCGTTTTATTATTCAAAATATCCTAATTTAGTAACAAATCATTAAAAACAAAAATTATTAAATTGGCTATGAGCAAGCAAAGTTCCACTTCAGAATTTGGTTTAGAACTTAAACTTTGACAAAAATTTTTTTAATAATAATAAAAGCAGATTCATTTGGCTAAATAATTGAGGTGGTATTCTCAAAATCTGTTGTACAAAAGACATGAGGAAAAGCTTAAGGGCTAGATTTATCAAGCCCCTGCGGCAACAAGTTCTCACAAGAACTTGCTCGCCGCGATTTATCAAGCAGCGGTCACCAGACCGCTCCTTCCCTGACATCTTCGCCACCTCTATTGTGGAGAAATTCAATCTCCTCTGTCGAGTCCGACCGAGGAGATTGACAGCTCCTGCTCGCGCGTGAGTGGCTGTGCGCGGGCAGGGGGCGGGATTGCACGCGAGCGCAAAATTGCGCTTGTGTGCAATGTTAATTACCTGCGGGCAATTTCGCCCTGCCACAGGCAAGCTGAGGCATACAGGGGCGCGTATACGCGCCCCTGTACACCTCAGCGTTGATAAATCTAGCCCTAAGGGGCTCGCCAGAAACACCAGTTATGAAGCAGCGGTCTAAAGACCGCTGCTCCATAACCCTGTCCGCCTGCTCTGAAGAGGCGGACAGACATCGCCACAAATTGACAACCCCCTGCTGGCGGCCGATTGGCCGCGAATCTGCAGGGGGCGGTGTTGCACCAGCAGCTCCCAGGAGCTGCTGGTGCAATGCTGAATACAGAGAGCGTATTGCTCTCCGCATTCAGCGAGGTCTATCGGACCTGATCCGCACTGTCGGATCAGGTCCGACAGACCATTGTTAAATAGGCCCCTATGTGAATATTATTGTTTTATTCAAGAAGCATGAAACTCCATATTGTGTATAATATAGGTCCACATGATTGTGGAGGTTGTAATTATTCAGTGGATTATAGGAAATATTAATTTTACAATATCATTTCGCTAATATATATATGTGATACTGATATGAGAACATACCTAGTACAGCATCTATAGTGTACAATCAACAAATGTGTTGCAGATATGAATCAATTCATAATGGGCGCCAAAATGTATGCTTTAAAAATAATATATATATTTGTAAATGTATCCCTTACAAAGCAACAGCTTAACTTTTTTTTTTTTTTTTTTTTAAGGTTTTGTCCCTTTTTCATGTTACTTTATTTTGGCACGATCAGAAAAAAATATATACAATACTATTAAGTCATGCCTCTAAGCATAGGTAAATATAAATTGCTTAATCAACAAGAAATAAAATGCCATGTTGTTTCCTATGCAGTAAATCCTATCAGTATATGTTTGTCTTGGAAAACCAGAGTGTAAAACAGATTTGTTTAAAAAACGATTAGGGTGATTTGTTTAATGTTTGCTTAAAGGGAATTAGAAAACGTATTTTAATTCTAAATAGTAGAGCTGATAACCATATATTACAAGAAAATGCCGGTCCAGCCTCCCTTGGGGGGGAATATCCATTAATGCGATGCGGGCCGTGCTGCTCCGGGAGCCCCCTACCTTCCCCACACACTTCAAATGTGTAGCTTCAGGCGGGAGCTCCTCCCTCCCGCTCTGATTTGAGGTACGACAGAGCACTCCCAGCCTCCCACCAATGTGGTTTAGTCTGCTCCTGCTAGTCTTCCTGTTCCCTCAGTCGCAGTCCCTACTAACCCTGGCATCTCTCTTAGTGACAGTAATAGAGAGAGGGGGCGTAGGGATCGCAGTAGAGGGAACCGAACAGTCAGATATTACAGATATTATTCCCCCGGACTTAGCAGAGCACAAGTTCTTTGTTCCAAACCCTTACAACACCCCCCCCCCCCCCTGTGTACAACTGCCGTAGTTCCGCCACTGTAAGTGGCAGAGACATCTTAAAGTAAGTTGTGTGCATCACTGAACAGCTATGTTTTTAAGGAGCACTTGAAGCTTTGGAGACTAGAGGTAAGTCTGAGCGAGGAGTTCTATATGATAGGTGCAGTTCTGGAAATGTCTTGCAGATGAAAGTGTGAGGAATTAATGAGAGATGAGGAGAGAAGTAAGTTGTGAGCCGATGGGTTGGAGGTCGGGCATATTGTGGGTGTTTTATGGGTGGGGTCCACCGGAGCTGGTGGAATCCTGGGCAAAGTTTTTTTAAAACAACTTTTATTTTACTCTCCTTGTCCCCTTAAAGGGACATGAAACCCAAAATGTTTCTTTCATGATTTACAAAGAGCATGCAATTTCAAACAGCTTTCCAGTTTACTTCCATTATCTAATTTTCTTCATTCTCTTGATAGCCTTTGTTGAAAAGCATATCTAAATAGCTTCAGTAGCTGCTGATTGGTGGCTACGCATAGATGCCTCGTGTGATTGGCTTATCCATGTGCATTGTTATTTCTTCAACAAAGGATATTTCCCCTGCCCTCTCTTCAGGATCTGTACTCTTCCAAATGAGAAAGAGCACTAGCAAAATCATTAGTGACTCCTCTCACCTCGGCCACAACATCTTTGAATTATTGCCTTCTGGAAGGTGTCTGAAAGCACTGAGTACTAGAACATCTAGGCACAGGAGACACTTTTTTCCACAGGCCATTTACCTTATGAACAATTAGTCTACCTCTATGGTTCTTCTCAGTGCAACACTATCATTGCTAGTGCAATCCTTACTATTAGCGCAACTCTCTATGGTAATAAAGTCTCTTGTATATATTGTATTTTTTGTACATATGTGTACTAACTCCCAGAAATTGTTATTCGTTTTAGTCATTGTGTTTTATATTGTACATTGTATATCTTTTTACTTGTGTATCTGTTGTGATATTGTGTTTTATATTGTACATTGTATATCTTTTTACTTGTGTATCTGTTGTAATATTGTGTTTTATATTGTACATTGTATATCTTTTTACTTGTGTATCTGTTGTGATATTGTGTTTTATATTGTACATTGTATATCTTTTTACTTGTGTATCTGTTGTAATATTGTGTTTTATATTGTACATTGTATATCTTTTTACTTGTGTATCTGTTGTCATATTGTGTTTTATATTGTACATTGTATATCTTTTTACTTGTGTATCTGTTGTGATATTGTGTTTTATATTGTACATTGTATATCTTTTTACTTGTGTATCTGTTGTGATATTGTGTTTTATATTGTACATTGTATATCTTTTTACTTGTGTACAGGGAGTGCAGAATTATTAGGCAAATGAGTATTTTGACCACATCATCCTCTTTATGCATGCTGTCTTACTCCAAGCTGTATAGGCTCGAAAGCCTACTACCAATTAAGCATATTAGGTGATGTGCATCTCTGTAATGAGAAGGGGTGTGGTCTAATGACATCAACACCCTATATCAGGTGTGCATAATTATTAGGCAACTTCCTTTCCTTTGGCAAAATGGGTCAAAAGAAGGACTTGACAGGCTCAAAAAAGTCAAAAATAGTGAGATATCTTGCAGAGGGATGCAGCACTCTTAAAATTGCAAAGCTTCTGAAGCGTGATCATCGAACAATCAAGCGTTTCATTCAAAATAGTCAACAGGGTCGCAAGAAGCGTGTGGAAAAACCAAGGTGCAAAATAACTGCCCATGAACTGAGAAAAGCGTGCAGCTGCCAAGATGCCACTTGCCACCAGTTTGGCCATATTTCAGAGCTGCAACATCACTGGAGTGCCCAAAAGCACAAGGTGTGCAATACTCAGAGACATGGCCAAGGTAAGAAAGGCTGAAAGACGACCACCACTGAACAAGACACACAAGCTGAAACGTCAAGACTGGGCCAAGAAATATCTCAAGACTGATTTTTCTAAGGTTTTATGGACTGATGAAATGAGAGTGAGTCTTGATGGGCCAGATGGATGGGCCCGTGGCTGGATTGGTAAAGGGCAGAGAGCTCCAGTCGGACTCAGACGCCAGCAAGGTGGAGGTGGAGTACTGGTTTGGGCTGGTATCATCAAAGATGAGCTTGTGGGGCCTTTTCGGGTTGAGGATGGAGTCAAGCTCAACTCCCAGTCCTACTGCCAGTTTCTGGAAGACACCTTCTTCAAGCAGTGGTACAGGAAGAAGTCTGCATCCTTAAGAAAAACATGATTTTCATGCAGGACAATGCTCCATCACACGCGTCCAAGTACTCCACAGCATGGCTGGCAAGAAAGGGTATAAAAGAAGAAAATCTAATGACATGGCCTCCTTGTTCACCTGATCTGAACCCCATTGAGAACCTGTGGTCCATCATCAAATGTGAGATTTACAAGGAGGGAAAACAGTACACCTCTCTGAACAGTGTCTGGGAGGCTTTGGTTGCTGCTGCACGCAATGTTGATGGTGAACAGATCAAAACACTGACAGAATCCATGGATGGCAGGCTTTTGAGTGTCCTTGCAAAGAAAGGTGGCTATATTGGTCACTGATTTGTTTTTGTTTTGTTTTTGAATGTCAGAAATGTATATTTGTGAATGTTGAGATGTTATATTGGTTTCACTGGTAAAAATAAATAATTGAAATGGGTATATATTTGTTTTTTGTTAAGTTGCCTAATAATTATGCACAGTAATAGTCACCTGCACACACAGATATCCCCCTAAAATAGCTATAACTAAAAACAAACTAAAAACTACTTCCAAAACTATTCAGCTTTGATATTAATGAGTTTTTTGGGTTCATTGAGAACATGATTGTTGTTCAATAATAAAATTAATCCTCAAAAATACAACTTGCCTAATAATTCTGCACTCCCTGTATCTGTTGTGATATTGTGTTTCATATTGTACATTGTATATCTTTTTACTTGTGTATCTGTTGTGATATTGTGTTTTATATTGTACATTGTATATCTTTTTACTTGTGTATCTGTTGTGATATTGTGTTTTATATTGTACATTGTATATCTTTTTACTTGTGTATCTGTTGTGATATTGTGTTTTATATTGTACATTGTATATCTTTTTACTTGTGTATCTGTTGTGATATTGTTTTTTATATTGTACATTGTATATCTTTTTACTTGTGTATCTGTTGTGATATTGTGTTTTATATTGTACATTGCATATCTTTTTACTTGTGTATCTGTTGTAATATTGTGTTTTATATTGTACATTGTATAT
Organism: Bombina bombina; assembly: GCF_027579735.1. Taxonomy (NCBI): domain Eukaryota; kingdom Metazoa; phylum Chordata; class Amphibia; order Anura; family Bombinatoridae; genus Bombina; species Bombina bombina. The sequence goes on along the minus strand of NC_069504.1, from coordinate 446,466,877 downwards.
CTTTTTACTTGTGTATCTGTTGTGATATTGTGTTTTATATTGTACATTGTATATCTTTTTACTTGTGTATCTGTTGTAATATTGTGTTTTATATTGTACATTGTATATCTTTTTACTTGTGTATCTGTTGTGATATTGTGTTTTATATTGTACATTGTATATTTTTTACTTGTGTATCTGTTGTGATATTGTGTTTTATATTGTACATTGTATATCTTTTTACTTGTGTATCTGTTGTGATATTGTGTTTTATATTGTACATTGTATATCTTTTTACTTGTGTATCTGTTGTGATATTGTGTTTTATATTGTACATTGCATATCTTTTTACTTGTGTATCTGTTGTAATATTGTGTTTTATATTGTACATTGTATATCTTTTTACTTGTGTATCTGTTGTGATATTGTGTTTTATATTGTACATTGTATATATTTTTACTTGTGTATCTGTTGTGATATTGTGTTTGTTGCACACGTGGCAATAAAATGATTCTGATTTTTCAGACTTACCAGCGCAACTGAAGTACTCAACTGCAAATCAGATTCTCTGCCGCCGATATGAACCACAGGCTGCTGCTAAACAACACTCTGCCTTATTATCCTCTCCGCCACAACCCCTAAGTAGTGCACTACTCTGTCTTCAGAGTTCCCACTCAGGACATATTGAAAAAGGTTGCAATTAAAGAAAAAAATGAATTACTGCTCACGTTCCCGCGCCTCCCCTAAACTGCTCTAGCGCTTCCCTAGAGAGGCACATCCCAAGATAGAGAATTCCATTTTCAACAACTTCGAAATGTACTTTTTTTTTATTATCTAATTTGCTTCCTTTTCTTGGTACCCTTACCTGAAATCCATACCTAGGCAGGTTCAGGAACAGTAGTGCATTACTGGGAGCTAGCTGCTGACAGGTTGCTCCACATAAATGCCTCTTGTCATTGGCTGACCCAATATTTTTAGCTAGCATCCAGTAGTGCAATGCTGGTTATTCAATAAAGGATACCGAGAGAAAGAAGCAAATTTGATAATATAAGTAAATTGGAAAGTTATTTAAAATTGCATGCTCTATCTGAATCATAAAATAAACATTTTGGGTTTCATGTCCCTTAAATATCACCCAGTTGACAATGAACAATATTTTCTAAAATTCATACAATGGTTTTCAATTCATGCTTTTTAATTAATGTCAAATTATCCTTATGATTTCCTTGTGATAATGTCCCTTTATAGATATTGATCATGCAAAGCAAGCCGAAAAAAATAGAATAATTACAGTGACACTGATGCTTTTAAGCATGTGAATATTTCCCAAATGTCTCTTGTCAGGGAAACAAATGTCTGTTTTATTAATAAAGTGCTCACTAGATTAAATTAAGCTATTCATTTATAAATGTTTTAGGCTAGATCTGGAAGCTTAACTAATTTAGCAATGCATCCAGAACTGTAACATAACTTTATATGTTCTTTTGTTCATTTTAATTTTGCAATATTGTATATTGTTTTCGTTGCATGTGAAATTTCAGTTTAGGGGGTAATAATTGTAAGATTAAAAAATATTTAGCAAAGCCTTAAAAGACTAAACAGTAAACTTGCATCTTCAACAAAGGCATAATAAAAATACAATACAGCAACACAAGCAGTAAACGTTCTTCTGACTAAATTCAAAGTTTATTTTCCATTTCCTGTCCCCTGTATCATGTAACAGCATCAGCAGATATACATACAGTCATGGGCAAAAATATTGGCACCCCTGCATTTCTGTCAGATAATGCACCACTTCGCCCAGAAAATTGTTGCAATTACAAATGTTTAGGCATTCACATGTTTATTTCTTTTGTTTATATTTGTATAACACAAAAAAGTGGCAAAAAAGCACATTCCACACAAAACTCCAAAAATGGACTGGACAAAATTATTGGCACCTTCTCAAAATTGTAAGAAAAAATTAAACTTACCTGTATCAATTAACAGGCTGTGACAATATAGAAATCACACTGGCAACCAGTTAAAATGTTGAAAAATTCACTCAACCTTTATGTTGTGTGTCTCTGTGTGCCACACTAAGCATGGAGAAGAGAAAAAACAGCACAGAATTCAAGACATTTGATGACAATGGCACTATATAGGCAATCCCCACTAGTATCTACTTCTGTCTAGTATCTTGTAACACTCATATATGTTACCGCTATAAGTCAAATATGTTACATTCAGTGGGGTGGTGCTTTTGCATTAAAGTAAATTGAAACCACAGTAGTGGAAATATAGAAGAAATCCACAAAAAAAGCATGTAAGTATAGCACTCTCTGCCCAGACTCAAGAGGCAAAAGAAATTCAGGATGAAGTTAAAATATAACTTTTATTATTGTTCACTAAAATTATCACACATAAACACAAAAAAATTTCAAAACAACAAAGTGAGACTTCATTAGGTCTCTAAGTACTGAGCTCCAGTGGAGATATTGCACTGATTGCACAAATGTGTGAAAGTATGATCAGTGAGAGTTACTGATACATTAATAATATTAAAGTTGAATGAAATGTGCAAGGCCTATTAGCAACAACATATGTACAGATTCACATATGGTGTGTCTGCATCCGTATATCTGGTGAGGGGAATAATCACCTCAAATACAGAGAGTTAATATATCTAAGGTGTGATTCAGTATATAGTGCTTAAACACATGTGTATCATGGATACGGAGTTGCTTATGGGTTACTACACAACTGGGGTCAGTTATTGCCTTAGGTAGTCACAGTTGAATGTAACAAAGTTGCAGTAGAATAATTTGGATTATTATAGCCTTGGTGACTAAATAATCTAGATTTTATTAAAGACAGGAGGCGAATATTTTATGCATAATCTTTACTGACTTCCAAAACAGCAGCAAAGAACAAATAACATTGAAACAAAAACAACCAATCAGCAACAGGCAGATAATATAATCCCACAGAAACAGTAAATATCTTCCTCTTTTCGCTGCCGAACAGAAGAAAGTTCTCAACATAAACAGGAGACAAAGAGCAAAATTCTATCGCAAATCCTTCTGATGTCAGAGACGAAATGGAAGTTAGGAGGCTTTTTACACTGAAAAATAAATAAAAAGAGGGGTAACACTGGCAGTAGAAGGAAAAAACCTGAGAAAAAACAAAGGTTAACATGAATAAATAATTCACAATTAATATATTATTTTTTTTTATTATCTGAGGGATGGGAAGAGGAGGGAAAATATTTGCTTTCTGTCTTTAATAAAATCTAGATTATTTAGTCACCAAGGCTATAACAATCCAAATTTTTAAGGCAAGACAGGAGGCTTCATATTTTATGAAATTTTAATTAACGCCCAGAAAGGACAGACTGGAATGCATGAGAAACTTGTTTGAAATAGAATTGAGAAAAAGTAGAGGCAGAAGACCAATCTGCCGCTGACAATAAATCCTGAAGATTGCAACCGGACAGAAAGGCACTGGAAGCCGCAGCTCCTCTGACAGAGTGAGCCCCAAAAGAGGGAGAAACTCCAGACTCTGTCAAAAGCCATCAAACCCATCTCGCCAAGGTAGGGGAAGAGACAGGACAATGAAGAGGAACAGGAGAGGACCTGACATGGATCTGTGAAGACCCTCAGTCTTGGATAAATATGCCTTAAGGCACAAGGCAACGCAAAGTTGAGGTTCAGATGGAAAATAATGGTAAAACAAAGATTTTGAGGATGATTTGGTCCTGCGGGAAATGGAAAAGGAAATTCCTTCAGGAGAAAAAGAAATGGAATGAACATCCAGGGCCTTGATGTCAGAGACTCGACGAAAGGAAATCAAACAAAGCAACATGGTCAATTTTGCAGATAACTGCTTACGGGAAAGCAAAGAGTTATCGGGCCAATCTCTAAGAAAAGATAAAACCAGATTGACATCCCAAAGGCTTAAATAACGAGATTTGGGAGGATTCTTAAGACAAATTGCCTTAAGAAGATGAGAGATTAAAGGGTGTTTGCCGGCAGGGACATTTTCAAATGGAAGATGACCCGCAGAAATGGCTGGACGAAAAAGATTAATAGTTCGATAAGCCTTACCCTGCGAAAAAAGTTCCGTGAGAAAATTCACAATCATGGGAGGAGAGGAAGAAAAGGGATCAACATCCCGTCCCATGCACCAATGAACCCAGACTGCCCAGGCTGCAGCATAAGATTTCCTAGTACCTGGGGCCCAAGATTCACGCAAGAGGAGGGTAGCCTCTCGCGAAAGGCCCTCGGAGGACCAGGATCCCCTGAAATCTGCCAAGCCAGAAGATTCAGGTGGCCTTGGATCAAGAGAGGATGCGGGAGATCCTGGGAGTCCACCAGGAGATTGGGGAGGTTGGGAAGAAGGCGAGGGGGGCTGAACACATCTCCAGAAGGGGAGCAAACCAAGGTTGGGCTTGCCACCAAGGAGTGATCAATGCCAGAAGACATTGAAATCGCTGTACATTCAGAATGGTCCTAACCAGAAGAGCGAAAGGAGGGAAAGCGTAAGCCCCGAGGGAAGGACAAACTTGCAGAAAAGCATCCACTCCTTCGCTGTCTAGGTCTGGGAGCCAGCTGAAAAATCTCGGTAGTTGATGGTTGGTCCCAGATGCGAAAAGATCCACTGAAAGGGATCCAAAGATGTGATTGATTTCTAGAAAAACTTGACGGTTCAACATCCAGTTGCTGGAATCCTTCCTGTGACGAGAAAACCAGTCCGCTGTTAGGTTGGAAACGCCCGGAATAAATTGGGCGCGGACAGAAATCCTGCGTTCCAAACAAAACTGATAAAAATGGGACGTTAAGTCTGACAAAGCTTTCAAGCGAGTCCCACCTAGCCGGTTGATATAATGGGCAGCTGAAAAATTGTCCATTCGTAACAGAATGCAACAATCGGTCATATTTTTTTAAAAACTGCGAACAGCAAAGGAGCTGGCTAATAATTCCAAGCAATTTATGTGAAGGTTGAATTCCTTCCCTGTCCAAGGGCTGCCAGTAGAGGATGTACCACAAGAGGCACCCCAGCCTAAAAGGCTTGCATCGGAAGAGAGAATGAAATCCAGGGAAGATCCGAAAATTGCTCTCCCATTCCAGGCCTCCATGTGGTGCAGCCACCAAGACATCTCTGATCGAACTTCGTTCATCAGAAAAATCTGTTGTTGGTAGGAATGGAACTCTCGAAAAGATTGAATCTTCAGCCGCTGCATGGCGCGGCAGTGAAGGGGAGCTGGAAATATGGCCTTGATCAAAGAGGAAAGGAGACCAATGATCCTCGCCAACTGGCAGATGGAGATGGAAGCGGCTTTTAAAGCTGATTGAATATCTGCTTTGATACGATCTATCTTCTCTTGAGGAAGGAGAAGATGACCAAGGGTAGCATCTATGGAGAATCCCAGAAACTCCACAAGTTGTAGAGGGGAAAGACTCAACTTCTCCTCGTTGATTAAAAAACCCAGGGAGGAGAGGCGAGAGGACATTTCTTGAAGCTGAGAGAGCAACAGGTCTTTGTCTTGTGCCATAAGAAGAATATCATCCAAGTATACCACTAGACGAAATCCTCGAGCCCTGAGGCAGGCTAATACTGGTTTAAGAAGCTTCGTAAAGCACCAAGGGGCTGAGCTGAGTCCAAAAGGGAGACAGGTGAACTGCCAAAGGTGGTCTGCCCATCTGAACTGAAGATATTTCCACCGGCACAGTTAAATAAGTGTCCTTCAAGTCCAAACGAACCATCCAATTGTTCAGACGGAGGAGATCTCTCAGCATGTGGATGCCCTCCATTTTGAAGTGGCGGTATACTACAAAAAAGTTGAGGTCCCTCAAGTTGATGACAGGACGAAAATCTCCTGACTTTTTTTAGACCAGGAAGAGATTGCTCAGGAAGCCAGGAGTGTTCTGTGAAACAAGTTCTATAGCTCATTTTGAAAGGAGGGACAAGACTTCTTCTTTGATAAGGTTCTGTCCTTCCACAGACAGATGTAAGGGATTGGGGGGTTGGGATTGAAAGGGAGGGCAAATGAATTCTATGACAAAACCTTGAACGGTTTGGAGAACCCAGGGATCTGCAGACAGAGACAACCAATTTTGGAAAAAATGGGCGAGTCTGCCTGCAAACAGAAGCCCCTATTGGTTTTAATGTCTCATAATAGTGAGAAAGGGGTCTCCAAATAATAGGCCTTTGGCTTGAGAGCCTGACTCTTCAGTTGCTAAAACAGCCAGTTTAGGGTCAATGCAAAGTAATGCAGCTCTGCGTCTTTCACTGGAGATAGTCGCATTGACGTTACCCAGTAAGTAAAAAGCTCTAAAGGCTCAATCCCTGACCGTGGAATGATCCAAAGAAGAACCGGAAAGATGGGTATCGTCGGCAAGGAGAAGAATATGAGCCAAAGGGCCAGAAATGTTCATGAGTTTATCCTGAGCCGCACAAAGGGATCTCTCCAGTCCTTTCCTTGGATCCTTACCTTTCCTAGTCAGAAAAGTAACTAGCTTCGGGTAAAATTCGGGGGTGGAATATTCTCTGCCAGGGAGCGAAGGTCTACGACATTCTGCTCTGAGAGGAGCTCTGTCTTCTTGATCTAGAGGTTGGCAAAGGCGTCTCTGAAGGAACCTAGATAGATGAGGAGGGAGAGACCACTCGGAAGAGCGGGGATGCCTGATATGTTTGGGATTAAAAATGGGATTCCCATCTGGATCCAGAAGATCCCCATCTTCATCTGTAAGAGTCCTTTGAGAGAGGCCTTGATGGGCTTTAGGGGGATCTAAAAATCCCCCCGATCCAGATCCCTCCAATCAAAAATTTCAGAGTCTGTGTCCAGACTTCCCTGATTAAAATCCTCAGGGTTAAGGATTATTTTACCCCGATTTACCTCCGGGGAAGAGGTTCTGACACCCCTATTGGTTTTGCCCGGGGGAAGGGCTTTCATTTTGCATGCTGGGTCTTTACCTTTTTTAGAGGGAGGAATAGATTGGGAACGCCACCGTCTTTTACGGTCTTGATGGCACTGTTCCTCTGAATCAGTGGAGAGGGAGGAATTCACATCTTGTGATTTGTGGGTTGCGGAAATTTCAGGGGGGGGGGCAGAAGTGGAGGGTTGGTCCCTCTGTGCTAAGGACTGTTGTACTGTGAGATTAATTAGATCCAACACTTCCTCTTTGGTAAAAGAGGATTTATCTGAGGATTCCATAATGAAATCTGCAATTGCAGAAAAAGATACTTGAATTAATAGGGAAAAAATATTTTAGAAAGCATGATAAATATCATGCAATAAAAGAAAAACATATTTTATCTTTATCAAATAAGGCTATATAGATATTCCTTCAGTTTAATATGAAAATAAAAAAATAAATAAATGAAATACTAAAGCCTTAGATCCCAAGGCTAAAAATAGTGCCTTAAATATTGAATTACAAAAATTAATTGTTATATAATTAAAAATAGACCTACTGCAGAACTATTAGCCTGGTTTATTTAAACATTTGCTTTATTAAGACATTTCTTCCACATTTGTTACTGTCACCTTAATTTTTTTAGGAAAACTAACGCCTAGATTTAGAGTTTGGCGTTAGCCGTCAAAAGCAGTGTTAAGGGGTCCTAACGTTGATTTTTAACGCCCGCTGGTATTTAGAGTCAGGCAGGAAAGGGTCTACCGCTCACTTTCTTTCCGCGACTCGAGGCTACCGCAGATCCCCTTACGTCAATTGCGTATCCTATCTTTTCTATGGGATTTGCCTAACACTGGTATTACGAGTCTTGGAAGAAGTGAGCGGTAGAGCCTCTACCGACAAGACTCCTACCGTCAAAAAAAGTCAGTAGTTAAGAGTTTTATGGGCTAACGCGGGAACATAAAGCTCTTAACTACTGTGCTATAAAGTACACTAACACCCATAAACTACCTATGAACCGCTAAACCGAGGCCACCCCACATCGCAAACCCTCTAATAAATTTTTTAACCCCTAATCTGCCGCTCCGGACACCGCCGCAACCTACATTATAGCTATGAATCCCTAATCTGCTGCCCCTATCATCGCAGACACCTATATTATATTTATTAACCCCTAATCTGCCCCCCCCAACATCGCCGCCACCTACCTACACTTATTAACCCTTAATCTGCCGACCGGACCTCGCCGCCACTAAACAGCCGCACTCCCGCCTCGCAAACACTATAATAAATTTTATTAACCCCTAATCTGCCCTCCATAACATCGCCGCCACCTTCCTACAATTATTAAACCCTAATCTCACGCCCCTGACGTTGCCGCTACTATAATAAAGATATAAACCCTTAAACCTAACTCCCCCCTAAGTTAAATATAATTTAAATTAATCTAAATAAATTTACTATAATTAAATAAATTATTACTATTTAAAACTAAATACTTACCTATAAAATAAACCCTAATATAGCTACAATATAACTAATAGTTACATTGTAGCTATTTTAGGATTTATATTTATTTTACAGGCAACTTTGTATTTATTTTAACTAGGTACAATAGCTATTAAATAGTTAATAACTATTTAATAGCCACCTAGTTAAAATAATTACAAAATTACCTGTAACATAAATCCTAACCTAAGTTACAAATACACCTAACACTACACTATCAATAAATTAATTAAATAAATTACCTACAATTAGCTAAACTAAAGTACAATTAAATAAACTAATCTATAATACAAAAAAACAAACACTAAATTACAGAAAATAAAAAAAAAATGATAAGAAGTTTAAATTAATTACACCTAATCTAAGCCCCCTAATAAAATAAAAAGCCCCCCAAAATAACAAAGTAATCAGCTCTTTTACCAGCCCTTAAAAGTGCTTTTTGCGGGGCATTGCCCCAAAGTAATCAGCTCTTTTACCTGTAAAAAAAATACAACCCCCCCAACATTAAAACCCACCACCCACATACTCCTACTCTAACCCACCCAAACCCCCCTTAAATAAACCTAACACTAACCCCCTGAAGATCTTCCTACCTTGAGTCGTCTTCACCCAGCCGAGCCGAATTCTTCATCCAAGCGGAGCAAGAAGAGGTCCTCCATCCTGTAGAGGTCTTCATCCAAGCGGGGCAAGAAGAGGTCCTCCATCCGGTAGAAGTCTTCATCCAAGCGGGGCAGAAGAGGTCTTCCATCCGATTGAAGTGTTCATCCAAGCGGCATCTTCTATCTTCATCCATCCAGAGCGGAGCCATCTTCCATGCAGCCGACGCGGAGCCATCCTCTTCAACCGACGGACTAAAGACGAATGACAGTTCCTTTAAGGGACGTCATCCAAGATGGCGTCCCTCGAATTCCGATTGGCTGATAGGATTCTATCAGCCAATCCAAATTAAGGAAGGAAAAATCTGATTGGCTGATTCAAGTTTGTGTTACGCACAATTATTGGCTACTAAAGCCAAGTTAATAAACGTGTGCCAGTATTTTATGTAGTAAATTTTGTCTCTCATGTGATACTACACAATTACAGTTGTGTCTGCTAGTTACAATTTTGCAACAGTGTTGCTTGCCTGTAGTTTGAATAACACATAAGCTTGTAGCCTTACTCATAGAAAAGTGCCTGTGTTTAGGATAATACCTGTTTTTTATTATAATATTTGTAAAGAGTCACAAGATATTATAATAATTGTCACCCCTGTACTGGTAGCGAATATGCTGCTGGTAGAAGCAATCGGGTTGCTAATAAATCACGGTAGCTATTGTGGTGGTCACTAATGCTGGCTATAACTATGGAAACCCCGGGATAGTCTGAATGAAATGCTAGCTTGGCGTGCTAATCGATAGTAAGGTAGTTGAACAATTTACGTGCTAATAAAATTGATAATATCATTAAGCAGTAGCCAGACCCAGTATTGCAAGTTAGCTAAATGTGCGGCACTAGAATGACATCTAATAAGAGCATCCCACAACAGAACTGCTAAATGCAGTGTAGCTATTGAAATAATTGTACGGTTCAACGAGTTAGGCTCAGCTAGATGAGTCTCAACAGTGTAAAATATTTTGTGCATTCAGGCTTTCTCCAGCAAAGGATTTGAGAACAAAAATTGTGGAAATGCATGGACAATCTCAAGGTTACAAGTCCATCTCCAGAGATCTTAATGTTCCTGTATCCACTGTGCGCAACATTGTCAAGAAGTTTACAGCCCATGGCACTGTAGCTAATCTCCCTGGACGTGGACAAAAGAGAAAAATTGATCAAAGATTGCAACGAAGGATTGTTGGAATGGTGGATAAAGAACATTGATCAACTTCCAGACAAATTCAAGCTGACCTTCAGGCACAGGGTACAAATGTGTCAGCTCGCACTATACGTCGATACCTGAATGAAAAGGCCCCCACTGCTGACACAGAAAGATAAAAAAGACAGATTGGAGTTTGCCAAAACTTTTTTGAGGAAGCCAAAATTCTTTTGAGTGAATGTACTGTGGACAGACAAAACAAAATTACAGCTTTGATTAACTGGCCAGCTTTTGTCAGTAAAGTTTTGTCAAAATCAGTACTAGAAGATGTGTTCCCTTGTTGCACAGCATTTTACCCATCACAGGAGGTTTCATAGCAGTCACAGAGTGCTGTGAAGGAGAGAGGATCCTGTAGATTTTCAGTGAAACCTAAATCAGCCCAGCATTCACTCACAGTGTATTCTACAGCAAGCTTGTCCAATGTGTATCCTTGAAGACTGGAGAGATGACTTTAAAGCTATCCCTGAATAAGGTGAAGCTATCAATAGAGCAGGTATCTGGATTTATCTCACACAGGGTCAATGTTATAAAGTTCTGTACTCAGTCAGGGTAAACCAAAATGATCCGTCAGTTCTATAAAGCCAATGCCGAGATGATCTAAAGGCACGTTTTACACTGTGTTGTGTATCTTGCTTAGGGGATTAATCTTTCTGTATGCAATTGCAAGTTACATGCAGGATAATGCTCCACAATATAAGCATTTCAAAAGTGAATTTAAAATGTAAAAGTCTGAATCATATTATGCATAAAAAAAACTTGTAAAAATTGTAAACATACAAATAAGTGTGAAAAACTCACTGCAAGATGCAAATATACATACTAATCGTCTGTAAATTAAGTGGAAAAAATGTATTCAATAAAAGCATTAAACTTGTATTTATAGTACATAGTAATTTATGAAGAAACAGATGAAATTGTAAACAAGAAGTTAAAATGTAAAGGGTTCCTTATATTTTGTTATCTTTTGTGGTTGAGCCTGCAGATTTCAAGTCAGCAAGTATTGGTGCAGTTTGAATCCAGTTTAGTATCTGTCAGCTCCAGTATACCGGAGCTTTAATCTGAGGCCTGCTCCTCTAAAGATACCCCACGCAAAGCTCTTCTCTGTCGCAGCACATTACCACATTACATTGCTGTATTTATTTTGAGCCACCTTTGAAGAACCTGATAATCTGCACAGATGTACTTGAATTATGCTAAATGAGAGCCCATAAAACTTGTTAACGGACCTATTAATGCAAGATGTTATATATCTTCTGCAAGATCATTTCTACAGGCTCCATCAGCCCATTACTAATTCCAGTGCATGTACCCGACTCAGACCTAGAGAAAATTAGCGCTTCAGAGGGTGCACCCACCTTTCCTGTCACTGGTGAGCTACACTGCTTCAGCGACTATGTCATCCTAAAGGAGGAGAGGCCTGATGGCAATCCGATGGCTAGCGAGATACAAAGTGCCTTTATGGAGACTGCTTCACCTGAGAAAAGCCTAGCGCCGAATTCTGATTGGAAGCAGAATATTGGCAGTAAAGCCAATATTACACTTCCATGATTGACATAGAGCGTACAATTTTTAACTGCTTTCCAATTTTCTTCTATTATCAAATTTGCTTTGTTGTCTCGGTTTCCTTTGTTGAAGAGTAAAGCTAGGTTGGGTGACAAGAGCTTAAGAGCATTTATGTGTCTTCTATGACAGCAGATTACTCTTTAACAATGTATACGAAGAGAACTAAGGAAAATTGATAATAGAAGTAAATCTATATAGCAGCAAGGCCCACATAAGAGCCTGGCCCAAGGTCAGTGAGCATTTGCCCTGTATGCCCTGCGGCTAACCCGGGCCTGGACTGCAGCATGCCTCCCAACTGTCCCGATTTGTGTGGAGCTCCCTTAGGTTTGATGATAAAAGGCTACGGCTGGTAATGGTGATGTGAAAATATAGAGGGACAGTGAGAGGATCAGGTGGCAGCCAATGAGCTGAGATAGGTTTGTGCGGTGCTCACTGCAAGATTTGCTTAAAGGGGCAGTATACACCAATTTTCATACAACTGCATGTAACAGACACTACTATAAAAAAGAATATGCACAGATACTGATATAAAAATCCAGTATAAAACCGTTTAAGCTTCCAGTTCAGCTCTGTTTAAAAGGTTACTGGAACACCCACTGCAAGTGGGAAATAAAAGACACCCCCCCCCCCCCCCTTCCTTTGCATATGAAAAGACCCTTTACACAAACAGAAGCAAGCTGGAGTAGGTATACGTCGGTATTCTCCTAAAACTTTGGAGCTTGGTTAGGATTCTGAAAATCAGAGCAATGTTATTTAAAAATAAGCAAAACTATCCATTTTTAAAAAAACAACAACTTTATGGGCTATATAAATAGATAATCTACAAAACATTAATGCAAAGAAAAAACAAGTGTATAATGTTCCTTTAAGAGAGAGCCCTGTCCTGAAAGGACACATGTTTAGAGGTTTTAAGAGAGTGACTGCCGGTCAAGAAAGAGTTAAATTATTTTATATAAAGGGAAATTAAACAGTTTGGGATTTAATAAAAAATGTTTAGTTGTGTGAAGCAGAAAAACTTTGCAGTATATTTTCATTATTTATTTTGTCACTTTTTCCAGTAATTTAACTATGAAAATTGTGGGCTTTCCTGTTAAAAGTGGAAGTGCAGATTTCACACTTAACACTGCTATATTGCACTCAGCCATTGGTTGAACGCTCTAGTGACCCATTTATAACTTTCCCTAGTTTGATTCAGCAGAGAAGAAAACATAGTTCACAGCAGCTGTGCCTATTACTTTATGACACTAAAACTTTTCACTTCTGTTTTCAATATTTAAGCCACTAATGGGATTTAAAACAAATACATTCTGTATTCTCTCCTCAGGCTAATCTTTGAATATATCATTCTATGTTGCTTCTAATTACCAAATAATTTTGTCTCAAATTATACAATCTAAAAAATTTAATTTAATCAAATTGATAAAATCAGCCCTGTAACATGCAAAAAGTGATATCCCTTAAAGAAGAAATACAATTAAACAACTTTCTTTCTCTGTTTTCTTTGAAGGTCAAGATTTATAACTGTTTTGCACATTATTAGTTTCATTTTTTTGAAAGTAGTCACACGGCTTATGCCTTCAGGACAGTTTTAAATGTTGTAACCTATAAAAATGCATTATTTAAAAAAGAACATCATAGCAGATATTTACAGACATTGAATTATTCCATTTATTGCATAAACAGAACAAATAAATACCAGTTTAACGGGATAAAGGTTGCTCACATAATTCAACTATTTTTTTTTTAAATAGCTAAATATCCTGTAATTTTAGGATATATGGCTTATTTTTTGTCTACCCCAGCTGTTTACCTTCTATAAACTTTTGCTAAACATATTGACACTATTGTGGAACAGCTGTCACTATGCAGAATTAAAGGGAAGTGATACCTAATAGCTTTCTTTCAGGTATACAAAAGAGCAGTAATTAAATGTTAACATCTTTTTTTGCATGAATAAGGACCATTAAATACATGAGAATTGCCTAGTTAACAAATGTATAATACAAATACAATGTAATACTTACTCTGAATTTTATATAAGGAGTAGAGTTTGTCTGACAAATTTCAAAATGTATTTCAATTTGCTGCCCCCTGTATCATGACTGCCATCAGCCAATCACAGACTCATATAAGTTTATTTTGACTTAGGTTTCCTGATAAGTTGTTTAAATTAATGTGAATTTAACTGGAAGTGCATGGTTCTGTATAACTGGGTCCCTGGGGCTCATTAGCTGATAGGAACATCTAACATCACTGTAATACATTTTAAAGAGTTTTTCTCAGATGGAAAAGAGAAAATGTTTGATCATCATGTTCCTTTAAGGAAAGGGCTGCATTTGCCTGCTTTTACTCTGTGATTGGCACCACGTGCACACAATTGGTGCCAACCTATGCAATAACACAGCTGCTGATTGTTAAGTATGTACAATGCTGTTTGCATGGAACATAATCTGTTGCCACTCGTGCACTGGGGATAAATTTGTGCTAATGCTAATTTTTTATATTAAAACACACCTTGCAGTGTAAGTGCCTTAAAGTATGCAAGGACTGTACTATGACATTCTCATTCTTACCTCTCTACCTTATAGCTACTGGCCCACAGACTGTGTCTTAATCAGGGGCATACATAGATATCACTGCATCCCGGCTGTGCCACATTATAGGAGTAAAAGGAGCTGCTTTTCCCATTAGTTAGTCCCTGCAAGAGAATATTTGCCTTCTGTACAAGTATGCTGGCAGTTTTTTTCTGTACAGCAACACTGTGGTGTACAGCCTAGAAATCCCGCAACCATATTTGTAAAGGCAAATACAAACGTACCTTGCAATGTGAGCTTTATTTCACAGGGGGGACACATGATACAGATAAAGAGGCCCATTTATCAAACTCCGAATGGAGCTTTGAGGTCCCGTGTTCCTGGTGAGTCTTCAGACTCGCCAGAAACGCAAGTTATGGAGCAGCGGTCAAAAGACCTCTGAGCAGGCGGACAGAGATCGCCACAATTGACACCCCGCTGCTGGCGGCTGATTGGCCGCGAGTCTGCAGGGGGCGGCGTTGCACCAGCAGCTCACAAGAGCTGCTGGTGCAATGCTGAATACGGAGAGCGTATTGCTCTGCGCATTCAGCGAGGTCTGTTGGACCTGATTCGCACTGTCGGATCAGGTCCGATAGACATTTGATAAATAGGCCTCATAGACTTGAACTCACCAGGTCAGGTCCTCCTGTAACACCACTACTAATTACAGAGCCAGATGGTCCCCCTAGAGGTGCTGTTCTCTGAGACCCTAAAGGTTACACCCTGGTCCTAATTTGGGATGCACTGAAGGATGTGAAAGTATGTTCAGGGTGGAGGGTTTGCTTAGATGATTCATATTTGCAGTTTCATTATGACTTACAAATTCAGCTGGGAGGTTATTTTCATTGTCTGTTTTTCCAATTTCAATGAATGAGACATTGTGTAGTTATATTGAGGGTTCGCTATACATTGTTAATTATGCTGCACTGTAACTTTTTCTTGAAATAAGAGACTGATTTAGTAATTTCAAAAGTGTGATAATCATTTAAAATAAGTAGTAGATTTTTTGCTGACAAATTTTAAAATCCCTTCCAGTTCCCTGCCCTCTGTATCATGTGACAGCCATCAGCGAATCAAAGACTCATATACATGTAAACTGTAGACTCTTGCACATTTGCACATGCTCATTAGGAGCTGGTGCCTCACAAACTGTGCATATAAAATACTGTGCATAATTTGATAACAGAAGTAAACTAGAGTTTTTTTAATTGTTTTCTCTGTCTGAAACATTTATTGTAACAGTGTCCATTTAACTGCACATATTTAGTAATGTTTAAAACCCAGCATACCGTATTTATGAGGTGTTTATACTGGTGGTAAAACTGTGTTTTAAAGGGACATTAAACACTTTGAGATTGTAATAAAAAAAGTTTAATTATATGCATTAAAAGGATTAGCAATATACTTTCAGTATTTATTTTGTCCCCTTTTCTTGTAAGTTTGTGAAAATGATGGGCCTTACAATTCCTTTCAAAAGTGGAAGTGTGTGCTCTAGACTGCTGCATTCCACACCATCATTGGTAATTTTAAACAACTTTCCAATTTACTTATATTGTCCAATTGTCTTCATTCTCACAGTATCTTTTGTTGAAAAGCTCAGGATCGTGCACATGTGTGGAGCACTTGGCAGCAGTTTTTTAAGAATATTATCCATTTGCAAGATCACTAGATGGCATAGTTGCCAACTGTCCCGTTTTTCATGGGACAGTCACGTTTTGTGGCTTCCTTTCCCTGCCTTTAAAGTTTAAAAAAATAATGTAATTACACCTCCTTTGAATTCCAAATAAGCAGTAGATTTTTTACTGGCAAATGTATTTATTCTCCCATTTTTCTCGCCCCCTGTATCATGTGACAGACATCAGCCAATCACAGACTAGTATACGTATACCCGGTGAGCTTGTGCACATGCTCAGTAGGATCTTGTTCACCAGAAAGTGTGAATATTAAAAGACTGTTCACAATTTGATAATGGAAGTAAACTGGAAAGTGCCTTAAAACTGTGTGCATTAGCTGAATCATAAAAGTTTCATTTCACTTGAGTGTCCCTTTAAGCTTGTCCCTTGTTCAGTTCAGTGAGTATATAGTTTATGAATATTGTGTGCAGAGCAGTGCTCGCACCACAGAGGGTGCTGTGGCATTAGTCTAATTTATTACAGTATATTATTTATGCAGTTTATATCGCTTTCGGTGGCATACTGTGAGGTCAGGTGTCAGGTAAGGGAAAGGCATATAATACAAGGGAGGTTAGAAGGAAGATGGTGATGAAGCCAGACATCTCAATAGTGTTGCACAATTTGTAATGTGTGTAATTTCCCTCATGTATATACTGAGGCTTTGCTTAGCAGGGGTTTAACACATCAGGTTTTTCATGTGCTGGGACTGGAGTTCACATAACATACTACAAATCTAGATTTAGTGGGGTATTTCTGAGTTTATTAACCTTTAACTCACAATCACTGCAAATAGTTACCTTATAAAATGCCACCTGCTTGTGAAATAGTGTCTTAGAAGTAAAACATAAAAACAAATCCTCCTCAACATATCTACAAATATCTACAAATATTGTTCTTAGCAGCAGCAGTTAGTAGGTTAACCATTATATTAATTTCAGGCTGTGTAACATCTATATAAACAAGGGTGCTTTGTGGTGTTCTGCTGTACATAAAATGCTCTAATATGTTATTATTGCACTATTACTTGCAAATAACCATGTGTATAACCCCATGCAAAGGGATTAAATACATAATTAAAGTCAGTTCCAGAGCAGCAATGCACTGCTGGGGGCTAGCTAAACAATCTGATGAAGAAATGACAAAAGACAAATGTGTGTGGCCACCAATCCACAGCTAGCTCTCAGTAGTGCATTGCTGCTGCTGAGGATTAATATATATCCTTTTTAACAAAGTTACCCGAGAGAACAAAGTAGTAGTGTATGTGTATTTTATAATAACATGCTCTGTCTGCATCATAAAAGTTTAATTTGATCTTGCCTGTCCCTTTAAGCAATCAGTATGGCTAAGTTATACTGCTAGAATTTCATGTGCTTGTTTTGGGGTCAATCTGAGTGGGAGGAGCTATGGAGGAGCTATGGACACCATAAATGAGCGTGACTCTGCTGCAAAGTATCCCTGGAATCTATGCTAGATGGCAGCACTATTTCCTGCCAGATAGTGCTGCAGCCACCTACCTAGGTATCCCTTCAACAAAGAATAAGATGGGAAAAAAGAAAAGTTGATAAAAGATGTAAATGAGTAACTTTTTGTAAATTGTATGCTGTTTCTGAATCACAAAATAACATTATTGGGGGTTTCATATCCCTTCCTAAGTCTGAATCATTGTAGTCAGGTGTTAAGAGATAGTCCAGAGTTCACTCAATGTTAGAGACAGGAAAAAAAATACATTTTTACTGGTCTGCTGGAATGTCTTACTTGTCCAGGACTAGAGGAGCAGTAGAAATTGCAAGCCCTGTATAAATGTCATTTTTCTCATTTTCTTACACTTTACATAATATTCTGTTTGGAGTTTTACAATGAGTCTTATACATTTTATAACAACCTCTGCACTAGCAATCTATCTCCAGCAGAGAGCGCTTTTGATCCACATAAAGAAAATACAGTTTTTCTTTACTTAGTCATTATGTAGTGCAAATAAAGTAGTAATAACTTTAGGGAAAAAATATATATTTTTTTTAATCTTGAAATGTATTTGTGGAGAAGAATTGGAAATTTCTTTAATTTCTGCCATGTATGAACAAGTATCATTGAGTAAGGATGAATAGGGTCCAAAAATGGGGAAAAAATCTTAACTCCCAGGTAAAAATTGGGGTTTCAGTGATGTCAAATCACATTATAAGACAGTGTGACACACTATTTGTGGTCTCTTCTCCAGATCACACTATGGATCAATAAATATATATATAATATGATAATCAATGCTCAAAAAGCATTAAATGTGTCCAGTTTCTATAGAAATAATCACTATATTTTCTAAAATCATATTATCTGAAAATGTAGACTACAGAACATTTACCTCCTGCCTTTGTTAAATGTTAATTTCACAACCACAATGGCCAGTTATTCAACCACAAAGGTTTTAAAACCAAAACATAAAAACTCATTTGGTGAAACGCGCAATTGTGATTTTATGTCCATACAGTTGTCTTCAATATTTAAAAAATATTCAGGTATCTCTGTTAAGTTTGAACATGTTTCATAGTTTAAAAATATGATTATGCAACAAGGAAAGACTGATATCACAGATTAAATTCTATTGGACCAGTAAAACAAACCCCAAAAGAAAACAGATAAAATTGAATTGGACCGGTAAATAAATTAGATCAAATTTAATTGGACCAGTAAAAAAAAAAGTATATTATTCAAAACATTTGAATAATGGGGGACAATATGGGGGGGGGCAGAATCTTGGTATGTGCTATTTATTACCATGCTACATCTTGGTCACATTATAAAAGGAACTGATCAAATAATACATTTATTTAAGTATCCACAAGTATCAAAAAGAGTAAAAGACAACTTATTTACATCAAACTGATTCATCTAAATAATAAGTAAAATGCTCTGGTTAGTGCTTGTTCTTACAATTATTCTGGCACAATATTTAGTTGAGACTATCGGGCCAGATGTAAAGGTCAGTCCAGGAAAGGACCCAGAGGCTGAGAAGTGGTTAGAAGTAACACTGTCCCTGCTCCCTGAATAAAACCTGGGACTTGACTGTCTGAGGGTTTCACTGAGAGTAAAGGATACTGAAGAAAGCCATGGATACTAACAGGGACACAGGATGAGTTGTCAGACAGGCAGAATGTCAGAAACCAGCCGGGCAGTAAGGCACCAAAATAGGAGGCAGGAGAGGAGTCTGGGACAGGCCGAGGTCAGGATCCAGTGAGAAAAAATCAGTTCCAAATCAGCAGGCAGGAGAATAGTCAGAAGGCAGTCCAAAAGGTCAAAGGTTAGGCAGCAAACAGCAGAGGTCCAAATTCAGGCAAAGGTCAGCAACAGTATCAGAGAAATGTAATAGCACACACAGGAATAGATCTAGTCCTATACACTAGCAGGAAGCAGCCTTTTATAGGCTGCTGATTAAATAACTGCCTGCAGCTGGAAGGCAGGTAAAGCTAGAGAGCCAGCCAGTTCAGGATGGGTATGCTAAAAACTTTTATTAGAGAGGGTGCGTGTAAATCTTTGGCTGCTACCCAAGAGTGTTCAGTGATGGGGTACCCTTTCCAGTGTACGAGAAAAAAGAGTCCACGAGCCCGACACTCACTGTCCACAATATGTTTCACTTAATATTCTGGGGTACTGTCCGCTATTACCGGTGTTGGTCAATACACTCTAGGGATAAAATGGTTAGAAATGTATGGTCGTAGCAGAGACACATGAAACACCGGGTGTACCCAAAGTGAGGAGGTATAAACAACTGATAAGAAACAGAATTTATCCGTCGTACCACTCGAAATGGACCGACAAAACATGGGCCCAACTTAAAGGAAACTTGAAGTAAACGTAAAGTTTTTACTTGAAAACTATACTTTGTCACCGACATGGAAACTTGGAACCCGACGCCTGTGTTGATCAGCAGTCTTTCTAAAAGAGTTAATCAAAGCCTGCAGAGTCCGACGTATCCAATACTAATGTTGAGTACTGTAACACGATGATTGGCAGCAGGAGTATCAGTAGTAGGAGAACTTAAAGGAAAAACCACTGGATGGTAACCAAGAGCAGCATAGAATGGGGTGGTTTTGATGGAGGCATGGTATCTTGATTAGCACTTTACTGATATAGAAAGTTCTTGTGATCCGTGAGGACTAGAAATGGTTCTGTAGCACCCTACAGAAGATGTCTCCATTCTGAGAGTGCCATTTTGGTAGCAAGAAGTTCTGTGTTGGCGATATCATATTTGCATTCTGATGAGAATTTTGTTTTAATAGAATGCCACAGGATGGATATGATACTCTGTGGGTCTCTTTGTGATAGGACTGCCCCTGCACCCACATCAGAAGCATCTACTTCTAGAATATATTGCAACTGTGCATTAGGGTGCAGGATTGGTGCAGAGGTAAAAGCTTGTTTTAATTTGAAGAATGCTCTGTCTGCTTTTTCACCCCAGGACTTCATAGTTACTCCCTTCTGCAGTCAGAGGAGCAGCAATAGTTGAGAATCCACGAATGAACTTCCTATAGTAATTTGCAAAATCCAAAAATCTTTGTAAAGCTTTTACAGATTCTGGGTGGGGCCATTGTAGCACAGAGGATAGCTTTTCTGGACCCATTTCAAAGCCTTTACAAGAGATATGATATGCCAAGAATGGTATCATAGTTTGATGAAAAAGGCATTTTCCAGTTTTGCATAAAGGTGATGCTGGCACAGGAGTTGCAATACAGTTTGAACATTACAGATGTGTTCCTCCATATCCTTGGAATAGATCAATATGTTGTATAAATAAACCATGACAAATTTATTTAGATATTCTTTGAAGATATCATTAACAGGACACTCAAGTCAAAATAAACTCTTATGAATCAGAAAGACCATGCAGTTTTATGATACTTTCCAATTTACTCCCATTATCCATTAGCACAAGCTCACAGGGTATATGTATACTAGTCTGTGATTGGTTGATGTCTGTCACATGATACATGGGGCCGGAAAATGGAGAAAAAATTAATTTGTCAGGAAAAAATCTACTGCTTATTTGAAATTCAGAGTAGGTGTTATTGCATTGTCTTTTTATTATTCACTTGTTAATTATGCAATTCTGCTGCATTTAGTGGTCCTTTAACAAAACGTTGGAAGACTGCAGGAGCATTACAGAGGCCGAATGGCATTGCTAAATACTCGTAATGGCCATATCGGGTGTTAAATGCAGTCTTCCATTCGGGCCCTTCCTTGATTCTTATTAGGTTATAGGCTCCCCTTAAATCCAGTTTTGTAAAAATGACTGCACCTTGAAGAGCATCAAACAACTTCAGAATCAGGGGTATAGGAAAGCAATCTTATATAGTGATTTGATTGAGCTCACGGTAGTCTATTCAGGGATGAAATCCTCCATCTTTCTTTTTTACAAAGAAAAAACCTGCTCTGGCTGAAGATGATGAAGAACGAATGAAGCATCTCTGTAAATTATCCCTGATGTATTCTTCTAAAGCCTTTGACTCAGTTTTGGACAAGGGAAAGGTCCTACCCTTAGGTAATGGGCTCCAGTTAGAAGTTATATTATGCAGTCAAAAGGTTAAGTGTAAGGGAAGAACTTCTGCTTTTCTTTTGGAAAACTCAGTCATATACTCAGAGTATTCAGAAGGTACATCAGAATTGGTTGAGACAATGGCTACCAGTAGATTTTTGGTGGTTACAGGTAGAGAGATACATCAGCCATAACATTGTGATCCCCAGGAAGTTAACTTTCCCTGGTTCCAAAAAAATGTAGACTCATATAGTAGTAACTAGTGCAGATCAAAGACAATTGGCAGATGAGGAGAGGAGATAAGATCAAAGGACTATTCTTCGGAATGTATGATCCCTGTTTTGCACAAGAGAGGAGCTGTTTGATTATTGGTAATCCCTGTGCCCAGAGGTTGCCCAATTATTGTAGTTACTCTGTAAGGCTGCTACTTTTTAAAAGTAGGAATTGATAGATTTTCAGCTAAGGTGTTATCCTTAAACATTCTGGCAGCCCCAGAGTCAATAAGGACCAGAAATCCTTAAGCACAAGTTACCTTCATAATCTCCTTACTATAAGGCAAAGCCTTAGCATAAGTTCCTCCATTGATTGAGAAAGATCATCCTAGCTTGCAAGATCTCAATGTGTTTTTTTCATGTTACAAACTGCCTTTCATAAACCCAGAAGAGCAGCTGCAGCAGAGGCATCTCTTTTAGATCTACGTCAAGGTTCTCAATCAGTAGCACAATATGCATTTCCGTACAATTGCAGCAGAGACCAATTGGAATACTGGGGGTTTGAAAACAGCCTTCTGTAAAGGGTTAAGTGACAGAATTAAGGACAAACTCAACTATTTGGAGTTTAGGTCATTCTTATTTAGAATACTCAGAAATGTATCAAGTTCTTCCTTTGGACCTTCCCAGATGAATATAATATCATCTATATATCTAAGCCATAGGGCGGGGTATGTATTGAAAATATCATTCATCCATATCTGAATAAAATATGTTCTGTTCCCACCAACCCAGAAATATATTTGCATAGGTTGGTGTGCAGTCTGTCTCCATGGCTGTACCTCTAGTTTGTAAATATAATTAATTATTGAAAATGAAGACATTTTTGTTCAATACAAATTCTGATAGCTCAACAATGAACCTATCATATGCTGGCTCTTCCTCTGAAATCATATCAGAAGATACTGTACAGCCGGTATAGTTTGATATACAGTGCCTCTACTTCAGCTGTTGAGCCATGTCAGGGGAGGGTTTGGGAGATAACCTCTTTGCTACAGGGAATTTCAGAGAAGAACTTGCCCAAAATACCAGATAATTTTTAGTATTCTTTGCTATCACTTCATTTAAACAGAAATAGGCCTTGCTTTTTGTTTGTTTTTTTACCTGTAAAAACTATCAGATAGATTACGAGTTTTGCATTTGGAGCTGTGCGGTGCTAACGAGCAGTTTTCTCTCACCACTCACTTAAATGCAGCGCTGGTATTACGAGTTTTTACAAACTCGTCGTTAAAAGACAAGAAGTGAGCGTTGAGCAAATGTTTACACCTAACACCCTAAAATGAACCCAGAGTCTAAATACCCCTAATCTTACACTTATTAACCCCAAATCTGCCACCCTCCGACATCGCCGACACCTACATTATTTTTATTAACCCCTAATCTGCCGCTCCAGACACCGGCGCCACCTACATTATACTTATGAACCCCTAATCTGCTGCCCCCAACATCGCCACCACCTACATTATATTTATTAACCCCTAATCTGCTGGCCCCAATGTCGCCGCCACCTACCTACACTTATTAACCCCTAATCTGCCGCCCCCAACGTCGCCGCCACTATACTAAATGTATTAACCCCTAAACCTAAGTCTAACCCTAACACCCCCTAACTTAAATATAATTAAAATAAATTTAAAGAAAATTACTATCATTAACTACATTATTCCTATTGAAAACTAAATACTTACCTATAAAATAAACCCTTAGCTAGCTACAATATAACTAATAGTTACATTGTAGCTATTTTAGGATTTATTTTTATTTTACAGGCAAGTTTGTATTTATTTTAACTAGGTAGAATAGTTATTAAATAGTTATTAACTATTTAATAACTACCTAGCTAAAATAAATACAAAAGTACCTGTAAAATAAAACCTAACCTAAGTTACACTAACACCTAACACTACACTACAATTAAATAAATTAACTAAATTAACAACAATTAAATCAATTAAATTAAATTAGCTAAAGTACAAAAAAAAGCAAACACTAAATTACAGAAAATAATAAACAAATTACAAGATATTTAAACTAATTACACCTAATCTAATAGCCCTACCAAATAAAAAAAGCCCCCCAAAAATAAAAAAAATCCTAGCCTAAACTAAACTACCAATAGCCCTTAAAAGGGCCTTTTGCGGGGCATTGCCCCAAAGTAATCAGCTCTTTTACCTGTAAAAAATTTTACAAACAACCCCTCTCAACAGTAAAACCCACCGCCCACACAACCAACACCCCAAATAAAATACTATCTAAAAAAACCTAAGCTCCCCATTGCCCTGAAAAGGGCATTTGGATGGGCATTGCCCTTAAAGGGGCAGTTAGCTCTTTTGCAAGCCCAAACCCCTAATCTAAAAAATAAACCCACCCAATACACCCTTAAAAAACCTAACACTAACCCCCTGACGATCGACTTACCGGGAGAAGTCTTCATCCAAGCGTGGCCGAAGTCCTCAACGAAGCCGGGAGAAGTCTTCATCCAAGCCGGGCGAAGTGGTCCTCCAGACGGGCAGAAGTCTTCATCCAGACGGCATCTTCTATCTTCATCCATCCGGCGCGGAGCGGGTCCATCTTCAAGACAGCGGCGCATCCTCTTCATCCGACGACTAAAGACGAATAAAGATACCTGACGTCATCCAAGATGGCATCCGTTAGATTCCGATTGGCTGATAGAATTCTATCAGCCAATTGGAATTAAGGTAGAAAAAATCCTATTGGCTGATTGGAACAGCCAATAGGATTTTTTCTACCTTAATTCCGATTGGCTGATAGAATTATATCAGCCAATCGGAATCTAAGGGACGCCATCTTGGATGACGTCACTTAAAAGTACCTTCATTCGTCTTTAGTCGTCGGATGAAGAGGATGCTCCGCGTCGGATGTCTTGAAGATGGACCCGCTCCGCGCCGGATGGATGAAGATAGAAGATGCCATCTGGATGAAGACTTCTGCCCGTCTGGAGGACCACTTCGCTCGTCTTGAATGAAGACTGCTCCCGGCTTCGTTGAGGACTTCGGCCCGGCTTGGATGAAGACTTCTCCCGGTAAGTTGATCTTCAGGAGGTTAGTGTTAGGTTTTTTTAAGGGTGTATTGGGTGGGTTTATTTTTTAGATTAGGGGTTTGGGCTTGCAAAAGAGCTAACTGCCCTTTTAAGGGCAATGCCCATCCAAATGCCCTTTTCAGGGCAATGGGTAGCTTAGGTTTTTTTTAGATAGTATTTTATTTGGGGGTTGGTTGTGTGGGTGGTGGGTTTTACTGTTGGGGGGGCTGTTGGTAATTTTTTTTACAGGTAAATGAGCTGATTACTTTGGGGCAATGCCCCGCAAAAGGCCCTTTTAAGGGCTATTGGTAGTTTTGTTTAGGCTAGGTTTTTTTTTATTTTGGGGGGCTTTTTATTTTGATAGGGCTATTAGATTAGGTGTAATTAGTTTAAATATCTTGTAATTTGTTTATTATTTTCTGTAATTTAGTGGGGGGGGGTTGTACTTTAGCTAATTTAATTTAATTGATTTAATTGTTGTTATTTTAGTTAATTTATTTAATTACAGTGCAGTGTTAGTGTAACTTAGGTTAGGTTTTAGTTTACAGGTAAATTTGTATTTAGTTTAGCTAGGTAGTTATTAAATAGTTAATAACTATTTAATAACTATTCTACCTAGTTAAAATAAATACAAACTTGCCTGTAAAATAAAAATAAATCCTAATATAGCTACAATGTAACTATTAGTTATATTGTAGCTAGCTTAGGGTTTATTTTATAGGTAAGTATTTAGTTTTAAATAGGAATAATGTAGTTAATGATAGTAATTTTCTTTAGATTTATTTAAATTATATTTAAGTTAGGGGTTGTTAGGGTTAGACTTAGATTTAGGGGTTAATAACTTTAATATAGTGGTGGCGACATTGGGGGCGGCAGATTAGGGGTTAATAAGTGTAGGTAGGTTGCGGCGACATTGGGGGTGGCAGATTAGGGGCTAATAAATATAATGTAGGTGTCGGCGATGTTGGGGGCAGTAGATTAGGGGTTCATAAATATAATGTAGGTGGCGGCGGTGTCTGGGGCGGCAGATTAGGGGTTAAAATGTTATTATAGTGTTTGCGATGTGGGAGGGCCTCGGTTTAGGGGTTAATAGGTAGTTTATGGGTGTTAGTGTACTTTTTAGCACTTTAGTTATGAGTTTTATGTTACGGCATTGTACCATAAAACTCTTAACTACTGACTTTTAAATGTGTTAGGACTCTTGACAGGGTAGGGTGTACCGCTCACTTTTTGGCCTCCCAGGAAAGACTCGTAATACCGGTGCTATGGAAGTCCCATAGAAAAAAGACTTTACGAAGTTTACGTAAGTCATTTTGCGGTAAGGCCAAAGAAGTGTGTGGTGACCCTAAACCTTCTAGACTCGTAATAGCAGCGGGCGTAAAAAAGCAGCGTTAGGACCTCTTAACGCTGCTTTTTTTACCCTAACGCACAACTCGTAATCTAGCCGTATATTTTCATTTTTAAGAAGACAACCCAAGGTATTGATCTTGGTCCATTTTTGTATATTTCATGCAACCATTTCACCGCCAAATGCGTTTATATAAAAAAAAAATTTAACTTTTTTCACTAACTTGGTTTCTCACTGAAATTATTTAAATACTGCTTATGCAATCAGGACACAAATAATTGTAAAAGCTTATCTGGGATCCCTTTTTTCAGAAATAGAAGACATACATTGGTTTTTGGTAATTAGAATGCCGCTAATTGTAGCTGCGCACCACAATTCCATTATTTTCTGGCAGTGAAGGGGTTAAAGGGACACTGAACCCAATTCTTTCATGATCATGATGAGAGCATGCAATTTTAAGCAACTTTCTAATTTACTCCCATGATCAAATTTTCTTCATTCTCTTGGTATCTTTATTTGAAAAGCAAGAATGTAAGTTTAGATGCTGGCCCATTTTTGGTGAACAACCTGGGTTGTTCTTGCTGATTGGTGGACAAATTCACCCACCAATAAACAAGTGCTGTGCAGGGTACTGTACCAAAAAAAAGGCTGGCTCCTTAGCTTAAATGCCTTCTTTTTCAAATAAAGATAGCAAGAGAACAAAGAAAATTGATAATAGGCGTAAATTAGAAAGTTGCTTAAAATTGCATGCTCTTCAAGGAGGAATTCCATATTCCCAACCAAGACTTCTTTGCGTACCTTCAGGTGAGGCATTTTGCCCTCAAACAGGTGGCTGATTTTGGCTGGGACTGGTCACTAGGTGACGTAGAGAACTGGTTAACATTAGTTAAGAATGGAATCACCTCAATCTCATTCATTTACCAAACTTTGATATCATTTAAAGGCCCCGATACTATGACCAAACTTCATTCTAATTGGGCCTTAAAGCTTCGACAGGACTCCTTAGACCCAGCCCTACTTACCTTCTCGATCCTTGAGGTCTCCCGTGTCACCCTTTCTGCAACCTGGAGAGAATCACATGTAAGGCTTATACATATGACTTACTTTACCCCGGAAAAGGGATCTAAATGTCTAAACACTGGGTTCAACAAATGCCCAAAATGCTCGCTTCCGGCCGCTATCCTTCTACATATGATATGGGACTGTCCAAAAATCCAGAATTTCTGGCTGAGAATACAATACTGGCTCAATAACATTGTCAATGTTCCTTCCTTTTCTTTCTCTCCCAGGAGGATAGTGTTCCTTGCTGATAACCCAGATTCAACATACGATAACAATAAAACTACAAGTATGGTCATCCTAGCGGTTAGATATCTGATCTTAAAAAAATGGAAAACAAAAGCAATTCCAAGCATAACAGAAGTTAAAAACTGCCTAAAGAAGCAATGTATCATTGAACAAGTTGATACTAATTTGCAAAATGACAGAGAAATCAGAAGTTTCTTCTCTAAGTGGTCTCACTTTATTAAAGCTCTCTCCCCCAGTGAGATTGAATATATAATTTACCCTTTCAGAGATACTGAATTAGTTCTGCTAGGAATTTGGTAAACAACACAGCACCCGTTGGGATCCTGACAATGAAGGAGGGGAGGGGGAGGGAGGGGAAGAGACAATTTGTGGGGGGTTTCTTCTTCCCTTTTTTTTTTTTTTTTTTGCTGTTTTCTTTTTTTTTTTCTTTTTTTCTTTTCTCTCTCCTTTACTTCTCTTTTTTTTTTTCTTTTTCTTGTTTTATATGAAGTTAGGAAGAAAGTTACAAGGCTAAAGGGCAGAATGGCTAAAGGGCAGAATGTCTAGCTCCCGATTAATAGGGGAAGTTAGCCAGTCAGGTTAATATCATATAATGGAAGATGGCCTAGCCCCTCTAAAATATTTACATTATTTTCTTTTTTTTCTCATATCGTGTCATGCAGGGGCAAAAAGCCCCGGTGGAACTTCTTGCTGATTCCATTTTATTGTTTTGTTTTTGAATTTGAATATTTAGTGGTTTCTGCTCTACTTTATTTCATGAATTGAATGTTTTCTAATTTCTTTATACTGAAAACCCCAAGAATGTGATCTAACATTAGACCTTATTATAACCTCAGTTTGTTACACTGACAACTTTTTAAGTTTTTGTTGGTTAAAATGAAAAAATGTTAGTTATTTTTTACTGTTTACACTTCTATGGCTACCTCCCCACCCTGCGTGATGGGATGAAGGTGCTATTTGTTCTACTATTTCACTTCTTGGAAGAAAATAAAAAAAAAAATTGCATGCTCTATCTGAATCACAAAAGAAAAAATTTGGGTTCAGTGTCCCTTTAATCAGATAGCTTGTAAGGTTAATTTTTGCGGTAGTGTAGAAATAACCCTCACATCTGACACCTCCCATCCCCTGATCCCTACCTGATTCCCTCCAAACAGATCTCTTCCTTTCCTCAACCCCCACTGGTCACCACCATCTTAGGTACTTGAAGACAGTCTGCCAGTATGCAGTCTAGTTTATTATTATTATTATTATTATTATTTCTTAATATATACAGGGAGTGCAGAATTATTAGGCAAATGAGTATTTTGACCACATCATCCTCTTTATGCATGTTGTCTTACTCCAAGCTGTATAGGCTTGAAAGCCTACTACCAATTAAGCATATTAGGTGATGTGCATCTCTGTAATGAGAAGGGGTGTGGTCTAATGACATCAACACCCTATATCAGGTGTGCATAATTATTAGGCAACTTCCTTTCCTTTGGCAAAATGGGTCAAAAGAAGGACTTGACAGGCTCAGAAAAGTCAAAAATAGTGAGATATCTTGCAGAGGGATGCAGCACTCTTAAAATTGCAAAGCTTCTGAAGCGTGATCATCAAACAATCAATCGTTTCATTCAAAATAGTCAACAGGGTCGCAAGAAGCGTGTGGAAAAACCAAGGCGCAAAATAACTGCCCATGAACTGAGAAAAGTCAAGCGTGCAGCTGCCAAGATGCCACTTGCCACCAATTTGGCCATATTTCAGAGCTGCAACATCACTGGAGTGCCCAAAAGCACAAGGTGTGCAATACTCAGAGACATGGCCAAGGTAAGAAAGGCTGAAAGACGACCACCACTGAACAAGACACACAAGCTGAAACGTCAAGACTGGGCCAAGAAATATCTCAAGACTGATTTTTCTAAGGTTTTATGGACTGATGAAACGAAAGTGAGTCTTGATGGGCCAGATGGATGGGCCCGTGGCTGGATTGGTAAAGGGCAGAGAGCTCCAGTCCGACTCAGACTCCAGCAAGGTGGAGGTGGAGTACTGGTTTGGGCTGGTATCATCAAAGATGAGCTTGTGTGGCCTTTTCGGGTTGAGGATGGAGTCAAGCTCAACTCCCAGTCCTACTGCCAGTTTCTGGAAGACACCTTCTTCAAGCAGTGGTACAGGAAGAAGTCTGCATCCTTCAAGAAAAACATGATTTTCATGCAGGACAATGCTCCATCACACGCGTCCAAGTACTCCACAGCGTGGCTGGCAAGAAAGGGTATAAAAGAAGAAAATCTAATGACATGGCCTCCTTGTTCACCTGATCTGAACCCCATTGAGAACCTGTGGTCCATCATCAAATGTGAGATTTACAAGGAGGGAAAACAGTACGCCTCTCTGAACAGTGTCTGGGAGGCTGTGGTTGCTGCTGCACGCAATGTTGATGGTGAACAGATCAAAACACTGACAGAATCCATGGATGGCAGGCTTTTGAGTGTCCTTGCAAAGAAAGGTGGCTATATTGGTCACTGATTTGTTTTTGTTTTGTTTTTGAATGTCAGAAATGTATATTTGTGAATGTTGAGATGTTATATTGGTTTCACTGGTAAAAATAAATAATTGAAATGGGTATATATTTGTTTTTTGTTAAGTTGCCTAATAATTATGCACAGTAATAGTCACCAGCACACACAGATATCCCCCTAAAATAGCTATAACTAAAAACAAACTAAAAACTACTTTCAAAACTATTCAGCTTTGATATTAATGAGTTTTTTGGGTTCATTGAGAACATGGTTGTTGTTCAATAATAAAATTAATCCTCAAAAATACAACTTGCCTAATAATTCTGCACTCCCTGTATATACATATTTGGTTTCTTTTCTGCAGTGTAGAGATCCACCTCAACCCTTCCACCTCCCTGATCCCCACAAATAGCTCTCTAAACCTCCCACTAATTGTGGCCATCTTTAGTACTGTTAGCTGTATCAGTGTCTATAAATACATTTTTTTTTTCTTTCTGTAGCATAGTGATCCCCCTCCCCCAGGAAATCATTAGCTAGGACCCAATACCCCCACCTCACATTTTTTTCTGTAGTGTAGTACCCCATCCCTCCTTCTCCCTTAATTTTTTTTCTGCAGTGTAGGGCCCATCCCCCTCCCTCCTCCTCACTCCACTGCTAAACTGCCCACCCATCTCCCCCTTTCCTTCCCACCTCCCGCTTTCCCTCCCACACTTCCCCTGGCCACAGCAGATGGCATCTGCCTTCATATGGAACCAAATCATTATTTAAATGGAGTTCCTGAGCACCAGGCATGAGCAGGCAGATGCCTGGAGCTCAGGAACTCCAGCTCTCAGCTGTTACTTTACAGATGAGACTGCTGGAGCTTCCTGTAGCTCAGACTTAGGCAAAGTATCGTATGACATATATATACGTTCAATTGCGTTAAGGGATTAATGGGCTCCTAAAACAGGGTTTTAATTTGCAAGTGGCTGCAATAGTTGTCCACATTAGTAATTTTATCCTCAAGTAGTTTTCCGTCACATAAATTTGGTAGTTACGAATTGATGTATAATGTAAAGCTTAAGTATGGTGTTACATTCTAATACAGGTAAATCGAAACCGTTGTAAATTGTAACCCAGTTTATAATTTAAGTCAATGGGAAGTGAGGGAGTTAGGTTTCAGGCCCCTCTCAAAATTGTCATAAGTAACACCTAATACATTGTTTTTAAAGCTTTGAAATGAAGACTTTAAATGCTAAACAGCATTATAAACCTAATTAAATAATCACACAACACAGAATATATAATTAAACTAAGTTAAATGAACAAAAACATTTGCTAAAACAGCATTATAAAACTAATAAAAAAATCATACAACACAGACTTTACTTGCATTTTTTGCAAACAGTTCTTTCTATGCATTCCAATCTGGGCTTATTTATAGACAGGAAGATCTTGTTCCTTTGAAAGCTGCTCAATAGCTCAGTTCTAGCTAGCTACACTGATTAATTTCAGCCTGCTTGTGTGCTTGGCTTGCATATCTTTGCTGTAACATAAGTGGACAGCTCCACCTACTGGCTATTTTAATCAATGCACTGCTTCTCAATGCTTTTTAATAGCAGTCACATGACTGAAAAAAAGGTTGTTATTCTGAAACGGCGCAAATTGAACCGTTGTAAACCGAGGGCCACCTGTATACGGTAATACAGAGGTTAACTACTAGCGACATTATAAAACCAGCTTATTTAAATTGTGTAGTGTTCCTTTTTTGTATTAAAGGGAAATGAAAACCTAATATATATATATATATATATATATATATATGTATACAGGGAGTGCAGAATTATTAGGCAAGTTGTATTTTTGAGGATTAATTTTATTATTGAACAACAACCATGTTCTCAATGAACCCAAAAAACTCATTAATATCAAAGCTGAATAGTTTTGGAAGTAGTTTTTAGTTTGTTTTTAGTTATAGCTATTTTAGGGGGATATCTGTGTGTGCAGGTGACTATTACTGTGCATAATTATTAGGCAACTTAACAAAAAACAAATATATACCCATTTCAATTATTTATTTTTACCAGTGAAACCAATATAACATCTCAACATTCACAAATATACATTTCTGACATTCAAAAAACAAACAAAAACAAATCAGTGACCAATATAGCCACCTTTCTTTGCAAGGACACTCAAAAGCCTGCCATCCATGGATTCTGTCAGTGTTTTGATCTGTTCACCATCAACATTGCGTGCAGCAGCAACCACAGCCTCCCAGACACTGTTCAGAGAGGTGTACTGTTTTCCCTCCTTGTAAATCTCACATTTGATGATGGACCACAGGTTCTCAATGGGGTTCAGATCAGGTGAACAAGGAGGCCATGTCATTAGATTTTCTTCTTTTATACCCTTTCTTGCCAGCCACGCTGTGGAGTACTTTGACGCGTGTGATGGAGCATTGTCCTGCATGAAAATCATGTTTTTCTTGAAGGATGCAGACTTCTTCCTGTACCACTGCTTGAAGAAGGTGTCTTCCAGAAACTGGCAGTAGGACTGGGAGTTGAGCTTGACTCCATCCTCAACCCGAAAAGGCCCCACAAGCTCATCTTTGATGATACCAGCCCAAACCAGTACTCCACCTCCACCTTGCGGGC
Source organism: Bombina bombina (assembly GCF_027579735.1). Taxonomy (NCBI): domain Eukaryota; kingdom Metazoa; phylum Chordata; class Amphibia; order Anura; family Bombinatoridae; genus Bombina; species Bombina bombina. Next base: position 446,434,212 of record NC_069504.1, on the reverse strand, counting down.
GTCTGAGTCGGACTGGAGCTCTCTGCCCTTTACCAATCCAGCCACGGGCCCATCCATCTGGCCCATCAAGACTCACTCTCATTTCATCAGTCCATAAAACCTTAGAAAAATCAGTCTTGAGATATTTCTTGGCCCAGTCTTGACGTTTCAGCTTGTGTGTTTTGTTCAGTGGTGGTCGTTTTCAGCCTTTCTTACCTTGGCCATGTCTCTGAGTATTGCACACCTTGTGCTTTTGGGCACTCCAGTGATGTTGCAGCTCTGAAATATGGCCAAACTGGTGGCAAGTGGCATCTTGGCAGCTGCACGCTTGACTTTTCTCAGTTCATGGGCAGTTATTTTGCGCCTTGGTTTTTCCACACACTTCTTGCGACACTGTTGACTATTTTGAATGAAACGCTTGATTGTTCGATGATCACGCTTCAGAAGCTTTGCAATTTTAAGAGTGCTGCATCCCTCTGCAAGATATCTCACTATTTTTGACTTTTCTGAGCCTGTCAAGTCCTTCTTTTGACCCATTTTGCCAAAGGAAAGGAAGTTGCCTAATAATTATGCACACCTGATATAGGGTGTTGATGTCATTAGACCACACCCCTTCTCATTACAGAGATGCACATCACCTAATATGCTTAATTGGTAGTAGGCTTTCGAGCCTATACAGCTTGGAGTAAGACAACATGCATAAAGAGGATGATGTGGTCAAAATACTCATTTGCCTAATAATTCTGCACACAGTGTATATATATATATATATATATATAAAATTTAGATAGAGTAGGCAATTTTAAACAACTTTCCAATTTACTTCTATTATCACATTTTCTTTTTTCTCTTGGTATCTTTTATTAAAAAAAAACCTCAGGAGCATACACATAACTGAAGCACTATATGGCAGTAGTTTTGCAAGAATGTTATCCATTTGCAAGAGTACTAGACGGCAGCACTACTTCCTGCCATGTACTGCTCCAGATGCCTACCTAGGTATCTGTTCAACAAAGAATATTATGGGAATTAAGCAAATTTAATAATATAAGTAAATAGAAAACTTTTTTTTCAAACGGTATGCTCTGTCTTAATCACGAAAGAATATGTTTGGGTTTCATATACTTTTAAGACCTAGATCTGGCGGTAATAGAAAATGACAATTGCTAGATACTATTTAACAATTTTATTTTAAGACCAGAGACTCCTATTTTGCATATCTTTCTTTACTACTCATATGCAGCCTTTAAAAGTACACCATAACATATACTGAAATACAATAAGAAGCGAACATATAGCTGCTTATAACCAACAAGGAAAACAGCCAATCACAGAAGGGATATGACTATAAACAGACCACTATACTGACAAACCTCCTCTTTCTTTTGCTGCTCATCAAGAGATAAGTATCTTATCACAATATTATCTTATTGTTGAATAAATAATTTTATTTATTTTTTTGTCTATATATTCTTATTTTAATTTATTTCCGGTTTTATTGCCTGCTATTTATTTGTAATTTTTTCTCCTCTTTTATTATATTTTTTCCGTTTTTTCATTACCTCCGCTTTGTAATTTCTTTGCCTGTCACTTTATTTACATTACTTTCTCCTTTTATTCTACTTACTATTTCGTTTGTCAGTTTGCGGTTTAAACCGCTGTTATTCTGTTCTTCTAGCATGAGTATCCATTTCGGGCTCTCCTCTGTGCTTCACACATCGGCGCCGCCATTTTGGGGGCTGTCCTGAGGCTCTCTTCCCGCCCTCTCTCCTGAAGTGTGACGTTATTTAAGCTTTTTCATTATTTAGCAAAAAAGTTTTTATATATTTTATAATTATGTCTGAAACTCCTGAAGGGAGTATTCCCTTAACTGCACACTCTGTGCAAGTTATGATTGACTCTTCTATGAGTAAATTGTTTAATAAAATGACTAATTTAATGGGTTTTAAAGATACTAAAAAATCTCTTAAAAGAAAGAACCCCTCTATTGCTGTTCAAGCAAGTAAAAAACTAATTGTCAAATCACGTCAGTTACTTTCTGACTCTTCTCCTCACAGCAATGGAAGTAAAATTGCTGTTAAACGAACCCTGCACCCTAAGGGTCCTCAAATGAGGAATTCTATAGCAATGTCTAAACCAAAATCCAAATAAAAAAATATTGAAAAAATCCCTTCCTCTAATTCAAATTCAGATGATGAATACACTGATATCAATTCTGATTCTTTTGATAATTCAGACGACTGTAATTATTCTCCAGCTGCCAAAAAACACAAAAAGATGAAAACATTCTTAAAAAATTTCAATGAGGAAGAGGAAGATGAATTTTTAGATTGTCTGGGCAACCCTAGATTTAACCCAGACGAATTACGCCATCCCCGTTCTTCGGAATGGTGCCCTCCAATTTATTGACTTTCAGCTTTGCAAACCCCTTAAAAAGCAAGCAAGAAATAAAATGAGGGCAGAATGCCCTCATCCTCTTCTCCCAAAAAATGCAGCTCTCACCCCCGAAGTTGACCCCAAAGTCCTAAAATTTATTGGCGCCCCAGGGTATAAATTAAAAAAGGGGGTTGACAGATCTTGGAAAATCTGTCAGGATAAGTTTCTAGACACTGTAGGTCCCCTTTCTAAATTGTTTGAATTATCTGAGATGGGAGTGGCTCAAAATACTCCATTGGATCATTTTGTGGTTAGAGAATGGTTCCAAAGACTACTTTGTTTGATTGGTAATACCAACTCTGCCATGTCTCTCGAGAGACGCCGCAACATTCTCAGAAAAATAGACCCTAAGATATGTGATTTCGCTTCAAATAGTATTGCTTCAGACAACGATGGTCTCCTAAAGGAGTTTGAACCAATACGTTAACACCTTTTCCAACTTAAATAAAGTAAAATCGTCAGTAAAGAAAATATTTTACCCATCTCAGGGTTTCTCTGACAGGGCCGGGAGAGGCAGAGGCCGCTTTCCCGGCCGTCAACCCTTCATATCAAGGTCTCACTACTTCCAGGCTCACCAATCAAGCCAATATCCTCCACAGTTCCAACCTTATCACCAGAGGAACTACCAGGAACCCTCAGCTTCCTCTTTTTTCCCTTCAAGAGGGCGCCCATGGAACCAAAGAAGTTTCAGGGGCAGGACAAGATCAAGACAAGCTCCAGGTATGTTCATTATTTCTTCCTCATACACTTTTCCCCAGACAGAATTGGTGGCAGAATCGCTTTGTTTGCCCAAAATTGGGTTTCAATTACCTCAGATCCTTGGATTCTCCAAGCAGTCTCAGGCATTCTAATAGAATTAGTTTCTCAACCAATTCAAATAAAATGTCCTCACCCTATCCAATTTTCAAAAAACAATTAACTGCTGGTTCAAAACGAAATTTCAACTCTTTCTTCCAAAAGAGCAATTTTGCCGGCTCTATCTCATCACAAAGCTTATTTAAGCAACCTTTTTCTGGTCAAAAAGAAAAACAATCAATTCAGACCAGTAATATATTTAAAATCCTTGAACGCTTTCGTTCATTACCATCATTTCAAGATGGAGGGCATTCATCTTTTAAGAGAATGTCTGAGAGAAAACGACTGGTTAGTTCGTCTAGACCTCACAGACGTGTATTTGAAAGTTCTGGTTGCCCAAGAACATTGGAAATTCTTGACCTTCGATTGGAAAGACCAATTTTGGAATTTTACCTGCCTTCCTTTTGGTCTTTAGGTTTTATCGTGAACAAACAGAAGTCAATTCTTCTTCCTACCAGATCTCTGATTTTTCTAGGATTTCAAATAGACACAGTCTTATCTACCTTAAGTCTTCCTTCAGACAAAGTGAAGAATATCAAGAAAGAAATTTTGAAAACTTTATCCAAAGATTCAGTCCCTATCAGGACTATAGCCAGGATAGTAGGGTTACTCTCATCCTCTATTCAGGCTATATTCCCCGCTCCATTACACTATCGCAAACTCCAGAGATTCCCCATTCTTTAGAAGCCAAGGAAGAACTTTTCTGGTGGCCTGGAATGAAAGAGCCATTTTTGGCAAAACTCCGGATTTCATTATCGAATCCGACGCCAGTCTTTCAGGCTGAGGAGCTTGTTGCGGTCCCTCCATCACAGGTGGCAAATGGACTCTGGAAGAGAAACAATATCATATCAATTGCTTAGAAATATTGGCTGGCTCGTTTGCAGTCAAAAGTTTTGCCAAATTTTCTTCTCCAGTTTCTATTCTCCTGCGTATGGACAACGTCTCAGCGGTGCGGTATCTCAATCGTTTGGGAGGTACCAAATCCAGAGATTTGTCCAATATAACCAAAGAGTTCATTCATCTTTGTTTGGACAGGAATATTTCTATCAAAGCAGAATATATTCCAGGTCAATCAAATTCAGCTGCGGATTGGGGATCTCGTCATTTGACGGATTTCAGCGACTGGAAATTGGACAAGAGCATTTTTCTCGCTCTCCAAACTCTCAGGGGTCCCTTTTGTCTGGATCTTTTCGCATCCAGGACCAACTTTCAAATTCGTCCGTATTTCAGCTGGCGTCTGAATCCGGAGGCGGCGGCCATAGATGCTTTTCTTCATCTGTGGCCTCCTCAGAAAGCTTACGCTTTCCCTCTGTTTTCAATGATTCCGAGTGACACCCTTTTGGCCGACACAATCGTGGTACCCCTCTCTTCTGGAGATGTCCATCAATCTTCCAATTTTGTTCCCTCCCCTGCCTCATCGTCTCATGAACCCTGAGGGCAATTTTCACAACCTAGTTCTCCAAGGTTCTCTTCTCCTAGTAGCATGGACGATCACAGGGGTCTCTCTGAGGCCTTTCAGAAGGAGCTAAATCTCTCATCCAAGATTCCTGGGCCCCAGGAACTCATAAATGCTACTTCGCAGCATGGTCTAAATGGTCTTGCTGGTGCTTGCGGTGAAATTTGGATCCCTTTTCTTCAGATGTAACTGATATTATTAATTACCTATCTCACCTTTTTGATTCAGGTCTTGCATAGAGAACTATTAATGTGTATCGTTCAGCTATTTCTGCACAACATAATTTAATTAATAACCTTTCTGTGGGCAAGCATCCTATGATTTGTAGAGTTCTCAAAGCTATCAGACTAAAACGTCCTCCGGTCCCTAAACATGAGTTTTTCTGGGACGTTGATTTAATTTTTTCTCTTTTTAAATCATGGCCTGATAACGCTTCCTTATCCCTAAAATAACTTTCTGCCAAACTTGCTACTCTTCTCTGTCTAATATCTTTTAGAAGAGTTTCTGATGTAAAAGCTTTAGATTGGAATTCTAAACGTTTTTCCCCTGGAGTTACCTTTTTTCTATCTCGTAGGACTAAAACCCTTTCTACTTCTATCTTTTATCCTTACCTTCCTTCTGAACCTTCTCTCTGTGTGGTTAAATGTCTGAAGTCTTATGAATCTAGAACTTTGTCTTTCAGAAATTCTTCAAGTAATCAACTCCTAATTTCCTTTTCTCCTCCTTATTCTCCTATAACCTCTACTTCCATTGCAAGATGGGTTAAATGGGTCATGAAAGAAGCCAGTATTGATATCTCTTTTACAGCTCATTCTGTTAGAGGTTCGGCTGCCTTGAAGGCCTTTCTGAAATCTGCCCCTCTTCAACAAATTTTGAGCGCGGCAGACTGGTCTTCGGATTCTATTTTTAAACAATTTTATTTCAGACCCATTCAACATGCTTTTCTTAATCTATTTTCCTAAAAAAAAATTCTTATTAAGCTTTAAACTTGCAAAATAGGAGTCTCTGGTCTTGTAATAAAATTCCGATTATCCTAATTCTTTGAATCTAGATTTTATTAAAGACACAGAGACGAGTATTTTCCCACCTCAATTATGTTGTTATATCCCTCCCTTTTGTCATTTTATATTACTAATAAACTTTTGTCTTTAACAGTTTCCATCTGAATGCAACCCATTCTTGTTATCTGGATTTATTCCTTCATTTCAAGATTCCCAGTCTCCTCCAAAGAGGACAACTTTGATTTCTTCTATCAACATCAACAATTCGAAAGAATTCTTCAATCAATTTTTCACTTCTTTGGCTTCCGTGATTTTATGTTGTTTTGGACTTTTTGGACTGTTTATGTTTATTAATATTATGTTCTTTGTGAGCATCAATTAGAAAGAGGAGGTTTGTCAGTATAGTGGTCTGTTTATAGTCATATCCCTTCTCTGATTGGCTGTTTTTCCTTGTTGGTTATAAGGAGCTATATGTTCGCTTCTTATTGTATTTCAGTATATGTTATAGTGTACTTTTAAAGGCTGCATATGAGTAGTAAAGAAAGATATGCAAAATACTCGTCTCTGTGTCTTTAATAAAATCTAGATTATACCTTCAAAGAATTAGGATAATCGGAATTTTAATGGACATTGTGCATGCAATTTTAAACAACATTCCTATTTACTTCCATTAACAAAATGTGCATAGTCCTTTTATATTTAAACTTTTTGAGTCACCAGCTCCTACTGAGCATGTGCAAGAATTCACAGAATAAACGTGTATGCATTTGTGATTGGCTGATGGCTGTCACATGGTATGTGTATGCATTTGTGATTGTATGATGGCTGTCACATGGTACAGGGGGAGTGGAAATAGACATAACTTTTAAAATTGTCAGAAAAAAATCTACTACTCATTTGATGTTCAGAAGTGCTATTGCATTGTCTTGTTATCTTGCATTTGTTGATTATGCAAATCTACTGTGTTGACTGGTCTTTTAAGTTCACTATGTGTAAAGATACTTTGTAAATAATGTTTAAGTTTATTGATTGGGAATTTTAAACTGTTAAAATGTTTTATAAATATATCAATTGGTATTTATAGCAATTTATAGCAAGGTCACTTAGTATAATAACACTAGAGTAGACTACATTAGTGTACACTTAGACTTATTATTTAAAGGGACACTGAACCTAATTTTTTTCTTTAATGATTCCGATAGAGCATGCAATTTTAAGCAACTTTCTAATTTACTCCTATTATCAAATTTCTTCATTCTCTTGGTATGTTTATTTGAAAAGCAAGAATGTAAGTTTAGATGCCGGCCCATTTTTGGTGAACAACCTGGGTTGTCCTTGCTGATTGGTCAGCACCAATAAACAAGTGCTGTCCATGGTACTGAACCAACAATTTGTTGGCTCCTTAGCATAGATGCATTCTTTTTCAAATAAAGATAGCAAGAGAACAAATAAAATTTGATAATAGGAGTAAATTAGAAAGTTGCTTAAAATTGCATGCTCTATCTGAATCACGAAAGAGAAAAATTGGGTTCAGTGTCCCTTTAAGTGAATATTTTACCATGGATTAACAGCCACATCCTAGGTTATATAGATAATGAAGTTTACTAGCAAATCGGCTTTTACAATTAACGGACAATATTTGCTAGTTCCCTTTGTGTGTTTTTTTGTTCCATACACCCATCTCATCTTAAATTGTAATATTGGCCTTAAAGGGACATTACATTTGATAACCCTTTAAGAAGAGGAACATCAACCCAGCACTTTCTACACTCACATTTGGAATACTTGGAATTATATACACATTTTTTTGGAGCAATTTGGACTTTATTTATTTCACCAGGATTTTGAATCCTTTTTTATGACACATTTTTTATGACACATTTTTTACCACACCCTTTTATATACACACATTTTTATACACACTTTTTAGGTGTACACCTCACGAGAATTATTCACTATCACATATATTATATTCCTTCCATATGGGTTGCTGATCACAACTCATATATTTTTTATATATTTTTATTCATTTTTTCATCTTTTCAAAAAATATTTAATATATTTTTTATATTTTTTACATTTTTTCACCTTTTTGATTTTTACACCAACTTTGGACATATTATCATTTTTATTTTTATTTTTTTGGATATTAACCTTGAACATTTGCTTTGGACATTTTGGTATGGGACTTAAACACTTGTATGTTACATAGGACATAACTTCTTGGACATTGTATGGGGCAATCCATTAGATTGTTGAATCTATTTTTAACTGTATTTTTAACTGTCAGTTTATGTTAATAAAATGTTTGTTTAATACATTTTAATATCACATCCTATATATATATATATATATATTTTGTTTTTAATCTTTTACCTTTTAAGTATTTTTTCACATGGTTTTATATATATTCTTTGTGTAACACAATATTATATATTAACCTTGATGTATACACATTCCTAGTCGTGGACACCATCTTTAGCAACCCAACCCTCATCTGAGGGTAGTGTAGCGCTGTATCTTGGCATTTCTTTTTACTCTTAAAGGGACATGAAACCCATTTTTTTTTTCTTTCATGATTCAACTTTCCAATTTACTTCTACTGTTTAATTTGCTTCCTTCTCTTGTTATCCTTTGCTGAAAGGTTTATCTAGGTAAGCTCAGGAGCAGCAAACAACCTAGGTTTTATCTGCTGATTGGTGGCTGCATATATATACTGATTGTCATTGTCTCACCCAAATGTTCAGTTAGAAACCAGTAGTGCATTGCTGCTCGTTCAACAAATGATACCAAGAGAATTAAGCAATTAAGTAAACTGGAAAGTTGTTTAAAATTGTATGTTCTACCTAAATCACGAAAGAACATTTTTTGTAGAAGGAGAGTTAATTTGTGAAAATCAGCCAGTGGAATCAGACAAGCACACACATTACTTCTGATTGGATGCAATCTGGTTCTGTCATTGGTATGTGTAAGACTGAAGTCAAATATAGAGAAAATTAAATTCAAGGTCAATAATTTCACAATTCCTCCAAATCTTAAAGGGACAGTAAATTCTTTGAGATTTGTATATACAATGTTTATTTATATATAATGAAACAAATTCAAAATATATTTTCATTATTTATTTTGCCCCCTTTTCTTTTTATACTAACTTTATGACCATGACTAGCCTGGTTGTCTGCAGACAAAAGCAGAGATTGGCTCCACCAAATAAGGCAAATAGTGGGTGGAGTTTGACTACTGAAAAATAATTGCAGAACAAAGGATGTTAATTTGTTTTAAGAATGTTAAGACTTGGCTGATATGTCATTATAAAGCAGCATAACAGAAATGTATTGTAATTACAAGGTGTTTCCTTTCCCTTTAATTGTTTTGCTTCAATTCAATTGTTTGTCAAAATTGAACAGGCTGCCTCAGTCCAGAATTCATAGTATACAGCTTTGTCAACATCTTTTACAATAATACATTACGTTTAATTATGAAGAAGATACATTAGTTGTGATTACTACATTAAGGGGATATGGAACCCAAAAACATTTGTTTCGGGATTCAGACAGAGCACGCTATTTTTAAAAGGTTTCCAATTTACTTCTATTATCAAATTTGCTTTGATCCCATGATGCTCTGTGTTGAAGCCTAGGAAATAGCTCTGCCATGGATAACATTACTGCAAAACTGCTGCCCTATAGTGCTCCAGAAATGGGTCGCTCCTAAGCATACATCCTTGATTTTTGACAAACGATACTAAGAGAACGAAGAAAAATAGATAATAAGAGTAAATTAGAAAGTTGTTTAAATTGTATGCTCTATCTGAATCATGAAAGAAATGTTTTGGGTGTCATAACTCTTTAACATATAAGCATTGCGGGGGGGGGGGGGGGGAGATTTCTCATGTAAAATGGTGTTTGCTCATTTCAAACTATTTAAATTACACATTCTAATCTGCATCAAAAAAATTCCAATCCATTGTCTTCTAGTGATGTGTGTGTTACTTAAGACACTTGCATCATCCTGAGCCTAACTAGGTATCCTAATAAGAAATATGTCAACAAAGGATACCAACAAAAATAAGTAACATTGAAAATAGAAGAAAAGTGGGGGTTTAAAAAAATATGTTTTTTTTGTAATTACATATTCTATCTGTATCATTAAACATTGACTTGTTCCCTCAAGCAGCAACTCCTGATTGGTCTAGAAACATAGCATTGTCAGGGTTCTCCAATCTATTGGATAACAGAAGGACTACAGGACAGTAAAAACAACACACACAAAAACATGCATATTATCCACTTTCATTGAATTTAGTTGGTCTTCATACGCAGATATGCTCGCTTTAATTACTTGAGCAAACACAAAAATCCTACAGAGATAACTAAGACAAGAACACAACTGCTTAAATTGAGTAACCCAGTGGTCAGACAGACATATTGCACATTTATTTTCAAACTCTTAAGGGAATGTTCATTGCAAGGCTGCTTTTGAGGGCTTAGAAATGAGCATATGAACCTGCCTAGGTTTAACTTTCAGCAAATAATACTAAGAGAACAAAGAAAATGTGATAAGTTAATTGGAAGTTGTTTAAAATTGCATGCCCTATCTAAATCATGAAAGTTTAATTTTGACTAGACTGTCCCTTTAAATGTGGATATGAGAGAGAACAATGTTTTTTTTTTTTAAATTTCTTTTTACTTTGCCAAGAAAGATAAACAATTAACAATAGGTGATTCCGACAAAAAACCAAATAAGAAAAATACTTGCAAAAGTGTACGTTAATACAAAACAGAATACAGTCTCGCTTGGAAATGAAAGGACACCTTAAGTGGGTGAAGAAGTTCACCTACCCACTCGAGAAAAGAAAAAGACAACTCTAACCTGGCAATTTTTCTTAATGCATAAAAACCCTCCCAAAACTCTGATCTCCATTAATGCTATAAACTCTAGATCCTATCTGGCACACACACAGAGAAGAGAAAAACAGAGAAAAAGAAGAGACAAAAAAAAAAAAAAAAAAAAAAAAAAAACACCACACCGCCCCCCCCTCTCCCCAACCAGCTTTCACCATAATCCTTCAGGCAAGCAGCCACTCACCTCTAAGGTTAGCTTCCAATAAGAAAAGAGAATTCTTAAATGGCTGCAGGATCAATTTTTGAGTTTCCTGATCTAGAGATTTAATGAAAATCCCCCATTTGTTTAAAAAGAACCTAATATTGTTATCTATCTGTGCTTGTACTGAGGCTTGTTCTAGAAACATTTGATATGTTATCCCATTTTTAAATTCAGAAAATTTGGGTTCTTTATTAGACTGCCAATATTTTAAAACCAGTTTCCTACCGAGCAGTATCATTGTATTTATTAATAAATAACTAGGGCCTACTTCTTCCTGGTTTGCTAGGAAAAAGACTACATGTTTACTTACTTGAAAGTGTTGGTTTAAGATTTTAGTGACCCAAAATGAGATTTTCCCCCAAAATCTTTGGATTACAGGACAGGACCAGAACAGATGGAACATATCTGCTGCCAGATACTTGCATTTCCTACAAGCTATGTTCTCATGTTTTTTGTCCCACCGAGCCTGCCAGCTGGGTGTAAAATAGCATTGATACCAAATCTTTAACTGTTGTTCTTTAAAATATTCCCCTCTCATTGCCTTTGCTACCCTATCTCCAGAGTTCTTAAATAAGTCTGATTCTTGTAAGTTATCACCTGCTATATCCCATTTAAGCTCCAAATATCTTTTATTGCTTTGTTCTTGAGAAGTGAGTAAAGCATTATATGAGTTTGTGATAGAATAATTTCCTGCTTGAAACATACTAGTTATCTGCCTTAATATATCATTGTCCCACTCTATTGCCACTATTTTCCTACACTGATCAGCATAGTGCCGTAATTGTAAATAAGAGAAGAATAAGCGATTTGGTATGTTAAATTCCGATTTACATTCATTAAAAGATTTAATCGAATTATCTTCTTTTTTGAATAGCTGTGCAATGTGGTTGATCCCTCGATCTGACCAGGCATCAAATCTAGCTGAGTCGTAACCTACCTCGAATTCAGGGTTACCTTTAATTGAGAGAAAGGCTGAACCCCGATGGCTGATCCCAATTTTAGCACAGAATTGACGCCAGGCCCGTATTGGTTGGTCTATGATAAGCATCCCCCTTGTTTCTATAGGAATTAGTTTTAAAGGCATGTGTGTTAATGCTTTCAGGGCATAAGGTGCTACTAAAGCTCCTTCAATTTCTAGCAAGGAGAAGTGTCCTTTTTCCGAAAACCAGTCCCAAACAAATTTTAGGTTGGAAGCTATATTATACATCTCAAAATCGGGAAGAGCCATACCTGCAGCCTCTTTCCTGGCACTCAAACGTTTCAGCGCTATCCTAGATTTTTTTTTGCACCAGATAAATTGCGATATTAGTTTATTGATTAACTGACAGTCTTTCCTCAGTAGTAGGAGTGGGAGGGCCTGAAAAATATATAAAAATTTGGGGAGAGAAATCATTTTTATTAAATGTATTCGTCCCATAAGAGATAGGGGCAGGTTCTTCCATCTTTCTAAATCTGCCTGGAGTGATGCAATAGCTGGTACAAAATTTAACTTGTACCAACTCTTAGAGTTAGATGCAAATTTTATCCCTAGATATGTAATATGATCTTTGGTTACTTTAAAAGGGGTTTCTGGAGAGCTTTTTAATTTGATGAGCCACATAAGTTCCGATTTTTCTTTGTTAATTGCAAAGCCAGAAAAAGCCTGGAAAGATTCTAAAGCTTCCATAATTATAGGCAGATTATATTGAAGATTTTGAGCAAATATAAGCAGATCATCGGCATATATGGCTTGAGTTATTCTGTGTCCTTCGATATTTATCCCTAGCAGTTCTTGTCTAAACAATATTGCCAGAGGCTCTAGCGCTAAGTTAAAAAGCAACGGGGATAGCGGACAACCTTGTCTCGTTCCTCGCTGGAGTCTAAAATGTTCTGAAGTTAAGGAGTTAACACTTAGACTCGCCCCTGGATTAGAGTAAAGTAAGGCAATAATATGGGAGAATTTACCCTGGATACCAAAATTATTAATAGTTGTCAGCATATGATCCCAAAGTAACGTGTCAAACGCTTTCTGTGTATCAATCGAAATAATTGCAGCATCCTCTGTGAGCTTTTCTCTCCTTCCTTTTTTTTGTTCACAATAGTTAATTGCTATTTCTAGTTTCCTGAGGTTATTAATAAGTGTCCTTCCTTTGATAAAACCAGTTTGGTCAGGATGGACCAGTTCACTAATCACTTTTTGAAGTCTGTCTGCTAAGATGTGGGTAAGGATTTTGTAATCCACATTTAGCAAAGAGATGGGTCTGTAAGACTCCATTAGTTCTTTATTTTTACCTTGTTTATAAATTAAGATTATTCTAGATTCTGTAAAATATTTAGAAGGTGTTTGATTATCTTGTAGGAAACCATTGAAAAGCTCACACAGAATGGGGGTGACCGAATCTGCAAGAATTTTATATAATTCTCCAGGAAGATCATCCGGGCCTGGCGCTTTGTTTAGCTTTAATTTCATAATAGAGTTTTTAATCTCCTCCTCCTTAATTGGAGAGTTGAGGAGATCCAGATCATCTTTAGCTATTTGAGGTATTTTAATCCTATCCCAGAAGAGAGCTTTTTTTATTTTATCTATAGGTTGAGCCTGATATAATTGTTTAAAATAGTGCGTAAATTCCTCTAAAATATCATGAGGGAGAGTGCAAGTTTTGTGTTTAGTTTTTATTATTGATATGATACTGTTAGATTTTCTAGTACTTACCAATCTGGCTAAGAATTTCCCTATCTTATTACCGAACTGCATGTAATTGCTATTTCTTTTCAGCTCATGCTGGATTTCTTTTGATATATGCCAATTGTCTCTTTGTTTTTTGGCTTCCAGATAGTTTCGCCAGTTCTCTTGACTATTATCTGCAACATATTTTTGGAATTTGTTAATAATCTGCTTAGAGAGTTGGATCCAATAAGCGTCATTTTTCCTTTTTACTTTTATCATATAAGCCAGAATTTCTCCCCTTATCACGGCTTTGAAAGCTTGCCATAAAGATTCTATATTCAACACTGATCCTTTATTCTCATTATAATAGAGATTCCATTTCTCTAGCAAAAAGCCTCGAAATTTTAAATTATTATAAAAATATGTTGGAAAGTATAATCTGTGATTCCCTAGTTTGGGATTCAAGATGGACATAGAGATAGTAATGGGGGCGTGATCCGAAATTGTGATAGGCAAGATTTCAACTTTTTTTGCCAGAGAGAACAATTTGTCGCTAATTAGGAACATATCGATTCGTGAAAATGATTTATACACTTTGGATAAACACGTAAATTCTTTACTGTCTGGATAAATATTCCTCCAGATATCTAATAAGCCTAGATTAAAGCAGAATTTTTTAAAAATTTTTGTATCCTTACAGCCTGATATAGCCTCTTTCCCCCTCCGATTTCTATCTAGGAAACTAGATGCCACCAGATTCAGGTCTCCTCCTAGTATTATGTTTTGATTGTATTCTAATAATTTGTTTTGGAGAGGTTCCCAGAACTCGGTTTTTTTTACATTTGGACCATAAACATTACATAACACGAATCTTTTTGAGCCTAGTTCTATCTCTAGTATAATAAATCTCCCTTGTTGATCAATTTCTTGTTTTAGAATTTTATATTTTAATGATTTCCTAAAAAGTATAGCTACCCCTCTTTTTCTCTGTACTCCTGCCAAATAGATAACTTCGCCCACCCATCCCCATTTGAGTTTTTGACTTTCTGACTCATTTAAATGGGTCTCCTGTAGGAAGCCAATATCAATTTTAAGTTTATTAAAGTGTTGTAATATTGCTTTCCTTTTGACCGGGGAGGTGAACCCTCCCACGTTCCATGATCCAAATTTACATAATTCCGTCATATCTTATACTTCTTTCCTACTTCTAGGTAGAGACATAGAAAATCTAAGAGAAGGGGGGATGGGGAGAAAGGAGAGAAAGAAAGAAGAGGAAAAAAAAAAAAAAAAAAAAAAGTCCCTTTCACACATACACCTGACATTCCTATATTGCCCCCTACTTATAATATTTAGCTTCTTACTTGACCACCTTTCTGCACCTAGAAATTTATTTCCTTCCTCCTCCCTTCTCCTATTCCACTTTTTACTCAGCATGGCTACCCATGATACAGAGCTTGTATCCCCCATCTGATCACTTTTACCTTTGCTCTGTTCTCAAGAAGTCCTCTAGGTCCTGAGGATTATCAAAAATCCTAAAACCTTCTTTAGTCTGTATACTGATTCTGGCTGGATATAATAGCCTAACTATCCTGCCTTCCTGGATCAGGCGTGAGCAGATGGGGGCACATAGCTTCCTCTTACTAGCTGTTTCGTATGCAAAATCTTGGAAAATTAAAATTTTCTTATTTTGAAAGAGGACTGTTTTTTGTGCTCTATAAGCTTGCATGATCTTGACCTTTTCTTGAAAGTTCAAGTATTTGATAATAATTGGTCTAGGTCTACTCTTATCATCCTCTTGATCTCTTACCCTGCCTAACCTATGAGCTCTTTCTACTATGAATGTACATGTTGGCTCATTGATGTTTAATAAGGAGGGTAGCTGGATTGAAGCAAAGTGGATTAGCTCTCTTTCAGATACTGTTTCAGAGACCCCAATCACTCTTACATTGTTTCTCCTAGATCTATTTTCCATATCCTCAACTTTGTCACTAAGATATTTGACTTGTTTCTGAATATATGTTAAGTCCTTATCTTTCTCTATATCTCTGTCTTCCAGATCTGATATTCGCTGTTCTGCTAAACCCATTCTGGTAACCATCTGCTTGATATCTTGTGACACTGAGTCTATGCTTAATTGGATTGCCTCAAATTTAGGAAGAAATAATTCACTTATTTGTTTTAATAAATCAGAGTTATTTACTGTTTCAACCACATTTTCTTGTGATATCTCCTGACTGTTCTCAGTGCTGCGTCTTATTAACTTTTTTTCCTGCTGCCTTCTACTTGCCATGCTTGCTGTTTTATTGTTAGCTGAGGGGAGAAGGAATTTATCCATAAAGAATGGTTATAAGAGACTTAAAACTTTCTATTTACCCCTATTTGCTTCTAGTTAGGAGACTTTACCTTAGTTAGCTGGTTTGAATTTAACTAAAGGCTTTTGTATTAGTGGTGACCTAAAACTATTAATCTGATCGTTAACTCCTTCTCAACAATTCTTATAACAACATGCCATTAATGAAAAGTATTCAGAAAGAAAAAAAAGAAAATGCAGTAGAATATAGAGCAATACATAGAGAGAAATGGGGACACAAAAAATAGAAACCAGAGTCAATCAGATATTCAAATGAGTTCCCTTCCAACTCTTGCAAAGATTTTCCTATCTGTTCCTTCTGTATCTTATTTGTCTAGATTGGAATTGACTATAACCTTTTAGATAAATAGTGACCTAGAACTGTTAATTTAATCATTAATCCCTGCACGACCATTTTATAACAAAATGCCATTAGTAAGAATTGCCCAAAAAAAAAAAAAAATATATATAATTATACAAAAAACACAGAATTTTGGGCAAAAGTCAATCAGATACTCAAGTGGATTCTCTTCCAAAACTACAAGAATGTTCTGTCTGCTGATTCTCCCCAGATTCCCCCTCTGAATTGGCAGGGGTTTAAAGAGATTATGTCCACTTGTTGACCGTAGAAAATTTAAAGGGACTCCGAACTTCGATATCCAATCTGTGCAGGGAGAAAAAGAAGACAAGGCCTCCTCATGTGTGTATCTGTTGTTCCCCCTCTTATCCCCACATAGAGTAAACACAGGGTACTCACATTCTGATAAGGCACTCTCTTGTGCCGTTAGATTCAGGCTGGACCTTCAGCAGCAGTCCAGCTCGCTGTTTCCCCAGGATGTCTTTACATCTGACGTGTTTCAGGCATGGAGTGCACGACCGTAGAGGCATAAAGCAAGACACAAAATACACAAAAAAAAAAGAAAAATCATGTGTAGATCTGTTAAAAGTGCATCTACAGATTCAGCTTAAACTTTCACAGAATACTCACAAAAGTTGCGGCACCCAAATGTGCCTAGTAAGGCAGGCTAGGCCTTTTTCAGCAGCCCAGCTCGCTGTTTCCACGTTTAGCTACGTTGCAGGAGTAAAGCAGCCTCAGGAAATACCAATTTAGCCCGTCTGAGCCTTTTGCAGTAACCCAGTATCCTTTATAGCATCGTCTCCTATTCATGTTATCAGCGAAGGGAATACAATGAAGTCACTCTTGCCCTTACAGGCCACCTATCAGTTAGATTTTCCAGCACAGGAGTCCTTTTAGTATAGCTTTTAAGTATATGTGCAGTGGGCCATGGCATACTCCACTTACATTACCCTGTTTCCACAGACCTAATTCTAATAGGGGGTTTCAGCACTGCTAGCTGTTGCAGTGAGAATTTGGCAAGCCTCTAAGAAGTAAAAAATTAAGAGCCAGATCCTGGAAGGCTTCGCAAGGAGGACCAAACAACTACATGTTTGTATAGAAATTGTTGCTAGCATCACTACTATAGAGAAAAACACTTGGAGTTTTACCTTGCGTTGTCTCCCCCCTTGCTCGTCTCACCTAAGGATCCGGACTGATATGCCTGAGTAGATGGCCTTGTAGGTGGGACTGAGTCGACCGGCTGTGGATCCCGGTCCGTAGCCCACTTCCACCCCGCAGCCAAACTTTGTAGCGGGCTCTAATGTGTGCGAGGACGCCTGACCAGTGGCGTCTCGCTCAGCCCGACTTGGCGCGGCTCTCAATGCGTCACGTCACGCATACGTCAGTGCTTGCCGTGCCCCCCATCGAGAGAGAACAATGTTAAAACTGCAGTTCAATGGTACCTCAGTCCCAAAATAACTTTTTTTACTACGTCAGGTGGATAAAGACTTTGCTATGGGGGGTTGTGGGGTAGAGAGCACATATATATTTTTAAGTAAGCTCCTTAATAGTGCCCTAACACTAACAATGCCACAAGCCCTACTCCATGAAAGCATAAAGAATACAACACTCATGTCAATCGCTTTATTAAAATAATGTGTACAGCAGCTAGAATTTGTATAGCAAAACATTAGAAAAGAAGGGTCACCTACATGGAATGAAATACTTACCAAGATCAAATACATTTAAAACATGTCTGAGCATGCTGCTTAGATACAGGGTTCGGTAGAGAATTGCCACAAGGTGTGGTTCTATCAGATACTCCATGATATTAAGTAAAAAACACAATTTATGCTTACCTGATAAATTTATTTCTCTAGTGGTGTATCCAGTCCACGGATCATCCATTACTTATGGGATATTCTCACTCCCAACAGGAAGTTGCAAGAGGACCCACAGCAAAGCTGTTATATAGCTCCTTCCCTCACTACCATATCCAGTCATTCGACCGAAAACAAGCAGAGAAAGGAGAAACCATAGGGTGCAGTGGTGACTGTAGTTTAAAATTAAAAATAACCTGCCCTAAAATGACAGGGCGGGCCATGGACTGGATACACCACTAGAGAAATAAATTTATCAGGTAAGCATAAATTGTGTTTTCTCTAGTAAGGTGTATCCAGTCCACGGATCATCCATTACTTATGGGATACCAATACCAAAGCTAAAGTACACGGATGAAGGGAGGGACAAGGCAGGTACTTAAACGGAAGGTACCACTGCCTGTAAAACCTTTCTCCCAAAAATAGCCTCCGAAGAAGCAAAAGTATCAAATTTGTAGAATTTTGAAAAAGTATGAAGCGAAGACCAAGTCGCCGCCTTGCAAATCTGTTCAACAGAAGCCTCATTTTTAAAGGCCCAAGTGGAAGCCACAGCTCTAGTAGAATGAGCTGTAATCCTTTCAGGGGGCTGCTGTCCAGCAGTCTCATAGGCTAAGCGTATTATGCTTCTTAGCCAAAAAGAAAGAGAGGTTGCCGAAGCCTTTTGACCTCTCCTCTGTCCAGAGTAAACGACAAACAAAGCAGATGTTTGTCGAAGATCTTTAGTAGCTTGTAAGTAAAACTTTAAAGCACGAACCATGTCCAAATTGTGTAATAGACGTTCCTTCTTTGAAGAAGGATTGGGACACAAGGATGGAA
Source organism: Bombina bombina (assembly GCF_027579735.1). Lineage (NCBI taxonomy): Eukaryota > Metazoa > Chordata > Amphibia > Anura > Bombinatoridae > Bombina > Bombina bombina. The sequence goes on along the minus strand of NC_069504.1, from coordinate 446,415,349 downwards.
CAACAATCTCTTGATTGATATTCTTGTTAGATACCACCTTAGGTAAAAACCCAGGCTTGGTACGCAGGACTACCTTATCAGAATGAAAAATCAGATAAGGAGAATCACATTGTAAGGCAGATAGCTCAGACACTCTACGAGCCGAGGAAATAGCTACCAAAAAAAGGACTTTCCAAGATAAAAGCTTTATATCTATGGAATGAAGAGGTTCAAACGGAACTCCTTGAAGAACCTTAAGAACCAAATTTAAGCTCCATGGTGGAGCAACAGGTTTGAACACAGGCTTGATTCTGACTAAAGCCTGACAAAAAGCCTGAACGTCTGGAACATCTGCCAGACGCTTGTGTAAAAGGATAGACAGAGCAGAAATCTGTCCCTTTAAGGAACTAGCTGATAAACCTTTTTCCAAGCCTTCTTGGAGAAAGGATAATATCCTGGGAATCCTGACCTTACTCCATGAGTAACCCTTGGATTCGCACCAATAAAGATATTTACGCCATATCTTATGGTAAATTTTCCTAGTGACAGGCTTTCGTGCCTGTATTAAGGTATCAATGACTGACTCGGAGAAGCCACGCTTTGATAAAATCAAGCGTTCAATCTCCATGCAGTCAGTCTCAGAGAAATTAGATTTGGATGGAGGAAAGGACCCTGAAGTAGAAGGTCCTGTCTCAGAGGTAGAGTCCATGGTGGCAATGATGACATGCCCACTAGATCTGCATACCAGGTCCTGCGTGGCCACGCAGGCGCTATTAGAATCACAGATGCTCTCTCCTGCTTGATCTTGGCAATCAGACGAGGGAGCAGAGGAAACGGTGGAAACACATAAGCCAGGTTGAAAGACCAGGGCGCTGCTAGAGCGTCTATCAGCGACGCCCTGGGGTCCCTGGACCTGGATCCGTAACAAGGAAGCTTGGCGTTCTGTCGAGACGCCATGAGATTCAGTTCTGGTTTGCCCCAGCGATGAATCACTTGTGCAAACACCTCCGGATGGAGTTCCCACTCCCCCGGATGAAAAGTCTGTCGACTTAGAAAATCCGCCTCCCAGTTCTCTACACCTGGGATATGGATAGCTGATAGGTGGCAGGAGTGTATCTCTGCCCAGTGAATTATCTTTGAGACTTCTAACATCGCTTGGGAACTCCTTGTTCCCCCTTGATGGTTGATGTAAGCCACAGTCGTGATGTTGTCCGACTGGAATCTGATGTACCTCAGAGTTGCTAACTGAGGCCAAGCCTGAAGAGCATTGAATATCGCTCTTAGCTCCAGAATATTTATTGGAAGGAGAGACTCCTCCTGAGTCCACAATCCCTGAGCCTTCAGGGAGTTCCAGACTGCTGTCATACCCTTGGACAGATGGACCCGAGATAGCCACCAGAGAAGAGAATCCCTGGTCACTTGGTCCAGATTCAGTTGAGGAGACAAATCTGTGTAATCCCCGTTCCACTGACTGAGCATGCATAGTTGCAGCGGTCTGAGATGTAAGCGTGCAAACGGCACTATGTCCATTGCGGCTACCATTAAGCCGATTACTTCCATACACTGAGCCACCGAAGGGCGCGGAATGGAATGAAGAACCCGGCAGGAATTTAGAAGTTTTGATAACCTGGACTCCGTCAGGTAAATTTTCATTTCTACAGAATCTATCAGAGTCCCTAGGAAGGAAACTCTTGTGAGTGGGGATAGAGAACTCTTTTCCTCGTTCACTTTCCACCCATGAGACCTCAGAAATGCCAGTACTATGTCTGTATGAGACCTGGTAATTTGGAAGTTTGACACCTGTATCAGGATGTCGTCTAAATAAGGGGCTACTGCTATGCCCCGCGGCCTTAGGACCGCCAGAAGTGACCGTAGAACCTTCGTGAAAATTCTTGGGGCTGTAGCTAATCCAAAGGGAAGAGCCACAAACTGGTAATGCCTGTCTAGAAAGGCAAACCTGAGAAACCGATGATGATCTTTGTGTATCGGAATGTGAAGGTAAGCATCCTTTAGATCCACTGTAGTCATATATTGACCCTCCTGGATCATAGGTAGGATGGTACGAATAGTTTCCATCTTGAATGATGGAACTCTGAGGAATTTGTTTAAGATCTTTAGATCCAAAATTGGTCTGAATGTTCCCTCTTTCTTGGGAACCACAAATAGATTTGAGTAAAAACCCTGTCCTTGTTCCTCTTTTGGAACAGGATGGATCACTCCCATAACTAGAAGGTCTCTTACACAGTGTAAGAGTGCCTCTCTCTTTATCTGGTTTGCAGATAACTGTGAAAGGTGAAATCTCCCTATGGGGGGAGAAGCTTTGAAGTCCAGAAGATACCCCTGGGATATAATTTCCAACGCCCAGGGATCCTGAACATCTCTTGCCCACGCCTGGGCAAAGAGTGAAAGTCTGCCCCCCACTAGATCCGTTACCGGATAGGGGGCCGTTCCTTCATGCTGTCTTAGAGGCAGCAGCAGGTTTCTTAGCCTGCTTACCTTTGTTCCAGGTCTGGTTTGCCCTCCAGACCGCCTTGGACTGAGCAACAGTTCCCTCTTGTCTTGCATTAGAGGAGGTTGATGCCGCACTTGCCTTGGAGTTACGAAAGGCACGAAAATTAGACTGTTTGGCCCTGGATTTGGACCTGTCCTGAGGAAGGGCATGACCTTTACCTCCAGTGATATCAGCAATAATCTCCTTCAAACCAGGCCTGAATAAGGTCTGCCCCTTGAAGGGAATGTTAAGCAGCTTAGACTTTGAAGTCACGTCAGCTGACTATGATTTGAGCCATAGCGCTCTGCGCGCTTGTATAGCAAAACCAGAATTCTTAGCCATTAGTTTAGTTAAATGAACAATGGCATCAGAAACAAAAGAATTGGCTAGCTTAAGTGCCCTAAGTTTGCCAAGTATGTCATCCAATGGAGTCGCTACCTGTAAGGCCTCTTCCAGAGACTCAAACCAGAACGCCGCAGCAGCAGTGACATGGGCAATGCATGCAAGGGGCTGAAGGATAAAACCTTGTTGAGAAAATATTTTCTTAAGGTAACCTTCTAATTTTTTATCCATTGGATCTGAAAAAGCACAACTGTCCTCGACAGGGATAGTAGTACGCTTTGCTAAAGTAGAAACTGCTCCCTCCACCTTAGGGACTGTCTGCCATAAGTCCCGTGTGGTGGCGTCTATAGGAAACATTTTTCTAAAAATAGCAGGGGGAGAGAACGGCACACCTGGTCTATCCCATTCCTTATTAATAATTTCTGTAAACCTTTTAGGTATTGGAAAAACATCAGTACACACCGGCACTGCAAAGTATTTATCCAGTCTACACAATTTCTTTGGCACTGCAATTGTGTCACAGTCATTCAGAGCAGCTAAAACCTCTTTAAGTAACACGTGGAGGTGTTCAAGCTTAAATTTAAATGTAGAAATATCAGAATCAGGGATTCTCCCTGAATCAGAAACATCACCCACAGACTGAAGTTCTCCTTCCTCAGCTTCAGCATATTGTGAGGCAGTATCAGACATGGTTCTTAAAGCGTCAGTATGCTCTGCATTTCGTCTAACCCCAGAGCTATCTCGCTTACCTCTAAGTTCAGATGGTCTGGCTAATACCGCTGACAGTGTATTATCCATGACTGCCGCCATGTCTTGTAAAGTAAACGCTATGGGTGCCCTTGATGTACTTGGCGCCATTTCAGCGTGAGTCCCTTGAGCGGGAGTCAAAGAATCTGACACGTGGGGAGAGTTAGTCGGCATAACTTCCCCCTCGCTAGATTCCTCTGGTGATACATTTTTTAAAGACATAATATGATCTTTATTGCTTACAGTGAAGTCAGTACAATTGGTACACATTCTAAGAGGGGGTTCCACCATGGCCTTTAAACATGAACAAGGAGTTTCCTCTATGTCAGACATGTTTATACAGACTAGGAATGAGACTAGCAAGCTTGGAAAACACTTTAATTCAAGTTAACAAGCAATATAAAAAAAACGGTACTGTGCCTTTAAGAGAACAAATTTTGTCAAAATTTGAAAAAAACAGTGAAAAAAGGCAGTTACACAAACAAAATTTTTACAGTGTATGTAATAGGCTAACAGAGCATTGCACCCACTTGCAAATGGATGATTAACCCCTTAGTTCAAAAAACGGATTAAAAAAACGACATAGACGTTTTTTAACAGTCCCAGCAAAGTGCCACAGCTTTACTGTGGCTCCTACCTTCCCCAATAAACGTTTTTAGGCTCTTTAGAGATGTCCTGTAGCATGCAGGGGACTCCTGAGGAAAACTGGATGTCTCAGTCTGTAATTATAACTGCGCAAAAAAGCGCTAAAATAGGCCCCTCCCACTCATATTACAACAGTGGAAAGCATCAGGAAACTGTTTCTAGGCAAAGATACAGCCAGCCATGTGGAAAAAATTAGGCCCCAATAAGTTTTATCACCAAGCATATATAAAAAAACAATTAAACATGCCAGCAAATGTTTTATATAGCATATCTATAAGGGTATTACCCCTGAGAATAAGCATGATACCAGTCGTTATTAAATCACTGTATTCAGGCTTAACTTACATTTATCAGGAAACAGCAGCATTTTCTAGCATTTCCAATCCTAGAAAAAATCATAACTGCACATACCTGATAGCAGAATAAACTGCACGCCATTCTCCCTCTGAAGTTACCTCACTCCTCAGACATATGTGAGAACAGCAATGGATCTTAGTTACAACCTGCTAAGATCATAGAAAAATCAGGCAAATTCCTCTTCTATCTCTGCCTGAGAAAGAATAGCACAACTCCGGTACTATTTAAAATAACAAACTTTTGATTGAAGTTAATAAACTAACTATTTTTCACCACTCTCCTCTTACTACCATGCGTGTTGAGAGTTGCAAGAGAATGACTGGATATGATAGTGAGGGGAGGAGCTATATAACAGCTTTGCTGTGGGTCCTCTTGCAACTTTCTGTTGGGAGTGAGAATATCCCATAAGTAATGGATGATCCGTGGACTGGAAACACCTTACTAGAGAAAACAGAATTTATGTTTACCTGATAAATTTCTTTCTCCTACGGTGTGTCCGGTCCACGGCTTCATCCTTACTTGTGGGATATTCTCTTTCCTTACAGGAAATGGCAAAGAGACACACAGCAAAAGCTGTCCATATAGCCCCCCCTCTGGCTCCACCCCCCAGTCATTCGACCGACGGTTAGGAGAAAAAGGAGAAACCATAGGGTGCCGTGGTGACTGTAGTGTATAGAAATAAAAATTTTAAACCTGACTAAAAGCCAGGGCGGGCCGTGGACCGGACACACCGTAGGAGAAAGAAATTTATCAGGTAAACATAAATTCTGTTTTCTCCTACATTGGTGTGTCCGGTCCACGGCTTCATCCTTACTTGTGGGAACCAATACCAAAGCTTTAGTACACGGATGAAGGGAGGGAACAAGTCAGGTAACCTAAACGGAAGGCACCACAGCTTGCAAAACCTTTCTCCCAAAAACAGCCTCCAAAGAAGCATAAGTATCGAATTTGTAAAATTTGGCAAAAGTATGCAGAGAAGACCAAGTCGCTGCCTTACAGATCTGATCAACAGAAGCCTCGTTCTTGAAGGCCCATGTGGAAGCCACAGCTCTAGTAGAGTGAGCTGTAATTCGTTCAGGAGGCTGCCGTCCGGCAGTCTCATAAGCCAATCGGATGATGCTTTTTAGCCAAAAGGAAAGAGAGGTAGCAGTAGCTTTCTGCCCTCTCCTCTTACCAGAATAAACGACAAACAAGGATGATGTCTGTCTGAAATCCTTTGTTGCTTCTAAATAGAATTTTAAAGCACGGACCACATCTAGGTTGTGTAACAAACGTTCCTTCTTCAAAACTGGATTCGGACACAGAGAAGGAACAACTATTTCCTGGTTAATATTCCTGTTGGAAACCACTTTTGGAAGAAAACCAGGCTTGGTACGTAAAACTATCTTATCTGTATGGAATACCAGATAGGGTGAAGTACACTGCAAAGCAGACAGTTCAGAAACTCTTCTAGCAGAAGAAATAGCAACCAAAAACAGAACTTTCCAAGATAGTAACTTAATATCTATGGAATGTAAGGGTTCAAACGGAACTGAAAGAACTAAGTTTAGACTCCATGGAGGAGTCATAGGTCTGTAGACAGGCTTGATTCTGACTAACGCCTGTACAAACGCCTGTACATCTGGAACTAGCCGACAAACCTTTATCCAAACCCTCTTGGAGAAAGGAAAGTATTCTAGGAATTTTAATTTTACTCCAAGAGAATCCCTTGGATTCGCACCAACGGATATATTTTTGCCATATCTTATGGTAAATTTTCCTAGTCACCGGTTTTCTGGCTTGAACCAGAGTATCTATAACCGAATCTGAAAACCCACGCTTAGATAGAATCAAGCGTTCAATTTCCAAGCAGTCAGTTGCAGAGAGACTAGATTTGGATGTTCGAATGGACCTTGTACTAGAAGATCCTGCCTCAAAGGTAGCTTCCATGGTGGAGCCGATGACATATTCACCAGGTCTGCATACCAAGTCCTGCGTGGCCATGCAGGAGCTATTAGAATCACGAGGCCTTCTCCTGTTTGATCCTGGCTACAAGCCTGGGAAGGAGAGGGAACGGTGGAAACACATAAGCCAGATTGAACGACCAGGGCGCCACCAATGCATCCACTAGTTTTGCCTTGGGATCCCTGGATCTGGACCCGTAGCGAGGAACCTTGGAGTTCTGACGAGACGCCATCAGATCCATATCTGGAGTGCCCTATAGTTGAGTTAACTGGGCAAAGACCTCCGGGTGAAGTTCCCACTCCCCCGGATGGAAAGTCTGCCGACTCAAATAATCCGCCTCCCAGTTGTCTACTCCTGGGATGTGAATTGCAGATAAATGGCAGGAGTGATCCTCCGCCCATTTGATGATCTTGGATACCTCTCTCATCGCCAAGGAACTCTTTGTTCCCCCCTGATGATTGATGTACGCTACAGTCGTCATGTTGTCCGACTGAAATTTTATGAATCTGGCCTTCGCTAGTAGAGGCCAAGCCAAGAGCGCATTGAATATCGCTCTAAGTTCCAAAATGTTTATCGGGAGAAGACCATAGACTCTGAGCTTTCAGAGAGTCCCAGGCCGCGCCCCAGCCCAAGAGGCTGGCGTCGGTCGTGACAATGACCCACTCTGGTCTGCGGAAACTCATTCCCTGAGACAGGTGATCCTGAGTCAACCACCAGAGGAGTGAGTCTCTGGTTACCTGGTCTACTTGAATCTGGGGAGACAAGTCTGCATAATCCCCATTCCACTGTTTGAGCATGCACAGTTGCAATGGTCTTAAATGAATTCGAGCAAAAGGAACCACGTCCATTGCTGCAACCATTAGTCCTATTACTTCCATGCACTGAGCTATGGAAGGCTGAGGAATAGATTGATGCTTGGATTAGAATGTCGTTTAGGTAAGGTGCTACAGCAATGCCCCTCGGCCTTAGGACCGCTAGAAGGGACCCTAGCACCTTTGTGAAAATTCTGGGAGCGGTGGCTAAACCGAACGGAAGAGCCACGAACTGGTAATGTTTGTCCAGAAAGGCGAACCTCAGGAACTGATGATGATCTTTGTGGATAGGAATATGCAGGTACGCATCCTTTAAGTCCACGGTAGTCATATATTGACCCTCCTGGATTGTCGGTAAAATCGTCCGAATGGTTTCCATCTTGAATGATGGAACTCTGAGGAATTTGTTTAGAATTTTTAAATCCAGATTTGGCCTAAAAGTTCCCTCTTTTTTGGGAACTACAAACAGGTTTGAGTAAAAACCCAGTCCTTGTTCCGCTGTTGGAACTGGGTGTATCACTCCCATCTTTAATAGGTCTTCTACGCAACGTAAGAATGCCTGTCTCTTTATCTGGTCTGAAGATAAGCGAGACATGTGGAACCTTCCTCTTGGAGGAAGTTCCTTGAACTCTAGAAGATACCCCTGAGAAACAATTTCTAGTGCCCAGGGGTCCGGAACATCTCTTGCCCAAGCCTGAGCAAAGAGAGAAAGTCTGCCCCCTACAAGATCCGGTCCCGGATCGGGGGCTACCCCTTCATGCTGTCTTGGTAGCAGCAGCAGGCTTTTTGGCCTGTTTTCCCTTGTTCCAGCCTTGCAATGGTTTCCATGCTGGTTTAGGCTGGGAAGTGTTACCCTCTTGTCTAGAGGTTGCAGAGTTAGAAGCCGGTCCGTTCCTGAAATTGCGAAAGGAACGAAAATTAGACTTATTCTTAGCCTTGAAAGGCCTATCCTGTGGGAGGGCATGGCCCTTTCCCCCAGTGATGTCTGAAATAATCTCCTTCAATTCTGGCCCAAAAAGGGTCTTACCTTTGAAAGGAATATTAAGTAATTTTGTTTTGGACGACACATCTGCCGACCAAGATTTTAGCCAAAGCGCCCTGCGCGCCACTATTGCAAAACCTGAATTTTTCGCCGCTAATTTAGCCAATTGAAAAGCGGCATCCAAAATAAAGGAATTCGCCAACTTTAGTGCGTGAATTCTGTCCATGACTTCATCATATGGAGTCTCCTTTTGGAGCGAATTTTCTAGTTCGTCGAACCAAAAAGACGCCGCCGTGGTGACAGGAATAATGCACGAAATTGGTTGAAGAAGGAAACCTTGCTGAACAAAAATCTTTTTAAGCAATCCTTCCAATTTTTTATCCATAGGATCTTTGAAAGCGCAACTGTCCTCTATAGGAATAGTTGCTGCGCTTAGCTAACGTTGAAACTTCCCCCTCTACCTTAGGGACCGTTTGCCATGCATCCCTTCTGGGGTCAACAATGGGGAACATTTTCTTAAATATAGGAGGGGGAAAAAAAGGTACACCTGGCTTCTTCCATTCCTTAGTCACTATGTCCGCCACCCTCTTGGGTATCGGAAAAGCATCAGCGTGCACTGGGACCTCTAAGAATTTGTCCATTTTGCACAACTTCTCTGGAATCACCAAAGAATCACAATCATCAAGAGTAGCTAGCACCTCCTTAAGCAGGGCGCGGAGATGTTCTAGCTTAAATTTAAATGCCACGATATCAGGTTCTGCCTGCTGAGAAATTTTTCCTGAGTCAGAAATTTCTCCCTCAGACAGACCCTCCCTCACTGCCAACTCAGATTGATGTGTGGGTATAACAGATAAGTTATCGTCAGCGCCTACTTGCTCATCCTCTGTATTTAAAACTGAGCAATCACGCTTTCTAGGAAATGCTGGCAGTTTGGATAAAAGGGCTGCTATAGAATTATCCATTACTGCTGTTAATTGTTGCATAGTAACAAGCATTGGCGCGCTAGATGTACTAGGTATCGCCTGCGCGGGCAAAACTGGTGTTGACACAGAAGGAGAGGATGATGAACTATCCCCACTACCTTCATTAGAAGAATCATCTTGGGCAACCTTATTAAATGTGACAGTACTGTCCTTACTTTGTTTGGACGCCATGGCACAATTTGCACATACATTTAAAGGGGGAACCACCTTGGCCTCCATACACACAGAACATATGCTGTCTGAAGGTACAGACATGTTAGACAGATTTAGGCAGGCTATTAATGCAATAAAAACAATTTTAAACAAAACCGTTACTGTCTCTTTAAATAATAAAAAGAGCACACTTTATTTCTGAATGTTCAAAAAACTATCAAAGAAATATCCGATCTTTCTTGATAGAAGAAATAAAAACTACAACTAACACCCACAAACTCTTTACCATCCCCGTGGAGATGCTACTTGTTCAGAGCAGCAAAGAGAATGACTGGGGGGCGGAGCGAGAGGGGGGGGCTATATGGACAGCTTTTGCTGTGTGTCTCTTTGCCATTTCCTGTAAGGGAAGAGAATATCCCACAAGTAAGGATGAAGCCGTGGACCGGACACACCAATGTAGGAGAAAGTACTCTTATTTCATAAAGGTTTCTAAGAGGAGAATTCTTTAACCTTCACCTTCATTTTACGTCTAAAGAAATTTTGTATTTTGGACGAAGTAAACAACACCAAGAATTAGTCAAATGTAGGTTTTAGGTGTTTACGTCTTTTTTTTTTTATCACCTAACAATCCAGAGAATGCTTGTTTAGCAGAGCAGTATCTTCTTTTCCTTTTTTTCTTGTTTTATGTTTTTCCTATGTTTTTTTTTTCTATGTTTTTTTTTTTATAGGTCTCTATGAATCAGATATCTACAGGTTACTCTATGTTAGTAGTATATAACGGTATTATTATTTTGTCTTCTTTTGCAACATTATAGACCCAGGATTTTAGAGAAACATTATTGTTAGAAGGTGATATAATGACTCATATTATATATGCTGTTAATGTAACATTCATGTAATAGAGACTGTGGCCTCTAGTTATCAACGTGTCTACTTACCTGCCATCGCCGGCCCCAATACGCCCGCCTAAGCTTGCCTACCATCGCCGCCGCGGACCTGAATACGCTCACCAAAGTTATCAATAAAGCTGTCAAAAAGCCGCGCACCAAGTACGGGGCGATGAGCAGCGGACTGTGATAGTTATCACTCATCCGATCTTGCTGCTCTTCAGCTTTTTCCCAGCTTTATTGATAAGCTGTCACTAAGCACCCACACTAAACTACACTGTTCTACCCCTTATACCGGCGCCCCCGGAGCCCCCCACAACTAAATAAAGTTATTAACCCCTAAACCGCCGCTCCTAGACCCCGCCGCAACTATAATAAATGTATTAACCCCTAAACCGCCGCTCCCGGAGCCCACCGCCGCTCTAATAAACTGATTAACCCCTAAACCGCCGCTCCCGGACCCCGCCGCCACCTACATAATACCTATTAATCCCTATCCTGCCCCCCCATACCGCCGCCACCTATAATAAATTTATTAACCCCTATCCTGCCGATCCCGTACCCCGCCGCAACTAAATAAATTGTTTAACCCCTAAACCGCCGCTCCCGGACCCCGCCGCATCCTATATTAAATTTATTAACCCCTAATCTGCCCCCCCTACACCGTTGCCACCTATAATAAATGTATTAACCCCTATCCTGACCCCCCTACACCGCCGTAACCTATAATAAAATTATTAACCCCTAAACCTAAGTCTAACTCTAACACCCCCCTAACTTAAATATTAATTAAATAAATCTAAATAAATATTACTCTTATTAACTAAATTAATCCTATTTAAAACTAAATACTTACCTATAAAATAAACCCTAATATAGCTACAATATTACTAATAATTATATTGTAGCTATTTTAGGATTTATTTTTATTTTACAGGCAAATTTGAATTTATTTTAACTAGGCACAATAGCTATTAAAGAGTTATTAACTATTTAATAGCTACCTAGTTAAAATAAAGACAAATTTACCTGTAAAATAAAAACTAACCTAAGTTACAATTACACCTAACACTAGACTATCATTAAATAAATTATTCCTATTTAAAAATAAATACTTACCTGTAAAATAAACCCTAAGATAGCTACAATGTAATTAATAATTACATTGTAGCTATTTTAGGATTTATATTTATTTTACAGGTAACTTTGTATTTATTTTAACTAGGTAGAATAGTTATTAAATAGTTATTAACTATTTAATAACTACCTAGCTAAAAGAAATACAAAATTACCTGTAAAATAAATCCTAACCTAAGTTACAATTAAACCTAACACTACACTATCATTAAATAAATTAAATTAATTATCTACAAATACCTACAATTAAATACAATTAAATAAACTAACTAAAGTACAAAAAAAAAAAAGCTTATTACACCTAATCTAAGCCCCCTAATAAAATAACAAAGCCTCCCAAAATAAAAAAATGCCCTACCCTATTCTAAATTACGAAAGTTAACAGCTCTATTACCTTACCAGCCCTTAAAAGGGCCTTTTGCGGGGCATGCCCCAAAGAAATCAGCTCTTTTGCCTGTAAAAAAAACACAATACCACCCCCCAACATTACAACCCACCACCCACATACCCCTACTCTAACCCAAACCCCCCTTAAATAAACCTAACACTACCCCCCTGAAGATCATCCTACCTTTAGCCGTCTTCAGCCAGCCGACCACCGATGGAACAGAAGAGGACATCCGTAGCGGCCGAAGTCTTCATCCAAGGGGCGCTGAAGAGGTCTTCCATTGGATAGAAGTCTTCATCCAGACGGCGTCTTCAATCTTCATCCATCCAGAGCGGAGCGGAGCCATCTTTAAAGCAGCCGACGCGGAACCATCTTCATCCACCGACGCCTACTCGCCGAATGAATATTCCTTTAAGTGACGTCATCCAAGATGGCGTCCCTCGAATTCCGATTGGCTGATAGGATTCTATCAGCCAATCGGAATTAAGGTAGGAAAAATCTGATTGGCTGATCCAATCAGCCAATCAGATTCAAGTTCAATCCGATTGGCTGATTGGATCAGCCAATCAGATTGAGCTTGCATTCTATTGTCTGTTCCGATCAGCCAATAGAATGCGAGCTCAATCTGATTGGCTGATTGGATCAGCCAATCAGATTTTTCCTACCTTAATTCCGATTGGCTGATAGAATCCTATCAGCCAATCGGAATTCGAGGGACGCCATCTTGGATGACATCACTTAAAGGAATATTCATTCGGCGAGTAGGCGTCGGTGGATGAAGATGGCTCCGCGTCGGCTGCTTTGAAGATGGCTCCGCTCCGGATGGATGAAGATTGAAGATTTAGGTTTAAATGTAACTTAGGTTAGGATTTATTTTACAGGTAATTTTGTATTTCTTTTAGCTAGGTAGTTATTAAATAGTTAATAACTATTTAATAACTATTCTACCTACTTAAAATAAATACAAAGTTACCTGTAAAATAAATATAAATCCTAAAATAGCTACAATGTAATTATTAATTACATTGTAGGTATCTTAGGGTTTATTTTACAGGTATTTATTTTTAAATAGGAATAATTTATTTAATGATAGTGTAGTGTTAGGTGTAATTGTAACTTAGGTTAGTTTTTATTTTACAGGTAAATTTGTCTTTATTTTAACTAGGTAGCTATTAAATAGTTAATAACTATTTAATAGCTATTGTGCCTAGTTAAAATAAATTGAAATTTCCCTGTAAAATAAAAATAAATCCTAAAATAGCTACAATATAATTATTAGTTATATAGTAGCTATATTAGGGTTTATTTTATAGGTAAGTATTTAGTTTGAAATAGGATTTAGTTAATAAGAGTAATTTTATTTAGATTTATTAAAATAATATTTAAGTTAGGGGGGTGTTAGGGTTAGGGGTTAATTAGTTTAATATAGATGGCGGCGGTATAGGGGGGCAGGATAGGGGTTAATAAATGTATTATAGATGGCGACGGTGTAGGGGGGGCAGATTAGGGGTTAATAAGTTTATTATAGGTTGCGGCGGGGTCCGGGAGCGGCGGTTTAGGGGTTAAACAATTTATTTAGTTGCGGCGGGGTACGGGATCGGCAGGATAGGGGTTAATAAATTTATTATAGGTGGCGGCGGTATAGGGGACAGGATAGGGGTTAATAGATATTATGTAGGTGGCGGCGGGGTCCGGGAGCGGCGGTTTAGGGGTTAATAAGTTTATTAGAGTGGCGGTGGGCTCCGGGAGCGGCGGTTTAGGGGGTAATACATTTATTTAGTTGCAGCGGTGTAGGGGGGCAGATTAGGTGTGTTTAGACTCGGGGTACATGTTAGGGTGTTAGGTGCAGACGTTTCCCATAGGAATCAATGGGATGTCGGACAGCAGCTAACATGAACTTTCGCTATGGTCAGACTCCCATTGATTCCTATGGGATCCGCCGCCTCCAGGGAGGCAGATTGAAAACCAGGTACGCTGGGCCGGAAAAGTGCAGAGCGTACCTGATAGTTATTTGATAACTACCAAAAGTAGTCAGATTGTGCCGAACTTGCGTTCGGAACATCTGGAGTGACGTAAGAATCGATCTGTGTCGGACTGAGTCCGGCGGATCGAAGCTTACGTCACAAAATTCTACTTTTGCCGGGCAGCAGGGCTTGATAACTTAGGCGAATCAGCCTTGCCACAAATACGCTGTGGAATTCCAGCATATTTAAGGTTGACGGCTTGATAACTAGAGGCCTGTGTAATATTTAAACCATATTTTGTATTTTTGACAAAATTCTAATAAACAAGTGAACACAATTAAAGACAAGTGGTGATGCCAGAGGATTAGCTGTTACATTACAGGTTGTGAAGGACCTGTATGTTGACTGATATCTTTTAATAGTGTACGGTGATGGTAATAAACTTTTGTGCTTAAAAACCATAGAGATATGTGTGTATGTCTGTGACTTGAACAGGGGCATTATGGGTACAGTTTGCATGTGTGTGTGTTGGGTTATTGATTTTGCTACTTTTTATTAGTGTAAAAGTGCTTATTATTAATATTTTTTAACTTGAGCTGGTAGAATTTGTATTTGTTTGGTGCTGTTGCTTCCTAACATCCAGTATAGCAGAGTAACGTCAGTGTGTTTTGCGCATGCACACAACCAGTGTTACATTTGAAAACTTTTTTGGTGCACAATAATTTGAGGAGTGCTGTCTGGGGGTTTATCAAGTGCTTTTAGCTGTGAAATTTGATAAGTGAAAGATGTCCCTGAAAATGTGTCATTAAAGGGACAGTCAACTCCAAAAAAACTTCCAAGATTCAAATAGGGCATATAATTTTAAACAACTTTCCAATTTACTTTTATCACCAATTTTGCGGTTTTCTTTTAGTATTCTTAGTTGAAAGCTAAACCTAGGAGGTTCATATGCTAATTTGTTAGACCTTGACGGCCGCCTCTAACCTAAATGCATTTTGACAGTTTTCACCACTAGAGGGCATTAGTTCATGTGTTTCATATAGATAACATTGAGCTCATGCACGTGAATTTACCGAGTGGTGAGAACTGATTGGCTAAACTGCAAGTCGGTCAAAAGAACTGAAATAAGGGGGCAGTCTGCAGAGGTTTAGATACGAGGTAATTACAGAGGTAAAGCGTGTATTAAGGGATTATCTATCTTTTAAAACAACAAAAATTCTGGTGTTAACTGTCCCTTCAAGTATTGACAGTTTGGATTGTGTTTGGATTGTGATCAGAACAAACAGGACTGGCACATGAATGGGGTATTA
This sequence comes from Bombina bombina, assembly GCF_027579735.1. NCBI lineage: Eukaryota > Metazoa > Chordata > Amphibia > Anura > Bombinatoridae > Bombina > Bombina bombina. The sequence goes on along the minus strand of NC_069504.1, from coordinate 446,400,228 downwards.
TTTAACAATCCAATAAAGTAAAAAGTGCTGTCAATAAATAATGAAAACAACTGATTGTGATTGTGTAAACATATAAAAAGGGCTTCTCTGCTGTGCTGATAAAATGATTGATTGTAGTAAACCCCTTAATTTGTTTTTTTTTTTTTTTTTTTAAATTATAGGTATAAATATTTTTTTTTATAATCACACACACACACATATATATATATATATATACATATATATATATATATAAAATACATATATATATATATATATATAACAATTAGCCGGTAGCCCAGCACTCCATCCTCCAAGGTGTATTAACTATCTAGGTGCTGTCCTCACGAATACATGTAGAAACTTTCTTGTTTGATTACAACCTGTCGCCTGGGAGATCGGCTTGTATGCCGTCGTCAGCGATAATGATCGCTGCATTAACATTTTTGTCTTGAGAAAGGCCCAAAACTGGGGCTGAAACGTCGACAATTATTATATTATTATAGTCACTTGGAAATAAAATTATACTGTCTGGAAAAAATCCGTGTGAGTGCCCTCCTTCCACGAGAAAGTTTATATAATATATAACCTCTGATGAAGCGCATGTGCGCATGAGCGAAATGCGTCAGGTGTCTATTTATGCATTCACCTGTGTACTTGCAACCTTGATGAATAAACTGCTGCTTTGAACAAACCTGTTGTCCTTGGATCAGCCTCTCCTTCTTTTCCCCTTGGGGATCCTATGTCTTTATATATATATATATATATATATATATATATATATATAAAAATAAATATAACATTTTCTTCTATGTGAAGAACATTGGAATGTAAAATATTCAAAACTACCTTCGGGTTAGCGTAGTTGATCTAACGCGGTGTCGGGTTAGCGGCAGCGTGTAAGCGATAAGTGTTACGTTTTTTCAGTTTGCACACTCTATTGAAGTCTATGGGGAGAAGTTAACACAGTTACAATATCCAAAGTACACATGTTAGCACACCACTTGTAATGTGGTCCATACTGTTTTGTGATTATGTTTGATAAAATCAATATTCAGTTTTCCCCAGAAGCAGATCTGTGATTTCTTTCTAGCATTCCTAGTACTGTAAGAAACCAACTGAACAATACATTCCTGTGCTCTCTGGTAACCGCATAATCCTGTGCTCTGTTAACCCCATACTCCAGCCATTTACCTGTCAATCTCCAGGTGAAGAGTAAGGGTGACTCATCACTTTTAACTCTGTTTTCTTGCTGTTTATCTGTAGAATGTTCACTTCTTTCCTTAATTCAGTCTGCAGCTTGTTTCCATCCAACACTTCACTATACAATCATTATTTGTTCTGCCTGCTTTTTGGTGTGAGATACCTCTGAAAATTGTGCTTTTTCTTCTTACATTGTGTACTTAAAGGGATATGAAACAGTCTGTTTCATTGTTGTAATAATAAAAAAAAACATTAAGCAGTTGCGTATACTTAATAGAAATCGTTGCAATATGTATTATTTATCATTTAAATTGATTAAGCTTTTATTTCTTTTTTTAAACTTCATTTATGCAGTGTCCATTCCCAGCCCTACAAGAAGGCTGGGTTTCTATAAGAAGGTATTTATAGCTTGATACTATAAAACTTCTAGAGTAGCATGAGCTGGTTTAGTATTAAGAGAATAGACTAGATAAACAGGGAATTAGAGTTGCCCATGTTCAGAGCAAGCATAATGCAAGTTCTCAGTTTGTCTGTTCCCTTATCTAGCTGCAGGCAGTGGCTACAATGAGAATTTCTAAGTGCTCATTTTGCAAAAAAACAAATAAGTTTTTTTTTTTTTTACACAAGCTGTTTCTTTTTATAATTACTTTGATTAAACATATTTGTTTTTACTAAAGGAGAGCTGTTTAATATCCCTTTAAGTACCCATTGTTCACAAAATGACAGTTAAATACTTTGAAAACATTTATTTTGTATGCATATGCAGTGTTTAATTGTGTATCTGTATGTTCCTTTAAATGTTATTCTTATAGTTGAAAACGTGAAACTACCAACACTCTTGACAATATATGTATCATTATAGCATGAAAACATAATATTGAGGAAGCTTGATAAAAACTAGTAAAAAAACACAAGTACAAAAGTTTGTTTTTAAAAATTATTAAAATATTTGAAAAACATTATCTAAAGTATTAACATAGAATGGTAGGTTTAAAGGCTAACAATTAGAAACACATAAATTAAAGTATTGATTCTTTATGAGTACATAAATGAAGGGTTTTTAAAATGCCAGAGATAATTGCGTTTATAAGAACATTCAGAAAACTGCTGGTTTGTACCTGCATTAATCATATATTTTCCCATGCAAACCAGACAGCTGCCTAAGGGGGGCTTCAGACAACGAGAAACCTGTCTGGTTTAGTCATGTGATCCAGAGTTGCATAGCTTTCCCTACTCTCACATTATTTGTGCTGTAAACATGATTGCCTGGGAAAGCCAATGGAACACTGTATTTGTTTGTAGTAACTTTATGATTATTGTTTGGCGATAAAGTTGACACCTTGGCCATGTTTTCTAGAACAGTTATACCGTACAAATGCTGCAGGATGTGCAGGAAGGAACATGAATAGTGCTGTCCAACTTTTTGCAATATACTTCCATTAGCAAAAATACTTCTAGTAAGCGTTATTACTGTTTATCAGCAACATATGCACATATCCTGTGAGGGCCCATGCATTATGCTTACTCAGAGAGGTGGCTGTGGTGTGTATTGCTTCTGAAGACGTCATTTGTACCATACAAGCTACTGCTGACCCTCTAAGTAGGTGTGGTGTTTGAATACTGGTGATTGGGCCATCACAGGATATGTGCATATGCCACAGAAAAACAGAAATAACTTTTATAAGAAGCATTTTTGCTTATGGAACTTTATTGGAAAAATTCTTCTATTTCCAATTGAAATGCACCTATGTACATTTCATTTTTACCTTTCTATCCCTTTATTTTCTTCCCTGCAACATGTCTTATTCATAGATGCCATGAAAATATGTTTGAGGTGGCAACGTTAGTTAGAGAAGATGTACATGGAGTGATATGAGGAAAAAGTGGGGGGGGGACTCTAAAAGATGAAACATTAAATTCTAGAGATATGTGTGACCCATAAAATACACACACGCAGGGAAACGTTACATGTATGTCTTGGTATGTCAATGTTGACATAAAAAATAAATGTAAATGAACAATAGCATAATAGCTTGTTCTAGAGCTAGTTACCGCCCCAGGAGCAGCCTCTTTTAGCTCAGCACGTGCCTTTCAGAGAGAAGAACTTTCCTGTAGTATATCAGTCTGGTCCTGACTAAACAGTACGGTCCAGCCCTGAAATACCAGGCAATCCCTCTCTGAACGAGAGACATGGCAAACCCCAGACGTATGTTTTGGCCTAGTGAGGTGCAGCCATATCCCTCTAGGCACATTGGGCAACGGGTCCACGTCTGGTTTCCCACCATCACCCTATTTCTGTTTACATTCATTTGATTTGTTTAATTATTTGCTTCAAGGCTATCAGAACATGCAGATCTATCACAGCAAATAACCGAGGGATCATATAGAATTAGAATTGGATTGACACAATTTCCAAATGTGTGTAATACGTTTCTTTAAGTATAAACATTTAAAGAGTTTTAGGGAACTATCTCCTAGAGTTGAATATTACATATCACTGCAGTTCAACAATCAGGAGAGAAAAGTTACTAGTTGCCTCAATGTAAAGACGGGAAAACACCTAATGGCTTACACACCTGCTACAAAATGACTTACTTGTATAGACTAGTGTACATTTCCATCCTTATCATTAATTGAGGCCTTCAGGAGATAGATGCATATGAAAAGTTTGCCACAAACAAGGTTGCAAATAAAAAAACGTTTAAAAATTGTTGATCTTTGAAGTAAATTGTAGTTGGAACTTGTTGCCATTTAAACCTACAATGCTGCTTTAACCAAGTATGACAATTACATTTACGTTACAAAGAGTAGCTAATTAAATAAACAAGGTGATTTAATGTCTATCAATCAATATACTGTGATAACCAGCGGAATCCTTCTCCGTATCCTTGCCTCTTCAGTATACTGCACATGAAGACTTCAAGAGGTCTGTTGCTCAACTGCTTTAGCGCAACTTTTCCCTATAAATATAATGAATAATATATTATATAAAGAATCACATATAAAGAAAAGTGACAGATACAAGAGAAAAATATTTTTTCCCCAGCATCTTATTCAGGAAAATTACACGTCATAAGAACCAATTTAACAACTAGACATGTTTATATCAGCTTATTATGGGCTAAATTACGAGTGGCACGCTACCTGTTGTGTCCAAGCAAGAAACTGTATATTGCGGCTCTTTGCACTCGTCAGAAGTAGCATGCATATTACGAATTGAAAATAAATGCGTTTACTTGAGCGCAATTGAATTTAACGTATCGGGATAGCAGAATGTCAGAGTTCAGGTTAACTGTTACGCTTGACTAAAAAGTGGAAAATAAAATAAAACATCAAAAATAGATTTAAAAGTACAGTTAAAATCATAATAACACTGAATAAAAACATTTCTTTTTTTTAAATATTGCAAAAAAAAAGTAATAAGGGCTAAAGATATGAGAGCTCAGGTATTAAAAAAAGGATTGCAAAGGGCTTTAACATAGAGAAACCTACATACACATGTCTCAATATGTATATGTATTTATATATACTGTAAATACTGTATTGGTGAGGTTGGATGGGTTTTTGGATGTATTTATATGTGTATATATGTATTTACAGACATATATACACATATAAACATATAAATACATATTTACGTACATATAGACATATATATAAGTGCATTGGAGCCCTTTTGCAGTCAAGTGGCTGAAAATATGAAAAAAACATATTTACGCAATATTCATCTTTAATAAAGTGTTTATGTATTTAATATAAATATTTCCCATTCCAATGTTCTTCACATGAGGGAATATGTTTTAAGTATTTATAAATAGATATTCCTAATTATATCTGTATATAGCTATACCTATATATAATTATCTAGATATATTTTACCTAAAATCCATCATATATATATATATATATATATATATAAATATGTATTTATGAATAAATAGAACATATTCTGTTATGTAAAAGAACAAGAAAAAACAGATGCGCCACATGGCCCAATATTGTCTGATCCAAAGATATAATAATTGTGTGTATTGATTACAGTCACATGTGTTGTAGCCCCCAAAAGTGTAATAGGAGCAGTCTGGGATCTATGACAGTCACCCAGAAGATCGACCTCCTAAGATAGGTATATGATCTGTGATGGAAAGATATAAAAGACACAAGGTGCCTATATGGTCTAGTACTGTTTAACCAAGGAATATGCAGATAGATGTTAAAATATGCACTCACACTGGCTGAGAAACGCGTCGCTTGTTGATTTTAACTTTTATTTAATAAAGTAATTTTATTACTTTTAAACACTTACTGCCTTTATCTGAATTATTTTGGATCATTTTTTTGGCCTCCTGAATCACCTGGAGGTCTGGAGTCTCCTGTTTGCCCTTGAACAAGTCTGTTGGGTGACTGAATTGATCCAATCCTGCTCTATTAGCATCAATGGAGATGCTACAACAAATGTGAGTGCATATTTTAACATCTGTCTGCATATTCCTTGGCTAAACAGTACTAGGCCATATAGGCACCTTGTGTCTTTTATATCTTTCCATCACAGATCATAGACCTATCTTAGAAGGTCGGTCTTCTGGGTGACTGTCATAGATCCCAGACTGCTCCTATTGCACCAGACAATATTGGGCCATGTGGCGCATCTGTTTTTTCTTGTTCTTTTAGACTGCTGTTCCTGGATCTAGGCCTGGTCTGTCACAGATTGCTGCCTCCATCGATTATTTCGTCATCATAAGAGACTTTTGATTTACCCACTTTTACTGTAGATTTCATTATCTATGGTTATTATTTATTGTATCTCTACATTGTCACAATTGTGCCATATATTGCTGTTGTACCACACTAGCTTTTGTTCCAGTTTATAACCGAGTAGCTTGTATAATAATATTGGATACACATTTATATAACTCCTTGTAGTGTATCATTATAGATCTGTAACAACAGTATATAGAACCACTGTTATAGCAAGGACACCCCCTTTATTTTAATATTATATTCTGTTATGTGAAGAACATTGGAATGTGAAATATTAATATCTCATGCCAAGTTAGCGCACTTGAGAAAACACGATCAGGTAGGTACGCAAGTTTTTTTTCTACTTTTCACGTCCAATTAAACTCTATGGGGCTATATGTTAAAACGGTCACGATATTCGAACTTCGGCTTTTTGCGTGTGTCAGGTTAGCGATCGTGCAAAAACATTTTTACTTTCAACTTGTAATAGGCGTGCCACCCAACACTCGTAAGAAGCCTCTGTCTAGCGAAGTTAATACAGAGCGGGAGTGCAAAGTACCGCTCCACTTGTAATCTAGCCCTTTATATGTAAACCCAGCTCCCTATCTGACTATCTCAGCTGGCAGATCTGAGTTAGAGCTTTACAGTATTAACCCTAGAAAAGAGCATTCTATTGAACATTAACAACTAGGGTCCCTAATGGTTGTGCACATTTTTGGAAAGTACACACCCCTTGTTGCATCAAATAAGGGGCTACATGTATATATAGCACAAAATTGGAGTTTGCAATATATAACTGTTGTCGATAATATTTCAAATGAACACCTGATTTTCAGTACAGCAATCTGTACATCATGATGGGCTGCAAATTAGCAATTACTTTAGTTTAAAACTAATTGATCCCATACAGAGGTCAGTTATACTCCAGATTTGCTTAAGAAGATAAATTATTTTCATCTTTTATTTGTAGAGTGTCAGCATTTTCAGTAACCCAATGCTAGATAGGTTAAATGAATACATGGGATCAAGACATACAAACATATAATAGTAGTAAAACTAAAGCAGTTGTTGCAAAAGCATAACTATAAACAGTGACAGCTGTGTTCTTAGACTTCAGAAGATGGTTTTGTGTACAAAAACAAATGGCTCTATTCTAATACACTGAATAAGATGTGCAAATTGTTTTTCAAATTTGAGGTTGTTCCAATCCATAAGAAAACATTTTTTTAACATAAAAATACTTAATTGCAATTACAAATGAACATTCTGAGTGTCACATTTTAGTTGTGTACAAGATTCCTAATTTAAAAGTTTGCTGTGAGCGATTTCCTTTTTGTCATAAACCAGAAAACAGTTATGTTTAATAATGAGAACTAAGAATGCTCAAAATCCTTAAAGGGATAGTCAAGTCAAAATTAAACTTTCATGATTCAGATAGAGCATGCAATTTTAAGCAACTTTCTAATTTACTCCTATAATCAATTTTTCTTCATTTTCTTGGTATCTTTATTTGAAAAAGCAAGAATGTAAGTTTAGCAGCTGGCCCATTTTTGGTTCAGCACCTAGGTAGCGATTGCTGATTGGTGTCTAAATGTAGCCACCAATCAGCAAGCACTACTCAGGTGCTGAACCAAAAATGGGCCCGGCTCCTATGCTTACATTCCTTCTTTTTCAAATAAATATACCAAGAGAACGAAGAAAAAATGATAATAGGAGTAAATTAGAAAGCTGCTTAAAATTGCATCCTCTATCTGAATCATGTAAATTCAATTTTGACTAGCCTATTCCTTTAAAATATATATATATTTTTAAATCTTGATTTGCAGTTTGAAACAGGTCAAAATAAGTTTTCAAGTAGCCAAGGATAACAAATTAAATAAATAAAAATGTCATCTCTAAACCCTTGCCAAATAGACAGTTTTTATGGAGCAATGTAAAGAAAACAACAACTAGTAATTACAATTTTTCAAATATGTTTAAAACCCCATTCTGCATATCTCTACTAATGGATTGGGACATAATACCTAGTTAGGGTGACCCTTTTGCCGCTTTAAAACAGAACACATATGAAAAATGCATATGTCAGGGTTCTTACAATGGAACATTATCCAAAACATTTCTTTAAACAGCCCTGACAAATGTATTTTTCATATTTGTCCCTTTTTAAAGCGGCAATATGGTCACCTACCTACTGGTTTTTAACCTGTCCCCAGGCCTCTCTAACGGGCCAGATTTTCAGGATTACCTTGGGTGAGAGCAGGTAAAATAACCATGTTTACGAATCAGCTAATTATTTCACCTGTGCTCTAGTTCAGATATCCTTAAAATGTGGCCTGAAGATAGCTTTTAAAACCAGTGACCTAGTGTGTAACCACAACACTGTATGCAGCACTATGAAGGAATCAGACATTATTTACCTTCCCTGTTGTCTGCCCGTATATTCCAAACATATGTAGCAGTCTTTCCTCACTGATTGCCTCTGGCCTGTCAATCTTGTTGCCTAGAAGCAGGATTGGAACATTTGCAATGGTTTCATCTGTCATTAATGCCTAAAAGTGAACAGAGGATAACACTTGAATACAGTAAATAAAACACTCTGGCCTAGATTTGGAGTTTGGCGGTAGCCGTGAAAACCAGCGTTAGAGGCTCCTGACGCTGGTTTTAGGCTACCACCGGTATTTGGAGTCATTCAAAAAAGGGTCTAACGCTCACTTTTCAGCCGCGACTTTTCCATACCGCAGATCCCCTTACGTCAATTGCGTATCCTATCTTTTCAATGGGATCTTTCTAACGCCGGTATTTAGAGTCGTGTCTGAAGTGAGCGTTAGAATTCTAACGACAAAACTCCAGCCGCAGAAAAAAGTCAGTAGTTAAGAGCTTTCTGGGCTAACGCCGGTTTATAAAGCTCTTAACTACTGTGCTCTAAAGTACACTAACACCCATAAACTACCTCTGTAGCCCTAAACCGAGGCCCCCCCCCACATCGCCGACACTCAATTAAATTTTATTAACCCCTAATCTGCCCCCCTCAATGTTGCCTTCACCTGCCTACACTTATTAACCCCTAATCTGCCGAGCGGACCGCACCGCTACTATAATAAAGTTATTAACCCCTAATTAGGGGTTAATACTATTTATTATAGGGTCATCCAAGATGGCGTCCCTCGAATTCCGATTGGCTGATAGGATTCTATCAGCCAATCGGAATTAAGGTAGGAATATTCTGATTGGCTGATGGAATCAGCCAATCAGAATCAAGTTCAATCCGATTGGCTGATTGGATCAATTGGAATTCGAGGGACGCCATCTTGGATGACGTCATTTAAAGGAACCGTCATTCGTCGTTCAGTCGTCGGCCAGGATGGATGTTCCGCGTCGGAGGTCTTCAGGATGTTGCCGCTCCGCTCCAGATGGATGACGATAGAAGATTCCGCTTGGATGAAGACTTCAATCGGATGGAAGACCTCTTCTGCCCCGCTTGGATGAAGACTTCTACCGGATGGAGGACCTCTTCTTGCTCCGCTTGGATGAAGAATTTGACTCGGCTGGGTGAAGACGACTCAAGGTAGGGAGATCTTCAGGGGCTTAGTGTTAGGTTTATTTAAGGGGGGTTTGGGTTAGATTAGGGGTATGTGGGTGGTGGGTTGTAATGTTGGGGGGGGGTATTGTATGTTTTTTTTTTACAGGCAAAAGAGCTGAACTTCTTGGGGCATGCCCCGCAAAGGGCCCTGTTCAGGGCTAGTAAGGTAAAAGAGCTTTGAACTTTAGTAATTTAGAATAGGGTAGGGCATTTTTTTATTTTGGGGGGCTTTGTTATTTTATTAGGGGGCTTAGAGTAGGTGTAATTAGTTTAAAATTGTTGTAATATATTTCTAATGTTTGTAAATATTTTTTTATTTTTTGTAACTTAGTTATTTTTTAATTTTTGTACTTTAGTTAGTTTATTTCATTGTATTTATTTGTAGGAATTGTATTTAATTTATTTATTGATAGTGTAGTGTTAGGTTTAATTGTAGATAATTATAGGTATTTTATTTAATTAATTTATTGATAGTGTAGTGTTAGGTTTAATTGTAACTTAGGTTAGGATTTATTTTACAGGTAAATTTGTAATTATTTTAACTATTTTAGCTATTAAATAGTTCTTAACTATTTAATAGCTACCTGGTTAAAATAAATACAAAGTTACCTGTAAAATAAATATTAATCCTAAAATAGCTATAATATCATTATAATTTATATTTTAGCTATATTAGGATTTATTTTACAGGTAAGTATTTAGCTTTAAATAGGAATAATTTATTTAAAAAGAGTTAATTAATTTCGTTAGATTAGATTAGAGTTAGATTAAAATTATATTTAATTTAGGGGGGTGTTAGTGTTAGGGTTAGACTTAGCTTTAGGGGTTAATACATTTATTAGAATAGCGGTGAGCTCCAGTCGGCAGATTAGTGGTTAATAATTGAAGTTAGGTGTCGGCGATGTTAGGGAGGGCAGATTAGGGGTTAATACTTTTTATTATAGGGTTAGTGAGGCGGATTAGGGGTTAATAACTTTATAATAATAGCGGTGCGGTCCGCTCGGCAGATTAGGGGTTAATAAGTGTAGGCAGGTGGAGGCGACGTTGTGGGGGGCAGATTAGGGGTTAATAAATATAATATAGGGGTCGGCGGTGTTAGGGGCAGCAGATTAGGGGTACATAGGGATAATGTAAGTAGCGGCGGTTTACGGAGCGGCAGATTAGGGGTTAAAAATAATATACAGGGGTCAGCGATAGCGGGGGCGGCAGAATAGGGGTTAATAAGTGTAAGGTTAGGGTGTTTAGACTCGGGGTACATGTTAGAGTGTTAGGTGCAGACGTAGGAAGTGTTTCCCCATAGGAAACAATGGGGCTGCGTTAGGAGCTGAACGCGGCTTTTTTGCAGGTGTTAGGTTTTTTTTCAGCTCAAACAGCCCCATTGTTTCCTATGGGGGAATCGTGCACGAGCACGTTTTTGAGGCTGGCCGCGTCCGTAAGCAACTCTGGTATCGAGAGTTGAAGTTGCGTTGAATATGCTCTACGCTCCTTTTTTGGAGCCTAACGCAGCCATTCTGTGGACTCTCAATACCAGAGTTATTTTAAAGGTGCGGCCAGAAAAAAGCCAGCGTTAGCTACGCGGGTCGTTACCGACAAAACTCTAAATCTAGCCGTCTGCCTAGATTACAAGTGGTGCGCTAACTTTTACGTGAGATCGATATTTTTTTGTCTTTTTGCCCAGGTCAGAAATAGCCCTCGTATTACAAGTTAAAAGTAATCGTGAATTGCAGTCATCGGGTTAGCACGACTGAAGAACTCGCATAAAAGGTAGTGAGTTAAAAAAAAAGTTGCATTAAACACCACAAAAATTCATTTAAAAGTACAATTACACTTGTATAAACACTGTCTGATAAAAATTATTGAACAAAAAATGTATAAAAAAAGTTCAAAGATATATGTATAAGGTGTTTGACAAAAAAATATATATGCACACATACACATGTCTAAATATGTGTGTGTATGTATATAGAAATATATATTTAAATATAAATAGAATAGAATCAGCAGGGGCGGCATTGCACAAGCAGTTCACCAGGACTGCTTGTGCAATGTTAAATATTGAGCGATGTCTGTCAGACATGATCCGCTGAGCGGATCATGTTGGACAAATAGTTGATAAATCGGCTCCATAGGGTCCCATTAACAAACACTGAATGGACAAAATTTGCTCCCACAAACCTGTCTGCCCAGCATTGTGGAGAGTGCGTGAGCAGGGGCTGTCAATCACCCCAGTCAGACTAGTCTGGGGTGATTGCAAACTGCCTGCTTAAAGTTGGCTTATAGGTTAGGAAATAGCTATAGGTTAGGAAATGACCGCTGCTTCGGGGCAAGCTTGCACTAAAGGCACTCCAAAGCTGCATCCACAGCTTAATAAATGGAGTCCAAATATATGCGCTGCCCATCCCAGTTCAACGGAGGTGCTGAATGTGCAATTGGCAGTATATAGCACCCCTAGCAAATCCATAGAACCACCACTGTATATAAGTAACAACATGTCACCTCCGCTGCCTCAGATGCTCTTTAATGGTTGTGAAGCTGCTATAGCAAATGTTATGTTTATGTTTGTTTTACCCGCCATGAAAGGGAATCAGATTGAACAGTAAAAATGATAAAGGACAATTTGAAGGCAGATGAAACTCTTTTAGATTTCAATATAAAATGTTTAAAATATAGTTTATATTATTTATTATGGCAGATTTCCTGTAATGTAACTTGTTTGCTAACAAAATGACAGTGTTAATGCTTGCCTACTCCAATTACTCCAGTCTGGCTCCTCCAAATAAGGCAAAATGTAGGTGGAGTTTGGGAATTGAAAAACAATTGAAGAAATTCAAGCTTTAAAGATGAAATTCAGTGTTTTATCTCAACTATGGAAAAATAATCTGTAAAAACAGGAGAAATGGAGAGTTCTACGTTTGAAGTTGTTAATGTAACTCATATAAGATGTTAACTGAAAAGGATATTGGCAAACAAAGGAACCTATTGTATGTTCTTCTCAAATCTTGTAAATATTGGTTGGTTTTGTTGGCAAGTTTTGTATTTGTAATTACTGATGATGCTCCAAGCAGAAGGGAGGTTAGATCAAAAGCACAGTAAGTAAATGCAGTGTAAATAAAATGTCCATTATAATTCCCCTTAACGGATAAGCTTACAGTACATAATGTGCTTTTCCTGCTATTGAGCTTTCATACTGGAGTAATGAATACAAATGATAAACTGGCTTATATCCCTCTCTTTAGCCCAAACTCTTCCATGTATTCTTTTTACTAACTCCCCCCCATTTCATCCAATTTCTCTTTTTCTCAACTGTGTCATAAAGCAATTAATTTTCTCTTACTTTGCTTCTTATCTGATAACATTGTGTAATTAATACTCTAATGAACTTTGTCACTACCATATTTGCCTACTTACAGCCCAATCACCTGCCCATGTTTACTATAGTCCTCTTTACTTTGCTCTTACTAGACAATAAATACTTGTATGCTGGTTGGTTAAAGGGCATCAAACTGCAATAAAAAACACTAATGCATTACAGCTTTTATTATTGCACTGGTGCTTGCTTATAATTATGCATATTTAACACTTCTACTCGTGAGTTGGACACAGGCCTATGATTGGCACCTATGTACATATGCTGCTTGTAAATGGCTCTCTATATTTTGTTCAGCTCATTAGACAGCGGGCGTGGGGGGGCAGGAGCAGGCGGAGGCGGGTCTGGGCAGAAAAAAGCTTAGAGTGGCAGGGAAGGGGAAGGAGAGAGAGGGGATGGGGATTTTGGTCCATGTACATGGGCTTTAGGACTAGTACATATATACATATGCAGGCCCATTTATCAAGCTCCGTATGGAGCTTGAAGGGCCGTGTTTCTGGCGAGTCTTCAGACTCGCCAGAAACACAAGTTATGAAGCAGCGGTCTAAAGACCGCTGCTTCATAACCCTGTCCGCCTGCTCTGAGCAGGCGGACAGGAACCGCCGGAAATCAACCCGATCGAATACGATCGGGTTGATTGACAGCTCCCTGCTGGCGGCCGATTGGCCGCGAGTCAGCAGGGGGCGGCGTTGCACCAGCAGCTCTTGTGAGCTGCTGGTGCAATGTTAAATGTGGAGAGCGTATTGCTCTCCGCATTTAGCGAGGTCTTGCGGACCTGATCCGCAGTGTCGGATCAGGTCCGCAAGCCCTTTGATAAATGGGCCCCATAGACACACACACATACATACAGACACACAAATACAGACACACACACACATACAGACACACACACACACATACATACAGACATACAGACACACACACATACATACACACAAATACAGACATACACACATACATACAGACACACATACACACACACACATACAGACATACAGACACACACACATACATACAGACACACAAACATACATACAGACACACAAATACAGACACACACACATACAGGGAGTGCAGAATTATTAGGCAAATGAGTATTTTGACCACATCATCCTCTTTATGCATGTTGTCTTACTCCAAGCTGTATAGGCTCAAAAGCCTACTACCAATTAAGCATATTAGGTGATGTGCATCTCTGTAATGAGAAGGGGTGTGGTCTAATGACATCAACACTGTATATCAGGTGTGCATAATTATTAGGCAACTTCCTTTCCTTTGGCAAAATGGGTCAAAAGAAGGACTTGACGGGCTCAGAAAAGTAAAAAATAGTGAGATATCTTGCAGAGGGATGCAGCACTCTTAAAATTGCAAAGCTTCTGAAGCGTGATCATCGAACAATCAAGCGTTTCATTCAAAATAGTCAACAGGGTCGCAAGAAGCGTGTGGAAAAACCAAGGCGCAAAATAACTGCCCATGAACTGAGAAAAGTCAAGCGTGCAGCTGCCAAGATGCCACTTGCCACCAGTTTGGCCATATTTCAGAGCTGCAACATCACTGGAGTGCCCAAAAGCACAAGGTGTGCAATACTCAGAGACATGGCCAAGGTAAGAAAGGCTGAAAGACGACCACCACTGAACAAGACACACAAGCTGAAACGTCAAAACTGGGCCAAGAAATATCTCAAGACTGATTTTTCTAAGGTTTTATGGACTGATGAAATGAGAGTGAGTCTTGATGGGCCAGATGGATGGGCCCGTGGCTGGATTGGTAAAGGGCAGAGAGCTCCAGTCCGACTCAGACGCCAGCAAGGTGGAGGTGGAGTACTGGTTTGGGCTGGTATCATCAAAGATGAGCTTGTGGGGCCTTTTCGGGTTGAGGATGGAGTCAAGCTCAACTCCCAGTCCTACTGCCAGTTTCTGGAAGACACCTTCTTCAAGCAGTGGTACAGGAAGAAGTCTGCATCCTTCAAGAAAAACATGATTTTCATGCAGGACAATGCTCCATCACACGCGTCCAAGTACTCCACAGCGTGGCTGGCAAGAAAGGGTATAAAAGAAGAAAATCTAATGACATGGCCTCCTTGTTCACCTGATCTGAACCCCATTGAGAACCTGTGGTCCATCATCAAATGTGAGATTTACAAGGAGGGAAAACAGTACACCTCTCTGAACAGTGTCTGGGAGGCTGTGGTTGCTGCTGCACGCAATGTTGATGGTGAACAGATCAAAACACTGACAGAATCCATGGATGGCAGGCTTTTGAGTGTCCTTGCAAAGAAAGGTGGCTATATTGGTCACTGATTTGTTTTTGTTTTATTTTTGAATGTCAGAAATGTATATTTGTGAATGTTGAGATGTTATATTGGTTTCACTGGTAAAAATAAATAATTGAAATGGGTATATATTTGTTTTTTGTTAAGTTGCCTAATAATTATGCACAGTAATAGTCACCTGCACACACAGATATCCCCCTAAAATAGCTATAACTAAAAACAAACTAAAAACTACTTCCAAAACTATTCAGCTTTGATATTAATGAGTTTTTTGGGTTCATTGAGAACATGGTTGTTTTTCAATAATAAAATTAATCCTCAAAAATACAACTTGCCTAATAATTCTGCACTCCCTGTACATACAAACACACAAATACAGACACACACACATACAGACACACAAATACAGACACACACACACATACATACAAACACACAAATACAGACACACACACATACAGACACACAAATACAGACACACACATACATATAGACACACAAATACAGACACACAAACACATACATACAGACATACAGACACACACACATACATACAGACACACAAATACAGACACACACACATACATACAGACACACAAACACATACATACAGACACACAAACACATACATACAGACATACAGACACACACACATACATACAGACACACAAATACAGACACACACACATACATACATACAGACATACAGACACACACACATACATACAGACACACAAATACAGACACACACACACACACACATACATACATACAGACACACAAACACATACATACAGACACACAAACACATACATACAGACATACAGACACACACACATACATACAGACACACAAATACAGACACACACACACACACACACACATACAGACACACAAACACATACATACAGACATACAGACACACACACATACATACAGACACACAAATACAGACACACACACATACATACATACAGACATACAGACACACACACATACATACAGACACACAAATACAGACACACACACACATACAGACAGACACACAAACACATACATACAGACATACAGACACACACACATACATACAGACACACACACACACACACATACATACAGACATACATACACAGACACATACATACATTTCTCAAATTCATTTATAGTCTAAACTTAAAGGGACAGTATACCGTAAAATAGTTTTTCCCTTAATGGGTTTACAATTGCTTTTTTACCAACTGCAGAGTAAAAAATGTATGAAAATTAGCTTTTTAAGGTTTATTTCTGTATATTAAAGCTCTGATTTTGTGTTTTGAAGCCACAACCTAATAAAATGGGTTGAGCTTGTAGGTATAATCAGATCTCATTACTGTATCACATTGTGCACATATACCTGCTTCTTTATCTTATATCTGTCCTTAAAACAATCACCAATGAGAGAACAATGGAAAATCAACATTTTATTACCTTATCTCTGCTTTATCACACTGGGAGTGTAATTTCTTCTGCTGGCTGTGTTTACAAAGCTTATCTATAGCTGGTACGCACGGCCACAAAATTTCAGAATAGGTGGGGATACCACATGCTAAATTAACAATTTCAAATGCCAATATAAGGGTAGAGGAGCAACTTGTAAACAATTTAATACACTCCAGCAGGTAAAGTGGATCATTGGGAACAAATTAAAGGGGAGAAATTTTTTGAGTAAACTGTCCCTTTAATGATAATCCCTAATAAATGTAAATCAGTGTTTTCTTTTGAAATATATCAGCTATTTTACTCACTGTCTACTTACATCTAATTCTGTCTTGGATTCAGATAGCCGGCCATGGTCTGCACAGTCAACAATAAATACAATGCCATTAATAGCAGGTAGGTAATTTTTCCAAACCCTTCGAGCTGCAAGAAAAAAAAAACATATTTAGAAATCTTGAAACATAATTTGTTTCATTGTAATTAAAATAATACATTTTAGGGCATAACATTTACAAGGATTATAATGTATTGATCAGACCTGAACTGAAGGCTGGGAATACCGGGCATTTTCCCAGTGGGTTGGGCCAGCTGCCTTGGCCACACCCACCTATCAATTACACACACCTGTTATTACTATGGATGGTTTGGTTTGTGCACCACAGAGTTTACTGCGCTGGACAGATTTATAAGATAGTGGTGGAGTTGGTAAAGTAAGTGTCCTATTATTGCTGCTGGGATGTCCCCACCCACACATATCCCCTTTGGTATCTGAGGCTACCTCCCTCAGGGAACCACAGTTCTTAGTAGCTACTAGCAATACCTGTCCTAGTAAGCATTGTCTGCAGCATGGTTGGAAATTTGTATAGGTATATACATGTATCCTGACACTCTTGCACAGTTATTATTTATTGCTAACTTGGTGGAGTGGAGTGGCGAGGCCACTCTATCGTCCAACCTCCTTCACCGAGCTGTAGTCCTCACCCTGCAGAAGTAGGAGCAGATTATAATCAAGAAAATGACAAGAAAATCTTGCTCCTCCATTCTCCTGTACTCTGAGGATTCTGTGTCACAAACAGTACACTTAGAGGCCCATTTATCAAGCTCCGTATGTAGCTTGTGGGCCCGTGTTTCTGGCGAGTCTTCAGACTCGCCAGAAACAGCAGTTATGAAGCAGCGGTCTAAAGATCACTGCTCCATAACCCACAATTCAACCTGATCGAGTACGAACGGGTTGATTGACACCTCCCTGCTGGCGGCCGATTGGCCGCGAGTCTGCAGGGGGCAGCGTTGCACCAGCAGCTCTTGTGAGCTGCTGGTGCAATGCTGAATGCGGAGAGCGTATTGCTCTCCGCATTCAGCGAGGTCTTGCGGACCTGATCCGCACTGTCGGATCAGGTCCGCAAGACCTTTGATACATAGGCCTCTTAAGCTTTATAAATGCTTACTTGTTTATATGTGTGTGTGTGTGTGATTGTGTGTCCCTTGTTCACTTGCTATAGTTAAATACATAAAACTACATTTGTCTTATTTGCAGGAGCCAATCTGGGCTTTAGTCAGCAGACTACCAGGCTAGCCATGGTCATAAAGTTAGTATAAAATGCATATATCTGCACTTGTTATCAGTTAAATCCAATAAGAGACAGATATCCAGCAGAATTAGCCTTGAAAAGTCAGCAGGTGTGTTTCAAGTTCTGAGTATTAGATATTGCTCACTTTTCAGAACTAAACTACATTAAAAGGAGCAAAATAAATAATGAAAATATTTAGCAAATCTGTTTTACTATACATAACTAAATATTTTATATAAAAATCTCAATGTGTTTACTGTCCCTTTAACACTGATTTCTTTCAAAGATACATTTTTGCACCTGCTCTATTCAAATATATATAAAAAAAAAATATTCGGCTAGATTACGAGTTGTGCGTTAGGGTTAAAAAGCAGCGTTAAGAGGTCCTAACGCTGCTTTTTAACGCCCGCTGGTATTACGAGTCTTGCAGGGACAGGTGTACCGCTCACTTTTTTGGCCAGACTCGGAAATACCGCAAATCCACTTACGTCAATTGCGTATCCTATATTTTCAATGGGACTTGCATAACGCCGGTATTACGAGTCTGACCAAAAGTGAGCGGTAGACCTTCTCCTGTCAAGCCTGGTACCACATTTTAAAGTCAGTAGTTAAGAGTTTTATGGTACAACGCCCTGCACTCCTGCATCGCAAACACTAGTTAAATACTATTAACCCCTAATCTGCCGGCCCTAACATCGCCGACAACTTCCTACATGTATTAACCCCTATTCTGCCGCCCCCAACGTCGCCGCCACTATAATAAAGTTATTAACCCCTAAACCTAAGTCTAACCCTAACCCCCCTAACTTAAATATAATTACAATAAATCTAAATAAAATTACTACAATTAACTAAATAATTCGGATTTTAAAACTAAATACTTACCTGTAAAATAAACCCTAAGCTAGCTACAATATAACAATATAACATTGTTTATAGCTTAGGGTTTATTTTTATTTTACAGGCAACTTTGTATTTATTTTAACTAGGTACAATAGTTATTAACTATTTAATAACTACCTAGTTAAAATAAAGACAAATTTCCCTGTAAAATAAAACCTAACCTAAGTTACAATTACACCTAACACTACACTATAATTAAATACATTAAATAAATTAAATACAATTAATTACAATTAAATAAAATTATCTAAAGTACGAAAAAAAACAAACACTAAATTACAGAAAATAATAAAATAATTACAAGATTTTTAAACTAATTACACCTACTCTAATCCCCCTAACAAAATTAAAAAAAGCCCTACCCTACACTAAATTACATATAGCCCTTAAAAGGGCCTTTTGCAGGGCATTGCCCCAAAGTAATCAGCTCTTTTACTTATAAAAACAAATACCCCCCCAACATTAAAACCCACCACCCACACAACCAACCCTACTCTAAAACCCACCCAATCCCCCCTTAAAAAAACCTAACACTAACCCCTTGAAGATCACCCTACCGTGAGACGTCTTCACCCAACCGGGCAGAAGTGGACCTCCAGACGGGCAGAAGTCTTCACCCAACCGGGCAGAAGTGGACCTCCAGACGGGCAGAAGTCTTCATCCACACGGCATCTTCCATCTTCATGCATCCGGTGCAGAGCGGGTCCATCTTCAAGACATCCAACGCTGAGCATCCTCTTCTACCGACGGCAGACGACTGAATGAAGGATCCTTAAAATGACGTCATCCAAGATGGCGTCCCTTCAATTCAGATTGGCTAATAGAATTCTATCAGCCAATCGGAATTAAGGTAGAAAAAATCCTATTGGCTGATGCAATCAGCCAATAGGATTGAAGTTCAATCCTATTGGCTGATCCAATCAGCCAATAGGATTGAGCTTGCATTCTATTGGCTGATTGGAACAGCCAATAGGATTTTTTCTACCTTAATTCCGATTAGGGGTTAATACATTTAGTATAGTGGCGGCGACATTGGGAGTGGCAGATTAGGGGTTAATAAATGTAGGTAGGTGGCGGCGATGTTAGGGATATCAGATTAGGGGTTAATATTATTTAACTAGTGTTTGCGAGACGGGAGTGCGGTGGTTTAGGGGTTAATATGTTTATTATAGTGGCGGCGATGTCCGGAGCGGCAGATTAGAGGTTAAACATTTTATTTTAGTATTTGCAATGCGGGAGGGCCTCGGTTTAGGGGTTAATAGGTAGTTTATGGGTGTTAGTGTACTTTTTAGCACTTTAGTTATGAGTTTTATGCTACGGCGTTGTACCATAAAACTCTTAACTACAGACTTTAGAATGCGTTAGGGATCTTGGAGGTAGAAGGTGTACCGCTCACTTTTTGGCCTCCCAGGACAGACTCATAATACCGGCGCTATGGAAGTCCCATAGTAAAAAGACTTTACGAAGTTTACGTAAGTCGTTTTGCGGTAAGGCCAAAGAAATGTGCGGTGCCCCTAAACCTGCAAGACTTGTAATAGCAGCGGGCGTAAAAAAGCAGCGTTAGGACCTGTTAACGCTGCTTTTTTACCTTAACGCACAACTCGTAGTCTAGCCGTTTGAGATTGTAATAAAAAAAGTTTAATTATATGCATTAAAAGAATTAGCAATATACTTTCAGTATTTATTTTGTCCCCTTTTCTTGTAAGTTAGCTGTGAAAATGATGGGCCTTACAATTTCTTTCAAAAGTGGAAGTGTGTGCTCTAGACTGCTGCATTCCACGCCATCATTGGTAGTGACCTATTTATATCCCTAACTGGCATAAGCCAATGAGAATAACTAGGCTGCGTTATGGCAGTGTCCATTGCTTTTTGGATACTAAAATGCTACATTGCTTTCAATGCTTTTAATGCATCATTCAATCTAGCATTTTGTGATTAATGTTCCTTCTCAAGGTCAGGAAAACCACAATTTTTCTTTCATGATTCAGATAGAGCATGCAATTTTAAACAACTTTCCAATTTACTTTTTGTTGAAAAGCTCAGGATCGTGCACATGTGTGGAGCACTTGGCAGCAGTTTTTCAAGAATGTTATCCATTTGTAAGATCACTAGATGGCATAGTTGCCAACTGTCCTGTTTTTCATGGGACAGTCACGTTTTTTGGCTTCCTTTCCCTGCCTTTAAAGTTTAAAAAACTATTGCCTAGATTACGAGTCTTGCGTTAGCCTTAAAAAGCAGCGTTGAGAGGTCCCAATGCTGCTTTTTAACGCCCGCTGGTATTACGAGTCTGGCAGGTACAGGTGTACCGCTTACTTTTTTTCCGCGACTCAAGCATACCGCAAATCCACTTACGTCAATTGCGTAGCCTATATTTTTAATGGGATTTGCCTAACGCCGGTATTACGAGTCTTGGAAAAAGTGAGCGGTAGACCCTCTCCTGTCAAGACTCCTACTGCATTTAAAAGTCAGTAGTTAAGAGTTTTATGGGCTAACGCCGTAACATAAAACTCTTAACTAAAGTGCTAAAAAGTACACTAACACCCATAAACTACCTATTAACCCCTAAACCGAGGCCCCCCCGCACATCGCAAACACTTAAATACATTTTTAACCCCTAATCTGCAGACCGGATATCGCCGCCACTGTAATAAATATATTAACCCCTAAACCGCCTCACTCCCGCATCGCAAACACTAGTTAAATTTTATTAACCCCTAATCTGCTGTCCCTAACATCACCGACACCTGCCTACATTTATTAACCCCTAATCTGCCGACCCCAACGTCGCCGCCACTACATTAAATGTACTAACCCCTAAACCTAAGTCTAACCCTAACCCCCCCTAACATAAATATAATTTAAAATAATCGGAAAAAAATTACTACAATTAAATAAATAATTCCTATTTAAAACTAAATACTTACCTGTAAAATAAACCCTAAGCTAGCTACAATATAACTAATAATTACATTGTAGCTATCTCAGGGTTTATTTTTATTTTACAGGCAAGTTTGTATTTATTTTAACTAGGTACAATAATTATTAAATAGTTATTAACTATTTAATAATTTCCTAGTTAAAATAAATACAAATTTACCTGTAAAATAAAACCTAACCTAAGTTACAATTACACCTAACTCTACACTATAATTAAATAATTACCTAAATTAACTACATTTAATTACAATAAAATAAAATAAACTAAAGTACACTAAATTACAGAAAATAATAAAATAATTACAAGAATTTTAAACTAATTACACCTAATCTAATCCCCCTAATAAAATAAAAAAGCCCCCAAAATAATAAAAATCCCTACCCTATACTAAATTACAAATAGCCCTTAAAAGGGCCTTTTGCGGGGCATTGCCGCAAAGTAATCAGCTCTATTACCTGCTTTTTTGCAGGTGTAAGGGTTTTTTTCAGCCGATTCTCCCCCATTGATTCCTATGGGAAAATCGTGCACAAGCACGTTTTACCAGCTCACCGCTACCGTAAGCAGCACTGGTATTGAGGTGAGATGTGGAGCTAAATTTTGCTCTTCGCTCACAATTTTTGCGGCTAACGCCGGGTTTAAAAAAGCCTGTAATACCAGCATTGTCTTAAGTGAGCGATGAGAAAAAAAAAGCTTGTTAACACTGCAAGCCTTACCGACAAAACCTCGTAATCTAGCCGAATGTAATTACACCTCCTCTGAATTCCAAATAAGCAGTAGATTTTTTTACTGGCAAATGTATTTATTCTCCAATTTTTCTCGCCCCCTGTATCATGTGACAGACATCAGCCAATCACAGACTAGTATACGTATACCCGGTGAGCTTGTGCACATGCTCAGTAGGATCTTGTTCACCAGAAAGTGTGAATATAAAAAGATTGTTCACAATTTGATAATGGAAGTAAACTGGAAAGTGCCTTAAAACTGTGTGCATTAGCTGAATCATAAAAGTTTCATTTCACTTGAGTGTCCCTTTAAGCTTGTCCCTTGTTATTATTATTATCGGTTATTTGTAGAGTGCCAACAGATTCCGCAGCGCTAAGTTCAGTGAGTATATAGTTTATGAATATTGTGTGCAGAGCAGTGCTCGCACCACAGAGGGTGCTGTGGCATTAGTCTCATTGATTACAGTATATTATTTATGCAGTTTATATCGCTTTCGGTGGCATACTGTGAGGTCAGGTGTCAGGTAAGGGAAAGGCATATAATACAAGGGAGGGTAGGAGGAAAATGGTGATGAAGCCAGACATCTCAATAGTGTTGCACAATTTGTAATGTGTGTAATTTCCCTCATGTATATACTGAGGCTTTGCTTAGCAGGGGTTTAACACATCAGGTTTTTCATGTGCTGGGACTGGAGTTCACATAACATACTACAAATCTAGATTTAGTGGGGTATTTCTGAGTTTATTAACCTTTAACTCACAATCAGTGATGTGTGGTGAGGCCAGAGGTTGGTGAGGCATTGGCTATGCAGGAATGCAAAGCTTATGAGCTGGCCCATTTTTAGTTCAGAACCTGGGTTATGCATGCTTATTGGTGACTAAATGTAGCCACCAATAAGCAAGCACTATCCATGGTTCTGAACCTAAAATGGGCCGGCTCCTAAGCCTTACACTCCTTTTTAAATAAAAATAGCAAGAGAACAAAAAAGTTTCTTAAAATTGCCTGCTGTATCTGAATTATTAAAGGGACATTAAACCCCAAAAAAATCAGATAGAGAATACAGTTTTAAACAACATTCCAATTTACTTCTATTATCTAATTGCTTAACTATTTAGATATCCTTTGTTGAAGAAATAGCATTGCACAAAGGCAAACCAATCACACAAGGCATCTATGTGCAGCCACCAATCAGCAACTACTGAGAATATATAGATATGCTTTTCAGCAAATGATAGCAACAGAATGAAGCAAATTAGATAATAGAAGTAAATTGTTTAAAATTGCTTGTTCTATCTAAATCATGAAAGAAAAAAATTGTGTTTAATGTCCCTTTAAGGAAAAAAATTGTGTTTAGTATCCATTTAAGGTAAAGGTTTCTAACTTTAATGTAAAAGCACAGATTTTACTAAAGTAATGCATCTATAAAGCTAAAAGTGCCTAAAGGAAAATAATCAATTCATAGTGCATCATAATACATTATACAGATTAGCACAGAGAGTGTATATATTCCTGGGAAAAATTGATAAATTAAGTGCACATTTTGGCTTTTACATACCATGAAAATCCTTAAGATGTTAAAACTGATAAATGTAAAGGGATCAATATATTTCCTCTACAGAGAAGCAAAATCTACACCACCCAAAAAAATTAAATAATTACAAATAATTACTTAAAGGGACAGTATACACTCATTTTCATATAACTGCATGTAATAGACACTACTATAAAGAATAAGATGCACAGATATTGATATAAAAATCCAGTATAAAACTGTTTAAAAACGTACTTAGAAGCTCTCAGTTTAGCGCTGTTAAAAAGGTAGTTGGAAAGCCCAATGCAAGTGAGAAATAAGACACTCTCCCCATCTCCCTTCTTTTGCACATGAAAATACCCTTTACACAAACAGAAGCAAGCTGGAGTAGGTAGCTGACGGTATTCTCATTTGGGGCTTGGTTAGGAGTCTGAAAATCAGAGCAATGTTATTTAAAAATAAGCAGCAAAACTATACATTTTTAAAAAAACAAAATACTTTATGGACTATATAAATAGATCATCTACAAAACATTTATGCAAAGAAAAAATAAGTGTATAATGTCCCTTTAACATGGTTTGAGAAATCTTCAACAGGTAAGCAAAGAAAGAAAAAAAAAAGCTCTATACTATCTTCCTGGCTAGCATCCCCACATTCTATCTCTTCAGTGAAGGTTGTGACTTGCAACTAGAGGGCAGTGACCTGTTTATTTTAACATGATAATGAACAGAACCTTTTTGTGGTTGAGTAAACAGCAGTGTTAATAAGAGTGATATTTACACACTACTACAAATTAAATATCTGAAATAAAACAGTTTAAGGGGTAAAGACAGGAGGAAGAAAGCACTTGACTGGCTGTTATGTACAATGTTGGCAGGCTACAATTAAGACCCCTCATAACTTTCCCATCTGACATACCCAGGTAAATAAAGGGCAAACAAATTGGCACTAGAGCCTATATATAGCCTGATCTTTTGATGCTTCCTCCTTATAGAAGTAGAGATATTGCTGGCTGCTTATTCCTACCTTATCTATTATGTGTGTAAATAAAGCATGTTCATATTTGTATTAAGTTACATAAAGCCCATGTCATATGACTACATCACAGCCTGTCCCAATAAATCCAGAACACTACATTTCTTTTTCTTATGTATATGAGACATGTTGGCAAGAAGTTCTGCTGAATAGCTAATAGTTCCATCCACGGTGGAAGCAGGCTATAACGGATTTGTGTTTTTTTTAACCATGTTTGGAAATCTGAAAATGTTAGCAACTTACTATCAACTATTCAGCAGAACTTCTTGCCAACATGTCTCATATACATAAGATAAGGCAACAGAGATTGAGGCTGATTACACTGCTCACTGCTGTTATTGAATTGATAAACAGAAAACAAAAACTTCTTGAAGTACTGGAACTAGCAGATCAAACATACTCATCCGCTCTTGCGCTGAAGCAGAGTTACTTACCATCCTGAAAGATCGATGGCAGTAGTCTGTCTGCAACCAACTTTCCGCCAGTACCTCATTGAGTCGCAGCCTATGCGGCTCCCTTGCGCATGTGCAGGGAGCTAATCAGCGCCGGTCACGTTCTCCTGGTGCTGTCAATCACCAGGAAAACATGACCTTCTCTGATTGGCTCCCTCGCTAGGAGGCATCAAGAGGGCTGCCTCCCATTGGTTCCTATTTTGAGTGCTGATAGAGGAGGGAGGGCGAATTAAGCCTTTAGCTAGGTTCTCTTGGATATATTCCTCCATGGCCTTGGTTTCAGCTTTGGAAAGAGATTAAGTCCTCCCTTTAGGAAGTGGGGCTCCAGGAAAGAGGTCAATTTTGCAGTCGTAAGGACGGTGAGGTGGCAGCACGTCAGTTGCTTTCTTTTCAAAGACATCTATAAATTCTGCATATACTGAGGGGAGATTAGAAGGGGTCAGAAGGCTGGCTATATGGGATGGAATGTGATACAGCGGAGTAACCTAAGCCAGGCAGGAGTGTAAAAAGATTTTACCCCAGGAGGCCAACTGTCCCTCAGTCCAGTCAAACTGAGGATTATGTTTACGTAACCAAGGAGGACCAAGGAACACTAGATAAACCTAATAGCTCCTAAACCACCATCCCCCCACATTGCCGACACTAAATAAACCTATTAACCTCTAAACCGCTGTCCCTCCATGTCGCCAACACTAAATAAAGCTATTAACCTCTAAACAACCATCCCCCCACATCGCCGAAACACTAAATAAATCTATTAACCCCTAAACCACTGTCCCCCCACATAGCCAACACTAAAAAAACCTATTAACTTCTAAACCGCTGGCACCCACATCGCCAACACTAAATAAAACAGTAAATAAAGCTATTAACCCCTAAACCGCCATTCCCCCACATCACTAACACTAAATAAACCTATTAACCCCTAAACAGCCGTCCCCCCACATCGCCAACACTAAATAAACCTATTAACCACTAAACTGCCACCCCCCACATCGCGACTCCCTAAGTAAAATTATTAACCCCTAAACCGCCGCAGCCCCCACATTGTAAACACTAAATAAAGCTATTAACTCCTAAACCGCTGCCCCCCCACATCGCTAAAATTAAATAAACCTATTAACCACTAAACCGCCATCCCCCTACATCGTGACTCCCTAAATAAAATTATTAACCCCTAAACCGTAGTCCCCCCACTCTTAACTGCCACCCCCCCACATTGCAACTACCCAAATTAAACTATTAACCACTAAACCTAACACCCCCTAATGTTAACATAATTAAAATACACCTACATTAAAGTTACAATTACTAACTAACTACCTATTTCAAAATAAATACAAACATACCTGTGAAATAAAAATAAATCCTAAGCTAGTTACAATATTACTATTTACTAACTACCTAGTTAAAATAAATACAAACTGACCTGTGAAATAAAAATAAAACCTATGTCTAAACTAAAAAAAAAACCTAACATTACGTGTTTAAAAAAAAAATACAAAAAAATAAAAAAACTAAAATTACTAAAAATAATAAAACCTAACATTACAAAAGAATTAAAAACTACCATTACAAAAAATAACAAACGAAATTATCCAAAATAATAAAAATTATTCCTATTATAATACCCCCGTTTAAAAAAACCCCAACAAAGACCCCAAAATAAAAATTTTAATTGGTTTAGCTAGCGTTGGCGATGTAGGGGATGGCAGTTTAAAGGTTAGTAGATTTATTTAGTGTTGGCAATGTGGGGGGATGGTGGTTTAGAGGTTAATAGCTTTATTTAGTGTTGGCGATGTGGGGGGATGGCGGTTTAGAGGTTAGTAGGTTTAGTTAGTGTTGGCGATGTGGGGGACGGTAGTTTAGAGGTTAATAGGTTTAGTTAGTGTTGCCGATGTTTAGGGGTTAATAGGTTTAGATAGTGTTGGCGATGTGGGAGCGGCGGTTTAGAGGTTAATAGGTTTTTATTTCATTTTGGCGATGTGGGGGGACAGCGGTTTAGAAGTTAGTAGGTTTTTGTTGGCAATGTGGGGGGGGGCGGTTTAGATAATTTTGTTTTGGCATATCCCTTATGTTAAGTTAAATCATTTTTCGGATCCGTTCGTTATTTCGGATCCATTCTTTATTCATATTCATTCTTTATTCATATTCATTATGAATGGAACAGCCTATAGAATGCGAGCTCAATCCTGTTGGCTGATTGGATCAGCCAATAGGATTGAAGCTCAATCCTATTGGCTGATTGCATCAGCCAATAGGATTTTTTCACCTTTAATTCCGATTGGCTTATAGAATTATATCAGCCAATCGGCATTCAAGGGACGCCATCTTGTATGACGTCCCTTAAAGGAACCTTCATTCTTCAGTCGCCATCGTAAGAAGAGGATGCTCCGCGTCGGATGTCTTGAAGATGGAGCCGCTCCGCGCCGGATGGATGAAGATAGAAGATGCCGTCTGGATGAAGACTTCTGCCGGCTTGGATGAAGACTTCGGCCCGCTTGGATGAAGACTTCTCCCCACTTCGTTGAGGACTTCTTGCCGCTTGGATGAAGACTTCTGCCGCTTCGTTGAGGATGGATGTCGGGTCTTCAAAAACTGTAAGTAGATCTTCGGGGGTTAGTGTTAGGTTTTATTAAGGGTTTATTGGGTGGGTTTTATTTTTAGATTAGGGTTTGGGCGGAAAAAGAGCTAAATGCCCTTTTAAGGGCAATGCCCATCCAAATGCCCTTTTCAGGGCAATGGGGAGCTTAGGTTTTTTAGATAGGTTTTTATTTGTGGGGGTTGGTTGTGTGGGTGGTGGGTTTTTCCTGTTGGGGGGTTGTTTGTATTTTTTTTTACAGGTAAAAGAGCTGATTTCTTTGGGGCAATGCCCCGCAAAAGGCCCTTTTAAGGGCTATTGGCAGTTTAGTCTAGGCTAGGTTTTTTTTTTTATTTTGGGGGGGCTTTTTTATTTTGATAGGGCTATTAGATTAGGTGTAATTAGTTTTAATATTTGATAATTTCTTTTTTATTTTGTGTATTTTAGTGTTTGTTGTTTTTTGTAATTTAGTTAATTGTATTTAATTAATGTAATTTATTTAATTGTAGTGTAAGGTTAGGTGTTAGTGTAAGACAGGTTAGGTTTTATTTTACAGGTAAATTTGTATTTATTTTAGCTAGGTAGCTAGTAAATAGTTAATAACTATTTACTAGCTATTCTACCTAGTTAAAATAAATACAAACTTGCCTGTGAAATAAAAATAAAACCTAAGATAGCTACAATGTAACTACTAGTTATATTGTTGCTAGCTTAGGGTTTATTTTATAGGTAAGTATTTAGTTTCAAATAGGAATTATTTAGTTATTAATAGTAGGTTTTATTTAGATTTATTTTAATTACATTAAAGTTAGTGGGTGTTAGGGTTAGGGTTAGGGGTTAATAACTTTAGTATAGTGGCGGTGACGTTGGGGGCGGCAGATTAGGGGTTAATAAGTGTGGGTAGGTGGCGGCGACATTGGGGGCAGCAGATTAGGGGTTAATAAGTGTAGGTAGGTGGCGGCAACATTGGGGGTGGCAGATTAGGGGTTAATAACTATAATGTAGGTGGCTGCGGGTGCGGCAGATTAGGGGTTAATAAATGTAATGTAGGTGGCGGCGATGTCGGGGGCGGCAGATTAGGGGTTAATAAGTATAATGTAGGTGGCGGAGATGTCGGGGGCGGCAGATTAGGGGTGTTTAGACTCTGGGTTTGTGTTAGGTGTAAACATAAATTTTCTTTCTTTACGCTCCTTTATTGCAGGTGTTAGGCTTTTTTTTATTGATGTCTATGGGGAAATCGTGCACGAGCACGTAAAACCAGCTCAAAGCAGTGCTGGTATTGGAGTGCAGTATGGAGCTCAATTTTGCTTTATGCTGCAATATTGCCTGCTAACGCCGGGTTTTTGTAAACCTGTAATAGCAGCGCTATAGGGAGGTGAGCGGTGACAATAACTTGCAAGTTAGCACCGAGCAGCTCTTACCGCAAAACTCGTAATCTAGCCGTATTTCTTTTAAGTGAAGAACAAGGTAAAGTGAAGTGTTCCTAACACACTTTTGGTTTTAGCAAAGTTGGTTAAGCGGAGCTTCAGTTTAGCGTGTGAGCGATAAAATGAAAAGGCTTTCTTTAGTGCGCCCCATAAAAGTCTATGGGGAGAGGGAGTTAGTGCGGTTGCAATATTTGAATTCCTGAAGTTAGTGCACCGGAGTCTTTCGATCTCACACTTAATTTTTACTTTCAACTTGTAACACCAGCACTAACATGGGAGGGCTACATTTTTCCCCTTGAGTGCAGTTAGCACTCATGAGTGATAAAAATGTATCCCTCTACTTGTTACCTAGGACAATGTTGGCTGATCACTTTGTCTACAACAACAAAAATATAGGCAATTTACATTTTCTAATACTGAAAAAAAAGAAAGAAAGATAGGAATCGACTCTATTATGACTACGTGCAGTAACATAACACACATTTATTTATGTGAAAAAAAGACTTTTCTTTGTGTAGGCTGCAGTAATTTTAACCTTGGGTAGAGTTCCAAACTAAAGCAGTTTGAGGCTGAAATTACACTTAGGCAGTGGTTGGGTCAATGTTTTTTAGTTCAGTTGTAACATATAGCCTTACCTTCCAACTAACACATAGTGCAGAGCAATATACATTTTTAGTGTACGCTGACAATAATTTTATATAAATAATCATTGATAAAAAGTTTGCAACTGTAACTGAAAATCATTGTAAACTGGAATTCAATGGCACCACACTACTGCATATGGGAATGCCCTATGTTTTTTTTAAACAGCATTTTGGGAAATCTATCCCTGATATACCGCTACCTGCTTACTCCAGCTTGGTCCTGATAGCGGGAGTGGGTGAGCTGATACACCATACTCTATCAGCCTGCAACTGCTAGCACATTGGGGTGTTTTAGCTAAATGGGAGTACCCTTTTCTCATATGCTATGTTTTCTATTGGATCCAACTGATTGATACGCACATGAAGCACCCCTCTATCTAGTTTGCTACTTGTACTTCAGCAGCTCAGTAAGTGCCTCAACTCTGGGAGGACCACATGGGAAGCTGGCGCAGCCTAGGCAGGCTAACAGTTCCGTGCAAGCTATATCGGGTTTATAATAGAGCACGTATTACAAGTCGAATGTAAATGTGTTCACTCAAGCACAATTTAATTTAACGCACATCAAGTTTATCGCAACTTGAGAGCTCTGGTTGACTTACTCTTGAATAGAAAGTGTCACAAAAAACATCAAAAATACATTTAAATGTATAGTTACACTCATAATAACACTGTCTGACAAATATTATTTAAAAAAATAAATTGCAATACTGTACAAAGTTACAAAGGCTCAAAAAGATATGAGGTCTCATGTGTTAGAGAAAAAAAAGGACTGCAAAGGGCTTTAATATAGAGATACATACATATACGTGTCTAAATATGTATATCTATGTGTGTGTATATATATTTATATATATTTAAATTTAATATTTTATATGTAATATTTCAATAACGCACTTTAAGAATACTGTTTTTATGTGCGCTAACCAGACTGCATTAAGATCTAAATTGAGAAACACAATGTGCAAAAACGCATAGTTTACATTCATATGTTCTTCACATAGAAAAGAATGTACTTTTTATTATTAAATATATATTTATATATATATATTTATATATAATACTGTTCATGTAAAATACATATTATACCTACAGTATATATCTATATTAATAAATATGAAGGTATAGGTATATACACATATATATAGAAATGTATTTAAGAATAAAAATAACATTATCCTATAAGTGAAGAACATTGGAATGTTAAATACAGTGGGTATTGAAAAGAATCACCCTCCTTGAAAATAATCAAATGTTGTTGATTTGCAGCCTGAAATAAAGACAGACACATTTTTTGTTTATCCAGTTGTAATTACTCAGTGCAACCTATAACATCCAAGTGAAAGATATAACACCAACATGTCAGGCAAAAATAAAGACAATACAGAATCTGAGTTGCAAAAAGGATCACCCCCGTCTAAAATTACTTGTAAACTCAATCAGGTGTAGCTAATCATCTTCTGAATGGCACACACAATGTCATTTGACCATTAACTGTGATGAGCTGTGGGCATATTGATTTGCTTAGCATGAAAAGAGCTTTCCTGGAGCATCTCAGTCCCTGGTAGTGCAACTGAAGCAAACAATCAACTATCGGTGGCAAGGCACTGTCAAAAGATCTCCGGGATAATGTTGTGGAAAGGCACAAGTCAGGATATGGATACAATAAAATATCAAAGGCTTTATCAATGCCTAGAAGAACAGTGAAGTCTATTATTAAGAAGTGAAAGGTATTTTAGTACAACACAGACCCTCTCTGGATCAGGACGTTGCTCCAAGCTGGATGAAAGAGCCAGGAGGAAACTGGTCAGAGAGGCTACCAAGAGGCCCAGAGCAACTCTGAAGCAGTTGCAGGAATTTATGTCAAAAGAGTGGTCATTGTGTGCATGTGACAACAATATCACAAATTCTCCACAAATGTGGCTTGTATGGGAGGGTTGCAAGAAAAAAGCCACTCCTCAAGAAAGGCCACATGCAGTCACGATTGAGCTTTGCCATAACACACCTAGGAGAATCTGGTCAGATGAGACTAAAATTTAATTATTTGTCCTCAACACCAAACGATGTCTGGAGGAAATCCAATACAGCTTACCATCCAAATAACACCATACCTACAGTAAAGCATGGACGTGGTGATATCCTGTTATGGGGGTGTTTCTCTGCAGCAGGCACTGGAGCACTTGTCAGGATAGAAGGAATAATAGATGGGGCAAAATACTGACACATTTTTGAGGAAAATCTGCTGCCCTCTGCAAGGAAGTTGTCAATAGGAAGAAGGTTTACCTTCCAACATGACAATGACCTAAAGCACACAGCAAAAATGGCTACACAGAGGTTGAAGGAGAAACAGGTGAATGTCCTTGCATGGTCTAGTCAGAGCCCAGACTTAAACCCTATTGAATATCTGTGACATGACTTGAAGACTACAGTCCACAAACGGAACGGTCACCATCAAATGTAATGGATCTGGAGCAGTTCTGCAAAGAAGAAAATCTAATGACATGGCCTCCTTGTTCACCTGATCTGAACCCCATTGAGAACCTGTGGTCCATCATCAAATGTGAGATTTACAAGGAGGGAAAACAGTACACCTCTCTGAACAGTGTCTGGGAGGCTGTGGTTGCTGCTGCACGCAATCAGTGGCGACTCTAGGAACAAAATATAGGGGGGGCACATAAGATATAACAGTCAAAACTGGGGGGGCACTAATAATTAGGCGGCTGCCTCGTGTAGGGTTGCCACCTTTTCTTCAAGCCAAACCCGAACATTAGCGCAGTGCTGCAATTTTTTGTAGATGTGTGTATGTCAGTGTATGTGTGTGTGTATTAGTCAGTGTATGTGTGTGTGTATTAGTCAGTGTATGTATGTCTGTATGTCAATGTCTATGTGTGTGTATATGTCAGTCTTTATGTTTTGTGTGTGTGTGTGTGTGTATATATGTCAGTGTTTATGTGTGTGTATATATGTCAGTGTTTATGTGTGTGTATATATGTCAGTGTTTATGTGTGTATATGTCAGTGTATGTGTGGGTGTATATATATATGTCAGTCTTTATGTGGTGTGTGTGTATGTATATATGTCATTGTTTATGTGTATGTGTATATATGTTAGTGTATGTGTGTGTGTGTATATATGTCAGTGTTTATGTATGTGTGTATGTGTCAGTCTTTATGTTTTGTGTGTGTGTATATGTCATTGTTTATGTGTGTCTGTATATATATCAGTGTTAATGTGTGTGTGTTTATATGTCAGTCTTTATGTGTCTGTGTATATGTCAGTCTTTATGTGTGTATATATAAGAGTTGCCACTTGTCCAGGATTGACCCGGACAGTTTGGGTTTTGAATTATGTGCCCAGGTTTATGATGAAGTTGTGATCCAGATTTAGCCATTTTATTCAGTTTTCTGATGATTGCTGTTAGTGTTCTGGTTTGGTTTGAAGAAAAGGTGTCCATTCTAGTGTATATGCCAGTGTTTATGTGTGTGTATATGACAGTTGGGTAATACTGAGGACTGGAAGAACAACTGCTCACATTTAGTGGAGCCCTTTAAACCACAGGCTACTGCAAGTAGTGCATTGATATTCCTCCTGACTGAGCATATCTAGGTATGACTTTCAACAAAGGATACAAAGAAAATTAGATAACAGAAGTTAGAAAGTATTTTAATATCACATCCCTTGCTCTGAATTATGAAAGAAAATGTTGGGGTTTCCTGTCCCTTTAATTAGTAGTCAGTGTAAAACTTTATTGAAAAAGTGCAAAAAAATATATTCTGTATATATTCTATATATATATATATATATATATACCTATTCTACTGTAGGTTATACATGATGGAATTTGTGTAATTTAGGAATGTATGTACTAGAAAATAAATAAATATACACACCCACAAATTCACAGCATACACATATATACATTCACACACTACACAGCATACACATATATACACACACATTCACACACACTACAAAGCATACTCATATGCTCACACACTACACAGCATACACATTCACACACTACACAGCATACACATATACATACACACACACACACATTCATACACACATTCACACACACATTACACAGCATACACATATATACACACACATTCACACACTACATAGCATACACACACATATACACACACATTCACACACTACACAGCCTACACATATACACACACACACACACACACACACACACACACTACACAGCATACACATATACACAAACACTACACAGCATACACATATACACACACATTCACACACTACACAGCATATACACACACATTCACACACTACATTGCATACACATACACACACTACACGGTATACACATACACACTACACAGCATACACATATACAGGTAGGCACACACGTTCACACACACACACACACACACACACACTACATATACATGTATGCACACAGCATACACATATACATGTACACACACTACACAACATATTCACACACATAGATACAGATAAGTACACACTAATACATAAATACAGATGTGCAGAAGCACACAGACACACAAACAGAGGTGCACACACCTATACATAGGCACACATAAAAATAAGACACACAAACAAAGCCACACATTACAGACACACACATATAGACACACATACACTGACTGTTGGGAAAACAATAAAAACTTTATGGAGAGTTTGAGTGAGAAACAATATAAGGAATAAATCATAAGCAGTACAGTCGCCTAATCCAATTTAGTGACCCCAGGAGCATCACTACTTAAATATACATTAGCAACCCACTGAACTGCATGTAATGAGAATGAGATTGCAGTTTTATGGCTGCTGGACCCACCATAAGGGTGTTAATGTAGGTCACTGCCCTTATAGCATAACATACAGGTTTTCCATTCCTAACAATGTGCTGCACTGACTTGAAGAGCTCCCAGTCTCACTCAGTGTGAACTAGTTGTGCTCTGCCTTCTGTATAACAAAACTAATGAGTGCTGGCATATGTACCTTACTATCTTTGCATGGGAGACTTGATATTGAGCATATGTGTCCCAAGTGTGTATCAAATTATCAAACCATTGATTATTTAAGGTAGGCTAAGGCAGTGGCAAAAATGATTTTAGCAGCTGCATGATTCAGTAACCACTACACTTGTAAGGGAAGGGAAATGCAAAGTCTGTGCAGCAAAAAATATGCAACTAGATTTTTTAGTCCATGGCCCTACGGTGCACTGCAGATGAGATTTTACTAATCCCTATCATAAATCTCCCCAACAGATCACTCTGTACAAAAATCTATGTTATTTCAGCAGACACTCTGCCGGGCTGCCCCCTAATAAATCAGACCATGAGGAGGAGTTGACACACAATGATTGCGCATCGCAGTGAGTAACTTAATGTCAACAGATGGGTCTTAGCCTCAGCCTGTATCCCCTTACAGAAGCCTGCACATACCGCTCTTGACACTCAGGCTGTTTGTTTGATTTACATGTTTTTTACCTATGGTGCCGACTCAGACACGTGCCCCCACAGCCTACAAAACAATTCCTGACTTCTTCTCTTAGTTTCATCAATGAAGGGAGGGGGCAGCACAGGACTATTAAAAATGTAAATCTACATAGAAAGATATCAGTTATTATTAAATCCGGTACTAGGAGTGTGATTGTAGTACAATCACATTGCTAACACCGGATTTAATATTAAATGAACCGCAAAACAAGTTATGCAGTTTTTTTAAAAAAAAACTTATTTAAATAATGTTATGGTATGGTGCGTGCTATACAGTCACTCTGTGTAAGATTTACCCACCTCCTGGACTAGAGACCTAGATCACTGGCGTCCTCACTTCAGAGACACTTTGCCACAGCACTCTGACACTGACAACAAGACTCCAGATTCCAGACTTCAAGTCCTGACTGTCCTTAAGACCGTTGTTCTCCGCATGCCTCGCTGCCTGCACTGAGTCAGGCCAGTTTACACAGCACATGTAGTCACGTGACATGTGCCAATAACTGCACTGCATTGACTGACTGTGCCGGTGTTCTGTTAGACTGTTAAGGGACCGAATTGGGAGCGTGTAATTGCGGTCACGTGATGACCATTTGGTGGAGGGCACAATAAATAATTTTAAATAAATCCATCAATAATACTGCAGCCTGGGGCTGGCGGGGGGGGCAAACGGGAGGGCAGCCATTTTCTAGGGGGGGCAAATGCCCCCCCTTGCCCCCCTGTAGCGACGCCACTGCACGCAATGTTGATGGTGAACAGATCAAAACACTGACAGAATCCATGGATGGCAGGCTTTTGAGTGTCCTTGCAAAGAAAGGTGGCTATATTGGTCACTGATTTGTTTTTGTTTTATTTTTGAATGTCAGAAATGTATATTTGTGAATGTTGAGATGTTATATTGGTTTCACTGGTAAAAATAAATAATTGAAATAGGTATATATTTGTTTTTTGTTAAGTTGCCTAATAATTATGCACAGTAATAGTCACCTGCACACACAGATATCCCCCTAAAATAGCTAAAACTAAAAACAAACTAAAAACTACTTCCAAAAATATTCAGCTTTGATATTAATGAGTTTTTTGGGTTCATTGAGAACATGGTTGTTGTTCAATAATAAAATTAATCCTCAAAAATACAACTTGCCTAATAATTCTGCACTCCCTGTACTAACATTCATATGGACTCCTATAGGAGCAGAGACTATGCTTATATGGTCCTGCTCTAGTGCACATTGTTATACATTTTTATATTGTCTGTTCAGGTTTTGCATTATTTGTGAGACTTTAACAATATAAATAAATACATTGTGTGTAAATATAATTAGGGTATCCTCATTGATTATTAATTGCACTTCTAGCACTGTCACTGCTTGGCTGTCACGTTATTCAGTTACAGGTGTGTCTACAGTTGGATGTGTGCTTTTCTTAAAGGGAAAGCAGAGAGAAGTGTATACTGATTGGAGACAGTCACAGTTGGGACACTACAGTATGTTGTATGTCGTGTTGTTTGTGTACTGTACAATAATTTTAATTACAACTGTATGTATGCAGCTAAAATTAATCTGTATGCAGCTCCGGGGGATATTGTGGCACTTTACAAATTATGTTGATGAAAATAGTAAAATAATAATAATAGTCCTTGGTTGAAACAAAAATACTGACTGAATCTGGGTTCAAAGCAAACTTACCTTGGGTATGGCCACCCAAATCAAACGTAGTAAATGTCATACCACCAATTGTTAACTCTTCGGAGGCTAATTTAAAAATAAAAAGTAAAAAACATACTTAAAATGAGTAGTTTCCCTTTAAACAAAAAATACACTGCATTGGATTAGAACTAAGAATACTTATGTGTAAGAACTAATATTTTAGACAGATCTGTAATCTTTGTTAGAATCCAAGAAATGTGTTATATTTTCATATTTGATTCCTATTAAAGGGACATTCCAGCCAAAATTTCAATCCACACGGATTTATTACAATTTTGAATTGAAGCATTTTTGTAATATACAAGCAATAGCAAAAATGTTTCTAATAAAAGCTACAGCTGTTTCAAAAGTGTATTTAAGTATACACCGTGCACCAGCATTTTAATCACAGCACTTGCTCAGAGAGCATAGGGTGCTTGTATTTTCTAGTAATGACTCAATTTGTTAATTGCTGACATGATACAGTCCCCACTGGCACTCTAAGCAGGTACGGTATTTAAAATGCTGGTGAACTGAGAATATCTAGCTATGCTTCACATGCACGTGCAGAGAAAAATGGTAACACTAAAACAGTGATAGCTTTTAATAGAAGCATTTTTGCCAATACATGTATATTGCAAATATGTTTCTATTCAAAGATGTAATTTTTCTATGTGCATTTCAATTTTGACCGGAATGTCTCTTTAACTTTTTTTTGTAAGCAAGATGAACAGATGCAATGTTATTTATTAGCAAATCATTTCCTTTATTTTACTATGAAACTTAAAATAAAAAAAAGAGACTTTTACTTAATAAGGAATTGGTCACAACAGTTTGCTGTGTTTAAGCAGATAACAATTTCTGAATGTGTGCCAATATTGACAGTGTGTTTTACAAGTGATCACAATTCCATTATGATTTTCACATTAATACCCCTGAAGCCTCTTATCTGCAATCAAAATATATTATTCTATGTTTCAATAATACTTACTAGGATGTAATGTAGGAACAGACTGCCCCATTCGCCCATCTTTAAGCATTTGTAGAAGTGTGGTCTTTCCTGCATTATCCAGTCCTAAAAAGATCAATTTTCCATTTTTTTTGTACAGACCTTCCAAGCAAAAAACAAACATGGATTTAGAATTAGATTTAGTTATTGTTATTTATTAGAGCAAAAAACTGAAAAGAACAAGGTCTTGAGTTGTAATTTAATATGTATATGTAGGTGCACAACTTCCTTATTCCTTTAGAATAAGGTTCTGTCTTTTTTATGATATCATAATGAATTGGTAGGACCAAATGATCAGCAGCCAAATTATCTTGGTATAAAAATAGATGTCTGCTCCCTAGTCGAACATCACCCAGGAAGGCTTTGATGTAATACCATCTTAGGTGTTTATTCCACAAACATACCAAGTCAGAGCATTTAATTTTCATTTTATGTCTAATTGTATTATAAAAATTAACAAAAAATATACTTTTTGCAAAATATACCCCATCCCTTAACCTCAGTCGGGCTAGCCCCCACCCCCCCAAATACATTTTTTTAAAACAAACTTCATTTAGTTGGTTAGATCTTTGATGGATCAGGTTTGATCAATTGTTGTTTTCATTAAATCTAGCATACAAGGAGCGGTGTTAACAATTATGTGGAGGGGGGACTAACCTGTCATCAGCCCCCTCTTATCAAAAAATTGGAGAACATTTTATTTAATTTAAAAGATATTTGTTAAGTGAGGTATGATCAGCTATTTTTTTTTGTTAGATCTAACATAATTACAGAAATATTAGGTATTAAATTAGGCTGGTCTCCCCAAATAAAAATTTCAGGCAAAAAATGATGCAGTCAAATAGATATTTGTTAAATCAGGTTTGATCAAGTGTTTATAACTTTAGATCTAACAAGCTAAAGCTGGTATTAACAATTATTTGGAGAGGGTGCTAACGCATCATTAGCCCTCCCTTCAGCCCCCTTCAGGTAAGAGCAAATATTTGTTTTGTTAGATCTAATGTAATTACAGATA
This sequence comes from Bombina bombina, assembly GCF_027579735.1. Taxonomy (NCBI): domain Eukaryota; kingdom Metazoa; phylum Chordata; class Amphibia; order Anura; family Bombinatoridae; genus Bombina; species Bombina bombina. Next base: position 446,360,599 of record NC_069504.1, on the reverse strand, counting down.
TATTAGGTATTACATTAGGGGTAAGGCAAACAAAGAAACGGAGTCCAGGGAATATAAGTAAAACTTAAACAGTCTTTATTGATGAAGCCTTAAAGGGACAGTATATTATAACATTGTTTTTCCCTTAAAGGGACAGTTTACTCAAAAATGTTCTCCCCTTTAATTTGTTCCCAATGATCCACTTTACCTGCTGGAGTGTATTAAATTGTTTACACGTAGCTCCTTTACCTTTATATTGGCATTTGAAATTGTTAATTTAGCATGTGGTATCCCCACCTATTCTGAAAGTTTGTGGCCGCGCGTACCAGCTATAGATAAGCTTTGTAAACACAGCCAGCAGAAGAAATTACACTCCCAGTCGTATATAGCAGAGATAAGGTAATACAATGTTGATTTTCCATTGTTCTCTCAAAGTACTGGTGATTGTTTTAAGGACAGATATAAGATAAAGAAGCAGGTATATGTGCACAATGTGATACAGTAATGAGATCTGATTATACCTACAAGCTCAACCCATTTTATTAGGTTGTGGCTTCAAAACACAAAATCAGAGCTTTAATATACACAAATAAGCCTTAAAAAGCTAATTTTCATACATTTTTTACTCTGCAGTTGGTAAAAAAAGCAATTGTAAACACATTAAGGGAAAAACTATTTTACAGTATACTGTCCCTTTAATGTGTTTCCAATAACCTTTTTACCAGCTGCATAGCAAAGAGCCAGGCATATATAACCTTAAAGGAACACTGTAATCAAAAATTTTCTTCCGTGTTTCACATAGAGCATGCATTTTTAAGCAACTTTCTAATTTACTCCTATTATCAAATTTTCTTCATCCTCTTGGTATGTTTATTTGAAAAGCAAGAATGTAAGTTTAGATGCCGGCCCATTTTTGGTGAACAACCTGGGTTGTCCTTGCTGATTGGTCAGCACCAATAAACAAGTGCTGTCCATGGTCCTGAATCAAACATTTGCTGGCTCCTTAGCTGAGATGCCTTCTTTTTCAAATAAAGATAGCAAGAGAACAAATTAAAATTGATAATAGAAGTAAATTAGAAAGTTGCTTAAAATTGCATGCTCTATCTGAATCATGATAGAAAAAAATTTGGGTTCAGTGTCCCTTTAAAACAATCTCATAACATTGAATAAAACTGAAAATGCATAGGTTACAACATAAATCATTGATTCTTCTATCACTGATTTAAGCAGGATATCTGTTATTAAACTGCAAGCACAATTTGCTTTCAGGCATATTAATTATGAGGTGATTTCAGATCAACTTGCAAAACAAAAATAGCACCTTTTCTCCTCAGCACATCCTGATTAGTGTTTTGTTTATGTATGTCTAAGGTCATTAAAAACAAAACTATAAAAAGTAATGCTATATTTGCAGTCATGTGTCCATCACACGTTGCGAATGATTGCATTGTAAAGAATGCAGACAAATCACTGTCAGGAATGCTGGGAGCAATATAAAACATGTCTATGTATTGCTCATCAGTACTAACAGATGAGTTCCTCTGTTCCAACTATGTCACAAGGTGAACTGACAATAACTGGTACTATAAAGCAAATTCAATGTGACAAGACAGGTGGCAATAATAATCTGTTGCAAGATGAAAAATGCTGTGCTGCTTTTTTGTGAGTGAAATACAGGATGCAATGAACCTTTGAAAAGTGATTCACGCCTCAGATTTACACAGTTTGTTATCTGCTCCTGCCTTAAATCCAAAAATAAATAGTAGATTGGATTACATTAAATTGTTCAAGCTTTTCATGCTGGTTAACACTTTCTTTTCCAAAATGAAATAACTACTTACCATGCAATTATGTATTACCACAAATTTTACCATTTTAGCAGAAGTTAGCTAAATGATCACATGACAAAAACAGCAATATATCTCACATATCTGAGGATGCAGTTATCCTTAGAAAGCAAATTCTACAGACTTACTTAAAGTTCCTATCCCCATAAATTAAAGGAATAGTAAAGTCCAAATTAAACTTTCATGATTCAGATAGAGCATGTTGTTTTAAAAAACTTTTGCGCTATGAGTGAAAAAGCCTCATAACGCTGCTTTTTCACTACCGCTGCTATTACGAGACTTGCAGGTATAGCTGTACCGCACACTTTTTTGTCTGTCACGCAACATAACTACCACACTTTTTAAAAAGTCTTTTTTCAATGGGACTTCAACAGCGCCGGTATTACAAGTTTGCCTGTCGGGCCAAAAAGTGAGCGGTACAGCCTATAACTACAAGATCTGTACCGTCACCTGAAAGTCAGTAGTTTTTACGTACAAAGCTGTACCATAAAACTCATAACTAAAGTGTTACAAAGTACACTAACACCCATAAACTACCTAATAACCCCTAAACCGAGGCCCTCCTGCATCGCAAACACTAAAATAAAATTATGAACCCCTAATCTGCCGCTCCGGACATCACCGCCACTATAATAAACATATTAACCCCTAAACTGCCACACTCCCGCATCATAAACACTAGTTAAATATTATTAACCCCTAATCTGCTGCCTCCAATGTCATCGCCACTTACATACACTTATTAACCCCTAATCTGCTGTCCCTAACATCGCCGCAACCTACATTACTGTTATTAACCCCTAATCTGCTGTCCCCAAAATTGCCGCCACCTAACTACACTTATTAACCCCTAATCTGCTGCCCCCAATGTCGCCGCCACTATACTAAAGTTATTAACCCCTAAACCTAACCCTAAGTCTAACGTAACCCTAACACCCACTAACTTTAACATAATTAAAATAATCCCAAATAAAAATTACAATTAATACCTAAATTATTCCTATTTAAAAGTAAATAAATACTTACCTGTAAAATAAAACTAATAGTTATATTGTATCTAGCTTATGTTTTATTTTTATTTCACAGGTAAGTTTGTATTTATTTTAACTAGGTAGACTAGTTAGTAAATAGTTATTAACTATTTACTAGCTACCTAGTTAAAATAAATACAAAGTTACCTGTAAAATAAAATCTAACCTGTCTTACACTAAAACCTAACATTACACGAAAATTAAATAAATAAAATTAACAAAATACATTTATCTAAATTACAAAAAAATAATAAACACTAAATTACACAAAATAAAAAAGCAATTATCAAATATTTAAACTAATTACACCTAATCTAATAGCCCTATCAAAATAAAAAAGCCCCCCCAAAATAAAAAAAACCCTAGCCTACACTAAACTGCCAATGGCCCTTTAAAGGGCCTTTTGCGGGGCATTGCCCCAAAGAAATAATCTCTTTTACCTGTAAAAAAAATACAAACAACCCCCCAACAGTAAAACCCACCACCCACACAACCAACCCCCCCCCCCAAAAAAAACCTACCTAAAAAAACCTAAGCTCCCCATTGCCCTGAAAATGGCATTTGGATGGGCATTGCCCTTAAAATGGCATTTAGCTCTTTTACGTTGCCCAAATTCCCTAATCTAAAAATATAACCCACCCAATAAACCCTTAAAAAAACCTAACACTAACCCCTGAAGATCCACTTACAGTTTTTGAAGACCGGACATCCATCCTCATCCAGCCGGGAGAAGTCTTCATCCGAGCGGCAAGAAGTCCTCAATGAAGCCGGGAGAAGTCTTCATCCAGACGGCATCTTCTATCTTCATCCTTCCGACGCGGAGCGGCTCCATCTTCAAGACATCCGGCACGGAGCATGCTCTTTTTTTTGATGGCTCTTGAAGAATGAAGTTTCCTTTAAATGACGTCATTCCAGATGGCGTTCCTTGAATTCCGATTGGCTGATAGAATTCTATCAGCCAATCGGAATTAAAGGTTAAAAAATCATATTGGCTGATGCAATCAGCCAATAGGATTGAATTTTAATCCTATTGGCTGATTTAATCAGCCAATAGAATGCAAGCTCAATCCTATTGCTTGATTGGATCAGCCAATAGGATTAAAGCTCAATCCTATTGACTGATTGCATCAGCCAATAGGATTTTTTACCCTTAAATTCCGATTGGCTGATAGATTCTATCAGCCAATCAGAATTCAAGGGACACCATTTTGGATGACGTCATTTAAAGGAAACTTCATTCTTCAAGAGCCATCGAACGAAGAAGATTCTCCGTGCCGGATGTCTTGAAGAAGGAGCCGCTCCGCGTCGGAATGATGAAGATAGAAGATGCCGCTTGGATGAAGACTTCTCCCGGCTGGATGAGGATGGATGTCCAAAAACTGTAAGTGGATCTTTGAGGGTTAGTGTTAGGTTTTTAAGGGTTTAATGAGTGGGTTTTATTTTTAGATTAGGGGCTTTGGGCAACCTAAAAGAGCTAAATGCCCTTTTAAGGGCAATGCCCATCCAAATGCCCTTTTCAGGGCAATGGGGAGAGAGATTAGGTTTTTTAGGTAGATTTTTTTGGGGGGGTTTGGTTGTGTGGGTGGTGGGTTTTACTGTTGGGGGGATTATTTGTATTTTTTTTTACAGGTAAAAGAGCTGATTTCTTTCGGGCAGTGCCCCACAAAAGGCCCTTTTAAGGGCCATTGGCAGTTTAGTGTAGGCTAGGGTTTTTTTTTATTTTGGGGAGGCTTTTTTATTTTGATAGGGCTATTAGATTCTGTGTAATTAGTTTAAATATTTGATAATTTCTTTTTTATTTTGTGTAATTTAGTGTTTATTATTTTTTGTAATTTAGATGAATGTATTTTGTTAATTTAATTTATTTAATTTTAGTGTAATGTTAGGTTTTAGTGTAAGACAGGTTAGATTTTATTTTATGGGTAATATAAAATAAATGGTTAATAACTATTTACTAACTAGTCTATCTAGTTAAAATAAATACAAACTTAGCTGTAAAATAAAAATAAAACCTAAGATAGCTACAATGTAACTATTAGTTATATTGTAGCTAACTTAGGGTTTATTTTATAGGTAAGTATTTAGTCTTAAAGTGAAGGTAAACTTTGGTGAATGAAAGCCCTTTTTAAAAATACTATTAAAACAGGGGCACTTTCATTCATCAAAGTTTACAAAGCAGCCGTTTTGATTAAAAACTTACCTTTGTTTCTTTTCACAGCTACAGCAGCTTCCCCCTCCTGGAAATTCTCTCTTCACACGTCAGCAATGACTAATCCGGCTTTCTCCAATCACAGCATGGCCTCAGGCAATAACCACCCTGGGGGGAATGCCGTGATTGGAGGAAGCCGGATTAGTCATTGCTGACGTGTGAAGAGAGGATTTCCAGGAGGGGGAAGCTGCTCTGGCGCTGAAAAGAAAAAAAAGGTACGTTTTTAATCAAAACGGCTGCTTTGTAAACTTTGTTGAATGAAAGTGCCCCTGTTTTTAACAGTATTTTTAAAAAACAGGTTTTCATTCATCAAAGTTTACATTCACTTTAAATAGGAATTATTTAGGTAATAATAGTAATTTGTATTTAGATTTTTTTTAATTATATTAAAGTTAGGGGTGTTATGGTTAGACTTAGGTTTAGGGGTTAATATATTTATTTAGTGAGAGTGATGTGGGAGGCCAGAGGTTTAGGGATTAATAACTTTAGTATAGTGGCAGCGGGGATGTTGGGGGCAGCAGATTAGGGGTTAATAAGTGTAGGTAGGTGTCGGCGCTGTCAGGGGCGGCATATTAGGGGTTAATAAGTGTAATGTAGGTGTCGGCGATGTCAGGGGCAGCAGATTAGGGGTTAATAAGTGTAATGTAGGTGTCGGCGATGTCAGGGACAGCAGATTAGGGGTTAATACGTGTAGGTAGGTGGCCGCGACATTGGGGGCGGCAGATTAGGGGTTAATAAGTGTAATGTAGATGTTGGCGACATTGGGGCAGCAGATTAGGGGTTAATAAGTGTAATGTAGGTGTTGGCGATGTCGGGGGCGGCAGATTAGGGGTGTTTAGACTCTGTGTTTATGTTAGGGTGTTAGGTTTAAATATACATTTTCTTTCCCGATAGGAATCAATGGGGCTGCGTTACGGAGCTTTACGCTCTGTTATTGTAGGTGTTAGGCTTTTTTTAGCCGGCTCTCCCCATTGAGCACGAGCTTGTAAAACCAGCTCAAATCAGTGCTGGTATTTGTGTGCAGTATGGAGCTCAATGCTGCCATATTGCCCACAAACGCAGGTTTTTGGAAAGCCTGTAATAGCAGCGCTATTAAAGGTGAGCGGTGGAAATAACTTTCAAGTTAGTACCGAGCCACTCATAATGCAAAACTCGTAATCTGGCAGTTTCTAATTTACTTTTATCCTCAAATTTGCTTTTTCTATTGGTATTCTTAGTTGAAGCTAAACCTAGGTAGGCTCATATGCTAATTACTAAGCTCTTGAAGGCCGCCTCTTATCTGAATGCATTTAACAGTTTTTCACAGCTAGAGGGCATTTGTTCATGTGTTTCATATAAATAACATTGTGCTCATGCATGTGAAGTTATTTAAGAGTCAGCACTAATTGCCTGAAATGCAAATCTGTCAAAAGATCTGAAATAAGGAGGCAGTCTGCAGAAGCGTAGATACAAGGTAATCGCAGAGATAAAAAGTATATTTCTATAACCTTGCTGGTTATGCAAACCTGGGGAATTGTAAATAAAGGGATTATCTATATTTTAAAACAAAAACATTTTTGGTGTTTACTATCCCTTTAAATTAATGAAAATAAATAAACATGCACTATACACTCATTATTGGTTTTGCTTGATTTCACTGTAAATTTCCTTTTGTGTAAAAATTGTTCCCGTCCCACATTCCTGAGAAAGGCTAAAAGTCAAATTCTGTAATGTAAGTATGTTGTAAATTGCCTAAACCAGCTACATGATTCACAGTGATTGTTCAGATCAGTGCACAAACTAATTTAGAGTTAGTCCTAACTGGCGACAACTAACCCCTTTGACACCGGTAATTTAAGAGAAGCACTTGCCCAAAATACTGGAGAATTTATAGCATGTTTGATATAACTTCATTTAAACAAAATAGAGCCTTAGAGAGTCAGAGACACTAGTGAAGCATTATGTCACACTCACATGATATCAGTGAAGGCAGTGGCAGGTCAACGACCTCTGCATCCCCTGTAGTTTCGCCCCTGACCTGACACCTTACACCCCCTGATCCCTATCTGGTATGCCATTACATATGCGGCGTCGCCCGTAAAAGCTGGTGCCGCTGGTTTTTACGCGGTTTTGGTATCCAATATACAGCGCCACATTTAATTACGGCACGTATATCTCACACATCGCCCGCAAATTTTACTCCCATAAGCTAACATGGGACCGCATCGCAAATCGGTATCCAATATTCAGCGCAAGGACCTACGTGGCGAAAATGGAGAAATTTTACTCCATTTTCACCTCGCCACACAAAGGCAGCCTCAGCAAGCCTTGCACTGAGTATGGAAGCACCGTAACTCCTGAAACTGCCTGAAAATATAAACTAACACCTAACCCATGCGCAATATCTATCCACCTGTCAACTGCAATCCCCCATCGCAATAACTAATAAAGTATATTAACCCCTATATCCGCCATCAAACCCACATCGCAAGTAATAACTAAAGTATTAACCCCTAAATCCGCCAACCCCAACATCGCAAACTACCTAATAAAACTATTAACCCCTAATCCGACATTAACCCACAACGCGATAAACCTATTAAAGTATTATCCCCTAAACCGCCAAAGCCTGAATCTAGAGGGTAGTAGATTCAGGAGAAATTTGAGGAAGCATTTTTTTACAGAAAGGGTGGTGGATTCATGGAATAAACTTCCATTTGAGGTGGTAAACACAAAGACTGTAAAGGAATTTAAAAATGCCTGGGACATGCATAAGGCTATCCTAAGGAAAAAGTAACATGTAATATGGGTAGACTTGATGGGCCTTTTTGGTTGTTATCTACCGTCAAATTCTATGTTTCTATGTTTCTAACGCAATAAACCTATTAAAGTATTAATGACTAAACAGCCAAAGCCCACAACGCAATAAAACTATTAAAGTATTAACCCCTAAACCGCCGAAGCCCACAACGCAAATAAATAATTACATTACTAAGCCCCCTAACCTAACACCCCCTAAATGAACCCAAATTACCTAAATTACAAAATACTTATATAGTTACTATTAAAATAAAAAACTTAACATTACTTTAAAAATAAAAAAAACTAAGTATAAATTAAAGGGACAGTCCCAAGATAAACAACTCTTTTGTAGAACAAAATAGTCTAAGCCCCCCTAACAGTAAAACCCCCCACCCACCAAACCCCCCAAAATAAATTAACCTAACACTAAAAAACCTATACTACCCATAGCCCTGAAAAGGGCATTTGTTTGGGCATTGGCCTTAAAAGGGCATTTAGCTCTTTTACGAAGTGTTTTTTTTTTTTTAAAGTAATGTTTGCGATGTTGGGATTGGCGGATTTAGGGGTTAATACTTTAATAGGTTTACTGCAGTGTGGGTTTGATGGCGGATATAGGGTTTAATAGTTTAATTATTACTTGTGGTGTGGATTTGATGGTGGATATATGGGTTAATAGTTTAATAAGGCATATTGAGTTGTGGGGGGTTTGTCGGTTTAAGGGTTAATACTTTTATTAGTTCCGATGAGGGTTTGATGGTAGATATAGGGGTTTTACGTGTCTGCCTTTTTTTTGGGAGGCGTTAGACTGTTACGGGAGATTTTATATATTTTTTATTTTTCTTAGGCGCTGGCAGTTTCTAAAGTGCCGTAAGTTACTAGCGACTCCAGAAATTAATATTTACGCTCATTTATGGACATCGCTAGTTTATCCGACTTACGGCACTTTATGAACTGCCGGCGCCCTATAGGTAATAGCCCGATGTGCAAGGTGAAATTACGGGCAGCGCGGGTTTCAGCGCTAGCACCGAAGCCTGCACCATATATGTAATCTCACCTCAGATCCCTTTCAAACAGCTCTCTTCCCTCCCTCACCCCCACTGGTCACCACCATCTTATGTACTAGCAGAAAGTATGCCACTATGCAGTTTAGTTTTTTTATTATTATTATTAGTATTATTATTATTAGTTATTTATTTTTCTGCATTGTACTGAGTAGTGATCCTCCACAACTTTCTCACCTCCCTGATCCCCCAAATATAGGGTGACTATATTGCTGCTTAAAAAAAGGACATATATGAAAAATACATGTCAGGGCTGTTTAAAGAAATCACAAAAAACGTGTAAATATTAGCACTCAACTACTTATATTCAACAATGTAATATGTAATATTCAGTAAGCAAGAAATAGAAGGTCGGTTTAAAATGTAATGTTTAATAAATGTATATTAAAACAAAAGGTGACCCATATTAAAAACACAAATCATGCATGCACCAGCGCTGCTAAAAAAGTATCGTTGTGTTGGATTGATATCTAGCTAGCCACTTACACAACTAATAATGATATTTTTTACTGATCTACTAGTAATTCACTGATCTACTGATAGTTAATTGTGTCGAGGAGGATATAATATTATATAATAGACAGTATTACATAATCATTAGCGGAATTAATGACGTGTATTGTTTCCAACTATATAATTTGTAAGATTATTGACCGATAAGAAAAAACAGAATTTATGTTTACCTGATAAATTACTTTCTCCAACGGTGTGTCCGGTCCACGGCGTCATCCTTACTTGTGGGATATTCTCTTCCCCAACAGGAAATGGCAAAGAGCCCAGCAAAGCTGGTCACATGATCCCTCCTAGGCTCCGCCTTCCCCAGTCATTCGACCGACGTAAAGGAGGAAAATTTGCATAGGAGAAATCATATGATACCGTGGTGACTGTAGTTAAAGAAAATAAATTATCAGACCTGATTAAAAAACCAGGGCGGGCCGTGGACCGGACACACCGTTGGAGAAAGTAATTTATCAGGTAAACATAAATTCTGTTTTCTCCAACATAGGTGTGTCCGGTCCACGGCGTCATCCTTACTTGTGGGAACCAATACCAAAGCTTTAGGACACGGATGAAGGGAGGGAGCAAATCAGGTCACCTAGATGGAAGGCACCACGGCTTGCAAAACCTTTCTCCCAAAAATAGCCTCAGAAGAAGCAAAAGTATCAAATTTGTAAAATTTAGTAAAAGTGTGCAGTGAAGACCAAGTCGCTGCCTTACATATCTGATCAACAGAAGCCTCGTTCTTGAAGGCCCATGTGGAAGCCACAGCCCTAGTGGAATGAGCTGTGATTCTTTCAGGAGGCTGCCGTCCGGCAGTCTCGTAAGCCAATCTGATGATGCTTTTAAGCCAAAAAGAGAGAGAGGTAGAAGTTGCTTTTTGACCTCTCCTTTTACCAGAATAAACAACAAACAAGGAAGATGTTTGTCTAAAATCCTTTGTAGCATCTAAATAGAATTTTAGAGCACGAACTACGTCCAAATTGTGCAACAAACGTTCCTTCTTTGAAACTGGATTCGGACACAAAGAAGGCACGACTATCTCCTGGTTAATGTTTTTGTTAGAAACAACTTTCGGAAGAAAACCAGGTTTAGTACGCAAAACCACCTTATCTGCATGGAACACCAGATAAGGAGGAGAACACTGCAGAGCAGATAATTCAGAAACTCTTCTAGCAGAAGAAATTGCAACCAAAAACAAAACTTTCCAAGATAATAACTTAATATCAACGGAATGTAAGGGTTCAAACGGAACCCCCTGAAGAACTGAAAGAACTAAATTGAGACTCCAAGGAGGAGTCAAAGGTTTGTAAACAGGCTTGATTCTAACCAGAGCCTGAACAAAGGCTTGAACATCTGGCACAGCTGCCAGCTTTTTGTGAAGTAACACAGACAAGGCAGAAATCTGTCCCTTCAAGGAACTTGCAGATAATCCTTTCTCCAAACCTTCTTGAAGAAAGGATAGAATCTTAGGAATTTTTATCTTGTCCCAAGGGAATCCTTTAGATTCACACCAACAGATATATTTTTTCCATATTTTGTGGTAGATTTTTCTAGTTACAGGCTTTCTGGCCTGAACAAGAGTATCAATGACAGAATCTGAGAACCCTCGCTTTGATAAGATCAAGCGTTCAATCTCCAAGCAGTCAGTTGGAGTGAGACCAGATTCGGATGTTCGAACGGACCTTGAACAAGAAGGTCCCGTCTCAAAGGTAGCTTCCATGGTGGAGCCGATGACATATTCACCAGGTCTGCATACCAAGTCCTGCGTGGCCACGCAGGAGCTATCAAGATCACCGATGCCCTCTCCTGATTGATCCTGGCTACCAGCCTGGGGATGAGAGGAAACGGCGGGAATACATAAGCTAGTTTGAAGGTCCAAGGTGCTACTAGTGCATCTACTAGAGTCGCCTTGGGATCCCTGGATCTGGACCCGTAGCAAGGAACCTTGAAGTTCTGACGAGAGGCCACCAAAAAACTCTAAGCCATCTCCGTGGAGATGTTGCCTGTACAACGGCAAAGAGAATGACTGGGGAAGGCGGAGCCTAGGAGGGATCATGTGACCAGCTTTGCTGGGCTCTTTGCCATTTCCTGTTGGGGAAGAGAATATCCCACAAGTAAGGATGACGCCGTGGACCGGACACACCTATGTTGGAGAAATTAGGAATTGTTTACCTCTAATATTGGAGCAAGAGTATAAATATAAATATATATATATATATCTATATCGTATTTATAACATACTGGTTGAAGCGTTATATAGTTGAATAGCTGATCTCCCACTATTATATTTAATATTAGTGTAAAAGCGTGTAGAAATGGTTGCGTTTTCAAAGAGCACACAATGTAGTAATGTTGGTTGTTAATACTGTCCTCAGGAGAGAGGAAGGAATCCTCAGGAGAGAGGAAGGAACGTACTTCATGTTTATGATGACCACAAATAGTATGGAAATACCTAAGGTTAAATTAATTTAGCCTGTGTCATAGGACACTGCCCTATGGTAAATAAATTATTTAGTAAATCAAATATTACTAGTATTGTACCAATAGGTATACTTTATTATTAGTGAATGATACCGGTGCTATGCTTACAAGAAGGGGAAACCCCCCTTCTATATCAGAAATATGTTCCCCAATTAAGTGGATTCCAATCACTAGGGGGCTAATAGAATACCATAGGTTGTACTGAGGTGATACATCAACATGAGTGTGCTAGGGTGTATAGCTGAAAAGCTGTCTATTGGAACAGCCAATAGAATGCCAGCTCAATCCTATTGGCTGACTGGATCGGCCAATAGGATTGAAGTTCAATCCTGATTGCATCAGCCAATAGGATTTTTCCTACCTTAATTACGATTGGCTGATTACTTTGGGGCAATGCCCCGCAAAAGGCCCTTTTAAGGGCTATTTGTAATTTAGTGTAGGGTAGGGCTTTTTTTATTTTGGGGGGGCTTTTTAATTTTGTTAGGGGGAATAGATTAGGTGTAATTAGTTTAAAAATCTTGTAATTTGTTTATTATTTTCTGTAATTTAGTGTTTGTTTGTTTTTGTACTTTAGATAATTTAATTTAATTTAGGGAATTAATTTAATTATGGTGGTAGTGTTAGGTGTAATTGTAACTTAGGTTAGGTTTTATTTTACAGGTACTTTTGTATTTATTTTAGCTAGGTGGTTATTAAATAGTTAATAACTATTTAATAACTATTCTACCTAGTTAAAATAAATACAAACTTGTAAAATAAAAATAAACCCTAAGCTAGCTACAATGTAACTATTAGTTATATTGTAGCTAGCTTAGGGTTTATTTTATAGGTAAGTATTTAGTTTTAAATAGGAATAATTTAGTTAATGATAGGAATTTTATTTAGATTTATTTAAATTATATTTAAGTTGGGGGGGTTAGGGTTAGACTTAGATTTAGATGTTAATAACTTTAATATAGTCGCGGCGACGTTGGGGGCGGAAGATTAGGGGTTAATAAATGTAGGTAGGTGTCGGCGATGTTAGGAACGGCAGATTAGAGGTTAATAAAATGTAACTAGTGTTTGTGAGGCGGGAGTGCGGCAGTTTAGGGGTTAATATATTTATTATAGTGGTGGCGATGTCCGGTTCGGCAGATTAGGGGTTACATTTTTTTTTAAGTGTTTGCGATGTGGGGGGCCTCGGTTTAGGGGTTAATAGGTCGTTTATGGGTGTTAATGTACTTTTTAGCACTTTAGTTAAGAGTTTTATGCTACGGCGTTGTAGTGTAATTTAGTGTTTTTTTTCCGTACTTTAGTTTATTTATTTAATTTAATTGTAGTTAATTTAGGAAATTATTTTAATTATAGTGTAGTGTTAGGTGTAATTGTAATTTAGGTAAGGATTTATTTTACAGGTAAATTTGTCTTTATTTTATCTAGGTAGTTAGTAAATAGTTAATAAACTATTTAATAACTATTGTACCTAGTTAAAATAAATACAAAGTTGCCTGTAAAATAAAAATAAATCCTAAGCTAGCTACAATGTAACTATTAGTTATATTGTAGCTATCTTACGGCTAGATTTAGAGTTTGGCGTTAGCCGTCAAAAGCAGCGTTAAAGGGTCCTAACGCTGCTATTGACCGCCCGCTGGTATTTAGAGTCAGGCAGGAAAGGGTCTACCTCTCACTTTCTTTCCGCGACTCGAGGCTACCGCAGATCCCCTTACGTCAATTGCGTATCCTATCTTTTCTATGGGATTTGCCTAATGCTGGTATTTAGAGTCTTGCAAGAAGTGAGCGGTAGACCCACTACCGACAAGACTCCAGCCGCAAAAAAAAAAACCTATACTGAGGTCCCCCCACATCGCAAACTATAATATTTTTTTAACCCCTAATCTGCCGCTCCGGACACCGCCGCAACCTACATTATTTCTATGAACCCCTAATCTGCTGTCCCTAACATCGCTGACACCTATATTATATTTAATACCCCCTAATCTGCCCCCCCCCAACCGTCGCCGCCACCTACCAACACTTATAAACCCCTAATCTCAGACCGGACCTCGCCGCCACTATAACAACATTTATTAACCCCTAAACCTCGCAAACCTTATAATAAATTTTATTAACCCCTAATCTGCCTCCCCCAACCGTCGCCGCCAACTACCTACACTTATTAACCCTAATCTGCCGCCCCCAACATCACCTCTACTATAATAAAGTTATTAACCCCTAAACCTAAGTCTAACCCTAACACCCCCATAATTTAAATATAATTTAAATTAAACTAAATAAATTTACTATATTTAAATACATTATTCCTATTTAAAACTAAATACTTGCCTATAAAATAAACCCTAATATTGCTACAATATAACTAATAGTTACATTGTAGCTATTTTAGGATTTATATTTATTTTACAGGCAAGTTTGTATTTATTTTAACTAGGTACAATAGCTATTAAATAGTTAATAATTATTTAATAGCTACCTAGTTAAAATAATTACAAAATTACCTGTAAAATATATCCTAACCTAAGTTACAATTAAACCTAACACTACACTATCAATAAATTAATTAAAGGGACAGTCTAGGCCAAAATAAACTTTCATGATTCAGATAGAGCATGTAATTTTAAACCATTTTCCAATTTACTTTTATCACCAATTTTGCTTTGTTCTCTTGGTATTCTTAGTTGAAAGCTTAACCTAGGAGGTTCATATGCTAATTTCTTAGACCTTGAAGCCCACCTCTTTTCAGATTGCATTTTAACAGTTTTTCACCACTAGAGGGTGTTAGTTCACGTATTTCATATAGATAACGCTGTGCTCGTGCACGTGAAGTTATCTGGGAGCAGGCACTGATTGGCTAGACTGCAAGTCTGTTAAAAGAACTGAAAAAGGGGCAGTTTGCAGAGGCTTAGATACAAGATAATCACAGAGGTTAAAAGTATATTATTATAACTGTGTTGATTATGCAAAACTGGGGAATGGGTAATAAAGGGATTATCTATCTTTTAAAACAATAATAATTCTGGTGTAGACTGTCCCTTTAAATAAATTACATACAATTAGCTAAACTAAAATACAATTAAATAAACTAATGTATAATACAAAAACAAACACTAAATTACAGAAAATAAATTTTTTTTACAAGAAGTTTAAACTAATTACACCTAATCTAAGCCCCCTAATAAAATTAAAAAGCCCCCCAAAATAATAAAATGCCCTACCCTATTCTAAATTAAAAAGTAACCAGCTCTTTTACCAGCCCTTAAAAGGGCCTTTTGCGGGGCATTGCCCCAAAGTGATCAGCTCTTTTACCTGTAAATAAAAATACAATACCCCCCAACATTAAAACCCACCACCCAAATACCCCTACTCTAACCCACCCAACCCCCCCTTAAATAAACCTAACACTAACCCCCTGATCCAATCAGCCAATCGGATTGACCAGAAAATGCGATTTTCTGTAATTTAGTGTTTTTTTTTAATTTTTTTATTATAGATTAGTTTATTTAATTGTATTTTAGTTTAGCTAATTGTAGGTAATTTAATTAATTTATTGATAGTGTAGTGTTAGGTTTAATTGTAACTTAGGTTAGGATTTATTTTACAGGTAATTTTGTAATTATTTTAACTAGGTAGCTATTAAATAGTTATTAACTATTTAATAGCTATTGTACCTAGTTAAAATAAATACAAACTTGTCTGTAAAATAAATATAAATCATAAAATAGCTACAATGTAACTATTAGTTATATTGTAGCTATATTAGGGTTTATTTTATAGGTAAGTATTTAGTTTTAAATAGGAATAATTTATTTAATTATAGTAAATTTAGTTTGTTTTATTTAAATGATATTTAAGTTAGGGGGTGTTAGCGTTAGGGTTGGACTTAGGTTTAGGGGTTAATACATTTATTATAGTAGCGGCGACGTTGCAGGCGGGAGATTAGGGGTTAATATTTGTAGGTAGGTGGCGGCGATGTTAGGGAGGGCAGATTAGGGGTTAATACAATATATTATAGTGTTTGCGAGGTGGGAGTGTGGCGGTTTAGGGTTAATACATTTATTATAGTGGCTGCGAGGTCCGGTCGGCAGATTAGGGGTTAATAAGTGTAGGTAGGTGGCGGCAACGGTTGGGGGGGCAGATTAGGGGATAATAAATATAATATAGGTGTCGGCGATGTTAGGGGCAGTAGATTAAGAGTTCATAGCTATAATGTAGGTTGCGGCGGTGTCTGGACCGGCAGATTAGGGGTTAATATTATTATTATTATTATTCTTTATTTATAAAGCGCCAACAGATTCCGCAGCGCTGCCCATGGGTACAAGGATAACAGTACAGTGGAGAAACAATACGATAAGACACAAAATTTTACAGACAAATACAGGGGGAATTGAGGGCCCTGTTCCCGTGGGAACTTACAATCTAGATGGGTAGGAGGATTGGAAACAGGAGGTGGGGACTGCAGAGGTGAGAATGATATTAGTGAGGAGATAGAGGGCAACTGTTAATTGGTTAGTTTGTTAATAAGTTGGGTGATAAGCTTCCCTGAACAGAAAGGTCTTTAGGGAACGTTTAAAGGAGGAGATGTTAGGGGCAAGTCTGACATCTCGAGGAAGTGCGTTCCAGAAGGTTGGTGCCGCACGAGAGAAGTCCTGTAGCGGGGGCGTCAGATTAGGGGTTAATAAGTGTAAGGTTAGGGGTGTTTAGACTCGGGGTTCATGTTAGGGTGTTAGGTGTAGACTTAGAGAATATTTCCCCATAGGAAACAATGGGGCTGCGTTAGGAGCTGAACGCTGCTTTTTTGCAGGTGTTAGGTTTTTTTTCAGCCAGCTCAGCCCTATTGTTTCCTATGGGGATATTGTGCACAAGCACGTTTTTCCAGCTTACCGCTACCATAGGCAACGCTGGTATTGAGGGTTGAAGTGGAGCTAAATTATGCTCCACGCTCCCTTTTCTGAGGCTAACGCAGCCATTCAGACAACTCTAAATACCAGCGTTGTCTTAAGGGTGCGCTGGAAAAAAAACCTTGTTAGCACCACGGGTCTTTACCGACAAAACTCTAAATCTAGGTGTTAGGGTTTATTTTACAGGTTTTTAGTTTTAAATAGGAATAATTAATTTAATTGTAGTAATTTTATTTAGATTATTTTAAATTATATTTAAGTTAGGGGGGGTTAGGGTTAGACTTAGGTTTAGGGGTTAATATATTTATTATAGTGGCGGCGATGTTGGGGGTGGTAGATTAGGGGTTAATAAGTGTAGGTAGGTGGCGGTGACATTGGGGAAGGCATATTAGGGGTTAATAAATAAAATGTAGGGTTCAGCGATGTTGGGGGCAGCAGATTAGGGGTTCATTAGTATAATGTAGGTGGCGGCGGTGTCCGGAGCTGCAGATTAGGGGTTAATAATATTATGCAGGTGTCGGCGATGTTGGGGGCAGCAGATTAGGGGTTAATAAGTGTAAGATTAGGGGTGTTTAGACTCGGGGTTCATGTTAGGGTGTTAGGTGTAGACATAAATTTACTTTCCCCATAGGAATCAATGGGGCTGCGTTAGGAGCTGAAGACTGCTTTTTTGCAGTTGTTAGGTTTTTTTTCAGCAGATTCTTCCCCATTGATTCCTATGGGGAAATCATGCACAAGCACGTTTAGCCAGCTCACCGCTACCGTAAGCAGCGCTGGTATTACAGTGAGATGTGGAGCTAAATGTTGCTCTCCGCTCCCTTTTTAGAGGCTAACGCCGGGTTGAAAAAACCCGTAATGCCAGCGTTGTCTGTAGGTGAGCGGTGAGCTGAAACTGTTTGTTAGCAACGCACCCCTGTTACCGCAAAACTCAGAATCTCGCTGTTAGTGATTTAGCCGCATCTGACTTAAAGGGACAGTCTAGTCAAAATTAAACTTTCATGATTCAGATAGGGCATGCAATTTTAAACAACTTTCCAATTTACTTCTATTATCTAATTTGCTCAATTCTTTAGATATCATTTGTTGAAGAAATAGCAATGCACATGTGTGAGCCAATCACACAAGGCCTCTAGGTGCAGCAACCAATCAGCAGCTACTGAGCATATCTAGATATGCTTTTCAGCAAGTGATATCAAGAGAATGAAGCAAATTAGATAATAGAAGTAAATTAGAAAGTTGTTTAAAATGACATGCTCTTTCTAAATCACGAAAGAAAAAAATTGGCTTTCACGTCCCTTTAAAGGGAGCTACGGCTTCACAATAAATAATAACCTATTTCACTAAGTTTAACAACCTATGTAAAATAATAAGATAGGTTTAACCCGCATCACCATTTTCATTCCGTAATTAGTAGCGGACAATATCCTGTGACACTAGCGCAACCTCTAGAATATTGTAGTTATTTACCTCCTATTATATATGTATCAATTGTGGACAATTTTTAAGTCAGTGGAATAGCCACTCATTATAAATTCAGATTAATATAAGTTTGAATCCCAGTTAACTATTAGACAGCTTTTCAGCTATACACCCTAGCACACTCATGTTGATGTATCACCTCAGTACAACCTATGGTATTCTATTAGCCCCCTAGTGATTTGAATCCACTTAATTGGGGAACATATTTCTGATAAAGAAGGGGGGTTTCCCCTTCTTGTAAGCATAGCACCGGTATCATTCACTAATAATAAAGTATACCTATTGGTACAATACTGGTACTATTTGATTTACTAAATAATTTATTTACCATAGGGCAGTGTCCTATGACACAGGCTAAATTAATTTAACCTTAGGTATTTCCATACTATTTGTGGTCATCATAAACATTGAGAAGTACGTTCCTTCCTCTCTCCTGAGGACAGTATTAACAACCAACATTACTACATTGTGTGCTCTTTGAAAACGCAATATATATATATATATATATATATATATATATATATATATATATATGTTTATCTTTATACTCTTGCTCCAATATTAGAGGTAAACAATTCCTCATTTTTCTTATCGGTCAATAATCTTACAAATTATATAGTTGGAAACAATACACGTAATTAATTCCACTAATGATGATGTAATACTGTCTACTATATAATATTATATCCTCCTCGACACAATTAACTATCAGTAGATCAGTGAATTACTAGTAGATCAGTAACAAATATCATTATTAGTTGTGTAAATGGCTAGCTAGATATCAATCCAACACAACGATACTTTTTTAGTAGCGTTGGTGCATGCAGGATTTGTGTTTTTAATATGGGTTACCTTTTGTTTTAATATACATTTATTAAAAGTTACATTTTAAACCGACCTTCTAGTTCTTGCTTACTGAATATTACATATTACATTGTTGAATATAAGTAGTTGAGTGCTAATAGGTACACGTTTATTTGTGATGTCATCTTGACATTACTAATCCCTGTTTACATTAACTGTGTACAGCACCTCCTCCCTTCACTAATAGCTGATGGTTATAAATATTAATAATACCCAGCGATCATTAAAATTAGGGAACTACTATAGGTAGTGCCGCTATTCCCTTCCTCCTGTTTAAAGAAATGTTTAGCATAAGAACCCTGACATATGTATTTTTTATGTGTCCCTTTTTAAAGCGGTATATAAATACTTTTTTTTTTTCTGTAGTGTAGTGGTCCCCGCACCTCCCCCACTCCAGCAATCATTAGCTAAAGCCCCTACCCCAATTTTTTTTCTGTAGTGTAGCACCACATACCTCCCTTCATTTTTTGTATTTGTCTTTTATAATTCATTCCTTAACTGCTGTCACAACACCACTGTCACTATTCATCCTCCCTAACTCATGGGAGTAACAGTGGCTTGCAGTCACAAATGAAGCAGCAGAGTTCACAGAGGCCAAGTATGCATTAGTCCACAGCAGTGAATAGGTTAAGACTGGTCAAAGCAGTAATAGTCCGGTCA
This sequence comes from Bombina bombina, assembly GCF_027579735.1. Classification (NCBI taxonomy): domain Eukaryota; kingdom Metazoa; phylum Chordata; class Amphibia; order Anura; family Bombinatoridae; genus Bombina; species Bombina bombina. The sequence continues at coordinate 446,340,811 of NC_069504.1, read as the reverse complement.
CTGTTGGACATTCAACTAAGACAAGTGGTGAGGCAATACTAGGTCTGAGCAGGTAGCAGATTTGCTTCATTCTCTTGGTATCCTTTGTTGAGGACCATATGTAGGTAGGCTCAGGTGCGCACACGTATGAACGGCACTAAATGGCAGATGTGATTGTAACAATACTTACAGGTACTAGCAGACAGCTGCCTTTACCTAATATGGCTGCTACTATTGAGAGGGGGAGTTTTAAAGAGCTGTTTGGGAGAGATCAGGGCAGTGGGATACTATGAGGAGGGATACCTACAGGGCAAACAAAATAATAATAAAAAAAAACCTACAACTGCATACTGGCATTCTATCTGCCAGTACTTAAGATGGTGGTGACCAGTGGGGGGAGGGGGGAAGAGGGAAGAGAGCTATTTGGGAGGGATCAGTTTGGTGAGAGGTGTAAGGGTAATGCCTACACTATAAAAAATATTTCCCTTGCTAGCTAGCTAATTAACCCCTTCCCAGCTGGCAGGGCCATCTTTAATATTGATTGGGCCCTGGACAAACTTTCTTACCTGCCTCCCCCATGCAATTTCGCTCTCCACCCCAACAATCCCAAAAAACAAATTTTTATTTTTTTAATACAACTAGGCTATAATGCTATAATATATAACATTAAAAAGCAGCATTTATTGACAAAATAATTCCATACATCAGAAGGTATAACAGCAGCCTCTGAAACAATACAAATATTTTATATTGCAAATTAATCATATGTAAACAGAAGTCTCTTATCGCCCATTATGAAACATGGTATGAACATAACAAAAAACAGCGCTCTTAAATCTAAACATTACTATAAACTGAGGCTTAAAATAAAATAAAATTGCTCCACAGAGATAGGAATCCAAAATTAAACATGCAAACCAATGGGTTATCACTTTGAGATTCTTAAAAGAGGATTGAATAAATATCGGCCTTCAGTGTTACCCTTAGCCCATGCCAGTTCTGTCTATCATTGTAGACCCAGGGGAATGAAAGCAGGGAGAGCCAAATGGGGGAAATCTCCTCCTGAGAAGTTGTAGGTCTCACCGTGAAAGAGAGAAGTAAGAGGCTAACGACAACTTTACCCATGGGCTTGAAAATCTAAATTACATCACTGGTGACTCTCTGTGCATGGACTGGCAGCATACGAATGAATGGATTTCAAGCAGCATGCAGAAGCCAATTTGGAGCTTTCTCTGAATCAACCACAGGAAAAACAGTTACCTACCATGACCCGAGATATATCTGGGTTAGGCATGACTCATCTGAACACCTTGCCCCCTGTATGCCTGGTATCGGAAGATTGATAGAGCGAGTAAAGGTGTTAAACTGATTTTAATGATATTGGCTATTTGGCTGCTCTAAAAAGCAGCCAAATAGCCGATACCATTAAAATCTAAATTACATCACTGGTGATGTTTTTGCTCACCTGACCAGACTGCAGTGCTAGCCTACTGCTTGCCTCCCGAGTCCCTTAGCTCGCTCAGTTCGTTGCTTCCCTTTCTCACTCTTCCCGCGCGGCTGCGTTCATAGAAAGCTGGGACAGGGAGGGACTCACTTTGGGAGGAAGTGATGAGTGAGTGTCAGGGCTCCATCGGGGAGCGGCAAAGCCAAGCGGGAGACTGTGTCACACGCAGACTGTGTCACATAAGGCCCCTGTTCCTCCCATCCCCACACCGTATCAATAGTTTTATAGCAGCCAGCAGCTCATTTTAGGGTGTATATCAGAGAGGCTAAGTCTGCCCCTGCTGAGCGGGCTCAAGGGGCAACTGCTTTGGGCCCCACAACAAACACTGGGCCCGGAGCAGTTGCTTCTTTTGCCCGTGTTAAAGACGGCCCTGCCAGCTGGGACTATTAGAAGTTTTTGTGTGCAGCTGGAATTATCAGCCTTCTAATTACAAAAAAACAATGGTGCATGTCTGCTATTTCTGAACAACGGGAATACTAGAGAACTTTTTACAACCTTTTGTGTTATGAATGTACAAGCAGTATGTAAATAATTTTAGTGAGAAACCTAAAGTTTGTGAAACAGTTAATAATTTTTTTAATATGATCGCATTTGGCAGCGAAACAGTGGCATGAAATATAACATAATGGGCCTAGATCAATACCTTGGGTTATCTACTAAATAAAATATATAGTTTTGATAGGTAAATAAAAAAGGCTCTATTTCTGTTTAAATTGAGTGACAGCAAAAATTATAAAAATTCTCCAATATTTTGGGCAAGTATTCTCTGAACGTCACGGTAGTGAAGGGGTTAAATGGAAATGGAAGTAAAAATTATACTTTCACGATTTTTCAATTTACATATAGGAGCAAATATATTTCTTTCTCATGATCTAATTGATTGCAACCTGACCCCTTTCAATAAGGGCATGCTGAAGTAGTCTTAGGAGTGTGCACGTCTTGAGCACTATGTGGCTGCAATGTGTGTAGCAATATTATATAAGCAACCTGCAGAGGGAGCTTTAGAATGCACTCTGTGGTAAAACTCTATGGTGAACTAAGCTAATGAATTTGACAGCAAGAATCACTGTTTAATAAAGACTGTATAAACACAAAATGAAAATACATGTATGAATAGGAGATATCCAAACAGTGTAATAGTATTAGTAAGTGAAGTCATAGCTGTGGATGTTCCCTGTTGGCACTGAGCACTACCTGCTGCAGACTCTCTCTACAGGTTCCTGTATAAAATTGATTCACATTATAGCAAACGTGTACAGTCATGAGCTTACAAGTTACTTTTACTTTTATGTCACTTTAATTGGCTTAGCCCATTCTGGTTATATTACATCAAATATAAGAAATAAAATTGAAAAGCACTGTCTCTGTATTTGCTTTGTCATTAAATACCCACAAATTCACTTTTTTATCTCAATCTTGTTCCTATTCCATATATTACTCAGTAATACTGTGAATAGATTGTGGGTACAAAAATATTGGACATAAACATAACCATTGTTATCAAACAACAAAAGCTCATGAGAGGAAATTACATACATTTTCAATCTTACCTAAAAATTGCAGAATGCTAGTAAACCCACTTGAAATCCAACTGAATATGAACGACATGGCTTGACTGTAGGAAGTCTGGAAGAAGAAGAGGGTTAGTAAAGTTTACAGATTATAGTTTCGGTTCCTCCAGTAATATAAAAGTCATAACAGCAGAAAAATAATCTAAGTAAGCTCTTTATTATCAGGGCAAAGAGCTCTCTAGAAGCACATTATCTTCAATTATCTCCTTGCTATGTGCTAACGGTGACTGCCTTGCTTATTTTAAGTTCTTAATGTGGTTTCACACATGCCAAAAAGCTATAAACACTTTAACACTGTACAAGTAACTTGTTTTGCAGTCGTCTTATGAGAAGCAGGGTCTCAGCTAACACAAGCAAGAAACATATCATTTTCACGTTAGTTCTCTGATGGATTTAAAGAAACAGTCTAGTCACAATTAAACTTCTAGTCACAATTAAACTTTCATGATTCAGATAGGGCATGCAATTTTAATCAACTTTCCAATTAACTTTTTTTCATCAAATTTGCTTTGTTCTCTTGGAATTCTTTGTTAAAAACAAAACCTAGGTAGACTTATATGCTAATTTCTAAGCCCTTGAAGGCTGCCTCTTATCTCAGTTTATTTTGACAGTTTTTTTTGTGCAATGCCACCCCCTGCTCACTGGTGGCCAATTGGCCAATAGCAGGGGCTGTCAATCATCCCGATCGGATCGGTATTATTTCAATCCGCCACCTAAAAGGTGGCAGATGGTTAAGGAGCAGTGGTCTTATGACCATTGCTTCTTAACTACCGTTTCAGGCAAGCCTTAAACGATGGAACTCAGTCGTAGGCAGGTGAAGGACTTGATAAATTGAGCCCTATGTTTGAGAAAGTATGAGAGTGAGTGTGTTGCACAGGTCAACATTTTTGCTCATACTGTTAAACTGTGTGTGAGCGAGGGAAGGTGAGGAGAATGTTATCTGTCATGGAGAAAGGCTAATAGAGTAAGGAGGGGGCAGTGTGTGATGGAGAGGGGGGTTGAGAGGGAGATATGATAAGAGGGTAAAGAGGGGCTCTGTGTGAGGGTAAGATTTGAGCTGTGTGAAGGAGGCTGAGAGTGTAAAGAGGGTGTGTAAGAAGGTGAGAAGGGTGTATGTGATGCATGTGAAGGATGCATGGGGACTGTGTGAGGGAGAGGGAGGCTGCGAGAATTAGCAGAGGACTGTGTGTGAAGGAATGGGGGGCTGAGAGTGTGAGGAGGGGGCCATGTGTCAGGGAGGCTAAGAGTGTGAGAAGGGGATTGTGAGAGGTAGCTAACTGGAGCTTCCTGGTTGTGAGGGGGGATGAGAAGGTGAGAAGGAGGCTTTGTGAGGTGGGGCTGTGTGTGTGTGTGAGGAAGCTGAGAGGGTGAAAAGGGGGCTGTGTAAAGGAGGGGAGGCTAAGAGAGTGAGGCGGCTGAGAAGCCAAGGAAGTGTTTTTATTTGGGGGGGTGGGGGCCTTTATGGATTCTTGCACCGGGCCCTGAGATTTCTAGCTACGCCTCTGGTCTTTGTGTTTCAGTTTGATTGTGGGTTTTTTTTTATAACTGTATAATGCAATACTGTGCATAGTACAAGTTGAAAGTAAAAGTTTTTGCTCACACGCTAACCTGACGCCCTCAAAAAGCCGGTTAGAATATCGCAACCGCATTACCGTATTACCCCATAAACTTCAATGAGCGAGAAGTGAAAAACAAACAAACACCCTACTCGAGCGCAAACCCAATCGCATTTTCTCAAGTGTGCTAACCCGACATAAAAATATCAATAGTTCACATTCCAACATTCTTCATATAGCAGAATATGTTCTATTTATTCATAAATACATATTTCTACATATATCTGATGGTATTTTGGTGCAATATATATCTATACCTATGTACAGTATATATATATATATATATATATATATATATATATATTTATATATACACACATAATTATATATAGATATAGATATATATACAGACTTAGAACATATTTCTCTATGTATGAATATATAAATATTGCATAAATCTGGTTTTATATGTTTCCATCTATTTGACTGCAATGAGCTCCAATGCACTTATATTTACATATGTCTATATATGTATACATATGTATTTATATGTTTAAATATCTGTAAATACATACCTGTATATACACATATATATTGCTTGCATGCAACAGTTACTGTGCCACTCATAATCTAGCCCTAAATAAATTAATAAATACAACTATATGTGTCTTCTATTTTCATTTATTAGGAGTCTGGATAAAGAGATTCATTTATTACGTCCAAAGGAAAAAAAAGTGTATTAAAGTTTAGTAAATAGTCACTCCAAATTGTATAGTGTACTAGTAAACTATATATTGTCTGGGCATATTTCATTTTTTTGCCCCTACAGAAAAATTTCTGCGGACGCCCATGGGTATAAACCATATTTACACATTTTAAGCTCTCTATTTGGAATCAAAATAAGCTAATCATTAGGGTGGAAATTATTTAGGTTTATTGTTTTATTAAGTTATTATCTATTTATTTATTCATACATTTATTATTATTTTTATTATCTGCATGTTAGGGCCACGAATAATATCATAAGTTAAATTATGATTCCAAACTTTCCATAATAATATGTAAGAATATATTCCCTGTAATAAATGGGTTGTTTTTTTTAGACATGAACAAAAAAAATACATGTACCATAAAATAATTAGTGGTGTCTAAAACCTTGAGAATTTCAGGATTTCTCAGTTCAAATTACTTTAGTTAATTTACATATAGAAAAATTGTGAAATCCCAATCATTTTACAGGCCTTAAATAAAAAATGTCAAATGACAGACAGTCAGAAAGTTAGATAGATAGATAAATAGATAAAAAGATAGTCACACTGTATTTGTAGATAGTGATCATGGGCCTTATTTATCAAAGCGTCATTTGAAAATACGATTGAATCCCGCATTGTATTTGTCGCGAGTTTGATCCGCCGTAGTTATCAAAGCGTCAAGATCGTCAAATGTTGAAATTTGTGACATAAAATACACTCCCGCTATCTCTATCCGACGCAGATCGATGCTTGCGTCATTACAGATTTTTCAAATTTACATTCGACTCTATTTGACCCTTTTCCAAATTTATCAAACATTTAACAGGTACGCTCTCGTCTATTCCGACACAGCATACCTAGTTTTCAATCCACTACCCTTGAGGCTGCGGGTGCCATATAAATCAATGGGAGTCTGAAAACACAGAAAGCTTATGTTCGATACTGCAAGAGAATGAAGTATATTACATAATAAAAGTAAATTAGAAACTCTATTAAAATTGTATACCCTTTCTAAATCAAACAATATTATTGCTCCACATTTGGTGCACTAGTAGATATAGGGATAAAAATGAAAAATACATTACTGCTTATGGATTATGTTACAAATGTGTCTCTCATTACAAAGCAAGGGGACAATATTATTTCTCCAAATTTGTTGAAAAGTTTTGCCCCAAACTTGTCCCACTAATAGATATAAAGATAAAAATGAAATACATAACATAATAAATCTAACTTACTTTTTACTTTTTGTGAAAAATCTATGTGCACCATGTTTAAGCCATGTAATACAAGTCCCACTCTCCACTTCGCACCAATTTTGACGCAACACTTTTCGCACCAACTATGACACAAACTCCTATACAACCCACACACTAGTGAATTTTGGAACCACTAATATGCATAATAACATCAGTCAATCTGATTCAAATATACATTATAAACTATCACTAATGAATCAAATTGCTCGATACTTGTGTCATTGATCACTCATCAGAACTTGTATGTGCCATTTATTACATTGTGTATTATACTTTGAAAGTATGTATATGTGAAATTAGTATTAAATATAAACATTGATGCTGACATTAGGACACAGTGTAATATTTTAGACAATGATTTTAAAATTCAAATTGATGTTTGATTCAATATAATCTTAAACTGATAGCTCAAAGGGATAGCCCACATAACATTAAACTGTCATGATTCAGATACAGCAGAAATTAAAATCACCTCTTTACTATCATGCTATTTTCAGTGTATTTCTTCCTTCTCTTGAATTTCTTTTTCAGTAAGAAATGTCATCTTATATGCCAGCCCATTTTATAACACCTGTGTAGGGGTGTTTTTTTTTAAAACTAGATTGCACACCTGTACACAGGTACAGAGAGAAAACTCACCCAGCTCTTAAAATGTCCATTGATTGGAAATAAATACATATGATACCTTGATTACATGCTATATTCGCAATTATTCCTGCTCAGAATAATAATACATTTACACTATTATTATACATATAGTGGTATAAATAAACACAGAGATATGACAGACAACATTGTTTAGAACAAACAAATGAACTTAGGGACATGTAAATATGTTTGCAAAAGATTTCTGACATAACACACACACACACACACACATATATATATATATATATATATATATATATATATACACACACAAGTATGTGCAAAGATATATGTAAAAAATCTAGCATTAATAATCATTTATGAAAAAAACATGAGATAAAAGCATATCATGACTTCTAGAAATACAAATACACATTAATTTATGTGAAAGTATCATATAACAAATAAATATAAAAATAACTTTCTATGAGATATTGTTTGTTGAGGAATAAATCTATCTATTTATTGGACATTAACAGATGGAAAATAAAAGATTAGCTTTGGAGAAATGTGCTTGTTCATGGGCAGTAATGAAATGTTATAAATAAAGTTGGGGAAAACCCGAATAACCGCGTCATCGATGACTGTTAGTTAACAACAGTTCGATGCTCATCTCGCTGTACTTGACGAGTGTGTTTTTGATGTTTTTTTTTAATAAATAAGGGGATCGTATGTGAATCTGCGTCAATGATGTCTAGAGAGCAGATTAACGCTTTGATAAATATGCCCCCATATATAAATATGTGAGTATGAAATAGCATATGCCGCAAAGTAACCTCAGAAAAAGACTTTTTTCTACTTGTTGTAAAACTTATAGCAATATATATTTCAATCACATTACTTGTGAGATAAAACTTAAATGGAAGCACAGCTAACTCAATATGTAAAGCACTTCAGAGAAATGCATATGAAGCAAATTTTAGTCAAAGGTCAAGAACGTTCAAACATCTGACAGTACACGTAAGCAGTTTCACTTGTTGCAAAATGCCCATCCCAGAATGCCTTTACTTGCTTCTCAAAGAGTTAGTGACGCAGCAGGCAGGGTCAGATTACAAATGGGACAAGGTAATCCTCACACAGTGAGTCACTATGAATCCATGTGTTTCTACTCTCATTAATGAGTCACAACTGACAAAAAAAAAATACCTGCTACAAGTTCAATGAATAAGAGAAAGATGTAAACAAAGGGACCATGCCTTTTTGAGAGGCATACTGACAAAATAATGAGGCCTCCTGTCCTTGATTCATTAATGTCTTAAAGGGATAGTCTAGTCAAAGTTAAAATTTCATGATTCATATAGAGCATGCAATTTTAAGCAACTTTCTAATTTACTCCTATTATCCTGCTAGATTGCGAGTCTTGCGTTAGCCTTAAAAAGCAGCGTTGAGTGGTCCCAACACTGCTTTTCAATGCCTGCTGGTATTACGAGTCTGGCAGGTACAGGTGTACTGCTCACTTTTTTCTGCGACTCGAGCTTACTGCAAATCCCCTTACGTAAATTGCGTATCCTATCTTTTCAATGGGACTTGCCTAACGCCGGTATTACGAGTCTTGGAAGAAGTGAGCGGTAGACCCTCTCCTGTCAAGACTCCTACCACATTTAGAAGTCAGTAGTTAAGAGTTTTATGGGCTAACGCTGTAACATAAAACTCTTAACTAAAGTGCTAAAAAGTACACTAACACCCATAAACTACCAATTAACCCCTAAACCGAGCCCCCCCCCCCCACATCGCAAATACTTAAATAAAGTTTTTAATCCCTAATCTGCTGACCGGACATCGCCGCCACTTTAATAAATATATTAACCCCTAAACCGCCGCACTCCCGCCTCGCAAACACTAGTTAAATTTTATTAACCCCTAATCTGCCGTCCCTAACATCGCCGACACCTACCTACATTTATTAACCCCTAATCTGCCACCCCCAACGTCGCCGCTACTATATTAAATTTATTAACCCCTAAACCTAAGTCTAACCCTAAGTCTAACCCCCCCTAACTTAAATATAATTTAAATAAAACGAAATAAAATAACTATCATTAACTAAATTATTCCTATTTAAAACTAAATACTTACCGATAAAATAAACCCTAAGATAGCTACAATATAACTAATAGTTACATTGTAGCTAGCTTAGGATTTATTTTTATTTTACAGGCAACTTTGTATTTATTTTAACTAGGTAGAATAGTTATTAAATAGTTATTAACAATCTAATAACTACCTAGCTAAAATAAATACAAAAGTACCTGTAAAATAAATCCTAACCTAAGTTACAATTAAATCTAACACTACACTATCATTAAATTAATTTACTAAATTACCTACAATTAACTACAATTAAATAAAATAAACTAAAGTACGGAACCCCCCCCCCCACTAAATTACAGAAAAAAAATAAAATAATTACAAGAATTTTAAACTAATTACACCTAATCTAATCCCCCTAATAAAATAAAAAAGCCTCCAAAATAATAAAAATCCCTTCCCTATACTAAATTACAAATAGCCGTTAAAAGGGCTTTTTGCGGGGCATTGCCCCAAAGTAATCAGCTCTTTTACCTGTAAAAAAAAAGACAATACCCCCCAACATTAAAACCCACCACCCACACACCCAACCCTACTCTAAAACCCACCCAATCCCCCCTTAATAAAACCTTACACTAACCCCTTGAAGATCACCCTACCGTGAGACGTCTTCACCCAGCCTGGCACAAGTGGTCCCCAGAGGGGCAGAAGTCTTCATCCGATCCAGGCAGAAGAGGACCTCCAGACGGGCAGAAGTCTTCATCCAGGCGGCATCTTCTATCTTCATCCATCCGGAGCGGAGCGGGTCCATCTTGAAGCCAGCCGACGCGGAGCATCCATCCAGACCGACGACTACACGACGAATGACGGTTCCTTTAAATGACGTCATCTAGTGCTCTTGTAAATGGATAACATTCTTGCAAAACTGCTGCCATATAGTGCTCCCAAAATGGGCCTGCTATATATCTGGTTTTCAACAACAGATGCCAAGAGAACAAAAAATTGATAATAGAAGTAAATCAGAAAGTTTTTTAAAATTTCATGCTCTATCTTAATTGTAATAAAAAAAATTTGGGTTTCAAATCCCTTTAAAAAGCAAAGAATTTTTTTTTTATTTTTTTTTAAATCTAATACTTTTACTACAAGCTGCACAGATTACATGCTGTACAGTGTTTATGTAAGTGTACTGTCATATTATGTTTTTTTTTTACTGTATGCACATCACTAATATATGGACCTAAATAATAGACACAAAGAACAGGGGGGGAAATCAAACAAACTATAAGGATTATGGATCTCACGCTGTATGATTCATTTTGAAATGAAAAATTCAATGAAAAAAAATGAAATAATTAAAAACCAAATGTATCAAGCCTTAATATATCATAAATAATATTATATACTTTGGTTAAATAATGTATTGTCCATTATAGATTACAAATGGAGCACAAAAATATTACTGCTGTGATGCATTAACTTTGCTCAAGGACAAAAATTAGGACTTCTAATTTTTAAGCTCATATTTAATCAAAAGTTATTTTTTATAGCTCGAACATAGTCTAGGGCGCACTAAAGGTTGTAAATGACGCAGGTGCACTATATCACTCATATATTAGACCCCCTCTCCTGTTGTGTGATCATTTGTTTCCCTTCAGATGGTAAGCTGGAGAGCCTCTCTAACTGTAGCTCACTTTGTATAAAGTGCATATACAACTTATTGTGCTCAAGGGCAGGGCGCTTCTCTCCTTTTGTTTACATCTGCCAATGTAAATGTAGTAATGTGCATTGTATAGTCTTACATAATGGGGGGCGATTTAACAAGCAGCGGATACTGCATCGACACCCCATCGTTTCTGGTCCACCAGAAATGGAAGTTAAGAAGCAGAAGTCGTAAGACCGCTGCTCCTTAACTTCTCCGCCACTGAAATCATCCTGATCCGATACTGTCGGGATGATTAACGGCCCCTGCTAGTGGCCGATTGGCTGCGCGTGAGCAGGGGGCGGCATTGCACAAGCATTTCACTACAAATGTCGGCATTTAGCGAGGTCGAGCGGGCATGATTTGCTCCAGCGAATCATGTCCGCTCAACCGTTAGTAAATCTACCCCAATGTCTCATTGTAAGTTTTTTTATTGCATTGTACCCTTATGGTCGTAATGTACCTTTGTATAGTGCTGCATAAATAAACAATAGTAATAATATAATAGGGGCACACAGTAAAGTTCATGTTGGATATTGCCCTAGCTCTAAGCCAATTGTGCATAAAGCCAAGAGTGCACTAAGCAGATGGTGCTCAAGTAGCGGAGTTCTTCATGTACTTTTGTGATAAACTATTAATAAGAATGATTTACGTCAATTCTCAAAAAGAGCTATATTTGACAGTGGTATTTTGGATTGTAATACAAGATTGTGCCTTATAATTACTGCAAGACCAAATACAAGCTAATACACCCTGAGCTGTTGATTGTGTTCCACTTGTAATTTAGCCCAATGTAAATAGTAAATAAATCATTTTAATATACTGTTTATAATCTCAAAGATTATGTACAAATGGAAAGACGTCTCTAAAATGTTTTTTTCTGCACAATTAACCTGTTCTTAAATTATTTGAAACTAGTCCTAAAGCCCGTTCACACGGGCCGTGTTGTGTTATTGATCTCTCTCTCTCTCTCTCTCTCTCTCTCTCTCTCCCCTCTGTCTCTCTCTCTCCCCTCTGTCTCTCTCCCCTCTGTCTCTCTCTCTCTCTCTCTCTCTCTCTCCCCTCTGTCTTTTTCTCTCTCTCTCTCTCCCCTCTGTCTTTTTCTCTCTCTTTCTCCCCTCTGTCTCTCTCTTTCTCCCCTCTGTCTCTCTCTCTCTCTCCCCTCTGTCTCTCTCTCTCTCCCCTCTGTCTCTCTCTCCCTCCCCCTCTGTCTCTCTCTCCCTCCCCCTCTGTCTCTCTCTCCCTCCCCCTCTGTCTCTCTCTCCCTCCCCCTCTGTCTCTCTATCCCTCCCCCTCTGTCTCTCTATCCCTCCCCCTCTGTCTCTCTATCCCTCCCCTCTTTTTCTCTATCCCTCCCCTCTGTCTCTCTCTTTCTCCCCTCTGTCTCTCTCTCCCTCCCCCTCTGTCTCTCATTCCCCCTCTGTCTCTCTCTCCTCTCTGTCTTTCTCTCTCTCCCCTCTGTCTCTCTCTCTCCCCTCTCTCTCTATCCCTTCCCTCCCCTCTGTCTCTCTATCCTTCCCCTCTGTCTCTCATTCCCCCCTCTGTCTCTCTCCCCTCTGTATCTCTCTCCCCTCTGTCTTTCTCTTCTCTCTCTCTCTCTCTCTCTCTCTCTCTCTCCCCTCTGTCTCTCTCTCCCTCCCCCTCTGTCTCTCTCTCCCTCCCCCTCTGTCTCTCTCTCCCTCCCCCTCTGTCTCTCTATCCCTCCCCCTCTGTCTCTCTATCCCTCCCCCTCTGTCTCTCTATCCCTCCCCTCTTTTTCTCTATCCCTCCCCTCTGTCTCTCTCTTTCTCCCCTCTGTCTCTCTCTCCCTCCCCCTCTGTCTCTCATTCCCCCTCTGTCTCTCTCTCTCTCTCTCTCGTCCGCGCGCTGCTGGTTGCAGGGGTGCGCGTGCGAGCAGCTGTGCTCTTTGCCCGGTCCTCGCGCTGCTGGTTGCAGGGGTGCGCGTGCGAGCAGCTGTGCTCTTTGCCCGGTCCTCGCGCTGCTGGTTTCGTCGGGTGGGTGCGCGTGCGATCAGCTGCTGTCTAAGGCCAAGTGTTTGTCTGAACTGCGCATGACGGCTTCAGACAAACTCTTGTCTTTTATAATATAGGATAATGTTAAATAAGAGAACCCTATGATGATCCATGAAAAGAACTTCACATTTGTTTCAAAAAAGGATAGAGCTTCCTGTATTGAATGATTCTGGACAAAGTACCGTTCTACTTTTTAGCAGGGAGTCAGTCTACCCATGTTCCAAAATAAATACTTTGTTACAACTACAGTTAAAGGGACAGTAAAGTAAAAAAAAAACTTCATGATTTAAATAGGGCATGTAATTTTAAACAACTTTCCAATTTACTTTTATTACCCATTTTGCTTTGTTCTCTTGGTATTCTTAGTTGAAAGCTAAATCTAGGAGGTTCATATGCTAATTTCTTAGGCCTTGAAGATTGCCTCTAATCTGAAAGCATTTTGACAGTTTTTCACCACTAGAGGGCGTTAGTTCATGTGTTTCATATAGATAACATTGAGCTCAAGCACGTGAAGCTCCTAGGAGTCAGCACTGATTGGCTAAAAATGCAAGTCTGTCAAAAGAACTGAAATAAGGGGGCAGTTTGCAGAGGCTTAGATACAAGGTAATCACAGAGGTAAAAAGTATATTAACTGTGTTGGTTATGCAAAATTGGGGAATGGGTAATAAAGGGATTATCTACCTTTTTAAACAAAAAAAATTCTGGTGTTTACTGTCCCTTTAATACATACTCCTGAATTCCCTACAACAGTTCAAAGCCTGGTCAGGGAAGTATCATTGTCTGAGAAAAGAGAAACTTGAATAACATAACCTTTTTTTCTATATTGATAGCGAAGGAAAAATTTAACTGCAGCTTTCTCAAAAATGGTTCAGCTGCTCATACAAATAAACCAAGTTAAAGAGGGCAACAACCTTGTAAATGGAGCGCACCTTAAGTACCTTTGGCCATCTGCTTTTCAGCTTTGCTTTAAGACAGCGCTGCTCCATGTATCTTTAACAAGTGCAGGAGACAACATCTCCAGTGAACACCATGTTACTGCTCCATGTGTCTTTAACAAGTGCAGGAGACAACATCTCCAGTGAACACCATGTTACTGCTCCATGTGTCTTTAACAAGTGCAGGAGACAACATCTCCAGTGAACTCCATGTTACAAGCACAGCATATTAATGTGTGTGTGTGTATATATATATATATATATATATATATATATATATATATGTATGTATGTATCTGTGCAGATAGGTGTGTACACATTCATACACATATATGCTATATTAATATATATATATATATATATATATATATATATATACAGTATATATGTATATATATATATATATCTATATATTATATATGTGTGTGTGTGTGTGTGTGTGATGCTTTATTTTAATCTTTTTACATGTGTTTTGTTTATACTTTTATTCTATCCCTAACACTTTAACTTCAAGCCTCATGATACACTAACTTTTTAGCCCTGTTATGTGTTGCTATCAAAAGCACTCCACTTTTAATCTAGGCAGGGATGAAACTACAGGGATGCAGTTGTCGCCAATTGTGACTGGGCCCGCAAGGGTGGGAGCCCAGCTTAAAAAAAAATTGTATTTATTTTAACAAATAAAAAACGTTGACCTGCCACTGCCTGCACTGATATCTGTGAGTGTGACATGATGCTTCACTAAGTGTCTCTGACTACAGGGTTAGTCTTTCTGGGGGGGGGAGTAAACAGTGTCACTATACAGTACCAACTATATACAGTATGGGGGGGGCTGGACTATGTCACAGACTACTGTGGTCACTTTATAAAGTACTGGGGCGGTGGAGGGGTCAGGCCAGCCATCTCACTGGCAGATACAGACTTGTGTCACTGACTCACTATAATACAGTACTGGTGGGTTAAACATTGTCCACTATATACAGTAATAGGGGGTCAGACCATCTCACAGACTGTGGGCACAGGGTGCCTCCTTTTGCAGACGTAATCTGATTCACATTTTTTTTTTCTGTGCTAAATGTACCTGCACCTGGGGCCCCTGTGGTTTCTAGTTACGCCTCTGAATCTAGGCCTCTGTTGGCTACATTCTAATAGTTGCAAACTAATTCAATAATCTAGGGCCTAAGTCAAGGGTGTGATTAGACCTTACCAGGCCCCATGGTAAACGCTGTGGTGGGGCCCCCCAATTGCCCTTTCTGAACCAGCCAGCCCACATAGTAGCAAGAGGAGCTGCCTTCTCTCTGACCTGTGAATCATCCTTCCTCATTGATTAGTCAGCACCCAGAGGATTATACACTTGGTCAAGTACCTATATGGGAGCCAGGTCCCCCCCCCAATTTTGCCCACCTGTAGTGACACCTAGTAGTGACTGCAAGGCCAGATGGACCTCATAGCACTGTCGGCCAGGTCTCAATTTGATACCTCCTAAGACCCTGGATAAAAAACCTAAATCAAATAAAAAAACCCTAAATTTTGTCCTAAATATATGTGTCAATGCAAACAAGTCAAAACAATTTTTTGCTTCATCCATGGAGAACAAATTCTGGACAGTTAAATCTTGTGCTATTCTTTATAATGCCCATTGATGCCACAGGTGGCTGTGGTGTGTTGCCTCCATGGTATGAATCCAGTCTGATCTCAGTGGATTACAGATGACTACATAATTAAGTCACAAAAAACTAGATTTTTAGCAAGTGTTTCTCACCCCAACATAAAGAAAGAGATCAACAAAAACTGAAACAATTCAAAATGTTCCCTGATTTCCCAGAAATGTTGAGAAGTTCAAGCAGTGTCTGGCAGTTAACTACCACTTTCTATGGGATCTGCTATGTCCATAACAGAACTGTATCCATTATCTGTGACTTTTTCCCCTCATAGTCAGTTCTAAAAGCCATAGCACAGGCTGCTAAGCAACTGTTTTTAGGTACATAGAACTCAAAGCAGAGTATAAAAAAAATATCATCTACATTGTGTTACCTCCCAATGCAATTTAACCCTAATTTCTGCTCATCTGACCTCACAAAATAAAAAACCTCACCACGACCTCCCCCATCACAAGCAACCTCTAATTGTATGGTCCAGAACCCACCAATAATTCATTTTAACTTTGACCTTCCACACAAAACCATTAATTATAATGGATATTACAATCAATTAACCATGACCCATTACCACATAACAAATGGTTGAGACCCCCCAACTGTCCCGATTTTTGTGGGACCGTCCCGATTTAGGTGTCTTGTCCGATGTTCTGGGTTGCTTGCCATCTGTTCCCGCATTGCCCCATCCATTAAAAAAAAAAATTCTAATTGGGCCATACTCAGAAGCAGCTGGCTTTTCTCGCCCAGGGTTAGATACCTGTTAGATTCCCTGTGGAAAAGGAATTGATGTGTGGGTTAAGCAGGGTGAGAAGGCTGCTATACCCTATGACCTCAAGTAATGGTGACCTCCAACCTTGGTTAGTGATGACGTCTAACCCCTGGTGATAATACTAACAGTTTTATATGATGAGCAGTGCTAACACCAGGGTAACAAACAGTGGCAGCTTCAGACTGCCAGCTAATGTGCTTGCCAATCCCAGGACCCTATACAATGAATTAGTACTCATATATGATGTAGTGTGTGTGTGTCTCTGTATGTATAAGTGTGTGTGTGTATCTGCATGTATAAGTGCATGCTATGTAGTTTGTGTATCTGCATGTATAAGTGTAAGCTATGTAAGGTGTGTGTGTATTTGTATGTATAAGTGTGTGTGTATGTGTGTATCTGCATGTATTAGTCTATGCTATGTGATGTCTGTGTATCTGCATGTATAAGTGTTTGCTATGTAGTGTGTGTGTGTGCGTATCTGCATGTGTAGTGTATGCTATGTAATGTGTGTTTCTATGTATTTGAGTGTGTGTACATGTATATGTGTAGCTTGTGTTACAGTGCATTTTTGCTGACTTTAAAGGCCAAATAATTATTATTAAATGTCTAATTAAGATAAAAAATATTTAGAACTGTCTCTGTAAAGGCTAATTAATACAGAGCTTACATAGCTATACCAGTGGTTTGAGTTTGTGTTTGATTTGCTGCCTAAGAGTAATAAAAGATATGACTTTATTTAGAATTGTATTCATATTACTTTGGTCTTATGATTTTGTAAGCCCCATCCCTGCTCCTGCCCACCACATATCATACTTTTGCTGCAGTGGGGGCTGTCCCTCTTTTGAATTTTGAAATGTTGAGAGGTATGCAAACCTTCCTTAATGCCAAGCAGCCCCCCACTGTAAACACCCCTTCATGATATAATGCCATGTTTGAAGCATTCTCTGTATGTCTTCCTCTATTTGCAGAATTTTAAACAATAACAATTGATTAAGAAGGTTAACCAATCTAAAATAGGTATGGATGAACTAAAGGTTTAACAGCTTAACTACTCTTCTTATTGTTTAATAGGCTTGAACACATAACTTAACGCACCTGGACCTGCAAACACTTGCAAAAGCAACAAACAGGATTAGAAGCCTATTCCCTCACTTACACTGGATCCTATATACAGTCAAAGTGCTCAGATGTTGTATTTTTTCAATAAGGGGTTCATTTTAAAGGCTGGGACCCCGGGAATTTCCACTTGTTGGTTAAATTGATTTCAAACTGCAATAGCAGACTCCCAAGTTTGTAAATAAACATTTTTTTCAACAAAACTCAACACAAATTAAAATGGTTGGTGGGTTGTTGATAATCTACTAGAAAAATGTTCATAATTTCTATAGAATAAGTTGCAATATGTACTTAAATGCATCACCATTTGAACATTTATTTTTAATAAAAATAGATAGTTAATACATTGTCATTTTCGTTAACATTCCATAAACTGCATTTTGGGCTTGATTACAAGTGGCACGCTAACTGTTGCTCTTTTGCGTATGCCGGAAATAGCACGTGTTTTACAAGTTGAAAGTAAATGCGATAGCAAGAGTGCAATCACATTTTACAATTGTCGGGTTAAAGCAACTGAAACCCTTGGGTAAAGAGTAGTGCGTTAAAAGAAAGTTACATAAAACACAACATAAATACATTCAAAGCTACAGTTACACGTCTGCATGAATTAGTCCCAAAATGTCATCTCATCTTCATCAAAGTCGCAAGTTTAGATAAACAAAATCAGCTAGATTACAAGTTGTGCATTATGAGTGAAAAAGCATCGTAATGGCTCTTTTTCACTACCGCTGGTATTACATGTGTTGTAGGTATAGCTGTACCGCACACCTTTTTGGCCGTCACGCAATGTAAGTACTGCACTTATTAAAAAGTCCTTTTTCAATGGGACTTCCACAGCATCGGTATTACGAGTTTTGCCTGGGAGGCCAAAAAGTCAGCGGTACATCCTATAACTATAAGATCCGTACCGCCATCTAAAGTCAGTAGTTATGAGTTTTACTTTACAAAGCTGTACCATAAAACTCATACCTAAAGTGTTACAAAGTACACTAACACCCATAAACTACCTATTAACCCCTAAACCGAGGCCCTCCCTCATTGCTAATACTAAAATAAAATTATTAACCCCTAATCTTCTGCTCTGGACATCGCCGCAACTATAATAAACATATTAACCCCTAAACCGCCGCACTCCCACATCGCAAAAACCAGTTAAATATTATTAACCCCTAATCTGCTGCCCCCAATGTCGTCGCCACCTACATACACTTATTAACCCCTAATCTGCTGTCCATAACATTGCCGCAACCTACATTACTGTTATTAACCCCTAATCTGCTGCCCCAAAATCGCTGCAACCTAACTACACTTATTAACCCCTAATCTGCTGCCCCCAATGTCACTGCCACTATACTAAAGTTATTAACCCCTAAACCTAACCCTAAGTCTAACCCTAACGTAACCCTAACACCCACTAAGTTTAACATAATTAAAATAATTCCAAATAAAAATTACAATTAATACCTAAATTATTCCTATTTAAAACGAAATAAATACTTACCTGTAAAATAAAACCTAAGCTAGCTACAATATAACTAATAGTTATATTGTATCTAGCTTATGTTTTATTTTTATTTCACAGGTAAGTTGGTATTTCTTTTAATTAGGTAGATTAGTTATTAAATAGTTATTAACTATTTACTAACTACCTAGTTAAAATAAAATACAAATTTACCTGTAAAATAAAACCTAACCTGTCTTACAGTAAAACCTAACATTACACTTAAAGTAAATAAATTACATTAATCAAATACAATTAACTAAATTACAAAAAAATAAACACTAAATTACACAAAATAAAAAAGAAATTATCAAATATTTAAACTAATTACTCCTAAACTAATAGCTCTATCAAAATAAAAAGCCCCCCAAAATAATAAAACCCCTAGCCAAAACTAAACTGCCAATAGCCCTTAAAAGGGCCTTTTGCGGGGCATTGCCCCAAAGATATCAGCTCTTTTACCTGGCAAATAAAAATACAAACATCCTCCCAACAGTAAAACCCACCACCCACACAACCAACCTGCCCAAATAAAATTCTATCTAAAAAACCTAAGCTACCCATTGCCCTGAAAAGGGCATTTGGATGGGCATTGCCCTTAAAAGGGCATTCAGCTCTTTTACATTGCCCAAACCCTAAGCTAAAAATAAAACCCACCGAATAAACCCTTAATAAAACCTAACACTAACCGCAAAGATCCACTTACAGTTTTGGAAGACCGCACATCCAGCCAGCGAAGTCCTCATCCTAGCGGCAAGAAGTCCTCAATGAAGCAGGGAGAAGTCTTCATCCAAGCTGCAAGAAGTCATCATCAAGGCCGGCAGAAGTCTTCATCCAGACGGCATCTTCTATCTCCATCCTTCCGGTGCGGAGCGGCTCCATCTTCAAGACATCCAGCACGGAGCATCCTCTTCATACGGTCCCAGATTTACACTGAAGGTTCCCTTAAAGAGACGTCATCCAAGATTGTGTCCCTTGAATTCCGATTGGCTGATAGAATTCTAGAATCGGAATTCAAGGGACGCCATCTTGGATGACGTCCGTTAAAGGGAACCTTCAGTGTACGGCTGGGACCGTATGAAGAGGATACTCCGCGCCGGGATGTCTTGAAGATGGAGCTGCTCCACGCCGGAAGGATGAAGATAGAAGATGCCGTCTGGATGAAGACTTCTGCCCGTCTGGATGATGACTTCTTGCCGCTTGTATGAAGACTTCTCCGGGCTTCATTGAGGACTTCTTGCCCTTTGGATGAAGACTTAAGACTTTGCCGGCTGGATGAGGATGGATGTCCGGTCTTCCAAAACTGTAAGTGGATCTTCAGGGGTTAGTGTTAGGTTTTTTTAAGGGTTTATTGGGTGGGTTTTATTTTTAGCTTACGGTTTGGGCAATGTAAAAGAGCTGAATGCCCTTTTAAGGACAATGCCCATCCAAATGCCCTTTTCAGGGCTATGGGTAGCTTAGGTTTTATTAGATAGAATTTTATTTGGGGGGTTGGTTGTGTGGGTGTTGGGTTTTACTGTTGGGGGGATGTTTGTATTTTTATTTGCCAGGTAAAAAAGCTGATATCTTTGGGGCAATGCCACGCAAAAGGCCCTTTTAAGGGCTATTGGCAGTTTAGTTTAGGCTAGGGCTTTTATTATTTTGGGGGGCTTTTTTATTTTGATAGGGCTATTAGATTAGGAGTAAATAGTTTAAATATTTGATAATTTCTTTTTTTTGTGTAATTTAGTGTTTATTTTTGATGTTGGGGGCAGCAGATTAGGAGTGTTTAGACTCGGGGTTTATGTTAGGGTGTTAGGTTTAAACATAAAAAGAAATTTCCATAGACATCAATGGGGCTGCATTACGGATCTTTACGCTCCGTGATTCCAGGTGTTAGGCTTTTTTTTAGCCGGCTCTCCCCATTTTTGTCTATGGGGAAATCGTGCATGAGCATGTAACAGCAGCTCAAAGCAGCGCTGGTATTTGTGTGCGGTATGGAGCTCAACGCAGCCATATCGCCCGCAAACGCCGGCTTTTTTTAAACTCTTAATACCAGCGCTATAGGGAGTGAAATACCGCCAAAAATGCTGCGGTCGTTAATTTCCCTATAGCGCTCAAAACTCATTATCTGGCTGAATGTGATTAGGCTAACAACACACAAACAATTCTAATCTTTCATGTCTTTATTGAACACTTCCCATTAAACATTCACAGTGCTATGGAAAAAAGTATATGAACACTTGGATTTAATAGCTAGTTGATTCTCCTTTGGCAGCAATAACCTCAACCAAACATTTCCAGTAGCTGTAGATTAGACCTGCACAATGTTCAGAATAAATTTTGTACCACTGTTCCTTACAAAACTGCTTCAGCTATTCCACAGCATCTCCTTGGGGTTAAGGTCTGGGGTCTGACTGGGCTACTTCAAAAGGCGGATTTTCGTTTTTTGAAGCCATTCTGTAGTGGATTTACTTCGATGTTTAGGATCATTGTCCTGCTGCATCAACCAATTTCTACTGAGCTTCAGCTGTCACATAGGGTCCAAATTATCATTGTGCGAGCGGACATGATCCGATATTGTGGATCATGTCCGCTGCACATCGATAAATGCTGACAACATACGCTCTCGGCATTTATCATTGCACCAGCAGTTCTTGTGAACTGCTGGTGCAATACCACTCCCTGCAGATTCACGGCCAATCGGCCGCTAGCTGTAATGCTCGTGGGATATTCCTCTATCAGACTGAACTCGGCCAGTAGTCTTGTTATCCCGGCATCGAGTCGGAAAGATAGGGAATATCCCAGAGCAGAAAAAGTTAGTAAGATGAGGAAGGTGGCACTCACCACAGGAAGGGCAGTCCCCAGGGGCAACGGCAGAGCGGTCCAAGGACAAACCACTAGAATGGTCAGGCAGGCAGGGTTTGGCAATAGCAAAACAGTCCAATGGCACACCACTAGAATGGTAAGGCCAGCAGGATTTGGCAACATTAAAGCAGTTCAAGGGCAAACCACTAGAATAGTCAGGCAGGCAGGGTTCAGCAACAAAGAGGCAATCCAGAACAACAGGGGTTAATAAGCAAAGCAGTCAGACAGGCAGGGTTCAGCAGCAGTATATCAATCCAGCAATTTGGGGGTTAAGAGGCAGAGTAGTCAAACAGGCAGGGTTCAGCAGCAGTATATCAATCCAGCCATTTAATGGGTTAAGAGGCAGAGTAGTCAGACAGGCAGAGTTCAGCAGCAAAAAACAATCCAGCAATTTAGGGGTTAAGAGGCAGAGTATCCAGACAGGCAGATTTCAGCAGCGGTATAACAAAGTAACACCTATATAGGGTTCGGCAACAAAGAGGCAATCCAGAACAACAGGGGTTAATAAGCAAAGCAGTCAGATAGGCAGGGTTCAGCAGCAGTATATCAATCCAGCAATTTAGGGGTTAAGAGGCACAGAAGTCAGACAGGCAGAGTTCAGCAGCGGTATAACAATAAGGCAGTAAGAAAAGTATGATCTATCACACCCAGGAGCACACAAAGTAACACCTATACTTGGGCAGTGATAGATCATACAAGGAACACTTACATAGGCATAGGATTTGCGCCACAAGCGGCTGACCGGCATCAGAGAGGGAGAGGAGCGTGCGGCAATGACATCAGCGCTTCACGCCTCCAGACCCAACACAGCCCTAGGCAACGAGCAGGGAAGGAGACGCCGCACCCCTAGCAACGACTAGACCGACGCAGCGTGACATAGCCCCCCACTCAAGGGCTCCCTCTGGAAACCAGAGTCGGCCTCAAAGGATGAGCAGCATGGAATATTGAGACCAAGGATGGAGCATGCACATCATGGGCAGGAACCCAGGAACGATCTGCCACCGAGTAACCCTTCCAATGTATCAGATACTGCAGTTGTCTGCATCTGTATCTGGAGTCGAGGATCTTAGCTACTTCATATTCAGGGTCACCACGGACCAGGTGCGAAGAAGGAGGAGCTTGGAGCTGGGTATATCTGTTCTTGATGTAAGGTTTGAGTAGTCAGATGTGAAAGACTGTGCCTATGCGTAGTGTTTTGGGCAAGGCCACTTTGTAAGCAACAGGAGACAGTCTTTTCAGGACCTTGTAAGGGCCGATAAACCTAGACCCCAATTTGTGACAGGGTTGATGTAGACGAATGTGTCAAGTAGAGATCCAAACACGTTCACCCACTGGGATGGCACGTACAGAAGCTCTATGATGATTAGCAAACTTCTTATATCTAGAGACAGCTGAACATAGCTGAGAGCGAATACATTGCAAATTAGTGGTGAGTCAAGTGACGTGTCGTTCTGCAGCAGGAACCCCAGTGGACTGAGCAAAAAGAGAGAAGACACAAGGATGATACCCGTCTGCAGCTTGAAATGGAGAACATTGAAGAAAAGAGTGCCAATAAGTGTTTTATGCCAGCTCAGCTAGGGGTAACAACTCAAACCAGTTGGTATGGCGATAAAGGCTCTAAGATAGGTTTTAAGATCCTGGTTTGCTTTCTCAGTTAGTCAGCTGGTTTGAGGATGGTAGCCAGAAGACAATGAAACAGTGGTTCCAATCAACTTACAAAAGGCTCTCCAAAAGGCAGAGATGAACTGTGGACCTCTGTCGGAAAAAATATTCACAGGAATGCCATGAAGTCGCACCACATGCAAGAGAAAGAGAGACGATAATTCTTTGGGCAGAAGGCAGTTTGGTTAGGGGTACAAAATGATCCAGTCTGAAAAAGCGATCCACCACAACCCAGATAACTGTATGATGGTCAGAAGGAGGAAGGATCCACAATGAAATCCATTGTTATGTGTGTCCATGGTTGTTTGGGAATGGACAATTGTTGGAGCAAGCCAGGAGGCAAAGATCGGGGAGTCTTATTGGCAGCACAAGTTGTGCAGGCCTTCACATAATCCTGAGCATCAGACTTCATAGTAGGCCACCTTACATGTTGGGAAAGACGCTTGAAAGTCCTAGTCGAACCAGGATGTTCTGAGAGTTTGCTGTCATGAGCCCAGGCTAGCACAGGGATGTGTAGGTTTAGAGGTACAAAGAGGATATCGGAGCCCACGGGGGCTCCAGGAGGTTTACTAGACTGGACACGTTGCAATCTTTGCAGAAGGGTGGTGTTTAGTTGAGCAACCACACAGGAGGGGGGTATGATGTGTTCAATAGGAGCTTCAGAGGAGTCACTTGAGTGAGGGAACTGACGGGAAAGGGCGTCCACCTTCTTGTTCTTGGTCCCAGGAAGGTAAGAGACCACAAAGTTAAAATGGGAAAAGAACAAGGCCCACCTGGCCTGTCGAGAATTGAGTCAATGGGAAGTCTTTAGGTTAGTCATATTTTTGTGGTCGGTAAGAATCTGAATGGGATTGGCGGTGCCCTCTAACCAATGACGCCATTCGGTCAAAGCCATCTTAATGGCTAAGAGTTCACGATTACCCACATCGTAGTTCCTCTCAGCAGGAGTAAAGTGTTTAGAGAAAAAGGCTACAGGGTGTGACTTTGAAGTCAAAGGATCCCTTTGGGTAAGAACTGCTCCAGCCACTATCTCGGAGGTATCAACCTCTAAAGTGAACTGTAGGTCAGGATCAGGATGGCAGAGCACAGCAGCTGAACAGAAAGCCTTTTTTAGACTAGAGAAGGCACTTATAGCTTCGGGAGACCGTTTTTGTTCCGTTTTGTTAATTCAGTGACAGGAGCGACTGTTTGAGAAAAATTCTTTATAAACTTTCGGTAATAATTGGAGAACCACAAGAACCTCTGTAATTCCTTAAGAGAAGTAGGTTGAGGCCATTCCAGAACTACGGTGAGTTTAGCAGGATCCATGGCAAAACCCTCCTTCGAGATGACATAACCAAGGAATTGGATCTGAACTTGATCAAACTCACATTTTTCTAGCTTGGCTACCAAATAATTGTCTCTGAGACGTAGAAGCACCTGTCTATGATGTTCCTCCAAATTGGAAGAGAAAACAAGGATGTCATCCAGATAGACGATGACAGTGCGGTTGAGGTCACGCAAGATATCGTTAACAAATGCCTAGAAGACTGCAGGGGCGTTACACAGCCCAAAAGGGCATTGCAAGGTATTCGTAATGCCCAGATCTCATGTTGAAGGCGGTCTTCCATTCGTGGCCTGGAAAGATTGCATGCCCCACATAAGTCCAATTTGGTGAAAAAGCGAGCATCCTGGAGTGAGTCATACAGTTCGGTGATTAATGGTATGGGATAGCGATTCTTGATGGTTATGTTGTTCAAGGCCCTGTAGTCGATGCAGGGTCTGAGCCCGCCATCCTTCTTAATGACAATAAAGAAGCCTGCCACAGCAGGAGAGGAGGAAGGGTGAATTAAACCTTTAGCTAGGTTCTCTTGAATGTATTCCTCCATGGATTTGGTTTCAGCTTTGGAGAGTGGATAAGTCCTCCCTTTAGGAAGTGGGGCTCCGGGAAAGAGGTCAATCTTGCAGTCATAAAGACGGTGGGGTGGTAGCATGTCGGCTGCTTTTTTCTCAAACACATCCTCAAAGTCTGTGTATACTGAAGGAAGGTTAGAAGGAGTCTGTATACTGGCTATGGGGATATGGGGCAGAGGAGTGACTTTAGCAAGGCAGGAGTGGAAACAGGAGGTGCCCCAGGAGACCAGTTGTCCCTCAGCCCAGTCGAACTGTGGATTGTGTACCCGAAGCCAAGGAAGACAGGCTGTGCTGGGGAATGAATAACCTCAAACTGCAGCTGTTCGGTGTGAAGGACCCCACAGTCAGGGTCAGGGGTCCTGACTCAAAATGGATTAAGCCTGAACCAAGGGGAGTGACATCCAGAGTAGTTATTTTGAGACAATGTCTTTTCTGCAGAAGAGGCAAGCCAGCTTGAATCATGAAACAGTGATCCAGGAAGTTCCCAGCTGCCCCTGAATCAATGAAGGCTTGAGTGTGGACAGTATTCTGAAGGAAGGTAAGGGTAACAGGTAGACACATCAGATCCCTAGCGCTCACCACTTCCACGTCTTCTCCGGCAGCGTGTCTTCAGCGAGTGCACACGTCATCAGCCTGCTTCCAAGTGAGGGTGTCATAAGACAGCGTCGTCGTTAGGACGCCAAACAGCATACAAACAGGAAAATAGGTAAGTCTATCGCAACTCCTCCCCAGGAAACGCACAGTGACTCTTGTAGTAAAAATAGAAAAGTCTTTATTTGGTAGTAGAGCGCAATTAAAAACAGGGATGTGAGATACAACTCACAGATTCAATAATGGTGTTCCAGTATTGCAAGACACGGCAAACATGTTTCGTATGGGGCCTCCACACTTGTTCACTGCTGTTGATTGCAAGCACTGGATACACCTTTTAAGGACAATCAATCACCAAAAATTACAAACATGTGTGTACTTAACCCTGCCTATACAAATAATTGCCAAATAGAATACACAGACGTTTAACATGTGAGAGGAGAATGAAATAGCTAACATTGAAAAAATATATATTAATAACATTATGATTTATCAACTATGCAATGAAAATATGTTATATAAAAGTTCTTTTGGGGAACCAGGAGAGACCAGGACTTGTCATATGAATAAACATTAGATAAATAGATTAACATCAGATTCCATATTAATGCCAAGCGGGTATCTAGTATTGAGAGTGAATATCCACTGAGCCTCCTTATAGCTCAGTTTATATTCCCTGTCTCCCCCCTAGAATGTTTTGGGATATGATCAATGGCCTGAAATGATACTAGGGATGAGTCAGCATCATGCATATTTTTAAAATGCTTAGCAACAGGCGTGAAGACATCAGGGTTTTCAATATCCCTGATGTGTTCAAGTGCTCTGTCCCTGAACATTCGCTGGGTTTTTCCAACGTATTGGATCTGGCACCCCCTGCAGGTCAAAAGATAAACTACAAAAGTAGATTTGCAGTTCAATTTGTGTCTAATTCGATATGACTTATTTGTAACTGAGGAATGAAAGCAATCACCCTCCACCACATAGTTGCAGGTTTTGCATATTTTTGCTTTGCATCTAAAAAAGCCCATTCTCTGAGGTAACCAGGTACATGTTCTCTGTATTGGCAATTGTGAAGGAGCTACTATGTTGCCAATATTGATGGCTTTCCAAGCTACAAATTTGCAGCCACTATTAGCTACCCTTTCCAGAGAGGGATCAGTGGCAAGAATAGGTAGACTTTCTCTAATCAGGTTACAAATTTTGTTGAACTCCAAACTATAAGGAGTGCTAAAGATAAGTTTATCTCTGCAAACTTCCCTAGTAGATGGAGTTCTATCAAATCTCTTATATGTCAATAGCTGACTGCATGGAATTTGACTGATTTGTTCTCTTGTGGATTTTAACAAATTAGGTGGATACCCACGTTCCAAAAGCCTCCCCTCCAAAATGTAAATTTGTTCATTGAACATGGTATCATTAGAACAGATTCTGCGTGTTCTGATGTACTGACTTTTGGCTATGGCTTTTAGGACGTGTTTGGGATGGCAAGATTGAAAGTTAAGGATAGTGTTCCCATTAGTCGGTTTACGATATAAATTAGTATCCACAGTCTTTGTTGATATTTGAGCAGAAAGCTCAATGTCCAAAAATTTAGTGTGTAGTGGATGTTGTTCAAAAGTGAATTTAAGATTTGCCTCATTGGTATTGATGTATTTAATAAAATCATCCACACTACTACTATCTCCATTCCACACCAGCAACAGGTCATCGATATAGCGTCCAAAATATATAATATTATTCTTATGAGGGTTGCCATCTCCATAGACGTGGAACAGCTCCCACCATCCCATATAGAGATTGGCATAGGAGGGGGCAAACTTTGCCCCCATTGATGTTCCACGCCTCTGGAGATAGCAACATCCCTCAAACAAGAAAAAATTGTGAGTTAATAAAAATTCGATGGCCAGAATAAGAAACTGTTTAACCTCCACCGAATAATTGGAGTAATTATCCAAAACAAAGGACACTGCCTCGAGCCCCTGCTGGTGTGGAATGGAGGTGTAAAGAGAAACAACATCTATAGTCACGAATCTGTATGTCTCTTCCCATGTGATATCCTGTACTGTTTTTAAAACCTGGGTGGCATCCCTAATATAACTCATGAGGCTAACCACTATGGGCTGGAGAAAAGAATCAACCAATTCAGATAAGGGCTCCAAAAGGGAATCAACCCCCGAAATGATGGGGGTACCAGGTACCAGGATCCGAGAGGAGTGAGGGGATTTAATAGAGATCATGCTTAGAGGTACCCCTGTGTTATCCCCTAAGCATTGGCTTTTCCCGGCCGAATTTCACAGTCCTTCAGTTGGTGGGAGTTAGATCCACACTAAAAGCATAGTTTCAGTCTCCTTCTTCTCTGTCTTTCAGACTCTGAAGGTTTGAAGAAGGAGAGATCCATGGGTTCCTCCACTGAGGTAACTGGAGCTGCTGAAGGGGTAGCGGATGCTGTAGAAACTGGGTGAACAGGAGGACGGGAGGGAAAAACCCTCCTTGTTCTGTCTCTCATGGCTTGTCCAAGGCAAGGTACAGATAGGGGAAGTTCCAAAAAAGCATTGTCAGAATAATAGGGGTCAGTCCAGGCAGAAGGTATTATAAACGAGAGTCAGGCCAAATGTCAAAACCAGGTAATCGAAATAGTAGGAAAAGGGAATAGGAACAGGAGTAGATATGAACGCTTAGTTATGCAGATAAGCTGGCAGAATAACTCAGCAACAAGCCAGGGTTCAGACCAGAATTTAAACCTTACAGGGCCCAGGAACGCTCCCCGTATCCAAGACAACAGGAAGCATCAGATAACCAATGGGAAGGTAGGAAAGAGAGAGTCACTGAGATCCCTCTCGCTGATGGAAAGAACCTGAAACGCTCCCCGTGCACACGTGCGCCCGCAGGCGCACCCGCACTGCCAGGTGCCATCACAGCTGTGGGAAAACTTGCAACGTCACCCTCCACCTTCACCAACAGTGACCAGGTAAGGGGGCACCCCTGGCCCCATGACACATGGCCACCCTGATATTATACTGTAGGATATCTTGATAAACTTGGGAATTCATTTTTCCCTTGATGATAGCAAGTGGTCCAGGCCCCAAAGCAGCAAAGCAGTCTCAAGTCATTATGCTACTTTCACCATACTTAACCGTCGTGATGATGTTTCATGTTACGCCAATATATAGTTCTGCGTGTTCTTCCCAAACAACTCAACCTTAGTTTTATCTGTCCACAAAACATTTTCCCAGTAGCATTGTAGAGTATAAAGGTGGTCTTTGGCAAACTTCAGGAGTGCAGTAATGTTTTTTTGGGAAAGCAGTTGCTTTCTTTGTGGTGTCCTGCCATGGATACTATGCCTGTTCAAAGTTTTCCTTATAGTAGACTCATAGGGGCTGAATTATCAAGCAGTTATGAAACAGTGGTCTAAAGACCGCTGCTCCATAACTTGTCTGCCTGCTCTGAGGCTGCGGAAATCAATCCGCCAGATCCTATACGATCGGGCTGATTGACAACCCCTGCTAGCGGTTGATTGGCCGTGAATCTGCAGGGGGCGGCATTGAACAAGCAATTCAAAAGAACTGCTTGTGCAATGATAAATGCCGACAGCGTATGCTGTCGGCATTTATCGATGTGCGGGGGACATGATGCGCTACATCGTATCATGTCTGCTCGCACTGTCATAAATTGGCCCCATAAACAGAGATGTTAACCAGTTCCAATGATTTCTTTAAGTTTTTAGCTGTCACTCTAGGGTTCCTTTTTACCTCATTGAGAATTGTGCGATGTGCAGTTTGAGTCATCAAGTCTGAACGGTCAGTAGCCATAGTACTAAATTGTCTCCATTTATAGACAATTTGTCTAATAGTGGACAGATGAATATCTAAACTCTTTGATATAACTTTGTACCCCTTTCCAGCTTTATGCAATGCAAAAATTCTTGATCACAGGTCTTCTGAGACCTATTTTTCGCAAGGCATGGTTTACATCAAGAGATTAATTTTGTGAATAGCAAACTCAAAATGGTTGAGTGCTTTTTATAAGTCAAAGTTGCTCTAACCGACAACTCAAATCTTGTTTCATTAATTGAACACTAGGGGCGAGATTACATATACGGCGTAGGTTTCAGCAAAACTGCTGAAACCCATGCCACCCATAAGTTCACCTCGCACATTGGGTGAATCACATATACGGTGCCGGCAGATCATATACTGCCGTAAGTCGGATAAACTGGCAAGGTTCAGAAATGTGCGGAAATATAAATTTCTGGAGTCGCCAGTGACTTACGGCAGTATATGATCTGCTAGTGCCTAAGTAAAAAAACAAAAAAATGTTTAATTGCCCGTAAAAGTCTTACCCGCCTCCAAAAAATGAACCCGACACCTCAAAACCCTTATATCTGCCATCCCCCTACATCGCAACTAATAATAAAATGTATTAACCTATAAACCGGCTCTCCCCCACAACGCAATCTACCTATTTAAACTACTAACCCCTAATCCTCCAACCCCCCATATCGCAAACTACCTATTAAAACTATTAACCCCTAATCCGCCAACCCAAACAACGCAATCTACCTAATTAACCTATTATCCCCTAAACCACCATCCTCCCACAACACAAAGTATTAATCTAATCACTAAGCACCCGAACCTAAGACCCCCTAAATTAACCCCAATTACATAAAATAAAAAAAGACTATCTCCCTAAAAAATTAATTAAAAATTACCAAAATAAAAAAACTAACATTAAAATAAAAAAATCCTAAAATTACAGTAAAAAAAACAACTAAGCTCACATGAAAATAAAAAAATCTAAGATTACAGAAAAAAATAAAAATAAATTTAAAACTTATCGAATACCGCTATAAAAAATAAAAAAAAGTCAACACTAAAAAAAAAGCTAACACAAAACTACCAATAGCCCTTTAAAAGGGCCTTTTGTAGGGCATTGCCCTAAGTTTTACAGCTCTTTTACATTAAAAAATACAAATTAACCCCTAACAGTAAAACCCCACCACCTAGGGTAACCACGTGTCCCGGATTGCTCGGGAGAGTCTCGCATTTTGCAGGTCTGTCCCGGGTCCTGGACACCTTCATTCCAGGACAATGCAGTTTCCCCGGAATGGAAATTGCAAGCAGCCAAGTACGGAGCACAGCATCATCCGTTTAGACGTAGCAGGAGACCGTCCAATCAGCGGGAGCGAGCGGTCATTACTGTCTGCGGATCCCGCAGGAGCAAGTGGCCATTATTCTCAGCGGATCCCGCAGAAGCAAGTGGCCATTTCTAGAATTTTCTACGGGAACAAGCTACAGTCTCCTAAGGGAGTGATCATCCATTACTGGCAGCGGATTCCGGGAAAAAAAACAGAATTTATGTTTACCTGATAAATTACTTTCTCCAACGGTGTGTCCGGTCCACGGCGTCATCCTTACTTGTGGGATATTCTCTTCCCCAACAGGAAATGGCAAAGAGCCCAGCAAAGCTGGTCACATGATCCCTCCTAGGCTCCGCCTACCCCAGTCATTCGACCGACGTTAAGGAGGAATATTTGCATAGGAGAAACCATATGAAACCGTGGTGACTGTAGTTAAAGAAAATAAATTATCAGACCTGATTAAAAAACCAGGGCGGGCCGTGGACCGGACACACCGTTGGAGAAAGTAATTTATCAGGTAAACATAAATTCTGTTTTCTCCAACATAGGTGTGTCCGGTCCACGGCGTCATCCTTACTTGTGGGAACCAATACCAAAGCTTTAGGACACGGATGATGGGAGGGAGCAAATCAGGTCACCTAGATGGAAGGCACCACGGCTTGCAAAACCTTTCTCCCAAAAATAGCCTCAGAAGAAGCAAAAGTATCAAACTTGTAAAATTTGGTAAAAGTGTGCAGTGAAGACCAAGTCGCTGCCCTACATATCTGATCAACAGAAGCCTCGTTCTTGAAGGCCCATGTGGAAGCCACAGCCCTAGTGGAATGAGCTGTGATTCTTTCGGGAGGCTGCCGTCCGGCAGTCTCGTAAGCCAATCTGATGATGCTTTTAATCCAAAAAGAGAGAGAGGTAGAAGTTGCTTTTTGACCTCTCCTTTTACCGGAATAAACAACAAACAAGGAAGATGTTTGTCTAAAATCCTTTGTAGCATCTAAATAGAATTTTAGAGCGCGAACAACATCCAAATTGTGCAACAAACGTTCCTTCTTCGAAACTGGTTTCGGACACAGAGAAGGAACGATAATCTCCTGGTTAATGTTTTTGTTAGAAACAACTTTTGGAAGAAAACCAGGTTTAGTACGTAAAACCACCTTATCTGCATGGAACACCAGATAAGGAGGAG
This sequence comes from Bombina bombina, assembly GCF_027579735.1. NCBI lineage: Eukaryota > Metazoa > Chordata > Amphibia > Anura > Bombinatoridae > Bombina > Bombina bombina. The sequence continues at coordinate 446,308,511 of NC_069504.1, read as the reverse complement.
AACACTACAGAGCAGATAATTCTGAAACTCTTCTAGCAGAAGAAATTGCAACCAAAAACAAAACTTTCCAAGATAATAACTTAATATCAACGGAATGTAAGGGTTCAAACGGAACCCCCTGAAGAACTGAAAGAACTAAGTTGAGACTCCAAGGAGGAGTCAAAGGTTTGTAAACAGGCTTGATTCTAACCAGAGCCTGAACAAAGGCTTGAACATCTGGCACAGCTGCCAGCTTTTTATGAAGTAACACAGACAAGGCAGAAATCTGTCCCTTCAGGGAACTTGCAGATAATCCTTTTTCCAATCCTTCTTGAAGGAAGGATAGAATCTTAGGAATCTTAACCTTGTCCCAAGGGAATCCTTTAGATTCACACCAACAGATATATTTTTTCCAAATTTTGTGGTAAATCTTTCTAGTTACAGGCTTTCTGGCCTGAACAAGAGTATCGATAACAGAATCTGAGAACCCTCGCTTCGATAAGATCAAGCGTTCAATCTCCAAGCAGTCAGCTGGAGTGAGACCAGATTCGGATGTTCGAACGGACCTTGAACAAGAAGGTCTCGTCTCAAAGGTAGCTTCCATGGTGGAGCCGATGACATATTCACCAGATCTGCATACCAAGTCCTGCGTGGCCACGCAGGAGCTATCAAGATCACCGACGCCCTTTCCTGATTGATCCTGGCTACCAGCCTGGGGATGAGAGGAAACGGCGGGAATACATAAGCTAGTTTGAAGGTCCAAGGTGCTACTAGTGCATCCACTAGAGCCGCCTTGGGATCCCTGGATCTGGACCCGTAGCAAGGAACCTTGAAGTTCTGACGAGAGGCCATCAGATCCATGTCTGGAATGCCCCACAGTTGAGTGACTTGGGCAAAGATTTCCGGATGGAGTTCCCACTCCCCCGGATGCAATGTCTGACGACTCAGAAAATCCGCTTCCCAATTTTCCACTCCTGGGATGTGGATAGCAGACAGGTGGCAGGAGTGAGACTCCGCCCATAGAATGATTTTGGTCACTTCTTCCATCGCCAGGGAACTCCTTGTTCCCCCCTGATGGTTGATGTACGCAACAGTTGTCATGTTGTCTGATTGAAACCGTATGAACTTGGCCCTCGCTAGCTGAGGCCAAGCCTTGAGAGCATTGAATATCGCTCTCAGTTCCAGAATATTTATCGGTAGAAGAGATTCTTCCCGAGACCAAAGACCCTGAGCTTTCCGGGATCCCCAGACCGCGCCCCAGCCCATCAGACTGGCGTCGGTCGTGACAATGACCCACTCTGGTCTGCGGAAGGTCATCCCTTGTGACAGGTTGTCCAGGGACAGCCACCAACGGAGTGAGTCTCTGGTCCTCTGATTTACTTGTATCCTCGGAGACAAGTTTGTATAGTCCCCATTCCACTGACTGAGCATGCACAGTTGTAATGGTCTTAGATGAATGCGCGCAAAAGGAACTATGTCCATTGCCGCTACCATCAAACCTATCACTTCCATGCACTGCGCTATGGAAGGAAGAGGAACGGAATGAAGTATCCGACAAGAGTCTAGAAGTTTTGTTTTTCTGGCCTCTGTCAGAAAAATCCTCATTTCTAAGGAGTCTATTATTGTCCCCAAGAAGGGAACCCTTGTTGACGGAGATAGAGAACTCTTTTCCACGTTCACTTTCCATCCGTGAGATCTGAGAAAGGCCAGGACAATGTCCGTGTGAGCCTTTGCTTGAGGAAGGGACGACGCTTGAATCAGAATGTCGTCCAAGTAAGGTACTACAGCAATGCCCCTTGGTCTTAGCACAGCTAGAAGGGACCCTAGTACCTTTGTGAAAATCTTTGGAGCAGTGGCTAATCCGAAAGGAAGCGCCACGAACTGGTAATGCTTGTCCAGGAATGCGAACCTTAGGAACCGATGATGTTCCTTGTGGATAGGAATATGTAGATATGCATCCTTTAAATCCACCGTGGTCATGAATTGACCTTCCTGGATGGAAGGAAGAATTGTTCGAATGGTTTCCATTTTGAACGATGGAACCTTGAGAAACTTGTTTAAGATCTTGAGATCTAAGATTGGTCTGAACGTTCCCTCTTTTTTGGGAACTATGAACAGATTGGAGTAGAACCCCATCCCTTGTTCTCCTAATGGAACAGGATGAATCACTCCCATTTGTAACAGGTCTTCTACACAACGTAAGAATGCCTGTCTTTTTATGTGGTCTGAAGACAACTGAGACCTGTGGAACCTCCCCCTTGGGGGAAGCCCCTTGAATTCCAGAAGATAACCTTGGGAGACTATTTCTAGCGCCCAAGGATCCAGAACATCTCTTGCCCAAGCCCGAGCGAAGAGAGAGAGTCTGTCCCCCACCAGATCCGGTCCCGGATCGGGGGCCAACATTTCATGCTGTCTTGGTAGCAGTGGCAGGTTTCTTGGCCTGCTTTCCCTTGTTCCAGCCTTGCATTGGTCTCCAAGCTGGCTTGGCTTGAGAAGTATTACCCTCTTGCTTAGAGGACGTAGCACTTTGGGCTGTTCCGTTTCTACGAAAGGGACGAAAATTAGGTTTATTTTTGGCCTTGAAAGGCCGATCCTGAGGAAGGGCATGGCCCTTACCCCCAGTGATATCAGAGATAATCTCTTTCAAGTCAGGGCCAAACAGCGTTTTCCCCTTGAAAGGAATGTTAAGTAGCTTGTTCTTGGAAGACGCATCCGCTGACCAAGATTTCAACCAAAGCGCTCTGCGCGCCACAATAGCAAACCCAGAATTCTTAGCCGCTAACCTAGCCAATTGCAAAGTGGCGTCTAGGGTGAAAGAATTAGCCAATTTGAGAGCATTGATTCTGTCCATAATCTCCTCATAAGGAGGAGAATCACTATCGACCGCCTTTACCAGCTCATCGAACCAGAAACACGCGGCTGTAGCGACAGGGACAATGCATGAAATTGGTTGTAGAAGGTAACCCTGCTGAACAAACATCTTTTTAAGTAAACCTTCTAATTTTTTATCCATAGGATCTTTGAAAGCACAACTATCTTCTATGGGTATAGTGGTGCGTTTGTTTAAAGTGGAAACCGCTCCCTCGACCTTGGGGACTGTCTGCCATAAGTCCTTTCTGGGGTCGACCATAGGAAACAATTTTTTAAATATGGGGGGAGGGACGAAAGGAATACCGGGCCTTTCCCATTCTTTATTTACAATGTCCGCCACCCGCTTGGGTATAGGAAAAGCTTCTGGGAGCCCCGGGACCTCTAGGAACTTGTCCATTTTACATAGTTTCTCTGGGATGACCAACTTGTCACAATCATCCAGAGTGGATAATACCTCCTTAAGCAGAATGCGGAGATGTTCCAACTTAAATTTAAACGTAATCACATCAGGTTCAGCTTGTTGAGAAATGTTCCCTGAATCAGTAATTTCTCCCTCAGACAAAACCTCCCTGGCCCCATCAGACTGGTTTAGGGGCCCTTCAGAACCATTATTATCAGCGTCGTCATGCTCTTCAGTATCTAAAACAGAGCAGTCGCGCTTACGCTGATAAGTGTGCATTTTGGCTAAAATGTTTTTGACAGAATTATCCATTACAGCCGTTAATTGTTGCATAGTAAGGAGTATTGGCGCGCTAGATGTACTAGGGGCCTCCTGAGTGGGCAAGACTCGTGTAGACGAAGGAGGGAATGATGCAGTACCATGCTTACTCCCCTCACTTGAGGAATCATCTTGGGCATCATTGTCATTGTCACATAAATCACATTTATTTAAATGAGAAGGAACTCTGGCTTCCCCACATTCAGAACACAGTCTATCTGGTAGTTCAGACATGTTAAACAGGCATAAACTTGATAACAAAGTACAAAAAACGTTCTAAAATAAAACCGTTACTGTCACTTTAAATTTTAAACTGAACACACTTAATTACTGCAATTGCGAAAAAATATGAAGGAATTGTTCAAAATTCACCAAAATTTCACCACAGTGTCTTAAAGCCTTAAAAGTATTGCATCCCAAATTTGGAAGCTTTAACCCTTAAAATAACGGAACCGGAGCCGTTCTTAACTTTAACCCCTTTACAGTCCCTGGTGTCTGCTTTGCTGAGACCCAACCAAGCCCAAAGGGGAATACGATACCAAATGACGCCTTCAGAAAGTCTTTTCTATGTATCAGAGCTCCTCACACATGCGACTGCATGTCATGCCTCTCAAAAACAAGTGCGCAACACCGGCGCGAAAATGAGGCTCTGCCTATGATTTGGGAAAGCCCCTAAAGAGAAAGGTGTCTAAAAAAGTGCCTGCCGATATAAACTTATCAAAATACCCAGATTAAATGATTCCTCAAGGCTAAATATGTGTTAATAATGAATCGATTTAGCCCAGAAAAAGTCTACAGTCTTAATAAGCCCTTGTGAAGCCCTTATTTACAATCTTAATAAACATGGCTTACCGGATCCCATAGGGAAAATGACAGCTTCCAGCATTACATCGTCTTGTTAGAATGTGTCATACCTCAAGCAGCAAGAGACTGCTCACTGTTCCCCCAACTGAAGTTAATTTCTCTCAACAGTCCTGTGTGGAACAGCCATGGATTTTAGTAACGGTTGCTAAAATCATTTTCCTCATACAAACAGAAATCTTCATCTCTTTTCTGTTTCTGAGTAAATAGTACATACCAGCACTATTTTAAAATAACAAACTCTTGATTGAATAATAAAAACTACAGTTAAACACTAAAAAACTCTAAGCCATCTCCGTGGAGATGTTGCCTGTACAACGGCAAAGAGAATGACTGGGGTAGGCAGAGCCTAGGAGGGATCATGTGACCAGCTTTGCTGGGCTCTTTGCCATTTCCTGTTGGGGAAGAGAATATCCCACAAGTAAGGATGACGCCGTGGACCGGACACACCTATGTTGGAGAAAAGTATTTTATTTACCCTCCCATGGAAGTAACCAGCAGTTAACCAGAGTAACCAGAGTCATGTGTGTGAGTAGAAAAAACAGGAGCGAGCGGCCATTAAAAAAGTTGCACTGGAGTGCGCAGGCATTACCATTAAAGCAACGACCCAGAATACCAGTTATGTCTCACAGCCCTTTGTAATTGTCACTCTCTCCCCACAGCCCTGTGTAATGGTCACACATACCCAGCACTGTGTAAATGTCACACATTCCCACCACTGTGTAATTGTCACACTCACATCCCAAAGCCTTGTGTAATTGCCACTCTCACCCCACAGCCCTGTGTAATTGTTACACATACTCAGCACTGTGTAAATGTCAAACATTCCCACCTCTGTGTAATTGTCACACTCACATCTCAAAGCCTTGTGTAATTGTCACTCTCACCCCACAGCCCCGTGTAATTGTCACACTCACATCCCACAGCACTGTGTAATTGTCACTCTCACCCCACAGCCCCGTGTAATTGTTACACATACTCAGCACTGTGTAAATGTCACACATTCCCACCTCTGTGTAATTGTCACACTCACATGCCAAAGCCTTGTGTAATTGTCACTCTGACCCCACAGCCCCGTGTAATTGTCTCACTCACATCCCACAGCACTGTGTAATTGTCACATACATCCCACAGCCCTGTGTAATTGTCACACTCACATCCCACAGCACTGTGTAATTGTCACAGACATCCCACAGTCCTGTGTAATTGTCACACATACTCGGCACTGTGTAAATGTCACACATTCCCGCCACTGTGTAATTGTCACACTCACATCCCACAACACTGTGTAATTGTCACACATCCCACAGCCCTGTGTAATTGCCACACTCACATCCCACAGCACTGTGTAATTGCCACACTCACAGCCCCTTGTAATTGTCACACATACCCCAGCACTGTGTAATTGCCACGTGCTCATGTTTCAACCCCACCACCCCAATAATTTTAGCTAATATTTGCCCGATATTTTTCTACCAACGGCACCTGGAAGGGTCTAAACTGGTGAACACTGTTTGAGGGTTTTTTTGTGCTTTTTTTTTACTTTAAAAAATTGGCAAAAAAAGGTATCAAATTCATCTTCCTTTTGGAAGGAAGGGGTGTGTATCCATGAATGGCAGTTTGGAAATGTGGTCACCCTACCCCCACCCACCAAACCCCCCAAAATAAAAAAATCGAATCTACCCATTGCCCGTAAAGGGGCATTTGTATGGACATTGCCCTTGAAAGGGCAATCAGCTCTTTAGTGCCCATTAAAAAAAAAAGCCCTAATCTAAAAAAAAAACCACCCAAAAAACCTAACACTAATCCCGGCATAGGTACTCACCTATCCTGAAGTCTGGCGGTGAAGGTCTTTTTCCAGGCGGCTCCATGTTCATCCAGTGTGGGACCATCTTCTTTCTTCATCCCGGTGGCGCAGAGCAAAGGCAACACGGAGCAGAGCAGGATCGACGGCCGAGCAGACATCCAACGTGGAGGCTCCTCTTCATGCGATCGTCCACCGCACACTGAAGATTGAATGCAAGGTACCCGTTTTATATTGGGGTGCCTTGCATTCCTATTGGCCGAAAATTTAAAATCAGTCAATAGGATGAGAGCTACTTAAATCCTATTGGCTGTAATTTGTGTGTTATTAGTTAAAACAGATTGTGTTTCTTGATGAACATCAAAGCAGATTTTAAGACAAATTTATACATAAATGCAGTAATTTCAAAAGGGTTCACAAACTCTTTCCTGCCACTGTATACATATATATCTATATATATATATCTATATATATATATATATATATATATATATACACATTTATATATATATATATATATACACACACAGTGCGGTTTCACTCGCGTGCAAACGTTTTACTTTCAACTTGTAATAGGCACGCAACCCGACGAGCACCAAAAGTTTAATTCTTTTGAAGTTAAGGTCAAGCAAAGCACTAAATAGCATGCTACTTGTAATCTAGCCCTATATTTTTTACTAGTGTCAGTATATTTATGAAAATCTTAGCAGTGCTATCCAAATAATATATATAAGTTTATGGCAGGGTTATAAACACAATACAAAGAAATAGAAACCCTTATCAACCATGCACCTACTAGACCATACAATTAATATAAATATCTGAATTCTTTTATTTAGTTAATATCCATAAACATATTGAACTATATTTGCAATAAAAGGAAACTAAATAAAAGTTTATATGCGTTAGAACCAACTCTTAAGATATGCTATTCTTCTTACAAAACCCAGAACAATATACCTTCACAATTCAGCCTTATTTATTTAACACAATGGGACTAAAAACCTTTAACATCCAAGTAATACAATTCTAAACAGTGTTTATAAAACAATAGGATAAAATATATATTCTGCTATTTAACTGCAATTTATCCTAATACAAAATTAACCGACAATATCAGAACTTGTATAGATGAGTTACTTAGCCAATTCAGACACAGATTTGAACAAAACCTAGGCTTATAACTACCAATTTAAAATACAATATACTTCACCAATTTTGAACCAATTCGTAGCGGTCTTTAGGTCATCTCATTTGAAAGAAGGTTTTTGCACAAATCAAGGATAAGTTTTAAGCTCCTTGCTGAAGTGAACTTTTTTTTTTTTTCAGGTATATCGCAGCCAAAATCAGATCACTAATTTTCAACAAGTTACAGACAACTCTCTCTTGTGCATTCAACACTCCCATTATATAATCATTGATGACATCATGTGGGTGGCACTACGGGAGCTGACCTTCCCATTGGTTATCTGGGAAGTCTAAATCGGATTGGCCCTTGGAAATTTCATTTTTAACAGCCAGAAAGAACCTTCTGGCTGTAGTTCTCGCAACATAACACCAGGTGGCAGCATACAGTACAACATAGCAATACAATACAGCATTTCTGACATTTTTAAGCAAGTTAATTTTTTTTTTTTTTATAAAATGGTTATTTAATCAGATCACAATCTCTGCATTAATCATATATAACCCCAATTACAGATGGTTAATATTAGGTTATTTTTTCTGATTATTCTGATACCAAATATGTTATATTATTAACATTTTATTATATTAAGGTAATTTAACACTGCTAATTATTAGCTTAAAATGCATTATAATTTTATCAGTATTCTGGCATTTCTTTGCAAATAACAGCTTATTTTTATATCAGTATTGTACTGTATTCCAAGTGAATCCTGTCTATGTAGATCTGAAATAAGAAAATAAATGTTAATAATCACTTCTCTTCAGGTCCATAAACATCTATTCATGTTTTTAAACACACAGAGGCTAAGTAAGATCTTTTATGTTTTCAAAACATATAAATATATATACACACATATATATATACACACATATATATATATATATATATATATACACACATACATGCACATTCACTTCTATGTAGATTTGAGATTATCTGTCTGAAAAATATAAACAAAACAGAATTTATTACACATTTTTGACTGATTAAAACAGTTACCTCCCAAGCTTAGCAAATACCCATGTAATAATAATATAGAATTAGACAATTTCCCAAATTTCTATATTTAATACATTCTGGGGCATGTATTTAAACAGAGAGAGAAAAAAAAAATGTTTATTTGCTGTCTGCTTACGTGACTTCCAGAGTCACATCTTAGCATTTGTCTGTGTTTTCCAAGGCCTTTATTGCTCCACATGGGGTCAATCCATGAGGAGTTGTAAGAGTCTTTAAAACAGCATATTTCCTGTTTAGCCAGCAGTGCAGATGTGTATTTGATTTTATTTGTGTCACCTTCCCCCAAGAGGGGTTTTTGCAGTAAGTCTTCAAATAGAGATTCAGTGAGATAGAACTGTTGTATCACACGTGTCAAATTCCAAAGGGGTCCTTGAACACATTCTTTTCTCACCTCACCAAATGTTCTGAGGTTATAAAATCTGCATATATAGTCAAATGAATAGGGTCACTGAGCTATTTCCTTTAGAAAAGAAATGTTTGTGTTTCAAAAAGGCTCTACTGATCGTCAATCCTGATAGACGTGTATTAGAAGCTGTGTTCAACAAACTCATGTTTAATTAATCCTGAGTTCTCATCTAACATATACAGTGTATAAAATATACATATATATATATATATATATATATGTACACATATGTAATATTCATCATAATATTCATATACTCTGACATAAATCCCCCTTCCAACTTCAAATAGATGTAGGACACATGTATTTGAATTGGCTTAAAGTCAGTGGTATTTGATGAGGATCAACCGTATACCTCATAGACAGTCTCTTATGAAGAAAGTTTGTTATTTTGAGCTTTCATGTTTATCAGTTAGGCATCTTTAAATTACAGTATGTCTTTAGTGCATTTGGGGATATGACACTTCATTCTCCCTCTATGACTTGTAGTTGGGACCTGGGATGACATGCCCGCAGTTGATTTATATGTACCCATTTATCTATGAAACCTTCATTTTTGGGGATCCGTATTTTATAGGCCACTGGAGATATTTTGTCAGTAATGACAAAAGGACCTTTCCATGAGGGAAGAAATTTCTTCTCCCTAACCTGATCTCTTCCAAAGTTATAAAGATAAACTTTATCATTTATTTCATATTCCTTTTTGGATGTTTTGAGATCATAATAGGTTTTAGTGGCAGTTGCGGCTCTTTCTAAATTCCTTTGAGCAAATGCAAAGGCATGTTGCAGGTGTCTCCTTAGGTTTTCCACATATTGATGTGTATTGGCAGCGTTTATCAAATTTTGGTCTGATGTACGGTACAGCAGATGCTGAGGTAGAACCATTCTTCTACCAGTCATCAGCTCAAAAGGTGACATCTTGGTAGCACTACTTGGAGTTGCTCTTAATGCCATTAAGACTAGAGGTAGTTTTATATCCCAGTCTTTACCTGTTTCACTCACAAACTTTTTGAGGATTTTAACAATAGACTGGTTGTAACGCTCTACACCACCACTTGAGGCAGCTCTATAAGCAATATGGAGCTTTCTTTTAACCCCTAGTATTTTCCACATTTTTGTCATCACTTCGCTAGTGAAGTGGGTCCCCCGATCTGATTCGATTCTTTGGGGCAAACCAAATCTGGAAAATACATGGTTGATGAGCAATGCTGCACATGTTTCAGCACTATTGTTAGGTGCACTAATGCACTCTACCCATTTAGTGAACAGGCATGTCACTGTTAACATGTATTTGTTACCTCTTGATGACCTTGTTACTGGACCAATAAAATCAATTTGTATATCTGACCATGGCATTACCATCCCCCTTTTCTGCAATGGCGCTCTATGCGTTGGGGCAGTGGGTTGGAACTGTGGACAGATTAAACACCCTTGACAGTAGGTTTGAACATCTTTCAACATGTGTGGCCAAAAAGCGTAGTCACGCAATATTTCGTACGTGAGTTTGGCACCGCGATGTCCAGATGTGGGAGCATCATGGGCATGTTGAAGCATTAGACCTCTGAACTTGGTGGGTACTACCCACTGTTGGATGCCAGTTTTGGAGGTTCTAATTAACAAACCATCCTGTAATTTGAATTGTGATTTAGATTTTATTAAGATTCTCAGATCTTCTTTGCCAATATAATCATCTTTTGAGATGGGGTTGCTTTCAGGATCTTCTATGTGTTTATAGAAGATGCCTACAATGGGGTCTTCTTTTTGACTAGTGATCAGGTCCTCACTAGGAGAATCCTGACTCCATTGTACCAAGTTAGGCTCACTCTGTTGTTTTGCCTGGTTTCTGGTAATGGCTTCTACCTGAATTGCACCCATTAAGTGTTCAATATTAAGGAGTTCTCCAGTTATGGCTCCTTGTTTGGCTAATGAGTCCGCAAGGTCATTGCCTTCCTTATCAGGACCTAAAACTCTGGAATGACCCTTGGTCTTTTTCCAGTGTATGGTTAAATCATTGGATACTACCAGATTATCAATCTCGCAGAACAATTTGCCATGCTTGACTGGTTTGTTATTGCTTTTCTGCATGCCATTTCTTTTCCAAGTTGGCAGGTATTCAACAAAACTGTCACGCACATAATTTGAGTCAGTTATGATCACAAATTCATGAATACCATGTTCAATAGCCATTTCAATGGTTTTGAAAACAGCAGTTAGTTCTGCAACTTGACTGGATCTTGGTCCAATGTTGAAACCTACAGATATATTTGAGAATCCGTTTGCCCCACTTATACCAATGCCAGCGACTAATCTGCGCTCATTATCAATAGTGGCATGGTAAGAACAACCATCAACATATACCCAAGGTAATGTTTGACAATGGTCCTCATTGTACATTTTATATGGGGAAAGCAATTGTTCTTCCAGAAAATCATCTTCTGATAATTCTTCCCCAGGATCTCTAGCAGTACAGTCGTGGAGCTCAGCAAGCCCTTGCGCGACTGGATTCTTTTTATTCTGCTTGTAGCGAATTTCTAAGGGCCAGCCTTGTAAGGAAAGAGTCCACGCTGTTATGCGGCTATTAGACAAATTCCCATCTCTTATTCTCTCACTTTGCAAATATAGCAAAGGCTGGTGGGCCGTTTCTACAATAATTTTCTCGCCCTGTATATAGCTGCGGAAATTTTGTAGAGCCCATACAGTAGATAAGAGGGCTTTTTCGCAATCGTTAAACTTTATTTCTACTGGGGATAGATTTTTGCTCGCATAAGCAATGGCTTTGTTCAAATTATCATGCTTTTGGTATAACACAGCACTCATGCTTACATCTGTGTACCCTGTTTCTAAGTAGAAAGGTTTACCACCTTCAGGGTACACTAAGCAAGGTGCTTGAGTGAGTTTTCTCTTCAGCTCTCTGATGGCTGTCTCTTGAGACTCACTCCAGTGCCATTTCACATCTTTCTTCAGAAGAAGTAGTAGTGGTTTAGTTAATTCCGCATAATTATCAATGAATTTGCGAGAATAATTTGTCATACCCAGGAATGATCTCAATTCCTTTAAGTTAGTTGGGTTTTTAGAATTCACTATCGCTTCTACCTTTTTCTTCTGGGGATTTAATCCGTCAGAAGTAACTTCATGTCCCAAGAAGTTTACACGAGTGCGGCACCATTGAGCTTTTTGCAGGGATAATTTGACACCTGCCCTTTTAAGTTGGCTGAGGACGTGTTTAAGCTCTGCGATGTGTTTTTCAAAGTCTGTGCTTTTGATTAAAACATCATCAACATAAGATAAGGTCCCCCTTTCCAGTGCGTCAGGCATAGCCTTATGCATGAATACAGCAAATTCATGTCCAGAATTTATGTATCCAAATGGAAGTCTCTGGAATGCATACTGAACCTTTTGGAAGGAGAATGCTAGCTTATATTGGTCCTCTTCATGTACCTTTATGGTCCAATATCCCTGTGCACAATCAATGGCAGTGAATATTTTGGATCCCTGCATTTGTGCTAGGCACTGGTCAATGTATGGTACAGGCCAGCCAGACATGTATACTCGTTTGTTTAGCTGTCTTAAGTCAGCACACAAACGCCATTGTCCATTGGGCTTAAGGACACCTAGAATAGGATTATTATAAGAGCTGTGCACCTGTCTGATAATACCTCTTTCTTCCAAATTCCTTATGATCTCTGCAAGAGAATCATATGAGGCTAAGGGAAGTCTGTATTGTTTGACAAATACAGGTGGTGCATCGGGATCTGTTTGTATTCTTGCAATGTGCAAGTCTGTAGTACCACAGTCATAAGAATCCTTAGCAAAAATATCCTTGTACTCCATCAGGAGTTCTCGCAGCTGTTGGCGTTCATCATCGCTGGAACAGCCATTAGCTAAGGATATTTGCTCTTCGACTATTTGCTGAAATCCTGGAAAGATTTCAGGCTGTCCTATTTCATAGGCTTCTTCCAGTCTAGAGGTGAGATCCCCTTGATTATAATTTACATTGCTCCCATGACTCTGGGTATTGGGGTAATCTTGCTGTTTGATTGGCTGATCAAACACTAGAGAGGCTTCTTCAATTTTACAGATGCCTTCCTCTGAGCTGAAGGGATAAATAGACTGAATATTAAATAGACCCTCTGGCATAGATGCAAAGGATTGTTCTATTAATTGTTCTTCAGTTAGGTATCCTTCAGGTATTAGCCCAATTACATTATTCTGGAATCCAAAAGTGTAATAACTTGATTCCAGTGCATATCCTATGGTAGTTCCCTTGGATAATGTTATATCCTGTGGGGTCATGTTATGCACAATAATATTTATTGGAACAGTTCCAATATTCACCATAGGAGTGTAGGTTACTGAGACACCCAGATTTTGTATTCTATGGGAGAGGCAAATCAGTGTTTCAGAAGTTTTTAATTTCTGACCTCTCTTTACCTGTAAGGGTAAAAGAAATTTATCAGCCCCAGCAGGAATTATGACATCGCTAGATACCTGCATATTCACAGCATATGGCAATTGCTGGTTTGATTTCAGGGCTGCATTTTCATCCTGAAATACTTCAGGGTCCCCCTTTAACCTGCTCCAGAGGCAAGAATTAATCAAATCTATTTGTATGGCATATCTATGTAAGATATCATTGCCAATGTATATTTGATTATGGGGAGTATTTAAAACTAAAAACAGGTGCTTCACTGACTTATTTCCTATAGAGATAGATAATAAGCACTTAGCGGTGATGTTATAGCTTTCAGACCTGTCATCCAGGTTGCTGACACTGTGGTCTTGGGGAGAAAGATATTTAATCACTTTAGGTTCAGCTATCTGCGCTAATAAACCTTCGCTTATATAGCTAGCTTCCTGTTTTAAGTTTATTTTAGCATACTCGGTTTTACCAAGGTCATGCACTTGTATAGGGATAAATAGATCCTCTTTAACTCTCTCAATCCCTGTGAGGTATTGAGTGTGGCCTCCCCCCTTAGGGATTTTATGATCCCCCTTGTGGAGTGATATGGTTAATACATCGCCATCTAGGGAAATATTCGCTATCTTTCCAGGCGAAATTTTAAAAGTATTACCATCAGAGCCACTAAAAGGAGTCTGATCGTCTATTTGTAGAATAGTGATTTCAGGTGCAGAGTTATTCCTGAAATGAATCTCCACAGCATCTGGTTTCTCTTCCACCACGTGACAGCTATGTCGGGCGTGAGATATACCAGATTTTTCATAATTGATAGGCCGTTTAACTTGCGACCAAATTACATTATTTATGCAATCAATTATGGTGCTTAATCGTTTCAGGAGATCACTACCAATAATTAAACGATCAGTTGGCAGATCCACTATAATGACAGGGTGTCTTATGACCCTGTTCCCCAATTTAAATTTTAACCAGGCAGTACCGTAAACTTTTAGGGAGTCACCCCCAACACCTATTAGAGAACCGTCAAATTCTTTTATTTTAGGTTTGTGGGGTGTTAGCTCATTTAGCTGTGTGTAGTATCTGTGGGATAGGATAGTTGCCTGTGACCCAGTGTCAATTAATCCCCTGATAGGGTTGGAGACTGAATCTTGCAGCTCAACTAGTACATAATATCTTCCTGCAGTTTCTATCATTTCACACATAAAATTTGCATTCTCATACATTTGTGGGCTTCGCCACGTATTACCTGAGTTTGCCATGCTTTCCGATGCAGAAGAAGCTTCATACCTACCTGTTTCCTCTATGACAGGGTCGGCTGGATTCTTTTGTACTGCATCTGTGGAAACAAGGTTAAGAGAGAGCTGCAAAGGAAGAGATTTGTTAACTTTTTCCGGCTGATGTCGCTCATTGTCACAGCTAATTTGTCCGTTTCCGGTCTGTGGGGAGATAACATAATTAGTATCATTGATATTTATTACTACATTTTGTATATCTCTCCCCTCCCCTTCAGGTGATACTGCAGTATTTATGACTGTGCCTGTGGTCCACTGCTGACCACTGGCTGTACCCCTAAAAAAGTATTGTTCGGTTGCTGAGCCGTAGATTTTTGACTCATATTAGCGATTTGTTCACTCAACCGATTTAATTGGGTAAACAGCATATCTACCTGATTGTACAAATTACCTCTACCCCTGGGCCTATCTCTTGGTGCCCCATTGTACTGATTCCTGGACCATTGGGTTCCCTCAGAATCAGGGCCACTATTTCTATTTTGGCGTGGTTGCCCCTGGGGTTCAGCTTGTTCAGCATTAGTACTTTGGGGAGCATTATATACCTGGGGTGTCTGGTTACCCTGAGAATATCTTCGCCGTCTATTGTATCTACCCTTGCGCGGATACCAATTATTCGGTGAGTATTCTCTTTGTGAGTAATTATTCACCTGATTATGTCCCCCACTTTGGTTATAGTCTCCCTGCGCCTCAACCTGTGTAGGGGGAGGGGCAGAATTAAACCTCTGTGGAGATGGCCTGTTTTGACTGGCCACCTCTGCATAAGTTCTCTTGTTAGACTCCAAATTGAGGGGTTTAGGTGACACCCTAGTTTCTGCTACAATTTTGGGTTTTGATTCCTTTTTAACCCCCTGCTCACTGGACTGCTGAATAGAGTATAATTTTGTACTCTCTTTGATCAGCCATTCCAATGAGCAGTCCTCATCAAAATCTCTAGCTAAGTTAATTTTGATGGGTGTAGGCAGTGCTTCAAAAAATAAATTTACAAATTCTGAGCCGTCAAATTTGGGATTATCTTCAGCCATACTGTACGCATTTTTCAATACAGAAAGGAATTCGATTGGACTCTGATTCGCACGACACTTTAAACCATATACCGCTATCTTCGCAGCAGTTTTAGTGCGATATTGCCCGAATTCTTTTCTGCATTGTCGTTTTACCCCATTCCAGGAATGAATATTCATATCCTTTAGTGAGGCAAAGAATTTGTGATGCTTACTGTCAAATACCCAAGGTAGAAATTCAATTTTCAATTTCTCACTTGTAACATTCATTATAGCTAACGCATTTTCAAAAGCCTGTAAATGATCAATTACAGATGTTGTTCCCTTATTGGAGAATATAGGTACTGCGCGTTGTACGAAGGTGATTATTTTATGGGAATCATAGACTTTATCAGACTTATTTTGGGACTCTCTGTTAGAGTTTCCCTCCCCCGCATCAGCTGCGCTACAGCTGTCCTCTGGATTTACATCCTGAGGGGATTGTCTATTTGGGAAATCTACTTCTGACCCGTTAGGGGTCATTTGTCTATGTTGTTCTATATATTTTCGTACCTCGTCCCTGACGCGTTCGCTAAAGGAGTTAGCATTATCTGTATTATTCTCATTGCTAATATAGGGGTTTTCATTATGGCGATATGACCTTTTTAAATCGCTTAATTCTCTCTGGCTTTGCGCAAGCTGTTTATTTAAATCTTGTATCTGCGCGATTAAGTCCATATTGTGCTTATCTAAGGTGGCTAGGTTTTGGGCAAATTCATCCATTTTATTTTTGGCTATTTTTAAACCCTCTTCGCGTCTGCGCGAGGAACGAATACTATTTTCTAGCTCCTGTATTTGCAATCGTTTGTCTGTGACACAAAACGACATTTCGTCAATTATGCATATTAAAAGGGGCCAGGATTTTAGTATTAGTTCGTCTCGCTTTTTGGGAGCTTCGCATTGATTAATCATTAATAATTCCTGGAAGAATTCATTCTCTTCATTCCACATATTATTATTAACGGTAATATTTTTAGCCCTAGTTTCAAGCATATCCATAAAATCATTTAATTCACCCGCAATATTAAACTTCCCTTTAAGGTAACTTAAGATATCTTTCTTAAGGACCTGACCTTTAGTAATAGGTATGGTTATGGGACCAATTTCATTGCTATGTATAGAATTAAATGAGTCACTTCTGGCTACAGACATTATTGTATTGGTTTAGTATTTATTTAACTAAAATGCTAATACAATTTTTGCCAATAAAAAGAGAGAAAAAATTTTATATTTCAAAAAAAAAAAAAAAAAAAATATATTATTAATTTTGAAATATGAAAAATTAATATTCCGAAATATGAAAAATTAATATTTTTGATTAACTTTGAAAATATGAAAAATTTATATTTTTGATTAATTTTGAAATATGAAAAATTAATATTTTTATTAATTTTTCAAAATTAATCTTTAATAATATTTCAAGATATTAATGTCAATCTCGAAATATGAAAATTAATATTTCAACTCTTCAAAAAAAAAAAATTATATCTTCAAAATATTAATATCGAAATATGATTTTTTTTTTAATTTTTTTTTCTCTTTTATAATAATTTCTATTTACTTACAAATATATTATATCAATTATGATGGATATTATTAAATCTCATGCAATGCCTCCAATTATTATGTCAGTATATTTATGAAAATCTTAGCAGTGCTATCCAAATAATATATATAAGTTTATGGCAGGGTTATAAACACAATACAAAGAAATAGAAACCCTTATCAACCATGCACCTACTAGACCATACAATTAATATAAATATCTGAATTCTTTTATTTAGTTAATATCCATAAACATATTGAACTATATTTGCAATAAAAGGAAACTAAATAAAAGTTTATATGCGTTAGAACCAACTCTTAAGATATGCTATTCTTCTTACAAAACCCAGAACAATATACCTTCACAATTCAGCCTTATTTATTTAACACAATGGGACTAAAAACCTTTAACATCCAAGTAATACAATTCTAAACAGTGTTTATAAAACAATAGGATAAAATATATATTCTGCTATTTAACTGCAATTTATCCTAATACAAAATTAACCGACAATATCAGAACTTGTATAGATGAGTTACTTAGCCAATTCAGACACAGATTTGAACAAAACCTAGGCTTATAACTACCAATTTAAAATACAATATACTTCACCAATTTTGAACCAATTCGTAGCGGTCTTTAGGTCATCTCATTTGAAAGAAGGTTTTTGCACAAATCAAGGATAAGTTTTAAGCTCCTTGCTGAAGTGAACTTTTTTTTTTTTCAGGTATATCGCAGCCAAAATCAGATCACTAATTTTCAACAAGTTACAGACAACTCTCTCTTGTGCATTCAACACTCCCATTATATAATCATTGATGACATCATGTGGGTGGCACTACGGGAGCTGACCTTCCCATTGGTTATCTGGGAAGTCTAAATCGGATTGGCCCTTGGAAATTTCATTTTTAACAGCCAGAAAGAACCTTCTGGCTGTAGTTCTCGCAACATAACACCAGGTGGCAGCATACAGTACAACATAGCAATACAATACAGCATTTCTGACATTTTTAAGCAAGTTAATTTTTTTTTTTTTTATAAAATGGTTATTTAATCAGATCACAATCTCTGCATTAATCATATATAACCCCAATTACAGATGGTTAATATTAGGTTATTTTTTCTGATTATTCTGATACCAAATATGTTATATTATTAACATTTTATTATATTAAGGTAATTTAACACTGCTAATTATTAGCTTAAAATGCATTATAATTTTATCAGTATTCTGGCATTTCTTTGCAAATAACAGCTTATTTTTATATCAGTATTGTACTGTATTCCAAGTGAATCCTGTCTATGTAGATCTGAAATAAGAAAATAAATGTTAATAATCACTTCTCTTCAGGTCCATAAACATCTATTCATGTTTTTAAACACACAGAGGCTAAGTAAGATCTTTTATGTTTTCAAAACATATAAATATATATACACACATATATATATACACACATATATATATATATATATATATATACACACATACATGCACATTCACTTCTATGTAGATTTGAGATTATCTGTCTGAAAAATATAAACAAAACAGAATTTATTACACATTTTTGACTGATTAAAACAGTTACCTCCCAAGCTTAGCAAATACCCATGTAATAATAATATAGAATTAGACAATTTCCCAAATTTCTATATTTAATACATTCTGGGGCATGTATTTAAACAGAGAGAGAAAAAAAAAATGTTTATTTGCTGTCTGCTTACGTGACTTCCAGAGTCACATCTTAGCATTTGTCTGTGTTTTCCAAGGCCTTTATTGCTCCACATGGGGTCAATCCATGAGGAGTTGTAAGAGTCTTTAAAACAGCATATTTCCTGTTTAGCCAGCAGTGCAGATGTGTATTTGATTTTATTTGTGTCACCTTCCCCCAAGAGGGGTTTTTGCAGTAAGTCTTCAAATAGAGATTCAGTGAGATAGAACTGTTGTATCACACGTGTCAAATTCCAAAGGGGTCCTTGAACACATTCTTTTCTCACCTCACCAAATGTTCTGAGGTTATAAAATCTGCATATATAGTCAAATGAATAGGGTCACTGAGCTATTTCCTTTAGAAAAGAAATGTTTGTGTTTCAAAAAGGCTCTACTGATCGTCAATCCTGATAGACGTGTATTAGAAGCTGTGTTCAACAAACTCATGTTTAATTAATCCTGAGTTCTCATCTAACATATACAGTGTATAAAATATACATATATATATATATATATATATATGTACACATATGTAATATTCATCATAATATTCATATACTCTGACACTAGAAAAAAAATCTCTTTAAAATAACTTGTTTTTTTTTGTGGACATTAGTTTACCAAACCATGCATCTGCTGTATAAGAAGCCTTGCGTCATTTATAACAATTTCAAGGAAACTTTTTTATGTTTTGTTTATCATTATTACACATGCTGCAGTATCATACTTCAAATTGATATGCGGTTGTTATATAGCACAGTCAAAAAAAACAAAACACAAAGACAAAAGTTATCAAAAAAGTATTTGATGTAGGTCCATAATCTGTGAATAATTCCCCAAAATACTACTGACAGCAAGACTTATTTGTCTTTGTATACAGTGACAATTAACTAAATATAATCTTCTCAATACGTCTGTCAACAAGGGTGGTACAAAATGTAAAGAGACAAAATACATTTTAATTATCCTTGCTATTGTGCCTTCTTTATATTTTAACTGGTACTTTATTAAATAAGAACATGTTTATTTATATAACAAAATTACTATAATACATAATATGGTATTTTACATTATAACACATATATTACTCCCTATATATGCACACATTATTATTATTATTATTATTATTCTTGTTATTGGTTATTTGTAGAGAGCCAACAGGTTCTGCAGTGCTATAAACATAAGCAGAATACAAGGAAACATTTATAGGGATCAGACAGGTAGAAGGCCCTGCCAAGAGTCGCACTGTTGTAGTCAGCTCTTAAAAAGGTGATCTACAAACAGCATGGCTCTTAGGCTTACATGTTAAGGGGGTTCAAGGGGATAGCAATGGAGGAGAGGAAATGGTATAAAGAAAGGATAGTGTAGGTTGTATGCATCCCTGAATAGTAGAGTCTTAAGGGAGCGCTTGAAGTTTTCAAATCTAGGGGAGAGTCTTGTAGAGCAAGGCAGAGAGTTCCACAAGATGGGAGCCAGTCTGGAGAAGTCCTGTAAGCGGGAGTGTGAGGAGGTAACAAAAGAGGAGGAGAGTAGGAGGTCATGAGCAGAGCGAAGGGGACAGGAGGGAGAGTATCTGGAGACAAGGTCTGAGATATAGGGGGGAGCAGTGCAGTTGAGGGCTTTGTATGTCAGAGTGAGAATTTTGTGTTTAATCCTAGAGATAAGAGGAAGCCAGTGAAGGGATTGGCAGAGAGTTGCGGCAGATGAAGGGTGACGTGTAAGGAAGATGAGCCTGGCAGAGGCATTCATTATGGATTGTAAAGGAGCTAGGCGGCAGCTGAGGAGACCAGAGAGAACATAGTTGCAGTAATCGAGGCGGGAAAGCATGAGAGAGTGGATTAAAATCTTAGTTGTGTCTTGTGTAAGTGAATGTCTAATTTTAGAGATGTTTTTAAGGTGGAAGCGGCAGGATTTAGCCAAGGACTTAATGTGAGGAGTGAAAGAAAGATCTGAGTCAAGTGTGACCCCAAGACATTGGGTATACGGGGTAGGGGTAATGATGGAGTTGTCGACAGTTATAGAGAGATTGGGGGTGGAGATTTTGGAAGAAGGGGGGGATATGGAGCTCTGTTTAGCTTGAGGTAGTGAGAGGACATCCAGGAAGAGATGTGAGAAAGACAGTTAGTGACACGGGTTAGCAAGGAAGGAGATAGGTCTGGTGCAGAGAAGTAGATTTGGGTGTCGTTGGCATACAAATTATATTGGAACCAGTGAGACTTTATTAGGGAACCTAATGAGGATGTGTAGATTGAGAAGAGAAGGGGACCGAGGACAGATCCTTGCGGTACCCCAACAGAAAGTGGTGACGGGGCAGAGGAGGCCCCCAGAGAAGGCTACACTAAAGGTATGATTTGACAGGTAGTAAGAGAACCACAAGAGGGCTGTGTCACAAATGCCGAAGGCTTGGAGGGTTTGGAGCAAAAGAGGGTGGTCAACAGTATCAAAGGTTGCGGACAGATCAAGAAGGATAAGCAGAGAGAAGTGGCCTTTTGATTTTGCTGTAAGTAGGTCGATGGTAACCTTAAAGATTGCTGTCTCTGTGGAGCGATGGGTACAATATACCCACAGTCCACCAGCTCATATAGGCTTATTATTCATGTACTAGATACACTAATGTATTGTAACAAAAGACGCTGAGTTTCAGTTGATGTACGTAAATTGCACTGCCAATCACTACTGCTTTTAACATTCTGCCAGTGTCAGAGAAGCATCACCTCCCTCAGTGAAGTATAATAAAAACATAATTTATGTAAGAACTTACCTGATAAATTCATTTCTTTCATATTGGCAAGAGTCCATGAGCTAGTGACATATGGGATATACAATCCTACCAGGAGGGGCAAAGTTTCCCAAACCTCAAAATGCCTATAAATATACCCCTCACCCCACCCACAATTCAGTTTAACGAATAGCCAAGCAGTGGGGTGATAAAGAAAGGAGTAGAAAGCATCAACAAAGGAAATTTGGAAATAATTGTGCTTTATACAAAAAATCATAACCACCATAAAAAGGGTGGGCCTCATGGACTCTTGCCAATATGAAAGAAATGAATTTATCAGGTAAGTTCTTACATAAATTATGTTTTCTTTCATGTAATTGGCAAGAGTCCATGAGCTAGTGACATATGGGATATCAATACCAAAGATGTGTAGTCTTCCACTCAAGAGGCACTAGAGAGGGAGGGAATGGAAATAAAAACAGCCATATTCTGCTGAAAAAAATAATCCACAACCCAAAAAAAATAAGTTTATTTCATTTTTGAAAGAAAAAAACTTAAAACAAAAGTAGAAGAATCAAACTGAAACAGCTGCCTGAAGAACTTTTCTACCAAAAACTGCTTCCAAAGAAGCAAATACATCAAAACGGTAGAATTTAGTAAATGTATGCAAAGAGGACCAAGTCTCTGCTTTGCAAATCTGATCAACTGAAGCTTCATTCTTAAAAGCCCACGAAGTGGAGACTGATCTAGTAGAATGAGCTGTAATTCTTTGAGGCGGGGCCTGACCCGACTCCAAATAAGCTTGATGAATCAAAAGTTTCAACCAAGAAGCCAAGGAAATAGCAGAAGCCTTCTGACCTTTCTTAGGACCAGAAAATAAAACAAATAGACTGGAAGTCTTCCTGAATTCTTTAGTAGCTTCCACATAATATTTCAAAGCTCTTACCACATCCAAAGAATGTAAGGATCTCTCCAAAGAATTCTTAGGATTAGGACATAAGGAAAGGACAACAATTTCTCTACTAATGTTGTTAGAATTCACAACCTTAGGTAAAAATTGAAAAGAAGTCCGCAAAACTGCCTTATCCTGATGACAAATCAGAAAAGGAGACTCACAAGAAAGAGCAGATAGCTCAGAAACTCTTCTAGCAGAAGAGATAGCCAAAAGGAACAACACTTTCCAAGAAAGTAGTTTAATGTCCAAAGAATGCATAGGCTCAAATGGAGGAGCCTGTAAAGCCTTCAGAACCAAATTAAGACTCCAAGGAGGAGAAATTGATTTAATGACAGGCTTAATACAAACTAAAGCCTGTACAAAACAGTGAATATCAGGAAGTATAGCAATCTTTCTGTGAAATAAAACAGAAAGAGCGGAGATTTGACCTTTCAAGGAACTTGCAGACTTAACCCTTATCCAAACCATCCTGAAGGAACTGTAAAATTCTAGGAATTCTTAAAGAATGCCAGGAGAATTTATGAGAAGAACACCATGAAATGTAAGTCTTCCAAACTCTATAATAAATCTTTCTAGAGACAGATTTACGAGCTTGTAACATAGTATTAATCACTGAGTCAGAGAAACCTATATGACTTAGAACTAAGCATCCAATTTCCATACCTTCAAATTTAATGATTTGAGATCCTGATGGAAAAATGGACCTTGAGATAGTAGGTCCGGCCGTAACGGAAGTGACCAAGGCGGGCAACTGGACATCCAAACCAGATCCACATACCAAAACCTGTGTGGCCATGCTGGAGCCACCAGCAACACAAAAGACTGTTCCATGATGATTTTGGAGATCACTCTTAGAAGGAGAACTAGAGGCGGGAAGATGTAAGCAGGATGATAACACCAAGGAAGTGTCAGTGCATCCACTGCTTCCGCCTGAACATCCCTGGACCTGGACTGGTATCTGAGAAGTTTCTTGTTTAGATGAGAGGCCATGAGATCTATCTCTGGAAGACCCCACATCTGAACAATCTGAGAAAACACATCTGGATGGAGAGACCACTCCCCTGGATGTAAAGTCTGGCGGCTGAGATAATCCGCCTCCCAATTGTCTACACCTGGGATATGCACCCTGAGATTAGACAGGAGCTGGATTCCGCCCAAGCAAGTATCCGAGATACTCCTTTCATAGCTTGGGGACTGTGAGTCCCACCCTGATGATTGACATAGGCCACAGTTGTGATATTGTCTGTCTGAAAACAAATGAACGGTTCTCTCTTTAGCAGAGGCCAAAATTGAAGAGCCCTGAGAATTGCACGAGTTCTAAAATATTTATTGGTAATCTCGCCTCTTGAGATTTCCAAACCCCTTGTGCTGTCAGAGATCCCTAAACAGCTCCCCAACCTGAAAGACTCACATCTGTTGAGATCACAGTCCAGGTTGGCCAAACAAAAGAAGCCGATTGAACCAAACGATGGTGATCTATCCACCATGTCAGAGTGTCGTACATTGGGATTCAAGGATATTAATTGTGATATCTTTGTATAATCCCTGCACCATTGATTCAGCACGCAAAGCTGTAGAGGTCTCATGTGAAAACGAGCAAAGGGGATCGCATCCGATGCTGCAGTCATGAGACCTAAAACTTCCATGCACATAGCCACTGAAGGGAATGACTGAGACTGAAGGTGCCGGCATGCTGCGACCAATTTTAAATGTCTCTTGTCTGTTAGAGACAGAGTCATGGACACTGAATCTATCTGGAAGTGTAAAAAGGTGACCCTTGTCTGAGGAATCAAGAAACTTTTTTTTAAATTGATCCTCCAACCATGTTTCCCAAGAAACAACACTAGTTGATTTGTGTGAGATTCTGCAGTATGCAAAGACTGAGCTAGTACCAAGATATCGTCCAAATAAGGAAACACCGCAATACCCTGTTCTCTGATTACAGATAATAGGGCACCCAGAACCTTTGAAAACATCCTTGGAGCTGTTGTTAGGCCAAATGGAAGAGCAACAAATTGGTAATGCTTGTCTAGAAAAGAGAATCTCAGAAACTGATAGTGTTCTGAATGAATCGGAATATGAAGGTATGCATCCTGCAAGTCTATTGTGGACATATAATGTCCTTGCTGAACAAAAGGCAGAATAGTCCTTATAGTACCATCTTGAAAGTTGGTACTCTTACATAACGATTCCAAATTTTCAGATCCAGAACTGGTCTGAATAAATTTTCTTTCTTTGGTACAATGAATAGGTTTGAATAAAACCCCAAACCTTGTTCCTGAGGAGGAACTGGCATGATTACCCCTGAAGACTCCAGGTCTGAAACACACTTCAGAAAAGCCTGAGCTTTAACTGGATTTACAGGGAATCCTATTCGATACCCTTGAGAGACAATGCTCTGAATCCAATGATTTTGGACAGATTTTATCAAAAAATGCTTGAAAAACCTTAATCTGCCCTCTACCAGCTGAGCTGGAATGAGGGCCGGACCTTCATGCGGACTTAGGGGCAGACTTTGGTTTCCTACATGGCTTGGATTTATTCCAATTTGAGGAAGGCTTCCAATTGGAAGCAGATTCCTTGGGAGGAGGATTGAGTTTTTGTTCCTTATTCTGATGAAAGGAATGAAAACGGTTAGAAGCCTTAGATTTACCCTTAGGTTTTTTTATCCTGAGGCAGAAAAACTCCTTTTCCTCCAGTGATAGTTGAAATAATAGAATACAACTGAGAACCAAATAAATTATTACCTTGGAAAGAAAGAGATAGAAATCTAGATTTAGATGTCATATCAGCATTCCAAGATTTAAGCCACAAAGCTCTTCTAGCTAATACAGCTAAAGACATGGATCTAACATCAATTTTGATAATATCAAAAATGGCATCACAAATAAAATGATTAGCATGTTGCAGTAAGCGAGTAATGCTAGATATGTCAGGATCCAATTCTCGTTGCGCTAAATTAACCAAAAAGTTGAGGCAGCCGCAACATCAGCCAAAGAAATAGCAGGTCTGAGAAGATGACCTGAATATAAATAGGCCTTCCTTAGATAAGATTCAAGCTTCCTATCTAAAGGATCCTTAAAGGAAGTACTATCTTCCATAGGAATAGTGGTACTTTAGCAAGAGTAGAAATAGCCCCATCAACTTTGGGGATTTTTTCCCAAAACTCTATAGATTTTGCTGGTAAAGGATACAATTTTTTAAACCTTGAAGAAGGAATAAAAGAAGTACCTGGATTATTCCATTCCCTAGAAATCATATCAGAAATAGCCTCAGGAATAGGAAAAACCACTGGGGAAACCACAGGAGGTTTAAAAACAGCATTTAAACGTTTATTAGACTGAACGTCAATAGGACAGATTACCTCAATATCCAAAGTAATTAACACTTCTTTTAATAAAGAACGCATATACTCTATTTTAAATAAATAAGTAGATTTGTCAGTGTCAATGTCTGAGGAAGGATCTTCTGAATCAGATAGATCCTCATCAGAAGAGGATAAATTATTATGTTGCTGGAAATTTCATCAGCTAAATGAGAAGTTTTAAAAGACCTTTTACATTTATTAGAAGGTGGAAATGCAGACAAAGCCTTCAGAATAGAATCAGAAACAAATTCTTTAAAATTTACAGGTATATCATGTACATTAGAAGTTGATGGAACTGCAACTGGCAATGTACTATTACTGATGGAAATACTATCTGCATATAAAAGTTTATCATGACAACTATTACAAATGACATTTGGTGGAATAATTTCTACACTTTTACAACAAATGCACTTAGCTTTGGTAGACCCGATGTCAGGCAGCAATGTTCCAGCAGAAACTTCTGAGACAGGATCATATTGGGACATCTTGCTCAATGTAAGAGAAAAAACAACATATAAAGCAAAATTATCTATTTCCTTATATGACAGTTTCAGGAAAGGGGAAAAAATACAAAAGCATAGGCCTCTGATAGAGAAAAAAGCAAGAGGCAAACATCAATGGGGTATTGAAATAATGAAAAAAATTTGGCGCCAAGTATGATGCACAACGTAACGTAAACTTTTTGGCACCAAAAATAACCGGAAATGACACACTCGCGTCACTAATAACGCCGCCGTGTGAAAGGTCTCGGCGTCACAAACGTATTTTTTTGCGCCAAAAATATTTTCACGCCAAAAATGACGCAATAAAGTTTAGCATTTGACGCACCCGCGGGCCTAATACCCGCAATAGCAAGAAGTAGTCAATTGAAAAAAAGACTAAACCCCAGGTAAGAAATAAATTTCTTAAAATGTTTAAATTCCCCAAATATGAAACTGACAGTCTGCTGAAGGAAATACATGAACCTGACTCATGGCAAATATAAGTACAATACATATATTTAGATCTTTATATAAATGCATAAAGTGCCAAACCATAGCTGAGGTGTCTTAAAGGAATACTAAACCCATTTTTTTTCTTTCATGATTCAGATAGAGCATGAGATTTTAAGCACCTTTCTAATTTACTCATATTATCAATTTTTCTTTGTTCTCATGCTATCTTGATTTGAAAAAGCAGTACTGTAAGCTTTAGAGCCAGACCATTTTTTGTTCAGCACATGGGTAGCCCTTGCTGATTTGTGGCTAAATGTAGCAAACCAATCAGCAGCTCTACCAAGGTAATGAACTAAAAAATGGGCCGGCTCCTAACATTTTAATTACTGCTTTTTCAAATCAAGATAACATGAGAACAAAGAAAAATTGATAATAGGAGTAAATTAGAAAGTTGCTTAAAATTGCATGCTCTATCTGAATCATGAAAGAAAAAATTGTGGGGTTAGTATCCCTTTAAGTAATAAAAAAACATACTTACCAAAAGACACCCATCCACATATAGCAGATAGCCAAACCAGTACTAAAACAGTTATTAGTAGAGGTAATGGTAAATTGAGAGTATATCGTCGATCTGAACAGTGAGGTAGGAGATGAATCTCTACGACCGATAACAGAGAACCTATGAAATAGACCCCCGTTAGGGAAATCATCGTATTCAAATAAGTGATACTCCCTTCACGTCCCTATGACATTCGCTGTACTCTGAGAGGAATCGGGCTTCAACAATGCTGAGAAGCGCATATCAACGTAGAAATCTTAGCACAAACTTACTTCACCACCTCCATAGGAGGCAAAGTTTGTAAAACTGAATTGTGGGTGTGGTGAGGGGTGTATTTATAGGCATTTTGAGGTTTGGGAAACTTTGCTCATGGACTCTTGCCAATTACATGAAAGAAATACCTCTTGGCGAGACTACCTTCAAACAGTGATTTCATCACTTTAGAGCATTTCATTAGCAATCTCGATTGGGATGTGGATACCTTTATAAGATATCGCTATTATGATTACGATACTTACAACATTGGGCCCTCAGAGAGAACAATATATATATTTTTTAACATTTTAGTACTTATGTGTCACCCCTCCCAGTGGGAGTATTATTTAATCTAAACCTTCTTGTTTACAAAGCCTTTCTACAACCAGTATTTACAGGACAGGTGGGGTTACAATAGGCCAAAACATTTCTTTTGCAACAATCTCTATGGCACAAAAAGTCTGTGTAACATTTTGAAAGCACTGATTTATTTTCTGAATATAAAACCAAAGTCTATAATAATGATATTGCACTGATAATATAACATTTATCCCTACTATTGCTACACAGTAAATATTAAGTATTTATTGCAACTGAAGGCGTAAATTTTACCTGACATTTTCTCTAGGATCCAGTGCAAAAAGGAGCATTTATTTGAATGAGGAGTATTTAAAGCAGTTTTGATATTAAATTATTTCTGTGTGTTGATATAGGGGCCAAATTATCAAGCTCCGAATGGAGCTTGATGCCCTGTGTTTTTTGGGAGCCTTCAGGCTCATCAGAAACACAAGTTCTGAAGCAGCGGTCTAAAGACCGCTGCTCCATAACCTGTCCGCCTGTTGATTGACACCCCCTACTAGCAGCAGATTGGCCACGAATCTGCAGGGGGCTGTATTGCACCAGCAGTTCACAAGAACTGCTGGTGCAATGATAAATGCAGAGAGCGTATGCTGTCGGCATTTATCGATGTGCAGCGGATATGATCTGCAATATCGGAACATGTCTGCTCACATCATGATAAATAGGCTCCATACTGTATAAGTTTATTAATATCAACCTTTTTTATTGGAGAATATATATGCAAATTGTTCAAAATTTCTGTTTGCACTACAGTTATTTTAAATGTTTACTTTTTAAATATAATTTTGTTAATATCTGCAGGTGGAATAATGTATAATTATATATTTTAATATTAAAAAAAGACACAATGGAAATAATCAGCCTGCAACTTCCACTAACTGGCTTCTCCGATTTATTATTGAAATTACTCAATAACCCAATAGTAAAAGAAAAACTGGAGAGAACTCTGAAACCTGACTCATCATGCCCTGCCTGATCTGATTAAATCCCCTGAACACTTGCTTGAACCCTGTATGTCCACACCTCAAAACAGGTGTATAAAACTATCAGTTGGGTAATATTCATTATGAATTCAAGAAAATCTCCAGCACTACAGATCTGGCTTTACTAAACAGCAAGGTAGCTCGTAAGAGGTTACTTAATTTTGCCACTAAAATTATGTTTTTTCTAGCTCTTCTTAAATCTAGGCTATTCTCAGAGGAAAGCTTTTAATCAAATTCCTATCAGTGCTTTAGCAGTGTTATATGTAAAATCGGCACTGTGCTAATCACCTGCATACAGTAGTTGTTAAACAGGATTACATCAATCCTCTTGTCTATTCTAGTTAAAGTGGAATTTGGCCAGTTTTCATTATAATAATAAAAAAAGAAAAGATTAGTGATTATAAATACAGGTCACAACTCTTTATACAGTCTTCAACATTTGAGACAGCAAAACCACTTCATTTTATCTCTGCTGAAACATCTACAAGTTTACAAGTTTATTGATGCACTATTATTACTCAAGAAGAGACAACATTTATTAAAATATTAAAAAGACGCCTCATTACTTCAAATGAAATCAAATATGGTCTTTTCATATCTACCAAGATAGATGCACACATGAAAAATGAAGTTAAAGGGATAGTCAAGTCCAAAATAAATGTTCATGATTTAAACAGGGCATGTAATTTTAAACAACTTTTCAATGAACTTTAATCACCAATTTTGCGTTGCTCTCTTGGTATTCTTAGATGAAAGCTAAACCTAGGTAGGCTCATATGCTAATTTCTTAGACCTTGAAGGCCACCTCTTATGTGAATGTATTTTGACAGTTTTTCACCACTAGAGGGTGTTAGTTCATGTGTGTCATATAGATAACATTGAGCTCACGCACGTGAAGTTACCAAGGAGTAAGCACTTGCTAAAATGCAAGTCTGTGAAAAGAACTGAAATAAGGGGGCAGTTTGCAGAGACTTAGATACAAGATAATCACAGAGGTAAAAAGTGTATTATTATAACTGTGTTGGTTATGCAAAACTGGGAAATGGGTAATAAAGGGATTTTCTATCTTTTTAAACAACAAAAATTCTGGTGTTGACTGTCCCTTTAAGGAGCTGGTGAGGTAAACAAGAACCTTAAACAATCTTTCAGTATGGACCTGAGTAAAGTGTATATGGTGTATATAGTTACAAGAGAATGATTACTCTTGAAGAATCACCACTCGTTCCTTACACAACACCTCATATGTATTGTTAAAGAAATGTACAGTAGGACCCAAGCACAGGTTAGGTCTCAGATTTTAATACAAAATCAATTTTGTTTCACTTATAAATGGTTATAAAAACAAAGTAGCATTTTACATTATCGTATATTATGTGAGTAATATTGCTAGGCCTCATAATAATCAAATACAAAGGTAAAAAGAATACACAGTACACACTACTAGTGGCAGAATATAAAGAACATAGACGCAAGCCACTGTGAAAAGCTGTAAAGCAGACGCTCTGCTGTAAATGTAGATGCCAACAACAGGGTTTCTGGTTCTACTGTCAGTGACACTAATCATTTAGCGTATGCCAGGGAATATTTTAGCCTAGACTCAATAGGTCTGTACCGGGGCATCTGACTATAGGGGATCATTCTAAAATGTACCAGAAGATATCCCATAAGTGTAAAAAACATGATACAAGGCCCAAAAATGGGTAATCCGCACAATCAATACACAGTCAGTAGTCCACAAGTTGATGAGCAGTGACAAACCTCACAATCGTAAAAACAAAAACAAAAATTCTAGGGACATTCATTTTACCAAAAGAACAAACTGTAAAACATTGTAATCTGCCCTTTTGTATATGCAACAAATATAACTTAACTTAATGTCCCTTAGGTACTGTTTCCCTAAATATAAATTCTGGTGATGGTAGTTTTTAATGATATATTTAATAGTCCAAACAACTATATAGAAAGAAAACTAAAGCTAAGATATACAGTAACATGCTGGAGGCAATTTACCCCCCCCCCCTTCCCACACACACACAATGCATATGTCACTGTTCAAGTAGTGGCCTCATTCTTGCTGAACAAGTTTATCCTAGTCTGTTTCTAAAGCATACATTAATATATTCCATGCTGGATAAAGCTACTTCTACATTTCTCCCATCTCAGATATATACCTTTACTTCACAGTTTTAATGTATTCTTTACTGCACACAATTTGCTTTCCCTTTTTCCAATAGATGCTGCACATAACTAGCCTGACCTATCCACTACTTCCCCACCAGAGCAGATCCTGTATCCCACCAATGAACAGTATCATTCTCATACTACTCTACAGTACACCATTACCCCCATTCTCCTTACTGCAGACCTCTAGCCCTCTGTTCCACAGCACATAACTCTCCCCCAATGCTACACACCATTAATTAACATCTATCTCTTCACTGCACAGATTAATATGAAATATCCTTGTTAGTTTTCCTTTTTACCTCTTCAAACATTTACTTTTTGCCTTTGTTTGCCAGTGGCACATTTTATCACAGGTTTCCTTTCTGTCCTGCCAAAGTGAATCCCTAATGCGGGTCAACATCCAAAGTGTGACAGTATTAGAAAAGTCTTCAGATATTGAGTTTGCAGTTGAAGTGTTTGTTAATGTATGTAGTGTTAATAGAAAAATGCCCACTTATAACACTGCAATAATATATAAACATAATTACACACAACACAACTTGAAAGCATTATTTTACAATGGTGTGTGGCACACAACTGCAACCTTGTTGCACTGAGTGGGTGCACACATCATGATCACACTTATGGTTGTTAGTTACATAAAATGATTGTAATCACTAAGTCCTTGCTTCAGCTCCATGGTTCATATCACAATAAGTTACACTAGGCTATCGATTCTTTCTTAATTCAGTCACATTTTAACATCAGAATTTTATGTTTTATGGAACATATTAATAAATATATTACACAGATAATGAAATTTGTAAAAGATTTACCACTCTGTTGGAAACACTCTGTATGCACTACTCTTTCACGTAAAATATTAATATTCCACATAAAGATTGATAAACTATCGGCATTAATAACTTATATAACCTATGTATCATATATATGATCTATGTGTAGCAGATTGTTCCTGTCAGAGAAAAATACTTTATTATCCCTATTTAGCAACAAGTGAATGAATATTTTATTTACCCACAACCCCCAGAATCTAACTCTGCTGCAATGAAGTGATTTAATAAAAAATGTCACCTTGTACTGTTCAGATGATCTCTGGATCCTGTTCTGCGATCACCTAGTAGTTAACATAGTGCTGAGATTGAAGCGTTCTCCTACACTGAGCCAATAGTCTCCTCCCCGCTGCAGCAACCTCTGCACTGATAGCTGAACATAGCTTCTGCTGTCAGCCAGTGACCTGCACACACAGCCCTACTACAAACACCACTCACCTGCACATAGCTGTGCACGCACTTACCTGCTCCCACCACGATTTTGAAACAGGGCTTCTCTGTTGACAAGAAATGAATAGGGGCGGAGTATAATAACCACTCATCTGCCCAAAAATTCACACAACATGGTACTGAACTGCTAGATCTGAGTTGGCACATAATACTTAGCTTCTCTAGTATGTTAATTTTCACGTGTATTACAAGTTAAAAGTAAATGGTTAGGGCTAAATTAAAAGTTGCACCAAACACAGCATAAATACATAAAAATAAAGTGTTGCACTAAACACTATCTGATAAAAATTAGTCGAATAAATATTCCTAAAAAATATTTCAAAGGTTTATGTTATATGGCAATGTATTTGACTGCAAAGGGTTATTATATATATGTATGTCTAAATAATATTTCCATAATAATATTTAATGTGTATTACTGCGTATTTACTGTAAACATTTATCATTCCAATGTTCTTCACATACAGGAAAATTACGTTTTATTTTAAATACATATTTCTATATACATCTGTATATACCTATACCTGTATATCTATTCCTTTAGATATAGAGATATAGATATATATTTTACATTAACATTATCACACACACACACATATATATAGTAAAAAAAAAAAAAATATATGTTAAGAACATAGGAATGTAAAATATGCATCACGCTATTCAGGTTTCGCAATGAGGGTCTAACGAGGTCTCGGGTTAGCACACATGAAAACGTAGTTATCTTAAGGCACATTATTGACATATTAAATTTAAAATATTAACACATATTAATAATAATTATTATGTTTGTTCTTCCTTAAATATACACTTTGAGGAAGAAAAAGAGCCAGTATTATTTTTTTTTTTTTTTTAAATGTTTATTGGATGAAATAAAGCATTACAGAGCAATGCAATATAGATCACATTAATCACAGAGCGAAATGAGAAAAAAGAAAACAAGCTTATACAAAAGGCGCGTTAGTTGCCGCCCATGACATTAGTCTATCATCCATTTTTTAAAACGTGAATTATCTTGCTATTAGTCAATCTTAAAACAGTAACAGTAAAACAATAGAACTATGGTTAAACAATAGAACTATGGTTGGTCACGAAATGGGTATAAAACCATGATCTTTTCTGCTCATATAAATCCTGTTCTGATTGTACCTTAACTGATCCTAAAAGGGCCAGTTGGCTATGTGTGGTCTTAGTGTGTGTGCATACGTGATTCCCAATAGAATTGTATGTTATGGTATGTTTCCATGTCTTTTCGGATGAAATAACCGTAATCTTCCAGCTGTATTGTGTGTTCCATGAGTGATTCCCATGCTTGATGTGTGGGGACTATTTGTGACTTCCAGTTGGCTACTATCAGGGATCTTGCCGTGTTTTATGCTAACTGAATTAACTTCCTCCGAATTTTGCATTTACATTTTGGGAGTAAATTTAATAGAGCCGTAGGGAGTTGGATTGTATAGTCATTCTGTTGATTGCCTATGGCTTTGATATATTCTCCTACTTGCTGCCAGAAGGGCTGTATGCGGTTACATGCCCACCATATATGAGTCATGGTGCCTCTACTACCGCAGCCTCTCCAGCACATGTCTGAAGCTGCCGGATAAATCGCTTTAACCCTTGCCGGGGTAAGATACCATCTGGCCAGGATCTTGAAATTTAACTCTAGGGATTTGGCGGAGACCGACGATTTTTTTGTGTTGTGGAATATGTGCTTTCACTCTATTTCAGTTAATTCCCTATCTAGTTCCCTGTGCCAACGGTTAACATACGCTGGAATTTCTGATTTATCTATGCTAACCAAAGTATTTTTTGCCCATGCTAAAGTATGTCTTAATGATTTATCTTGTAGGCAGAGTTGCTCAAAAGGGGTGGGTTGTCTTGTCATCCGTTCTTTGTCTGTAGATGTAGTTAGGTAGTGGTCAAGCTGATAATACTTCAACCATTTTGTGAAGGTTCCCCCTAGTATATCTCCTAAGTCCGTTCTCGGTCTGAGTTTTTTGCCATGTAAGAATTTATATATGGGAGCAGTGTACCCTATTTCCCAGTCCAGCTGTTTGTTCAATTTTTGTTCTAACCCTCCATGTAGTTCTGCATTGGGTGAAACTGGGGACATAGGGGATCTCAGTGATGAAATATTCGGGTCTTTAGATATAAGACTATCCCATATCTCAAAAACATGTTGGAACAGCGGATAAGACCCAATCCAAGGTGGCCTGCTTTTCTTATCTACCCAGCACAACACTCCTGGGGATGGGGACTTCAGGATTTGTGAATCCAGTGCCACCCAAGCCTTACTATCCACATTACGGTGCCAATCCAAAATCCCTTGTAGGCATTTTGCTTTGTAGTATGTCTCTACATTAGGGAGTCCCAGGCCTCCAGTCTGGGCAGAGCGATACATTGTATTTTTAACAATTCTAGGTTTGACCTTCCCCCAGACAAACTCATTTATTAATTTTTGGAGCATATTACGGTAAGAATTAGACAGTGAGATCGGTACTGTTTGGAGGACGTATAAGATTCTGGGTAACACCGTCATCTTCACTGCTTAAATACGCCCCCACCAGGATATTGTCCTATCACTCCACCTATTTAGTTCTTTTTTTAATTCCTTGTACAAGTTCTGATAATTCCGCTCAAATAATACCTTGGGCTTGGGTGATAAATAAATCCCTAAATATTTAATGGCCTATTTTGGGGGGCTAAATGGGCAACTCTCTAGTATTTCAGAATATTTAGCATGTGGGATAGATATATTCAAAATCTCGGACTTTTGATCATTTAATAAGAAGTTAGAAAATGATCCAAACTCTCTAAATTCTTTTAGTACTTCAGGAATGGATTCAGCTGGATTGGATAGGGTAAGCAGAACATCATCTGCATAGAGCGACAGTTTGTGATCATCTTGCCCTATTTTGATACCTAATATCTTCCTATTCTGCCTGATTTTTTGGGC
The DNA here is from genome assembly GCF_027579735.1 of Bombina bombina. Classification (NCBI taxonomy): domain Eukaryota; kingdom Metazoa; phylum Chordata; class Amphibia; order Anura; family Bombinatoridae; genus Bombina; species Bombina bombina. Next base: position 446,273,104 of record NC_069504.1, on the reverse strand, counting down.
CAAAATCTCCATGCTCAAGACAAACAAAAGAGGAGATAAGGGACAGCCCTGGCGAGTACCGTTGTGTATATGGAAAGCCTCTGATAGAATATTATTAACTTTTACTTTAGCCAATGGATTGCGGTATAAACTAAAAATTCTATTTATAGTGATTTCTCCAAATCCTGCTTTGCCCAAGACAGCCTGTAAAAATTTCCAGTTTAAGCGATCGAACGCTTTTTCGGCGTCAGCGGAGACAACCACCATCCCGACTTTGTGTATTTTAGCATATTCTATTAACTGTAATATCCGGATGGTGTTGTCTCTCGCCTCGCTTCCAGGGATAAAACCTGTCTGGTCGAGATGTATAATTTGGGGTAGTATCTTGTTAATACGCTCTGCCATAATCTTTGCAAATAACTTAAGGTCCGTATTGAGCAGGGAAATGGGTCTGTAGCTGCTGGGTAGATTGGCTGGTTTGTTTGGCTTGGGTATCACAGAGACATATGCCTCTAGACATTCTGTAGGGAAATGCCCTGTTTCATCTATGTGTTGGAATGCTTGTAGCAGATGAGGCGCTATGGTAGATTTATACATTTTATAATAGTCATTGGAATAGCCGTCTGGGCCGGGACTCTTGTTATTAGGCAAAGCCTCTATCGCATCTAAAATCTCCTTCAAAGTCAGTGGAGCGTCTAAGTTATCTGCCTCCTGTGAAGATATTTTTGGGGTGTCTATAGAGTCTAGGTAGATTCTAAGGTCATCAGGATTATTTGTAGCATTTTGATTTGTGATATTGTATAAATTGGAGTAATACTGGTCAAAAGCATTTGCTATACTTTTTGGGTCTATTTCAGACTGTCCCCTATCATTCTCGATTTTAAAAATATGGGCCTGGAAGGCTTTTTGAGAAAGAGCCTTTGCTAGCCAAGTGCCTGCTTTGTTATTATTGTGGAAATACATTTTTTTTAAGTAGTATGCTTTTTTTATTGCGTTTTTTTTGTAAAAGCTTTCTAAAGGCCTCCCTAGCCTTATTAACAGATTTTGTGATATCTTCTCTCAGGGGGTTGAGTTTATGTTGCTGTTCTAGTGATTGCAGATTAGAGAGCAATTTGTCGTATTCTATGTTATATTGCTTTCTTAGAAGTGTTTTTTGTTTGATAAGCTCACCCCTGATCGCTGCTTTATGTGCTAGCCAGTTATTGATACCGTTTGTGGCTGCTGGAGAGTTGTGCAGGAAGAAATCTTTAATGTTGGCCTCAATTAGATTTTTAACAACTGGGTTATGTAGTATAGTGGGGTCTAAGCGCCACATGGCTTGGCGCTGGGGAATCGATGACCACATAAGGTCCAAGGTTATTGAGGCATGATCCGACCATGAGATCGGGAGGATCTCCGTGTCTGTAGCTTTAGTTATATTATTATGATCTACCAGCCAATAGTCTATTCTTGAATAAGATCGCCCAGGATGTGAATAGAAGGTGTAACTTCTCGTTTTAGGATGGTGCAGTCTCCACACATCCATCAACATCAATGTGTCTAGTGTTTGGGTGATGTGTGTCCTTTGCTTTTGAGTCAACTGACTTTTACCTGTGGAGCTGTCAGTGTTTGGGTTCAGGGTCATTTTGAGGTCTCCCCCTACTATTACCATTCCCTTCTGCACGTCTCTTAATTTATTTAGTGCTTTGTTAAAAAACACTAGCTGTCGTGTGTTGGGCGCATATATATTCATTAGTGTCAGGGGATTGTTGTAAAGATTTCCTACCAGTATTAAGAGTCTGCCATCTTCATCAGAGTGTTGCTCTAGGATCTGAAATGGAAGGTCTCTGCTTATTAGTATGCCCACCCCATTCTTCTTATTGATATTTGAGCTAAAATATTGTTGGGTATAAAGTTTAGAATACAATTTGGGTCTTCCTTGCTTAGAGAAGTGGGTTTCCTGTAAAAACACTATTGCTCCCCTTTGTTTTTTAAACCAAGCTAGAGCAATAGATCTCTTGTTTGGGGAGTTCAAGCCCTTACAATTCTGTGAAATAAGTTTTATGTTGTGAGCCATTGTGTATGATGACCCGCCCCCCTCCCGTGTAGTGCTATGCAACCTGTTACCTGGTTCTAATTCTTCCGTTACCCGACGAGGGATATTTCTAGGTGGCTGATGAGCATCAGAGTATTTCTCCCAGTACATTTCTGACCAACCAAACAATACAACCTGTAAAAACTTTTGAAATGAACAAAACAACATTATTAACAAAAAAATTAAACAGTAATACAATTTCCACTCTCCCAGTATCTATGGAGAATGAACACAAGTAAGTTGGGGGAATTCAAAGACCTAATTCAGTCCAGACACAGTTGGGGTTTCCTAGCTTTATGTTTGCTTTTATTTGTTATTATCATCAATTTTTTTTTTTTATCCATTCATATAACTACCTTTATCACTTATTACTAAGCTACTTTGTATGTCTTAGAGCAATGAAGCTTACTAGAGTCTATTAACAATCAGTCCCGTCTTTTATCCAGAGAGACTCCAGAAGTAGCTACTCACCCTGGATGTCCGAGAAAAAACAGAGACAACTGACCCTTCTTTAGGTTAGGTTATGGCCTGATTCATACCAGAAGAGCCTAAGTCATCTATTCTCTGTGTTTGGAGTAGGTGGTGAGCCGGATGCAACTGGTTCTCTCATCCTTTTTCGTTGAACTGTTTGCCAGCGAGGCCTCTGCTGCAGTGGTCTTAATTCCTCTGTGTTCTTTTCATCCTGCAGTGATGGCAGGGAAGGTTGTGGTATACCGAGCTGGGAGCAGAAGGGCTCCAAATCTTCCAGAGATTTGTACACATGCATTCGGTTATTCTTCAGCACTTTTATGCTAAATGGGAAACCCCACCGATAAGAAATCCCTTTATCTTGAAGGTGTTGGGTTAGAAATCGTGTTTCCTTTCTGTTTTGTAGCGTGAGTGGGCTGAGGTCCGAATAGAGTTGTAGTTGGTGCCCTTGGTATGTTATCGATTGTTGTTGTCTCGCCGCTTTCATTATCCTGTCTTTGTCGGTAAATTTATGAAACTTTATGATAACATCTCTTGGGGGGTCTGTATCTTTGGGTTGTGGTCGTAACGCTCTATGGGCACGATCCAGAGGGATTTCTGTGAGATCAGGTTCTTTTAGTACTGTTCTGAACAAATCCTGGAGGGAGGAGGACAGGTTTTCTGGAACAATTCTTTCTGGTAAACCTCTAATCCTAATGTTCTGCCTCCTCCCTCTATTGTCCAGATCCTCAAGTTTCTCCTGTAGGAAAGATATTTGGGATTCTTGTGCCGAAACTTTTCTATTCAGTAGGTCAATGTCAGAGGTCTGAGTTTCAGATTGTTCTTCTAGGTATTCCATCCTGTTACCTAATTCATTGACCTCCTTTTTGACCTCTGCCAGGCCATCTTTGATCATGCGGCCCACTTGATGTATAAATGTGGAGAAATCTTCCTTTGTAGGCAGATCCCTGAGGTCAGCTCTTGTAAGTGGTATATCTAATGCAGAGTCTTGGTGACTATCTGCATCCTCTGAGGTCTGCAAAGAATCCTCATCCTCTGCCGCTAATGTGTTTGTCGCTTTAAAAAACATGTTCATTTTGCTAGGGTTGCTTTTAGGATTTTTCTCTCCTTTTAGCGCTCTTTTTGATGCCATTTTAATAGCCCAGGGTGCTTCAGCTGATTGCTGCTTATATGGGAACCCTGACAGCACTAAGGTGCTCTGTCCTATAGGTTGTAGGTTAAGTTCTGTACAGTTTAGGCCAGGGTGACCTTTCTTATATCGTGAAGATGCAATTAAAAGAAGAGTAAAAACTTGCTTCAATCTTTCTCCCAAACTTGCTATCTAGATTGTGGTTTGGTGTTTGGTTATTCAAGTAAGGTGCCTGCAGTGTGGGTCACACATAGCAAACGTGATTGCGGTGCCAATAAATGTTTGCTGATCCTTTCTTTATTTATATGATCCACTTTGTGAGCATCCGGTCATTAGTGACCTAAATTCTGTGCTGGATAAATACACTTGAGTTAGCTATTTACTCCGGTGCTGCTGTTTTCCGGTGCCGGCTGATTAAACTCCCGTGTACTATATGTGCAGATCTCCACCCGGTCTTCAATTCAGCTATCTTTTTCAGGTACTGCAGCCAAGGTCTCTTTAATGTACCCTTGTTTGTGTATAGCGCTCACCGCGTGTGTGCGTATGTTATGAGAGGCCTTTACTTACATGTCCGGGTAAGTAGCTGGCCGTCCGTGGTACATGTAAGTCCTCTCTACTTTATATAGATCATGCAGATCCGGAGTCTCCACGTAGCAGACCGCTTCTGACTTTCGGTCTTTCCTCCGCAGGGATCTGTCTGCCTTACAGTCTGCTTTCAATGGAAATAGTAGCAATGGCGGAGTTTGGCGCTTCTTTTTACTATCTTCTTAGTAGGAGCCGTTACGCTGACTGCTGCGTTCAGTGTTGATATTTAAAATGTTGTCGCAAGGTTATTGCTCATTTTAATGCAATTCTGCAAACAGTAAAATAATAAATAAAAGGGTTTATCCCCAATCTGTGTCTATAGACTAGTGGAGCTTCACTATTTTGCGGCCATTTCAGTCCATGGTCGGCTCCGCCCCCCAAGAGCCAGTATTATTTTGATGTACTTTGTGTGTGTATTTTGCTCTTAAGGATTGTAATAAAGAAGATTTGTTTTATCTACATTGTTCCGGTGTTGGTGACCATCATTGAGAGTGTTAACTTGATGTTTGGATATTAGACTTTCACAATGGCACAATCCCTGTTTGATGAGTACGAGTGGAGCAATATTTATCTATCCCGTTTGTGCGTTTCACCTCGCACATCGGGGTATCACATATACGGTGCCGGCAGTTCATAAAGTGCCATAAATCGGATAAACTAGCGATGTCCAGAAATGAGCAAAAATATAAATTTCTGGAGTCGTGAGTGACTTACATACAGCACGTTAGAAACTGCCAGCGCCTAAGAAAATAAAAAAAAATGTAAAATCTTCCGTAAAAGTCTAACCCGACTCGGAAAAATAAACCCAACACGTAAAACCCCTATATCCGCTATCAAACCCACATTGGAACTAATAATAAAAGTATTAACCCCTAAACTGACAATCCCCCACAACTCAATATGCCTAATTAAACTATTTACCCCTAATCCGCCAATAACCCACATTGCGATCTACCTAGTAAAAGTATTAAACCCTAAATCCGCCAACCCCAACATCGCAAACTACCTAATAAATGTATCAACCCCTAATCCGCCATTAACCCACATCGCAAAGTCCCTATTAAAACTATTAACCCCTAATCTGCCATTAACCCACATCGCAAAGTACCTATTGGGTACATTCGTTTTTTCTGTTAGAGGGGAGACTTAGGGGCCTATCTATCAAGCTCCGAAAGGAGCTTGACGGCCCGTGTTTCTGGCGAGTCTTCAGACTCGCTAGAAACAGCAGTTATGAAGCAGCGGTCACAAAGACCGCTGCTCCATAACCCTGTCCGCCTGCTCAGAAATTAACCAGATTGAGTACAATAGGGTTGATTGACACCCCCTGCTGGTGGCCCATTGGCCGGGAGTCTGCAGGTGGCGGCGTTGCACCAGCAGCTCTTGTGAGCAGCTCCTGTTTGATACGAGCAATGACTCGTGGAAGGAGCGCAAATGGAGGAAACAGGAATGCTAGACCGAAATTCCAAGGAACCGCCAGAGCATCTATCAGGGCAGTCTGAGAATCTCTTGACCTTGAACTGTACCTTGGAAGCTTGGCGTTCTGATGAGATGCCATCAGATCCAACATCGGCAACCCCCACTTGAGGGTTACCCTGGAGAATACCTCCGGATGGAGGACACCATCCCGGGATGAAATGTCTGTCTGCTCAGGAAATCTGCCTCCCAGTTGTCCACTCCTGGAATGTAGATGGTAGATAGACAACAATCTGTGCCACCTCCTTCATGGCTAAGGAACTCAGATTTCCTCCCTGGTGGTTGATGTAAGCCACTGAGGTGATGTTGTCCGATTGGAACCTGATAAACCAGGCTAAGGACAACTGAGGCCAAGCCATTAAAACATTGTAAATTGCTCCCAACTCCAAGATGTTTATGGGAGAGCAGACTCCTCCCGAGTCCATAGTCCCTGCGCCTTTAATGAGTCCCAGACTGCTCCCCAGGCTAGAAGGCTGGCGTCCGTGGTCACAATCACCTAGGAAGGTCTCCGGAAACATGTGCCCTGAGACAGATGCTCCTGAGAAAGCCACCACGGAAGAGAGTCACTTGTTGACTGGTCTAGATCTATCCTCTAAGACAGAGCATGCATAATTGCAGAGCTCTCAAATGGAATCGAGCAAAAGGAATGATGTCCATGGAAGCGACCATCAGACCAATTACCTCAATACATTGAGCTACTGATGACAGAACAGTAGACTGTAGAGAGAGGCACAAGGAGAGAATTTTGGATTTTCTGACCTCTGTCAGAAACATTTTCATAGATAGGGAATCTATTATGGTCCCTAAGAAAACTACCCTTGTAACTGGAACAAGGGAACTCTTTTCCAGATTTACTTTCCATCTGTGGGAACGTAGAAAAGACAAAAATATCTCTGTATGAGAGTTTGCTTGTTGAAAAGATGGCTCCTGAACCAGTATGTTGTCCAGGTAGGGCGCCACTTCAATTCCCCAAGACCTGATCACTGCCAAATGAGCCCCCAGAACTTTTGAGAAAATTCTGGGAGCTGTGGCAAGGCCAAACGGACGAGCCACAAACTGAAAGTGTTTGTCTAGAAAGGCAAATCTCAGGAACTTGTGATGATCCCTCTGGATGGGAACATGAAGATACGTATCCTTCAGGTCTATGGTCATCATGAACTGACCCTCTTGGACCAAAGGAAGAATGGAATGAATGGTTTCCATTTTGAAGGACGGTACTCTGAGAAACTTGTTAAGACACTTTAAGTCTAGAATGGGTCAAAAAGTTACCTCTTTTTTGGGAACCATAAACAGATTTGAATAGAATCATATGCCCTGTTCACTTACTGGAACTGGAACAATCACTCATAGGGAGGAAAGGTCCTGGACGCAGCTCAAGAATGGCTCCTTTTTTTACCTGATCTGAAGATAGTCTTGAGAGGCGGAATCTGCCCCTTGGAGGGCAAGATTTGAATTCTATTTTGTAACCCTGAGAAACTATGTCCACAGCCCAAGGATCTGGGACATCCCGTATCCAGCCTTGACAAAACAGGGAAAGTCTATCCCCACTTGATCCGATCCCTTATCGGGGTGGACCCTTCATGCTGACTTAGACTCAGCTGAGGGTTTCTATGATTGCTTCCCCTTGTTCCAAGACTGATTGGGTTTCCAATAAGACTTGGACTGCTCTTGCTTAGAAGAGGGAGAGGAAGACTTTTGACCTACTCTGACGTCCTTTAGTCCTGTTTTTCTTATCTTGCGGTAGAAAAGACCCTTTTCCACCTATAATATCAGAAATTATTTCTGCTAAACCAGGTCCAAACAATGTCTTACCCTTGTAAGGAAGCGCCAGAAGCTTTGACTTGGAGGTTACACCAGCTGACCAAGATTTAAGCCACAAAGCCCTGCGGACCAAGACAGAGAAGCCAGACATCTTGGCTCCAGGTCTAATAATTTGTATTTTAGCATCAGAAATAAAGGAATTGGCTGGTTTGAGAACCTTAATCCTGTCTAAAATTGATTTAGACAAGGTATTGCACCAATAAGATGCAGCACTTGCTACTGTGGCAATGCAAACTGCAGGTTGCCATTGAAGACCCTGGTGTACATACATCTAAGCCTCCAGCTTCTTGTCTATGGGATCCTTAAAGGAGCAGCTATCCTCTATAGGGATTGTAGTTCTCTTAGCCAGAGTAGAAATAGCCCCTTCTACTTTAGGCACCGTGCGCCATGAATCTTTAATGGAGTCAGCAACAGGAAACATCTTTTTAAAGACGGGAAGAAAGGTATCCCTGACTTCTCCCATTCCTGTGAAATAATCTCCGTCATACGGTCTGGAACAGGAAACACTTCCACAGAGGAAGGAACATCATAGTATTTGTTAAGCTTACTAGATTTTTTAGGGTTGACCGCGACAGGTGAGTCTGAGTCATCCAAAGTCGCCAATACCTCTTTTAACAGTACATGAAGGTGTTCAAGCTTATACCTGAAATTTACTTCTTCAGCATCAAATAAAGGAATTATACTGTCGGAATCCGAGATTTTGCCCTCAGAAGCTACTGAGGTAACCTCCTCCTCAGAGTTATGAGGAAGGACAACCTGCATAGCAGTAGATGGGACAGACACCTTACTATCTGAAATTGTTTTAGATTTACTCTTGCATTTCCCAACAAAGGAAAAGCAGATAATGCCGCAGATACCGCAGAAGATACCTGTGCAGCAAAATCTGCAGGCAAAAAAACTCCTCCAGGAGGCTGAGAGGAACTGCAAACCAGAGTTCAAACCAGAGCCGTTTCTAGGGGCAGGCAGACCGGGCAGTGGCCCAGGGCGCAATAATTTTATTGTGTTAAAGTTGCAGTGCTTGCTTGATAAACTACTGGTATAGCAAAGGTTAAAATACACAAATCAGAAGCATATACATGTGGTTATTAATTAGTTTAATGGATTTTTAATTTTTACTAAATATAATTCTAATGTAGTACTAACTATAATTCTATGGTAAACCTACTAAACCAATACAAGTCAGTTGTGAAATAAACTCTATGAAAGGGTCTCCATTGTTTCCAAAGAGTTTATTAGGAATCAATCGGCTAGATTACGAGTTTTTGTCGGTAATGGTGTGCGTGGCTAACGCACAGTTTTTTCTTACCGCTCACTTACAGTAACGCTGGTATTACGGGTATTTTTAAACCCGGCGTTAGCCGCAAAAAAGTGAGCGTAGAGCAGAATTTAGCTCCACATCTCACCTCAATACCAGCGCTGCTTACGGTAGCGGTAAACTGGCATAACGTGCTCGTGCACGATTTCCCCATAGGAATCAATGGGGCAGAACCGGCTGGAAAAAAAACCTAACACCTGCAAAAAAGCAGCGTTCATCTCCTAACGCAGCCCCATTGATTCCTATGGGGAAACACATTTATGTCTACACCTAACATGAACCCCGAGTTTAAACACCTCTAATCTGACACTTATTAAACCCTAATCCGCAGCCCCCGACATTGCCGACACCTGCATTATATTATTAACCCCTAATCTGCCGCTCCAGACACCGCTGCCACCTACATTATACTTATGAACCCCTAAGCTGCTGCCCCCAACATCGCCGAACTCTACATTATATTTATTAACCCCTAATCTGCCGCCCCCAATGTCACCGACACCTACCTACAATTATTAACCCCTAATCTGCCGCCACCAATGTCGCCGCCACTATAATAAAGGTATTAACCCCTAAATTTAATTCTAACCCTAACCCCCCTAACAAATATAATTTAAATAAATCTAAATAAAATTACTACTATTAACTAAATTATTCCTATTTAACACTAAATACTTACCTATAAAATAAACCCTAAACTAGCTACAATATAACTAATAGTTACATTGCAGCTATCTTAGGGTTTATTTTTATTTTACAGGCAACTTTGTATTTATTTTAACTAGGTACAATAGTTATTAAAGTTATTAACTATTTAATAACTTCCTAGTTAAAATAAATACAAATATACCTGTAAAATAAATCCTAACCTAAGTTACAATTACACCTAACACTACACTATAATTAAATAAATTACCTAAATTAACTACAATTAATTACAATTAAATTCAATAAACTAAATGACGGAAACCCCCCCACTAAATTACAGAAAATAATAAAATAATTACAATTTTTTAAAACTAATTACACCTAATCTAATCCCCCTTATAAAATAAAAAAGCCCCCCAAAATAATAAAAATCCCTACCCTATACTAAATTACAAATAGCCCTTAAAAGGGCTTTTTGCGGGGCATTGCCCCAAAGTAATCAGCTCTTTTACCTGTAAATAAATGACAAAACCCCCCACAACATTACAACCCACCACCCACACACCCAACCCTACTCTAAAACCCACCCAATCCCCCCTTAATAAAGCCTAACACTACACCCTTGAAGATCACCCTACTTTGAGACGTCTTCACCCAACAGGGCAGAAGTGGTCCTCCAGACGGTCCGAAGTCTTCATCCTATTCGGGCAGAAGAGGTCCTCCAGACGGGCAGAAGTCTTCATCCAGGTGGCATCTTCTATATTCATCCATCCGGAGCAGAGCGGGTCCAACTTCAAGACATCCAACGCGGAGCATCCTCTTCATTCGACGGCGACTGGAACAATGACGGGTCCTTTAAATGACGTCATCCAAGATGGCGTCCCTTCAATTCCGATTGGCTGATAGAATTCTAGCAGCCAATCGGAATTAAGGTAGAAAAAATCCTATTGGCTGATCCATTCAAAGGCTATTGGGAGTGTCCTTTTTAGACAGAGATTAGGCCAAAGAATTTAATAATAAGAATTAACTACTTAAATATTCAGTTTTAAAACCAGCTATGTGAATTGCCAGGGATAAAATCTGTGAGCTATATTTTAATAACAGCTAGATTATTATTCCAGTGATAAAATGTCACCACAATACATTACATATATATATATATATATATATATATTTGAAAGGAAGCTGTTATGTTAATTGACTGCATTGGATGCCGATTATACTAATGGAGCAACAAGATCACAAAGCGGGGGTGTTAAGACCGGATAAGAGCTAAAACTGAAAGTAAAAAGGAGAGGAATCACACTGAGGAAAGCAGTGTCCTATCTCACTGATCTGTGTCACTAAAGAGGTGATGTTGTATGCATATGACAAATTATTCATGTTCTTTACATAATGATATGTACATATTTTTTTGTTTTACTGAGCTAATTAAAAAAAGGTGCTTTCAAAAAATTGGGTTTCTGTTAAGGAACAGGTTTTCTGTTAAGGACTGTTGAATAAAAAAAATATATACATATATATATACATTATGCCTTTTTTTTGTATTTATTTACTTATTGATAAAAATGCTTAATAGTGATGGGTGTGTGTATGTGTCATTTACTCCATAATGACAATGTGAGTGCTTGTGTCTGCTATTACTGCCTGAGTGTGTGTGTGCCTATCTATCCCTGCCTGTGTGTGTGTCTGCTATTACTGCCTGAGTGTGCGTATGCCTATCTATCCCTGCCTGTGTGTGTATCTGCCTATTACTGCCTGAGTGTGTGTATGCCTATCTTTCCCTGCCTGTGTGTGCATGTCTCTGTTTATTACTGCCTGTGTGTGCATATCTCAGTCTATTACTGTCTGTGTGTGAATGTATTTGTCTATTACTGTCTGTGTGTGCATGTCTCTGTTTATTACTGCCTATGAGTGCATGTCTCTGTCTGTTACTGCCTGTGTGTGAATGTCTCTGTCTATTACTGCCTGTGAGTGCATGTCTCTGTCTATTACTCCCTGTGTGTGCATGTCTCTGTCTTTTACTGTCTGTGTGTGAATGTCTTTGTCTTTCACTGTCTGTGTGTGCATGTATCTGTCTAGTACTGCCTGTGAGTGCATGTCTCTGTCTCTTACTGCCTGTGTGTGCATGTCTCTGTCTTTTACTGCCTGTGTGTGCATGTCTCTGTTTATTACTGCCTGTGTGTGCATGTCTCTGTCTATTACTGTCTGTGTGTGCATGTCTCTGTCTATTACTGCCTGTGAGTGCATGCCTCTATCTGTTACTGCCTGTGTGCATGTCTCTGTCTGTTACTGTCTGTGTGTGCATGTATCTGTCTATTACTGCCTGTGTGTGCATGTCTCTGTCTATTACTGCCTGTGAGCGCATGTCTCTGTATGTGTGTATGCCTATCTATCCCTACCTGTGTGTGTATGCCTTTCTATCCCTGCCTGTGTGTGCATGTCTCTGTCTATTACTGCCAGTGTGTGCATGTCTCTGTCTATTACTGCCTGTGTGTGCATGCCTCTGTCTATTACTGTCTGTATGTGAATGTCTCTATCTATTACTGTCTGTGTGTGCATGTCTCTGTTTATTACTGCCTGTGAGTGCATATCTGTATGTTACTGCCTGTGTGTGCATGCCCCTGTATATTACTGCCTGTGTGTGAATGTCTCTATCTATTACTGCCTGTGAGTGCATGTCTCTGTCTATTACTGCCTGTGTGTGAATGTCTCTGTCTATTACTGCCTGTGTGTGCATGTCTCTGTCTATTACTGTCTGTGTGTGAATGTATTTGACTATTACTTTATGTGTGTGCATGTCTCTGTCTAGTACTACCTGTGAGTGAATGTCTCTGTCACTTACTGCCTGTGTTGGCATGTCTCTGTCTGTTACTGTCTATGTGTGCATGTATCTGTCTACTACTGCCTGTGTGTGCATGTCTCTGTCTACTACTGTATGTGTGTGCATGTCTCTGTCTATTACTGCCTGTGAGTGCATGCCTCTATCTGTTACTGCCTGTGTGTGCAGGTCTCTGTCTGTTACTGTCTGTGTGTGCATGTATCTGTCTATTACTGTTGTGTGTGCATGTCTCTGTCTATTACTGCCTGTGAGCGCATGTCTCTGTATGTTACTGCCTGTGTGTGCATGTCTCTATATGTTGCTGTCTGTGTGTGCATGTATCTGCCTATTACTGCCTGAGTGTGTGTGTGTGTGTGTGTGTATATATATATGCCTATCTATCCCTGCCTGTGTGTGCATGTCTCTGTCTATCACTGCCTGTGTGTGCATGTCTCTGTCTATTACTGTCTGTGAGTGAATATCTTTGTCTATTACTGTCTGTGTGTGCATGTCTCTGTTCATTACTGCCTATGAGTGCATGTCTCTGTCTGTTACTGCCTGTGTGTGCATGTCTCTGTCTATTACTGCCTGTGTGTGCATGCCTCTGTATATTACTGCCTGTGTGTGAATGTCTCTGTCTATTACTGCCTGTGAGTGCATGTCTCTGTCTATTACTGCCTGTGTGCGAATGTCTCTGTCTATTACTCCCTGTGTGTGCATGTCTCTGTCTTTTACTGTCTGTGTGTGAATGTCTTTGTCTTTCACTGTCTGTGTGTGTGTGCATGTATCTGTCTAGTACTGCCTGTGAGTGCATGTCTCTGTCTCTTACTGCCTGTGTGTGCATGTCTCTGTCTTTTACTGCCTGTGAGTGCATGCCTCTGTCTGTTACTGCCTGTGTGTGCATGTCTCTGTCTATTACTGCCTGTGAGTGTATGTCTCTGTATGTTACTGCCTGTGTGTGCATGTCTCTGTCTATTACTACCTGTGTGTGCATGGATCTGTCTATTACTGCCTGTGAGTGCATGTATCTGCCTATTATTGTCTGTGTGTGCATGTCTCTGTCTTTTACTGCCTGTGAATGCATGCCTCTGTCTGTTACTGCCTGTGTGTGCATGTCTCTGTCTATTACTGCCTGTTAGTGCATGTCTCTGTATGTTACTGCCTGTGTGTGCATGTCTCTGTCTATTACTACCTGTGTGTGCATGTCTTTGTTTATTACTGCCTGTGAGTGCATGTCTATGTATGTTACTGCCTGTGTGTGCATGTCTCTGTCTATTACTGTCTGTGTTTGCATGTCTCTATCTGTTACTGCATGTGTGTGCATGTCTCTGTCTGTTACTGTCTGTGTGTGCATGTATCTGTCTATTACTGCCTGTGTGTGCATGTCTCTGTCTATTACTGCATGTGAGCGCATGTCTCTGTATGTTACTGCCTGTGTGTGCATGTCTCTGTATGTTGTTGTCTGTGTGTGCATGTATCTGCCTATTACTGCCTGAGTGTGTGTGTGTGTGTGTGTGTGTGCCTATCTATCCCTTCCTGTGTGTGCATGTCTCTGTCTATTACTGCCTGTGTGTGCATGTCTCTGTCTATTACTGTCTGTGTGTGAATGTCTTTGTCTATTACTGTCTGTGTGTGCATGTCTCTGTCTATTACTGCCTGTGTGTGCATGCCTCTGTATACTCTGTATATTACTGCCTGTGTGTGAATGTCTCTGTCTATTACTGCCTGTGAGTGCATGTCTCTGTATGTTACTGCCTGTGTGTGCATGTCTCTGTCTATTACTGTCTGTGTTTGCATGTCTCTATCTGTTACTGCATGTGTGTGCATGTCTCTGTCTGTTACTGTCTGTGTGTGCATGTATCTGTCTATTACTGCCTGTGTGTGCATGTCTCTGTCTATTACTGCATGTGAGCGCATGTCTCTGTCTATTACTGCATGTGAGCGCATGTCTCTGTATGTTACTGCCTGTGTGTGCATGTCTCTGTATGTTGTTGTCTGTGTGTGCATGTATCTGCCTATTACTGCCTGAGTGTGTGTGTGTGTGTGTGTGTGTATGCCTATCTATCCCTTCCTGTGTGTGCATGTCTCTGTCTCTTACTGCCTGTGTGTGCATGTCTCTGTCTTTTACTACCTGTGAGTGCATGCCTCTGTCTATTACTGTCTGTGTTTGCATGTCTCTATCTGTTACTGCATGTGTGTGCATGTCTCTGTCTGTTACTGTCTGTGTGTGCATGTATCTGTCTATTACTGCCTGTGTGTGCATGTCTCTGTCTATTACTGCATGTGAGCGCATGTCTCTGTCTATTACTGCATGTGAGCGCATGTCTCTGTATGTTACTGCCTGTGTGTGCATGTCTCTGTATGTTGTTGTCTGTGTGTGCATGTATCTGCCTATTACTGCCTGAGTGTGTGTGTGTGTGTGTGTGTGTGTATGCCTATCTATCCCTTCCTGTGTGTGCATGTCTCTGTCTCTTACTGCCTGTGTGTGCATGTCTCTGTCTTTTACTGCCTGTGAGTGCATGCCTCTGTCTATTACTGCATGTGAGCGCATGTCTCTGTATGTTACTGCCTGTGTGTGCATGTCTCTGTATGTTGTTGTCTGTGTGTGCATGTATCTGCCTATTACTGCCTGAGTGTGTGTGTGTGTGTGTGTGTGTGTCTATCTATCCCTTCCTGTGTGTGCATGTCTCTGTCTATTACTGCCTGTGTGTGCATGTCTCTGTCTATTACTGTCTGTGTGTGAATGTCTTTGTCTATTACTGTCTGTGTGTGCATGTCTCTGTTTATTACTGCCTATGAGTGCATGTCTCTGTCTGTTACTGTCTGTGTGTGCATGTCTCTGTCTATTACTGCCTGTGTGTGCATGCCTCTGTATACTCTGTATATTACTGCCTGTGTGTGAATGTCTCTGTCTATTACTGCCTGTGAGTGCATGTCTCTGTATGTTACTGCCTGTGTGTGCATGTCTCTGTCTATTACTGTCTGTGTTTGCATGTCTCTATCTGTTACTGCATGTGTGTGCATGTCTCTGTCTGTTACTGTCTGTGTGTGCATGTATCTGTCTATTACTGCCTGTGTGTGCATGTCTCTGTCTATTACTGCATGTGAGCGCATGTCTCTGTCTATTACTGCATGTGAGCGCATGTCTCTGTATGTTACTGCCTGTGTGTGCATGTCTCTGTATGTTGTTGTCTGTGTGTGCATGTATCTGCCTATTACTGCCTGAGTGTGTGTGTGTGTGTGTGTGTGTGTATGCCTATCTATCCCTTCCTGTGTGTGCATGTCTCTGTCTATTACTGCCTGTGTGTGCATGTCTCTGTCTATTACTACCTGTGTGTGCATGTCTTTGTTTATTACTGCCTGTGAGTGCATGTCTCTGTATGTTACTGCCTGTGTGTGCATGTCTCTGTCTATTACTGTCTGTGTTTGCATGTCTCTATCTGTTACTGCATGTGTGTGCATGTCTCTGTCTGTTACTGTCTGTGTGTGCATGTATCTGTCTATTACTGCCTGTGTGTGCATGTCTCTGTCTATTACTGCATGTGAGCGCATGTCTCTGTCTATTCCTGCATGTGAGCGCATGTCTCTGTATGTTACTGCCTGTGTGTGCATGTCTCTGTATGTTGTTGTCTGTGTGTGCATGTATCTGCCTATTACTGCCTGAGTGTGTGTGTGTGTGTGTGTGTGCCTATCTATCCCTTCCTGTGTGTGCATGTCTCTGTCTATTACTGCCTGTGTGTGCATGTCTCTGTCTATTACTGTCTGTGTGTGAATGTCTTTGTCTATTACTGTCTGTGTGTGCATGTATCTGTTTATTACTGCCTATGAGTGCATGTCTCTGTCTGTTACTGTCTGTGTGTGCATGTCTCTGTCTATTACTGCCTGTGTGTGCATGCCTCTGTATACTCTGTATATTACTGCCTGTGTGTGAATGTCTCTGTCTATTACTGCCTGTGAGTGCATGTCTCTGTATGTTACTGCCTGTGTGTGCATGTCTCTGTCTATTACTGTCTGTGTTTGCATGTCTCTATCTGTTACTGCATGTGTGTGCATGTCTCTGTCTGTTACTGTCTGTGTGTGCATGTATCTGTCTATTACTGCCTGTGTGTGCATGTCTCTGTCTATTACTGCATGTGAGCGCATGTCTCTGTCTATTACTGCATGTGAGCGCATGTCTCTGTATGTTACTGCCTGTGTGTGCATGTCTCTGTATGTTGTTGTCTTTGTGTGCATGTATCTGCCTATTACTGCCTGAGTGTGTGTGTGTGTGTGTATGCCTATCTATCCCTTCCTGTGTGTGCATGTCTCTGTCTATTACTGCCTGTGTGTGCATGTCTCTGTCTATTACTACCTGTGTGTGCATGTCTTTGTTTATTACTGCCTGTGAGTGCATGTCTCTGTATGTTACTGCCTGTGTGTGCATGTCTCTGTCTATTACTGTCTGTGTTTGCATGTCTCTATCTGTTACTGCATGTGTGTGCATGTCTCTGTCTGTTACTGTCTGTGTGTGCATGTATCTGTCTATTACTGCCTGTGTGTGCATGTCTCTGTCTATTACTGCATGTGAGCGCATGTCTCTGTCTATTACTGCATGTGAGCGCATGTCTCTGTATGTTGTTGTCTGTGTGTGCATGTATCTGCCTATTACTGCCTGAGTGTGTGTGTGTGCCTATCTATCCCTTCCTGTGTGTGCATGTCTCTGTCTATTACTGCCTGTGTGTGCATGTCTCTGTCTATTACTGTCTGTGTGTGAATGTCTTTGTCTATTACTGTCTGTGTGTGCATGTCTCTGTTTATTACTGCCTATGAGTGCATGTCTCTGTCTGTTACTGTCTGTGTGTGCATGTCTCTGTCTATTACTGCCTGTGTGTGCATGCCTCTGTATACTCTGTATATTACTGCCTGTGTGTGAATGTCTCTGTCTATTACTGCCTGTGAGTGCATGTCTCTGTATGTTACTGCCTGTGTGTGCATGTCTCTGTCTATTACTGTCTGTGTTTGCATGTCTCTATCTGTTACTGCATGTGTGTGCATGTCTCTGTCTGTTACTGTCTGTGTGTGCATGTATCTGTCTATTACTGCCTGTGTGTGCATGTCTCTGTCTATTACTGCATGTGAGCGCATGTCTCTGTCTATTACTGCATGTGAGCGCATGTCTCTGTATGTTACTGCCTGTGTGTGCATGTCTCTGTATGTTGTTGTCTGTGTGTGCATGTATCTGCCTATTACTGCCTGAGTGTGTGTGTGTGTGTGTATGCCTATCTATCCCTTCCTGTGTGTGCATGTCTCTGTCTATTACTGCCTGTGTGTGCATGTCTCTGTCTATTACTGTTTGTGTGTGAATGTCTTTGTCTATTACTGTCTGTGTGTGCATGTCTCTGTTTATTACTGCCTATGAGTGCATGTCTCTGTCTGTTACTGTCTGTGTGTGCATGTCTTTGTCTATTACTGCCTGTGTGTGCATGCCTCTGTATATTACTGCCTGTGTGTGAATGTCTCTGTCTTTTACTGCCTGTGAGTGCATGTCTCTGTCTATTACTGCCTGTGTGTGAATGTCTCTGTCTATTACTCCATGTGTGTGCATGTCTTTGTCTTTCACTGTCTGTGTGTGCATGTATCTGTCTAGTACTGCCTGTGAGTGCATGTCTCTGTTTCTTACTGCCTGTGTGTGCATGTCTCTGTCTGTTACTGCCTGTGTGTGCATGTCTCTGTCTATTACTGCATGTGAGCGCATGTCTCTGTCTATTACTGCATGTGAGCGCATGTCTCTGTATGTTACTGCCTGTGTGTGCATGTCTCTGTATGTTGTTGTCTTTGTGTGCATGTATCTGCCTATTACTGCCTGAGTGTGTGTGTGTGTGTGTATGCCTATCTATCCCTTCCTGTGTGTGCATGTCTCTGTCTATTACTGCCTGTGTGTGCATGTCTCTGTCTATTACTACCTGTGTGTGCATGTCTTTGTTTATTACTGCCTGTGAGTGCATGTCTCTGTATGTTACTGCCTGTGTGTGCATGTCTCTGTCTATTACTGTCTGTGTTTGCATGTCTCTATCTGTTACTGCATGTGTGTGCATGTCTCTGTCTGTTACTGTCTGTGTGTGCATGTATCTGTCTATTACTGCCTGTGTGTGCATGTCTCTGTCTATTACTGCATGTGAGCGCATGTCTCTGTCTATTACTGCATGTGAGCGCATGTCTCTGTATGTTGTTGTCTGTGTGTGCATGTATCTGCCTATTACTGCCTGAGTGTGTGTGTGTGCCTATCTATCCCTTCCTGTGTGTGCATGTCTCTGTCTATTACTGCCTGTGTGTGCATGTCTCTGTCTATTACTGTCTGTGTGTGAATGTCTTTGTCTATTACTGTCTGTGTGTGCATGTCTCTGTTTATTACTGCCTATGAGTGCATGTCTCTGTCTGTTACTGTCTGTGTGTGCATGTCTCTGTCTATTACTGCCTGTGTGTGCATGCCTCTGTATACTCTGTATATTACTGCCTGTGTGTGAATGTCTCTGTCTATTACTGCCTGTGAGTGCATGTCTCTGTATGTTACTGCCTGTGTGTGCATGTCTCTGTCTATTACTGTCTGTGTTTGCATGTCTCTATCTGTTACTGCATGTGTGTGCATGTCTCTGTCTGTTACTGTCTGTGTGTGCATGTCTCTGTCTATTACTGCCTGTGTGTGCATGTCTCTGTCTATTACTGCATGTGAGCGCATGTCTCTGTCTATTACTGCATGTGAGCGCATGTCTCTGTATGTTACTGCCTGTGTGTGCATGTCTCTGTATGTTGTTGTCTGTGTGTGCATGTATCTGCCTATTACTGCCTGAGTGTGTGTGTGTGTGTGTATGCCTATCTATCCCTTCCTGTGTGTGCATGTCTCTGTCTATTACTGCCTGTGTGTGCATGTCTCTGTCTATTACTGTTTGTGTGTGAATGTCTTTGTCTATTACTGTCTGTGTGTGCATGTCTCTGTTTATTACTGCCTATGAGTGCATGTCTCTGTCTGTTACTGTCTGTGTGTGCATGTCTTTGTCTATTACTGCCTGTGTGTGCATGCCTCTGTATATTACTGCCTGTGTGTGAATGTCTCTGTCTTTTACTGCCTGTGAGTGCATGTCTCTGTCTATTACTGCCTGTGTGTGAATGTCTCTGTCTATTACTCCATGTGTGTGCATGTCTTTGTCTTTCACTGTCTGTGTGTGCATGTATCTGTCTAGTACTGCCTGTGAGTGCATGTCTCTGTTTCTTACTGCCTGTGTGTGCATGTCTCTGTCTGTTACTGCCTGTGTGTGCATGTCTCTGTCTTTTACTGCCTGTGAGTGCATGCCTCTGTCTCTTACTGCCTGTGTGTGCATGTCTCTGTCTATTGCTGCCTGTGAGTGCATGTCTCTGTATGTTACTGTCTGTGTGTACATGTCTCTGTCTATTACTACCTGTGTGTGTATGACTCTGTCTATTACTGCCTGTGAGTGCATGTATCTGCCTATTATTATCTGTGTGTGCATGTCTCTGTCTATGACTGCATGTGTGTGCATGTCTCTGTCTGTTACTACCTGTGTGTGCATGTCTCTGTCTGTTACTGCCTGTGAGTGCATGTCTCTGTCTATTACTGTCTGTGTGTGCATGTCTCTGTCAATTACTGCTTGTGTGTATAGTATATTTGAAAAATAAACAGCTATTACAGTTCTTTATCAAATTATTTATGTGCAAAAATTTCATAGACTTTAATAGTGAATTTTGTAAAAATAAATTGTTATGACTTTTCTAAATAATTGTAATAGACCCCTACATATGTTACAAATACACCCAGTGACATAATGCAATCCTTTAGAAAATCTTGCCTGATGACTTTTTTGCAAAGTTCAACTTTAAAGTCTATTGGAAGTTTTGTAGATACATTTTGGATAAGAATTTAAAGGGATTGATATGCATTAAACAAATAAATATGCATAGCTGTAAGAAAAGTATAAATATAATGGCAATTAATAAAAGATATAAAGATATTTTTAGATAATATCAATATATTTGGAAAAAACATTGTAGCAGAAAACAAAGTCAAAAATAAACTTTCATAATTCAGGATACACCAAAAAGAATTAAGACAATTCTATTATTCTTGTTCTTTTGGTATCCATTGTTGAAAAGCATATGTACATATCCTTAGCAGCAGCAATGCACTACTAGGAGCTAACTGGTGGTTGGCCGCAACACACATTTGTCTCATGTTATTTGTTCACCAGATGTGTTCAGCTAGGTCCCAGTAGTGCACTGCTGCTTTGGAGCTGACCTCTAAATGACAGAGTGACATGCAAGGTCCAGGAGGGAGACTTTAGAATCTGTGAGGGGGGCACATTTTGGAATTTTGCCATGGTAGCCAGATTTTCTAGAAACGGCTCTGCTTCAAACTCACAGAGCGGTTACACAAAAATAATTTAAAAAAAAAACTACACCCAGGATCTCTACACCTCAGCATATACTGAGGTGTCCTACCATCCTCCGGAGGCTTACAAGTAGTCAGATACAGCCCACAAACGACTCCTTCATCGAGCCGTGCTGAGGGGAAGACGCCACTTCACTCCGTGTCGAATAAGCAAATGATCACATGACCGGCACATAGGAACTGCGTCGCAAGTAAAAGCACGCGTTCCAGAGTGAAACAAACTGATTCTTTGAATGCTTCCCTCAAGAAAAAGATTTTGAGCCGCTTTTTTTTTAAAACTATAAGAAAAATAAAAGCCTCTTCATATCCATCTGACAAAATGCCCCATTAAAAAAGTCCACATCATAGGAGAGATTAGTATAAAATGTGCCACAATGTTAACATTCCCCTATGAGGAGAAACTTAACCTCTTAGTCTCCACATACTAGTGCCTGCACACTGCCTCAGAAAATCCTATTTATAAAGGATTTTATATGTACCAATAATGCTGTAGAATTAACTCAGTTACTGAAGTGCAAGTCTCCAATGCCTAGAAGACAAAAAGCACTTACCTGCAATCTAGCTGTCCGGCAGGAAGAAAGCTCACAAGGTGTGAAAGGACACATACTCCTTACAGAGATCTGTAGAAAAAAGAAAGAACAGAGTAGCCAACTCTGGCTTTCTATAAATAGGGCAGCAATATGTTAGGAAACAAAGTAAGGACCGCCTCACAATTTCCTAACTGCTTAAAAACCACCACTACTCTAATGAAGAGATTGACGTGGACTCAGCTAAACCCAAATCCTTGCTTGTAGGGAAAAGTACCCAAAAAAGGAATTAATTTCTTCAGACACCAAACTTCACCTCCTCCATTGACAGAGGCAAAGAGAATGACTGGGGATTATGGGTAGGGGAGTGACACTTAACAGTTTTGCTGTGGTGCTTTTTGCCTCCTCCTGCTGGCCAGGATTGATATTCCCACTAGTAATTGAATGATGTTGTGGACTCTCCATATTTTAGGAAAGAAAAGCATGTTTTAGTATTTTAATTTAATAGCACAAAGCTACATATGGGGGAATATCCTGGAATGGATTATGATGGAAAAGCATTCTGCAATTTGAGGCCTATTTTTTTCTAAAAGAGAAGTTGCTATGCAAAGGTTTGAAGTATGCTTTTTTGATATCAGTACAAACTACGAAAAGAGGTAAGTGAAGCTAAGGTTAGGAATTTAAAATCTGTGGAACGATTCCAAGGATTTTGCAAGAAAAGATGACTAAGGAGGTTCAGCTAGGCAGAATGGAGGCCATTTTATGGAAAAGCCTTTTGAGGATTTGGTAGTGTACCTCCTTGGGGTGATTCCAAAGAAAGAGCAAGGCAAGTATCATGATACAGCATCTGTTATACCCAAGGGTGCGTTCATTCAATGAGACTATTGAAAGATGCGTCTATTGAAGATCAATAATCATCAATACAGTGAGGCTAGTTATGGCTGCAGGGGGGGCAGCACTGTTGGCTAAACCCCCAAAAAGGTTTAAGCTAAAGGTCTGCAGGTTCCAAGGTTATTATTACGTTGACAAATGCTTGCAAGTAGTTCTGTATAATGTTCAATTTTAGAAGTGTTTAGCACTCTTTTGCATTAGTTTACAGTTAAAAGAACAGAGAAGAACAACATTGTTCACTATCTGGATAAATCCTGACTTCTTGATGACTGGTTCAGCTGGGATTAGTGTTTGTGAAAAAACTAAAGGGGGGAATGATAGGCATATTGAAAGAACTGAGAATGCTGTCAGCTAGAAAATTCAAAGGGCCCAGGGAGCATGCTAGCATTTCTGGGGACTGTAAATGAATTTTCAACAAAAACAGTATAAGCTTCTAGGGCATACTGTGCTGAAGTCAAGGCAGCTGATTGCAGGTGCATTGGTCAGAAAGATATTGATCCTCTGGGAGATGCATAAGCTGCTTGGAGTCCAGAAAATCACAAGCATAATAAATCCTTTAGGGAGAATACTAAAGAGATGCCTTGAGTAAGTGACAAAAAGATTAAAGAGGTTGGAGCACATGATAAGGATCTCAGGAAAAATAAGGAAAGATCTGAAAGTTATGGATATATTCCTAATGGATATCAATGGCATAAGAATTTGGGAGGCAAAAGTGACAGTAACAGAATTTAATTTGCAGCTGTACACGGACGCAGCAGGTGGTTCAGGATTTGGAGCACTCTTGATGATGCTCGAGTAGATAGAGGAAGGCAATAGATAAGTCCAGCTTTCCTGGAAATATTCCTGATTGTAGAAGAGTTCTTTTTTACCAAGAAAGCTTCCTTAGACATTTAGCATTGAAGTGTTTGCCGGACAATATACAATTTAAGGTAAAGAATGTATACCTGGGCTAAAGAACACAATGGCAGAGGCCTTGTGGCACTTTAAATGTGAGGTGTATAGGAGACAGGTGGTGGAGGCTAGAAAGGAAGGTGAAGGCTGTGCTATGTTTGTTTGACAGATTGGGGGCAGCTTGACAGCATCAAAGAGCTGGTCATGAAATCTGTTGTTACCTGGGTAGCATATCAGAAATATTAGAAACTCTGGAAATATAAGGGTAGCAAAAGCCAGGGTTGATATAAGGTTTCAATGTGCATGTTTATTTTAGATTACTTAGAGGACAGTTTTATAATCCTTTAAAAATAGAAAAAAGTTATTATATGCACATGGTAATTAATATATAAAAGTTTGGGGGCGGAGCTAGCTGCCAACAAGAGCAGACGTGCTGGGAGAGAGCTCCTGACTCTAGACTCCTAAAAGTATACCCTAAGCCATATAGCTACCTATATTTGGGGGAAATTTTGATCCACTTTATTTAAAATTAGTAGCCTTTCACTGCTAAAATAAGAAAGGGGGCCCTTGCAACTATTGCTGGTCTGCTGGTGCTCACATCGACTCGGCTGCCGTTTTGCCTCATCAAGGTGCCCCTCACTAGCTCCGGAGGGTCAGGGATCCGCTCCGGAGCAGAAGACTGCTACCTCCCTACCGGCTAAGAAGTTAGTTTGGCTGCCGCACTTACGACCGGAGACCCAGCTGTTACACCGGTCACACCTTTCCGCCTGAGTTTCGCCCTACTCTGGGGTAAATTGCATGGCCACACAGACCGCCATCCCAGGTGACAGTTAGCCACTCCATACCCCAAGTTCCACAGGCTTCTACTTATTGCCCGGCATATTGGGACCTCACGCACCTGTACAACTTTGGGCGCGAAGATCCGCCATCTTGTTGAGGGCCTCCCCCTGCTAATTGTTGCCTCTACTTGCTCACAGCCTCCCGATCTCATAGAAGCCGTCTCATCTGCATCCCCTGACTGCCGGGACACAAGAGATTCGTCCAACACAGGTGCAGCTGGGGTGGAGGCCTCCGAATTTGACCTAAGGCTGCTGGCTTCTGTGCAAGCTCCGGAGGGTCGGGGCTCTGCTCCGGAGCTGCGACTTTGCACTCTACGGGCTGCAGGAGTATTGACCGGGCTCCTATCACCCGCCATCACGCTGCTGAATGAGACAAGCAGGAGGACACATCAGAGAAGCACAGAGGTGAGACCACTTGTTCCCTGCCCCTGGGCCCCCATAGCTATCATACCCAGGATAGTTCTTAGACATTCCGGAGGACAGGGTAGGTCTGCCCCTAACTGATTAGGGCCCACTTTCAGGAGTCCAGGGCTGCAGGGGGGCTATTATACATCTGATACACCCTTAACCATAAAGATCCTGGGAACAGTCAATAAAATGTAACACTCAGTGGAGGTGTTTTCTAACGTTCTTTTACTGGTCTCCCTTCCTCTGTTATTTGCCCCAAGAGACACAGCTCTTTGTCAGAGACACAGTTTAAGGGACCTAAGAGTACTTGGTTCTAGACCCATCATAACATAACTTTTTCTGCACTGTTTGTGAACACATTTGCACCCACCAGACCCTGGGACAATTTGTGTGTGGTTCAGGAGGAAACAAATTACATTGAACTGCACCCTTTATTTAGGAACCAACAATTATAAGCTCTCACTAGTTGAGTGTGCTCTGCAATTTGCCTGGGCTGCTAAATCAGACTGGAAGCCCAGTACTGGGGACTTATAACTTTATTGCAGGATCTTGGTCAGCAACAGCCTAGAACTCTAGTGGATTCCTAACACCCCTGCTCTATTTTCATTTAGGACAATGGTTGTATAATTGTGTTTGCCCTGCACTTATTCCTAGGCAACATCCACACACCTCTCTTTATGGTTGTATAACCTGCTTGGCTACATCAATTTGTATTATTACTCTATCATTTATGGCTGCTGCGACAGCTTATGTACCTTTGGGTTCCTAGCCCGAAGTGGAGTGTTGTCTTACTTTACTGTTTTCCTATCCATTTTTACTTCCTACAGGTCCTTCCTACAGTAATTATTATAGCTGTAATCTAGGCAAGTGTGTTCACAAGTGCTAACTCCTCAAAGCTCTCCCTTTCCGGGCTAGCTAGCCTAGGCTGGTCACCTCCACTCCCCCTTTTCCCTTCCTTTTGGTCGTATCCCCTTCCCCCGAGTTGAGAGGTAGTTCTGTAAGGGCAGAGGTGGCCCATTCTGTAGCGGTTTCCTTTATATTTTGTGTATGTTAAAGATTTGTCATTTACCTGTGAACCTAACAGTTCTACATACTAAATTTATGTTCTTTGCCTGAGAACTATTGTACGTTTGTCCCTCACCTTCCTGCTCCCGCCCAGCTTGTCTGGGTGGGTCATTTCCAATTTCCTTTTCCCTTCCTTCGGGTCGAATCCCTAAGCTCCCTAAGGTGAGGGGCTAGCCCTAGTGTCCAGCACGTCTGCAACAGTTTTACTTTATACTCATAATGTAGCTCTTTTTGTGAAGCGCTGCTCAGCCCCGCTCTAACCATGTGATAGGTTGAACTAAAATTGTATATACAGATGTGTTATGAATAACCCTTGCTTTTTTCTCAGAACAGCGGTATATAGCCTATGAGCCCATTCTGATCCTTTGCTCTGATTTTTCACGGTCTAGCTACCAAACCGCAAAATGCCCCACTCTGTGAGGAAACACTCAAAGTCGAACCCCAAACCTAAGAAAACGGTGTTTGATCATTTTGCGCACTCTGCTAAGGAGTCCCTACCTCACCCGAGTGTTGAAATGAGTGAGCCTGACTCTCAGGATGAGGAGTCACAGTCAAGCTTGCAATCTGCAACTGCCTCGCAACACTTTATTACTGAATCATCACTTAAGAAACTCTTGGCTACCCAAACTAGGTCCATTACCCAAGAAATCCAACGCAGCTCTGCAGAGCTAAAGAAGGAGATTTCTGAAATTGGCGACAGAGTCGATGCACTGGAGCGCAAGTAGGATGATCAAGCAGAAGACCAATCCAATATTTTGGCCTATGCTGAAAGCCTGGCGGAGCAGATTTCGCAGTTAGAATCTAAACTAGCTGATATGGAGGACAGATCGAGACGCAGCAATATAAGATTCAGAGGAGTCCCAGAGTCTGTATCTCCGGCAGACATACAAGGCTATCTTCAAGATCTCTTTCAGGAACTAATAGGCGCCCCTGACGGCCTAACTAGCACAATGGAGAGGGCTCATAGGGCCTTGCATCCCAGGACAGTGAGCCGAGAGACATTATAGTGTGTTTTCACAGCTTCTTATATAAGGACCGTTTGCTACAAGCTGCCTACAAAAAGCCAAATCTTAGTGGCAGATTTGAGGGAGTCCAGCTCCTACCTGACTTGTCTGCTCACACTCTCCAACAGTGACGTCATTACCAGCCAGTTACCACTGCTCTACGTAAGGCCAACATCAGGTATCGATGGGGATTCCCCACCAGGCTCCTAGTAGCTAAAGATAATCAGACCGTAACTATCACCACACCCTCCCAGGGTCTGACTCTTCTCGCCTCCTGGGGAATATTGTTGGACCCCCTGAATACACAAGCTCAACCTCATCCTGCTTTGAGAGCCTCAGCTCCTGAATGGACAGCAAAGGATCAGAGGGCGAAGAGACCCAAGATGCAACAACCACGGGAACCCCACAAACACTCTGAGACTACCTCATAGGTTGTTTCAGGGGCCTAGGGGCCTTGAATGTATGAGCATAGGTTCTTCTATTTAGGTCGAACTGTGTCTTTGTCCAACCTGAACCTTGTGTTGGATAGGGTAACCGTGAGGTTAGGAGAATTCCTAAATTCTATATTCATTTAGTAAGTTATATGTTACCTTTCTTGTTTAGGTATGTTACCTGCTGTTCTTTAACCACTTAAGTTTTAGCACTTAATATATATTTGTATATATAGAGCGGGGCTGGCGTTATTGCTCCATCGTGCTAGCTCCGGAGCCTTAGGCTCACCCCCATATTGAAGCCCACGTTAGGGCTCCCTTGAGATGGACTACTTCCACCGCTCTTGAGGCACTCTTTAGTGTCTCCTACTATTCTTCTTCTCATCCCCCTACCTTTCCCCTCGCTCTGTTCCCCAGACGGTGATACTTGGACCTTTACCACTTAGCTACTAATTAATCCTATTTATGGCTAGCTCCCCTTTAAGGTTTCTCACCCATAACGTTAGGGGGCTTAACACTCCCTTCAAGAGAAGTCTTTTGCTACGCTCATTGAAACATCATAACCCCGATGTCGCGTTTCTTCAAGAGATGCATTGGCTAATAGACGAGCCGATTAGACTCTCCTCTAAGGCGTACACGCATATAGAATATGCCCCTTCACTAAAAAAGCCAGAGGCACGGCTATTCTCCTGCATAGGAGGCTAGCCTTTGAGCCAGTTCTGACCATCAAAGACCCACAGGCCAGATATGTTATCTTGATTTGTAAAATTAATCATGTGCTATATACTCTAGTGTCTGTTTACCTGCCCAACACACATCAACCTAAGTACCTGAAACACATACTCCATGTCATAGCCCAATACAAACAGGGTAGGGTTATTGTTTTGGGTGATTTTAATATGACCTGGGACCCGAAGGAAGATAGAAAATCCTCTGGCTTGAACAGGACTCCTACTTCTACAGAGCGACTCGCTGCAAATTCCGTACTCTCATGACTGGCTCGGGTTACTTTGATATATGGAGGGCTACCCACACTAAGGACCGAGACTATACACACTACTCACAACCACACCGACAATACGCAAGACTCGACTACATTTTCTCTACGGCAGACTCGCTGGACCTTGTTACTAATGCTACTATATCTATCTGCCCCTGGTCTGATCATGACTGTGTCACAGCTGATCTTATTTCTACAAACACTACACGCACTAGAGCTTATTGGCGTATGCCCCATAACCTTTTACAGGACATCTCCTTTAGAGAAAATTTGCGCACAGAAATTAAACATTTTATGGGAACTAATGACAACTCCCAAGTTAGAGACAACACCCTTTGGGGTGCCACCAAAGCGACTATTAGAGGTATAATGATCTCAGAACAGGCTAACCTTAGAAAGCAGGTGGGACTCTCGCTATCACAGGCCCACATTAAATTAAGGACTTTAGAATCCCAAAACAGAGTCTAGCCCTCATACGCTTTAGCAGCTCAAATATCCGACCTTAAAAACCATATCTCACAAAAAGAGCTCAGGAGAACCCAAGACAATCTAACTAAATTAAAACAATTATATTTTTATAAGGGTAATAAGGCGGACACCCTACTGGCCAATAAAATCAGAAATAGAACTAGTGCCTCACGTATACATAGTATCACTACAACGAGCTCCCTCCTCAAAGTCCCTTCGCAGATAGGAGAGGCGTCAACGGAGGCAGTACGCGAGTACTTAAAGGCCTTGAATCTCCCGTCCCTCTCACCCGATCAAAGAGACTCTTTAAATTCCCAATTCTCCATCAGGGAAGTGCAACATGTAATTAAGAACTCTAAATCCTTTAAATCGCCAGGTCCAGATGGTTTTCCAGTACATTTTTATTACATCCAAGAACTTTCCCCCTTGCTCCTTAGACTTTATAATCTAGCAAGGAACGAGGGTGAATTTAAGAGAGAATTTTTGGAAACCACTATCATAACAATCCTAAAACCCGATAAGGACCCTACTCTCTGCGCCAGCTATAGGCCAATTTCGTTAATCAACACCGACATAAAATTCTATTCAAAACTTCTAGCCAATCGCATTGCCAATCTATTGCCTCATTTGGTTAATCCAGACCAAGTGGTATTTATCCCCAAAAGAGAAGGGCTGGATAACACTAGAAGGCTACTAAACATGATGGGCCTCTCATCCAGCCTCAAAAAACCTGTGGCGATCATCTCATTAGACGCCGAAAAGGCCTTTGATCGGGTGAGATGGCGGTTCTTGTGGGAAGTGCTCAAAATCTTCCAATTTCCTAGCAACCTTATAGGAGCAATAAAGGCCTTATATTCCACCCCTTCCACCTCGGTAAGGGGCCTTGGTTTCCAAACTCCCCCATTTACCATTTCTAACGGGACTAGACAGGGATGTCCCCTATCGCCCCTGCTTTTCGCGCTGGCCATCGAGCCTTTAGCCGAACAAATCAGAACGGACCCACATATGGGTGGGATCACCCTATGTGGCACCAGGCATAATATTGCCTTGTTCGCTGATGACATTACCCTTTTTTCGTCTGACCTCTCGACCACCCTCCCTAGGCTCCTACAAATAGTGGAAGAATGTAATGCCCATTCTTATTATAAAATAAACATATCCAAAACGGAGATATATACCAAAGGCTTTGAGAGCTCGACACTGACCCCACTAAAAGCCAAATACCCCTTTCGTTGGTCGGAATCATCGGTGTTACATCTGGGAGTTAGACTCTCCAGCAATCCCCCCCCCCCCCCGAGTCATCAGGGACAATTACCTCCCTTTGCTTTCGGAGCTTCGCTCCCTTAATAAGGGCTGGAATCTATCTCAGGTTTCGTGGATGGGGCGGATTGCAGCCCTGAAAATGTCCTTTCTTCCCCGACTTACATATTTGTTTTGCTGCCTCCCAGTTAGAGTTCCTAGACAAATTCTCCTACAATTCCAAAGCAAATTCACTAAGCATATTTGGCAGGGTAAGCCTCCAAGAGTGGCGCAGAAAGTGCTACAACTGCCACGGATGTGTGGGGGGCTCGGCTCTCCCTCAATAGTGCGATATTGTGAGGGGGCAATGCTTACCCATATTTCACAATGGGGAGTCAAACAGACTACCTGCAAATGGCGCTCCATTGAACAGGCCTCGTTGCCCCATAATCTAGCCTTACGAGACTTGATCCGGATGCCCTCACATTGCCTTAGGGAACTGACCCTGTTGAATCCTATTGTCCGGGAATGCTTGCATTTCTGGGATAAAATCCGCCACTCTAGACATAGTGCTCCTCACCCATCTCCTATCACCTCTCTACCTGGTCTATTGGCAGGTCTACAGGACACCCACCCATTGAAATATGCCCAGCTTGGAGTTCATGTGGTCTCGGACCTCTGGCTTCCATCACCGAAAAATGGGTTCAGACCCGTATCTCAGATAGGTGCGGATGAGGCTTTCCCTCATTACCTGAAATTTGAGTATTACAGAATTAAAAGCTTCCTCACTAGTTGGGGCTTCAAATCTGTGTTAGCCCGACCACTAACCCCTTGGGAGTCCACATGGAGCCAGGGAAACAGGCTCTGTAGACCTCTTTCCAGACATTAGACTCTTCTGGGCCTCAACCTACAATCGGAAACAGCGCCCCACCTTTCAAAGTGGGAATCCCTGCTTGGTAAATCTTTTACAGGGGATATATGGGGGCACACTTTGGAACGCACCAAAAAGGCCATACATTGCATAACCTTATTTGAGACTTACTATAAATTGTTGGCTCATTGGTATTACGTCCCCACCAGGTTAGCTAAAATATTCCCTAGCACGTCTCCTTACTGTTGGAGAGGTTGTGGCCGGAGGGGTGATTCCTTACATATTTGGTGGGAGTGTCCCAAAATCCGCTCCTTATGGAGTAGATGCTTTAGGGTTCTCCCCAAATTGGGAGTTTCACTATGTAGCTCGCCGACAGTTGCCCTACTTCATATAGGTGTTCACACCATTCCTAAGCACCATGCATACATAAGCATTTACCTCTTTATGTCCATTAAACATTTAATAGCATGTGACTGGAAAAAAGAGTCCCCACCTAGCTGGGCTAGGGTTTGCTCCTATATGGCCTATCTATATACCATGGAAAAAGATATCTTCTATAAATTGGGTAACTCCGACCTCTTTGAGCTAACTTGGGCTGACTGGAAAGACTCATATGACACAACCTGGAAACCTAATGTCCTGTCCTCCAATTAGCTAGACATATGTGAATAGTGGATAAGCACTAGGTCTAGCATACATGATACTGGATGACTTTCGCGCCTCACCCTCGTATGACAAATCCTGTCCCTCCCTTTCCCTTTTTTCCCATCCCTCTACCTTCTTTCTGGACTCTTTCCCTTTTCTTTCTTTCTCTCTGTTAAGAGACCTGAGAGTCTCCTCCATATAAGATGTATGGTATCATGAAGGTTTTATGTTGTTTTGTGAGTCTTTGATACCGATATGTACAGAGTTTTCTACCGTTTCACTGTACAAGTGTATGCTGTAATGGGGGCAGATTGTGCCCCCCCCATTGTTAATTTATTTATTTGTATTGATGACAATTTCAATAAAGCTCTTTTGAAAACTAAAAAAAAACCTAAATATATATATATATATATATATATATATATATATATATAAAAGTTTAAGAACAGAATCTTACGTATTTCGCTAGTGTGCCATAATCATATATCTTTTTTTTTTTTTTTTGTTCTTAAACCATGAAGCAGATTCTCATGCGCTTTCCTAAAAACTGGACAAAAAGAAAATTAATTTCCTAATTTAGAGGGAATGGAATAATAGTCTTCAAACACAGCTGTATCATGATAGCAAATTAGATAAGACAAAACAAACACACAAGAGTCAAATCACAGCCATGATACAGTACTGTGCAGAAGTCTTAGACCACCATTAGATTTGTAGTTTTAGCAATGGTATAATAACATATATAATTATTTCTCAGTCTCTTTATTAGAATACAACCAGAAAAACAGGATATTTGTATGCAGTATTAAAAAAAAAAAAAAAAAAATAAGGAAAAAAAACTACTTCTATAGGCTATAGTGGCAAGTATTTAGTGTGACCTTACACTTGAGCAATAGCAGGAACCTGGCTCTTGTAAACCTAAATAGAATGGAAGCCTAATTAATGTAATTGCTAACACCTGTATTTGTCCTACTATTTTATTTTAAAATGACTGCTGTGAAAAGGGTCACACCAGGTTTGTGCTTGAGCATTACATACACATGTGGTATGAGTTTAATTCATTGCAAGCTTGCTAATAAGACCAACTTTCAATCACATCATTCCATTCAAAATGCCAAAGATCTCAGAATTTGACAGACATAAAACCATACTTTAGCATCACCAAGGCTACTCTCAAAGGGAAATCAGCAAGCAAACTGGATACTTAAGATGTGGTATTTCAGCTGTTATAAATACATTTGAAGAATCAGGAGAGGTCTAGGTCAAAAAAGGACTGGAAGGCAAAACAAACTTTCAAAATCTGATGAGAAGTTTCTTAGAGTTTCTTCTTTGAGAGACCAGAAGAAGTCCAGCAAGGATCTGGTTGACCCTTCTACAGTCTGAAGAAGCTTGATCAGGAATGGTCTTTGTGGAAGGGTAGCAGCCAAGAAACCAATTTATTGGAAGGGGAACAGGGTAAAAAGGCTAAGATATGCTGGAGCACACAAAGATTGGACATTTTTGGGTCCAATCATTGACAATATGTGAAAAGAAGAGTTGGAGAAAGATAGAAGAATGAGTGCTTGCGGCCTTTAGTGAAACATGGTGGAGTGTCTGTTCTAGTTTGGGGCTGCATATCTGCCAGTGGTGTTTTAGCGTATTGTCCGAATTTATGGGATCATGAATGCTGAAAAGAGGCAGTATGGGATCACCTGGACAGAGAAAGAAATACAAGACAACCTAAATCTAAAGAAGAACTCTGGGAAGAGCTGAAAGAAGCCTGGTATAATATATCAGAAGATTGCTTCAGAAAACTTCAGGACAGTCTCTCCAATAGAGTTCAAGATGTACTTAGTGCCAAGGGAGGTCACACTAAATACTGACGTTTACCTGAAGAAGCCATTTTGTTCAGAATTTTTTTATATTTTGTGAACATATTTCCTGTATTTTCTGTTTGTATCATTATAAAGAGACAGAAAAATAAAAATGGATAATCATTAAAACTTGCTAAAACAACAAATCTAATGGTGGCCTAAGACATTAGCACAGTCTAGTATATCTTGCTGTGAAAGAAGCAAAAGGGAGACTGGTCTTCATGTTAACAACTTAAAAGTGACCTGAATCTCTAAATTGAAATTCTTAAAAGAAAACATATATGCTAATGATCATCTATATTTTAATACAGCTTAGAGAGCTTGCAATGACATGTATTCCGCAGCAATAATATTATTTTTATTATTATCAGGTATTTGTAGAGCGCCAACAGATTCCTCAGCGCTATAAACATAGGTGGTATACAAGATAACATTTATAGGGATCAAATGGGTAGAGGACCCTACAGAGAGTTGCAATGTTGTAGTCGGCTCTTATGAAGGTGAACTACAAACAGCTGGGCTCATAGGCTTACATGCTAAGGGGTTCAAGGTGATAGCAATAGAGTTAGGAAAGGTTAGTGTAGGTTGTATGCATCCCTGAATAGTAGAGTCTTTAGGGAGCGATTGAAGCTTTTAAAACTAGGGGAGAGTCTTGTGGAGCGAGGCAGAGAGTTCCATAAGATGGGAGCCAGTCTGGAGAAGTCTTGTAAACGGGAATGTGAAGAAGTAACAATAGAGGAGAAGAGTAGGAGATTATGAGCAGAGAGAAGGCGACGGGAGAGAGAGTATCAGGAGACAAGGTCTGAGCTGTAGGGGGGAGCAGAGCAGTTAAGGGCTTTTTATGTCAGAGTGAGAATTTTGTGTATAAGCCTGGAGGCAAGAGGAAGCCAGTTGAGGGATTGGTAGAGAGGTGCAGCAGATGAAGAGTGAGGCGTAAGCATGATGAACCTGGCAAAGGCATTCATTATGGATTGTAAAGGAGCTAGGCGGCAGCTAGGGAGACCAGGGAGGATGGAGTTGCAGTAGTCGAGGCGGGAAAGGATGAGAGTGGATTAAAATCAAAGTTGCGTCTTGTGTAAGGAAATGTCTAATTTTAGAGATGTTTTTAAAGTGGAAGCGTCAGGCTTTAACCAAGGACTGAATGTGAGGAGTGAAAGAAAGATCTGAGTCAAGTGTGATCCCAAGACATTGGGCATGTGGGGTAGGGGTAATAATTAGTTATCGACAGTTATAGAGAAATGGGGGGGTGGAGATTCTGGAAAAAAAGGGGAAAATAAGGAGCTCAGTTTTGGAGAGATTTAGCTTACGGTATTAAGAGGATATCCAAGATGAGATATGAGAAAGACAGTTGACACAGTTAGTGACACGGTTAGCAAGGAAGGAGATAGGTCTGGTGCAGAGAGGTAGATTTGGGTGTCATCGGAATACAAATGATATTGAAACCTGTGGGACTTTATTAAGGAACCTAATGATGACTTGTAGATTGAGAAGAGAAGGGGACAGAGGACAGAGCCTTGCTGTACCCCAACAGTGGTAACGGGGCAGAAGATGTCCCAGAGAAGGCTACACTAAAGGTATGGTTAGGCAGATAGGAAGAGAACCACAAGAGAGCTGTGTCGCAAATAGCGAAGGATTGGAGGGTTTGGAGCAAAAGAGGGTGGCCTGATGCATTGTATGCTCTCTCAGAAAGCTCAATGTTTTAATCATCAGGGGTTATGACGAAAATGTACATTAAACAGTGATAGCTAAAACTAGAAGTAAGTTTGCTAATGCATGTATACTGAAATGCACATGAGTAGGTTTTATGTCCCTTCAAAAATGCTTTATTTAAATTGCTCAAAGAATAATGTTGCCGCATATGAAGGACAAAATTTAGCCTTCAAGTTTTAATGTTATCCTTAAAACGGGTCAAACTCTTTCCTGAGCCTGGAGGAATGCCCTTATATCAATCATGGTGAAGGTCTTAAAGTGAAAAAATACTTACACTGTAGAAACCTATAATTTCCGATAACTAGTGGATAAAACCTTAACCATACTATTTTGGAAATGTTCTTCAAAACAGAAGTAAAATATTAAAGAGAATATGCATATTTACATCATGAACTGAAATCAGACCAAAGTTTGTTATATGCCTTGAGTGTTACAAGGTTACAAACCTTCAGCAAAGTAGAAATCGCTTTATCTGAAAAAAGAAAACAATTTTTTAGAACCGAGTGAGTGCAAGCCATATTTGTGATTTTCAAAAAATGGCAGCTGAGATTGAAGATTGAGAATAAGACCAATAAGCCTGTCGGACTGTCCTGCCACAATTAACACAATTTAGCAGCTAAGATGGAACCAGAACATTACCTTGTTTGATCTTTAGATCAACTTAGGTAAAGAGAAGAACTGAAGGAAGAAAATTAAACCAGTCTGAACTTTTAAGGTTTTGCTATTGCATATATTACATTTACACAAGTGTCATAGGACTCCATTTATGAAGCAGCAGATGCTGCTTCAGAGTCCCATCATTTCATGCTCACCTGAAACAGGAGTTAAGAAAGAAAAAAAAGTCATAAAACCCCTGCTCCTTAACCTGTCTGCCACCTTTTAGCTTTAGATTGAGATAATCCAGATCCGATAAGATCGGGATGATTGATAGCCCCTGCTAATGGCAGATTGGCTGCCAGTAATCAGGGGGAGGCACTGCACAAGCATTTCACTAGAAATGCTTGTGCAATGATAAATGGCGACAGCGTATGCTATAGTGAATTATGTCCAGTCGACATTTAGTAAATTTACCCCATGGTCTCAGACTTGATATCTTAAACCATCTATTTTTAAGAGACATATATATATAAAAATCAATGTAAAGCGAGCATTCCCAAGAAATGTGAACAGCAGAAAGTGCCCCGAGGTTGATTTCTACCCATATGAAACCTGCTGTGTACTCAGGAAAGCTAGGCAGACTATAAATTGAATTCTAGCAAATAAAGTGATATCTTGCGCCAAATTAAGGAGCTATTAGCTTCCCTAAACAAGTATATATGTCCCTCTGCATATATATGTGAAAGCAAGTGAAAACAAAAGGAGTATTTAAGGATGCACTAAAAAAGCAACACCTAAGGAACTAAAGAATGTAGTAAATAGTAGTTATTACAGAAAACAAATAATAATTGTTATGATGATGGTTGGCCAATCAAAAACCAAAACTGAAAATCAAAATAACAAATTATTGAATTGTGCTAAATAAAATGTCTGTCTATATAGCAAACGTAACAATTCTTTTGAGACTTGCTAGTGACAATAAAGTCTATAATCCAATGTGAAAAAGGAAATATACAAAGAAAAGTTTATATCCAAGTTCAGTTTTAAAAGTGTAAAACTGAATCCATAGAGAGCGTTAGATCCATGTGGTTGAAAACAATGTATCAAATAGACGTATAAAAAGCAGGACTCACAAGCTGAGGATCGTGTATAATATGGACCGTGTGGAGACTACGTTTATAGAATCTAAATTATATTTCATTTCCACTATCATCGTAGCAAATATAAGTTGTTCTGTAATAACAACTATTTACTACATTCTTTAGTTCCTGAGGTATTGCTTTTTTAGCGCATCCTTAAATATACCTATTGTTTTCACATGAGACTATAAATTGAGCCACAATAATGTTATCACACCAAGAACCCAACCTTTACTTCATTCAAAGAGGCCGATTTACCAAATGTCTGTCGGACCTGATCCGACTGTGCGGATCAGGTCTGACAGGCATCGCTGATTGCGGAGAGCAATACGCTCTCCGCTCTCCGTAGTCAGCATTGCACCAGCAGCTCACAAGCTAATCGCCGCCAGCAGGGAGGTGTCAATCAACCCGATCGTACTCGATCGGGTTGAATTGTGGCGATTCCTGTCCGCCTCATTAGAGCAGACGGACAGGATAATGGAGCAGCGGTCTTTAGACCGCTGCTCCATAACTTGTGTTTCTGGCGAGTCTGAAGACTCGCCAGAAACACGGGCCCTCAAGTTCCATCCGGAGCTTGATAAATGGGCCTCATAGCCTCTTCTGCTAAAAAAAAATGTCTAATAATGTGTCCTCCTGGAAACTTAAATCCAAACACTGCCAACCTTAGAAACACAAATTACCCCAAATTTAATTTTCAGAAAAGGTACAAACAACAAGAATAAAGGTGACGCAAATACTAATACTGGTTTGGATAAAATAAATGTATGAGTGATAACAACCTTCTCAAAATTGACTGATTTAAAATGTGAAATTAAGGTCACAAGTGGATAAATAAAAAGTAATTGGTTTGAAAATAAATCATTTAAAGTGAATAGGTGCATTAGTACCATTGTATTATAAATAAATAAATCTATGATGGTATTACATGTGAATAAATTAATTAATAAGTGTATGCAAGTGAAACTCATTGATAATAATGTGTTGTAGACAAAGTGAAAAAAGAAGTGGCTTTACAATAACTTTGATATCTATATCACAGGTATATAAATAAATCAGTCGTGGTTAAAAAATACAAATTACAAAACGTTTACTATTAAATAATACAGTTTAATAAATAGGGATTTCAGAGTCAAAATCCATACATATAAATTTAAAAAATGGATAGCATATATATCAATACTCAATCTAACAATTACACTTAATACCATTCATACGAAGAGCTATTTTCATAAAAAACATTTAAAAAATTCAGTATTTCACCCTTTATTACCCATTCCCCAGTTTTGCATAACCAACACTGCTTTATTTGATGACCAATATAACAGTTTATCATTACAAATAGTACAAATAGTTTTTTGGTAAAACATTATATGAGTCTGAAGAACAATTTTCTGTCTAGTACAATGTCTTACCCTATTGGGTCAGAATTATAAAACAACATGTACAGATCATGTCCAGACATTGATGGATAGTCCAAACATTGGTAGATCTTTCTTTGTCTCCATAAGCTGGCTCTTTTGCTTTGTTTCCATTTTCCTGTATTCAATTTACATTTTTGGTATCAATTTATTCTTGTACAAACATAAGCGAACTGATTAAACCATTTTAACAAGTGAAGATAGCTTTATCCAAAACTAAACAACAGTTATTCTAATTGGAAACCTAATTTCCATTATGTCAATATAAATATGCATACACCAGAGGCAAAACTGACAACATGTTATTGTGTAGTGAAGTAAAGCATGCCTGAACCTTAAAGAAAGGAGGGGGGGGGGGGAGAGTTAGAGAAAGTGGGGACGATAAAGTGATTACCCCCACAATCTAGGTGAGTAGTGCACTAGCATTTAAGACCCTGTTTTAGTGTTTCTTCCTATATTCATTCCACATTTGGAGCATCAATTTGTGTGCTTCGATTTGTGATGTTCGCAAGTAGTGATATCTCTCTAGCTGCAGTGTCAGTGTTATTTTAGTTCTCCAATCCGAAACTGTGGGAGTGTGGGTAGATTTCCAGTTGGCCGGGATGAGGCTACTAGCACATGCCAACATCAAGACCAAGAGGGATTTTTGGGGTTTGCTCTGAATTTTAGTTATGATGTGAAATAATAGTGTTTCTGGGATTCTAGGAATTTCCAACTCTAGAATGTCATTCATTTCTGACCAGATTTTTTTCTAATAGTTTTCTAGTAGTGAGCAGTTAATAAGGAGCCTTCCGCTCTGCATCCTCTCCAGCTTTTGCCTGTGGTATTGGGATAGATCTGCTTTAGTCTTGCAGGTGTAAGATACCACCCACTCAGTAGTTTAGTTTAGTTAGACTCTTGGGTGTGCGCGGAAACTTATATACTCTTTCCTATTTTAAACATACGTCTCCACTCTTGTACTGTGAAAGTGGTGCTCACTGCTTTGCGTAAGTTGGGAGAGTATTTTCTGATGGTGTCAGGAGTATCCTGTATATTGTGGAGATAAGGGGCCTTGGTGTATGGGACATGGTGCAAAGTGTCACAAATAATGTGACAGGTCTGAGCAAGTATTTTATATATTTGTGGGAACAAAGGTAATGTTTAATTTGTGAGTATGTGAACCATGACGTTAAGAGAGTAGGATGTTCGTTTTGAACCTCTGATAATGTTTTGAGTTTCCCTGTGTCTAGTATCTTGCAAATGCAATTTGTTGGGAAGCTCGGCAGACCCTTTCCTGGATTGGTGTGCAGTGGAAGTTCGTGATTCCAAAATATTGGTGACAGGGGGGAGTAAGGAGTGGAAATATGGGAGCTTGTGCTTATCACTTTATTCCATTCTGTAAAAAATTCTTCCAGCAGTGGGAAGTGCGAAATATTAATGATTCTATGTCTTCTGTTTGTCCATAGTAAAGCAGCGAGGTCCTTAGTTTTCAGGACTGCAGAATCTATTTGTTTCCATGCTTTGGCTGTTTCAGTGTGGCACCACTCAACTGCTCTGTGTAGGAGTATTGCTCGTCTGTATAGTTGGAAGTTAGGTATTCCCAGACCTCCATGCTCACGAGGAAGGTACAGCGTGTGTCTGCTAATCCTGGGTTTAATGTCTTTCCAGATGTATTCCTCTATAAGTCAAGTAATGAGGGTATGTAGGTGTGCGGGAGTGGTATGGGTACCCTTGCAGCAAATATAAGACCCTGGGCAACACGTTAATTTTAAGGACATCCACCCTACACAACCATGAAATAGGTCTATTTCGCCATTCGGATAAGTCTCTGGCAATCTCGGATTTAAGGCATGAATAGTTTGATTCAAAGATTTCCAGCAGGGAGGCAGAGAGGTTTACTCCCAAGTATTTCAAGGTGTTTTGTTTGAAAACAAATGGGGAATGTTTCCTCAGCCAGGCTTGTGAGGTCTGTGATAAAGAGATCCCCAATAGCTCCGACTTGGAAAGGTTGAGATGAAAATCGGAAAACTCGCCATATTTAGTGAATTCTGATAAGACTGATGGGATAGTGATCAGCCAGACTTCCGTTTGGGGTGGAGCCTAAACAAGCATGCTCCCTGTATGCGGTGACTGAGCACCGCTGGAAAACCTACCCAAGCCGTTTCACCATCTAACCCGGGGTTCGCAAACGGGTGTTGTGTGTGGTGGTGCACCCAGCCTTATTACCAGGCTGCCGGCTGGAAGTCTACCCGCTTTCTGGAGTGGAGGTCTGTGTTGGAGTACCTGACAATTAAAGAGAGCCTGCAAATATTATCCCCAAGGGATAGTAACATCTACCTCCTGTGCGGCCATCAAGTTCCAGAGTCTCCGGTACCGCTACAATAGGAGAGGTTTCCCATACGGAGGAGGAGACCAGGCGCACCAGGGCCAGCTTCCGGGAACATGTGACAGGAAGCCGGCGTAACGCTATCACCGGTGAGCTGGAGTCGCTGTTGTGCGGAGGGCCCCTGGACAGCCCGATACAGCTTTCTCAAGTTAAGAACCAGCCTTTTGCAGCCCGCTAGCAGGGGTGAAGTGCCCTCCTTGCGGTAAAGATCCCTTACATCGCCGCTTTGCCGGACCCGAAGAAAACAGTTCCAGCTGCAAGTACAAGCCTTCTTACTTATTTTCCCCTGCTGTTCCTGCTTTTTCGCCTCTTGGTGTTTTATGTGGTTACTTAGGGGGAGTGAGCTTGAAAAGCCTAATAGGTGAGACGCTTGGCTTATTTGCTAATTTACTAAGAAGGGACATAGCAAGATCTAACCCTGCAAAAGAGAATATACCACATCTGTTCCTAATAACTGTAAAAT
The DNA here is from genome assembly GCF_027579735.1 of Bombina bombina. Classification (NCBI taxonomy): domain Eukaryota; kingdom Metazoa; phylum Chordata; class Amphibia; order Anura; family Bombinatoridae; genus Bombina; species Bombina bombina. The sequence goes on along the minus strand of NC_069504.1, from coordinate 446,232,527 downwards.
TTGTATGTGGTCCTTTGAACTCTATATATCTGAACAAAGCGTTTGGAGATAAAACCTTGCCCTAAGTTTTTTGTTTGCCTGATTGTGACATTTGCAGTTGTCCAGCAGAAGGATATTCCTGTTAGGAAGAAACAGAGGAGAGCCGCTGATATTTCCTTTAATTTACCTGCTTGTAATGTAAAGGACTCCAGGGGCTTTTCTCCCTGAGGCAGTAAATTGTATATGTATATTTAGCTATACTAGGTGCCTTCTTTCTGTTTATTAAGTAAGCATTATATCCTGAATTTAAACCCCTTAAGGAAGCTAATTCTAGGGGTGCATTGAAAAAAAAGAAAAAAAAAATTTCCTTGTTTCTGTATTTTCTGCAGGGATTAACATGTTTATGAGAGAAATATTCATTTGTTAATGGCCACCTTTATAAATCTTCATTATTCCATCTAGGCTGATTGTTTAGTCAAATTACAGAAGGTTTTAGCTGTCTGGCTCTTATTGATAATATTCAGCAGCCTGGCTTGCTCTGTACCAACAGCTAATTAATCTCTAGCGGAATTTTAAACAATTACATAACTGGAGTATGCTTTCCCGGAACCCCTTTACTCAGGGAGTAAGAATATAGTTGATTTCTTAGTTTTGAATTACCAGTTACTACTTCCCAAAAGAGCCATGGTTGTGTATATGTAAATTAGATAATCATATTACTATAGAATTCTCTTGTGTTGTCTGATTATATTCTGCCATTTACTGTTAAATATCTAGAGGGAAAGGAAAGAAGAAAGAAAGGGGAAAAAAGGAAAAGGGAAAAGAAACTGAAAAGAGGGAACTTTTCCTTTTTTTTTTTTTTTTTTTTTTTTTACTTCAGATTAAACTCCTTAATTTGACAGGCCTATTTTCACCTTTTTGCTCTTACCCTAGGTAAAGGGTCCACTTCACTTCCTTGTTTTTTATTTATTTACACCATCACCTATACACATATATATATAATTTAGACACAATACCTTCATAAAAAAAAAAAAAAAACTATTCACATAATTATTCTCTCTCCTCACTAACCAGGCCCCGCCCTGACGCGGCCCCAGTAATTTTGCCCACGTTTTTTACACTCAGTCTTTTTTTTTTTTTTTTCTCTTTTTCTCACTTTTAATTAATGGAAAAATTCGTCACACAGGCGAAGAAAAATTCACCTATAATGCCTGCCAAACCTAAGGATAAAAAATCCAAATCAAGTGATACCAGCCTTGGCACTACATTAAATGAGTTATCTATTCCTTCTTTTGATATACAGGCCCTGACAGTACAACTGTCTGCCGTATTCGCACCTCACTTTGAAATGCTTAAAAAAGAAATTTCTGGTATGGCCTCCGAACTATCTACTCTCTCCGCCGAATTCAGGCAGTTTTCTGCCCGAATTGGTGAAGCTGAGGAGAGAATTTCGGACTTGGAGGACCGGGTAAATGCACAAGAAGGGACCATCCAGAAACAAGACACCATAATTCAAAACATGCAATTGCGCCTGGAGGACATGGAGGACCGCTCCAGGCGCAATAACATACGTATTGTGGGCCTCCCTGAGACAGCGGAATATGAAGACCTGATGAAATTTACTTCACTAGGCCTTCCCCAAGCGTTAGGAATGGCAGCAGAATATTTGCCTCTGATTATAGAGAGAGCACACAGAGTAGGGCCAAAGAGACCCCTAGCAGATAAGGTAGCTAAGAGCAGAATGTGTATATTTAAAGTTCTCAAATTCCAGGACAAAATCGAAATAATGAAACTTTTTAGGAAGAATGGTCCGATAATGCTAGGTAATAACAAAATCCTCCTCTTTCAGGATTTCTCTACTGAGACATCCACGAAGAGAAAGTTAATGGCCCCATACTGTTCACAGCTGATAAATAATGGAGTTAAAGCCCGAATGGTCTACCCGGCTAAAGTTATAGTGGAGGATAGGGGCTCAGTACTTACATTCCAGGAAATCCCAGATATAAAAGAATATGTCAAATCAAAGTTGGCAAATTGAAGTTTGAGAAATTATAATTTTATTTTTATTCTGTTCTCTTTCTCATGTTTTTGATGTTAATGATTGTTAGGTCTCCAGCTCAGACGTGGATGAATGTGGTATGTGTGTGGTCCTATTTTAATTATAGGGTTTTTTTTTTGTTGTGGTTTTTTTTTTTTTTTTTTTTGTATTTTATTTTAGAATTGCTAACAGATTTTTTTTTTTTTTTCTCGCTATATTATGGATAGAGGACAAGAAAGGGGGAGGGGTGTAATTGAGCAAATCTTTAATTGTAAGCCACGTCTCCTCACTAAATGGCTGGAGTAAATATATTATCGTGGAATGTTGGAGGAATAACCTCCCCCATGAAGAGAAAACTCATAATTAAAACTCTTGCAAAAAAAGGCCAGATATTGCATACATTCAAGAAACCCATCTCAATGAATTAGAAGTAGCCAAACTTAAAATTAAATGGGTGGGCGAAGTAGTAGCTTCTTCAAGTACAAATAGGAAATGTGGAGTGGCGATTTTACTCCATAAAGACCTAGATTATAAAATTTTGTATATTGATAAAGATCCACAGGCCAGATATATCATACTCCAAATTCAGATTAACCAGGTTGTTTATGTGCTTTGTAATGTATATGGTCCAAATAAGAATAGCAGAGACTTCTGGGAAAGCATTAAAAGTAAGATTTTCCCCTTTATAGGTGAGAATCACATCTTAGCGGGTGATTTTAATATGACACTAGTGCCAGAATTAGACAGATTTAATAATACAAATGCAAAAGAACATAAAAAAACTGCCAAATACTTTAGAATCTTCTGTTCACAGCTTAAATTGGTAGATGTCTGGAGAATCAAAAATCCCGATGCTCTAACTTTTACTTGTGAATCTAAAGCACACAGAACCTTCTCCAGGATTGATCTCTTTTTACTATCCGAATCCTTGTCAATTGTACAAGTGGATACTGGAATTGAAGACATACTGATATCTGATCATGCACTATTATATCTTACTCTGCCCCCAGTAATTAATCATACAGATAAAAGTCAATCTCTCTTTTTTCCACGATACTTATTGAATAACCCTAGATTTGCTAACTGGCTTAGGCAAAGATGGAGGGATTATTGTACATACAATATTTCTTACTTTAACAGAATTGAGACCTTTTGGGAAGCAGCCAAGGCTGTCCTAAGAGGCGATATAAAGAGTTATTTAATAAGTAGCAAAAAGAAATCGCGGGCCCTAGAAATACAATTATCCAATAGAGTTAGAAACGCCTATCGAAGATTTGCTGAGGATCGTTCCTCGATTAATTGGAAAAAGTACCAGGAGGCTAGAAGAGAGAGAGATGTTTTCTTAGAACAGAGAGCCCAAAAGGAAGAGATTAAAATTAATGTTCAATTTAGAGGTCTTTACGGGGACTCCACGAAACATTTGGCAAAATTAATCAAAAATAGAAACAGGAAGAATTATATCCCGGTTATCAAAGAAAACGATAACTCATATACAGACTCCAGGGAGATTAGTAGAGTGCTGTTTTCATTCTACCAAAAGTTATACTCTAGGCAGGCTAGCAACACTTATAAGCAAGGCAGATTTTGGTCTAATATAAAGCTCCCGCGAATACAAGAAGATGATTTATCATCCCTTAATGCTCCAATTAGAGCAGAGGAAATTGGGGTAATGATAGACAAGATGCGGTTGAATAAGGCTCCCGGCCCAGATTGTCTCCCAGCAGAATTCTATAGATTACTTGCACCGGAAATTATTCCTACCCTGGAAAAGCTATTTAATAGTTACTACGGCTCAGATAATTCCATCTCTCCTTACTTCTCTGCTGCAAACATCACGCTAATTCTTAAGAAAGGTAAAAAACCGGAGGATCCGGCCTCTTACAGGCCTATATCTGTATTGAACACAGATTATAAAATACTGATGGCGATCCTAGCAGATAGACTCTCTTCATTTCTGGGTAATATCATTCACACAGATCAAGTGGGCTTTATGAAATCTAGGACTTCCATGAAAAATATTCGCAGGATAGTGACTTGCCTTGACTATTTTAATTACCTAAAAGAAAGGGAAAAAAATAACTTTATTGAGGACTTTGCTATTCTCTCGTTAGATGCCGAAAAGGCGTTCGACGCTATAGCTTGGGACCACCTTTTCAAAGTTTTAGAGGAATTTGGCTTCAAGAATCAATTCTTCCAATTTATCCGGAAAATATATAGAAATCCAATTTCGTACCTTATTGTAAATGGTGTTCTCTCGCAAAAGATCATCCTGGGAAGGGGAACGAGACAGGGGTGCCCGTTATCGCCCCTCTTGTTTAACCTGGCCCTAGAACCTTTAGCTATTCGGTTACGAAGTATGTTAGAAGGAATCAATATGGGTTCCTATTCTCTCAGGACCCTTTTATATGCCGATGATCTAGTATTATTTTTAAAGAAGTCATCTTTCTCAATACCGATCGCTTTGCAATGTCTAGAAGAGTTTAGCTCTTTTGCGGGATATAAAATCAATTTCAACAAAAGCGAACTTATGTGGATTATTAAATTAAGAAATAGTCTGAAAGAACACCCTTTCAAAGAGGTCGAAGCAATTACATATCTAGGCATAACATTACATAAAAATCAGAGGAATTGGTATCGTCTTAATCTTTTACCACTGTTTCAGAAGGTTAAAGCTGATCTGGATCTGTGGAAGGTATTTCAACTTTCTATTACAGCCCGTATCAATTTAATCAAGACAATTATTTTCCCGCGATTACTTTACCCTCTTCAGAATCTTCCCTTGTTCATCCTTAGTAAGGATTTACGTAAATTGTATTCCTGCTTCTCCAAATTCATTTGGTGCGGCAGGAAACCGCGTATATCTTTGGAGAGATTCATGCAGAAATTTGAAGCAGCTGGTCTTGCTCTCCCCAATCTTAAGCTATACAATTGGGTCTGTCTAAGTAAAACAGCTGTGGATTGGATTTTAGAAAAGGAGCTGGTTTCATCCTTAGAGATTGAGAATCACATGGTCTCTCCTCTTTCTTTAAAAGCAATCTTGCATTGTCCCCTACAATCTTTACCAAATAATATAACTGCACTCATGTCTATTAGAAATGTAGTCGCGGCCTGGCAGAAGTGCTGTACATTACTTAAAGTGGATTTCACATTTTCAACATTCATGCCGATTATGGGAAATCCACTATTTTCACCGGGTATTAAGCAGGCAGTATTTAAAGAGTGGGCCGGGAAAGACCTTAAATATGTTTGTCAGATTCTTTCACAAGAAGGGCAAATAATTTCTTTTGAAATGCTCTCCCAACATTTTCATCTAGCTAGATCTAATTTTTTTGCATATCTTCAGCTGCGCCATCTTATTTATACTCGAAAATGGGACAGGAGTGGATTTGGTGCATGGTCGGATCTCAATGTATGTTTTCAAAAATTTTTGATTGGTAATTCCTCCATATCTCTTATGTATGATATTATGCTCTCCAAACAAACATTAATCCTTCAAGATAAGTTAATATCAAGCTGGACCCCCTTTTTTCCGGCACTAGACTCTGGGAAAATTAAACAAAGTATGATTAACTTAAAGAAATGTGAAATTCCACGGAGTTGGAGAGAATCCCATTTAAAGCTTATTAATAACTATTATTTATCCCCTGCAAGAATGGCGAAATTATATCCGACTAATGAAGGGGTTTGTTCCCGCTGCAAGAAACCTAAGGCGGACACCTTACACATGTTTTGGTACTGTCCAAAGATTATTCAATTATGGCGGAAGTTAGAATACTGGTTTAATGTATTATATAAGACAACTGTCATTCTCTCACCCAAGGAGATAATATGGTTAGAAGTCCCTAGTAATAAGGGCTTTCAAGCAAACATTTTAAATACTATTATTCTAGCTGTTAGACAGCAGATTGTTAAACATTGGCAATCTAATGCAGTTCTGGGATTATCCCAGATATTGCAACAGATCCAAAATCAAATTATTTTTGAATCATTTCATTTAAAAAGTGCCTCTGAAGGAAGAATAAAATCCTTCTTAGTCGGTTGGCTACCAATTATCCAATCTTATCCTGTAGTCATACAAAAAGCCATTCTGGCACCATTTCTCTCCTCAAACTCCTTTATGGATTTAGTAGCTCTCAAGCTTTTCCCACATGCATGGATAACTGGTTATAGAGTAGTTTAAGGAGGGACAAAGATAATTAGTGTTAAGAGAGGATGAGAGGAAAAGTAAAGTATTCAGATAAGAAAGTCAAAGCAGTTAAAATACGAGAGGGGAAGTGACTAAAAGAAAGAACGAAAGAATCAGGCTCCGTGAGAATAATGTAGGTGAGCCCCCTTTTTACTTTTACTTTTTTCTTTTTTTCTTCTTTTTTTTTTTTTTTTTTTTTCTTTTCTTCTTTTCCCTCTTCTTCCATGTTTGCAAGGTAGTGTGAATGGGTTAACTGGTTATTACGTGTGAAAATCCCAACAACATGTACAAACGGATTATATGAGAAGATCTTGTTATTTTTTTCTTGCCCCATAAAATGATGTACATAAGAAGAGATCCTTATAAACCTTATGTTACTGTTTCTTGTTTATTTACACCTGACCCTGCGTGGTGCACAAAGGTGAAAATGTATGCGTTTGTGTCTGTTGTTGGACATATAAATAAAGGATATAAAAAAAAAAAAAAGACTGATGGGATAGTAATTTCAATGTCTGTGAGTGTTAATAAAAGGTCATTCGCGTACATTGCTATTTTATTTTCAGTTGACCCTGTCCATATTATTATTATTATTATCGGTTATTTGTAGAGCGCACGCAGATTCTGCAGCGCTAACCATACCCCCTTTATCTGTGGATTTTGCCTCAAATTACTAGCCAATGCTTCTATTGAGATGGCAAAAAGCGCTGGGGACAGAGGGCACCCTTGTCTGGTCCCATTGGAGATGTAAAATGTATCTGATAGTATATTGTTGACTTTAATTTGGGCATTGGGTTTAGAGCAAAGCGCAAAGACCGTATTCAAAAATTTATCTCCGAACCCCATCTTTTTCATGGTTTCTTTGAGGAATGTCCAATTCACCCTATCGAACGCTTTTCCGCATCGGTGGAGAGTAATGTGATAGGTAATAAGTGTGTTTTAGAGTATGATATAAGTTGTAGGATTTTTACAGTATTGTCTCTTGCCTCCCTGCCGGGTATAAAGCCCACCTGGTCAGTAGAGATTAGTGTTGGTAAGTATTTGTTGATGCGGGCCGCCATAGTTTTGGCTAGAATTTTGTTGTCGCTATTAAGTAGAGAAATAGGCCTGAAGTTCTCTGGTTTATCCGGTGTCTTCCCTGGCTTGGGCAGAACTGTAATGTGTGCAGAGAGCATGGAATATGGTAGGGTGCCACTATCTGAAAGTTCATTAAATAAATCCTGTAGGTCAGGTATGAGTATGGGCAGAAACGTCATGTAGTACTTGACTCCCAACCTATCTGGGCCTAGACTCTTCCCATTAGGGAGGTCTTTGATGGCTAATTGAATTTCTTCTTGCATTAGTGGGGAGTCTAAATATTGTATAGCTTCATTGGTTAATTTGGGGAGAGATGTATGTGCTAAATAGCTTTGTATTTTTTGGTCTGGTGTGGTCTCTTGGGGTGTGCTGGATGAGGTTGTAGGATGGATGTTATACAGAGCATTGTAATAGCTATGAAATGTCTTAGCTATATTGCAACTATCGCGTATGAGTTGACCTTTTTTATTTTTTATCGTATAGATGTATGATTTTAATTGACGACGCTTAAGTGCTCTAGCCAAGAGATTTCCTGCTTTATTACCACCTTCATAATAGATCTGCTGTAGTTTTAAAGCTATGCACTGGTTTTCTATCTGTAGAATATTTATAAATAAATTCTAATCTCGTTTGAGTGTCTCCTCTTTTGCTAGGTCTGATGGCTGTTTTTTTATGTCTTTCTTCTAGTTCATGTAATGCTTGTAAGGTGTTATTATATTTTTCTCTGCCTTTTTTCAGCAAGTTGGCCCTATATTTGATGATCACCCCTCTTATCACACATTTGTGCGCCTCCCACACTTTGGAAGAAGGTAGCCCATCTTTGGTGTTTACAGTAAAATATTCAGTCAAAGTGGAGCTCAAATCTGTGTTAATTTCAGGGTTGTCTAGTAAGGTGTCATCCAGCCTCCAAAGGAAGGGGGTGTTTGGGATAGTGGGCCACAGAATATTGCAGGTAACTGGGGCGTGGTCTGACCAGGTAATGGGGGCTATTTCACTTTGTGTAATAAACAAAATTCCTTGAGAGTTTGTAAATAAATAGTCTATACGAGAATATTTTTTGTGTGGGCTAGAATAATAAGTGAAGTCTCGGTCTGTTGGGTGCAACATATGCCAAATGTCATGTAGTACCAGATTATTAAGTGACATATTGATGTGCTTCAAAATATGGTGTGAGACACTTGATTGACCGTTAGATGAGTCTGCACTTGGGATCAGCGGTGCATTAAAATCCCCGCCGAAAAAAGCAGTACTCCTTTGGCCATTTCCAGAAGCTTCTGGGAGATAGTTTTAATAAAAACATAATTTATGCTTACCTGATAAATTCCTTTCTTCTGTAGTGTGATCAGTCCACGGGTCATCATTACTTGTGGGATATTAACTGCTCCCCTACAGGAAGTGCAAGAGGATTCACCCAGCAGAGTTGCTATATAGCTCCTCCCCTCTACGTCACCTCCAGTCATTCGACCAAGGACCAACGAGAAAGGAGAAGCCAAGGGTGTAGTGGTGACTGGAGTATAATTTAAAAAATATTTACCTGCCTTAAAAAACAGGGCGGGCCGTGGACTGATCACACTACAGAAGAAAGGAATTTATCAGGTAAGCATAAATTATGTTTTCTTCTGTTAAGTGTGATCAGTCCACGGGTCATCATTACTTGTGGGATACCAATACCAAAGCAAAAGTACACGGATGACGGGAGGGATAGGCAGGCTCTTTATACAGAAGGAACCACTGCCTGAAGAACCTTTCTCCCAAAAATAGCCTCCGAGGAAGCAAAAGTGTCAAATTTGTAAAATTTGGAAAAAGTATGAAGCGAAGACCAAGTTGCAGCCTTGCAAATCTGTTCAACAGAGGCCTCATTCTTAAAGGCCCAAGTGGAAGCCACAGCTCTAGTGGAATGAGCTGTAATTCTTTCAGGAGGCTGCTGTCCAGCAGTCTCATAAGCTAAACGAATTATGCTACGAAGCCAAAAAGAGAGAGAGGTAGCAGAAGCTTTTTGACCTCTCCTCTGACCAGAGGTAAACGACAAACAGGGAAGACGTTTGTCGAAAATCTTTAGTTGCCTGTAAATAAAATTTAAGGGCACAAACTACATCCAGATTGTGCAAAAGACGTTCCTTCCTCGAAGAAGGATTTGGGCACAAGGATGGAACAACAATCTCCTGATTGATATTCCTGTTAGTGACTACCTTAGGTAAGAACCCAGGCTTAGTACGCAGAACTACCTTATCCGAGTGAAAAATCAAATAAGGAGAATCACAATGTAAGGCTGATAACTCAGAGACTCTTCGAGCCGAGGAAATAGCCATTAAAAATAGAACTTTCCAAGATAACAACTTTATATCAATGGAATGAAGGGGTTCAAACGGAACACCCTGTAAAACGTTAAGAACAAGGTTTAAACTCCATGGTGGAGCCACAGCTTTAAACACAGGTTTAATCCTGGCCAAAGCCTGACAAAAAGCCAGAACGTCTGGAACTTCTGACAGACGCTTGTGTAACAGAATGGACAGAGCTGAGATCTGTCCCTTTAAGGAACTAGCGGATAACCCCTTTTCTAAACCTTCTTGTAGAAAAGACAATATCCTAGGAATCCTAACCTTACTCCAAGAGTAACCTTTGGATTCGCACCAATATAGGTATTTACGCCATATTTTATGGTAAATCTTTCTGGTAACAGGCTTCCTAGCCTGTATTAAGGTATCAATAACTGACTCAGAAAAACCACGCTTTGATAAGATCAAGCGTTCAATTTCCAAGCAGTCAGCTTCAGAGAAGTTAGATTTTGATGTTTGAAAGGACCCTGAATCAGAAGGTCCTGTTTCAGAGGTAACGACCAAGGTGGACAGAATGACATGTCCACCAGATCTGTATACCAAGTCCTGCGTGGCCATGCAGGCGCTATTAGAATCACTGATGCTTTCTCCTGTTTGATTCTGGCAATCAATCGAGGAAGCATCGGGAAAGGTGGAAACACATGAGCCATCCTGAAGGTCCATGGTGCTGTCAAGGCATCTATCAGGACCGCTCCCGGATCCCTGGATCTGGACCCGTAGCGCGGAAGCTTGGCGTTCTGTCGAGACGCCATGAGATCTATCTCTGGTTTGCCCCAACGTCGAAGGTATTTGGGCAAAGACCTCTGGATGAAGTTCCCACTCCCCCGGATGAAAAGTCTGACGACTTAAGAAATCCGCCTCCCAGTTCTCCACTCCCGGGATGTGGATTGCAGACAGGTGGCAAGAGTGAGACTCTGCCCAGCGAATTATCTTCGATACTTCCATCATTGCTAGGGAGCTTCTTGTCCCTCCCTGATGGTTGATATAAGCTACAGTCGTGATGTTGTCCGACTGGAACCTGATGAACCCCCGAGTTGCTAACTGGGGCCAAGCCAGAAGAGCATTGAGGACTGCTCTCAATTCCAGAATGTTTATTGGAAGAAGACTCTCCTCCTGATTCCATAGTCCCTGAGCCTTCAGAGAATTCCAGACAGCGCCCAACCTAGTAGGCTGGCGTCTGTTGTTACAATTGACCAGTCTGGCCTGCTGAATGGCATTCCCCTGGACAGATGTGGCCGATAAAGCCACCATAGAAGAGAATTTCTGGTCTCTTGAATGGAATGAAGGACACGGCATGCACTTTGAAGTTTTGTTAACCTGTCCTCTGTCAGGTAAATCTTCATTTCTACAGAATCTATCAGAGTCCCCAGGAAGGGAACTCTTGTGAGTGGAAAGAGAGAACTTTTCTCTTCGTTCACTTTCCATCCATGCGACCTTAGAAATGCCAGTACTATCTCTGTATGAGATTTGGCAGTTTGAAAGCTTGAAGCTTGTATCAGTATGTCGTCTAAGTACGGAGCTACTGAAATTCCTCGCGGTCTTAGTACCGCCAGAAGAGTGCCCAGAACCTTTGTGAAGATTCTTGGAGCCGTAGCCAGTCCGAATGGAAGAGCTACAAACTGGTAATGCCTGTCTAAAAAGGCAAACCTTAGATACCGGTAATGACTTCTGTGAATCGGTATGTGAAGGTAAGCATCCTTTAAATCCACTGTGGTCAAGTACTGACCCTCTTGGATCATGGGCAAAATTGTTCGAATAGTTTCCATCTTGAACGATGGAACTCTTAGGAATTTGTTTAGGATCTTTAAATCCAAGATTGGCCTGAAGGTTCCCCTCTTTTTTGGGAACTACAAACAGATTTGAGTAAAACCCTTGTCCTTGTTCCAACCGCGGAACTGGATGGATCACTCCCATTAATAAAAGATCTTGTACGCAGCGTAGAAACGCTTCCTTCTTTGTTAGGTTTGTTGACAACCTTGACAGATGAAATCTCCCTCTTGGGGGAGAGGATTTGAAGTCCAGAAGGTATCCCTGAGATATGATCTCTAACGCCCAGGGATCCTGAACATCTCTTGCCCAAGCCTGGGCGAAGAGGGAAAGTCTGCCCCCCCACTAGATCCGGTCCGGCTCGGGGGCCCTCAAGTCATGCTGTCTTAGGGGCAGCAGCAGGTTTTCTGGCCTGTTTGCCCCTGTTCCAGGACTGGTTAGGTTTCCAGCCTTGTCTGTAGCGAGCAACAGCTCCTTCCTGTTTTGGTGCAGAGGAAGTTGATGCTGCTCCTGCTTTGAAATTACGAAAGGAACGAAAATTGGACTGTCTAGCCTTGGCTTTGGCCTTGTCCTGAGGCAGGGCATGACCTTTACCTCCTGTAATGTCATCAATAATCTCTTTCAAGCCGGGGCCCCGAATAAGGTCTGCCCTTTGAAAGGAATATTAAGCAATTTAGATTTAGACGTAACATCAGCTGACCAGGATTTTAGCCACAGAGCTCTGCGTGCCCTGAATGGCGAATCCTGAATTTTTAGCCGCAAGTTTAGTTAAATGTACTACGGCATCTGAAATAAATGAATTAGCTAACTTAAGGAATTTAAGTTTGTGTGTGATGTCATCTAGTGTGGATGATTGAAGTGTCTCTTCCAGAGACTCAAACCAAAATGCTGCTGCAGCCGTGACAGGCGCAATACATGCAAGAGGTTGCAATATAAACCCTTGTTTGAACAAACATTTTCTTAAGGTAACCCTCTAATTTTTTATCCATTGGATCTGAAAAAGCACAGCTATCCTCCACTGGGATAGTGGTACGCTTAGCTAAAGTAGAAACTGCTCCCTCCACCTTAGGGACCATTTGCCATAAGTCCCGTGTGGCGGCGTCTATTGGAAACATTTTTCTGAATATAGGAGGGGGTGAGAAAGGCACACCGGGGTCTATCCCACTCCTTAGTACAATGTCAGTAAGTCTCTTAGGTATAGGAAAAACGTCAGTACTGCAAAATATTTATCCAACCTACACATTTTTTCTGGGATTGCAACTGTGTTACAATCATTCAGAGCCGCTAATACCTCCCCTAGTAACACACGGAGGTTCTCAAGCTTAAATTTAAAATTTGAAATGTCTGAGTCCAGTTTATTTGGATCAGAACCGTCACCCACAGAATGAAGCTCTCCGTCTTCATGTTCTGCAAACTGTGACGCAGTATCAGACATGGCCCTTGCATTATCAGCGCACTCTGTTCTCATCCCAGAGTGATCACGTTTACCTCTTAGTTCTGGTAGTTTAGCCAAAACTTCAGTCATAACAGTAGCCATATCTTGTAATGTGATTTGTAATGGCCGCCCAGATGCACTCGGCGCTACAATATCACGCACCTCCTGAGCGGGAGATGCAGGTACTGACACGTGAGGCGAGTTAGTCGGCATAACTCTCCCCTCGTTGTTTGGTGAAATATGTTCAATTTGTACAGATTGACTATTTTTTAAAGTAGCATCAATACATTTAGTACATAAATTTCTATTGGGCTCCACTTTGGCATTAACACATATAGCACAGATATCTTCCTCTGAATCAGACATGTTTAACACACTAGCAAATAAACAGCAACTTGGAAATACTTTTCAAAGTAATTTACAAATAATATGAAAACGAACTGTGCCTTTAAGAAGCACAGAAAAATATTATAACAGATAAAATAATTAAGTTATAGCATCAATCTTTGTCAGAATATACAGTTTTAGCAAAGGATTGTTCCCCTCAGCAAATGATAACTAACCCAGGCAGCAGAAAAAAAATACACAAATAAACGTTTTTTATATCACAGTCAATACAATCAGCACAGCTCTGCTGTATGATACTTCCCTCAAAAAGACTCTTGAGATCCCTGAACTCTGTAGAGATGAACCGGATCATGCAGGAGAAAATGAACCTCTGACTGAGTTTTTCTGATGCATAGTGAAAGCACCAAAATGGCCCCTCCCCCACACACATAACAGTGAGAGAGATCAGTGAACTGCTCTAATTTAAATCAAAACTATTGCCAAGTGGGAAAAAAAGTGCCCCAAAACATTTTTTTCACCCAGCTACCTACAGAGAAAAAAAACGTTTTTTACATGCCAGCAAAAAAACATTTTACCTCAATAAATTAATTGTCATTTAAAACCTATTGCAAGTCCCCTGCAAAATAGGTTAAGTCTATGTATACAGTTTAAAAGCCAGAGAAGTACCATTTCCAGAAAACTGAAGTGTAAAATATACATACATGACAGCCTGATATCAGCTACATCTACTGCATTCAAGGCTGAGTTTACATTATATACGGTATGGCAGATTTTCTCATCAATTCCATGTCAGAAAATAATAAACTGCTACATACCTCTTTGCAGATTAATCTGCCCGCTGTCCCCCTGATCTGAAGTTTACCTCACTCCTCAGATGGCCGAGAAACAGCAATATGATCTTAACTACTCCGGCTAAAATCATAGAAAAACTCAGGTAGATTCTTCTTCAAATTCTACCAGAGAAGGAATAACACACTCCGGTGCTATTATAAAATAACAAACTTTTGATTGAAGATATAAAAACTAAATATATCACCATAGTCCTCTCACACATCCTATCTAGTCGTTGGGTGCAAGAGAATGACTGGAGGTGACGTAGAGGGGAGGAGCTATATAGCAACTCTGCTGGGGTGAATCCTCTTGCACTTCCTGTAGGGGAGCAGTTAATATCCCACAAGTAATGATGACCCGTGGACCTGATCACACTTAACAGAAGAAAGTGTGTTGCGCTACATTTGGAGTGTATATGTTGGCCAATGTAACCAGCTTACCATATAGGTTTTCGACAAGTATTATATACCTGCCGCCCTTATCCTTTTTCCGATTTAGGACGTGAATGGTAAATTATGTTATAGGTATGATTCAACCCATTTTTTTTTTGAGGTCTGGAAGCTAGGTAGGGCCACCGGGGGTATCTGTGGTTATGACCATTTTGGGTTCTTTGTGTTTAGAAAAATGTGTTTCCTGAAAGAACACAATGTCTCCTTTTAATCGGTGTAGGTCTATCGTCACAATTGAACGTTTGCGCGGGATTATTGAGACCTTTTACATTCACTGTGATTAATTTAAGTCTGATGCCATGTTTGGGGCAGTACCTTTGGATGTGATCTTCTTTGATAGTGTCGGAGTGTGCTTGAGAGTGATGACGGGGAATGGAGGGATAGGGGGAGGGGAGAGGGTGTGTCCTATTTAGGTACAGGCACTAGTAGCTATTTTCTAGAGTATGTTTCCAAACTGAACAACAAATATCTAACAGTTATGCAATATATAAAATACAAATCTGAATTAAGTATACTAGAGGGATGTGCCCTGCTAGGACCCTATAGGTATATTAGCAGATGGGATTGTTTTTTTTAGTAGTAAAGAATTATGTAGTAGACTTTCCTTTATGTTGTGGGGAACACAACCTCTTTTTTTTTCCCTCTTATCCCCTCTAATACAGAAAGGGGGGGTGTAGTAGCAAGCATAGAACAACATAGGTACATTGGTAATAAACAGTTACATAACAGTCATTAGATCAAACAACAACCTGAACATTTAAACCTGTTTATAACTGGAGCAGACGTATGAACCAGCTTATTGTTGTTTCATCCAAGTTCTTTTTGCAAATCCTCAGGACTGTCCTTGGTGTGACTCTGGTTTTAAATCTTTTCCCTTGCCGTAGAGAGGGTGTCTCTTCTTGCGTTCTGAATATAGCTGTGGCTTCTCCTTTGGTGGCAATGATGCAGGTTGGGAAACCCCACCTGTATGTGATCTTTTGTTGCTGTAGGGTGGTTGTAAGAAATCTCATATCCCTCCTTTTCTGGAGTGTTGTCAGGCTAAGATCAGGGAAAATTTGCAAATGGATTCCAGCGTGTGTGATCGGGTATTTGTTCCTACTATGGCTTAATATTTCCTCCTTGTAATTTAGCAATTTGAGTATAACATCCCTAGGCGGTGTTTTTGATGGAGGCCTGGGACTGAGCACTCTATGTGCTCTTTCTATTGTTATGTCAGGGGATGAAGGGGTGTGCTTGATTGTGCGAAATAGATCCTGGAAGTATCCCTGGAGCGCTGTTGGGTTAACAGTTTCAGGGATTCCCCTTATACAGAGGTTATTCCGCCTGCTGCGGTTGTCAAGATCTTCCACTCGATCCATAAGGCTGTGCACCATTTCAGCGCTGTAATGTACCTGGTTTGAGGATTCAGTGATTTTTTCCTGCATGGTTCCTTGCGTTTGCTTCATAGTAGTAACCCTTTGTGTGAGATCCGTGATATCTTTTCTTAGCTCACTGAATAAACTTTTAACCTCTGCTATGTACCCTTTGATGTCGTCTTTAGTGACATATTGTGAAGGGAGGTCTACTGAGATAGAAGCTTATGTGGAGGATACCTGGCTGGGGGTCAGTCGTGGCAATGTCTTTTCTGCTGTTGGAATAGATTCAGCCATTTTTAAGTACTGGTGCATATTTTTTTATTTTGAGTCTTTATCAGACAAAGGCATTTTTACTCTGTGGCATTCTCAGCATATTCATGCACCAGAAAGTTGGTAGAAGAGTTGTTTATATTTCTCAGCAGGCGACAACAGCCAAGGTCTGTGAGTGTGACACAAAGCTTCTTCAGTTAAAAAGACAAGGTGTTAAGATCTGTTGTAGCCCTGCTTATATCACTATTATTTAAATTGAAAACTTATATGGTCCTTAGCTGTAGGTTGCAAGCTCCAGAGGGTGAGGTTTCTCCCCACCCCCCCCAGGTCAGAGTGATAATCTCTTAGTTTATATAATTTCTGTGGCGCTCCCTATCTTTATATTGTTTGTTTATTCTTTCTTTTTTTTTTTAAAAAATGTTTTTTTTGGAGAGACAAAAAGCGCCCAGGCTGCTCCCAGCACTCTGCAACTGAGACGCTGCAATGTAAGGGTGTCACGCTCAGTGCACCTCACCACAGGGCAACATCTGTTAATGGCGTAGTATGTGAGTGAGCCCTGTGCCGTTATGCGGCGCCTAGTCTGCTGTGCCTCTCACTCTTGCAGGTCGCACACCGAGTGAACAAGATTGGTCCTGTGATAGAGCTCTGGTATTTAAAAATGTTCTGGCTTGAGGAGCTAGGTAAGTGGCGTGTAGCGTGACTTACCCCCTATCCTTACCGTATTTCTGGGAGGCCATGTGAACGTCTTATACAAAGCACCTCTCTGCTGACCTAGTGCTTTGTTATCTTGGCTACGGGGGGCCTAGGAGAGGATCTCCCATCCCCCGGTCTCGTTGTATGATCGCTGTAGCCGAGTGCTCTTTTACTCCGCAGCTGCATGTGCATCACATCAATGGAGGCCTCTAGGTATGTTGTAGTGCAGCATTCAGACCAGCAACGTGATCGCTTGAGATTTACCTTGCAGGCATCTGGTATGCGTTCCCCTCAGTGAGATGTCTCTTTTGGCTGTAAAAAACTGCCCATGTCATGTACTTTTTGCTATGTGGGCCTATGCAGGTCGCAGGAGCTCTAAGTCGAGGCAGCCATCTACCAGCGTGGCCAAGCTCCGCCCCTCAGAAATACACTTTTTACTTCTGTGATTACCTTGTATCTAAGCATTTGCAAACTGCCCCCTTATTTCAGTTCTTTTGACAGACTTGCATTTTAGCCAATCAGTTCTCACTCCAGGGTAATTTCACGTGCATGAGCTCAATGTTATCTATATGAAACATGAACTAATGCCCTCTAGTGGTCAAAATGCATTCAGATTAGAGGCAGTCTTCAAGGTCTAAGAAATTAGTATATGAACCTCCTAGAATTAGCTTTCAACTAAGAATACCAAGAGAACAAAGCAAAATTGGTGATAAAAATAAATTGGAAAGTTGTTTAAAATTACATTCCCTATTTAAATCATGAAAGTTTGTTTGGACTTAACTGTCCCTTTAATATCACATTTTAAATCGGTCAATTTTGAGACGTTTGTTATCACTCATTAATTTATTTTACCTAAACATTAGTATTTGCGCCACCTTTATTCTTGTTGTTTGTACCTCTTCTGCTAACTTTAGTAATTTTAAAGGCAAAAGTAAAATTGCTATTGATAACACTTACACTGGCATAAGAACTTACAGCTAGATTTAGAGTTCTGCGGCCAAAGGGGTGCGTTAGCTACGCGTGCTTTTTTTCGCCTGCACCTTTTAAATACCGCTGGTATTTAGAGTTCACAGAAGGGCTGCGTTAGGCTCCAAAAAGGGAGCGTATAGCATATTTACCGCCACTGCAACTCTCAATACCAGCGGTGCTTACGGAAGCGGTCAGCTTCAAAAACGTGCTTGTGCACTATTCCCCCATAGGAAACAATGGGGCTGTTTGAGCTGAAAAAAACCCAAACACCTGCAAAAAAGCAGCGTTCAGCTCCTAACGCAGCCCCATTGTTTCCTATGGGGAAACACTTCCTATGTCTGCACCTAACACCCTAACATGTACCCCGAGTCTAAACACCCCTAACCTTACACTTATTAACCCCTAATCTGCCGCCCCCGCTATCGCTGACCCCTGCATATTATTTTTAACCCCTAATCTGCCGCTCCGTACACCGCCGCAACCTACATTATACCTATGTACCCCTAATCTGCTGCCCCTAACCCCGCCGACCCCTATATTATATTTATTAACCCCTAATCTGCCCCCCACAATGTCACCGCCAGCTACCTACAATAATTAACCCCTAATCTGCCGACCGGACCTCACCGCTACTATAATAAATGTATTAACCCCTAAAGCTAAGACTAACCTTAACACTAACACCCCCCTAAGTTAAATATAATTTAAATCTAACGAAATAAATTAACTCTTATTAAATAAATTAATCCTATTTAAAGCTAAATACTTACCTGTAAAATAAACCCTAATATAGCTATAATATAAATTATAATTATATTGTAGCTATTTTAGGATTAATATTTATTTTACAGGCAACTTTGTATTTATTTTAACCAGGTACAATAGCTATTAAATAGTTAAGAACTATTTAATAGCTACCTAGTTAAAATAATTACAAAATTACCTGTAAAATAAATCCTAACCTAAGTTACAATTAAACCTAACACTACACTAGCAATAAATTAATTAAATAAAATACCTACAATTATCTACAATTAAACCTAACACTACACTATCAATAAATTAATTAAATAAACTACCTACAAATAAATACAATTAAATAAACTAACTAAAGTACAAAAAATAAAAAAAGCTAAGTTACAAAAAATAGAAAAATTAATTACAAACATAATAAAAATATTACAACAATTTTAAGCTAATTACACCTACTCTAAGCCCCCTAATAAAATAACAAAGCCCCCCAAAATAAAAAAATGCCCTACCCTATTCTAAAATTATAATAGAAAAGCTCTTTTACCTTACCAGCCCTGAAAAGGGCCTTTTGCGGGGCATGCCCCAAAGAATTCAGCTCTTTTGCCTGTAAAAAAAAACATACAATACCGCCCCCCAACATTACAACCCACCACCCACATACCCCTAATCTAACCCAAACCCCCCTTAAATAAACCTAACACTAAGCCCCTGAAGATCTTCCTACCTTGACTTCACCATGCCAGGTATCACCGATCGTTCCAGGCTCCGAAGTCTTCATCCAAGCCCAAGCGGGGGCTGGACATCCATCATCCGGCTGAAGTCTTCTATCAAGCGGCGGCTGAAGAGGTCCAGAAGAGGCTCCAAAGTCTTCATCCTATCCGGGCAGAAGAGTAGATCCGGACCGGCAACCATCTTCTTCCAAGCGGCATCTTCTATCTTCATCCGATAACAAGCGGCTCCATCTTGAAGACCTCCGGCATGGATCCATCCTCTTCTTCCGACGTCCTAAGTCCGAATGAAGGTTCCTTTAAATGACGTCATCCAAGATGGCGTCCTTCGATTTCCGATTGGCTGATAGGATTCTATCAACCAATCGGAATTAAGGTAGGAAAAATCTGATTGGCTGATGGAATGATGGATGTCGGATGATGGATGATGGATGTCCAGCCCCCGCTTGGGCTTGGATGAAGACTTCGGAGCCTGGAACAATCGGTGATACCTGGCATGGTGAAGACAAGGTAGGAAGATCTTCAGGGGCTTAGTGTTAGGTTTATTTAAGGGGGGTTTGGGTTAGATTAGGGGTATGTGGGTGGTGGGTTGTAATGTTGGGGGGGGGTATTGTATGTTTTTTTTTACAGGCAAAAGAGCTGAATTCTTTGGGGAACGCCCCGCAAAAGGCCCTTCTCAGGGCTGGTAAGGTAAAAGAGCTTTTCTATTTTAATTTTAGAATAGGGTAGGGCATTTTTTATTTTGGGGGGCTTTGTTATTTTATTAGGGGGCTTAGAGTAGGTGTAATTAGCTTAAAATTGTTGTAATATTTTTATTATGTTTGTAATTAATTTTTTTATTTTTTGTAACTTAGCTTTTTTTATTTTTTGTACTTTAGTTAGTTTATTTAATTGTATTTATTTGTAGGTAGTTTATTTAATTTAATTTATTGATAGTGTAGTGTTAGGTTTATTTGTAGATAATTGTAGGTATTTTATTTAATTAATTTATTGCTAGTGTAGTGTTAGGTTTAATTGTAACTTATTTTACAGGTAATTTTGTAATTATTTTAACTAGGTAGCTATTAAATAGTTCTTAACTATTTAATACCTATTGTACCTGGTTAAAATAAATACAAAGTTACCTGTAAAATAAATATTAATCCTAAAATAGCTACAATATAATTATAATTTATATTGTAGCTATATTAGGGTTTATTTTACAGGTAAGTATTTAGCTTTAAATAGGAATAATTTATTTAATAAGAGTTAATTTATTTCGTTAGAATAAAATTATATTTAACTTAGGGGGGTGTTAGTGTTAGGGTTAGACTTAGCTTTAGGGGTTAATACATTTATTATAGTAGCGGTGAGGTCCGGTCGGCAGATTATGGGTTAATACTTGAAGTTAGGTGTCGGCGATGTTAGGGAGGGCAGATTTGGGGTTAATACTATTTATTATAGGGTTAGTGAGGCGGATTAGGGGTTAATAACTTTATTATAGTAGCGGTGAGGTCCGGTCGGCAGATTAGGGGTTAATAATTGTAGGTAGGTGGCAGCGACGTTGGGGGCTGCAGATTAGGGGTTAATAAATATAATATAGGGGTCGGCGGTGTTAGGGGCAGCAGATTAGGGGTACATAGGGATAACGTAGGTTGCGGCGGTGTGCGGTCGGCAGATTAGGGGTTAAAAATTTTTATTAGAGTGGCGGCAATGTGGGGGGGCCTCGGTTTAGGGGTACATAGGTAGTTTATGGGTGTTAGTGTACTTTAGAGCACAGTAGTTAAGAGCTTTATAAACCGGCGTTAGCCCAGAAAGCTCTTAACTCCTGTTTTTTTTCTGCGGCTGGAGTCTTGTCGTTAGATTTCTAACGCTCACTTCAGCCACGACTCTAAATACCAGCGTTAGAAAGATCCCATTGAAAAGATAGGATACGCAAATGGCATAGGGGGATCTGCGGTATGGAAAAGTCGCGGCTGGAAAGTGAGCGTTACCCTTTCCTGACTGACTCTAAATACCAGCGGTAGCCCAAAACCAGCGTTAGGAGCCTCTAACGCTGGTTTTGACGGCTAACGCCAAACTCTAAATCTATATAAATCTATATAATTCTATATAAAATTGAAGAAACTTGCACTCTCTGGTTCATTTCAAAATATCTTTACTGTGAAACAAAGTGTAACGTTTCGGGGATAATATCCCCTTCCTCAGACACAGACAATACAAAGTGATGCACATTTATAATCAAACAAATACAATACAAACCCCACCCCCTAATTAGAACACAAAACCCGCCAAAACAGTTACCAAGGTGACCACTACGTCACAATATAAACAAACATACTGTATCTATAGAGTGTCATTATACATAAACTGTCTGAGTATACTTAAATATCCTTGAGTGAAAGTGACTCTGTTTAAAGACAGAGGAGAAGGTAAACACAGAATACAGACGCAATGGATCAGCATACAGACCCTACACAAACTCAGCTAGACCGCAAACAACAGAGACCTCTGTCCACTACCAGATAAGGACAAACACCCTGGCGATAATCATACTCAAAAAACTTGTTAGTAAACTTATTAAGCAACTAAATCTACATGTACTAACCCCACTTGAAGCCGTGACGTTCCTCCAAAAGACAATCTGTCTACCCATGGAGCGGTAACACAAACCCAGAAGAAATACTCTAGTCCGGTGGCTAAATCATGTGGTAGGCATCCGCCAATCACGAAAAGGCATCTAGGTTGTCATGGGGATGGACACCCACATAGAAAACTGCACGGACCTAGTAAAAACACAGCAGAAGCGATCAATATACAAATAGCACTTGAAACTACCATTACCACTAACACAACCCAAGAGTGGGTTTTAAACGAGACAGAAGTCTAAAGGACTCACTTATGATCACCGACCCCAGCCATTGTTACAAACTGATACTTGGCTCCATCAGAGAAAGAAACATGGCTCCTACAGGTGCACTGGCTGCACCACTTGCAGTGCTTTGAGCCAAGGGTTCACCTTTGGACACCCGCATCAGCAGAAGAGATATCAAATAAGACACTTCATCACCTGCACCACTTCATATGTAGCGTATTTGTTGAACTGCAGTTGTGGTAGATTTTATGGGGGGAAGACCACAGATGATGCGAGGACAAGTTTTGCCAACCACAGATCCGCCATTAGGAGCGTCCTAAAGAAAGGGACAAGTGATCAACCAGTGGTTCAACATTTTTTGGAGCTAGGCCATGGGGTACATGACCTCCACTTCCCCCTGATTGACCATGTCCCTCCACTCAAACGTGGTGGAGATAGGTAGAGACTCCTCTTACAAGTAGAGGCAAAGTAAATCTACCGGCTCAACACTTTACAACCCCATGGCTTAAATACCATGTTTGATTGGAATTGTTTTTTGTGATCTATAGTGGTGTCCGCAATGAGAGTCCAGGGTCACATTTATGTGAGCTCAGCACCTTAAAATGGGCACGTATTGGGCATCAGATTAAGGTTGAGAGCCCATCTTTACATATATATACCTTTGGGCTGTGTTAATCACTCCATGTGTAGTAGGTATTCCTCTTGGGCACTAAAATAGTTTTGAGAGTTTAGTAACTATCTTCCGTATACCTATATTGTTATTTTAGGCTGTGTTAGAATTGTTCCCGCTTGTTTTTTAATATGCAATGTTCACCGCTAATATAATTGTGCTAGGGCTTAGTGTACATGGGAGTTTGGGACACGTCCTACATTGGTACATATTTGTATATTGCTGATTGGTGACCCATGTCTCTGCTGAGTTGTAGCAATGGGGGGAAATTTTTGGCTAGGTTTTTCCCCTAGGGGTTCCCATTGATTGATCTCTTATGAGGGTTTATATTTATACATTGCAGACGTTGCCATTAGGACTCAGTATATCTGTATAACAATATATGCTGTTAATTACTCATGCCCTTATAGCCCTATTCACTTTATAGTCGCTTAATGGCTCAGTTATTCCCATGATAGGACACTAAATCTCCGTAGAGGGTAAGATTACTTAAGCTTTATTTCCCCCTTAGCGATTAGTCCGCTTGTGCCCCGGGGGTCTACTGTAGGCCATTGTGTTAGTAATAGTTTCAAGTGCTGTTTGTATATTGATCGCTTCTGCTGTTTTTTCTAGGTCCGTACAGTTTACTATGTGGGCGTCCACCCCCCTGACAACCTGGATGCCTTTTCGTGATTGGCGGAAGCCTACCACATGACGTAGCTACCAGACTAGAGTGTTTATTAAATGCTGATCAATTGCATCTGTATTCTATGTTTACTCAGACAGTTTATATATATAATGACACTCTATAGAGATAGAATGTTTGTTTATATTGTGACGTAGTGTTCACCTTGGTAACCATTGTGGCGGTTTTGTGTTCTAATTAGGGGGTGGGTTTTGTATTTGTTTGATTATAAATGTGCATCACTTTGTATTGCCTGTGTCTGAGGAAGGGGATACATTATCCCCGAAACGTTACACTTTGTATCACAGTAAAGATATTTTGAAGTGAACCAGAGAGTGCAAGTTTCTTTAATTTTCAATCATATCCACTAGCACCCTGGCAGAAGATTTGGAAGTGAGAGTGCACATCCTTGCTACATATATATATATATATATATATATATATATATATATATATATACAGGTGGCCCTCATTTTACAACGGTTTAATTTACACAGTTTCAGAATAACAACCTTTTTTTCCAGTTATGTGACTGCTATTAAAAAGCATTGAGAAGCAGTGCATTTATTAAAATATCTAGTAGGTGGAGTTGACCACTTGTGTTGCAGCAAAGACAAGCAAGCTGAAATTAATCAGTTTAACCAGACCGGAGCTATCGAGCAGATTTCAAAGGAACAAGACAATTTTGACTTACATTATAAACTGGGTTTCAATTTACAATAGTTTCGATTTACAACCATTCCTTCTGGAACCTAACCCCGGCGTAAACTGAGGGCTACCTGTACATATATATATATATATATATATATATATATATATATATATATACTGTCTATAAACACACACCAACCCATCATCCTATAGATATCATTACAATTATAAAGCAACATACAACATGATTAAGATTGTGCATTGCTGAGCAGAGCTAGATCATTTGGATGAGCAGAGGATATAGTAGAAAGTATAAATCAATACAATCACCAACAATCTGGGAAGCCCCTAATACTATCCAGCATGCTCTTGCAGGATAAATAAAGGAGGGTAATTGTCAGTGAGTACTTTTTAAGGATTGCCTACTTGCCATACTGTATATCCTTTGAGAAATTCCAAGGGGTATATCCTCTCATGTGTGCAGGTTTTCTGTATAATGGGACCTCTTGCAAGGTGAATAGTAAGGAACTCAACAATGGTCAGGGTGTGACTGTAACCTTGTTGTAGTAAATGAAGACAAACATGCTGGAACATGAGGGTTAACAATGTCTGCCCTATGTGTAAAATAACATTTCAAGATGGACTTCCAGACTACCATATACAAAATATCTAGAAATTTAGCACAAGCTGGGATGGATGGGGTATAAAAAGATAAGTGGATGAAACTCTTCAGACTTTTAGGTGGAACCATAAAAAAATACTCTTGCCAGTCCTTATATATAGTTCCATGAGAATGTGAGATAAATACATACATACAGAAATTAACAATTCAGATGATTTAACTTTTATCCACAGAAATTCTCATTACAGAACACAGCATATGCAAGTACATTTTACAATGTCAAATCTTGTTGCTTCACACGGGCTTCCTCGTGCCAAAGCAATGCTGCACATAACTGCTTTAAAACAAGCCAGGAATAGAATTATGCAGCAACAGAAACCCCTCATTGACAGCTGTTTCATTCTCATTTTAAACTGTCAGTATGAGATTGGTCTCCTGATTACTACAATTTCTGAGGGTACCTATACACTCATAAATTTAAAGGGACAGTCAAGTCCAAAAAAAACTTTCATGATTCAAATAGGGCATGCAATTTTAAACAACTTTTCAATTTACTTTTATCACCAATTTTGCTTTGTTCTCTTGGTATTCTTAGTTGAAAGCTAAACCTAGGAGGTTCATATGCTAATTTCTTAGCCCTTGAAGGCCGCCTCTAATCTAAATGCATTTTGACCGTTTTTCACCACTAGAGGGCGTTAGTTCATGTGTTTCATATAGATAACATTGAGCTCATGCATGTAAATTTACCGAGGAGTGAGCACTGATTGGCTAAAATGCATGTCTGTCAAAAGAACTGAAATAAGGGGGCAGTTTGCAGAGGAATAGATACAATGTAATTACAGAGGTAAAACATGTATTATTATAACTGTGTTGGTTATGAAAAACTGGGGAATGGGTAATTAAGGGATTATTTATCTTTTCAATCAACATAAATTCTGCTATTGACTGTCCCTTTAAAACAAAAAGCCAGAAAATCCTGCCATTATAAGTAAAACTGAAACAAAAAAATTGTGTAGGTGGATTCTCGGTAAGGAGATGCAAATATTCTCATGTTTTTGTTTTTCTGTTCCTTGCATATACTTTAATAACATTTCTTTTAACATCTCTCTGTATTACTGTGCTAATCAATAAGATTGTGGCTTTTATTTGGACACTAAACTACAATTATCACTAAATACTGTAATAATATTAATCAAACCAAGAGTTAAACTTTGCCTTCACAAAGAAAAGCATTAATGTAATAACAACGCATGAAACTAAGAAACATATGTTTTATTACTGTCAGATAGTTTCTGAAACTATATTGTCTTTAGCATATGAAAACAACATTTTAAAAGTGTTTCCAATTTACTTATATTATTAAATATTATTCTTTGTTTAAGAGATACCTAGGAGGTGTAGAGAGAACTACATGGCAGGAAATAGTGCTGCCGTCTAGTGTTCTTGCATACGGAAAACATTCTTGCAAAACTCACTCCTGAGCTTTATACCCCTGCTTTTAAATAAAATATACCATAAAAACAAAGATAATTTTATAGTAGAAGTAAATTTGAAAGTTTGAAAAAATGCATTTTCTGTTTAAAACACAAACTTTATATTGGAACTTCTATGTCCCTATCACACATGATTGTTGTTTCATAGATGAGACAGCATAGGCTGCCTGTATAGGCAGATACGCAGTAGAGGGACTTTCAGCTATTTGTGGTAGGACAGCTGAATCATAAGGCTGTTGCACAAGCTGACACGTGGTGGTGTGAGTATTTTTATCAGCAGAGTACAAAGTTTCTATACACGCTGGTAAATACTGTGGCAAAACATGCAAAGGCTGGAAACACAAAATCAGAGGCTAAATTGCAAAGCATAAAATTACATTTCTTTTCTTATTGATAATGTTTTTTGCTTACTATTATTTAAGAAGGACTGATTGCAAGAATGGTCATAATGAAAATATATGTGGAAAAAGTGTATGGTGTAGATTGCAAATCATAATGAAAACCTTTTTACCTCACCTGCTTCAAGCAGTTAGTTCTAAGGAGGGTATATTGTGCTACTGTTTTATTATTATAGCACACCAATTTCAAGGTATAAACAGCCATAAATGTGCAAGCTGTGTATGTGTGTTTGTGTGTGTGTGTATGTGCATGTGTGTGTGTATATGTGTTTGTGTGTATGTGTACGTATGTGTGTGTTTGTGTGTGTGTGTATGTGCATGTGTGTGTGTATATGTGTTTGTGTGTATGTGTACGTATGTGTGTGTTTGTGTGTGTGTATGTGTGTTTGTGTGTGTATGTGTGTTTGTATGTGTTTGTGTATGTGTGGGTTTGTGTGTGTGTATGTGTATGTTTGTGTATGTGTGTATGTGTATATGTGTTTGTGTGTATGTATGTGTGTTTGTGTGTGTATTTGTATGTGTTTGTATGTGTTTGTGTATGTGTGTGCGTTTGTGTATATTTGTGTGTGTTTGTGTATGTATGTGTGTGTTTGTGTGTATGTATGTATGTGTGTGTGGGGTAATAAGAAAAGCAAGAAAAGTTCTAAGATAATAATGATACCCTTACCAGTACCACCCACTGCCTCCATGGTAACCTTTGATTTTTAAGGTCTAGCTTAGAAAATTCCCTAGCTTCTACCTAGAGCAGCCTTTCAATAGCAAGTACCATTAGAGATATACTTATTAAAGGGACATAATACTCATATGCTAAATCACTTGAAACTGATGCAGTATAATTGTAAAAAGCTGACAGGAAAATATCACCTGAGCATCTCTATATAAAAAAGGAAGATATTTTACCTCACAATCTCCTCAGCTCAGCAGAGTAAATTCTGTGTAAAAAGTTATACTTCACCTGCTCCCAGCTGCAGGTAAAAATAAAAAAAAATGAAGAAATGAACAGCAGCCAATCAGCATCAGCAGTGCTGAGGTCATGAACTCTTACTGTGATCTCATGAGATTTGACTTAACTCTCATGAGATTTCATAGTAAGCTTCCTTTACCTGATTGGTGAAATAATATGAGAGTTCACAAGGCTCATCCTTTCAGCTGTCCCAGGACAGACACACTAAAATGCTGCTTAGAAATCCTTTACAATGGGAGGTGACTACTGGGGAACTTTTGAGGTAAAATATCTTTCTTTTTTACATAGAGATGTTCAGGTGATATTTTCTAGTCAGCTTTTTACAGCTATGCTGCATCACTTTCAAGTGTTTAAACATTTGGGTATTATGGCCCTTTAAGTACCACAATAACAAAGCATAAGAATTATCAATTTAAAGAATTGTATGTTATTAAAAAAGGAGACCGCATGGTATATCCCAATCATGAAACATTTGCTATAAATGTTTTAAAAGGACAGATAGCTGATGCTTAAACATGTTTTAAGCAAATCAAGCTGTAGAAATGTACAGTTATTATCAATAACATTTTGCAGTGCACTGCCCCTAAATGTGTACCCTTGATACTCAAGTATCTGCACTGGGTTGGCACAGAACAGAAATGAGAGATGCAAAGAAGAATAAGAATTTGTCTGTTGTAGAAAAAGTAGAAGAGTGAAAGAGAATGGGGACTGAAAATTCAGCTAAAACATTCCAATTTACTTCTATCATAAATTTTGCTTAGTTCCCTTGTTATCGTTTGTTAACCCTAGATAAGCTCAGGAGCATGCATGTGTCCTAAACTATATGGCAGCAGTGTTTGCAACAATATTTATAGCAATGTTCTGCATTGTTTCAAACTGCTGCCGTAGAGCATCTGTTGCATTTTATTGCAGCAATGTTTGTAACTATACAGAACATTGCTATAAACATTGTTGCAAACACTGCTGCCAGGTGTCTCAAGACATGTGCATGCTTGTGAGCTTATCTAGGATTACTGTTTAACATTACTGTTTAACAAAGGATACCAAGAGACCTAAGCAGAATTGATGATAGAAGTAAAATGGAAAGTTATTTAAAAGTGTATGCTCTATTCCAGTGGTTCCCAAAGTGAGCGGTACTGCCCACTGGGGGGCGATGGGATTACTGAGGAGGGCACTAATAGTCATAAGAGGAAGAAGGGGGGCACTGAAATTACCATAGGGTGCACAAGAAGGAAAGGAGTGAAAGAGGATGCTAGTGTGTCCTACAACAATAATTATGGTAATTTGTTGTGCTTTATCCTAGATGTGCAAATCAACAACCCAGATAGCAAGGATAACTTGCCACAAGCTTGTAGCAGATTTTCACTTTAAGTCTGCTTAACTTGCTGCAAGTTTGAACTGTCAAGTGTGTTTTCTTGCAGCACAATTGCTGCACAAGTTCTAGTTGACGCTTTTTCAAGTCTCTAGCAAAAGGTAATTTGTAATTTTGAGACAATCAGCAGCAAGAGATCTACAAGTCTCCTGCAAATATTTTTTAAGTCAACAGCAAGAGCTCTGCAGGATTGCAGCAATTTTCTTGCAAGTCAACAGCAAGACCTCTGCAAGTCTCCTGCAAATGTTTGACAAGTCAACAGCAAGAGCTATGCAGGCTTGCAGCAATTTTCTGGCAAGTCAACAGAAAGAGCTCTGCAAGTCTCCTGTAAATGGTTGACAAGTCAACAGCATGAGCTCTGCAAGTCTCCTTTAATATGCTGACAAGTTGATAGCAAGGGCTCTGCAATTCTATTGCAAATCTCATATAACTCAATAGTAAAAGTGCGGTAAGTCTGTGGCAAATCTCTGACATGTATGTCACAATTAAGTGCAGTGTCTGTCACAAGTGTCTGCCATAAGAGTACTGCAAGTTTACTGTTATATGTGTAGATTATAATTACAAATTAATAATTTGTTAATAGTAAAATGTTTTTTCTTAAAAAGTTAGTTTATGTAAGTTATTTGTATGAATTTAATTAATTTCAGAGTTGTAGCTATATATTATCTGAGAGAATATACTATGTCAGGTAATATATTACTTGAAGTATTCTAATATTAGTGTTATAACACAAATATCATTATCTCAGTTACAGTAGGACAGGCTTTAAGGCATTCTGCTTATACAGCGATTGTCAGTTCTGCCCATGTTCGATATGTTTAATGCTTGCACCTCTACTTCAGTGGTTTTTGACAGCATTGTGTGTACTGTATATGTATAAGGCCTAGTTTTATTGTGCACATATTATATGAAAATGCAAACATCTCATTATGTTTTTATATGCATTTACAAATAAAGAAGTCTATGTTTCTTTGTTCTACTTACAGCGATTTTGGTGGGGGTCTGGAATCTAACCCGCTGTATGAATTGGGCCCTGCTTTAATATAAATATATATATATAAACTTGGAAAATAATGTTTTTACATTTTTACTTGATTATTTTTTTAATTGTTTCTGAATATTAGTTTTACAATTATTAAGTAAGGTCATAAGGTCAGAGCAGGACGAACTCTCTTTACAAAGGGATTTGCTAAAATTAGAACTATGGGCAAGTGAATGGAAAATGAGATTTAATACGGAAAAAACAGAATGTATGCTTACCTGATAAATTACTTTCTCCAACGGTGTGTCCGGTCCACGGCGTCATCCATTACTTGTGGGAAATGTTCTCCCCCACAGGGAAAGGCAAGGAGAGCACACAGCAAGAGCTGTCCATATAGCTCCCCCTCTGGCTCCGCCCCCCAGTCATTCGACCGACGGTTAGAAGAAAAAGGAGAAACCATAGGGTGCCGTGGTGACTGTAGTGTATAAAGAAAAATTTTTTCAACCTGATTAAAAAAACCAGGGCGGGCCGTGGACCGGACACACCGTTGGAGAAAGTAATTTATCAGGTAAGCATAAATTCTGTTTTCTCCAACATTGGTGTGTCCGGTCCACGGCGTCATCCATTACTTGTGGGAACCAATACCAAAGCTTTAGGACACGGATGAAGGGAGGGAGCAAATCAGGTTACCTAAACAGAAGGCACCACGGCTTGCAAAACCTTTCTCCCAAAAACAGCCTCCGAAGAAGCAAAAATATCAAATTTGTAGAATTTGGCAAAAGTGTGCAGAGAAGACCAAGTCGCTGCCTTACATATCTGGTCAACAGAAGCCTAGTTCTTATAGGCCCATGTGGAAGCCACAGCCCTAGTAGAGTGAGCTGTGATACGGTCAGGAGGCTGCCGTCCGGCAGTCTCATAAGCCAAGCGGATAATGCTTTTCAGCCAGAAAGAGAGAGAGGTAGCAGTAGCTTTTTGACCTCTCCTCTTACCAGAGTAAACGACAAACAAGGATGAGGTTTGTCTAAAATCTTTTGTTGCTTCTAAATAGAACTTTAAAGCACTAACAACATCTAAATTGTGTAATAAACGTTTCTTCTTTGAAACTGGATTCGGACACAAAGAAGGAACAACTATTTCCTGGTTGATGTTCTTGTTGGAAACAACTTTTGGAAGAAAACCAGGCTTAGTACGCAAAACAACCTTATCTGAATGGAACACCAGATAGGGTGGATCACACTGCAAAGCAGATAATTCAGAAGAAATAGCAACCAAAAACAGAACTTTCCAAGATAGTAACTTAATATCTATGGAATGTAAAGGTTCAAACGGAACCCCTTGAAGAACTGAAAGAACTAAATTTAGACTCCAAGGAGGAGTCATGGGTCTGTAAACAGGCTTGATTCTAACCAAAGCCTGAACAAAAGCTTGTACATCTGGCAAAGCTGCCAGTCGTTTGTGCAACAAGAAGGATAATGCAGAAATCTGTCCTTTTAGAGAACTAGCTGACAATCCTTTATCCAAATCTTCTTGGAGAAAGGAGAGAATCTTTGGAATTTTAATCTTACTCCAGGAGAATCCTTTGGATTCACACCAACAGATATATTTTTTCCATATTTTATGGTAAATCCTTCTAGTCACAGGTTTTCTGGCTTGGACCAGAGTATCAATCACAGAATTTGAAAACCCACGCTTGGATAAAATCAAGCGTTCAATTTCCAAGCAGTCAGCTGCAGAGAAACTAGATTGGGATGTTCGAATGGACCTTGTACTAGAAGGTCCTGTCTCAAAGGTAGCTTCCATGGTGGAGCCGATGACATATTCACCAGGTCTGCATACCAAGTCCTGCTTGGCCACGCAGGAGCTATCAGAATCACTGAGGCCTTCTCCTGTTTGATCCTGGCTATGAGCCTGGGGAGGAGAGGAAACGGTGGAAACACATATGCTAGGTTGAACGACCAAGGCGCCACTAATGCATCCACTAGAGTCGCCTTGGGATCCCTGGATCTGGACCCGTAGCAAGGAATCTTGAAGTTCTGACGGGACGCCATTAGATCCATGTCTGGAATGCCCCATAATTGGGTTAACTGAACAAAGACCTCCGGATGGAGTTCCCACTCCCCCGGATGGAAAGTCTGACGACTCAAATAGTCAGCCTCCCAGTTGTCTACTCCTGGGATGTGAATAGCAGATAGATGGCAGGAGTGATTCTCTGCCCATTGGATTATCTTGGTTACTTCCTTCATCGCTAGGGAACTCTTTGTTCCCCCCTGATGATTGATGTACGCAACAGTCGTTATGTTGTCCGACTGAAATCTTATGAACCTGGCTTCCGCTAGCTGAGGCCAAGCCAGGAGCGCATTGATTATATAGCTCTTAGTTCCAAAATGTTTATCGGGAGAAGCGACTCTTCCCGCGACCATAGGCCCTGAGCTTTCAGAGAGTCCCAGACCGCGCCCCACCCCAAGAGGCTGGCGTCGGTCGTGACGATGACCCACTCCGGTCTGCGGAAACTCATTCCCTGAGACAGGTGATCCTGGGTCAACCACCAGAGAAGTGAGTCCCTGGTTACCTGGTCTACTTGAATTTGGGGAGACAAGTCTGTATAGTCCCCATTCCACTGATTGAGCATGCACAGCTGTAATGGTCTTAGATGAATTCGAGCAAAAGGAACCACATCCATTGCTGCGACCATTAGTCCTATTACTTCCATGCATTGAGCTATGGAGGGTTGAGGAATAGAGTGAAGAACTCGACAAGCTTTTAGAAGCTTTGTCTTTCTGACGTCTGTGAGAAAGATCTTCATTTCCACAGAATCTATTATTGTTCCCAGAAAAGGAACCCTTGTGGACGGTGACAGTGAACTTTTTTCTATGTTCACTTTCCACCCGTGAGATCTGAGAAAAGCCAACACAATGTCTGTATGAGCCCTCGCTTTGGAAAGAGACGACGCTTGGATTAGGATGTCGTCTAGATAAGGTGCTACAGCGATGCCCCTCGGTCTTAGGACCGCTAGAAGGGACCCTAGCACCTTTGTGAAAATTCTGGGAGCGGTGGCTAAACCGAATGGAAGAGCCACAAACTGGTAATGTTTGTCCAGAAAGGCGAACCTCAGGAACTGATGATGAGATTTGTGGATTGGGATATGCAGATACGCATCCTTCAGATCCACGGTAGTCAAAAATTGACCCTGCTGGATTGTTGGTAAGATTGTCCGAATGGTTTCCATCTTGAAGGATGGAACTCTGAGGAACTTGTTTAATATCTTTAAATCCAGAATTGGCCTGAAAGTTCCCTCTTTTTTGGGAACCACAAACAGGTTTGAGTAAAACCCTAGACCTTGTTCCCCGGAGGGGACTGGGTTTATCACTCCCATCTTTGATAGGTCTCTTACACAATGTAAGAATGCCTGTTTCTTTATCTGGTCTGAAGATAAGCGAGACAGGTGGAACATTCCCTTTGGAGGAAGTCCCTTGAATTCTAACAGGTATCCCTTGGAAACTATCTCTAGTGCCCAGGGATCCAGAACATCTCTTGCCCAAGCCTGAGCGAAGAGAGATAGTCTGCCCACTACCAGATCCGGTCCCGGATCGGGGGCTATCCCTTCATGCTGTCTTGGTAGCAGCAGCCGGTTTCTTGGTTTGTTTACCCTTGTTCCAGCCTTGCATGGGCTTCCAAGCGGGTTTGGGCTGGGCCGCGATACCTTCTTGTCTAGCGGCAGTGGAGTTATTAGCCGGTCCGTTCCTGAAATTGCGAAAGGAACGAAAATTAGACTTGTTCTTAGCCTTAAAAGGCCTATCCTGTGGGAGGGCATGGCCCTTACCCCTAGTGATGTCTGAAATAATTTCCTTCAATTCCGGCCCAAAAAGGGTCTTACCCTTGAAAGGAATATTCAGTAACTTAGTCTTGGACGACACATCTGCCGACCAGGATTTTAGCCAAAGCGCCCTCCGCGCTACTATAGCAAAGGCGGCATCCAATATAAAGGAATTAGCTAACTTTAATGTGTGAATTCTGTCCATGACTTCTTCATAGGAAGTCTCTTTCTGGAGCGACCTTTCTAGTTCTTCGAACCAAAAGGACGCCGCTGAAGTGACAGTAATAACACACGTAGCTGGTTGAAGGATGAACCCTTGCTGAACAAAAATCTTTTTAAGCAATCCTTCCAATTTTTTATCCATAGGAGCTTTGAAAGCGCAGCTGTCCTCTATAGGAATAGTTGTGCGCTTCGCTAGTGTTGAAACAGCTCCCTCAACCTTCGGGACCGTTTGCCATGCGTCCCTTCTAGGATCTACTATGGGAAACATTTTCTTAAATATAGGAGGTGGGGCAAAGGGTACACCTGGCTTCTCCCACTCCTTTTCCACTATGTTCGCTACCATCTTAGGTATTGGAAAAGCGTTGTCGTGCACTGGGACCTCTAAAAATTTGTCCAATTTGCACAACTTCTCTGGTACTACCATGGAATCACAGTCATCCAGAGTAGCTAATACCTCCTTAAGCAAAGCGCAGAGATGTTCTAGCTTAAACTTAAATGCCACTAGATCAGGTTCTGCCTGTTGAGAAATTTTTCCTGAGTCTGAAATTTCACCCTCAGACAGCCCTTCCCTCACAGCCAATTCCGATTGATGTGAGGGTAAAATAGATAAGGCATCGTCAGCGTCTGATTGTTCATCCTTTTTATCTGTATTTAAAACTGAACAATCACGCTAACACCACAAACTCCTCGCCATCCCCGTGGTAGATGCTACTTGTTCAGAGCGGCAAGGAGAATGACTTGGGGGCGGAGCCAGAGGGGGAGCTATATGGACAGCTCTTGCTGTGTGCTCTCCTTGCCTTTCCCTGTGGGGGACAACATTTCCCACAAGTAATGGATGACGCCGTGGACCGGACACACCAATGTTGGAGAAATGCAAGGTTCTACATTTTGGAAGTAAAAATAAGCAGGCTACGTATTTTTTAAATGGGACAAGACTTAGCCAAACACAGGAGGAAAGGGATTTGGGAGTAGTAATAGATAACAAGCTAAAGATGGGTGCACAATGCAGGGCAGCAGCTTCAAAGGCTAATAAGATACTAGCATGTATTAAAAGAGGCATTGATTCAAGGGAGGAAAGCATAATTCTGTCATTATATAAAGCCCTGGTAAGACCTCACCTTGAGTTTGGAGAGCAGTTCTGGGGACCAATTGCTAAAAAAGATATTGCAGAACTAGAAAAAGTTCAGAGAAGGGCCACAAAGCTAATAAGGGGATTGGAGAAATTAACCTATGAGGAGAGGCTAGCCAAACTGGGTCTGTTTTCTTTAGAAAAAAGGCGCTTGAGAGGTGACATGATTACTTTATATAAATATATTCAAGGCCCATATACAGAGTTGTTTCTGACAAGAGGTCATAATTTAAGGTTGGATGAAAGGAGATTTAATCTCCTGCAACGGAAAAGTTTTTTCATTGTAAGAGCAATAAAATTGTGGAACTCATTACCAAAGGAGGTAGTGAATGCCCATACCATAGATACATTTAAAGATACATTTAAAAATAGTCTGGATAAATTTCTGTATATAAACAAAATTCATGGATATGATTGCTAGTATTAAATGGGTCACATTTTAATGGGGTTATTTAAGCTTAACTGGAGCTTTTTGTAAGTATTTTAGATTTGTATAGGTTGAACTTGATGGACTTCAGTCTTTTTTCAACCTTATCTACTATGTTACTATGTTACTATGTTACCTTATCTATTTATGTTAGTTATATAAAAACAAATATCATTGTATACAATTAACTGAAGTTGTGTGGAAATCGCCAAGCCAGAATGTAAACTTTGACAATCATATACATTTTTTCTTGATTTCATACATTTACAGAACTGAATTCATTTTTGCCTTTATGGTTAATGTGAGGGGTTAACCTCAATACTATATGAATATAAAAAATATTAATTAAAAAGGGTTTCAAAAATCACTCAAAAACAGCATTAACTCTTACACAAGTAATTCAAACTTTTATTAGTTGAAATTTTCTAGCGATTATAACATTTTAAACATGGCATTGTAAAAAAACAAAATAACGGCCTAAGTTACAAGACAAACAATTTTAACAGAACAAAAAATATAAGATGATTTCCTCTGCTATGATGTTAAATTTGGCACCGGCCTCTAAAATATAAAAAATATATATATATATAAATATGAGCACCTTGTCTCAATTGTTTAGCCTAAAGCAGAACTATAATTTCTAGATCTAAAAAAGTGAATTTGATAGATGGTACAACACATAGCAACTTCAAGGTTGTGAAGAATACAATTTTTTTTTATATATATATATATATATATATATATATATATATGGTCAGAATAATTTCTCACATTAATTCAATTTTCCACAGTCTTTATCATACATATATGGGGGTAGATTTATCAAATGCCGGGCAGACATGATTCGCTGTAGTGAATCATGTCCGCCTGACATCGCTACGCATAAGCTGTTGGCATTTAACATTGCACAAGAATTTCTATTGAAATGCTTGTGCAATGCTGCCCCCTGCACATTCTCAGTCAATCGGCCGCTAGCAGGGGTGTCAATCATCCAGATCGGATCAGGATAATTGCAGTCCACCACCTAAAAGGTGGCGAAGAAGTTAGAGCAGCAGAAGTTAAGGAGAGCGGTCCTTCCCAAAGGGATCTGATATATTAGAGAACCATTTTCGAAGGGAGTGTTTTATTTACTTCCACAATGCCATAATACAGTGTGAAGTGTTTGCTTATTTAAAGAAACATATAGGGCTAGATAACAAGTGGGGTGATAAATTATTGCCCGTTTGCGGGAGAGCGAAAAATTAAACAGCCATTAGCGCTCAGTAAATTAAGCGGAGATCGGATCTCTGGTTAATTTTCTAAAAATCTAGGATTTTTATAAAAAAAAAAATAACAACTGCACTAGGCAGTTTTGGGGCTTTAAAGTTGGTGGGAGCATAGTTTTAGAAAAAACATTGCGGGCTATGGGAACTGTGTGTTCTCATAGACAGCAATGTAAATATATATATATATATATATATATATATATATACACACACACTGTATATGCTTATACTGTATACATATTTGTGTGTTAATATAAGTGTATATAAGCATATACATATATATTAAAAAAATGCTGCCCATCACTGCGCTACTTATCCCCTTCGTTGAGCGGGTTCTGATATGAGCATCAAAACGAGGCTCCCATAGGAGCCTATGGAAGAGCAGTCTCATGAGCGCAATGCTTCCTAACAATGGGAACGTGTTTGACTAACTTGTAATACCAGCGCACGATAATATTGTGTGCTGGTATTACCAAGTGAAGTGCTAATTTAGTGCTCCACTTGTAATCTAGCCTTAATTGTTTAACCATTAGTTGCATGTTACTGAAGAACTGAAAATACCAAATGGAGCAGTCATGTTAGAGCTTAAATATGGGTGGTACCACTTATTGTTCTTATGACAGGGATGATTCTTTTTTGACAGGATTTCTTATTCATTAAAATTAGATTTAACATTACTTGATAATGCCATAAAATCCAACCATCCACCAGGATCAATTATGTCACAAAGAAGCACCCCTGTTTAGATGGAACATTCTTGTCAAAAGGTCAACGCTATCCAAGCACAGAGATAACTCCAATATGGCTGCTCTCTTTATGATCTCCAGTGCTGTAGCAAAAAGCATCTACAAATCAAACAATACTTTTTTATGTAAAAAGACAAACATATCACACAGCACGAGGAGCATTCGGGAAGTGGAAAAAAAACACTCTTCTACTGTATAATATCCATATAAATCTGTTGTATAAACAGAAATAAAATAATTTGAAAATAAATGACTACTCAGGTGAATTAAACAAGAACAATACTACCCACCTAGGACAACAAAAAACTCTTGTGTGTGCTTGGTTAAGCCAATCTCCAATGATTTTTTCATTTTATGTTCGGTGATATCTTTAAAAGACCTTTCGATAAGTTTCTGTAATGGAAAAAAACACAAAAAAAAAAAAAAACATTAATTAAATGAGTATAAGTAAGATATGAAGTATATTCAGAAATAAGTTAAAGTGACGAGATACACTTTCAGAAAATAATGGCAATTGCTTAATTATACATATATATATAGAAATATATATATATATATATATATATATATATATATATATACACACATACATACATATACATATACACACACACATACACTTTATTTTTATTTTTTTATGTTAAATTGTTTATGCAAACACTTTTCAGTGGCTAAACTTCATCTACAATTTTCCTTATTTGGAGGAGCTAATCCTGACATACTTCATGAGATAATCACTCTAGTCACTTTCAGAAACCCTTTTTTGTATGTTGTCACAAATCCACTGCTAAAGCCAATTAAAGAGATGCAGATTTCTGGTCATGTGACATCTGAACCCTGTATTACCAATTATCATCATAGTAAAAACCCATAATATTCAGAGTTATAAGTCTTTAAAGTCTAGTTTAAAATCAAGAGATTAATTTAGGTGAGGAAAATTAAACATTTCGGGCCAGATTACGAGTGAAGCGCAAATTAAAGCTTCTGCTCAAGTGTTTATTGCACTAGAAGTAAGCTTTTTGAGCTTGTCGGGTTGCGCTCAAATTGCGAGTTGAAAATAAACGGTTTTTGCTATCATGCTAACCTAACAAGCGAAAAACACAGTGTCACTGATACCAGACAGCCAAGGCTACCCCCCCCCCCCCCCTACTGCCTGGCTGACTCCTTTTTACATCCGATTTGGCCATTTCATGGCTTACGGGCTCTTACTGACTCTTGCTATATGTTGTTTTGCTATGTTGTATCTTGTAAGAGAAGAGCTGATCTTTGATTGGGAAAACTCTTCTAGGCTGGCCGGGCTCCTGGAACTGAATATTGCATTAATATGCTTTTAAATGTATTCATCTACTTAACTGCAAAGGGCTCCAATGCACAAATATATGTCTATACATATGTATTTATGTGTTTATATGTGTGTATATGTAAATACATATATACACACGCACACGTACATATATATATATATATATATATATATATATATATATACACAGATTGACGACTAAATTAGAATTTTTTAAACTCTATGGGGCCTATCTATCAAGCTCCGAACGGAGCTTGACGGCCCGTGTTTCTGGCGAGTCTTCAGACTTGCCAGAAACACAAGTTATGGAGCAGCGGTCACAAAGACCGCTGCTCCATAACCCTGTCCGTCTGCTCTGAGCAGTCGGACAGGAATCGCCGGAATTCAACCCGATCGAGTACGATCGGGTTGATTGACACCTCCCTGCTAGCGGCCCATTGGCTGCGAATGCTGAATACATAGAGAGTATTGCTCTCCACATTCAGCGATGTCTTGCGGACCTGATCCGCACTGTCGGATCAGGTCTTCAAGACATTTGTTAAACTGGCCTCTATGTTTTCTGGTAAACAGACTATATGCTGCGTTTAAGTTATTCTGATAAAGAATATTGCACTATGTTTTCTAGTATTGTAGCACTTGTGAAATATTTGAATCTTTTCATATTTTATAAAGATGTGAAATTATGTATACAGGGGGAGTATTTTATACTCCCCTTGTATACATAATTTCATACCTTTATACATATTGATTCCATGATGATATATAACTTCATGTCGGTATATGCTGTATGTAAAACTATATATTTCCCCTGTCTGTTCTCTTACACTGGACTCTGTCTGCCTCTGTCACCTAATTATTATTATCTATCCCCTCCCTCCTCTCCCTCTGTAACACTTTCTGTCCTTTTTAGCCATTCTGTGTTTCAAGATATAATTTGTAAATGCCATTGAATTGGTCAGTATTGCTTCAGACTGGAAAAAGGAAGAAATACTTCTGAAAGTTTGTCAATAGACATGTGCGTTTCATTTCGTTCTGAGTCAAAATTTGGACGAATTCGCCAAATTCGGAGATTCGAATCGATTCGAATTTTCGAATTACCCTAGCAACGAAACGAAACTAATCCGAATGCATTTGTAACGAATAAATCTGAATTAGTTCGGATTTATTTGTTACATTCGAATGGCCATGGACTAATCACAATTCAGTATAAAAATTAAATTTAGTGAGATAGAACAGTGAAATAATTCCGTTTGTGTAACCTGGAACCATCTGAATCAACATAACACATACCGAACTTCCAAATTTACGAATCGAATCCGAAATGAATACATCCAAATTTATCTGAATCCAAATTAATCCGAAACAAATACATTAGAATGTATCTGAATTCGAATCGATCCGAAACAAAATTAGAAAAAATCTGAATCAGTCCGAAAAGAACTGAAACAAATTTTTCCACTGTGCACATGTCAACTTATAAATGTATAGTTAGTCCAATAAAAAAAAATAATTGCTCAATGCAATGCAATAGTTATTAAATCACTTTATCTAAATCACTTGACTAACACAGCTACTCCAAACGTGTGTGTATATATATATATATATATATATATATATATATATATATATATATATATATATATAAATTAATATATATATATATATATATATATATATATACCACTCGATTTTAGGTGCTTGATTGCACTCTTTGCTGGATATTTTGTGACATTTGACAAAGGCACAATTTAGTGCCGAAACTTTATGTCTCCTTATTTTTTTTTTGAATAATTTTTATTGAGGTAAAGTGTCAGACAGAAATAAAAACTTCATAAAACAGTATCACGGCAACATGCCCATTTGACAAATATGAAATTTTACAAGGTGAATTAAACAAGCATGTCATTGCATCTGAAGATTCTGGACTTAACTCAATCCAATTATATATCTGCAAGCCATGAGCATTACCTCATTTTTACATAAGTGCATGGAAATAGGACAGATAAAACAACTCCAACCGTCTAGCTAAGTTTAAGCCTAGCTTCATTGACCAAAATAAAACATTGTGCAGGCTTGTGTTTGTCCATTGATTATTCAGCTGAACCTTTAACTAAGTAAGAAAAGTAAGCATCAATATGCACATTTCAGTACAGATCTCTGTCAACAAGTTAAAAAACAGAAACAAATTAAGCATCTGTAAGGAGAGAAACACACTGTAACATTCTATTATATCCTTCAATATATTATAGGCTTCTAAAAAACCTCAGATTATGCATACTTCTAATATGAGAAACCAGGGGTACCTTAATTAGTAGAAATACGGGTATTGTGTAGGGTGCTAATTAATAAACCTCTTATTTTTCCCTTTAAGAAATTACTGGCCT
This sequence comes from Bombina bombina, assembly GCF_027579735.1. NCBI lineage: Eukaryota > Metazoa > Chordata > Amphibia > Anura > Bombinatoridae > Bombina > Bombina bombina. The sequence goes on along the minus strand of NC_069504.1, from coordinate 446,191,356 downwards.
CTCTTGGGCCTCCAGCTACCCAGGTATACTATGTAAGGGATTTAATAGAATGGTCTTTCTTCTGACCTCCTACCATCTAAAGGCCCCTCTTGGGCCTTACATAATTATATACAAACATAGGAGGCGTATACAGTTTGTATCTAAATAAGACAGCAGCGATAGGAGTATTCTACATACCATAATATTGGAAAAGCCCCTTTTCAAGGGAGACAGGGCCTCACTTGACCCTAAGATGTTCTATATAGACAGTATTGCGCTAGCAGCTTATAAGGCCCCACGTCTAACAGTAGTTATTACTCAAAGTTAATGGCAAACATATATTTAGTAGACCCATGTTTAAGGGGGTCAGGGCCCCTCCCGGACCATAGGTATTTTATATAGATAATATCGTGGTAGCCGCTTATAGGTCTCTACATCTAACAGTAATTATCCCTCAAGGTAGTAAAATGTATATACCCTCCCAGATATGTAGAGTCGCTCTTAGGTGCCAAAGGGATCCAATAACACTAATGGAGGCTTGTGTAATAACTAAACTAATCATGGTAAGATTCAGATCTATTTTGTAAAGGGTTACCCATTGCCTTTAACCAACCTGGTGTAAAGAAATATGCACATCAGAACCTAACACACATGTGAAACATTTAAACTATGCATTCTTAAAATTAATACAGAGTCATCTGATTTAGTTGCTAGGAGAGGTCCATAGTAAGTGCAGTACTATAATGCCTCAACACACAAAAATAAGAGCTAGCGTCATGCAAGCTGAATGCTGTGTAGGGGGAGATAAGCTTTCTGCGGTGCTGTATGCCAATTAACTCTTATTGGCTAGAGAGCTAGCTAGGCCAAATTTATCTGTGGGGTAATATCAATCCCATATGTGACAATAGACTCTCCAGGCATACTGATTATTTATATTGTGGGCTGAGGTTAACAGGCCTAAATAAATTGTCCATATAAAACCTATGTCTACATGCCGGATCTGGGCATGCAATTTTGCTTTTCTGAAATACCATTCGCCCCCTGACTTAAGCAAACAGTGCTGCCGAGTGGGCACTAACAAGCACAAACTGTAAGGATGACCTGCAGGGTACATACAATAGCGGTACCATAATGAATCTATTAACAAATAAACTGCCCCCATACATCTACATGCAAAGAGCCTTCCATGTAAGCGGGATAAACGTCACAACAGCTGTAGCCCAGCGTACTCAAGCTGAGCCAAGTATGGTGCAAAAATCCCTGTACTTATCCGATGCCTACTCGATGGTGCAGAGAGGTCTTGCCAATGTGTCTGGGCAACTCCCGTAGGCCGCCACTCGCAGTTCCGGTTGAGGCTCAAGGCTCCTGGATCTGTTCGCTTAATCCCCTTACGATTGAAGAAGAGAGCCAACAGCTCAGGTAAGCCGTCCCTTCATTCTCCCTCTTCAGAGTCGCCAGGTCGGAAATATATTGCTCCAAGGCGGTAAAGCTGCACATGAGGGAGCCGGCCACTCTCCCCCGCTCAGCTCCGTGAAACCAAATGTCAACAGCGCGGCAGCCCTCAGCATTGTCTAGCTGACACTGAGCCGTAGGGGATCCTCGGCCCCGTCCTGTGTAAGGCATGTTTGTAGGGAGGTCGAACTTCTGCAGGCCAACTGCCTCACAAGCCTCTCCTATGCTATGGCTTCCCGCCGCTTCCTCAGCATGCAGCCACTGCATCTCCCAGCAGGGAGGCTGCTCCGTGCCTGAACCAGAGTAGACAGTTGGGGCAGGGGTTTTCTTAGTAGCTTGGAGTGGAACATCCCTTTTCTTTGACATATTGCGGCAGAGCTCTGTAAGGCCATCGAATCTGGCACATATTTTGAATTCAAAGTCCTCCATAAGGGATTGGAAGATAGCGCACAGCTCCTCCATAGTAATATATATATGTCAATGTTATCAGATTAACAGGTACGAATAGGTACAGAGGCACAGTATTTACTCTGCTTAGCTTACCCTGGTTTCCCAGGGGGGGGGGGTGCTGAGTTCTCCTTCCTTGCAGGCCGCCAAGAGATCTCTGCGGTCCAGTCTGGGAGGTTGATTTTCTCACAATATAGGTATAATCCAAACCAGCAAAGCGTTATGCACTTCATAGAGGTCAGTTTTCTTCTGGATGGGCTTGAAAATTCTTAATTACAAGGCGGATTGTAATTTTCTCCTTACAGAGCTCCCAGTTTAGCAGCCATCTTAGGCCATAGCCCGGACACGCCCCCCGTCTCCTTATTTTTAATATGAATTAATAAAGTTTATACTTTTTATCAAAAAGTCCAGTGAGTGCCTGCTTTTCTTGGAGGAATTTATATATATATAATACAGACAATATAATATAGACAAACACTGATAAAAGGGAAAAATGCACGTAAAGAAAATTCAGCAACAAATAACACTGAGCCTAAAAGAGATACCAGAATAAATTTTGTAACAACATTTAATGAGGGTCATTGGAGAATTAAAAATATACTACAAAAAAACTGGTCAATACTGAAAAATGACCCCATACTGAAAGACACTATAGGCAACAAACCGAATGTTACATATAAGAAAAACAAAAATTTGAAAAATTTCCTAGCACCAAGTGATACACAAAAAGTGAAAAAAGGTAAAGGTCAGATGCTGGACTTACAAGGCTTTTACAAATGCTCTAGAAAAAATTGCGTTTGTTGTGCCCATAGACACAGGGATAAAAAGTACAATAAGTACATTGACAGCGGAATAAAGGGAGACAATTACCCAATCAAAGGATTACTTAACTGCAAATCAGATCATGTGGTCTACATGTTAGAATGTAATTGCAGTAACCCTAAAAGGTACATTGGGCGCACGATGCGGGGTCTTAAAATTCGCTGCCTAGAACACATGAAGAATATTGAGGCTGGAATTCTTAAGAACCCGCTAATAAACCACTTCTCTCAGGTTCATGGAAAAAATAAAAATGATTTTTTCATTAAAGCAATAGATCACATAATTCCAGGTAAAAGAGGAGGTAGTAGACTCTTAGAGCTACGCAAAAGAGAGACGTTTTGGATTCACAAACTTGAAACCCTAGAACCTAAAGGGTTAAATAGAGATATTGACCTGGCAGCCTTTCTATAAAATCCAAAACACTCTGTACCAACTTTTTAAAAATTATTCTGCTATATACACTTTTAATGACACCTATACAAAAATGAGGTCTCATGAGAAAATAAACTGTGTTCCCCCTTTTAACAATAATATTAATTTTAAAAATTGTTTTAATCTATTTAAGGACAAGATTTTTAAAGGTTGTTTTAGGGTTATTCTATATCTCACATAGTATTAGTCAGATCTAAGACTGTACTAACTTTGCACTAACCTACATGTCAATAAATCGCTATTAGTGAGTGCAATACAATAGCCAATGTAATCAATTGTATTAGATGAATTACTGCTTCACACAGTTCAAGACTGATCCTGTTATTTATTCGATACAAGCATGTGATAAAACTTGTGACTTCTAAGGCTTAGATAACCTGCTATGTTTCAACAAAATATTGGTGCTATTGTTAGGTTATTTAAGTTAAACTTTCAAACAGTGTACATAGATTCAAATGTGCAAGATGATAAGGAATATTTATTCGCCCACTAAGAAAATCAATTTGCCCACAAACAAAATGGCGATAGAGGGGCCTCAAGGAGGTTAAACTACCTCAGCCAGACGCATATATAGACCAAGGTTGGGGGGCGGCCCACACCTCTGATGAAGTAACCCATTGGTTACGAAACGCGTTATGCTCCGCCCCCCGCCATACGCAACGGTACAGCACGCAGTGCATACTAACTCACACGGAGCTACATAAGGATTGGATTGCTGTATATCTTAAGAGAATATAGCGGATCTACTACTGTCCTTCATTGCTCCATAACTGGATACTTATATATTAGAGCACATTAGCCAGCCCGGCCTGCAGTCCAGATTGCTGGAACCAATTGCTCGGTCTGACTACGGCTCTATAGCCTATTGCTGGAAGGAATTTCCTCTTGTTATTCACGGACTGAAATGGTCTTTTATGCCTGTTATTGTTAATGTTTTATATGTATATATATTGGTGTGATTAAAATACCTGGTTTTACCTTTATGGTGTTAGTAGTGTATATTTTGAAACAGATAAAATAGTACACACTCTCTCCCACCCCCATATTCCATATTGTCCCTATAATTGAGGACACACTGGGGACACTCCAGAGACCCAGGAACTCCCAAGGAACAGTGGAATTACAGAAGGACCGCGAGGAGTGAGAGCATACTAACACTAATGCCAGAAAATACCTCATATCTTGAGGTTTAACCAGGTGAGCGTGGATTTTCCCACTGTCTATTACTTGTCATTTATTTGAACGTATTACACGAAGTGTGCCCCTGGCGCCTGTCTTGTCCTATACCTTTCAGATTTTTTCAAGAGGAACCTCGCCCTGCGGGGGATCATTCTTCTTTCTAAAGACGAGCTGCCTAACAACTTACAGCACACTGGAACTAGCCCTGTGGATTTTAATGAACATTAAATCTCCATAGACTTACCACATCTGAACTATGAGACTGTTTACTGCATAAACTGCAAGTGTCTAATATAAATACATATATATATATATATTCTAGGTAGTGGATGGGAATATATATTTAGACAAACAGCACACTCATACACTTCTAGCGCTGATTATTTTCTCTTTTCTAATATATATATATATATATATATCACATTTTCATTTTTAAATGAATCAATCAGTAAAGAAAAAAACTATTTCAACTATACAGTATATATTTTCAAAAGTGGTGTTTGCATTGTTTTAAAGTGATATGGTATATGACAAGGTTCCACGTTTGTACATGCATACTGTTTGTACACATACATACATTTACACATACAAATATACACACATACATATATATATTTATTTATATATACAACTTTGAGCCGTATAACGCAAGATGGTACTATGTTCCCGTTATAAACTATATACCAAAATTGTTGTAAATTCACAATTTTGTAGATTGATGTTATCAAATTATGAAATTCCCTAGTTAATAACTTCTATCATTTTCCCATAGAAAATGTATGACACCTGCAACTTTTATTTTATATATATATCTAAACAACATTATATTATATATTATTATAACCTTGGACCCCAAACAACAACTCATCATGAGAAGGCAGTCTGTGTAAATTCAAATACTTGGATGACAATGAAATATTAGAAAGCTTTTATGTAGTATTGCTATAAATTAGCATGTACGCCAAGTTTAAAAGTGTTCTGGATATATTAACACAATGCTTGCTGCAACTGTTTTTAGTGCCTCTTGTCTCCCGACCACTTGTCTTATTTAGAGGAGCCAATCTGGACTTGTTACTGGAGTAGACAAGGCTTAAAGCTGTCTTTGTAGTAAAAAGCACATTGTTTTGCAGTCATCATGCACATATCTGGTGCACATACGATGAATGGTAGAGCATACTTACCTATTAGCACCACAGTCAGCACTGAGATTGACACCATGCATGAATATATGCCACTGATTTAATCAACAGGTTAAAACTAAAATATTTTAAAGCTGCTGTGTAGCAGGAAATGCACAGTGGTAACTGGGACTGTACAGCTCTTGTAGTTATTGGGGGTGGGTATATATTCTTATTAGGTGTCTTTTTAAGATTAAGAGTACTTTGTTGGTTTTCCTTTGCTGCCACTGCCTTGACATTGGTTTTGGTATTACACCTGTAAGAATATAACCAACAGTGCAAATACATCCTCTACAGACTAACAAAGGCATCTCTTAAAAAAATATTGATTTTAATTAACGAGATAAAAGTGAAAATTAAAATGATCTAATCTGTTACATATTCTGTAACCCCTGAAAAGTGATAAAAAATATAAAGACAGATCCAGAGCAGTAATAAATTACTAGTAGCTAGGTGAACACTAGGGTCTCCATCACAATCTATCGGCAGCTGCTTTTAAAGATTTTTTTCAGGCCAAAAAAGGGCTACTTTTCGATTTGGCATTAATACAATAGTGTGTTTTCACCCGATTCCTGCACTATGGGTTTTCGGATTCTTGATAAAAAGCCCTATTTCTACTATGGGGCCAAAAAGTTATTGCTTTTTTTAGATTTGACACCTCTAGGCACTTGAGAAGCGCTTGGAAAGTCATTTACGACAGCTTATCAACTATTTCACGGCTATTTGCCGTCATTCTATTATCTTGCACTTATGTAAAACACTCTGAAAAGTCCACAGGAGACATTCAAGAGGTTTCTTAACACACAGGGGCCGATTTATCAAGGGCCTTCAGGCTCGCCGGAAACAGCAGTTATGAAGCTGTGTTCTTAAGACCGCTGCTCCTTAACTGGTCCGCCGCCTCTGAGGCGGCGGACATCAATCCGCCCAATCGTGTAAGATTGGGTTTACTGACACCCCCTGAATCTGCAGGGGGCGGCATTGCACAAGCAGTTCACTAGAACTGCTTGTACAATGTTAAATTCAGCTTATCATGTCTGCCAGACTTTGATAAGTCAGCCCTACGGTATCAATTCATCAAAGCTACATTCTTACCTATTAGAAGTTGTATACAAGGAACAGGGCACAATTGACATATCTATAGGTGCATATACATATATACAGTATCTCACAAAAGTGAGTACACCCCTCACATTTTTGTAAAGATTTTATTATATCTTTTCATGCGACAACACTGAATAAATAACACTTTGCTAAAATGTAAAGTAGTGAGTGTACAGCCTGTATAACAGTGTAAATTTGCTGTCCCCTCAAAATAACTAAACACACAGCCATTAATGTCTAAATCGTTAGCAACAAAAGTGAGAAAACCTCTAAGTGGAAATGTCCAAATTGGGCCCAATTAGCCATTTTCCCTCCCCGGTGTCATGTGACTTGTTAGTGTTACAAGGTCTCAGGTGTGAATGGGGAGCAGGTGTGTTAAATTTTGTGTTATCGCTCTCACACTCTCTCATACTGGTCACTGGAAGTTCAACATGGCACCTCATGTTAAAGAACTCTCTGAGGATCTGAAAAAAAGAATTGTTGCTCTACATAAAGATGGCCTAGGCTATAAGAAGATTGCCAAGACCCTGAAACTGAGCTGCAGCATGGTGGGTAAGACCAAACAGCGGTTTTACAGGACAGGTTCCACTCAGAACAGGCCTCGTCATAGTAGACCAAAGAGGTTGAGTGCACGTGCTCAGTGTCATATCCAGAGGTTGTCTTTGGTAAATAGACGTATGAGTGCTGCCAGCATTGCTGCAGAGGTTGAAGGGGTTGAAGGGGTGGGGGGTCAGGCTGTCAGTGCTCAGACCATACGCCGCACACTGCATCAAATTAGTCTGCATGGCTGTGGTCCCAGAAGGAAGCCTCTTCTAAAGATGATGCACAAGAAAGCCCGCAAACAGTTTGCTGAAGACAAACAGACTAAGAACATGGATTACTGGAACCATGTCCTGTGGTCCAATGAGACCAAGATAAAATTATTTGGATTAGATGGTGTCAAGCATCAACTATGGTAATCTATTTTCATCTGCATCACTGCTAACCCATCTGAATATTTTAGGTTGTCAGAATTGGTATACTTGGCACTGTTTTGCTATTGCTTTATGGTCCTGGCCTTGCAACATTGTATCTTTGTAAGAGACTAGGTTTTTATAGTGTACGCCCCTCCATGCACATTAAATCCAAACTCGTTCACGAGAGTGCCTTTCAAAGGGCTTGCTCCTACATTATGGAACTCACGGTCATGAATGCTTGTTCCAGTTTACAAGTTAAGTATTGTAGTCTCAGGCACTTTGAAATATACTCTTGTGACTGTGTTTGGACTTAGCATACATGGAGGCAAGTCCCCTATAAAAATCCGGTTGTCACAAAGGCTTGGGGGGATATCTATCAAAGCGTCAACTATGTTGCATTCGCCAGCATCAATACGCTCGCCTAACATCCCCTAACTTTAAATTAAAATTACAAAATCCCTATCTTAATATAAATTAAAACTTACCTGTAGAATTAAAATAAACTATTTTAAACTATTAATTAACCTACCCTAACTATTATACTACAATTAAATTAAAATACCAATTAAATAAACTAAATTATATATTAAAGAAACCTAACCCTACTCAAATTATTTAAATATACAATTAAACATTATTAAAAGTATTCAATTACAGAAAAAAACAAACACTAAGTTACAAAAACAAACAAACACCAAATTACGAAAAATAAAAAACTAAATGATCAAAAATAAAAAAGAATTACACCTAATCTAATGTCTCTATCAAAATAAAAAAGCCCCCCCAAAATAAAAAAACCCTAGCCTACAATAAACTACCAATGGTCCTTAAAAGGGCCTTTTGTGGGGCATTGCCCCAAAGATAACAGCTCTTTTACATTTTAAAAAAATACAAACAACCCCCCCAACAGTTAAACCCACCTCCCAACCAACCCCCCCAAATAAAAAAACTATCTAAAATAACCTAAGCTCCCCATTGCCCTGAAAAGGGCATTTGTATGGGCATTACGCTTAAAAGGGAATTTAGCTCTTTTACATGCCCAGACCCTAATCTAAAAATAAAACCCACCCACAAAAACCTTAAAAAAACCTAACACTAACTCCCGACGATCCACTTACAGTTCTTGAAGTCCCACTTGAAGGATCCATCCAGCAGGAGAAGTCCTAATCCAGACGGCAAGAATTATTCATCCGGGCGGCCTCTTACATCTTCATCCAGCCGGAGAAGTCCTCATCCTGGCGGCAAGAAGTCTTCATCCAGACGGCATCTTCTATCTTCATCCATCCGGCGAGGAGCGGGTCCATCCTGAAGACATCCGGTGCGGAGCATCCTCTTCATATGATCGCCGCCGTAAACTTAGAGCTGCTAAAATCCTATTGGCTGTGCCAATCAGCCAATAGGATTGAGCTCTCATCCTATTGGCTGTTCCAATGAGCCAATAGAATGAGAACTCAAATCCTATTGGCTGATTGGAACAGCCAATAAAATGAGAGCTGTTCAAATCCTATTGGCTTATTTGAACAGCCAATAGGATTTTAGAAGCTCTCATTCCTATTGGCTGATTGAAATCTTTCAGCCAATAGGAATGCAAGGGACGCCATCTTTGATGGCCTCACTTGCACTGAAGTTCCAGTGTACAGCGGCGACCGTATGAAGAGGATGCTCTGCGCCGGATGTCTTCAGGATGGACATGCTCCACGCCAAATGGATGAAGATAGAAGATGCCGTCTGGATGAAGACTTCTTGCCGCCTGGATGAGGACTTCTCCGGCTGGATGAAGATGGAAGAGGCCCCCGGATGAAGACAGCTTGCTGCCTGGATGAGGACTTCTCCGGCTTGATGGATCCTTCAAGTGGGACTTCAAGAACTGTAAGTGGATCGTCGGGGGTTAGTGTTAGGTTTTTTTACTTTTTTTTTTGGGTGTGTTTTATTTTTAGATTAGGGTCTGGGCATGTAAAAGAGCTAAATGCCCTTTTAAGGGCAATGCCCATACAAATGCCCTTTTCAGGGCAATGGCGAGCTTAGGTTATTTTAGATAGGTTTTTTATTTGGAGGGGTTGGTTGGTTGGGTGGTGGGTTTAACTGTTGGGGGGGTGTTTGTATTTCTTTGCAATGTAAAAGAGCTGTTACCATTTAAGGGCCATTGGTAGTTTATTGTAGGCTAGGGTTTTTTTTTTTATTTTGGGGGGCTTTTGATAGGGCTATTAGATTAGGTGTAATTCTTTTTTATTTTGATAAAAAAAAAATATTTTTCGTAATTTAGTGTTTGTTTTTTTTGTAACTTAGTGTTTGGTTTTTTCTGTAATTTAGTACTTTTAATAATGTTTAATTGTATATTTAAATAATTTGAGTAGCGTTAGGTTTCTTTAATATGTAATTTAGTTTATTTAATTGGTATTTTAATTTAATTGTAGTATAATAGTTAGGGTAAGTTAATTAATAGTTTAAAATAGTTTATTTTAATTCTACAGGTAAGTTTTAATTTATATTAAGATAGGGATGTTGTAATTTTAATTTAAAGTTAGGGGATTGTTAGGTTTAGGGGTTAATAGCTTAATTTAGTTTTTGGTGATGTGGGGGGCTGACGGTTTAGGGGTTAATAGGTTTAGTTAGTGGTAGTGATGCGGGAGGCCAGAGGTTTAGGAGTTAATATGTTTATTTAGTGGCGGCGGTGTCGGGGAGCGGCGGAATAGGGGTTAATACATTTTATTTAGGTTGCGGCGATGTCGGGGCGGCAGATTAGGGGTGTTTAGACTTGTGGTTATGTTAGGGTGTTAAGTGTAAACATTACTTGTTTTCTACCATATAAACTAATGGGTTATATTTCTTTGTCTTGCCTAATGTAGCCTAATACAGGATATATATACAGTGTATATATATATATATATATATATATATATATATATACATACATACATACATACATACACACACTGCACACTGTACTGTGCTGTCATGCCATGCCTCCTACAAACTATACATGACATATTGACATTCATTCACAAACAATCATAATGATTGTCTGTGAATAAATGTCAATGTCATGGTTGTAAATGATGCCTGATGAGCCTGTCACATACCTCCCAATATTTCAAAATTTGAAAGAGGGACACCCCCACACTGTTTTCAGTCTGCCGCGGCACACCTGAGGATCTCTCACGGCACACTGGTTGAAAAACACTGTTTTAAAGCACCAAATAAATTGCCTTAAAGGGACAATGTACTGTAAAAAGTAGTAGTTTCCCATTAATGTATTTCCAATTACTAATACCAGCTGCAGAGTTTAACATGTAAGGAAGGAAGATTATACCTTAGGTTTATATTTGTATATGAAATAGCAGTTCCTGCTAATTATACCCATACACCCAATAAAATGTGCTTAGCTTTTAGAGAGAGCGTACCTCATTATACAAAAGAGTCCTTATTTTATTTCTCACCGTTTACTTGCAGAGAGTGAGACCAATACTTAGAGTAGAGAAAATAAATGAGAAAATAAAAGAGGAACATTTAGTACCTCTCTGTTTATGTTACAACCCCACTGGGAGCATAATCATGATGACATCCCATCAGTAAACCTAAACTATTTTAAAATAATTTGGGGAAAAAAGAAAATTTATGCTTACCTGATAAATGTATTTCTTTCCGGATATGGTGAGTCCACAACTTCATCACTTACTGTTGGGAATATCACTCCTGGCCAGCAGGAGGAGGCAAAGAGCATCACAGCCAAGCTGTTAAGTATCACTTCTCTACCCACAAACCCCAGTCATTCAACCGAAGGTAAATGGAGAAAAAGGGAGTAACACAAGGTGTAGAGGTGCCTGAAGTTTAGACAAAAATAACTGTCTTGAAATAAGAAACCTTAGCCGAGGCAAAAGTATCAAATTTGGAAAAAGTATGAAGAGAAGACCAAGTTGCAGCCTTGCAAATCTGTTCCACAGAATCTTTATTTTTGAACGCCCAAGATGAGGAGACAGCCCTAGTGGAATGAACCCGTAATTCTCTCAGGAGACTGCTGTCCAGCAGTCTCATAAGCAAAACGAATTATACTTCTCAACCAGAGAGATAGAGAAGTAGTAGTAGCTTTCTGACCTTTACGTTTTCCAGAAAAACAAACTAACAGGGAAGAAGACTGGCGAAAATCCTTAGTCGCCTGGAGATAAAATTTTAAAGCACGTACATCTATGTTGTGCAACAAACGTTCTTTTTGTTCCGAGACTCTCCGAGCAGAAGAGACAGCAATAAGAATCAAAACCTTCCAAGGTAACTTAATATCTATGGAATGCAATGGCTCAAACAGAGCCTGCTGTAAAACTCTAAGAACAAGGTTAAGGCTCCAAGGAGAATCAACTGACTTAAACACAGGCCTGATTCTGACCAAGGCCTGACAAAAAAATTGCACCTCTGGCACGTCCGCCAGACGCTAATGAAGCAAAATAGCAAAAGCAGAAATCTGACCCTTCAGAGTACTGGCTGACAACCCCTTCTCCAGACCAACCTGGAGAAAAGACAAAATTCTAAGAATCCTAACCCTACTCCAAGAGTAGCCCTTGGATTCACATGAAAAAAGAAATTTACGCCATATGTTATGATAAATATTTCTCGTAACAGCTTGCAAGCCTGAATCAAGGTCTAAATGATTGACTCAGAAAAACCCCACTTAGACAGAACTAAGCTGTCAATCTCCAAGCAGTCAGCTTCAGAGAAACAATATTTGGATTATTATTATCGGTTATTTGTAGAGCGCCAACAGATTCCGCAGCGCTAAAAGAAGGGACCCTGAATCAGCAGGTCCTTCCTCAGAGGCAGCCTCCACGGTGGGGGAGATGACATCTCCATTAGGTCTGCATACCAGATCCTGCAAGGCCACGTAGGGGCTATTAGAAACACTGACGCTCTCTCCTGTTTGATATGAGCAAAAAGGAGCGCAAATGGAGGAAACAGGTATGCCAGCCTGAAATCCCAAGGAACCACCAGAGCATCTACCAGAGTGGCCTGTGGATCCCTTGACCTTGACCCGTACCTTGGAAGCTTAGCATTTTGCCGAGACGCCATCAGATCCAACTCCGGCACCCCCCATTCGAGGGTTAAGTTGGAGAACACCTCCGGATAGAGTTCCCCCACTCCCCGGGATGAAAAGTCTGCTCAGAAAATCCGCTTCCCAGTTGTCAACTCCTGGAATGTGGATGGCAGATAGACAGCAATTGTGAGCTTCCGGCCACTGAATAATCCGAGACACCTCCTTCATGGCTAAAGAACTCCGAGTTCCTCCATGGAGGTTGATGTAAGCCACTGTGCTTATGTTGTCTGACTGGAACCTGATAAACTGGGCTAAGGACAACTGAGGCCAAGCCATCAGAGTATTGTAAATCGCTCTCAACTCCAGGATGTTGATGGGATGAGCAGACTCCTCCCAAGTCCAAAGTCCCTGCGCCTTTAACGAGTTCCAGACTGCTCCCCAGCCCAGCAGGCTGGCGTCCGTGGTCACAATCACCCAGGATGGTTTTCAAAAGCATGTGCCCTGAAACAGATGTTCCTGAGACAACCACCACGGAAGAGAGACTCTTGAAGACTGGTCTAGATCTATCCTCTGAAACAGATCTGCATAATCCCTGTTCCATTGTCTGAACATGCACAACTGTAGAGCTCTCAAATGGAATCGAGCAAAAGGAATGATGTCCATTGAAGCCACTATCAGACCGATTACCTCCATAAACTGAGCCACTGATGGTCGAGCAGTAGACTGTAGAGAGAGGCAAGAGGAAAGGTTCTTGGCTCCTCTGACCTCTGTCAGAATTTGTTTTATGGATAGGGGATCTATTATAGTCCCTAAGAAGACTACCCTTGTAGCTAGAACAAGGGGGCTCTTTTCCAGATTCACTTTCTACCCATGGGAAAATTCTGGAAGCTGTCTGGGAGCTGTGGCAAGGCTAAATGGAAGAGCCACAAACTAAAAGTGGTTGTCCAGAAACACAAATCTCAGAAATGTGTGATGGTCCCTGTGAATGGGAACATGAAGATACGCATCCTTTAGGTCTATGGTCGTCATAAACTGACCCTCTTGTACCAAAGGAAGAATGGAGCGGATAGTCTCCAACTTGAAAGACAGAATTCTGAGAAACTTGTTTAGACACTTTAGGTCTACCATAGGTTGAAAAATGTTCTCTTTTTCAGGAACCACAAAAAGTAATGAGTAAATTCCTAGACAGAAACTGGAACTATCACTCATAGGGAAGCGAAGTCCCAAACACACTACAAAAATGTCTCACTGGTATCTGGCCTGCAGATAAAATTGAGAGGTGGAACCTGCCTCAGGGAGGGAAGGAATGACTCCTATGTAGTAACCATGAGATACTATGTCCACCACCTATTTGGGACATCTCGAATCATGTATGATTCAAACCCCCCATCTGGACCTTTCCCGGATTGGGTAAATTCCTTTAAGTCTATTCATCTTGTCTTGTGGTAGAAAAAAACCTTTTCCACCCGTAATATCAGAACTATTCCTGTCAGATCAGGACCAAACAAGTCTTACCCTTGTACGGAAACATCTGAAACTTGGACTCAGAGGAAAAATCCACTGTCCACAACGCCCGTGGGCTAGTACAGCAAAGCCAGATATCATGGCTCCCGGCTGAAAAACTTGCATGGTAGCATCAGAAATAAAAGAATTGGCTAGCTAAAGAGCCTCAATTCTGTACTGGATCTCCTCCAAAGGAGTCTCTACCTCCAGCTTAGTCCATTGATCCTGAAAATAACAGCTATCCTCTCTAGGAATAGTAGTTCTCTTAGCCAGAGTAGAAAAGCCCTACTACTTTAGGCACCGTGCGCCCTGGTATTTAATGGAGACAGCGACAGGAAACATCTTTAAAAAGACAGGAGACGGGAATGCAGTAAAATCTTGACAATCATTATACCTCCAGACCCATATTACCTATTACTTCATAAACTCCCTAAGATATCTGAAGAGATGAAGCAAAGATTGTTTATACTCATGCTGAACTGTGCTAAGAGCCTTATCCCAAAATACTGGAAATCAGCACAAGTTCCTAGTATGGGAGAATGGAAAAGTGGGGTTAGGGACTTGCTTAGCTTGGAGAGGTATCACTATTTCAAAACGGGTAAACTGACAACTCATGAATATATGCTACTGCTCTTGGAAGGTAAAGCAGTATAGAGATAGAAACTGTTAAGATAAGAAGTCTGGAGTCACCTACAATCAGTGAAAGTAGTCAATTACCGCCCGGCCTTATTCATAGCCCCCTCACTACCCAATGCCATCCCTATATTCCCCCACTTCCTTCCCCCCACCCCTTTTTTTTTTTTCTTCTTCCCCCTCTCTCCTCTTCCCTTCTGGCGCATTTGACTGCGTCTTCTGTTCTTTCGTCACTTTTAGATCCACTACTATAGTGGACATTTGGATAAGCTAGTTGTGCTACCAATTTACTCATGTTCTATGAGTCAAGGAATGTGAGTATTCATATCTAGAGCAAACTTAGCTTGGCACAGCTGGCTTGTCGAAAAAGCAATTAGCACAAGATACAAGTAGATGTTACTGGTCACAAATAGTTACTTAATCTTTACAAGTAATGAACATATGAAGCACATTTTACGGAGCTGTTAGCAGTTATATAAGACCGGAAGCTCCAGACTTGTGATTATTCATTGCTGTATACGGTTTGATCTGTGTAATGTATAATTATATATTTTAAAGCAAGTTCATTCAATAAAGCTTTTTATTAATAAAAATAAAAAAATAAATAAAAAAGACAGGAGACGGGGAAGAAGAAACCCGACTTCTCCCATTCCTGTGAAAAAATCTCCTAGCACGGTCTGGAACAGGAAAACCCTCCACAGATGAAGGATTATCAAGCAACTATTAAGTTGACTAAATTTCCTAGGGTTGACAACGACAGGCGTATCGGAGTCGTCCAAAGAAGCCACAACCTCCTTAAACAAGACACAAAGGTGTATAGGCTTAAATCTGAAGGAACTACTTCAGCATCAGATGAAGGAATTATACTGTCTGTAATATACCTTTAAGTCTTGCACACCTTAAGAGAACTCTCCTCCCACTACCTGTCTCACAGGTATTTATTGCCACATCCCCTTTTCTAACATTGCCTGAATATTGAAGGAAGTTAACCTTCAAATCTTGCTCTGTGTTTTTTCTCCTTAAAGTCACTTTGTTTATTAAGACATGCTCAACTTAGACTTCATTATTATTGTGAAGTATTGTCGTTATTCGTCTGGACTCAAAGTCGCAAGTATCTTATTTTCCATCTAGGCTATATTTGTTTCCAGAGACTGAATATCTTTTGCATTCGTAAGGACACTGTTTCTCTTTTGGATTTGCTGCTCAGCTGTAGAACTCATCGCATATACGGCTCATCATATGACCTCTGATCTAACCTCTGTTCCGGTAACGCTGAACGCCAAGTTTGTTTCCTGTATAACATCACACAGCTTGGACACAACATCGGCTCTTGGGAACAGCTGCCCTAATCTCAGTCTTACTCACCGCATCAGACCGCAAGTATTATAACACTAATAACTTACCTGGTAATATCGTAAAAATGCATTTGTACTTACAACTCTGCAAGTTAATCCTCAAAAGGTGATTGGACTGCCTATGTACCATAAAGCCTAACATATCCAGCCTTTTATACTTAGTTGACTTCTGTTGCAAACTATATCCTAGTATCTTTTCAACAAACCTTAAGACTCTTTATACTCTGCAACTAATATTGAACTTTATATATACTTTCGCTCATATACCTGCAGATATACTTCACTGAATATAACGCTCTACGTAATATAACCCACTAATTGCCACAAATGTATTAGCTGGGTTAGTATAATCTGAGAGCTACAAAGAAACATTTACGTATATTAGAAAAGTATTGACACTGTCCGAATCTGAGATTTCACCCTCAGAGACCACCGACATATCCTCCTCATCACTGATCAGGGAGGGCAACCTGTTTAGCCGTAAGTGGAACAGAAACCTTACTAGCTGAATCGCCAAAATTCCTCATCAGATACCACAGGATACCACAGGAGATAGCTGTGTAGCAAAATCTTAGGCAAATATACTCCTCCAGGAGATTGAGAGGAACCGCAGGGCACTGCATGTGACGCCAGAGGCTTGGAATGTTTAAGGAGAAAGCTGTGGCATTGCCTGAACAGCATCATCCTGGGAGAGATTGGGCTCAGAGGCAACGCTCTATCTCTATCCCTAAGAGATCTAGCGAGGAAAGAAAGCACATAATTGCATCTTTATTTGAAACAATTATTGCATTGTCTAAAAATCAAACAGAGTTCTTTAACAAAAGGAAACTGTGAATTAAAATGTATTCAAATTTTAATGTGTTTAAAAATAAAAAACTATCACTTTAAAACAAAACCCCTCAATTTAAGGGGGACTAAACACATCCCAGCCTGGATTGAGCTTACAGGAAGCTAACCAGTATATTACAGTGGATTTTGTTTATAACATGCACAGTATAGGGAAAAGTACAAAAACAGTCAGATGCTTTTATATGTACACGTTCACATAAGTATAGCAGAACGTTTCCATAAAACACACAGTGAATTTTCCTATGACATACACTCATTATGTTCTCAGGAACAGACTGAACTAAAAACTCTGCTCCGATCGCCGCTGGAGACACTGAACAAGGGTGTGGTCACATGACCGGACCCAGTTAGAGCCTAAAATGGCGCCGCTCTCCTCCTCAGAGACGAAGGAGGCGGGAATAAGGCATCGGCATGGTAATGAAGCGCGAAGAATACTAACATTGAGCTTCATTCTCTAAAAAACCAGCAGCAATAAATCTTATAAATGTAATGCCGCCGCTCCGCTAGTGCTTCTGTAGAACTGTGCAGCTACTGAAAAGGAGCGTGCTCAAAGGAACTGACAGGCTCACTAAAAAGACTGTGCATGTTAATCCCTTAGAGGGTTACACAAACACATAGCCCAACAGACAATTCATACCCAATGAATCATAAACATAATAAGCCAATAATCAAAGGTATGATTAACCCCTAATGCGCCTCTAGAATACATGAGACAAAAAATCAGGGGATACTCCTATAAAGTATTAACCCCTAGCCTCCTGGTCACAAGAAAATGCCTGCAGCTTGCCTAAAATATCCTTGTAAAGGATATAAATGTCCCAGATAATGTGCAGAGAGTTCCTTAACCCTTTCAGTGCCAGTCTCCCAGCCCCAGAAGACAAAAAAGGCATCTAGCAGTCCGGCAGGAGGACAGCCTACACAGTGTGAGAGGAAGCCACTCCTCACAGAGACCTGTAGAACAAAGAAAGAACAGAGTAAACCTACTCTGGCTTTCTATATTAGGGCAGCAAAAAATGTTAGGAAAACGCACCAAGGCCCACCTCACAAGTTCCTAACTGCTTTAAAGCCACCACTGCCCTACTGAAGAGACTAATGTGGAGTACAGCTAGACCCAATCTTGAAAGGAAAGATCAGAGCAAACCTACTCTGGCTTTCAAAATAATAAAATCTTGATTGAAGTGAAATAAATCCAATCTTCTTCAGACACCAAAACTTCACCTCCTCCTTGCACCGAAGGCAAAGAGAACGACTGGGGTTTGTGGGTAGAGGTGTGATACTTAACAGCTTGGCTATGGTGCACTTTGCCTCCTCCTGCTAACCAGGAGAGATATTCCCAACAGTAAGTGATGAAGCTGTGGACTCACCATATCTTAGGAAAGAAATAAGCCATTTTAGTTTTTGGTGACCACACTTATTTGTTTTGTTTGTTTATTTTTTTACTTCCAGCTGCAAAAAACCCCCACATTATAAAATGGCAGAGTGTGCTGAGGTGACAGTGGAAAATAGTGTGCGACTAAAGTCCTCTAAGGCATGGGTGAATTTTACGCTTAATGCTGCAAAGGAACTGGTCACCTGCAGAATTTGCAAAACAGAGCTTATGTGGCACGGAAGCACCACAGGGATGCATGAGGACATGAAAAGAAAACACGTGGGCTTCACAGATGAAGGGGAAACATGAGGACGGTAAGTTAAACCAAATGATATATACACAATGACAGAACTAACTTTTTTCTGCATAGCTATACAAATCATCATATCTATCTTTCATTTCAGAAATAAACAGCGCACCATGACAGAGTTTGTGCAGCGAAACCCCCCCATGTACTCCACAACAAACAGCAGTTATAACAGACTCTGTTTTAAAAATGCTAGTCACTGACATGCGGCCACTGTCCATGGTCAAAGACCAAGGTTTTAAAAACATGGTCAGTGTACTAAACAATGGATATACACTTCCGTCAAGAACTCATTTCACAAAACTGATAGAGATGAAGTACCAGGAGGCACTTCAAAATGTAAAGGGTGCCATCAGCGCTGCCGCTAATGAAATCAGAATTGCCCTTACTGCAGACATATGGACAAGCACAGCAACTGAGGCTTACCTTGGCATTACATGCCACTACATTGAAGCTGACTGGAAAATTACTTATATCTGCCTTACTACCATGCCTTTAGAAGACAGGCATACTGCAAAAATGGTTGGAGGAGGATGCTGCAAAATTTGAAATTCCAGCACAAAAAATAATTGCCATTGTGCATGACAATGGTTTAAATATTGTGGCTGTTGCGAACATCCTAGGAGAGAAGCATGGATGGACCAGTATCCGCTGCACTGGTCACACCTTGCAGCTGGTGATCAATGCTGCATTAAAGAATTCTGGAATTGAGAGAGCTGTCAGTGCTGCAAGAAGACTAGTTGAACATTTTAAAAAAAGTGAACACGCCAGCAAGTTGAAGGAGAAGCAGAAGCAAATGGGAACATCTGAGCACAAGCTTCTTCAAGATGTTAGCACAAGGTGGAATAGCACTTTCTATATGGTTGAGAGACTCATTGAGCAAAGGTGGCCGGTAACAGCAGCTCTATCAGATCCATCAGTCACTCAAAGAGGCAAACACTATTTGGACTTAAAACCAGATCAGTGGAGTATTCTTGAAGAACTCTCCTCTTCTCTCAAGCCATTTTAGTGTGCTAGCGTATACATGAGTGGCCAAGAATATGTCACTCTGTCTTCTGTGCCTGCACTTGTGAAGGGGCTGTTGTGGTCCAATGAGGGTGCTTCTTTCGAATCACATGCAATGAAGAACTTCCAAGCCACTGCAGCAGACCAGCTCTAAACCAGATGGAAGGGGATCTTTTTTGAACAGGTCCCAAATTCAGTAATTCTTACCTGTGCCCTGGACCCAAGATTTGATCAAATATATAAAAATATATATAAAATATTTAAATTTAAAATTATCAATACATTACATTAATAAATTCGATCAAGTTTATTATACAAGTGGACCCAAGATTTAGAAGATTGAAATTTTTAACAACAGAGCAAATTATAACTGTACATGCAAACGTGCAGACAGAGGTACTTGCTGTAAGAAGAGAGAGGGTGCGCCAGCAAAATACCACTATACCTGCAAGTACAGTTGCTGAGCCCTCAAAATCTGCAGCGTCTCTACTTGACTCACTCCTTGAGTCTGGGAGCAGCAGTGAAGAAGAGACTATTGAGGGGCAACATGAGGAGGACATTAATATACAAGTTAGGAATGAAGTCCAAGCTTATTTTGCGGAGAAGCCCCTTGCTAAGGAAGGAAAGCCTTTGAGTTTGTGGAAAGGTAACCAAGAAAAATATCCTGCCTTGGCAAAACTAGCGAAATCCAACTTGTGTATACCAGGCAACTCCATACCATCAGAGCGACTCTTCTCTGCAGCAGGCAACATAACTTGTAAAAAGAGAGCCAGCATTAGTCCTGAGCATGTGGACATGTTGACATTTTTATATTCTAATGCAACATTTCTGGTGATAGTCCACCTCTTTTCAGAATGTTTGTTGTTTTTATATTTTATATTGTTTGCTCTGCTTTTTAAAAATTTGTAAGTTGCGTAATTTAAAGTATAAGTGTTGTGTACAGTTGTACAGTGAACTTGGTAAGGTAAAAAGTTTAACTATTTGTATTTCTGCAGTAAGGCAGTTTGTTTGTAATACTCGGTTAAACCAGAGTATGTTTGTTCATTAAATTATTTTTTTTACAAATGGTATTATGTTGTTGTGTGTTTTTTGTTGTTTTTTTAAAGGTTTTTTTTAACCGATATATCGAAAAAATAATCAACCAACTAATCGATAATGAAAATAATTGTTAGTTGCAGCCCTAATGTTTTGCATAGAAACTCATCTTTGACATTTTGTTTTCAGTTCACAGCAAAATGGATATGGTGTTTTAAACCCTTCGCCACTGGGAATTTCAAAGAAAAATTGGCCAAAATACTATATTACTCCATTCAACAGAAATTGAGCCTTTTTATTATTTACCTATCAAAACTATATATTTTTTGAGAAAGCCCGTAACGGGCGAAACATGTCAGAGTAGTGAACAGGAGAGCTTATTTTAATTTAAATGCCTAGATAGTTTGTAGAATTAGCCAATAACGAATTTATAGCTTAATATTACAATTGTGGTGGCCATTGGTCAATTCTTACCGGTACCTGTTTATGTTAAAATACAGCAGATTATACTGCCAGCACCAATAATATTACAACTAGAAGGTATCAGTCGAATTGACTCAAATGGGAAAGCAGTAAATTTGAATAGTACAAAATAGCGGGAACCTTTTTCAACTTAGATTGTCTTTTGTAATATACAAAGGTGACCTATTATGAATAGCGGTCACTAGAGTTTGGGGATTTATAACTGGTTAACACTTACAACATATAATTTCCACCGACTTAGAGGAGATTATATTATACTGACATATGCATGTTAGATGCACAGTTAATGCAAGAAATTGTTGTTTCCAATAACTTTAGCTAACTCGTATGAGACATTAATATGCCTACATTTACATGCAAGACATAAAGTTGATATTCTTATGTTATGCTGTCACGAGACAGAGGAATAATCAGTATTGTGTTTTGTTGATTAGAATATTTTTTATTAAATAAAGCATTGTGATATGTACTAATCCGGACACTATCATACTGTGAAACATTGTGAATACAGAGAACAAATATCTATATACTCTGTGCCACACGAGGCTTCAGTGTGCCTGAAAATAAACAAATAAGTGGATACACACTAACCCATGATACTGTAACATTATAAACAACAATATCCAAAACGCCAACATAAGAAACAAGCTGGCAAATTAGGAGTGAAGAACAATTTGCATAAGAACTTATGTACCAATCTCCTAGTTACTCTTATATTAATATTATTATAAGTGTGGATAATACTAAACTGATAAGCACTCAAACTAAACATCAATATACAAGTTATAATTGTTACACACATCAACCTTGTATTAAGAGTGTTTACTATTGAACAGACTCAGCATTAGCTAACAAACCTGAACCACTCTGTATAAAATAACACAGCTAATGTGGGTAATAATCAACCCATGATTAGAGGGAACAAACGCATCTACTATTATCCCATTGGCATAGTGTTACTAAACACATTAAGTCACACAGTGGGTCAAAATAGATTCACATATATAACTTGAATATAACAAGCGAAGCTCCCGCATTCCATTTACCCCTATTATATTTGAGGGAATCTCACAGCGAGGCGTATATATATATATATATTAGTAGTGCTAGTCTGCCAATGACATCAATGTCCTTTTGGACAATCCAGTTATTCTATATTTAGTATCCCCCACTCGACTTTAGAACGACAATCAGCTACTTTGGTAGCCAGAATATCCATCTGAACCAGATGACATAAGATCTGAGAATCACAGGTTTAAGCAGAACACTTATCATAAATATCATGTTCTTTACACGGTCAACTAAAGTCAATAACACTGACCACTGATATAATTACTAACAATTGTTAACAATAATTGTCATTTGACACATGACAGTTTATTTGTTACATACTTCCCGTATATTAGCCACAGGTGACTCACCAATATAGTAAATAATTGGGAACAAGGTATCCTTTTGGCACCCCCTCTATCAATTATATTATTTGGCTATATTCATTATAATAATTACACTGTTAATGTAATAGATGTCTGAATTTCTGACATCATAGTACAGGATTATCTATTCTATAGAACTCTATCTAGCATTTGGTTTTTAACTATTTGAGTGTTGTTTTGTAAGTACCATTCTATTTTAATTGTTATTACAATAAAAGTTATATTTTAAATTAAAACCGAGAAGTCCAATCCCTAGTCTGGGCTATAGAGTGCTACAAGTGCGTACTTTGGAGTGAAACACCCTGTTTCACTATTTGTCAGTTTATATATTTTTTAAGTAGGCAACCCAAGGTATTGATCTAGAATCATTTTGTTATATTTCATGCCACCATGTTAACGCCAAATGTGATCATATAAAATAAAATTGTTAACTTTTTCACAAACTTTGTGATTCTTACTGAAATTATGTACATACTGCTTGTGCAGTCATAACACAAATGGGACTTTTGTTCAAAAATATCAGACATGCATGGCTTTGCCATTGCTTTTTGGTAATTAGAAGGATGCTAATTGCAGCCGTGCATCGCCTTCTGAAATGTCCTGCAATTAGTTAGTTAGCTGGTAAGGGTAATAGTATTGTAGAGTAGGCATTACCCTCCTACCTGACACCTCCCTGATTCCTCCCAAACAGTTCTCCCTACCTCCACCACCATCTTAGGTACTGCCAGTATGCAGTTTAGTGCTTTTTTTGTATTATGTTTTTTTCTGCAGTGTAGGGATCCCTTCTCAACCCTCCCAAAAAGCTCTCTAAAACTCGACCTCCCTTTAGTAGCAACCATCATAGGTTCTGGAAGGTGTATACCAGTACCCAGTTTATAGGTATTTTTAATTTTATTTTCTTTATTCATATTTGTTTCTGTAGTGTAGGGATCCCCCTGTACACTCCTTAAATTTATTATGTAGGGACCCACTCCCCCTCTAATTTCTCCTTTTTCTGTAGTGTAGTGACCCATCCCTCATTCTCCATTCAAAACTTCTTTTTCATAGTGCAGGATATCTCCACTCCCCCGCTGGGCCACCCACCCACCTTCCACTCCCACTGGCAGCAATGGATAATTGTTACAGACAGTGACACATACAGTGTCACTATCTGTATCAATCGGGCAAACTGACTTCATATGAAAGCAGATGCATGTAGCCCACAATCAAGTCTTGGTTGTCACTTTACAACTGAGACTGCTTGGGCTTCTGAAAGGCATAACGTAGATCTACATTGATTTTGGTTAACAGGTTAACAAATAATAGTTGTAAATATTGTTTAAAAAATATTTGTAAAGTTGAAAAGAGACCATATAGTGATAGAACAGTGCAAAATCTGACCAACTAAAAGATGCAGTCAGATGGGTACGCAGTGGTGCAGATGGAAACGGATTACAATAATTAACTATCAGGTAGATTACAAGTTATACGTGATAAAGGGTTGTGTTATTTCACCCTCCATAGCGCTGCCATTACAAGTTTTCAAACAGCCGGCTTCTGTGTGCGATATGGTTGCGTTGAGCTCCATACCGCACAAAATACAAACACTGCTTTGACGTGCTTTTGCACGCTTTCCCCGTAGACATCAATGGGGAGAGCGTGTTAGAAAAAAACCTAGCACCTGCGATCGCGGAATGAAAAGCTTCGTAACGCAGACCCATTGATGTCTATGGGGAAAAAAAAGTTACGTTTAAATCTAACACCCTAACATAAAAACCACGTCTAAACACCACTAATCTACCGCCCCCTACATGTTATTAACCCCTAATCTGCCGCTCCTGACATCGCCGCCACTATGAAAATTCATTAACCCCTATTCCGCCGCTCCCCGACACCGCCGTCACTATAATAAACCTATTAACCCCTAAACCGCAAGCCCCCCACAACACAATATAGTAAATTAAACTATTAACCCCTAAACCGAAAGCCCCCCACATCGCAATAAACTAATTTAAACTAGTAACCCCTAAACCTAACGTCCCCCCCCCCCTAACTTTATATTAAAATTACAATTTCCCTATCTTAAATTAAATCTTACCTGTCAAATAAAAAAAACTAAGTTTAAACTAACAATTAAACTAATATAACTATTAAACTAAAATTAAACTAACTACCAATTAAAGAAAACTAAAATACACATTAAAAAAAAATCTTAACACTACTATAAAAATTACAAAGTATCTTATTAGAAAAAATAAAAAATACTAAATAAAAAAAAATAACAAACACTAAATTACGAAAAATAACAAACGAAATTATCAAAAATAAAAAAGAATTACACAAAATCTAATAGCCCTATAAAAATAAAAAAGCTCACCCAAAATAAAAATAAAAACCCTAGCCTTCAATAAACTACCAATAGCCCTTAAAAGGGCTTTTGTGGGGCATCGCCCCAAAGAAATCAGCTCTTTTACCTGTAAAAGAAAACACAAAGACCTCCCCAACAGTAAAACCCACCACCCAACCAACCCCCCAAAATAATAAACCTACCTCTAACAAAAACCTAAGCTGCCCATTGCCCTGAAAAGGGCATTCAGCTTTTTTAAGAAAAGCCCAAACCCTAAACTAAAAAAAAAAAACACCCAAAAAAGTTTAAAAAATCCTAACACTAACCTTCAAAGATCCACTTACAGTTCCTAAAGTCCGGACATCCAGGCGGCGAGAGGTCTTCATCCAGGCGGCGAGGTTTTCATCCATCCAGGCAGCGTCTTCTATCTTCATCCCGGCGGCGCAGAGCGGGTACATCTTGAAGACATCCAGCGCGGAGCATCCTCTTCATACGGTCGCCGCCGTATACGGAATCTTCAATGCAAGCGTGCCTTTTCAAAATGGCGTCAATTGCATTCCTATTGACTGATTTGATTTTGGAAAATAAAATCAGCCAATAGGTTGAGAGCTAGTGAAATCTTATTGGCTGTTCAAAACAGCCAATAGGATGAGAGCTTCTGAAATTATATTGGCTGTTCAAATAAGCCAATAGAATTTCCAAAGCTCTCATCCTATTGGCTGTTTTGAACAGCCAATAGGATTTCACTAGCTCTCATCCTATTGGCTGATTTGATTTTCCAAATTTTTTTAATGTGTATTTTAGTTTTTTTTAATTGGTAGTTAGTTTAATTTTAGTTTAAAGGGACACTGAACCCAAATTTTTTCTTTCATGATTCAGATAGAGCATGCAATTTTAAGCAACTTTCTAATTTACTCCTATTATCAATTTTTCTTTGTTCTCTTGCTATCTGTATTTGAAAAAGGAGGCATCTAAGCTTTTTTTGGTTCAGACTCTGGAAAGCACTTTTTTATTGGTGGATGAATTTATCCAATCAACAAGAACAACCCAGGTTGTTCACCAGAAATGGGCCGGCATCCAAACTTACATTCTTGCATTTCAAATAAAGATACCAAGAGAATGAATAAAATTTGATAATAGGAGTAAATTAGAAAGTTGCTTAAAATGTCATGCTCTATCTGAATCACGAAAGAAAAAATTTGGGATCAGTGTCCCTTTAATAGCTATATTAGTTTAATTGTTAGTTTAAACTTAAGGGACAGTCTAGGTCAAAATAAACTTTCATGATTCAGATAGAGCATGTAATTTTAAACAATTTTCCAATTTACTTTTATCACCAATTTTGCTTTGTTCTCTTGGTATTCTTAGTTGAAAGCTTAACCTAGGAGGTTCATATGCTAATTTCTTAGACCTTGAAGGCCACCTCTTTTCAGAAAGCATTTTAACAGTTTTTCACCACTAGAGGGTGTTAGTTCATGGATTTCATATAGATAACATGGTGCTCATGCACGTGAAGTTATCTGGGAGCAGGCACTGATTGGCTAAACTGCAAGTCTGTCAAAAGAACTGAAATAAAGGGGCAGTTTGCAGAGGCTTAGATACAAGATAATCACAGAGGTTAAAAGTATATTAATATAACTGTGTTGGTTATGCAAAACTGGGGAATGGGTAATAAAGGGATTATCTATATTTTAAAACAATAACACTTTTGGTGTAGACTGTCCCTTTAGTTTTTTTAATTTGACAGGTAAGTTTTAATTTAATTTAAGATAGGGAAATTGTAATTTTAATATAAAGTTAGGGGGGCGTTAGGTTTAGGGGTTAATAGTTTAAATTAGTTTATTGTGATGTGGGGGGCTTTTGATTTGGGGTTAATAGTATAATTTAGTATATTTCGTTGTGGGGGGCTTGCGGTTTAGGGGTTAATAGGATTATTATAGTGGCGGCGGCGTTGAGGAGCAGCGGAATAGGGGTTAATAACTTTAGTATAGTGGGGGCGATGTGAGCGGATGGCAGATTAGGGGTTAATATTTAAATAGTGTTTGCTATGCGGGAGGGCCTCGGTTTAGGGGTTAATGGGTAGTTTATGGGTGTTAGTGTACTTTGTAACAGTTTAGTTATGAGTTTTATGTAACAGTTTTGTAGCGTAAAACTCATAACTACTGCTCTCAGATGGCGGTATGGATCTTGTCATTATAGGGTGTAATGCAAGCTTTTTAGCCTCAACGCAAAACTTGTAATAGCAGCGCTATGGAAGTCCCATGAAAAAAACTTAATTTTTACGAGTGACGTTGCGTTACAGGCTAAAAGGCTTGTGGTACGGCTATACCGACAAGAGTTGTAATGGCTGCGTTGCTGTTTTAACGCTGGAATTACAATTTTTTTAAGCGTTAAAAGATGAACGCACAACTCGTAATCTACCTGTATGAAAGTTGTGATTAAGTGTTCTCTGTTAAAAAGATGCCAGTACTGCTAGTGACAATAAGGACAGTGCAAGTGTGACTTACAATCAAATATTGAAAATGAAAAATAAAAAAAAACATTTGTAGATGTTGGTGTCCTGAAGTAACTATAGAAGTATGTCCATCATGCCAAGATACCTATGACGACACTCATATAGCTTTTGAGTGTTGAGGATGTATGCTGATGACAATATGTTAATGTCACACATGCAAAACATAGAGGTTACATGAATAGAGCTTCCCTGTAACCTTAAGAGATTTGAATGGGCTATTGTATCTGTTAGTCTTTCATAAAATATATCACCTCAACCCAATCCAAAAGTACAGTTAGACAGCATTATTTACTCCTAAAAATGTTCCTGCAAGAGTGGAAGCCATATTTTTCTTCATTCTGGGTTATAAACTTGTAGTTACAGTGGACAAAAAGGCCTTCTTGCTTCTCTTTAAAGAACTTCATATGGTGATTTCTATTATCCTCTAAATAGCGCTTGTGCATTACTCCCATATTGGATTAGGATAGTCTGCTAGAATAACTTGTAAGACTGTTTTTTGTGTGTCTACAAAGTATCTGACAAGCTACAACCAATCCAGAGTTAAAAGCAGTGCAAAACATATTTGTAGGGCACTTGGAAGCTCAAAGGCAGGAGCGATGCACATTTTTTGACATAGTACAACTATTTTAACCTTAAAAGTTTTAGTCATATGTATTTACACTAAGCAGAAGCACACACTCTTTTGCCATATGTAAATAGCCACACACTCCTCTGACGTAAATTAAAGGGACATGAAACCCAAATTTTTTCTTTCATGATTTAGGAAAAAACATGCAGTTTTAAACAACTTTCTAATTTACTTCTAGTATCTAATTTGCTTCATTCTCTTGATATTATTTACTGAAAAGCATATCTAGATAGGCTCAGTAGCTGCTGATTGGTGGCTGCACATAGACACCACTTGTGATTGGCTCACCCATGTACATTGCAATTTCTTCAACAAATGATATCTTAAAAAATGAAGCAAATTAGATAATAGAAGTAAATTGGAATGTTGTTTAAAAGTGTATTCTCTACCTGAATCATGAAAGACATTTTTGGGTTTAGTGTCCCTTTAAGGTGTTTTGGGGCAGGAA
This sequence comes from Bombina bombina, assembly GCF_027579735.1. Classification (NCBI taxonomy): domain Eukaryota; kingdom Metazoa; phylum Chordata; class Amphibia; order Anura; family Bombinatoridae; genus Bombina; species Bombina bombina. The sequence goes on along the minus strand of NC_069504.1, from coordinate 446,162,898 downwards.
TCCTTACATGCTCTTAAACTTCTGAACCACATGCCACTTGCATTAAAAGTATTTTGTGTAGTCATTCATACATACACTCTATGCACGCTCTCTGTGTCCCTATTGTACAAAGTTTGGAACTCAAAGACTCCCATATATATTTTTTTTAATAATCACTATACAGGTGGCCCTCGTTTTACAACGGTTTCATTTACACCGTTTCAGAATAACAACCTTTTTTTCCAGTGATGTGACTGCTATTGAAAAGCATTGAGAAGCAGTGCATTTATTAAAATAGCCAGTAGGTGGAGCTGTCCACTTGTGTTGCAGCAAAGCCAAGCAAGCTGAAATTAATCAGTTGAACCAGACCTGAGCTATCGAGCAGATTTAAAAGGAACAAGATCTTCCTGTCTATAAATCAGTCCAGATTGGAATGCATAGAAAGAACTGTTTGCAGAAAAATTCAAGTGAAGTATGTGTTGTGTGATTATTTTAATAGGTTTATAATGCTGTTTAGCTATTTTTTTTGTTCATTTAAATTAGTTTAATTATATATTCTGTGTTGTGTGATTATTTTATTAGGTTTATAATGCTGTTTAGCATTTAAAGTCTTCATTTTAAAGCTTTAAAAATAATGTATTAGGTGTTACTTATGACAATTTTGAGAGGGGTTTGGAACTCCCTCACTTCACATTGACTTGCATTATAAACTAGGTTTCAATTTACAACCATTCCTTCTGGAACCTAACCCCGGCGTAAACTGAGGGCTACCTGTATATCTCCATTTACATGTACCACTTGAGATCCAAGAGAGGTCTCTCCTATCCAAATTACCTTCTGCTGATTTAAACATGACTTTTGCAGTAATTTGACAGCCTTCACTTAAAGGGATAGAAAGGTCAATATTGAAATATGCATTGGTGCATTTCAATGTGAAACTGAAGCATTTTTGCTAATGAACGTATATTGCAAAAATGCTTCAAATAAAAGCTGTTTTTCTGTGGTATATGCACAGATCCTGTGAGGGACATGCACTAGTATTGAAATACTACACCTTCTCGGAGAGTCATTGGTAGCTTCTATGGCACAAATTATGTCTTCACGGAAGCAATACACAACTTCACCAGCTAAAATACCTGCATAGGATATGTGCGTATGCCACAGAGAAACAGCAATAACTTTTATTAGGAAGCATTATTTCTAATGGAAGTATATTGCAAATATGCTTCTATTTCAAATTGAAAGGCATGTATGCACATTTCAATTTTGACATTTCTATTACTTTAAAAAGAAATAGGATAAGTACAATAAGTGTACATCTCTATTACGTATCTACCTCCCTAAAGTTATTACCTGAAACATTGCAGGTGACATTTCTGATCGAGGAAAGTGAAGCTAGACGGACGATTATATCGCTTTAGGGTGTCTAATACTAGTTTAGTGGCTGGCGTTTTAATTGAGTTAATGTGCCCTTTACTCTCGATGGCATGAGCTATTATGTCAGCAAGTGCTGGTGGTTTTGCCAACGTGCTCATCTCACTCGCCCCATGTACGCACTCTTGGCACTGTCAACACCCGGGCTAATTCTGCTATGTCAGCCAGTGCTCTATGAACTGCTGTCAGTCAGTGGCACTGTGGCAGATGACTCCTATACCCCGAAAGCCTACGCACAGGAAGTGCCACGTGTACCAACCACGCATGCGCGGGGCCGCCCCGGTTCCGTGCTCTGTACTTCCTGTTGCTGAGAGGCCAGGGTTACTGATTATATGATACCAATAATCCTGGGCCTGGTAGCCAATGTCTCCAGCTTTTCCTGAGGTCATGATGAGAGGTTGAACCCGGCACTCTGCCCTCCGTATCCTGCCTGTCAACTTTCGTTTGTACACCATGTCCGGGTACAACTCCCAAAATGGGGGATCTGGGCCGCCCTACAGCAACGGTGAGTATTTTAGGGTAATTCGCGGCCTGGGCAGGGGTCGCCGCTGATTACCTACGTGGAGCACTGATCCCTATTTACAACCTTCAGCACTGTTATGGTGGACTTTGTGGTATCACTAGTTCTAGACACAGTGTCATTTGGTTTTGCCATATTGTGTATATGAAGACAGCTTTAGTGATCAGAGAAGTCCCTGGTGATGCCAAATATATCAGGTGAGTGTGTCGCTTGATGTAGTGTGTTTGGGGTGGCAGATACATATTAGATGAACATTTAATAATGTCACACAATTTATATCAGGTGGGTAAGAATAATCAGCATGGTAGGTAGGTATCAGGAAGGTAAATATGTTTGTGATGGCACGCCAGGTATGAGGTAGACAGGAAGTATTTTGACATATTCGTCATATGGCAGACAGTATTGACGTGGTATACATAAAATGGGCAGATTATTGAAGTGGTATGTGCTTTGTGGGTATTAATATGGTGCGAGTAAGTATCGGTTGTACAGTGTGACAGTAGTTGTCAGATGGGAAAGGTATCAGGTGAGTAATGGCATGATGTGTAGATGGACAAGAATCAAGAGTAGTTTTTAGTTGAGGGGAAGGGTGTAATATATTATCTGGGGAATAAATGCATCTAGTAGGCAGAGAGTTATGTTGTACTTTGTCACAGGTGGTCACGTAATGTAGCGTGATGGTCTGTATCAAATGAGTAAAATTGAGATAGAATGTAACTATTTTACAGATATGTTTCTTGTGAACACAGTGTTATGTGCCTATCAGGTTGTAAGGGTTATTTTCATAGTATTATTTGTGGAGGATGTCAGGGCTTGGTATATATCCATTGTTAATTCAAAGGAAAGGTATGTATCTGATGTGGAGTATATCAGATCCAAACTTTGACACTCATATTTTCTTGCCTTGCTGTTTTGTACAAAGGTCACAACACGCCTCCGGTACAATCAGTACTTGCTGTTGCTCGTTAAACTAATTGTGCAAATTAGAATTGCAGTTTTAGTCTTTGCTTGTTCTTGGTGATTGTTTTGTAGCTTTTGCTGCTGTAGTTATGTGTTAATTCCCATTCACAGTCTCTGCTTTAGTGGCTGTTAGTAAGGAGTTAATGATCCCATTTATGGCTAACATTTGAGGAAACCTAGGATCCAGTAAGCATTGGCTTTTAAAAATCTTACTCATAACATATATTTAGATTATATTAAATTATATTATATACACACACCCACACACAAATCTGTATCTGCCAGTGTTTGCATTAAAAGTATCACACAATTTTATGTCTAGGATAAAATGATTGTTTTGTGTTGGCAAAGTGTGCTCACCTGTCTGTGGAAAGATTCATGTTGGTGACTTTTAGTTACTAATATTTTCTGCCTCTGGGTCACGTGTCAACATTCATATTATTGTGCTACCTGTGAATACATCTGGTTGTAAATATTTTTTTGTAATCCTCCAAATCATGCCCCCTGGAGGGGAATCCATTTGACTCTGGAACTGTTTATTTTTTGGCACTACAAGTTTGTGATTTTGTGTTATCGCATTTAGGATCCTACCAGCAAAGCCCTATTGTTTTGTGTTGTTTTTCATAATTTTTTAATCTTTTTGCAACTTTCCTTTTATGAAATATTAAAACAAGTAGTTTGTGTCATATTTTTTTCTTGTTACGTTTCTTCAGTATACAGTGTCTGCCAGTTCCAGTTGTAATATATCAATCACTGATACAGCCAAAAAAAACATTATATCCCACCATATGTGAATTAGTTTGCATGAGACTCAGTACTGTATTGATATCATTAATAGGATTTGTCATAACACAATTGTACTTTGGAGCAATGAGGTCCTGCCTGTTCACTTAGCTGTAACAGTAGTAAGGAATTAATTAGTAATGACTGGTAGCATCTATTTGCTGATTGCAGTTATACATAACACAGGGACTATGTTTGCATGCAAAAGTTTTTGTTTAAGTTGTGTTTGTAAAATAGAAATAACATTCAACTAAAAAATAAGCACAGGGTCCAGGATGTGATAAATTCATGTAGCCATAACTTCTAGAATTCTGCTACTGGAAACCAACTTTTTGGATTGTTCTGAAGCATTATAGAGCTATTAGAGTAAAAAAAAAAATTAAATGCGCTAATTCTTAAGAGAATGTAATTATAACACTAGTGGCCCTGCAGTAATATGTGTTTAACACATGTGAAGGGGTAACACACAGTTAAAGTACCACTCAGGAATCTCAGGGAACTGATGGTTTGAAGCAGAAATGGCCGCTGACCCAATCAGCAGTGACAGTTGCATACCTGGTCTTGAGATTAGCACTGCTGATCAGGTGCCGTTTCTACTTGGGACCAGTATTTCTCTGTGGCTCCCTAGCAGTACTTTATTTTTATAAACGCTTTTGTGTGTGTGTGGGGTTGGGCATAGTTAAATACATAGCATTGCAGGGTCACTAGTATTAAAATTTTCAATATAATGGCCATTTAAAAATAAAAAAAATGTTTCTAGTGCCTCAACATTCTGTTAGGGTGTTATATTTGAAATACATTTACCTAGGGGCCAATGCTCCTGCATGTTTGGCATTTGTACCAGCACCATGGGCTCAATTTATCAAGCACGGGCGAACATATTCGCCACTGCCCTCCATGCTTCTCCTCTGGTGGGCAGCAATCCGCTGCCTGCATTTACAATTGTATGCAAGCGCTCCTGTGCACTTGCGTGCAACCCTGACTGTGAAATTCTCCACCTCAAAGGTGAACAGGGCTGGGAAGCAGTGGTCTGACTGCAGGTTCACATTCCCCCTAAATACTTTCTTAGTTTCTACAGTTTTGTTATTGACTTGTCTATGTTCCTTCTGGCTCTTAAAGGGACATTTATTTGCAAAAGGAAAATGCTCTAATATGTAAGGGTATTTTATCATTGTGCTACTACTTGTATATATCTATGTTTAGCTACTGAAAATGGATTCAACTCAAAGTTAAAGTGAGCTCCAGAGCAGTAATGCACTACTGTGGGCTAGCTGAGCACATCTGGTGAGCCGATGACAAGAGATAAGTGTGTAGCCACCCATCACCAGCTAGTTCCCAGTAGTTCATTGCAGCTGCTTCGGATATGTACAAATGCTTTCCAACAAAGGATACCAAGAGAAGAAAGTACTTTTGATAATATAAATTAATTTCAAAGTTTATTTGAATCATGAAAGTTTAATTTTGACTTTCATGTTCTTTTTTTATTTTTCTGTAAATTTTTATGAAACTTTGTCATAGCAATATATGCTGTTGCTGAAATACATTTCACTGTGCAGCTTTAGCAGAAGGTTGATTAAACTAGCTACCTGGTAAGGCCATATGCTGAAAATGTCTATTTACTGTAATTTGCTTTTCTCTTTTGCTTTAAACAAGGAGACATTTCCAGTGTTTTTCCCTATGTTTGATTTAGCTGATATTGCATGTTTGGTCTTGCAGCCACTTATTTCCTTACCATTTGTGTACACATAAGGTAGTGGTGACAGTGCTTTGGCTTCTCTGGCAAATAGCGCTCATGTGATCATCAGCCAGAGAACGTTAGAGATGTTCAAATCAGTGCTGCAAACAGGTCCAGCTATACTCTAAAAAGCAAATATGAAAGACATATTATCTTTTTACAGGGCTCCTGTAGTTTTCTCAGTTACGCAATTTCATTTTTCTTTTCTTGAGGGATTAAAGCTGTAAAAACAGAATTCGGTGATCATAAGCTATCAGAGAAGATAATGTTCTAGTGTTAAACAGAATGTAAAAGCTGGATTTCGTAATTCTCAATAAAGAGCCAAAATGTAATCTTCCTGTCAGTCAGTGGTCTTAATGTTTTTGCTATTAACAAATTTGTAACTCTTAAAATGTTATTTAGACAAGTTTAGCATGCCAAATATTTTCAATATCCCAGTATGCTTGCTTTATACTGGTCAAATGCATGGCACATTGCAAGTTCAAAAAGACGTAAAATAGCACTTATTTTTATAAAAAATCTTTGAACATAAATCTAATTGGTTTCCACTGAGAGACAGACGTTATATCTAAACTTAAGAGCCACATTGCCTTTGTGTACAGATGTATGTAAAATATGGTTTAAATAAATCAAAAAAGGAAATGCTGTCATGTGTTAGACTCAATCTGTTTAAATTGTAGGAGCCAGTAAGAATATTTAGAAGCCAGAAAGCTGTATTTGTATATAGATATATGGAGAATAACCTCAAAAAGTTAGGAGCTGGGGTCAAATTCTAGTGGCTCACTGGCTCCTGCTTTGTCGAACCCTATAACAGCGCAGTTTATTATTGCACTATTACTTATGTATTATCCCTACAAATGGGTGAAACACATTGTCCGCTCCACAGCAGCTATGCGCTACCAGAAGGTATCTAAACACATCTGATGAGCCAATGACGAGTCTTGTACAGCCCCCATTCACCAGCTATCTCCCAGTAGTGCATTGCATACCTAGGTTGGCTCAGGAGCACCTTTCCAACAAAGTATACCAAGAGCGCAAAGTCAATTTGGAAATAGAAGTAAATGAAAAAGTGTCTTAAGATTTCATGTCCTATCTCAACCATGAAAGTTTTTTTAAAGGGATATGAAACACAAATGTTTTCTTTCATGATTCAGATAGAGCATTCAATTTTAAGCAACTTTCTAATTTACTCCTATTATTACTTTTTCTTTGTTCACTTGGTATCTTTAGTTGAAAAGCAGGAATGTAAGCTTTGGAGCCGGCCCATTTTTGGTTCAACACCTGGGTAGCGCTTTCTGAATGGCGGCCATTATCATATCCTGTTAACAAATATAGGTTTTATTTCTAGCTCATAACATTCTATACATAAATGTTCCTTCCATTACATTGTGTGAATGACTCCTGAGTTCCATATAAATAGTCAACTCATTATGGATTTTACTTGTTTTATAAGCATATTGAGTCTATGTATCTGTCATTTCTAGGGGCAAATTCCTTTACATATCTCAGGCATTCTGGTCCTGTCTCGTAATCCTAGCTGAAATCTTGAATAAGAGTCACTGCTTTTAATTGCTCAAAAGCTGACGCATATATTTAAATTTTAAGCTCATCCAGAAGGAAGTAACATCAAGTTGTACTATACAAGTAGTAGGAAGTACCATTCCGATAACTTCCTATGCAGTTTTTTCAGGAAAGAAAAATATTGCCTGAATATTATCAATGTAATTGTGTACATCATTTTATATCTACTGAAACTTTGCAAAACCAGCAGTTTATATAGTAGTAATGTTTAACATGTTCAAATCTAGTTTTGTGCACTTGTTAGAGTAGCCCAGGGCAAAAGTATGTGCTGCCTTCTACCTCATTATTTGATATCACAATGTAAGAGGAGTAGAAATATAAAAGGGGTGATGCACTTTATCCAATTAAAGGGACAGTCTACCATAGAATTGTTATTGTTTTAAAAGATAGATAATCCCTTTATTACCCATTCCCCGGTTTTGCATAACCAACACAGTCATATTAATATACTTTTTACCTCTGTGATTACCTTGTACCTAGGAACCATCTTCCAGCCCCCTGATCACATGACTGTACTGTTTATTATCTATTGACTTGTATTTAGCATTGCTTTGTGCTAAATCTTAAATAACCCCCTGTGCCTGAACACAGTGTTATCTATATGGCCCACGTGTACTTTCTGTCTTTGTGTTGAAAAGAGATTTAAAAAGCATATGATAAGAGGCAGCCCTGAAAGGCTTAGAAATTAGCATATGAGCCTACCTATGTTTAGTTTAAACTAAGAATACCAAGAGAAAAAAGCAAATTTGATGATAAAAGTAAATTGGAAAGTTGATTAAAATTAAAAGTCCTATCTGAATAATGAAAGTTTAATTTATACTAGACTGTCCCTTTAAGACTGCAAACAATCTCTCTATGATCTAGCACATATTTCCATGTGTCCCTCATACTCATTGCTAGGCCATATGTTTAAAAAAACCTGTATGCTTCATACTGTTTGAAAAACCCATGGTGCACTGTAATTCATGTATATTTTAACACTGTGAATATTTTCCTGTCTACAAATAAATGATGATCATTTCTGGAAATCTATACTAATATCTATGTGCCCCTTCCTGGGTTGTTTGCTCCATAGACACCTAAATATATATACAATAATGCTATATCATCCTTACAAGCAATTATTTAGGTGCCCCAATTCTCAGTATCTTCCCTCTATACAACATAACATATATTTCTTCTCTCCTTATCTTATTTCACTTTGTATTTAAATTAAGAGAAACTTTGAGAAATCTCTGCTGGTGATCATATAGTCATGTACAAGGCTAGCGTGTTCTGGCATAACCCAGAGTTACAGTTGTGTTAAATGTGCTACTTTAGTTATGATTTATTAGTCAAAAACTCTGGTTGATAGCAGTGATTAATTAGTCTTTGTAATGACAGCCATGTCTTAAAATCTGCTTTGTAACTCTTAATCACTGCAGGGTTGGAATTTCTGCTGAAGTGCCTTCCCCTTTAGGTCTCCAATATAGTCAATGAGAATAATTTCGTTTCAAACAGGTTTGACTGCAAAGCAGTTTGTTTGGAAATAACTGTAGCAACTAGTGAACAATCCTGGCGTGTACGTAACGCCCATCTTCCTGTTACAAATTATGCAGGAGCTGCCACATGTACAATCTGTGCACTGTACCATGTGGAATCTGCTTGGTTCAGATGAGGATACATGCTCTTGTTCATATGTCATGGGACATAAACACAATTGATATATTATGTAGCAAAAGGGGTCCTGAAAGGGATAAATGCTACATAGAATGATGCATTCAAAGAAAAAATTAGTCTGAGAATAATATGTAGACATATTTTTTAATGTTTCCTAAGCTGTTTAAATATTGACAAAATAAGTGTAAGGTTTTAGTGTCTAATAAACAATGGTAGCTGCCATGTTGTAACTTAGGTTACCTTCTCTGCTGTGGCCAATTAGAGACAGTTATAAATAGGTCACTAGAGTGTGCAGCCAATGGCTGTGTGGAATATAACAGTGTTCTTCACTTTCACTTCTAACTGAAAAGCTCAGAATTTCTGAATGAAATTACAGAAAAAGGGGAAATAAATAAATGATAAAAAATAATGAGAATATTGCAGTGTTTAATGTCCCTTTTTAAGACTGATTTTTTTTTTTTTTTTTTTTTTTGATTATTATTCTGGACTTTTCCTTAATTTATGCCTTTTTTTATATAGTGCGTGAAGTAGATCAGAGGTTGGGGAAAAAAATACAGAAGAGTGATTTCTTCCCCTTCCCTGCCCCAAATGTGTACAACTTACCACTTGGACCTGGGTTTGTGACTTGAAGGGCAGTACCCCCTCTACATTCTGATGATCAATGGCATGACCTACTTCTGCCAAGTGTTTTAGAGCAGCCAGTTCCAATGCTCTTTGCTCATCTCCTCTGATCCTTAGCACTATAGGTAGATTAAAGCAGGCATTTACTAGTAACATAATAGGAAGTGCATAAACAATGCCAAAGTACCGATATTTATTCACACATGATACAGATAAAAAAAAATATATATCCATGATAAATGTTCTTTAAATATAGATAGGTAATACAGCACTCTTTTAAATATGAAATAAATCTGAGATTGAGGCACTGAATAGGCAGAGTACCTGATATACAAAACCTGTTTGTCAACAACATGTATAAGTGAAAGTGAAAATACATACAGTGCAAAATACAAAAAAAACAAATAAAGCTAGGTCATGTGACTAGCAAGGGCACATATAGTATTACACATCAGCAGATAATAAATTTATCAGGGTAGAACAAATCCACTACACCCCAGCTGAACACATAACCCCCTTAGCAAATAGCCGAGGAGGTATGGCCTGGGAAGGTTCACATTAGGGATCTAAGTGGATCTTAGTAGCCTTAAGTAAGAGGCATACATAAGCAACATAGAATTTAGTGAAAGCCAGTAGTAGCAGCAAGGTGCATATAAGTTTGGCAGATACACAGAAGCAGATAAACTGTTAGTAGAAGCAGGTTAGTTCTTGCTTAGACAAAGTTCTCCACGTAAAATGGTTGTCTTCATAAATCAACCTTTCACAGTGTGGTATATGGGAGAGAAAATCACTGATTTATAAGCCAGTTCCACATCCAGTGAATATACATAGTCCCACCCACTCTATTGTATCAAAGCACTTATCTGTCATCAAGTGTAAGTAGAGCCAAGTTGAAATTCAGCACAACGTTAAAGCTTCACCAAGCCAACAAGTTCAGGTAGCCTCAAAAGCACCCCCCAAACATCAGCAGTAAGTAACACAACAGAGATCCGATGTGGTAGGCGGAGTCACGTGGCACAAGCAACCAATGCCTATGCGTGTAGTTGCATGACCTAGCCTTATTTGTTTTGTTTTTTTAACACTATGTATTTTCACTTATACATGTTGTTGACAAACAGGTTTTGTATATTGGGTACTCTGCCTATTCAGTGCCTCAATTTATGAGGACTCAATGAAACTCAGATTTATTTACACGGATTTATATCAACCATATATCCTCTTATTTAATGATATATAACACACACACGTAAGAAATATCAACATATGTTGTAAAAAAGTCCTCTGGACCTCTGTTCATATATAAGTCCCGGCACTGCAGTCACTAATCAATCTATAAGTCCTCGGAATAGAATCAAACGTTTACAATCCAAATCACTGGAAATGGTATCCTGATTGAGCCACAGAGAGAGACAGACGAGCACATTCAATGGATCCCTCAATGGACTTGAATCCTACACCTTACCAGGACCTGAAAAAACAAATAGTGCAAAACGATATGATTTACAGCAACCCTAATGGGAATATATTCATCAGATAATAATGCCCAAGCTCGCCAACCACAAAGCCTTTATCAAGACTAAGGGCTAGATTACAGCTTGCTCACAGGGCAAAAATGTGCCAATTATGGGCACACCCGTAATTATACTTATATTACAAGTGGGGAGTTAATGCATTCGTGATTTGTGCTTTGGTTAACTCCACTTCTGAAAAGTAGGTGTTAACCATAGCGTGAGCCTAAAAAATGTCACATAACACATAAAAAAAAATATAATGTACAGTAACACTGATATTAACACTGTCTAATAAAAATTATTTAATAATAATAATATTGCACGGGTGTCAGATGTCAGGAGTTAAAAAAAAAAAAAAAAAAAGGCCTGAAAGTGCTTTTACATAGGGATCCATTGGAACAACTTAACATATATATCTCTTTAAATAAATAATAACAAAAATTCATATATATATATCTATATCGCTATGTTGTCACAATCAGGATTAAGCGAGCTGAGGCTGTCGGCATGAAAACGAGGCTTCAATCAAGTCTATGGGGGGAAATAATCCGCAATCGTGCACGATGTTGATCGCGTGGGAGCGATATGTATTTTTAACCTGTAATCTCACGCTCGGTAGCACGCACGGAAATAATAAAACTGAGCGGAGATTGCCGAATCGCAAATATGCGCTCAACTGGTAATGTAGCCCTAAATTGGACAACTCGGTACAGAGTTTTAAGCATAAAGTTTGGTGTCATCTATTGTGCCCCCATCATAACCTCTTTTCACAGAATTGTCCTTGAACAGATTTGCTTGTTTAAAAAAAGGCTACGTCTCGGCTGCATTATTATTATTATTTTTTTTCCAGTTAAATGTTTTATTGATTTAAATGTCATAGATACATTGTCAAATGCATAAAATTTTCAGGAAATAACAATACAAAAAAACAACAGTAAGTAAAATGCTCCGATCAGTCTTGTTAAATCTCAATAGTCCTAGAGTTCGAATCAGGGTTTCTAACACGCCAGATTGACGTGAATTCCTGTGTGTAAATCCAGTTAGGAGCAGCCTTTCCCTATAAGTAAAGTATATTTACTTCATACTCTAATTTACCAGAGTGTACTTTCTATTACAGGAATGTAGGGTAACCATTATCCATTTTGTCGGCTGCAGTTTTTATGTACTCTTAGAATTTGTCACTTAGGGACGTTTGTTTTCCACCTATTACGGTGGGTATCCTAAGGAGTTTGACTGGTCAAATAGTTTCCATAAATGTGTTACTGGGCATATGAACTTGAATGTTTTTTAGAACTTTTTTTTTTTTTTATAATTGAAATCCAGGTGACAACATGGCACCTATTGCTGTATGTTACAGTATTTCAACCACAAATACTAAAAAACAAAACAAATCTTAATCTGAGGCTTTTTGTTTTGAATACATCATTACATTTAATTTGGACTCCTACGTATTCCAATTATAAGTGTTTGTTAGTCAGATCAAATTATTAATCTGTGTTAGTACAAAGCTGATAGACATTTGTTACAAAAATTTAATTTTGCCATAAAATGTTTAATTATACATATTGAAAAAACTTTGTATGCTTTTTATTTTGCCAGCATTTCTTATAATTTTACCTCTGAACGCTCCATTTTTTTTTACTACTTTAGAAATCTGACCAATTTCTTAAAGGGACACTGAACCCAAAAAAAAATTCTGATTCAGATAGAGCATGCAATTTTCTAATTTACTCCTATTATAATTTTTTTCTTCGTTCTCTTGCTATTGTTATTTGAAAAAGAAGGTATCTAAGCTATTTTTTTGGTTCAGAAGATGGAAAGCACTTGTTTATTGGTGGGTGAATTTATCCACCAATCAACAAGAACAACCCAGGTTGTTCACCAAAAATGGGCCGGCATCTAAACTTACATTCTTGCTTTTCAAATAAAGATACCAAGAGCATGAAGAAAATTTGATTATAGGAGTAAATTAGAAAGTTGCTTAAAATTGCATGCTCTACCTGAATCACAAAAGAAAAAAATGTGTGTTCAGTGTCCCTTTAACTGTTGCAGGAGCTCATTTATATCTGTCCTAAACTTGCAGCAGCAAAGGGGATAAGATAAACAATATTGAAGAAGCTTTTCATAGGAATGTGTCTCTGGACCGCAAAGCAATGCAACTTTTGTTAATTATATTAACCGTTTTTAAATGCTTTTGTTAAGTATGCAGGACTCAAAGTATTGTGATTAAATGCTGATACATACCCCATTTTTCATCATATGCTCACTTGTTCTCTCCTCTGTCTTGTGCTCTTTTGTCATCTATTATATTCTCTTCCCTCTCTGGTGTTTCCCTCTCCTCATTTCACCCTTGCTTTGGCCATTTGTCTTATGGAGAAATGGGGGGCAGCTAAAGTGCACTGTGACGCTTAGGCCTTAGGTTGGGCAAAACTGATGTAGGTACATGAATTTCATTTGTAGAAAACAGTAAAGTAATGCAATACTTCATGGTTTGTTTAGCCAGTTGGACAGTTTAACCCCTTAGAGACCAGAGCACTTTTCCATTTTCTGTCCGTTTGGGACCAAGGCTATTTTTACATTTCTGCGGTGTTTGTGTTTAGCTGTAATTTTCCTCTTACTCATTTACTGTACCCACACATATTAAATACCGTTTTTCTCGCCATTAAATGGACTTTCTAAAAATACCATTATTTTCATCATATCTTATCATTTACTATAAAAAAAATTATAAAATATGAGGAAAAATGGAAAAAAACACACTTTTTCTAACTTTGAACCCCAAAATCTGTTACATATCTACAACCACCAAAAAACACCCATGCTAAATAGTTTCTAAATTTTGTCCTGAGTTTAGAAATACCCAATGTTTACATGTTCTTTGCTTTTTTTGTAACTTATAGGGCCATAAATACAAGTAGCACTTTGCTATTTTCAAACCATTTTTTTTCAAAATTAGCGCTAGTTACATTGGGACACTGATATCTTTCAGGAATCCCTGAATATCCATTGACATGTATATATTTTTTTTTAGAAGACATCCCAAAGTATTGATCTAGGCCCATTTTGGTATATTTCATGCCACCATTTCACCGCCAAATGCGATCAAATACAAAAAAATCGTTCACTTTTTCACAATTTTTTTCACAAACTTTCAGTTTCTCACTGAAATTATTTACAAACTGCTTGTGCAATTATGGCATAAATGGTTGTAAATTCTTCTCTGGGATCCCCTTTGTTCAGAAATATTAGACATATATGGCTTTGGCATTGCTTTTTGGTAATTAGAAGGCCGCTAAATGCCACTGCGCACCACACGTGTATTGTGCCCAGCAGTGAAGGGGTTAATTAGGGAGCATGTAGGGAGCTTCTAGGGTTAATTTTAGCTTTAGTGTAGTGTAGTAGACAACCCCAAGTATTGATCTAGGCCCATTTTGGTATATTTCATGCCACCATTTCACCGCCAAATGCGATCAAATTAAAAAAAAACGTAAAATTTTTCACAATTTTAGGTTTCTCACTGAAATCATTTACAAACAGCTTGTGCAATTATGGCACAAATGGTTGTAAATGCTTCTCTGGGATCCCCTTTGTTCAGAAATAGCAGACATATATGACTTTGGCGTTGCTTTTTGGTAATTAGAATGCTGCTAAATGGTGCTGCGCATCACACGTGTATTATGGCTAGCAGTGAAGGGGTTAATTAGATAGCTTGTAGGGAGCTTGCAGTGTTAATTTTAGCTTTAGTGTAAAGATCAGCCTCCCACCTGAAACATCAGACCCCCTGATCCCTCCCAAACATCTCTCTTCCCTCCCCTACCCCACAAATGTCCCCGCCATCTTAAGTACTGGCAGAAACTCTGCCAGTACTAAAATAAAAGGAAAATTTGGGCTTTTTTGTGCATTTTTTTTTGCATATTTACATATGCTTCTGTGTAGGATCCCCCTTAGCCCCCAACCTCACTGATCCCCCACCAAACAGCTCTCTAACCCTCCCCCTCTGACTTAATGTGCGCCATCTTGGGTACTGGCAGCTGTCTGCCAGTACCCATTTTAGTGAATAATATTCTTTTTTTTTTATTAAAAAATGTCCCTTTTCTGTAGTGTAGCTTTCCCCCCCCCCCCCCCCAATACCAACCCCCCACCCCTTCCAGATCCCTTAGATGCTTTGGAAAAAAAGTATTTAATTTTATTTGACAATTTACTTTTAAAAAAATTTCTGTAGTGTAGCGGTTCCCACCCGCTCCGCCCCCGATACCGCCCCCCCTCCACCTTCCAGATCTCACCGATGGCCGCCCACCCGCCTCCCAAGTCGGCTCCCACCCACCAACGATACCGGCCATCGATGTCCGGTGCAGAGAGGGCCACAGAGTGGCTCTCTCTGCATCGGATGGCCAAGGGGGGTTATTGCAGGATGCCTCCATATCGAGGCATCACTGCAATAACCGGAAAGCAGCTGGAAGCGAGCAGGATCGCTTCCAGCTGCTTTCCAGACCAAGGACGTATGCCACACGTCCTCGGTCATTAACTGCATTTTTTTTAAGGACGTGTGGCGTACGTCCTTGGTCGTTAAGGGGTTAAAGAAAAAGAAAAAAAAGAAACACAGAGGTTAATGGTCTTTATTAATATTGGTAATTGTCATAGTATTTAAATGATAATGGGCTATTTTCTTTTTATTTTCAAGGTCCAGTTCAGAATCCATTGATTTACGCATCACAGCCCCCTGCAGGGCAAGGATACAATTCTTTAGTCCCTGGCTCTTATCCTCCGCAAATGCCAGCTAAAGCTCCTGCACATACAGGCCCCGGACTGTATAACTATGGTGGTCCACAGAGTGCTTCACAAATGGGACATTTTCAGGGATTGGGCCAGGCTCTTAGACCACCCATGGGACCTACAATGGTAGCAAATCCTCCGTATACAGGTTCTGTTTCCAGGATGCCACCACCTCCTCAGAACTCAACTGCTGTTTCAACTACTGTTGGTGGCAACTTATCTGGGGGCAATCATCCTCCTCAGACAAACTGGCAATATTTACCAACCCCCTTAAGTCACACACATCCTCAGGCAAATAATGTGGCCTCTACAGCAGGGACATTACCTGGACAACCATCATCACTAGCAAATTCCAAGCCACCAAGTACTCAGCAATATGTGGCTTCTTTTGGAGGTCCTCCATTACAAAACAGTTACGCGAGTTCAGGTAATCGCATTAAGATTTTATTATTTCATGCTGACTATGTAACTGGTACTGTGTTTTTTTTTCACAAAACGGTAAGACCCACGACAATAATTTGATATCTAGAGTAAGAGGTGGTAATATTTTTATTAATTTTTAAAACTATATTATTTAGTTAACAATATTGATTTTGAAGGGATGATTTACATCTATATAACACTTTAGATCCTTGCTAACTAGATATCTCCCTGCTTCAAAGATCTGTAAATTCAAATGTTTTGTCCGATTCCTACATTTTAACAGACAATAGGTGCCTGTGATTGGCATGTTTCTGTCTTTAAAGCTGATTTTTAAGTGGATGAACAATTTTTGGAGCTTTGTTTGTCAATCTGACCTCTTTATATGTTTTGAAAATAAATTTGAAGTAAATTGGGGTTTACAAAGTCTGGAAACCATAGAAATTGAAAGATGTTGGGATTCTGAATAGCTTGTTAGGTTTAATAAATCAGTCACATTTACTTTTTAATATCTGGCTTGCCCAGACTAGACAAAACCGACTGCGTAAAAAATGGCTTATATGGCTCCTACAGTTGTTTTATTAACACTAGAAAGAAGGCTGTGCCCCTTTTTTTAGTCCTTTTTTTATTTTTATTTATTTTGTGTGCATAATTTAATCGAGACAACATCCCTGTTAGATACTTTTGTATAGGAAGCTTCTTCAACATTTTTCCACCATTGGTCTGCATCTTTGTGATATTGTTATGTAATAGAAAATCTGCACAATAAATAATCAAATCACCACATAGTGCTGGAACTAGAGCAACATTTTACAGCTTATACCTCTCTGTAGTGTGTTGTTTTTGTTGTTGTTTTTAAAGGGATAGGAAAGTCAAAATTAAATTTGCATTATTCAGATAGAACATGTCATTTTAAGACACTTTTAAATTCACTTCTCAATATTTAATTCTCAATTAATCATTTTCTTGGTATTCTTTTGTTGCATCTTTTTGGCAATTTATGGCAGCAGCATTTTCAACAGTGTAACACTATTACAGACATTGTTGCCAACACTGCTTCCATATAGAGCTGAAGACATGCGCAGCATGAGATTGTGTTTATAGTAAATATATGTGCAGCCACCAATCAGCATCTAGTTTCTGCTTCTGAGCCCTTCGAGGTATTCATCTCAACAAAGGATACCGAGAGTTGTTTCACATTGCATGCTCTACCTAAATCATGAAAGTTTAATTTTGACTTTATAGCAGTAACTAAGGCCTTAGCAAAATGTCACACAACTAATGATAGTAACTACTACTTTTAAAGGGATATGAAACCCAAGCATTTCCTTTTGTGGTTTTATACAGAGCATATAATTTTTCAAAAGTTCACAATTATATTCTCAAATTTTGGTTCCCATTATATTCTGTGTTAAAGAGATACCTAGGTATGTATCTGGAACACTACATAGAAGCAAATAGTCCTTTTGCAAATGGATAACATTCTTATAAAACTGCTGCCATATCGTGCTCTAGAAATGGGCTGGCTCCTAAGCATACCTCCCTGCTTTTCAACAAAAGAAACCAAGAGAACGAAGAAAAAATTGGTCATAAAAGTACATTAGAAAGATGTTTAAAAATCACATGCTCTACATGAATTATGGAAGAACAATGTTGGGTTTCCTGTCTCTTTAAATATTTCTATAAAACCAGAGAACACATAAAGGGCACAAGAATATGTGAGTCACAATGAAAGAAATCCAATTATGAAAACTATACCGCTTAAACCTCCTTCACAGAAAAAATATAAAAAGAACACTCAGTAGTATTGCAGCAATTCCATTTGTAATAGAAAGGTTTGTTTAGATGCCTAGGTAAAATTCAAGGCTTTTAGACATTTGTTCAAAATCTAGGAGTCAGAAATAATTAGGAAGCCACAAGATTTTATATATGCAGTGATTTTATTGCATCCCAGCTCTGTGCATACCCATCACCACAGCACTGTCTTTGAAAGGGCTTTCCTTCAGTGTCCTGCAGTGTGCTTGGTATATAGCATGTGTCATGATGGCACTTCTAGTTCCCATACATGCATGCTGGTTCTAATTGACACAGCGCAAGCAATGTAGGTGTCTGTAATGGAGTACTGTTGGACATTTTTAGTGTTAAGATCTATATCTAGGAGCCAGCCCCATAGTATAAAAACCATACATTTTTGATTGTCCTTGTGATTTTTTTTTTTTGTCTCACACGCACTCACACACCCCTTGTGTGATCAGTGTTTGCTAATGTTAAATTGATGTTTTCTCTTACATTGGTGTGTCTGGTCCACGGTTTCATCCTTACTTGTGGGAATATTCTCTTCCCTAACAGGAAATGGCAAAGAGGCACACAGCAAAAGCTGTCCATATAGCCCCTCCTCTGGCTCCGCCCCCAGTCATTCTCTTTGCCTGCTCTGAACAAGTAGCATCTCCACGGGGATGGTAAAGAGTATGTGGTGTTAGTTGTAGTTTTATTTCTTCTATCAAGAGTTTGTTATTTTAAAATAGTGCCGGTTTGTACTATTTACTCTACAACAGAAAGTGATGAAGAGTTCTGTTAAAAGAGGAGTATGATTTTAGCACCAGTAACTAAAATCCATTGCTGTTACCACGCAGGACTGTTGAAACCAGAGAACTTCAGTTGGGGGTAACAGTTTGCAGACTTATCTGCTTCAGGTATGACCTGTCTCCTTTCTAACAACACATAGTAATGCTAGAAGACTGTCAGTTTTTCCCTCATGGGACCGGTAAGCCATTTTCTTAGACTCAGTAACAGATTAAAGGCTTATATATTGGGCTCTATACTGGTTGACACTATTGTGGGCTAAATCGATTTGCTTATATCATATTCTTATGACATTTGGAGTGTTTTTATGAACTTAGAAACACTTTTGGGAACGTTTTAATTATGCCTGGCATTGGTTTAGACGCCTAATCTAGTCAGAAAGGCCCCTTCACTCTGGTATGCAGAGGGAGGAGGCCTCATTTTCGCGCCTCAGTTGCGCAGTTACTTCCAAAGGCAGTGCATGCAGCTTCATGTGAGAGGGTCCTGTGGCTGAGAAACAGACTCTGGAAGGCTTATTTCTGTGGTGAATAACCCCTAAGGAAGGTAAAAGCCGCAGCAAAGTCTGTGGCAGGGACTGTAGTGTGTTTAAACCGGTTAAATTGAACAATTAGCTCCGGTTTGCTTTTTTTTTTTTTTTTTTTTTTTTAAATTAATTTTTTTATTGAGGTATTCAACAGGTACAATACAATAATAAGTCAAGTACATCAAGGTAGGAACAACAATTCGCCTGGGATTCACATGTAAAGACAATTACAACACTTAGTAGCGAGGAGTGTGAAACGGCAAAAATAAAATAGTACAATATAAAGGAAGTACCTCTTTTTTTTTTTTAACAAGTATGATTTCCTCGAGTAACAGGGGGAGCTATTGATAGACCTCGCAAGGTTAAAGAGACCATGGAAGAGGAATCATTTTCCTAAGTATATTATAAGTTGCGTGAAATGCAATAGCTGTGAACACGTTATTAGTAATGCTAATGTTAAACAATCTTGCTATTCCATGAGGGGGAACTTTGGACAATTTTATGGTGCACTGCAAGATGAACATATGTAGATAGTAGAAGGGGTGCGGTACAAACTAGAAAAACCGCATAGTGAACCCTCCTGTAGGAGGTATATTGTATGAGACTATGGGGGGAGGAGGTGGGAATTTGAGTAGATTAAAATAGGTATGACATAGAGTCGGACATTGCTAAAAAGGGTGAGATAAACCACTGCATCTTAACTTAGAATAGACAGGTTACAATAAAGCATAGTATTATATCTACGTGGGAAACTAATTGGGCATGGGCGAAGGCTACATTTTGTGTGCTGAGACCTAAGAGTCTAATATGGTGCAGATAACAGGGGTATTGCAACTCTAGTATTAAATGAAAGGGAGAGAAATTGTATAGTTAAATAGAAGCGCAGGTCCAGCCTGCAACAGAAAGCAAGTCATCCTGGAGTAACGGAAATCTGCACATAGAATAGGTACTAGTAGGTAGCATGATTACAGCACTCCAACATATATGTTCAGATATAGTTAAAATAAAAGTCACATGTGTTTGCTGTGGTTATACAACAATTGCAGATAGAATGCTGGGAACATATCTAGAACGTAAACATAAAGCAAAAAAAATAAATAAAAATAAGAACATTACTGATGTACATTAATCTGCATTATGGTGCAAAACTATGTCTGAAACTATGCTATGGAGCTATACAGTTGTAAAGTATAGGCATCACACTGCCCTGGCCACTGGCAGCGAGATGTCATGTATCCAAACTTCAGCCACACTCCATGCATATATATAAGATATGTAAAAAAAAAAAAACCTCCAGACATAGAAGGATTATGTGATGAAGTATTGAAATTCTATTTACATCATGGTAGGTGCAAAAAAACAATGAGGAGCCTGTAAATACAGAGTAAGAAACAAAAGGGGGCAGACAATTGTGTGGAGCTTAGAAGTTAAATTGTCAATATTGCACCCTAATATGGTAATATCTGGAGTGAAAATCTAGCCCCATTGAAATATGCACAGAAGTGTATAGGAAAAGCATAACATTTAATTTCCATTAACTCCCCAGTGGGTGTAGATAAACTATAAACAATTTAAACATAAAACTGAGCTGTGTAAATGAAATGGAGCTGCCCTGTGCTAGAGAAGCCTTCTCATCCCTATTCACTACCAGAGCTTGCAAACATTGTTGTCAACACACAAAATAATTTAGCTAGTATATAAGAAAACAGAGTCCAGCGTGTCGACAGAATACAATGGTATTTAAGATGCATAAAAAAAAGAAAACTGCAAATGCAGTTCCACAGTAAATTCTAAACCTTATGATAATAGAATGTCTAAAACAGGCAGCAAGCACGCATACTGGTAAATTGTAAGAAAACATATTGCAAAGCAGAAACAAAACAAACATGGCAATTAAGTCCCCATAGTTTTTCAACCTGTAGGCTGTAACTGAAGGCAGGCTGGGCAGAGGGCTATGGAGCATGGAGTTTGGGGCTAACTATAGCAGATGCGATGGGTCACTCCAGCCTGTGTCTCTGAGAATCGCTGTCTAAGATGGGAATTCCCCTACCCCACACCGGACCGAGAAGTTGAGCAACGTCTCTGAGCCTCCATGTTAAAACTCTGAAGGGTGGCAAGTGAGCTACACCAAGTAAGGTAGACCGGGGGTAAGAGAAATTCCAGTAGCAGGATGAAATGTCCCCTCCAGCCTGTGCGGCCTTGTGCCGTAGATGGTGAGAGAAGCTCTGAGACATTTCGGGAAACCTGCGAGTCCGGTGTTGAAATGAGGAGCTGTGCGCTATGCAGCATGAGGGTTCTGCCGGTACGTCCATGATCCTGATACAGATAAGGCATTCCCGATGGTGGATTGTGAGGATCTTTAATAGTAACCGCTACGGTGCCAGCATACCGCCCCCTCGCTTCATCCAAACCATAGGGCAATGTGAAGTTTGTCGATGTTGTGCTCAGGAATGGCGGTTCTCGTGGCGCAGCTATTGCCTCTGATCTCTTCTCCTCATGAACAGCCATAGTGCCCGGGGTGCCAATAAGTGTAACAGAGGGCTTGAAAGCCTCTGCCACTGCATTGGAGAGAGCCTCGTGGTGACGACCCAGCAGTTCCGTCATTTGGTTGAGGATTAGTGTAGCCATAGCTCCGTACCTGTGGCGTAGCATTAAAGTCCAAGGGCAGGTACCAGAAATAAAATCTAGCGCTGCTGAGCTGCTGTTAAGATAACAAGTAGATACCTTTCTCCATGTGTCTGTAGAATAGAGTAAAAATAGCTGATAAAGTCCTGAAAATTGTATAATGTTTTAGGAGCTCTGGAAATGTGCGACTTATCTCAGTGAAAGTTGGCTCCGCCCCCCCCCCCCCCCCCCGGTTTGCTTATTTAAGGGTCTAGAAACTTCATATTTAGTGTGCAATACTTTCAAAGCATTAAGACACTGGGGTGTAAATTTTATAAAGATCGGATATTTCCTTCATAGTTTTTTGAACATTCAGAAATAAAGTGTGTTCTTTTTATTTAAAGAGACAGTAACGGTTTTGTATAAAATCGTTTTTATTGCATTAATAGCCTGCCTAAATCTTCCTAACATGTCTGTACCTTCAGATAGCGCATGTTCTGTGTGTATGGAGGCCAAGGTGGTTCCCCCTTTAAATGTATGTGCAAATTGTGCCATGGCGTCCAAACAAAGTAAGGACAGTACTGTCACATTTAATAAGGTTGCCCAAGATGATTCTTCAAATGAAGGTAGTGGGGATAGTTCATCATCCTCTCCTTCTGTGTCAACACCAGTTTTGCCCACGCAGGCGATACCTAGTACATCTAGCGAGCCAATGCTTGTTACTATGCAGCAATTAACAGCAGTAATGGATAATTCTATAGCAAATCTTTTATCCAAACTGCCAGCATTTCCCAGAAAGCGTGATTGCTCAGTTTTAAATACAGAGGATGAGCAAGCAGGCGCTGATGATAATTTATCTGTTATACCCTCACATCAATCGGGATTGGCAGTGAGGGAGGGTCTGTCCGAGGGAGAAATTTCTGATTCAGGAAAAATTTCTCAGCAGGCAGAACCTGATATTGTGGCATTTAAATTTAAGCTAGAACATCTCCGCGCCCTGCTTAAGGAGGTGCTAGCTACTCTTGATGATTGTGATTCTTTGGTAATTCCAGAGAAGTTGTGCAAAATGGACAAATTCTTAGAGATCCCAGTGCACGCTGATGCTTTTCCAATACCCAAGAGGGTAGCGGACATAGTGAATAAGGAGTGGGAGAAGCCAGGTATACCTTTTGTTCCACCTCCTATATTTAAGAAAATGTAACCCATTGTTGACCCCAGATGGGACGCATGGCAAACGGTCCCTAAGGTAGAGTGGGCAGTTTCAACGTTAGCAAAGCGCACAACTATTCCTATAGAGGACAGTTGCGCTTTCAAAGATCCTATGGATAAAAAATTGGAAGGATTGCTTAAAAAGATTTTTGTTCAGCAGGGTTTCCTTCTTCAACCAATTTCGTGCATTATTCCCGTCACCTCGGCGGGGTCTTTTTGGTTCGAGGAACTAGAAAGTTCGCTCCAAAAGGAGACTCCATATGATGAAGTCATGGACAGAATTCACGCACTAAAGTTGGCTAATTCCTTTATTTTGGATGCCGCTTTTCAATTAGCAAAGTTAGCGGCAAAAAACTCAGGTTTTGCAATAGTGGCACGCAGGGCGCTTTGGCTAAAATCTTGGTCGGCGGATGTGTCGTCCAAAACAAAATTACTTAATATTCCTTTCAAAGGTAAGACCCTTTTCGGGCCAGAATTGAAGGAGATTATTTCTGACATCACTGGGGGAAAGGGCCATGCCCTCCCACAGGATAGGCCTTTCAAGGCTAAGAACAAGTCTAATTTTCGTTCCTTTCGCAATTACAGGAATGGACCGGCTTCTAACTCTAGACAAGAGGGTAACACTTCCCAGCCTAAACCAGCATGGAAACCATTGCAAGGCTGGAACAAGGGTAAACAGGCCAAGAAGCCTGCTGCTGCTACCAAGACAGCATGAAAGGGTAGCCCCCGATCCGGGACCGGATCTAGTAGGGGGCAGACTTTCTCTCTTTGCTCAGGCTTGGGCAAGAGATGTTCCGGATCCCTGGGCACTAGAAATTGTCTCTCAGGGGTATCTTCTAGAGTTCAAGGAACTCCCTCCAAGGGGAAGGTTCCACATGTCTCGCTTATCTTCAGACCAGATAAAGAGACAGGCATTCTTACATTGCGTAGGAGACCATTAAAGATGGGAGTGATACACCCAGTTCCAACAGCGGAACAAGGTCTGGGGTTTTACTCAAACCTGTTTGTAGTTCCCAAAAAAGAGGGAACTTTCAGACCAATTCTGGATTTAAAAATACTAAACAAATTCCTCAGCGTTCCATCATTCAAAATGGAAACTATTCGGACGATCTTACCAACAATCCAGGAGGGTCAATATATGACTACCGTGGACTTAAAGGATGCGTACCTGCATATTCCTATCCACAAAGATCACCATCAGTTCCTAAGGTTCGCCTTTCTGGACAAACATTACCAGTTCGTGGCTCTTCCATTCGGTTTAGCCACTGCTCCCAGAATTTTCACAAAGGTACTAGGGTCCCTTCTAGCGGTTCTAAGGCCGAGGGGCATTGCTGTAGCACCTTACCTAGACGACATTCTAATCCAAGCGTCGTCCCTTTCCAAAGCAAGGGCTCATACAGACATTGTTTTAGCCTTTCTCAGGTCTCACGGGTGGAAGGTGAACATAGAAAAAAGTTCCCTGTCCCCGTCCACAAGGGTTCCTTTTCTGGGAACAATAATAGATTCTGTGGAAATAAAGATTTTTCTGACAGAGGTCAGAAAGTTAAAACTTCTAAAAGCTTGTCGAGTTCTTCATTCTATTCCTCAGCCTTCCATAGCTCAGTGCATGGAAGTTATAGGACTAATGGTTGCAGCAATGGACGTGGTTCCTTTTGCTTGAATTCATTTAAGACCATTGCAGCTGTGCATGCTCAAACAGTAGAATGGGGATTATGCAGACTTGTCTCCCCAAATTCAAGTAGACCAGGTAACCAGAGACTCACTCCTCTGGTGGTTGACTCAGGATCACCTGTCTCAGGGAATGGGTTTCCGCAGACCAGCGTCGGTCATTGTCACGACCGACGCCAGCCTCTTGGGCTGGGGCGCGGTCTGGGACTCTCTGAAAGCTCAGGGTCTATGGTCTCGGGAAGAGTCTCTTCTCCCGATAAACATTTTGGAACTGAGAGCGATATTCAATGCGCTCCGGGCTTGGCCTGAACTAGCGAAGGCCAGGTTTATAAGATTTCAGTCGGACAACATGACGACTGTAGCGTACATCAATCATCAGGGGGGAACAAAGAGTTCCTTGGTGATGAGAGAGGTATCCAAGATCATCAAATGGGCGGAGGATCACTCCTGCCATCTATCTGCAATTCACATCCCAGGAGTAGACAACTGGGAGGCGGATTATCTGAGTCGTCAGACTTTCCATCCGGGGCAGTGGGAACTTCACCCGGAGGTCTTTGCCCAGTTAACCCAACTATGGGGCACTCCAGATATGGATCTGATGGCGTCCCGTCAGAACTCCAAGGTTCCTCGCTACGGGTCCAGATCCAGGGATCCCAAGGCGACACTAGTGGATGGTTCCCCCCGTTCCCTCTCCTTCCCAGGCTTGTAGCCAGGATCAAGCAGGAGAAGGCCTCAGTGATTCTAATAGCTCCTGCATGGCCACGCAGGACTTGGTATGCAGACCTGGTGAATATGTTATTGGTTCCACCATGGAAGCTACCTTTGAGGCAGGATCTTCTAGTACAAGGTCCATTCAAACATCCAAATCTAGTCTGTCTGCAACTGACTGCTTGGAAATTGAACGCTTGATTCTATCTAAGCGTGGGTTTTCAGATTCGGTTATAGATACTCTGGTTCAAGCCAGAAAACCGGTGACTAGGAAAATTTACCATAAGATATGGCAAAAATATATCTGTTGGTGCGAATCCAAGGGATTCTCTTGGAATAAAATTAATATTCCTAGGATACTTTCCTTTCTCCAAGAGGGTTTGGATAAAGGTTTGTCAGCTAGTTCCTTAAAAGGACAGATCTGCTCTGTCTGTTTTGTTGCACAAACGACTGGCAGCCATGCCAGATGTACAGGCGTTTGTATAGGCGTTTAGTCAGAATCAAGCCTGTTTACAGACCTATGACTCCTCCATGGAGTCTAAACTTAGTTCTTTCAGTTCTTCAAGGGGTTCCGTTTGAACCCTTACATTCCATAGATATTAAGTTACTATCTTGGAAAGTTCTGTTTTTGGTTGCTATTTCTTCTGCTAGAAGAGTTTCTGAATTGTCTGCTTTGCGGTGTACTTCACCCTATCTGGTGTTCCATACAGATAAGGTAGTTTTACGTACCAAGCCTGGTTTTCTTCCAAAGGTGGTTTGCAACAGGAATATTAACCAGGGAATAGTTGTTCCTTCTCTGTGTCCGAATCCAGTTTCAAAGAAGGAACGTTTGTTACACAACCTAGATGTGGTCCGTGCTTTAAAATTCTATTTAGAGGCTACAAAGGATTTCAGACAGACATCATCCTTGTTTGTCGTTTATTCTGGTAGGAGGAGAGGGCAGAAAGCTACTGCTACCTCTTTCCTTTTGGCTGAAAAGCATCATCCGATTGGCTTATGAGACTGCCGGACGGCAGCCTCCTGAACGAATTACAGCTCACTCTACTAGGGCTGTGGCTTCCACATGGGCCTTCAAGAACGAGGCTTCTGTTGATCAGATCTGTAAGGCAGCGACTTGGTCTTCCCTGCACACTTTTACCAAATTTTACAAATTCGATACTTATGCTTCTTCGGAGGCTGTTTTTGGGAGAAAGGTTTTGCAAGCCGTGGTGCCTTCCGTTTAGGTTACCTGACTTGTTCCCTCTCTTCATCCGTGTCCTAAAGCTTTGGTATTGATTCCCACAAGTAAGGATGAAGCCGTGAACCGGACACACCAATGTAGGAGAAAACAGAATTTATGCTCACCTGATAAATTTCTTTCTCCTACGGTGTGTCCGGTCCACGTCCCGCCCTGGCTTTTTGTCAGGTTTAAATTTTTTATCTCTATACACTACAGTCACTATGGCACCCTATGGTTTCTCCTTTTTCTCCTAACCGTCGGTCGAATGACTGGGGGCGGAGCCAGAGGAGGGGCTATATGGACAGCTTTTGCTGTGTGCCTCTTTGCCATTTCCTGTTAGGGAAGAGAATATTCCCACAAGTAAGGAGGAAGCCATGGACCGGACACACCGTAGGAGAAAGAAATTTATCAGGTAAGCATAAATTCTGTTTTATTGATACGATGCGAGTTATAACACAGTCTTCTAAGTATTGAGAGCTGCATTATACTGCTCAGTTGTCTTAGAGAGTCACAACGGCTACATACAGATACATAACTAAAATCCTTTAAAGCAATATGAAACCCAACATTTTTATTTCATGATTTAGATGTAAATTGGAAAGTTGATTAAAATTGCATTTATCTATTATCTAATGTGCTTCATTCTCTTAATATGCTTTGTTGACGAAAGAACAATGCACATGGTTGCGCCAATAACATCAGGCATTAATGTGCAGTCACCAATTAGCAGCTCCTTGAGCCTACCTAAGTTTGCTTTTCAACTAAGGATATCAAGAGAAACAAATTAGATAATAGAAGTAAATTGAAAAGTTGTTTAAAATTATATGCTCTATCTGAATCATAAAAAGAGAAAAAATGGGTTTAATGTCCCTTTAAAGGGACACTCAATCAAAATTAAACTTTCATTATTCAGATAGAGCATGCAATTTTAAACAACTTACCAATTTACTTTCATTAACTAAATGTGCACAGTCTTTTTATATTATAACTTTTTGAGTCACCAGCTCCTTCTGAGCATGTGCAAGAATAAGTGTGTATGCATTTGTGAATGGCTGATGGCTGTCACATGGTACAGGGGGAGTGGAAAAAGTCATAACTTTTAAAATTGTCAGAAAAAAAAATCTACTACTCATTTGAAGTCCAGACTAAGTGCTATTGCATTATCTTGTTATCTTGCATTTGTTGATTATGCAAATCTACTAAATAGATAAAGCTATTCTACATGCATTGCTTATATTGTGTGTCTATCCTCACACCCAGTAAAAGGACTCTTATGGATGCATTATAGGGAGTCTTCAGTTCTAGATGCTGAGGTGCAAGAGAGGCTGCAGGAAGTTATGTAGGTAGTAAAAACTTCAAAAACCCAGATTCTAAGCCCAATTTTTGAGGCATCATGGGAGAACCATGTTACATGGGCTTCTAGAGCCCTGATTTATATATAATTCATCTGTAGTAACCTTTTGTGAGTATTGATTTAGTTACAATACTAATTTGTGATCTGTTTTAGTTTTTCACAAAAAAAGTAATGAAGAAGATTTAAACGATCTTGTGGTTTTCTTGGTGGTCTTTCATTCAATGAGAATCATATTCTTGTGCCATGGTGTATTTTCTGGTGTTCAAATTACTTTTTAAGGGCACATATTATTTTTCTAATAATGTATTAGACTCTTATACATTATTAGAAAAATATGTGCCCTTAAAGTCTATTTTTAAGTGTTGTTCATTTCCGTATGAGCTCTAATAATTAGAGCTCATATGTAAATGAACAACACTTAAAAATAGCCTGTTCATTCAGAGTATTTGTTTGGCGTAAATTCTTGGTTTGAGTAACCTTAAAAGGACATTTTAATAGTTTGAAAACTGCTCCTTTTACCTTTTTATTTGAATTAGATTTTCTACAAAGAAACTGGGCAACAGTAGCTATGTAAAGAGAAGCACTGATTAATTTCCCAATGGTGTGTGTGTGTGTGTGAGATTTTGTATGTGAAATAGCTGGTTGTGATAATTCCACCCCTCCCCAAGTCATAATTAACATTTCAGTACCTAACATAACATTAGCAGTTCTGCTTTACTTGCAAACTTAGCCCATTGTTATGGGCATGTCCTAGGTGATGGTTTGAATGAGGAAACAACATATAAAAACATATTTAAAATACAGAAGTAAATGAAGGAACAATTTCCCATATGTTTAATACTCTGCAGTAGGTATAACAAGTAATTTTAAAAACATTAAGTGAAACAAATTTTATAGTACAATGTCCCTTTAAAGGGACATCAAATAACTGCCAGACATAATAATGTATTAACATTTTAGATTAGGCTGAAAATATTATATGCAGATGTTATTTAAACAACAGTGTAAAGTAATGGACGCCACCTGTTTGATCGCCCATGCTAAAGCCAATTGGGCACATTTATTAATCCCTGGCCTTTACACTTTTTAGTGCATACAGAAAAAGAAGCACTTTACTAAGAAGGAACAGCAGCTCAGTAGCTTGTTCTGTGGCGTTACCACCTAGGAGCAGTCTCTTTTAGACCAATTTGTGCTTTTTACAGTGGAGAACTTTCCTGAAGTATATCAGTCTGATCTGCCTAGCAAGTTCAGTCCAGCCCCAAAATACCAGGCACGTTTTACACTTTTTAGTTCATCCAGATTTTTATTTTATATATATATCCCCCCCCCCCCCCAATAATTTTGACCTGTTTGTTGAAAAAGTTCTGGTCAAGTATGATGGGAGTCGTCTCCACTATTTGCATGAAATGGATCTATACCCTTATTTTGCTTTAACTGGAAGTTTTTCTTTTTGCCATTTTGTTATAGTATTTTGTTATATTTTTAAGTAATATTTGAGGTTGGGTCAAAACTTTGCAGATTACAGCAGTCAAATTTGATGGGTTTCATCTTTTTAGGATCCTCAGTTTTCTATTGGTCCTGAAAGCCTTCCTTGGGCTCTTGTAGCATAATCGGTTTGCTGGTCAAATTCCTTTTTTTTGCAAAGTAAAATGGCAGAACTCTGCTGATGTTGCAGATGGACTTTTGACCTTTTTCCTTACAAGCAAGATTGCATTTATTGACTTGGTTATCGGGGAAAAAGGTAGTTTACAGACTGCTTCTTTTAATTCATGTAGTATAACTGTTAAAGGGGCTGTGTACTCTAAATTTTCTCCCCTTTAAAGGGACCTTAAATACTATATCAATTTACTATACCTCCCTCTTATTATGCGTGCTGCCATTTTGGAACCCCCTAGGTTACACTGCTGGTAACTGTAGAGCACAAACCCATCAGCATTGGAATGCACTGAAAGCAAGATTTCAAGATGGTAGCACCCATGACTAGAGCAAGGCAGGAATAACCTCAGTACTACGCTTATTAAATGTATGTAGTGATTTATCCATCAAATGCATTCCCAGTGATCCATTTTAGTTGCTGTAGTGTATTACATTATTAACCTTTTTATTTTGTCATTTGTAATAGCTGCTTTTGGGTGTTGTATCCCCATATATACTGAAAACGTCAGAGCTTAAAGGGACAGTCTACACCAGAATTTTAATTGTTTTAAAAGATAGATAATCCCTTTATTACCCATTCCCCAGTTTTGCATAACCAACACAGTTATAATAATATACTTTTAACCTCTGTGATTATCTTGTATCTAAGCCTCTGCAAACTGCCCCTTTTTTCAGTTATTTTGACAGACTTGCAGTCTAGCCAATCAGTGCCTGCTCCCAGATAACTTCATGTGCACGAGCACAGTGTTATCTATATGAAATACGTGAACTAACACCCTCTAGTGGTGAAAAACTGTTAAAATGCAATCTGAAAAGAGGTGGGCTTCAAGGTCTAAGAAATTGGCATATGAACCTCCTAGGTTAAGCTTTCAACTAAGAATACCAAGAGAACAAAGCAAAATTGGTGATAAAAGTAAATTGGAAAATTGTTTAAAATTACATGCTCTATCTGAATCATGAAAGTTTATTTTGGCCTAGACTGTCCCTTTAAAGTGAAGGTCAAGTTTGACGAATTAGTGCCCGGTTTTTAATAATCCTATTGAAAACAAGGGCCTTTTAATTAATCAAAATTGACATTTTGAGTGTTTTCTTCAAAAACATACCTTTTAATCCTGAGAGCCGCTGCATCGCTTCCTCCGCCCGTTGCAAGTCCTCTTCGTGGGTCCAAAATGAAGAATCCGGCTTCATCCAATCACGGCGTTCCATCAGGCCATGATCCTCCCCCCGGGGGGAACGCCATGAATGTCAATTTTGATGAATTAAAGTGCCCTTGTTTTTAATAGGATTATTAAAAAACGGGCACTAATTCATCGAAATTGACCTTCACTTTAAGTATTAGTTATAAAAAACCTATGTTAACAGGGAGCTGTCAAAGAAATTACACTCCCAGTGGGGGTTAGAAACAGAGGAATTAAAATGTTAATTTTTATTTGCTCTCTCTAAATACTGTTTTTGTGTAAAGGAACAGAGATAAGGAGGCTGGGGTACATAGGGATAAAGATTCCAGCAAAGAGAGCTGGATACTAAGCTGGTTAGCAAGGATACTAACCAGAAAAGCACTCTGCCCTCATACGTATGGGCTTAGTGTATATAGGTTTTAAAATATATCAACTTTATTAGTTTTATTTAAAAAGGGTTGCACACAATAAAAACAGTTGCAGCAAGTAAAAGTGGTTTTCAAACTAATGTAGTGAAAATGGTGGATAGTTACAAATTCTTATCCTGAATTGATATCGTGGATAGTAACTCCAACCTAAAGAGGATTTGTGGTAAACCTTAATGGTAAAAGTATGTTTAGAATCTGCTGTGGGCTAACATCCCTGCAAAACATGAGGCCAGCCTGTTAGGGGACACTAATCGGTCAAAGTCTGTACTCCTAAATTGTATACCTCACTGAGTGTTATGTGGATACTAAATTAAATTGTACCCATATGTACTCTGTGGTCGAATACTGCAACAGTAGTATTGTGGCTAGGTATTGATAACTTGTAGTTACGTGTAGATTGCACTTATATATACAAATTACTTGTTAGCGTGCCCATGGGTCACAGTTAAAATATTTATTGCTCCACAGATTAGATTAGAGGTATATCTGCACCGTCATATGTACAGCCCAATATCTAAAATGGAGCATATGTATATAAATGAAACCAGTGTAATACTTAGCGAGGAGGCTTATTCAGATTACTTGTTAGTGTGCCCGTGGGTCACAATTAGAATATTCATTGCTCTAAAGACTAGAGGTATATCTCCGCCGTCATATGTACAGCCCAATATCTGAAATGGAGAATGTGTGTATAAATGAACCCACAGGAGTTACCGTGTATTCAAACGTTAAGTTACAGTGTAACCAATGACTCGCAACTAACTTTGTATCGGTTGCTATTGATTAATTAAAAAGTTATTTATCGTATACTTATGTTATAAGATTTTTTTCAGCATCCTACAAAGGAGTGTCATACTTAGCGAGGAGGCTTATACAAATTACTTGTTAGTGTGCCCGTGGGCTTAACACTAAACTCGCCACCAGGCTGGTATGTGCAGGATATGCAATTTATTTATTACAGCAGTAACCTAAATCAGCTGGTTTTAGAAACTCCCGAACAGCAAGACTCGTGTAGAGAGGCCTCTCACCCCCACTGTGAATTGTATACGGTTAGTATTAAACGTGCAAATAAATAAGGAATGTCTATATGCCCTAAGGTAACACTTAGATTGTGCAGTGTTCCACAAGTTAAGGAACACAAAAGCCACTGTAAATTAAGCTCAACGTTTAACGTTCATTTGTACAATCCATATAAACAAGTTTTATTTATGTATATACAGGTTAAACGTGGAGCTTAATTTGCAGTGGCTTCTGTATTCCTTAACTTGTGGAACACTGCACAATCTAAGTGTGACCTTAGGGCATATAGACATTCCTTATTTATTTGCACGTTTAATACTAACCGTATACAATTCACAGTGGGGGTGAGAGGCCTCCCTATACGAGTCTTTCTGTTCGGGAGTTTCTGAAACCAGCTGATTTAGGTAACTGCTGTAATAAATAAATCGCATATCCTGCACATACCTGCCTGGTGGCGAGCTTTAGTGTTAAGCCCACGGGCACACTAACAAGTAATTTGTATAAGCCTCTTCGCTAAGTATTACACTCCTTTTGTAGGATGCTGAAAATCTTATAACAAAAGTATACGATATATAACTTCTTTTTTTTTTTTAAAGTGATTTTTATTGAGGTTTAACTTACAAACATATAAACATAAAAAATGTCTTACAGTGCGATAATCAGCAGCACGTTAATTGAGCATAGTATAATAATCCTGGAAAACACAATGTGCATGTATGCCATAATAAAATTACATGTCATACCTCATTTTTACTGTATATATAAATCCCTTTATATGGAAATCTCAAAAACAATTAACAATTTCCCCCTTTTGAAAAAGAAAACCAGCCACTTTTGGACTGCTAACTAACTGTTGGTTAGAATTAAGACAGGGGATATGAGGGATAAGAAATGAAAGGGAGGACCACTTGTGGGTCCTTTAATAGATAGTAGCAAATTGAGTAATATAATGATATGGGAGCCAGTATTATGGAGAGCTAAAAGAATAAAAAAAATATAACACATTACCTATTATAGCAGACAGATATAAAGAAAGCTATGGGCTGTGATATGAATGGTTATGGGCGAAGGGGCGGATTACAAAATGTGCTAGGGGGACTAGCAAAGCTGGCATTTAAGACTAAGTTGTGATTTAGCTTACAATAATTTTAAAAAGAGCAAATAACCTGTTCTTTCACGTGAAACCAGCAGTTAACAGTTTTAACATATTCTGTGGCCAGCAAAAACTGAACCAAAGCTAACATGAATAAAGTAAGGCTAGAACATTACCAATACTTCTTATTATAGTTCAGCACTTCAGTATTTAGAGGTAGATAACCCTGCTCCTATATGGGTATATAGTTCATGAGTGCCTAAGGGATAGGTTTTAGATGTCACAATGAAGACTCTGAATGAACTAAGAGTGCCAGGGGGGGATCTACGCATAGTCTAATCCCAATGATACAGTATAATATAATATATCTACTAACCAGTACAGGATTAGTATGAGCAAAGCAATTGACAGAAAACACAAATACGATTGAAGTTTGTCCAGAGGCTCAAAAAAAGAATACACAAGGAATTTGGGTAACAAAAATACAGGGAAAGGAACATAAATAAATAAACAGCAACAAAGGTCAGCTTTAAGCTAAAAAGTAATGTATAGCGCCCAAATATCTAGAGAAAGGTAGTCTACAACTATTACTAAGTCTCAGACAGAGTCCTCATAAACATAATAGTTCATTTGTTTGCCCTAAGATCCAACCTAGATATGTATGGGGGGGTCACACTGAATTTTCTCAGATTGTTGTTGTTTTTTTTGTTTTTTTTTCCCTATTATTAGTCCCAAACCTCCGCCCTCCCGCCTCACCTATCCCCCTCCACATCACTTATCCTCAAGAGCTCGTCGATGAGGAGTAGCTGGCTCTATCCCACTCCAAGTCGTGGGAGAAGGTGGGCACAAGATGGGGTAAGGAGCTTATTGCGATATCGCTGTCTGCTGAGGGCCTCCCGGGATCTGTCCCCAAACTTGTGTCTGTAACCCTCTGCAGTATGAGGAGCACATCAAGACAATGTGGAATTGGGTATAAACCCTGCTTTGCATGTTCATCTGTAACTTCCAATAGGTCGGGCGCTTCGTAGATCACAGGGAGAGAGAGAAACCCGACTTGTTGCTGCTCCCCCTGGCTCGGCCGGTTGCCTGCTCTGCAGCCCCTTGAGTCAGTCCGTGACTGCGTGAAATACGGGAACCATCGAGGCCCACCGTCTCGCCCTCCGTCTGCTGCGTCTAATCCATCGAGGTGCCAGGTCGTCCCTTGACCACAGCACCACAGGCGGTACATCTCCATCGGCAGCCTGGATATCAGGTATAGGAGCCGCAATACAGGGGTATAATGAGGGAACTTCTGTGTTCTGCGGGGCCTCCGGAGGTGCTATAAAGGGTTGGGCACTATTATCCAGCGTTATGGGCTGAGGTTGGGTGTTGAGTCCCCTGGTAGTTAGATAGGTCGGCTCCTTTATCAGATCAGGCGTTCTTGTTGCTTGACCAGTGTATGTAGGCTTTGGATTTAGGAATATGTTACTTAGCTTGAGTTCTAGGCTTTTATAGTGATCTTCGATAAGCTGCGTCATCTCAGCTTCCCACCTGGCCAGGGCCTCCATTTTCCGGAGGAGATTTCAAGCTGCTCCACTATGTGAATATTCGTTTACAGGCTTGGTGGCTCCCACATTAAACTGCTCTAGTTGGTGTAGGTTTTGAAGGGAGGAGTATCCTCCGGTAGTCCAACTGTGACTGCTTTACCCGGATAACCGGGGGGGGTGCAAAGACCTTATGTTGAGGCCGCCGCCAAAGGCCTTGACGGTCCGGATCAACAGTTCAGGGTCATAGGGTCTACAAAACTGGTATCAATTGGTTCAGTATAGCGTGATACACATGCAAATGTCCTGGTTTTCCAGAGATGTAGTATAAATCTGTTCAAAATCGGCGGATTGTCCAGATCTCACCCGGAGTTACTGATATTGCATCCTAAAATGGACGCTGCCCAGACACGCCCCCCCCCCTATAACTTTTAAATTAATAGCAACCGATACAAAGTTATTTGCGAGTCATTGGTTACACTGTAACTTACACGGTAACTCCTGTGGGTTCATTTATACACACACTCTCCATTTCAGATATTGGGCTGTACATATGACGGCGGAGATATACCTCTAGTCTTTGGAGCAATGAATATTCTAATTGTGACCCACGGGCACACTAACAAGTAATCTGTACAAGCCTCCTCGGTAAATATTACACTGGTTTCATTTATATACATACGCTCCATTTTAGATATTGGGCTGTACATTTATACCTCTAATCTATGGAGCAATGACTATTCTAACTGTGACCCATGGGCACACTAACAAGTAATTTGTATAAGCCTCCTCGCTAAGTATTACTCTTTTTGGAGGTTGCTGAAAATCATATAATAAAAGTATATGATATGTAACTTAATAATTAATCAATAGCAACCGATACAAAGCTTAGTTGCTAGTCATTGGTTACACTGTAACTTAACGTTTGACTACACGGTAATTCCTGTGGTTTTATTTATATACACAAGCTCCATTCTAGATATTGGGCTGTACAAATGACGGCAGAGATATACCTCTAATCTGTGGAGCAACTAATATTTTAATTGTGACCCACGGGCACACCAACAAGTAATTTGTATATATAAGTGCAAACTACACGTAACTACAAGGTATCAATACCTAGCCATACTACTACTGTTGCAGTACTCTAGCACAGAGTACATATGGGTACAATTTATTTTAGTATCCACATAACACTGTGAGGTATACAATTTATGAGTACAGACTTTGCCTGATTAGTTGCCCCTAACAGGTTGGCCTTAATTTTGCAGGGATGTTAGCCCACAGCAGATTATAAACATACCTTTACCATTAAAGGGACATTGAACCCAATTTTTTTT
This sequence comes from Bombina bombina, assembly GCF_027579735.1. Classification (NCBI taxonomy): domain Eukaryota; kingdom Metazoa; phylum Chordata; class Amphibia; order Anura; family Bombinatoridae; genus Bombina; species Bombina bombina. The sequence continues at coordinate 446,126,816 of NC_069504.1, read as the reverse complement.
CTTTGTGATTCAGATAGAGCATGCAATTTTTAAGCAACTTTCTAATTTACTCCTATTATCAGTTTTCCTTCATTCTCTTGCCATCCTTATTTGAAAAAGAAGACATCTAAGCTAAGGAGCCGGCCCATTTTTTGGTCAGAACCCTGGATAGCACTTGTTTTTTGGTGGGTGAATTTATCCACCAATCAGCAAGAACAACCCAGGTTGTTCACCAAAAATGGGCTGGCATCTAAACTTACATTCTTGCTTTTCAAATAAAGATACCAAGAGTGACAAAAATTTCATAATAGGAGTTGCTTAAAATTGCATGCTCTATCCGAATCACAATAGAAAAAAATTGGGTTCAGTGTCCCTTTTAAGGTTTACCACAAATCCTCTTTAGGTTGGAGTTACTATCCATGATATCAATTCAGGATAAGAATTTATAACTATCCACCATTTTCACTACATTAGTATGAAAACCACTTTTACTTGCTGCAACTGTTTTTTGTGTGTGTAACCCTTTTTAAATAAAACTAATACAGTTGATATTTTAAAACCTATATACACTAAGCCCATACGTATGAGGGCAGAGTGCTTTTCTGGTTAGTATCCTGCCCAGCTCTCTTCCTGGAATTGTTCTTGTATATGGTTCTCTCTGATACTCGGCACCTATACACAATTACATAGTATATTGGATTATATTCTATACATTTAAATAAAGTGTTCCCTCAAAGTAATAAGAGTGGTGCCATTGCTCATCTCTCAAATAGGGATAAAGATGTCTGCTCTCCCTAAAAGCTCAACACTTCTAAATTGGAATCCCCCCCCATATTTCATATAGAAAAATAAACCTAAGCATTTCCCCCATACAGTTTTCTACTCTGCAGCTGGTATAACAGATTACTAGAAACTAATTAAGGGGAACACATTTTACAGTACACTGTCAATTTAAAGGGGGTTGAATTTAAAAAGATTTTTTCTTTAAGAGAAGGGAAAAAAACATTTTAAAAATATGTTTTTAATATGCCCTATTTTAGATGCAACAGAGACAATGTTTAGTGTCTGTTTTAATCATTAAAAATAAATGTCTGGTTGATATAACATAATTATTTATACTATCGTTGGTGTTTTTATAGTAAAAAAAAAAAAGAGGTTGGTTTTTGCCGCATAGCTGAGACGTTCTGGCTACTTTGGTTTGCCTGACATCGTTGCTGCACATGAACAAGCCATATCATTGAATCCAGGCAGTATTCTATATGATTGACTGTATTGCCCACCTGATATTTATATATCGGAAACTAACAGATTGGCTTTAACACACTTGCTGGCATTCAGTACAATAATTATTGAATGCTTTCACTACAATAACAAAACAAAAAACTCCTGGATGAAAGCAGCTGAGGTTTGGCCATGCAAATTGCTTAAATGACCAGTTTCAGCCTTCTTTATAGCGAAAATAATGGTTTATCGAGATCAGGAACATGCGATGCTCTGTACTGCTTGCTTTTCACATACCTGTTAGTTTTCTTGTCTTAGTCTTGCATTTCTCCCAGTCATGTAGCCTTGCATTGTAGACGTACGTTCCTAGAGAAATTATAGTTGTTTAAAGCAGTGTTTGAAGGACTCTTCCTCAGCTTGATGACATAAATAACTGCCGTTCCTATCTTGTATACTCTATTGTAAGAAAATGTGGTTATCACGTCTGTTGTATGTAACATACTTTACTTTATTTGCTTTTCCAGCTATTTAAAGGGACATGAAACCCATTTTTTTTTATACAGATGGAGAATACAAATTGTAAAAGTTTCCATTTTATTCTATTATCAAATTTGCGTTGTTCTTTGTTGAACACTGTTGCAAAACTGCTGCCATATAGTGCTGCAGACACGTGCATATTCCTGAACTGACCTTACTGCTATTCAACAAAGGATAACAAAAAACAGAAAATTTGATAAAAGAAGTACATTGAAAAGTTGTTTAAAAACTGTATGTTATGTCTTAATCATGAAAGAATCTCTGAAAGTTATGAGCCTGGAGTGAATCCTGTAGGACATTGTACACAGTGATTGCTTGCCCAGTATTTGACTTAATTTATATCTGTCCCTAATTGGCCACAGCAAGAGATAAGTAAAACATAAAGAATCTATGTCCCTGGGCTATAAAACACAACTTAAGCAAACAAAATTCCAGTTTAAGTGCTTTTAAAACATTTTTTTTTTGCATTGCAAAGCTTAATTGTTAGTAGATATTATGTAAAACTGTAAAAACATATTGTATTCCTTTAAACAGCTTTTGCAAATGACTCTGATGTTTTCTAACAGCAGTGGGGCAGGCTACAGTAATAAAAGCATTACAGCTCAGTGTGTATGATAGTGGTGTATGTTTTGACTTGCATCTAAGGTAGACCAGATTTGATTTGCAAATCTCTAGTGCTTGTGTTTTCTTACCTAACTGGTAATTTTTATAGGTCCTGCTCCCCCACCCATCAATCAGTCTCAGCCAGGTCGGCCACCAGTGGGACCTCCTCCCACCTCATCACCGTCTTTAATTAGACCATCTGCACCACCGCCTGGTCCAGCTAGAACTGGGCCCCAACCTCCAGTGATTCATGCCTCTCCTAACCAAGAAGGTAAGTGCTCAGTATGGCTTGCTAGTCATTCATGGTTATAAATCATTGTCCCTTAGAATCAGTACATTTATCTGCCAGGAGTATGCCCAGAAACTGCTGCTTTGCACCAGTATATGTGCATGTAACCTCTACTACAGATTCCATGCATTACCCACTGTAGCACTGTGTAAGTTATTAACCCCTTAGCTAGCAAAGCTTCCCATCGGTGTTGCACAAATTACAGTTGGCATCCCCAGGCTGGGACAGGAAACACCTCTTGCTTTTGTGTAAAAAAATAATAATAAAAAAGCGCTTGCCCCTATGCTCCTTGGAGAGTCCAAAAGGCAAATTCTGTTTCCTATTTTTCCAGTTGCTGCAAATTAAATAGCTGGTTTAGGCAATTTGTAGCATTTTGAATACAACCTAAAGAATTGGCTTTTTGTACAAAGGCAAGTAGTGTTTCAATGTTAAAGGGAAGTTCTAGTAAGAAATGAAACTACTCTGCTAAAAACAACAAACAATTATTTTACTGTATGTTAAACTTCATGAGAAGACTTGTGACTGGAGCTTATTTATGAATGTTGCCCTTTATAGGCAATCCAGCTGTATCCTACCCTACAGCAGCAGGAAAGCACACTGGTTGTGCAACTTACACTGCGTTTAACGCCTTAGCATAGGTTAAATACAAAATTGACAAACAAATCATTAACATAAACTGTTCTAAGGAAATACAGCAATTTTTATTTATTTTTTATTATTAGTATGTCTCATTAACTCACTTTATCTCTGTAACGTTTGCTGCCTACCCGTTTGTGGAATAAAATGCTGATCTGTAGCTTGTTGTGTATTATATACTTGTGGGCCAATGAAAATTGTTGCTAACTGCACATTGAAGTTGTATAAAACTCATGTTTGGAGAGCATACTTTTTGTATACAAATTTTTTAATAAACATGTTTTGAAATTAGCCGTTAACGCGTAGTAAGAGTTCACATTGAAACTATCAGGAAATGTGTTTCTGTGCAACCGATGGATGCTGCTCTATTAATCCTCGTTAGCGGATGAGGCCGACGCCCCAGCTCTCAATGGAGAGGGATTTGCCTTCCCTTTTTAAAAGCCTGACAAGTCATTTTATTTAGCACAGTATCATTTAAAGACTTATGTTTTGTAACACTTTCCTAGATAAACTAACATTCTGAATACAGTGTTCCTACACAGTGTTTAGATCACTGCGTGAGCGAATATACAACTGGCTCATCATTGGGATCAGCACAGGCAAAACCATTGTTACATCTGAAAACTTTTTGGGGTACTTTGTAATAAGTTGAAAATTCCCTGGGGGTTTATCAAGTGCTTTTCAATAGGGCATTTAGTAAGTGAAGAATGTCCATGAAACTCTGTTGATAATTATCGAGAATTTGGATTGTGATCAGAACAAAAGCAGGACTGGCAAATGAAAATGGCTTATTGCATCGAAAGCAGCAACTGGTTACATGCAGATAATTATTAAACAATAGATTGTGATCAACCCCTTAGTAAGATATCAGTATACCAGCCTAGCATCTTAAAATGTGAGCAGATGCCTCCCAGATTTTCTAGATATTTTATTAGTCTGTTTTGCCAGCCCTGGCTTCATTACTAATATATACTGAGCTCACTTTAACAACATCGACTTTAATGGCTCTTTATTTTTTGCCTAGGCTCAAAGGTTAATATTTAGATTGTTGTGAATTTGGACCATTTAGTTTGTACCCCATTGTATTGTGCCAAAATAATAATTATCTTTAATATGCCATCTCTGTTTGTCAAATAGTATTTTTAAGTGTTATGGTCTTATAGTTTTGTGAAAGAAGCTTTAAAGCAATGACAGTGCTCCAAAGAGCTATATGAAAATCTAACAGCTTTTAATCCCTCTCTCTACTGTGAATTTCAGAGAAAAAGTTGCCGAAAGTATCAGAATGTTTAGCATTTTATGCTATCACAGAAAAAAGAGTGTGTGTATGTATGTATGTATGTATCAAAGTGAAAAAAACAGAGAAACACTGGGGAACAATATCATGTCCCCAATAAAGCCAGGGATTTCAGCACTCAAGTTACTTGTATGAAATAACTAACAATCACTCATATTTGGATAAGTCAAAAAAGTGAAAATGTATTCTGTTCATTCTCACTCCGGTGCAAAATACACAACAGCTGGGTCCCCTAAATGAAACCTGGTACAGATTACAAACATAATATTATAATTATGTGCAAGAAATTATTTTAAAGCATCTTTCATGTTGTTGTGTAAAATAATAAAAATAAATATAAACAAACAAAAGCTGGTTTATTTTTATTATTTGTAGTTTTCATTAACTTTATTACTAACGTTTTAACAATCTTTAGGTTTCTCACTGAAATTATTTACAAACCGCTTGTGCAATTATGGCAGAAATGGTTGGAAAATGCTACTCTGGGATCCCCTTTGTTTAGAAATAGCAGACATATATGGCTTTGGCATTACTTTTTGGTATTTAGAAGGCCGCTAAATGCCGCTGCGCACCACACTTGTATTATGCCCAGCAGTGAAGGGGTTGATTAGGTAACTTGTAGTGTTAATTTTAGCTTTAGTGTAGAGATCAGCCTCCCACTTGACACATCCCACCCCTGATCCCTCCCTGACCCCCCTCTCAAACAGCTCTCTTCCCTCCCCCACCTCACATTTTTTTGTTTATATTGATTCTGTAGTGTTGGATCCCCCCATACAGCTCTCTAACCCCCCCCCCCCTCTACCTATTTGCCGCCATCTTGGGTACTGGCAGCTGTCTGCCAATACCCAGTTTGCCAAAAAAAGTTTTTATTTTTATATAGAATAAATAAAATTTATGTAGTGTAGATGCCCCCCCCTCAGTACCCCTTCCCCCTCCCAGATACATTGCCCAACATTCATTTCCCTCTCCCTCCTTCCCATACATTTTCAGAGTCATTAATGTAAATGTTCCGCGCGCCCCCCGCACACTCCCACCCCCTTGTGCGCAATTCATTGTGACAGGATCCGGAACTTACCAACAATGGGCCGCCCATCCACCTCCCTGCTATGGCTCCCACCCACCAATGATCGGCACCATTGATGGCTAAAAAAAAAAGGGTATTGCAGGATGCCTCAATATCGAGGCATCACTGCAATACCCTGAAAGCGTCTGGAAGCGATCACTGCCAGTGCTTGAAACCCCTTGAAACTTACATGATTCTGATAGAGTATGTAATTTTAAGAAACTTTTAAATTCACTTCTATTTTCAAATGTGTTTTGTTCTCTTGGTGTCCCTTGTTTAAAAAAAAAAAAAAAAAAAAATACGCACAAGCCACATATCCTACACTAGTGGTAGCTGCTGCTAATTGGTGCCTGCACACATTTTTCTCTTTTGTGATTGGCTGACTAGATGTGTTCATCTTTTTGCCAGTAGTGCAGTGCTGTTCCTTCAGCAAAGGATAACAAAAGAACAAAGCAAATTTAATAATGGAAGTAAATAGGAAAGTTGTTTAAAATTGTATGTTCTGTCCAAATCATTAAATACAATTTTGGGGTTTCCTGTCCCTTTAATACCTGTTCTTCTCAATACTATGATTTGTGACTTCCTGTTTGCACTAGAAGAGACATTCTCTTGTAGTTGTAAAAATCCAGTCACATATTTTATTAGTCTTTTGATGTAACTTGGGTAGAAGTCCAGACATGTAAATTTAAGACGTGTAAAGGACTTATGATCCAGAATAGTTCTAAGTGTAAAATATTAGTTCAGATAGAGCTCACAATTTTAGAGTTTTTGATTTACTTCTGTTATCAAAAGCTTTTTTAATGTAATTCTCTGCACTCCTGTAGTAATCTACAGAATGTCAAATGATTAGCTAAACTTAGTTTCTCCAACATAGGTGTGTCCGGTCCACGGCGTCATCCTTACTTGTGGGATATTCTCTTCCCCAACAGGAAATGGCAAAGAGCCCAGCAAAGCTGGTCACATGATCCCTCCTAGGCTCCGCCTACCCCAGTCATTCTCTTTGCCGTTGTACAGGCAACATCTCCACGGAGATGGCTTAGAGTTTTTTAGTGTTTAACTGTAGTTTTTATTATTCAATCAAGAGTTTGTTATTTTAAAATAGTGCTGGTATGTACTATTTACTCAGAAACAGAAAAGAGATGAAGATTTCTGTTTGTATGAGGAAAATGATTTTAGCACCGTAACTAAAATCCATGGCTGTTCCACACAGGACTGTTGAGAGCAATTAACTTCAGTTGGGGGAACAGTGTGCAGTCTCTTACTGCTTGAGGTATGACACATTCTAACAAGACGATGTAATGCTGGAAGCTGTCATTTTCCCTATGGGATCCGGTAAGCCATGTTTATTAAGATAGTAAATAAGGGCTTCACAAGGGCTTATTAAGACTGTAGACTTTTTCTGGGCTAAATCGATTCATTATTAACACATATTTAGCCTTGAGGAATCATTTATTCTGGGTATTTTGATATGATTATATCGGCAGGCACTGTTTTTGACACCTTATTCTTTAGGGGCTTTCCCTAATCATAGTCAGAGCCTCATTTTCGCGCCGGTATGGCGCACTTGTTTTTGAGGACAGCATGGCATGCAGCTGCATGTGTGTGGAGCTCTGTTACATAGAAAAGTCTTTCTGAAGGCATCATTTGGTATCGTATTCCCCTTTGGGCTTGGTTGGGTCTCAGCAAAGCAGATTCCAGGGACTGTAAAGGGGTTAAATATAAAAACGGCTCCGGTTCCGTTATTTTAAGGGTTAAAGCTTCCAAATCTGATGTGCAATACTTTTAAGGCTTTAAGACACTGTGGTGAAATTTTGGTGAATTTTGAACAATTCCTTCATACTTTTTCGCAATTGCAGTAATAAAGTGTGTTTAGTTTAAAATTTAAAGTGACAGTAACGGTTTTATTTTAAAACGTTTTTTGTGCTTTGTTATCAAGTTTATGCCTGTTTAACATGTCTGAACTACCAGATAGATTGTGTTCTGACTGTGGGGAAACCAAGGTTCCTTCTCATTTAACTATATGTATTTTATGTCATAAAAAAATTTAGTAAAAATGATGCCCAAGATGATTCCTCAAGTGAGGGGAGTAAGCATGGTACTGCATCATCCCCTCCTTCGTCTACACCAGTCTTGCCCATACAGGAGGCCCCTAGTACATCTGGTGCGCCAATACTCCTTACTATGCAACATTTAACGGCTGTAATGGATAATTCTATCAAAAACATTTTAGCCAATATGCCCACTTATCAGCGACAGCGCGACTGCTCTGTTTTAGAAAATTCTGTAGAGCATGAGAACGCTGATGATATGGTTTCTGAAGGGCCCCTACACCAGTCTGAGGGGGCCAGGGAGGTTTTGTCTGAGGGAGAAATTTCAGATTCAGGAAACATTTCTCAACAAGCTGAACCTGATGTGATTACTTTTAAATTTAAGTTGGAACATCTCCGCGCTCTGCTTAAGGAGGTGTTATCCAATTTGGATGATTGTGATTATCTGGTCATTCCAGAACCACTATGTAAAATGGAAAAGTTCTTAGAGGCCCCGGGGCCCCCCGAAGCTTTTCCTATATCCAAGCGGGTGGCGTACATTGTTAGTAAAGAATGGGACAGGCCCGGTATACCTTTAGTACCTCCCCCCATATTTATAAAATTGTTTTCCTATAGTCGACCCCAGAAAGGACTGATGGCAGACAGTCCCCAAGGTCGAGGGGGCGGTTTCTACTCTACACAAGCGCGCCACTATACCCATAGAAGATAGTTGTGCTTTCCAAGATCCTATGGATAAAAAATTAGAAGGTCTGCTAAAGATGTTTGTTCAGCAAGGTTCCCTTCTACAACCAATTGCATGCATTGTCCCTGTCACTGCAGCCGCGTGTTTCTAGTTTGATGAGCTAGGAAAGGCGATTATTAGTAATTCTTCTTCTTATGAGGAGATTATGGACAGAATTCGTGCTCTTAAATTGGCTAATTCTTTCACCCTAGACGCCACCTTGCAATTGGCTAGGTTAGCGGCGAAAAAATTCTGGGTTTGCTATTGTGGCGCAGAGCGCTTTGGTTAAAATCTTGGGCAGCGGATGCGTCTTCCAAGAACAAATTGCTTGACATTCCTTTCAAGGAGAAAAACACTCTTTGGCCCTGACTTGAAAGAGATTATCTCTGATATCACTGGGGGCAAGGGCCACGCCCTTCCTCAGGATAGGTCTTTTCAAGACCAAAAATAAACCTAAGTTTCGTCCCTTTCGCAGAAACGGATCAGCCCCAAGGGCTACGTCCTCTAAGCAGGAAGGTAATACTTCTCAAGCCAATCCAGCCTGGAGACCTATGCAAGGCTGGAACAAAGGAAAGCAGGCCAGGAAACCTGCCACTGCTACCAAGACAGCATGAAATGCGGGCCCCCGATCCGGGACCGGATCTGGTGGGGGGCAGACTCTCTCTCTTCGCTCAGGCTGGGGCAAGAGGTGTTCTGGATCCTTGGGCGCTAGAAATAGTCTCCCAAGGTTATTCTCTGGAGTTCAAGGGGCTTCCTCCAAGGGGGAGGTTCCACAGGTCTCAGTTGTCTTCAGACCACAGAAGAAGACAGGCATTCTTACATTGGGTAGAAGACCTGCTAAAAATGGGAGTGATTCATCCTGTTCCATTAGGAGAACAAGGGATGGGGTTCTACTCCAATCTGTTCATAGTTCCCAAAAAAGAGGGAACGTTCAGACCAATCTTAGATCTCAAGATCTTGAACAAGTTTCTCAAGGTTCCATCGTTCAAGATGGAAACCATTCGAACACTTCTTCCTTCCATCCAGGAAGGTCAATTCATGACCAAGGTGGATTTCAAGGATGCGTATCTACATATTCCTATCCATAAGGAACATCATCGGTTCCTAAGGTTTGCATTCCTGGACAAGCATTTCCAGTTCGTGGCGTTTTCTTTCGGATTAGCCACTGCTCCTAGGATTTTCTCATAGGTACTAGGGTCCCTTCTGGCGGTGCTAAGACCAAGGGGCATTGCTGTAGTACCTTACTTGGACGACATTCTGATTCGAGCGTCGTCCCTTCCTCAAGTAAAGGCTCACACGGACATTGTCCTGGCCTTTCTCAGATCTCACGGATGGAAAGTGAACGTGGAAAAGAGTTCTCTATCTCCGTCAACGAGGGTTCCCTTCTTGGGAACTATAATAGACTCCTTAGAAATGAGGATTTTTCTGACAGAAGCCAGAAAAACAAAAACTTCTAGACTCTTGTCGGATACTTCATTCCGTTCCTCTTCCTTCCATAGCGCAGTGCATGGAAGTGATAGGTTTGATGGTAGCGGCAATGGACATAGTTCCTTTTGTGCGCATTCATCTAAGACCATTACAACTGTTCATGCTCAGTCTGTGGAATGGGGACTATTCAGACTTGTCTCCGAAGATACAAGTAAATCAGAGGACCAGAGACTCATTCCGTTGGTGGCTGTCCCTGGACAACCTGTCACAAGGGATGACCTTCCGCAGACCAGAGTGGGTCATTGTCACGACCGACGCCAGTCTGATGGGCTGGGGCGCGGTCTGGGGATCCCTGAAAGCTCAGGGTCTTTGGTCTCGGGTAGAATCTCTTCTACCGATAAATATTCTGGAACTGAGAGCGATATTCAATGCTCTCAAAGCTTGGCCTCAGCTAGCGAGGGCCAAGTTCATACATCAACCATCAGGGGGGAACAAGGAGTTCCCTAGCGATGGAAGAAGTGACCAAAATCATTCTATGGGCGGAGTCTCACTCCTGCCACCTGTCTGCTATCCACATCCCAGGAGTGGAAAATTGGGAAGCGGATTTTCTGAGTCGTCAGACATTGCATCCGGGGGAGTGGGAACTCCATCCGGAAATCTTTGCCCAAGTCACTCAACCGTGGGGCATTCCAGACATGGATCTGATGGCCTCTCGTCAGAACTTCAGAGTTCCTTACTACGGGTACAGATCCAGGGATCCCAAGGCGGCTCTAGTGGATGCACTAGTAGCACCTTGGACCTTCAAACTAGCTTATGTGTTCCCGCCGTTTCCTCTCATCCCCAGGCTGGTAGCCAGGATCAATCAGGAGAGGGCGTCGGTGATTTTGATAGCTCCCGCGTGGCCACGCAGGACTTGGTATGCAGATCTGGTGAATATGTCATCGGCTCCACCATGGAAGCTACCTTTGAGACGAGACCTTCTTGTTCTAGGTCCGTTCGACCCACTCCAGCTGACTGCTTGGAGATTGAACGCTTGATCTTATCAAAGCGTGGGTTTTCAGATTCTGTTATTAATACTCTTGTTCAGGCCTGAAAGCCTGTAACCAGAAAAATTACCACATAATTTGGTATATCTGTTGGTGTGAATCTGCAGGATTCCCTTGGGACAAGGTTAAGATTCCTAAGAGTCTATCCTTCCTTCGAGAAGGATTGGAAAAAGGATTATCTGCAAGTTCCTTGATGGGACAGATTTCTGCCTTGTCTGTGTTACTTCACAAAAAGCTGGCAGCTGTGCCAGATGTTCTAGCCTTTGTTCAGGCTCTGGTTAGAATCAAGCCTGTTTACAAAATTTTGACTCCTCCTTGGAGTCTCAACCTAGTTCTTTCAGTTCTTCAGGGGGTTCCGTTTGAACCCTTACATTCCGTTGATATTAAGTTATTATCTTGGAAAGTTTTGTTTTTGGTTGCAATTTCTTCTGCTAGAAGAGTTTCAGAATTATCTGCTCTGCAGTGTTCTTCTCCTTATCTGGTGTTCCATGCAGATAAGGTGGTTTTGCGTACTAAACCTGGTTTTCTTCCAAAAGTTGTTTCTAACAAAAACATTAACCAGGAGATAGTTGTGCCTTCTTTGTGTCCTAATCCAGTTTCAAAGAAGGAACGTTTGTTGCACAACTTGGATGTAGTTCGTGCTCTCAAATTTTACTTAGCAGCTACTAAGGATTTCAGACAAACTTTGTCTTTGTTTGTTGTTTATTCTGGTAAACGGAGAGGTCAAAAAGCAACTTCTACCTCTCTCTCCTTCTGGATTAAAAGCATTATCCGATTGGCTTATGAGACTGCCGGACGGCAGCCTCCTGAAAGAATCACAGCTCACTCCACTAGGGCTGTGGCTTCCACATGGGCCTTCAACAACGAGGCTTCTGTTGATCAGATATGTAAGGCAGCGACTTGGTCTTCACTGCACACTTTTTCTAAATTTTACAAATTTGATACTTTTGCTTCTTCTGAGGCTATTTTTGGGAGAAAGGTTTTGCAAGCCGTGGTGCCTTCCATTTAGGTGACCTGATTTGCTCCCTCCCTTCATCCGTGTCCTAAAGCTTTGGTATTGGTTCCCACAAGTAAGGATGACGCCGTGGACCGGACACACCTATGTTGGAGAAAACAGAATTTATGTTTACCTGATAAATTACTTTCTCCAACGGTGTGTCCGGTCCACGGCCCGCCCTGGTTTTTTTAATCAGGTCTGATAATTTATTTTCTTTAACTACAGTCACCACGGTAACATATGGTTTCTCCTATGCAAATATTCCTCCTTAACGTCGGTCGAATGACTGGGGTAGGCGGAGCCTAGGAGGGATCATGTGACCAGCTTTGCTGGGCTCTTTGCCATTTCCTGTTGGGGAAGAGAATATCCCACAAGTAAGGATGACGCCGTGGACCGGACACACCGTTGGAGAAAGTAATTTATCAGGTAAACATAAATTCTGTTTTCTAATGCAAAGCAGCAAGCAAATGTTCTTGTGAAGCAATACTGACAGGCTTGCCACAGGTCTGCGAGGCCTTTAAAACAAGCAAATACATATGTATGTTTTTAATCTCACATTGTTTTGTTATAATTCTATGGTTAAATCTGCCCTTCATCCAGTGCTTTTAAAAAGTCATTAAAGTGCAGAAAGAAAATGCTCTAAAGCACTGTATCTTGCATAAAATTATGTCCTAGATCAGGGTTCTTCAAACCTTCTCCCCCCCAAGATCCAGTGTAATGATACCACATACCTTTGCGACCCTATTTTTATGCGTGGCCTGACAATTTCTGAAGTAATAATATACAGCAAGATAACTGCAATTTTTGGCAAAGAGACTAAAATATGTACATCACTACATTTTCAATTCAGACTACTTTCGGGAATAAAGGTAAACGCGCATGCACAGACTGAAACACATACGCACAAAAATTCTCTTGCAGAAAAACTTACATACACACACTCCTTTTTTTACACAGAAAAACACACTCGCACGAATACTCATACACACAGAAACACATGCTTGCGCACACACACACGCAAATACATGCTCAGGCACTCACGCTCACACAAACTTGCGCACAAATACACTTTCACACAGACAAACGCTCTCTCTCTCTCACACACACACACACACACACACACACTAGCAGCCCTTGTCCAACCACAAGGCTGAAGGACAGGTAATAGGTCACATCAGACAGTTTTAGTGGCAAGTGGAAGGCAAGGATCAGCTACAGAAATAAGCAAAATTGAGCACTTGCCAGTGGTTGCACAAACATTATGTTCTGCTGAAGACACAGATTTAACATAGATACCTAAACCACCAGACATTCAAGTAAATGAGAACCTGTAAGTGCACCTCTGTGTAAAATGGTCAGGGAGAGTGAGGATGGCCATGATGCAAAACCTGGATTAAAGTGGCAGTGTGGTAGATGGCTTCAATAGTTTTTTTTTTTTCCTTGTGGACATTTTTAAATTAAAAAAATATATTTCCACTGCCTCTGAAAACTGTCCTTTTAAGGCAGCCACCTCCTTCTTGTGCTAAATGTTGAGCATTGTTTTGGAGCATCACAACATAAGGCACAATTATTAAAAAGTAATAAATAAATACTGCTCTATCAATCTTACATAAAATCCCGCCTCCTCCTAGAGCTAGAACTCATTATTTAAAAAATAATCTGGCACCTTCAATCTTTTGATTTTATATTGACTTTATGAAGCTACTACATTAACTACTGTATTAACCCTTTCTAGTCTCCCTCATGCAATGATATGAAATTCAAATCCTGTCCCCCAGCCCCTCAGACACCCACTGTACACACTACACCCCACACACAGATATTGCACCCTGCAACCCTTAACCTTTTGTGCTCCTCAACTATCTGCACAGTAAATTCCTTGTGCTTTCCATTAATTACATTGTGTACCCCACACCTGCATTCCTGGATCCCCTGTGTATGCCAGTCTGCCCACCCCTATGTACCCCTTCCTGCCAGTCAGTATATGTATATTGAAGGCCCCCCATCATCATCATTGTTTACACCACGTGCAACTGTGATGGTGTCTCTGTCATCACTCATTCTATGCTCTCTTGATTGCCAGCTAATACCCCTTGTCTCTCTCAGGGGTTGCTTCAGACTGAAGTCTCCGGTTCCAGTGCGTCATCTTGCCACTGTACTAGATGTTCATCCTCCATGAAATTGGCCATGTTGTCCAGCTCCTGAGCCTGGGATAGGGGCTTCATGATCGGGGGCAGAAGGAGCAGGCAGTGCCAGGGGTTCTGCAACCTGTCTGAGGGGAAAAGTGAGGATGGCGGCTGCACTGAGAGCAGAGACAGCTGGAGTATTGGAGGGACTTGATGCTGCTACTACTGGGTGACATGGTTGCTAAGGCTGCGGGTCTGTTCTGCACAAGAGTGGGCGGTGGTGACATCATCCACACGGTACCGGCCACTGGCAGCATTACTAGTGGGTGGAAATTTGAGTGACACACAGAAATTCTTAAAGGGACATAATACTCATATGCTAAATCACTTGAAACTGATGCAGTATAACTATAAAAAGCTGATGGGAAAATATCACCTGAGCATCTCTATGTAAAAAAGGAAGATATCTTACCTCACAATTTCCTCAGCTCAGCAGAGTAAGTTCTGTGTAAAAAGTTATACTCCGCTGCAGCCCAGCTGCAGGTAAAAAATAAAATAAAATGAAGAAATGAACAGCAGCCAATCGGCATGAACTCTTTTACTGTGATCTCATGAGATTTCATTGTAAACTTCCTTACACTGAATAGGGAAATAAGATGAGTGTGCACATAAGCTCGCTCCTTCCGCCGTCTCGGGACAGACATACTGATTTGTTGCTTAGAAGTCCTTTACAATGGGATGTGGCTGCTGAGAAACTTTTGAGGTAAAATATCTTTCTTTTTTACATAGAATTGTTCAGGTGATATTTTCTAGTCTGCTTTTTACAGCTGTACTGCATCACTTTCAAGTGTTTCAACATTTGGGTATTATGGCCCTTTAAGTGATCAGGAGCAGGTAGCCCCCCGGGGTTTCTGCATCCTGTCTGTGGGGAAAGAACGAGGACGGCGGCTGCACTGAGAGAGGAGACTGAGGTCAAATCACTGGGACTTGTTGCTGCTGCTACTGGGTGACAGCCAGGTGCTGAACCCGTGGAGCCAACTCTGCACAATAGCAGACATCCCCATGGAACCAGCCCACTGGCAGCATTACTTGTAATGGGGGAGAGGAACTACTGACTGGCAGACACACAGGGAGATGAACAGACACGCAAGCTTATTAGGCTTAGGAACAGTGCTTGTGTTTTCAGTATTTATTGTGTTGCGACCCGTGGTTTGAAGAACCCTGGCCTAGATTATAAGTGGAGTGCCGTTGATAACACGTGGTGTGTCATTTTGCAATAGGGTATTACAGGGAGTGCAGAATTATTAGGCAAATGAGTATTTTGACCACATCATCCTCTTTATGCATGTTGTCTTACTCCAAGCTGTATAGGCTCGAAAGCCTACTACCAATTAAGCATATTAGGTGATGTGCATCTCTGTAATGAGAAGGGGTGTGGTCTAATGACATCAACACCCTATATCAGGTGTGCATAATTATTAGGCAACTTCCTTTCCTTTGGCAAAATGGGTCAAAAGAAGGACTTGACAGGCTCAGAAAAGTCAAAAATAGTGAGATATCTTGCAGAGGGATGCAGCACTCTTAAAATTGCAAAGCTTCTGAAGCGTGATCATCGAACAATCAAGCGTTTCATTCAAAATAGTCAACAGGGTCGCAAGAAGCGTGTGGAAAAACCAAGGCGCAAAATAACTGCCCATGAACTGAGAAAAGTCAAGCGTGCAGCTGCCAAGATGCCACTTGCCACCAGTTTGGCCATATTTCAGAGCTGCAACATCACTGGAGTGCCCAAAAGCACAAGGTGTGCAATACTCAGAGACATGGCCAAGGTAAGAAAGGCTGAAAGACGACCACCACTGAACAAGACACACAAGCTGAAACGTCAAGACTGGGCCAAGAAATATCTCAAGACTGATTTTTCTAAGGTTTTATGGACTGATGAAATGAGAGTGAGTCTTGATGGGCCAGATGGATGGGCCCGTGGCTGGATTGGTAAAGGGCAGAGAGCTCCAGTCCGACTCAGACGCCAGTAAGGTGGAGGTGGAGTACTGGTTTGGGCTGGTATCATCAAAGATGAGCTTGTGGGGCCTTTTCGGGTTGAGGATGGAGTCGAGCTCAACTCCCAGTCCTACTGCCAGTTTCTGGAAGACACCATCTTCAAGCAGTGGTACAGGAAGAAGTCTGCATCCTTCAAGAAAAACATGATTTTCATGCAGGACAATGCTCCATCACACGCGTCCAAGTACTCCACAGCGTGGCTGGCAAGAAAGGGTATAAAAGAAGAAAATCTAATGACATGGCCTCCTTGTTCACCTGATCTGAACCCCATTGAGAACCTGTGGTCCATCATCAAATGTGAGATTTACAAGGAGGGAAAACAGTACACCTCTCTGAACAGTGTCTGGGAGGCTGTGGTTGCTGCTGCACTCAATGTTGATGGTGAACAGATCAAAACACTGACAGAATCCATGGATGGCAGGCTTTTGAGTGTCCTTGCAAAGAAAGGTGGCTATATTGGTCACTGATTTGTTTTTGTTTTGTTTTTGAATGTCAGAAATGTATATTTGTGAATGTTGAGATGTTATATTGGTTTCACTGGTAAAAATAAATAATTGAAATGGGTATATATTTGTTTTTTGTTAAGTTGCCTAATAATTATGCACAGTAATATTCACCTGCACACACAGATATCCCCCTAAAATAGCTATAACTAAAAACAAACTAAAAACTACTTCCAAAACTATTCAGCTTTGATATTGAGTTTTTTGGGTTCACTTGAGAGAACATGGTTGTTGTATTCAATAATAAAATTAATCCTCAAAAATACAACTTGCACTAATAATTCTGCACTCCCTGTACAAGTGAGTAAGTCAAAATGTTTTTTTTAAAGTATCTTAACTCCCTTAGATACTGATAGTGAGTTTCTCTACTCTCAGTGGGAAGCAGAAGTAGCAATTTTCGTTATTTATATTACAAAGCTATCAGTTTAATGAAAACTCAAGTCAAACTAAACTTTTATAATTCAGATAGAACATACAGTTTTTAGAGGGTTTTCAATTTACATATATCAAATTGTGCCTTTTTTTTTTATATACACCAGCTACTACGGAGCATGTGCAAAAGTCAGTGTATACTTGAGTCTGTGATTGGCTGATGGCTGTCACATGATACAGGGGATCGACCAAACTGAAGTAAATTTTGAAATTTGTCAGAAAAATATACTGCTCATTTAAAAACCTGAGTGCAGTCTTTTTATTTGCAATTTATATGCAATTCTACTGTATTTAATGGTCCTTTAATTGGTGCTTGTGCACAAACCAAAAATACTGCTTTCTCTTATAGCATTTATTAAAACGGGTATTAAGTTTTATAACTTACAATTGTGCTTTTAAAAAAAACGAATGATGAGTAAAAGAATTTATCCAACAACACCACTTCTGAGCAGAATTTTCGTGGTTTTTCATTGCAAGCAGTATGGGATTGCTCTACAAGCAATTTAAACGCTCCCATACTTGCATTTGTTTATGCTCCCATTTTGTAATCTTGGGCCTCTGTGTTTAAAACCTACAAAGGTATTGCACATCTAGTTTGTCTTCCTTCAGATAATTCACTACTGGGTCCTAGTTGAATACCTTTAGAGAGCCAATGCAAGGGGGCATATGTGTAAGAAATAAATTGTAAAGTTTTCTTTAGATTGTATGCTCTATCTGAAGTCGTGAAAGTTCAATTTTTTACTTTCATGTCAATTTAAAACCTGAACATTTGCCCCCTTAGTACAACTTTATTCCAATGCATCCTAGTTTATCGAATCATATCTTGTAAATGCATAACCTCAGACTGCTCAAAACAGGTCTGGTGCAAACAGAACATTTCGTTTTTCATAATGAATAATGTTTAAATAAATTATTTTTGGATAATCTTGTACTATGCAGTTTATCTGTTACATGTATTAAGTCTACCCTACTTGTATTCTTTTTCCTTCAAATTACAACATATTTACATCGTATGAAGTTAAACCCATAGGATGTGTATCATGCAAGATAAAGCATAGTGATTCCTTGCATTGCCTTTTATTTAAATTCAGGGTAGCCAGGTGATATGTTACAAACTGAACCATACACAGGCGGCCATGTGCGCCCCAGATCCCTTCCTTAGAAGTTTCACCCTGTTATGTTCTCTCTAGGAGTAAAACTATCCCAAAGCTCTGCCTCAGTACAGCTATTGTACCTTTGTTTAAGATGGTGAGGAATCTATTACCATTTTCATTATGCTAATCCTCAAGCGGTGGAAAGAGTGGTGATCTGACAAGTGGACCTCTGTATCATAAGGTACAATAATCCTGCAGTGCATGTTTAGGGAATAGCTAGTTTTTTGTTTATAAAATCTTGGCTAATTTATAAAGGGCTAGCTCAGCTCTCTCTGTGCTTATATGGGAGCTTCAGGTAGTTCAGACTGCACAGTGCTATTCTAAGCACTGCTAAACAGTTTGTGTATATATGTTACAGAATCTCTTTAAAGGGACAGTCTACTCCATTATTATTGTTGCTTAAAAATATAGATAATCCCTTTATTACTCATTCCTAAATTTGCACCACGGTTATACTAATGTACTTTTTACCTCTGTTCTTACCTTGTATATAAGCCTGTTTTGACAGCCCCCTGATCACATGACTTTTTATTTATTTACTT